>NC_140586.1:124796356-125996356 GCF_964204655.1 Triturus cristatus | reverse complement strand
TAATACTACAAAGCCTTATTTTTCATTTGTGCGAGGAATCCAGGTTCAGGTTAGATTGAGATTGCCAACTACGAATTTGTTTGGAAAGCATACCATCTATTAGTTTTTTTTTCGTGTGTTAGAATGATAATTTGTTAAGTACTCGATAGGGATGTTTTGGAATTGTTCGTAATTTTTATGTCTTTTACATACACAAAGGCATTCATATTCTCGCTCTCTTGTCTTCATCGTTTAGCACTTGGCTGAAACCCTCACCAACATGTCCGCCTCTGTTACACTTTTCATAGGTTACCAGTTTCAAGTATCTTGCAAAGTGTATGCCCAAATTTAGAAAGCAGTTTGATAGCTGTCAGTCAGTAAAACGTTTTCGTGCTTTATTGCTAAAGGCGGAAATGTATGTATTTAACGGAGTAAGAGAATTTATTTCGCTCAATTCTTGCTGCATTAACACAGTTTTTAACCTTTTGTGCATCTAAAGAAGGTGAGAGTGAGTGGTTTTCAACTGTGGTTCTATTGAGTTTAATGGAGATGACTTGTTCATTAAAGGGTAACGTTTTGAGGTGTTCAGGGAAGGGAATCTCATTGTATTCTACGGGAGGCATTTTGCTTGGTTGGAAAGTAAAGGTAAGTTCAAGGAGGATGACACCTTCAAATAAGGATGAGTTCAGAGGCATGTAAATAGCTGCCAGACTTTCACTTTATTTAAGTGTGCCATTTCCATGTACAGTATTTTCTTTGTGTTTACTTTGTGTTTATATTTGACATTTCCATTTCTTGTCCCAACAGGATTACTAATTGTAATGTACCATGATTCAAAGTGGATGCCATTGAAAACAACAAAAATAGGATAGTGGTATTAAATCACTTTAGAATCCTCTCTCCCTTCGTAGTTGGCTGAGGGAATTCATTTATTGAACGGACAAGCCATTTTTCGGTTGAGCCTGGGCAGCACATGCACTGCTGCAAAGCATTCTGTGGGCGTAGCCCCACCTTTCATCACTGAGGGCAGCTGCCACTCTTCTTCCTAAGAAGCAGGGAGAATATAAATTGGCTTATTTCAGAGCTTTAAATGCTGCTTTATGGTTGTTCTTTAAAGTTTCATGCATAAAGTCAATGATGTCATTATGTATCAAATTCTGTATTTGTGAGTGTTTGAGCTATTGGCATTGTAAATGGCAATGCCTTTTATTTATGGGTTTTGAAAAGCTGCAAGTGGTGTGCAAACACACACTTTGTACTTATAGCTCTCTTACTGCCAGCCCCTAGTAAGCAATGGACTATAAGTACAAAGTGGGTGTTTACGCACCGCTTGCAGGTTTTCAAAACACAAATAAAAGGCATTGCCACAAATAAAAGGCATTGCCATTTACAATGGCAATAAATGAAAGTCTCTCAAATGTGAGACCTACTGCATTGCAAATGCTTGTTTTGCAAAGTTATTAGCAACACAAAAAATGCTTTTATCATGGAACAGCAGAACTAACTATAATTACCTAGTAGCCATCACCAGTAGGTAATATATAACACATTTTTCAAGGGCATGCCAACACAAGTGAACTATAACTCGAGCCCTCAACATGCACTGCTAATTAACCCACATATTACATCACTCATGACATCTTCTGTGACATAATTGATAACATCACCGCAACATTTGCAGAGAAATTATTGATGAGAAAAATGTCATGGTGAGGGTGCGAGTTATTAGTTACCTTAAGGCATGAGTTAAAGTTACTTGAGATAACTACAACTGCTGAATTTTTAATGCTATTTCATAACTATAAAATCCCTGTAAACTGGGTGGGTGGTTGGCTTTGTGAGTGGTTGTATGGGTGTGTAAGTGGGTGTGTCAGTTCGTGGTGGGTGTGTCAGTGCATGTGTGACTGACTGTGCAGGTTTGTGAGTGGATGCGTGAGTGGCTGTATGGGTCTGTGAGTGGGTGTGAATGACTGTATGGGTGTGTGAGTAGATGTGTGAGTGTTTGTGTGGGTCAGTGACTAACTGTGTGGGTCCGTGAGTGGGTGCATGATTGGTTCTCTGGGTCTCTGAGTGGGTGTGTGAGTTGTGCTATGGGTCTTTGACTGGGTGTGTGAGTGAATTTACGGATGTGTGATTGGGTATGTGAGTGGTTGTGTGGGTGTATAAGGCGGGTGTGTGAATGAGTGTGTGAGTGGATCCGTGAGTGGGTGTATTTTTTTTAATCGGGATCTGCGGCTCCATCGCGCAGTCACATGGAGGGCGCGCTGAGCACCGCAGTGGATCTGCAGATCCTCGCCACCCCCCAAAAAAATTTGAGACAATTTCTTGCACATGAGGCGTCCCTCACAGACCCCTCAGTTCCAAGGGGGTCAGGATCCCTTTATCCTGACCCCTTATACCTTACTAACACTTTACCCCGCCCCCGGGAAACGTGTCCCGCTTGACAAAATTGAACTTGCTACTTTTCTGTCAGGTTGCGGCCAACCAATCACAGCATTGCTGTTGGCGCGTGAATCCACTGATCCAACACAGTGGATCTAAGTCTCTACATATACATAAATCTTTTTTCTTCAATAACTCCAAAGCTACTGATCAGATTTATGCCAAATTATTAAAACCACTCTCTCTGTACCAATGTGAAATTGCATGGGAAAAAATCATTTTGGGACCCCCACCTTTTTTCTAAGCTCCTGCTTGACGAATCACCCCGAACAGTTTCAGACAGCAGCTGAAGTGATTGACACAAGAGGTTTGAAAAGTTTGTGAAGAGTTGCCAAAGAGTGGCAAAGTTATTAGCAAAACAACAAATGCTTCTCCTATGGAAACTAGGTCCAAACTATAACTACCTACTGGCAACTGCAAGTAGTAAAATATATATATATATATATATATAGATATCTTCCAAAGGAACCTTGACATAAACACATACCTTTAAAGTGGGTCGGGGCTCACTCATGGGCATCAACTGATTACGTATTCCAAAAGAAACCATTCTCTTCTTTCATAGAACGAACGAGCCAGTTGATGTATAAGCAAAAGCATTTTAATATAGAGGATAATCCTTATAACGAGTTTAGACCCTACCGGGTCTTGATAACATGACATTCGGAGTGATCAGTCCATTTTTTAAACAAATCCATGTATATACAAGGAAAAACGACTTAGCAAGCAAGATTTTAAGGTTGAACCATTAACTAACATCAACATTCGTGAGTATATTTTCAAAAATTCAAAATACCAATTCAAATATTTCAAAATATGTAACAGTTCTCATTTTTCTAGAACTCCTGATGCTTTACAATATGCAACGTATTGCGGGACTGAGAACTGGTTAAGTGTCAACACCATGATATAATGGAAAAGTATGTTTGACTTGCCGGAAGGTGGGATGTAAAATGTCTTTTAAAGCACACAACTATTAATCAAATTCATTCAACCGCATTCCAAATGGAGCATCGCTGCACCAATTTCCAACATCAGTTAAAGCACCAGTATATGATAAAAAATTCATAACACAATATAACTTATCAATGTTCATAAGCAAATGCTGTGTTAACTTGCTTCCATCAAAATCCCATTGTGAACTGGAAACTGCTCAAAACTCGGCTTACACTTAATTAAATCACAAGTGCCTAGTGTGGTGTGGCATTAATATTCTCATGTCTCACATTTTAACGATTGGCACAGCTGCTCAATATCCAAACAGTGCTGCCATTGCTGCTTCATTGTCTTGTAAATATTACCTCATGCCTTATTCAGTTATAGGCCGTGATAACACCAGCCATGCCTCCTGAATTAAATTTCGTATTGGGCAAACTATATGTGTCTCACTTATCGAGTGGAGCAAAAAACACAATGTTCTTTTCACTCCAATGTTCACAAGTTGTTTTTTTAAAGGCTTCCCGTCTTAACCAAAGGGTATCCGCTGTCTTCAAACAGTTCGTGTGGTACAACAATACTTGGCCAGGGTTCTTAACCCCTTCAAACCCTGGCTGTTCCTAAGTGCCATAAAGTACATAGGGCACAGACCTGGCATTTACCCCACTGTCTGGTGGTTTGTGTAGATATATATATATCCACGTCCAATCCTATTTCTCGGATCAAAGATGGGTCTGACACAGCTTGAGTCGCCTTACAGCAAGATATTTATTCTCTCACTTGGCACATCAAATAGCACGTACTCACAGTGGCAGCACCTGGCAAACGCATTTCGGCGAATGCCTTCCTCTCAGTGCCAGCTGCGTGCTCGACTGTCCTCTCCTGAGTTTTCGCGGAGTTCATTTAAAAACAGTCATGAAGAACCCCCTTGGGTTACTAAGATGTAGCCATAGAAAGAGGACTGAGGGGTCTCCTAGCAGTTGATACTGGCCTCTCTCAGGGGCAGATTCACAGAATTGTTCTGAGATAAAATCCTAAAATTACTACTTTTGGTATTCACAGAAGGCAATTAGTAGCAGTAAAGTTAGGACTCCTTACTTTACTACTACTAAACTGAGATAAAATCCTTAATTTACTACTTTTGGTATTCACAGAAGGCATTTAGTAGTAGTAAAGTTAGGACTTCTATTTTTACTACTACTTAATGCCTTTTGTGAATACCGAAAGTCGTAAAGTTAGGATTTTGTCTCAGTTTAGTAGTAGTAAAGTTAGGAGTCCTAACTTTACTACTACTAAATGCCTTCTGTGAATATCAAATGTACTAAGTTTAGGATTTTATCTCAGATTAGTTCTGTGAATCAGCCCCTCACTATTTACAAAACCCCCAGTGTGCAGCAAAATGTGCCAAGTGTCCTGCTGAAAGATGAAGCAAAAACAGCCCAATTAGCGAGACTGGTTCAGTGATCGACTATTGCACGCGATGATGCTACGACTGGTGTAAGCAGTTGAACTGTCCTCAACTCACTCCAGCAGGGTCAGTGGTGGTATTCCTTGCTGGAAAGCGCCCGATTCGGCAGTAAATCTGCTGGTCTCTCCCCTTTGCCACAACAAATCAGGGCCGGGGGGGGCGCCACGGTGTGCAACCTCCTGCAATCCCTCCACAGATTGCCGGCTATCAGCGGTGCACCAGACCAAGAGGCGTGCCAGTTTGCAGTACCAACTTCTGCCGAATATCCACCTCCAATCCCGCTTCTCGGATCAAATACGGGTCTGACACAGCTTGAGTCTCCTTACAGCAAGGTATTTATTCTCCCACTTGGCACATCAAATAGCACGTACTCACAACCGCAGCACCTGGCAAACACGTTCGGGCAAATGCCTTCCTCAGTGCCAGCTTCATGCTCATAGTCCTTTCCTGAGTTTTTGCGGGGTTTATTTAAAACAGTCATGAAGAACCCGATTGGGTCAATAAGATGTAGCAATAGAGAGAGGACTGAGGAGTCTCCTAGCAGTTGGTACTGCCCTCTCTCACTGTTTACAAAACCTCGAGCGTGCAGCCAAATAAGCCCAGTGTCCTGCTGAAAGATGAAGCAAAAACAGCCAAATTGGCAAGACTGGTTCAGTGACTGACTTGTACACACGATAATGCCCTGACTGGCGTCAGCTGTTGAACTGTCCTCACCTCACTCCGGCAGGGTCAGTGATGGTCTTCCTTGCTGGAAAGCGTCCCATTCAGCAGTAAATCTGCTGCTCTCTCCCCGTTGCCACAAAAAATCACGGCCGGGGGGGTGCCGCGGTGTGCAACCTCCTGCACTCCCTCCACAGATTGCCGGCTAACCGCAGTGCTCCAGACCGAGAGGCGTGTCAGTTTGCAGTACCGGCTCCTGCCAAATATCCACCTCCAATCCCGCTTCTCGGATCAAAGACGGGTCTGACACAGTTATATATTTTTAAAAAACAGGTTACAAGGATGTTATAGTGAGGAAATAGAATTTAAAAAACCTTAGAAATTCCCTGAAAAAACAAAGATTACAAGGACGTTACAGAAGTCATAAGCATTGCAATTTGGGGGCGTATGCTATAGTTAGCAAAGGTAACTATAACTGATGAATTTCTATGGTTTTGTATGAGTGAATTCTGATCCTAACTATAATGTCCCTGTAACCTTTGTTTTTTTCAGGGAATATATAAAACAAAGAATCTCAGCGTATGACAATCTAAACAGTAAAATATTCTCACACTCCAGAAGGTTCAAGCCATGCAGAATTTATTTCACCTGACGTGTTTTGACCGGAACGATCTTTGTCAAAAGCCATATACATAGTTGGTGTAAGAGTGACCTATACACCCCTCGTCATCATAACAAGAGTAAACATACTACACATGTAATACCTTGTTCTTAAATGCATGGTGTGCTTCAGGAAAAATAGTTCATTTCCTATACATGCAAATACAGAAAAAGATGTGACCTACTGCGGGAGGTAAAAGCTTGTAAATATCGAAACACGCCCAACATAGATGGTCCTGAAGGGAAACATTCCTGGTACATTTAGCTGCGAAGTCACGCCCAGAGGTGTGACAAAAGGAGGCAAAAAACTGCCTCATAACAAAATAATATGGCATCAAAGCAAATATAACATTCCAAGTGGAAATATAACGATTGCTAGTGGCTCAGATTTGTTGGAGGGAGATTTATTAAGGATCAAGAGGGCAGGGGGCTGAGCACAGAGCTCTTGGAGCCTTCACAGAGTGATCGAGGGAGTGAGTTAGGGACAAAAGGGGCACCTTAATTTGAGCAGGAGTGTCTGGGAACGCTCGCTCTAAAAATGAAGGAAACAGATATGTGAGCCATGGAAACTGAGGCTGGAAGCCTTACAGCTTTATTAAGAAGATTCAACTTCAAGAAAAAGGCATAAAAATACAAAATACAAATATAGTGACCTCGCATGAATCACAAGGCATTGAACTCGTTTGGAGAGAGACACTTCAGAAAACCTCAAAGAAACATTTATAAATGCATTATGAAAAACATAAGCTACATCAAGGAAAATGTTCTCAGAATGCAAAACACACTTGATCTAAAATACTGAGAATACTCACGTACCTACCTAAAACCTAAAAAATGCAACTTTGCAAATGTAATATAAGTATGAAATGCTCAATAAGAAAACACCAATTTAGGGACAAAATAGCATAGCAAAATAGCATACATAGCATATACAGCAAATATATTGGCAAGTTAAATTGTATCGTAAAAACAAAAAAAAAAGCTTTTGGGGCGCACCCACACCCGCCTGCCATCTATTAACAGACGGGTGGGGTAGTCCAATGATGTCTCTGTGGTCTCCCTTTTTATACTCTTTAAGGCGGTCAGAAGTACCTACGGTATCGTCATCTCACGCCACGTCCACCTTGGCACTTATGGTATAGTTCTCATATTTTACCATACATGGTGAAACCTTTTCCAGTAACTGTGGTGAAAGTTCATATCTCAGGCAAAGCGCTTGTTGTAAATTGGATGGGCAAGCAGAAAAATGTGTATTGTAAAGGGATTCTGTATATACATATATAAATCTTCATGTCCTGTGTTGCCACATTCTCGCCTTAGCTTGACACATCTGCGGTGGCAACTTCCCTAAAAGTATGTACCAGCCCAGGATGCAGCCTGTTGTATGTCGAAAGAACAGGGGGATGTTGAACTTTGAGATAGTGAACTTAGCACACGAGTAGGGTGGGGCCTCTTAGTTTGGAGCAGGAGGCCTCACAGAAAGAGGAGCTGGATATGATTTGGATCAGACCTGCCTTCAGCCTGTTATACAGGAAAATGGCAGAACTATGGTCAATTTAACAAAGAGGCCTACATATTGAACAGAAGGGCCTACACAGGAGTTTCATGCTGGCTGAGTGGTAAGGATGGCCCAGGGCAGGGCAAGGACAAGGGTCTCATACCTCAGATGTGGACAGAACGGGTCTGGGGCACGCTATGATATAAAAATAGACCCTCTCTCATTCCCTCCTCTTGTTCATTTTTTAACAAAATCCTCACAGCATACCTTCCAGGTCTTTGAGGTATTTGGTAATGGTAGCAGGCTGCATTTAGTGTAGTCCTATTGTTACTTCTACAACTTCTATAAGTGCTAAGTTATTCACATTCCCTGTTCTATCCTTGTTCTCCCTTTCTAATTATACATTTCTCAGGAGGTGCAACTGTTGTACTCGGTGTGTTTACTGAAGAGCATATTGTACATTAGGACAAACAGGTATGACACTGTAACACATGTTGCTTTCTGTGTCGGTAGGCCAGTGTGTGCAAACATAACATCCTGCTCTGTCAACTGTCCCCGTGTCCCGTCTTTATCAATGGCAATTTATTCAATGTGGTACAAAAGTTATTATAATAGCAGCAATGGGGGTCAATGCTGCTGGTAGCACCCATGATCATTTTCTCTATTTGTTCTGAAAGTCTTGAGCAAGTCTTGAGGCATTGTTCCAATCGTTGGTACGTATGGCTAGTGTGACTAGTTGGAAGAATGTCTTATCTTCTGCTGCGTTTGTACTATGTTCAAAAAAAGTCTGCTGAGTAATAATGTGGAGCCTCAGAGATGATACCTGTAAACAGAAAAAGTAACTATTGGTGCCTGTCTTCAAGTAATTTGAGAGGTTTGCAAGCATTTCTATTACTTAGGCACATTCGATATGAAGAAAACAAAGTGAAGAAAAGGTAAAGATGTCTCGTTGTCACAACTTGTAGACTGAGGGGTCGGGGCGTCGATGTTTCCAGACGTTCTTTAGGTGATGTATCCTTGGGGCCCGCTTACACACTCGTCCTTTCTCTTCTGTGTAGCACGTGCAACCCTTCAGGATGAGCTTGGGATACCATTCCCACTTGGTAGTTTCCGTGGAACACATGTAGTTTCTGTGTGGCACCTTGCCCCTTGCACAACCCCTCAATCACATGTGAGATGAACGCCGGTCCATTTTCAGAACCCAAAAGCAGAGGTACGCAAAAGCGCGGTATGAACTCTTTCAGGAGGCATTTGGCAATAATTTGTGCATTGCTGTTCTTGAAATGGCATGCCTTAGTCCATTTGCTGATCATGCACACAAGAACCAACATGTACTTGTAGTTTTAGTAGGGGGTATGTTGATGAAGTCCATTTCATGTGGGGAAATGAAGTGGCCTGAGGCAGTGAAAATACAGCTTTAGGAAAGCAGTTTGAGCTTCCTATCACGTCGTACAAGTGATGAACCATGAAAAAAAGACGGGCCATGGGGGCAAGCATTATCGTTGGTAAACATTTCTTTCCATTTGGGCCTATTCATATCCCTTTTGTGTTTGTATACATCCTCCCCTGTTCCCTTCTTCCTTTTCTTCCACCCAGCTCCTTCAATAATATACTTAGTGTCATAGTACATATCATCATCCTTTATCTTTATATCATGATATCATGTGTAGTAGAAGCAATTTGAACCATTGTGTACTCACAATCAGTTAATGCTATTCTTTTTTTGTACATCTGCATCAATAAATTCTTTACCAATTGAAACACAGTCCTTGGGGGAGGTGTGTGCAGCACATTCTACAATTGTAACTGGAAGCAATAGGCCTTGCAAGAGTTGAGCTATTAATGGTGCACGCTGCATGTGTTGTCCAGCTGAGGCAAGGAGGGAACTCCAAATGAAGAAAAGAACCCAAAAATTATATTGGTACTGTTAGACCTGTCAGCCCTTTGGGTGGTCCCTCCTCATCATTATTTATTTTGTCCCACTTTTGCCTCAAACCCTGTTATAATTTTTCCTTTTTGGGAACCACCAGACTTTTTAGTGTTGATGCAGGGTCAGGGAGCCATTTTCCCTACCCCTGGAACTTCTGTCTGAGGGCCTGAGACACAAAATGGTGGCCACCCATTGTCACCTGTGACATCACCAGAACCTCCTGGAACATTCTAGAATCCTGTGACAGTGGGAGGCAGTTTAGAATGTTGGGAGGCCATCTCAGGGTGGCAGTTGGCAACTGACTGGAGAAGAGAGAGGACAGAGATAGAAGGAGGTCGGAGTAAGGCAGCAGAGGTGGAAACCAGTGCTTGGAGTGGGGTCCAGAAACCCACCCTTGATGCTAGTCTCTACTGACCAAGCCCAACCTAAAGCCCTGTGTGGGACCAAGACCAGAAGAACCATCCTAAGGAACTGAATATTTGGAACAGGCCTTAAAGAAGAAGAACAGCAAGTTCCTGACCTGTTCAGCAGTGTCCTCCTGGAGTCCTGACGCCGAGAAGCCTGGAGACCTGGGGCCTGAGGTAGAGAAGCGGCGCTGACAGAAAGCAGACGTCGTACCCGGAGCCGCCAGAGGTCGAGTGAGGGCGCCGACGGAGGTCGTGGAGTGGCACCGGAGGTCGAGTCAGGAGTCACCCGAGGTCGAGTGAGGGTGCCGACGGAGGTCGTGGAGAGGCGCCGGAGGTCGAGTCGGGAGTCACCTGAGGTCGAGGTGAGGCGTCGACGGGGGAGTGAAGTCCGCCCACCGGAGTCGCCGGAAGCTGAGGTGAAGCGCGCCGGAGGTCGGGAGTGGAGATCGCACTCCGGAGACACCAGGAAGTGGGGAGTTCGAGTCCCTGCGATGCCGGAAGGCGACATCGAGCCGAGGCCGCCCAGCGACATCGAGTCGAGACCGCCCAGCGACATCGAGTCGAGACCGCCCAGCGACATCGAGTCGAGACCGCCCAGTGACATCGAGTCGAGACCGCCCAGCGACATCGAGTCGAGGCCGCCCAACGACATCGATCCGGAGCCGCCTCACGGCGTCGACGCGGTGCCGAGCGGAGCCGATCATCTTAAAAAGGACAGTAAGTGGTAGAGGGGGCGTCTGAGGTCCCGTGGAGCCCTAAAAGACCATTCTAGGGGCTAGAGGGGTGTTAGAACCAGCCTCGGAGTGCCAGGGGTGAACTGAGACTGGTACAGTGACCTCCATAAAGGGTTGTGTGGTTTGGAGGGCCAGATCTTTAGGTTACTCTTGCTCTGCCTCAGCTTAGGCCCCAGCCTTGATCAATCTAGGTGGGACACCCCCATGCCATCCAAGTGTCCTTAAGTTGTGTATGGGCAAAGTAAGACCAAGTGGCTTCATGAAAATGATTTGAACTGTAACTGTCATTGATTGTTTTACCTTAGTTATTGAAGGTGCTTTATTTATTGTCATCCACTAATTTATTCCTGCACTGTATTTATTGCCTGACTGTATTTATTTGCCATCTGTATTTATTGCACATCTATTTATTCTTTGCGTAATGATGACCTGAACCTATTTATTGAAATTCCAAAGTAGCGTTGTTTATTTGACCTGCTCTTTTAAAGGAAAATCTTATTGTATTGTATTTATGTTATGAAACCTGCAACTAAGAGAAAATAAGATAAAGACATATATATTTTCAACTTGACTTGCATAATTTTTACGGTGTAGTGTCGTTTTTGGAACGGATGAACGCATGGTTATTGTGAGGGTGTGACGTACGCTTAACACGGTGCCTGACCCCCAAACGCTCGAGCCAAGCTACCATTGTGCTGGGAGCCTGGTGACTGCTAACCCGGTTGCCCGGTTTCCAACATAAAATTGGTGTTCAGCGGTGGGATAGAGGTGTGCTTGCGTCTACTCGACAATAACTCTGGGTAGTCCATAGGCCTACACCGGGAGTTTTCTCCAAGCGGACTTCCTAATTTTGAGTTTTGTTTTTTCCAAATTTACTTCTGGTGGTGGGAGGAGGTATTACAAAAGGTACCCCCCTGCATAGCTTCTGTAAGCAACTGTCTTCTATCCTGAGTGGGCAAAATGGAGTTTGTGTTGGAGGATGTGGAAACTTATACTGTGGCCCAACTCAGGGAGTTTTGTCAGCGAGAGGGGGTGTTTTGTCCCCAAGGTGCAAAGAAGGGTGAACTCCAGACCAGCTTGAGGGCTTGGGGGGAGGCACGGCGAGAAAGTAAGGTTGAGAAGGAGGACAGGGATGGAGAGCCTGACAGCGAGGGGGCTGGTTTGTACCAACCTGAGGTGGGGGACCTAGTAGCGGGGCCCAGAACACTTTCAAGGAAGGGCAGCAGTGTCTCTAGCAACGGCTTATTAGAAGCAGAATTCACTGACCGGAGGGAGAAAAGACAGCTCACATGGGAATTGGCGAAGCTGGAGAAAGAAAAGGAGGAATGGAGGATGGCTCACGAGTTGAGGCTCAGGGAGATAGATCTCCAGATCCTACGGGTCGGGGCACACCCTGTTCCTAATGGTGGCAGCGAAGAAAGAGAAATCACAAGGGAATCCAAACCCTATTTGCCACAAGACATAGTAGCTAGCTATAGTGCGGGTGATGATATCGCCAGGTGGCTAGCAGCCTATGAGGTCTCTTTAAGAGTCCATGGGGTTCCAGAGAAATATTGGGGAGGGGGATTGTATAGATACATGCCTCCAGCTGGTAGGGATACATTATTGGCCCTGGAGCAGGATGAGCAGACCCACTACCCCACCATGAAAGTGGCGCTCGTGAGGAAGTTTGGACTAACACCCGAGAAGTACCGACAGAAGTTCCGGGGTAGCCACAAACTGGGCACACAGAATTGGGTGGATTTCCTGGACTATGCAAAGAAGGCATTAGAGGGTTGGATACAGGGCAGCGAGGTGAGGGACTACGAGGGGTTGTTTGATTTGATGTTGAAGGAACACCTGCTCGAAAAATGTTTCCCTGAACTGCGTCAACACCTGGTGGATAGCAAGCTGACCAATCCCCGGAAGCTTGCTGAGGAGGCGGACATTTGGGCTAGTACCCGGGTGTCCACAAGGGGGACTGGAGGGGACTCTCAAAAGACCGGACAGGGCGCCCCCCAGAAGAAAGAGGGAGGGGAAAAGAAAACGGAGTTCTCTAAAGGCCCCCAAAATAGTTTCCAAGGGAAGGGAACAGGATTCACCCCTAGGGCTAACCCACCCAGAAACCCTAATCCTGGCCAGAGTCAGCAGCCAAGGGTTGTCCATTGCTTCGAGTGTGGTGGTGTCGGACACTATAAGGGAGATGTGAAGTGCCCGAAAAGACCACCCCCTCCCATCGGAGGAAAGGCCCCCGGAGTAGCTAGTGTAGTGCTTGGGGAGGAGATGCCCTTAGATAAGGGAAGGGAGTGGGCGGGTGTCACTTTAGTGTCCCTGGGAGAACGGGAGATGGTTCCGAAGATCCAGGTGCCCGCAAATACCACAAAGTATGGGCAGTGGGTCACCATCAATGGCCAAAGAGGGGAGGCTCTGAGAGACACAGGAGCCAGTATGACTATGGTACGTAGCCAACTCGTGTCTCCAGAGCAGGTGATTCCCCTTGTACTCCACCCTGCCGCGATGGCTGACGGCAGAATGGGCCACTATCCGGTGGCCGAGGTTCCATTTGAATGGGAAGGGGTTGCAGGGTTGCTTCGAGTTGCCGTAAGCCCTGCCGTGCCAGTCAATTGTCTGCTGGGGAATGACATGGAGCATAATACTTGGAAGGAGGTGGAATACCGGACTCATGCTGAGATGCTGGGTACACCTGACTGGGCCTGTGTCAGCACAAGGTCTGCGACTACCCGGAGGGGGAGTTCGTTTAGGCGGGAGCCTGGAACAAAGGCACAGCCGGCTGCCGATCAAGGGAAGAACCGAGGGCAGGAGGAGCCTGCCTCGGCATCTGCGCCCCGTGTGACGGATAGGCCACCGGAGGTGGTGGACCAGGAGTCCGCGGAGGGGGATGTTACCGAACTGGAGAACCTACCCATCCCGGCCGAGTGGCACGTGGAGGGAGGGCCGACCAGGGAGGA
This sequence comes from Triturus cristatus, assembly GCF_964204655.1. Classification (NCBI taxonomy): domain Eukaryota; kingdom Metazoa; phylum Chordata; class Amphibia; order Caudata; family Salamandridae; genus Triturus; species Triturus cristatus. The sequence goes on along the minus strand of NC_140586.1, from coordinate 125,982,694 downwards.
ATTCTGCAAGGGCCAGAGGGAGTGTCCTACCCTTGAGGGACTGAGGCGACAGGCCGAAGCCCAGGCAGCAGGGAACGTTGAGGGGAACTACAATATTTACTGGGAGGATGGCCTCCTCTACAGTGAACCCAAGGCACCCATGCACGGATCGTCACGGGCCTTGGTTGTCCCTCAACGTTACCGAGCCTTCCTCCTGGAATTGGCTCATGAGATCCCCTTGGCAGGACACCTGGGGCAAGACAAGACCTTTGCCCGGCTTGTCCCACACTTTTATTGGCCTCAAATGAAAGTGTCGTCCAACACCTACTGCCGGACGTGTGTGTCTTGTCAAGCCAGTGGGAAAACAGGGGTGAAGCTGAAAGCTCCCCTGGAACCACTTCCTGTCATTAGCACCCCCTTTGAAAGGGTGGGCATCGACATTGTGGGACCGTTAGATCCACCTACTACAGCTGGTCACAGGTTTATCCTGGTTCTGGTGGATCATGCCACACGGTACCCAGAGGCTATACCTCTGAGGACCATTACTGCACCTGTTGTGGCTAGGGCCCTGATGGGAATCTTTACCCGAGTGGGTTTTCCCAAGGAAGTTGTGTCTGACAGGGGGACCAACTTCATGTCAGCATACATGCGGGCCATATGGAAGGAGTGTGGAGTGACCTACCGGTTCACCACTCCTTACCACCCCCAGACCAATGGTCTGGTGGAGAGGTTCAATAAAACCTTGAAAGGCATGATCAGAAGTCTGCCTGAAAGCCTGCGGAGGAAATGGGACGCCCTCCTACCCTGTCTATTGTTTTCTTACAGGGAAATGCCACAGAAGGGAGTGGGCTTCAGCCCCTTCGAGCTTTTGTATGGGCACCCTGTGCGTGGACCTCTCGGCCTGGTGAGAGACGGATGGGAAAGAACTCCCAGAAAGCTTCCCCAGGACGTGGTGAGCTACATGCTGGCCTTCCGGAGCCAAATGGCTAAGTTGTGGAAGCAAGCTTCTGACAACTTGGAAGCCAGCCAAGCTGTGATGAAGGCGTGGTACGACCACAATGCTCATCCGGTGGAGTTGGAGCCTGGCCAGAAGGTGTGGGTGATCGAACCAGGAGAGCTTAGCGCCCTCCAGGATCGCTGGTCAGGACCCTTTGAGGTGTTGGAGAAGAAGGGTAAGGCTACCTACTTGGTGGATCTGAAGACCCCTCGCCAGCCCCTACGGGTGCTGCATTCCAACCGCCTCAAACCCCACCATGAGAGGCCCGAAGTCATCTTGCTGATGGTGACTGACGGAGCAGAGGACGTGGAAAGCGAGCCTCTCCCCGACTTATTTGCGTCTCAAGAGAAGGATGGGTTGGTGGAGGGAGTGATTCTCTCCCCGTCCCTAACTCCTGAACAGCAGGAGGACTGCCGCCAGGTCCTGGGGCAGTACTCTTCGTTGTTCTCCCTTGTTCCGGGTAGGACTCACCTGTGCGTCCATGACGTGGACACAGGAGACAGCCCACCTGTGAAGTCAAAGATCTACCGGATGACAGACAAGGTGAAGGCCAGCATTCACAGTGAAGTCACTAAGATGCTGGAGCTAGGAGTGATTGAACCTTCCAGCAGCCCCTGGTCCAGTCCGGTGGTACTAGTACCAAAAGCTGCACCACCGGGGGCCCAACCGGAACTGAGGTTCTTTGTGGACTACCGGGGACTGAACTCAGTAACTAAGACTGATGCTCATCCGATACCGAGGGCGGATGAACTGATTGACCGGCTGGGAGCTGCCCAATATCTGAGTACCTTTGACCTTACTTCCAGGTACTGGCAGATCTCTCTGACTGATGGAGCTAAGGAAAGGTCAGCCTTCTCCACGCCCAAGGGCCACTACCAGTTCTGCGTGATACCCTTTGGGCTCAAGAACGCACCTGCCACGTTTCAGCGTCTGGTGAACCAGATCCTCACTGGAATGGAGAGTTTCTCTGCTGCTTATCTGGACGACATTGCCATCTTCAGTAACAGCTGGGAGGATCACTTGCGTCACCTGCAAGCTGTTCTCCAGGCCCTGAAACACGCTGGTTTAACGATCAAGGCCAGTAAATGCCAGATCGGGCAGGGGTCGGTAGTGTACCTTGGACACTTGGTGGGTAGGGGAGCGGTGCAACCCCTCCAGGCAAAAATCGAGGCAATCATGGCCTGGGAACCCCCCAAGACTCAGACTGAGGTCCGAGCTTTTCTGGGCCTCACCGGATATTACCGCCGCTTCGTGAAGGGGTACGGTACCATTGTGGCCCCCCTCACGGAGCTTACGTCCAAGAAGCAACCTCGACGGGTAGTCTGGACGGAGGCTTGTCAGCAGGCCTTTGTGAAACTGAAGCAAGCCATGTGCGAGGCCCCGGTTTTAAGGGCCCCAGACTTTTCCAAGGAGTTCATTGTCCAGATGGATGCATCGGAACATGGCATTGGGGCAGTGTTATCGCAACTCAATGAAGAGGGTCTGGATCAACCCGTGGTCTTCCTATCCCGGAGACTACTTCCCAGGGAACAGAAGTGGAGTGCAATAGAGCGTGAAGCCTTTGCAGTGGTATGGGCTCTGAAGAAGTTGTGGCCATACCTGTTTGGCTCGCACTTCCTAGTTCAGACCGACCACAGACCCCTTCGGTGGCTGATGCAGATGAAGGGGAAGAATCCCAAGTTGCTAAGGTGGTCTATCTCCCTACAGGGAATGGACTTTCAGGTGGAACATCGGCCTGGAGTGGACCACGCCAATGCAGACGGTCTCTCAAGGTATTTCCGCCTTAGTGATGAGAACTCCCAAGGGGTTGGGTAGCTCTCCCCACTTTCAGCTGGGGGGGACGCGTGTTAGACCTGTCAGCCCTTTGGGTGGTCCCTCCTCATCATTATTTATTTTGTCCCACTTTTGCCTCAAACCCTGTTATAATTTTTCCTTTTTGGGAACCACCAGACTTTTTAGTGTTGATGCAGGGTCAGGGAGCCATTTTCCCTACCCCTGGAACTTCTGTCTGAGGGCCTGAGACACAAAATGGTGGCCACCCATTGTCACCTGTGACATCACCAGAACCTCCTGGAACATTCTAGAATCCTGTGACAGTGGGAGGCAGTTTAGAATGTTGGGAGGCCATCTCAGGGTGGCAGTTGGCAACTGACTGGAGAAGAGAGAGGACAGAGATAGAAGGAGGTCGGAGTAAGGCAGCAGAGGTGGAAACCAGTGCTTGGAGTGGGGTCCAGAAACCCACCCTTGATGCTAGTCTCTACTGACCAAGCCCAACCTAAAGCCCTGTGTGGGACCAAGACCAGAAGAACCATCCTAAGGAACTGAATATTTGGAACAGGCCTTAAAGAAGAAGAACAGCAAGTTCCTGACCTGTTCAGCAGTGTCCTCCTGGAGTCCTGACGTCGAGAAGCCTGGAGACCTGGGGCCTGAGGTAGAGAAGCGGCGCTGACAGAAAGCAGATGTCGTACCCGGAGCCGCCAGAGATCGAGTGAGGGCGCCGACGGAGGTCGTGGAGTGGCACCGGAGGTCGAGTCAGGAGTCACCCGAGGTCGAGTGAGGGCGCCGACGGAGGTCGTGGAGAGGCGCCGGAGGTCGAGTCGGGAGTCACCTGAGGTCGAGGTGAGGCGTCGACGGGGGAGTGAAGTCCGCCCACCGGAGTCGCCGGAAGCTGAGGTGAAGCGATACGGAGGTCGGAAGTGGAGATCGCACTCCGGAGACACCAGGAAGTGGGGAGTTTGAGTCCCTGCGACGCCGGAAGGCGACATCGAGCCGAGGCCGCCCAGCGACATCGAGTCGAGACCGCCCAGCGACATTGAGTCGAGGCCGCCCAACGACATCGATCCGGAGCCGCCTCACGGCGTCGACACGGTGCCGAGCGGAGCCGATCATCTTAAAAAGGACAGTAAGTGGTAGAGGGGGCGTCTGAGGTCCCGTGGAGCCCTAAAAGACCATTCTAGGGGCTAGAGGGGTGTTGGAACCAGCCTGGGAGTGCCAGGGGTGAACTGAGACTGGTACAGTGACCTCCATAAAGGGTTGTGTGGTTTGGAGGGCCAGATCTTTAGGTTACTCTTGCTCTGCCTCAGCTTAGACCCCAGCCTTGATCAATCTAGGTGGGACACCCCCATGCCATCCAAGTGTCCTTAAGTTGTGTATGGGCAAAGTAAGACCAAGTGGCCTCATGAAAATGATTTGAACTGTAACTGTCATTGATTGTTTTACCTTATTTATTGAAGGTGCTTTATTTATTGTCATCCACTAATTTATTCCTGCACTGTATTTATTGCCTGACTGTATTTATTTGCCATCTGTATTTATTGCACATCTATTTATTCTTTGCGTAATGATGACCTGAACCTATTTATTGAAATTCCAAAGTAGCGTTGTTTATTTGACCTGCTCTTTTAAAGGAAAATCTTATTGTATTGTATTTATGTTATGAAACCTGCAACTAAGAGAAAATAAGATAAAGACATATATATTTTCAACTTGACTTGCATAATTTTTACGGTGTAGTGTCGTTTTTGGAACGGATGAACGCATGGTTATTGTGAGGGTGTGACGTACGCTTAACACGGTGCCTGACCCCCAACCGCTTGAGCCAAGCTACCATTGTGCTGGGAGCCTGGTGACTGCTAACCCGGTTGCCCGGTTTCCAACAGGTACAAAAAACAATGGTCCTGAACCTATATTTCAATTGAATCAATCAAGGAGTTTGATTTAACATATTATTGAGTAAAACAATCAACATAAAAAGTGCAACAAACGACCATAATCTGGATCACCATATATTTAATTAAAGCAATTAGGTGAAAACCAGACAGTACATAATACAAATAGCAATTTGAGAAAGGTTGCTCCAGAGGGAGACGTGCAGTGAAACAGAGTGCTCAAGAGTGACGTGATGAAGAGAGATACTTCAACAGAAATATATAAAAGGTTCAATATGTCAAGGCAAAAAACAGGGGGGGACCGGTTGTAAATCACCGTCCTTAGGTAACCTGGCCCAATTATATTCACACAAGATTTTTATATCAGTTCTCACTAGAAATCAATTCTAGGGTAGCACGTGAAAAAACCAGAGGGTCCAGGTTAGGTTAATTGGGCGTCCGACGTTTCAATCCGACTTGTGGCCAAAAGGGCGTTTTTGTTCCTCGGCCTGGCGGATCTTCAGCAGGACTACACTGGGCAACCCATCAATTACAAGTGAGAACAGGAGTCCATGGTTCCCTTTATGGATCCAATATGGGGGTATTCGTCTCCAACGTAATCTTCACACTTGGTTTCAATAAATGCACCCCGGTGAACCAAGGGAGATGATTGCGATTCCCAGTCACTATCAAGAGTCGTGTAATCAAATTACTCCGGGGGTTAAGCAAGACGCGTCTTCACTTCGCGGCCGTCTCCAGGCTCGTAAAAATGCCAAAATTATATTGGCATCCCTGTACAAGACTTTAAAAAGAAATTCATTATCTCCGAAAGCAAAAGAGGAATTAAAACATTGTACTATAGCTTGACCCAACCGCAAACACAGATGAAAATCTCTGTCACAGTAACACCTTTAGTAATCAAAAACACTCCTAGTTTGTCAAACTGTGCCCAGGGCTGTGGAATTCCCATAGCCCCACTCCCCGTACATATTTTCTTTTGATTTTAGGGCAACAAGTTTTCATGCATATTTCGTCCTGGGGACAAGTAGGCCCAACCCCCTACAGCACAAACCCCTTGGCTATCAGTTTACAGTACCGCACTATGGATCAGGGAAAGGCATTGTCTGCAATAAAGGTAATATTTGTATCCATGCGTTAATGCTGTTCAAACTTGCATTTATTGCTCATTAATGCAAAGGCTTTATTATTAGGGTGAGCGCTCTAAGTAAATGTTGTAAGCTAGAGTATGAAAATGTGTATACACTTTTTCAATTTTTAGCAATGTGAGGCTATGTATACTGCTCTCAGAATGCTCTCCAATTAGGTGCAAATATTTGCAGAAGCTTGATAGCAAGACTGATAATTCGTTGCTTTTAAAATAAAATGTTCACAAAAAGAATGCAAAACATTTCGCTAAACTACTGGAATAAGGTAGGTACCATTTTTTTTTTGCAACATAAAAATAAACAAGCATTGGTAAAGCCAATGAAATTGTTAGTCAGCCTTTTGGCTTTGTCAATGCACAACTTGTTTTGGCAATATTTTGTGAAACCTCATTGGTGTGGGAGCTGCTGGGTCCTCACCATTATACAAAACATTGGCAAAAACAGAAATTGTTGTGATCTCAAAAATCACACATTGTACAGTAGTTCCTGGCACTGGATAAGACAACTGTGTGTCGATATGCTCTTTGTGAAAGAACAGAATGAAGTCACTCACAGCGAAGCTAGCCAAGAGAGGGAGGGAGAGACAACATTTTACTAAACATAAAAGGTCATTGTTAATCTCAGACCTAATTAGGGGCCAAATCATGAAATAAAGTGCACCCATGCCCTTGTATTAATTGCAGATACACAACTGTTGTAAATTCACAAGACTACAGAAGTAGGCCAAGAAATAGTACTCCTAGAAAATATTTGTGAACTGTATTTAAGCATGAGCAAATATGCAGGTGTACTATATTGCTCAAGCAAAAATCTGAGCCATTGCAAGTTCACTTTTCCTTCAGCCACTTTTATTGTGAGCCAGAACAGTTGCTTACCATTACCGTCAGCCTCAGTATGTAGATCTGCGGAAACGTGGCAACACAAGGGAATTGTTAGTATTCAAAGTGTACTATGGAAGGAGCCCTAACGTAATCAGAGAGGCTATTTCAGCGCTCTTATATAATGACATTGCTGCAATAAAGTGTATTTTGCTACAGGACAAGTAGATATTTCATTAAATTCCACTCCCCTTTGTGCCAATCCCTACACCATGAAACCTATTTTCAAATACCCTGAAATATTGCACCTATATATTAAAACACATATTAAATCTGTACACATTGTATCCTTGAAACATTATAATACGAAGCACAGTTATTCAATGCACACTATCCTTCTGTAGTGGCATATACTCATTACTAATGATCAATACGTAAACATAACATAAACACAACATTACTACTTTTCCTATTACTCCTATCCGTTGTGTCCCTGGCGAATGCACTGCATTTAGAATGCATTTTAGCACATTCCACCTTACACTGTAATTTATTACTCCAATATTCTCTCCAACTCTGAAGAACATCTGCTTGTGAAGATGGTGGTGTTCCTGTTGTGGTGGCTGATCACCTGTCCTCTTCTTCTTTGGACTCAGGGATGATGGGGCCCTTCCCCTTCTGCCTGAATACCTGAGTAGAAAGAAACTTTGCAGCGGGTGTTAATTTATACAAATATATGCCTTCTTACATAATTTCAATGCCACTGTGATGTCTAGTTGATATGACCTATACATATATTAATTGATCAGGGAGAAGTATATGGGGCGTTAAGTTGTTGTCAGAACATTGTAATATTTGTGAGTGAAAACAGAGTGATCCATGGGCAATAAACTATTTTTGCTTTCTCTCAATTTATTACCTTTAAACAGTCCGTTCAGGCATTGCTGAAAGTTGTTGCTGCTTTTAGATCGTAATGGACACATGGTCTAGCTGTCATCTGAACGTGTGGGAAAATGTGGTAGGCCTGAGCCTGTGGTATGATACATTTTCCTATTTGTATTTTATCTCTAACCAGACACGAGGTGATGAAAACAATAACATTGAGCCCATGTAAACAAACATCCCGAAGACAGGAAATTCAATACACTTCTTGGAGACGCAGGGAAGAATCTAATAATAATAATGTTGTAAAACCTCTAATCATTGATTAACTAAGAAAGCGAAAGAAGAACCCAAACAGAAGATAGAAACTTTTAAGAGAGATAAAAACTTGTAGTGGTCGAACTGCAAAATATATGCAACCACCTCTAAAGTCTGCAACTCTAATTTTAGAAGGCCTCTTTAAATTCACACCTATTATTCTGGCCATACTGCGATACTGAGCATTGCTTACTCCATGCATACTGTCCTTTAACATTGAGATCTACTTTATATCTGCACGTATTATTTATTCTTTTGTATTTTCCTAGTACTGGGGCATGGGGTGGCTACCTGTGGTAATCTTATTCCTACGAATCTCTGGTTGTCTCATATTTAGAAGGCTGCACACAGCTGTGCATATCCAAAAACTTTTCCTTACCTTCTCTCACCCATCTGCACATAAACACATACATATTCCTTCACTAAACCGGACAACGTGAAACCTGAAACCTGAAACACTGTATTCAATCTCGGCTTCCCCCGTTACCAAATTGAGTGATTCTAGGCAACTATTTCTCCTGCTCACTTCCACAGACACAAATATATTTCTACACATACATTTTCTTTCTTCTAAATCCTATGTTCGCTGCCAACCACAGGAAGCCTCTTTCCTGCCTGGCTCAACGCCAGGAATCTGTGGTCGGCCAGGAATGCTACTTCTGAAGGCAGCCTAAAAATGTAATATCCAGACACGTGTTGTCTTTAATTGTACTTAAAATAGAGCTTCTTTTAAAATAATATGGCTTTTTTTGTAAAGCGCACGTTTACTCAGAATGGTATTGTGGCGCAAAATAGCAAATCTTTATTATTCCCCTAACTCAATGGTACTCATTTGTATCCAACTTGGAAAGATGAAAGGCTGAGGAGACCTAGCAGCATTTGACGTGTGCCCATAAAGTCAAACCAAGGGTACATCTAACGTGCATTCCACTCCATCATTTTATCTCCCCTCTTCTGTGCACTTCCGTGCACAAGAAATTGGAAGAGAACAGTCTTCAGTCTTAACTTGCTTATTCCAATCTTCTGTCTAATGTTCACAATCTGCTCCGACATTTACGTTGCTCTAAGTCTAGTGTCACTAACTTTCTTGGCCGTGAGACACAATTTCAAAATGTCCCCTATTAACTAACCCCAACTGTGTGCTCTTTGTGTTCTTTGTGGCAGCACTTACTGGATTTGCCCTAGCATTCGGGCTACTGCTTGTGCCTGCTTCAGTTGCTGCTGAATTTGGACGCAGGTAGGAGTAAATTATGCTGTACTTGGTTGCTCAGTACTACAGCAGTTGGTGTAAATCTTCAGTGTGAATTATAATTGGCCATCCAAATAGAGAGATATCCATATGTATTTGAAACTGAAAGTATCTCCTTTTCTGCCAGGAAACTATATTACTTATATTGATGGCATTTGTAGTCTTTTTAATATTGTGGGCCATGATCCAAAAATATCAAAAGGAACAGCTCCATTTTACCTGGTATTACACCTTCTATCATTGTGCTCTGGGCGGCAAGGGACGGCAGTCCTTGACCTCACCTTATAATGTCACTCTTTCTTTTGTGTGGCTGGTCTATCATTTGACTCTAGGCCTAGTCTAGGGCGTAATAGCAACCAGAAAACGCAAAAAGGTGCTGTGTGTTGTGGCGAGAAATGCATGCAAAAGCCTTCCTCCCCCTCTTACTACCACTTTACTGAATATTCAAGTGGGAGGATCCTTTACTATGGGTGCAAGCACGCCAGAAAGGTGAGATGAGAAGCGTGAGGTGTGTCTGTCAATGAACAGAATGTACTTAATTTAGTGTGTAATGAGTTAAAATAGGGGAGCCTATTTAAAACCGTGCTCGTGAAGGCAGCTACTTGGAAGCTAGACACAGTATTCACTGGATGCACTAAGCACCAGTTGCGTGGTCTCTAATTGAACCTGTCTCAGTTAAAGTGGGTGTGCTTGGCACGTACCCAGATGTTCCTGCATATCACTTCTCACTGCAGTGCACAAGAGATGTACACCTATATATAACATCTCCTGTGGTGCCGCTGTGAGAGAAAGAGATGAGGAGGGCCCATAAGCAAAATAAGAGATGAATGGTAAGTATTTCCCTTCTAAAACAAAGGTCTTACGTTGAAGTGCCACTTTTATTCATCAAATCATTAACACAGCAGAGAATATATTCATCAGTTTGTTAGCTCTAGAAAGACTATTCAAAACTACAATTGTAATCAGCCAAAAATAGTAACACAAGAATAGATGTTTATGACGCTCAAGTATCTAGAAGGCAAACCCTTAAATGAGAAAATTAATCATGCAAGAATTTACAATTTCAAAATACATTTAAAGTCAATGAAAGGGTGAAATGTCATGGTCCTGGGGCACTGCACCAAGGCAGCTTAATTTGAGGGGGTGCTTCTGCAAAAGTATGACAAAATAGACGTGTAAACGATAGGGAAAAATAGCTGTCTTATTTATATGAAAGAAGAACCCCTTTTAAAAAAAAAAATCAATATATAGCCTGGAAGTCTTAGCAAAGTCTTGCCATTTAAAGACACATTTCTGGAGTGAAGAACAAACTCATGTAATGCAAATATATTTTAAGTCAATGGAAATACTTTCAAAATGCAACATACACTTTACTGCAATGCTAGGAATGCACACGTTAAGTTAGGAGGGACAACCATTAGTGCTTTGCAAAAATGTTTTAGAATAAGGGCAATGCAGAGGAGAGAGAAAAAGACCATTTCAAAGTACAATAAGAAATTAGAGCCTCAGCCAAAGATGCTTAGATAGAGGGCTGAAGGAGACCACACAGGCGTCAGTGACCCAAGGGGTCACTGCAGCGGGGTAGTCTGTCGAATGAACTAAGGAGCAGATCTTTATACTCTTTTAATGATGAAATATTGACCACAAAAAGGACAACATTATCAGGTGCCTCTGACCTATAGGACATGACGCATTGTGGTCACTTCTGGACCGTATTTAAGAAAATAGAAGTGCCACCCATGCTACAAAAATTTTCTCAAAGGTCACAGGATACTTGACCATGAATCAAAATGAAATTGAGCACCTATTGAACAGGATGTGCGTCACTTCAGGGAGAAAGGCCTATAAGCCAGGTAAAAGAGGGAGAGACGCTAAATTGCAAATCAAAAGAAGGTGACAGACATTATATCTATTAAAGCACACCGCATGTAGCTGAAAAAGGAGAAGAACAGAGGACACCCATTACAATATGGAGAGAGAAGTCGAAAGGCGTTGGCTACTGCCAGGCCTGAGATAGGAAACCACAATGCGATGTGATGAAGGAAAGTAGCTCCCCTTTTGGAAGCACGCAGTTGAAAAAAGACACTGTTAAACTCAATGCGATAAGATGCCTCCCATTCCCTGCAGAAATAAAGTTCAAACAATACAATTTACACCAAATAAGTAATCAAAATTCAAAACGAATGTGAGCTGCCAGATGCAGTCTGATAAACATGTATTTGTGGCACAAAGTGGGAGACACCAGACGCAACCTCCTGCCACCAAGTACATGCTTCAAAATATAAATGTGAGGAAATAGTTAAACAATTCGAGATATATTGTTGTGAACTACGTGGTCAGTTATCTGAAAGTGACCTGTGCTAATAATGTGGTGCTGCGCCACATGGGTCAGACAGGGGCTGGGGGGGGCAAGGGGTAACTATATAATACTATTAATTCACAAAAAGGCAACAGCTTTGATAAAAAAAAAAAACAGTAACAATCCAAGTTATTATTGGTCTTACTAAATACATGAAAGGTCGGTGCGCCAGGCACAGATGCTTAAAAAGACAACCCCAATGCATGCTAAAAAGGCCACAACAAAAAGACATTTGACCGTAAAATATTTGCACTTCAATTATACAAAATGTGAAGCATATTATGTACACGTTTATTTATATATATATATCAACCCACAGCGCTATTTGCGTATTCTCCTCTTCTGGCCTAAATACGTACAGAGGGTGTCTTAAAATAACATAGCAAAAAATAAACGCCTTTACATTTCATTTTAACACAGGAAGAGAACAAAAAACCACATTGGAAGGTGTTCTGTTCATAAACCATAATCACACAATACTCATGTTGACTGTCTTCGGAAATAAAAATATATACTGACAGTCCCTCGCAAAAGCCGAGGAAGCCTGATAACTGTTTATCATAAATCCTCATGTGCCAGTCACAAGACGTAGAGTGGCACATCTTATCTGGGACTCGGAACCGCTCCTGAGCCCGCAAAAAGCTGAAATTTGCATCATGTAAACTCCTTGCCTTCCTGCACAGGCGTAAACTCTATCTCCGTTGCACAAAATATATCTCTATAATAGTAAAAAAACATAATGTAAGCCCTAAAAAAAACAATGCTTAAGCTAGCGAAAATATATTATCTAATAAATCATCCCGGGGAAACCACTTGTAATCCACTCTAAACAGGAGATATCCGTGAGCCCGTTAGCTAGGCGGGTCCGTCCGGTAATCTACCTCTTCCCTATTAGTACTGAAATAGGGGCCCCCTCTGAATATTCAGAGAAGCACCGAAAATAAAAAACACATAAATAATCACTGAAAGATTGTAAACGCAACCTTTCCCTCTCTGTCAGGTCCCTGTGACTCCTCGGAACTCCTCGGACAGAGGCCCTCCCCTTGCTATATGTGGAGAGGCACAGTAACACGTTATAACAATAACAAAAAAATGAGCACCACTGAAAGACGCCAGACGCAGTCTTTCCCTTGGCTCTACGAGAGGCACAGTAATAACATGTGTCTGTTTCTAGAAAGATAAACACGTAAATCACATAACTTTCTAACTTCACTCTCTGGCTCAGAATTCCATTTCGCACACAAGCTTCCTCAGCTTTAGAATGTCCTTTAGCGAGACCAGCCAGACAGGGAAGAAAAACTGAGAGGGAGAAGGAACGCAGAGGTCTCACAAGCGCTCCTCTCAAAAACTGTTACCAAAAGACACACTCACGTCAGGCAGCAATCATAGACTTACCCGAGTGTTGTTCTCTGAGGTTTCAGTCAGAAAGGAGTCACAAGTGTTTAGTCTGCGTCCTCTCGGTCCCAGCTGTCTCAGCTGTCTGCTGGTACTGCCAATCCGAGTCATGGCACCAAATGTTGGAGGGAGATTTATTAAGGGTCAAGAGGTCAGGGGGCTGAGCACAGAGCTCTTGGAGCCTTCACAGAGTGATTGAGGGAGTGAGTTAGGGACAAAAGGGGCACCTTAATTTGAGCCGGGGTGTCTGGGAACGCTCGCTCTAAAAATGAAGGAAACAGATATGTGAGCCATGGAAACTGAGGCTGGAAGCCTTACAGCTTTATTAAGAAGATTCAACTTCAAGAAACTTCAAGAAAAAGGCATAAAAATACAAAATACAAATATAGTGACCTCGCATGAATCACAAGGCATTGAACTCGTTTGGAGAGAGACACTTCAGAAAACCTTAAAGACACATTTATAAATGCATTATGAAAAACATAAGTTACATCAAGGAAAATGTTCTCAGAATGCAAAACACACTTGATCTAAAATACTGAGAATACTCACGTACCTACCTAAAACCTAAAAGAAAGCAACTTTGCAAATGTAATATAAGTATGAAATGCTCAATAAGAAAACACCAATTTAGGGACAAAATAGCATAGCAAAATAACATACATAGCATATACAGCAAACATATTGGCAAGTTAAATTGTATCGTAAAAACAAAAAACAAAAGCTTTTGGGGTGCACCCACACCCGTCTGCCATCTACTAACAGACAGGTGGGGTAGTCCAATGATGTCTCTGTGGTCTCCCTTCTTATACTCTTTAAGGCGGTCAGAAGTGCCTACGGTATCGTCATCTCACGCCACGTCTACCTTGTCACTTATGGTATGGTTCTCATATTTTACCATACATGGTGACGCCTTTTCCAGTAACTGTGGTACGTGAGCTAGGTGAAAGTTCATATCTCAGGCAAGGCGCTTGTTGTAAATTGGATGGGCAAGCAGAAAAATGTGTATTGTAAAGGGATTCTGTATATACATATATAAATCTTCATGTCCTGTGTTGCCACATTCTCGCCTTAGCATGACACATCTGCAGTGACAACTTCCCTAAAAGTTTGTACCAGCCCAGGATGCAGCCTGTTGTATGTCGAAAGAACAGGGGGAAGTTGAACTTTGAGATAGTGAACTTAGCACATGAGTAGGGTGGGGGCTCTTAGTTTGGATCAGGAGGCCTCACAGAAAGAGGAGCTGGATATGATTTGGATCAGACCTGCCTTCAGCCTGTTATACAGGAAAATGGCAGAACTATGGTCAATTTAACAAAGAGGCCTACATATTGAACAGAAGGGCCTACACAGGGGATTCATGCTGGCTGAGTGGTAAGGATGGCCCAGGGTATTTGTTATATAGTAACACAGGACCCTCTGGTCAATTTAACACGGCCTACAAATTAGGCTGGCAGGGCAAGGACAAGGGTCACATACCTCAGGTGTGGACAGAACGGGCCTGGGGCAAGCTATGATATAAAAATAGACCCTCTCTCAGATTACTAGGCACAAACAAACTTCCAACATTACCAATTGGTACATGACAATACATAACATTTACTAATAAAAGTGCTATTGTCTAGTGACAATAATACTAAAAGTATTCCCCACATCTTAAGAGACATCAAAATAATGAAAATTGTAATAATAGCCAAGTGGAAAAGAGAAACAAACACATTGTATTGTATTGTAATTGCATTTATATAGCACCTACGACCCCTGACGAGGTGTCAAAGCCATTTTTCGATGTGTAGCACGCTACTCCAGAACCCATAAAGGATTGGTGGTGAATTAGTATAGTGAAAAACTAAAGTATTTTGAGTGGTGGATATGATAATCAGTTATTTGGATTGAGAAGGATAGTGGAGGGATAGAAGAGGGTAAAAGTTTGCATTTATGTAGCGCTTGCTACCCCTGATGGGATGTTGAAGACCTATATTGGCGAGTAGCACACTTCTCTGGAACCCATAAAGGATTAGTGGTGAATTAGTATAGTGAAACATGAAAGTAATTTGAGTGGTGGTTATGTTAGACAGTTATTCTGATTGAGAAGGATAGCGGAGGGATGGAAGAGGGAAAAAGGTTTGTATTTATATAGCACTTGCTATCCCTGATGAGGTGTTGAAGTTCTTTATAGGTGAGTAGCACGCTACTCTGGAACCCATTAAGGATTAGTAGTGAATTAGTGTAGTGAAATATGAAATTTATTTGAGGGTTGGACATTTTAGTCTGTTATTTGGATTGAAAATGATAGTGAATGGATGTTTTGGAGCTCATAGCAGTAGGAGGAGACTTGGGATGAGTAAAAGGGAGGTGGAAGGGGAAGACTCAGAGGGATGGGTTTAGAAAGGCTTGTTTTGGGGGATCGGAATAGTAAAAGAGGTATGCAATGAAACAAGGAGGGGTAGAGTAGGGATGAGTCTAGAAAGGGTATTTTAGGGATCATACTAGTGGTATGGGGTTTGGGATGAATGAGAGAGTGGAGGTAGAGGATATATTGAGAGTGCTATAGGGTGAGAAATAGGGTAGTGCATTGGATGTGCTGAATTAGAAGAAAATAAATATATAGATCCATAAGTACATGGAAGGTATATAGATGCATAAAGGAAGGTAGTGTATGTAGACTAAAGATGTATTAAATAAACTCCGGCTTTCAAGTGGTGTTGCACTTTAAATTAATTGTAATTATTTATTTATATGTTTTTGTAATTCAATATTGAAGCAATTGGAGATAAATAGTTATGATAAAAGATTTACTTATTAATGCAGTTACTTAAATACATGTTTAAAACATAGAATAATGTAACTATCAGTAATATGTACTTTTGTTAAGCAGAACTATTGAATATCTATATTTTTTAAAACATAATTATTCTACATGTTTATACAAAGCAATACACATATATAGGTACATATCTATGGTACAAATAAATGCTTATATACAGAGGGATATGCTGTATTTGCGATAGTGGTTATGTGGGGAAGAGCCAATTCTTGAGTAGTTTTATGAAGATAAGGTGGTTATCCGTGGATCTTATGTTGGGGGTTAAAGAGTTCCATAGTTTGGCTGCTTGAACACAGAAGGATGTGCCACCCGTGTTTTTTTTCTTGAACTTTGTGATTTTGAGGCGAGTTGCCACTCTAGAGCAGAGGTTCCTTTGTTGAATGTGTTTGGTGATTTTATTCCTGATGAAGAGCGGTCCTGTTCCATGTATCGCTTTGTGCATGATACAAAGCAGCTTCAACATGGATCTTCTGGTAACTAATGCAGGGCATTCAAAGCAGGGGAGATGTGGTCTTGTGGATTTATATGTAAGAGTAGTCTGGCAGCCGAGTTCTGAATCCGGAGCGGTTCCGTCATGAGCCACGGTTGGCGTGTGCTCATGACGGAACCGCTCTGTCATGGCACCCACCCTTCTGGGGAGCGCTGGCGCTCCCCCCATGGGTGTCCGATTTCGCCCCCACAAAGGGGGATGGCAGAAAAGAGTTTCCGCTGCTACCCCCAAACCCCCCATGGGAATCCCATGACATCAGCGCGCACAGCGCGCGCTGACGTCATCAGGAAGTCCCAGATGCTCTGGAAGCCATTTGCTTCCAGGCATCGGAAAAACAAGGTAGGTTTCCTTGTTCCTGGGGGGGTTTGCACAATGCATCGAGGCATCAGGGGAGATGAAAGAGATTTTCCTCTCCCCTGATGTCTCTTTGCGGGGCATTTCTGCTTCACGATCGTGCACAGCGTCGCGATGGTACAGCGGAAATGCCCCTATTGGCACCAGGGATTCATTTTGTTTAAATGGAAGCGACCCCTTGGGCAAGGGTCGCTTCCAAAGGGGAGCATTTTTTTCTTGATGTTTTTCTGCCCGCTCTGGGGGCAGACCGGCCTGTTTTATTGGCCTTTCTGCCCCCGGCAGGGGGGCAGAAAACCCCACTAGGCACCAGGGATGGCATTTATTTTTAAATGGAAGCGACCCCTTGGGCAAGGGTCGCTTCCAAAGGGGAGCAAATCATTTGGATGTTTTTTCTGCCCCCCTCTGGGGGCAAATTGGCCCGTTATTTTGGCTTTTCTGCCCCTGGGGGGCAGAAAACCCCACTAGCCACCAGGGATTAACCAGGGATTAATTAATTTAAATGGAAACAACCCCTTGGGCAAGGGTCGCTTCCAAAGGGGCTCAAAATGTGTGCTGTTTTTTTCTGCCCCACAACCCGGGGACAGATCTGCCTGTTTCTTTGGCTTTTCTGCCCCCCCCCTGGCCCACTAGGCACTAGGGATTGTGTTTTTTAGTGTGTGGAAGCTACCCATTGGGCAAGGTTCGCTTCCAAAGGGGGTTATAATCTGTGGATGTTTTTTCTGTCCCCCCCCCCCCCCCTGGTGGCAGTAGGCCCTTTTTTTGGCCGTGCTTCCGCTGGGTATGGGGGGGGGCAGGAAACCCCAGTAGACACCAGGGATTTTCTTTTATAGGTAATGGAAGCGACCCCTTGGCCAAGGGTCGCTTCCAAGGGGGTTAAATTAAGTTTGTGTATTTTCTGCCCCATAGAGATCTGCCCCTTTTTTTGGTCTTTCTGCCCTAGGTGGGAGGGGAAGGTAGAATACCCTACTAGGCACCAGGGATCTATTTTTTTTTGCAAGCCGTGCAAATATCTGTCTGTTGTTTTCTGCCCCACCTGGTGGACAGAGTAGCTTGGTAGAAAACCCTACCTAAGGCCCATCTGGCGGATGGACCATTTGGGTAGTGACATTGTGTGTTATAATTTTAATTGTATTATTGTTTGTGAAATATAATGGTAATTTTTTATTTCTCTGTTTTATTCTAATTCAAGGCTTTTGCTCTTTAGACTGTTCCAGGTTGCGGTTTTGTTACTGGTGGTTATGCAGCTTGTGTAGTTGCATGTGTTTGGTAAGAGAATTTTTTTGTACTATTTACTCTAAATTAGTTTAATTTCCCTACATGAATTTTGCAAATGGTGAAATAATAGCAGTATGTTTGGCTTCTGTTTTTTGAGTGTCAAAATCTTTTTGCATTAGTGCTCAATGAGTACTTTGTTGTCTTATGAGTAATTGGTTTCGTTTTTTCTTTCTAGTGGGATATCGTTGCTTTTTGCTGTGTCTCTGCCGAGTAGGTGCTGGTGAGTGTAGCTATCTTTAGCAAGAGAGTTATATTGTTTTTGAGTATATAGATATTTGTGCTAAAGCCACACTTTGTTTATTACTTTTTTGCACAGTGTTGGTTGTTGTTGACTTGTTTGTGCAGTCTCCTTTCTTAGTAAGGATAATGGCTAGCCACAGGATTACTGCTCAGCAGGTTGTTGGTATGCTTTATGAATCTTCCTCTGGCCATGGTTCAGAGACTGACGCTGCATCTGAGGCAGAGGAGGGAGGAGAAGATTCAGGCAGTGAGTTTTCTCTCCACATGGAATCATCGGATGATGAAGCTACTCTCAGTGCGGATGAATCTACTCTTAGTGCGCATAAAGTGCCTGTTTTAGAGGAGGACATTGATGTGCCGATAGTGCAGCAAGAGGCATCTGGGCTGCAGCCTGGGGCTGCAAGGCTTCCAGTTGGAAGTGATGACCTCTGGTTTGCCCCAGGCATGGTGCAGCCGGCATTGCCAGACTTTACTGGTGTTCCAGGGTGTAGAGTGAATACAGACATTTTTTTGCCAATAAATGTTTTCAGTTGTTTATGGATGATGTGTTTTTGGCAGAGTTTGTTGAGCAGACTAATTTGTATGCTGAACAGTTTTTGAGGGACAACAGTGCTAACCTTAGGCCCCACTCTAGAGCTACCCGGTGGACTCCCACAAATCTAGAAGAGATCACGAAGTTCTTGGGTTTAACTTTTTTGATGGGCTTGCTAAGGAAGCCATCAATGTCTTCATATTGGTCTACTAGTCCCTTGATGGCAACGGCTATATTTCCGGCAGTCATGAGTAGTGATAGGTATTTGCTTCTGCTTCGGATGCTGCATTTTGTTAATATTGGTTTAGCTTTGGCACGAGATCACCCTGATTGTGACTGTCTTTTTAAGATTCGGCCTATCATTGATCACTTTGTTGATCGATTTTCTGAAATCTATGCTCCAGGGAAAGAAATTGCAGTGGATGAGTCTTTGCTCTTGTTCAAGGGACGCTTTGTTTTTAGGCAATACATTTCTAGTAAGAGGGCACGCTATGGAATTAATCTGTATATGCTGTGTGACAGTAGGACTGGACATGTCTCTAATTTCAGGGTGTACACTGGTAGGGATTCCAGGATTAACCTCCCTGGTTGTCCGTCCACTTTTGGAGTGACTGAGAAAATTGTGTGGGAACTTGGTAGAGGACTTTTTAACAAAGGCCACCATTTATATGTAGATAACTTCTACACTGGTGTGCGGTTGTTCAGGCAATTGGCCAAAGTGGACACTGTTGCTTGAGGCACAATCCGCTCTAACCGTAAAGGTTTCCCAAAAGAACTTGTTTGTCAAAAGCTTGTGTGGGGACAGTGCAGTGCGTTATGAGGAACTTCTAGCTGTGAAGTTTTCAGACAGGAGAGATGTCTACATGTTGACTACCATCCATGATGAAAGCACTTCACCTGTGACTGTTTGGGGTCAGGTTGCTGAAGCGCGCACAATTGTGTGCATTTTAGACTATAATAGGCACATGGGTGGTGTTGATAGAGTAGATCAGAGGTTGGAACCTTACGCTGCTCTTCGTAAGGCTTACATTTGGTATAAGAAGTTGGCTATCCATCTTTTGCACTTGGCAACCTTTAATGCTTTTGTTGTATTCAAGGATTCCTGTCCTGAGTCAAAGATGACTTTTGCTAAGTTTCAGGAGTCTGTAATAAGCAGGCTTGTTCTAGTGAAACAGGCAAGTGTTCCAAGAGTTGGAGTGGTGGAGGATGTGGCTAGATTGAAAGATCGCCACTTTCCTGATCACATTCCTCCCACACCCTCAAAAGACTTTCCCAGTAGGAGACTTAGAGTCTGTTGGCGAAGAAGTATGCGGAAGGAGACTCTTATGTACTACCCCGAGTGTCCTTCTAACCCTGGGCTGTGTGTGCCTGCTTGTTTTAGAATGTACCACACGCAAAATAATTTTTGGGAGCATCCATGAGTGGTAAAGTGAACTGCCTAGTCTCTATTTTTTTATATTTTTTGTTCAGTTTCAAGGTTGGCATTTGTGCAATGTATTTAGTTTCAGATTGTGTTAGTAAATTTGTATCTATTTGCAATTTGTTTGTGTTTTCATTTTTGTATAAAAAAATCCTAAATGTGATGGTGGTGTGTGTAGGCTGGCACTTGGCTGGTGGTGTGCATGGACTGGCGCTTGGCTGGCAGTGTGCGTGGACTGGCAGTTGGATGGCGGTGTGTGTGAACTGGCGCTTGGCTGGCAGTGTGCGTGGACTGGCACTTGGCTGGCGGTGTGGGTGGACTTGCGCTTGGCTGGCAGTGTGAGTGGACTGGCGCTTGGCTGGCGGTGTGCGTAGACTGGTGCTTGGCTGGCAGTGTGCGTGAACTGGCGCTTGGCTTGTGGTGTGCCTGGACTTGCGCTTGGCTGGCGGTGTGCGTGGACTGGCGCTTCTCTGGCAGTGTGCGTGAACTGGCGATTGGCTGGTGGTGTGCGTGGACTGGTGCTTGGCTGGCGGTGTGGGTGGACTTGCGCTTGACTGGTGGTGTGGGTAGACTGGCGCTTGGCTGGCGGTATGTGAGTAGTGACTTGCTGCTGGTCACTACACATGCTGCTAGCCAAACGCCACTCCGCGCAATCCGTGAGCTGGTGTGGTTGCTGTGTCAGGAATGTGGGCATGTGAAAGTGATGGGCCCTTGAATGGCGCTGTCTGCTGGTGTGAGTGTTGTAATGTGCTGGGCCCGTGGCTGGCGGTGTGAATGGTTTTGTATGTGTCACACGTATGAAAGGTGTATAAATGGCCTGTAAAGAGGTTAGTGCCTTGTCGTGGCTTTACAGCTCACGAGCTGTGAGTCAATGGTTCAGTTTCTCGTCCTTGCAATTATTAACAGTGCATTTCATTTTTGTGAAATCTCTGGTTAATACAACTGTATATACTGAACCATCACTCACCCTCGTTGCAAATCCAACCAGTATGTATGTGTGCTTGAGGAATAGGTGGTTGTGCAGAAATATTTGTCTTTTCTGTTTTTGTCAAGCAGGGTGTACCTTGTCCCTTTTTAGGTCTCGGTTGGCATTGGAGCGCGCATGCGCTCCTCGCCTCGAGACTTATAGTAATCAGCTAAGTTTGGAGAAGTGGACTCGAGGCGCGCCCCTCATTTTCATTGGGTAGCGTCAGCGTTTATGTTAAACGCTGGCCTCCCATTGAAAAGGAGGGTTTTAGGTTGCCTCCCTTTGGCTTTGTGTGCCGCCCCACTTGGACTGGCTCTCCTGCTTTCCTTCTGGCGTAAAAGGTTTCTTATCTTTATGGGGCCATGTGTTTAAACACATGGCCCCATATAGTCAAGAGATCCTCGCTCTTTCACTTTCTGGACCGCCTCTTCGTCATCCCTTTTAAATCTGTCTCCTGCCCACCTGTCTAACACCCGTCCTTCCCGCCTCCGTCACCTTTCTCCCTGTTTGAGCTTCTCTCTCTCACCCACCTGTCCCTTCCCTCCCTAGGTTGCCATGCTCTTTTCCTGCCTTTTTCCACCCTTTCCTTCCTCTTGCTCCCTCTCCTCTGCTTCACTCCCACCCTCGCCACCTCCTCCTGTCTCCCCTCGCGCCCTCCTCCTGTCGCCCCTCGCCCCCTCCCCCTGTCTCCCCTCGCCCCTCCCCCTGTCTCCCCTCGCCCAAGGCGGCCCATCCATCCGCCTTCCTGGAAAGCATTGATTACTACCAAAGCCAAGCAGGGTCGGCTTTTTCTATGTTCTATTGATTTAAGTAGTGCTTTTGATTTGGTTGACCATGGAATTTTATGGTCTGTTTTACTCAATGTAGGGGCCCCGAAATCGATTATCTATTTCTTGGCCAGGTTGTACGAAAACCTTTCAACCAAAGTTAGATATGGCCAGAAGGGTGAATGCACCCCTAATTTTAATGTAAAACGCGGCATTCGCCAAGGCTGTGTACTAGACCCACTACTCTTTACTCAGTTTATTAACGAAGTCGATGCTATACTTAAGAGGATACAGGCGGATTCACCACTAGCGGAAGCCAAAAAAGTTCCAGTCCTGCTTTACGCGGACGATGCCGTGCTTTTATCAAGAACACCAGTTGGCCTCCAGAGGTTAATAGATGGATTTGCAGCTTTTACTAACCAGAGGAAGCTGGTAATAAACAAAACCAAAACCTTCACAATGGTATGTGGCCCAAAATATAAAAGCTTGAAACTGTTTTTTATTGAGGGTAATAAAATAGAAAATGTGGATAATTTCTGTTATTTGGGTTTCTCTTTCTCATCGGATGGGAAATGGAAATATGAAATATCCCAGGTTTGGGCCAAATTGAGGAAAAGTATATATGGTGCTTTTCAATTTGCCATTATTCTGGGGGATTGTCGCATTAAAGACATGATTGAGATCTTTAAAGCTAGATGTACATCGGTCTCCCTTTATGGGGCTGGGATTTGGGGATCAGAACCTTGTCATGATTTACAGGTGGAAAAGAACTCTTTTTTTAAATTGCTTTTATGTCTCCCCGTCTCTGCCCCCTCTGAACCTATTCATTGCGAGGTTGGTCTTAACTTTTTGAGTGATTTAATAGCATTGAGACTGCTTCAGCTTTGGCGTTCGATATGGTCTAAAGACGAGACAACTTTTACTAAGTCTATTATAAACGACTGTCTATGCCTGGATAATTATCTAAAGATACCATGGTTGAAATATTTAACTCAAACTTATGGGGACATTTTTAATCTATCTGTTCTGGGAAAGCATAACGAGACACCAGTTACATCTAAACAGGAGTTAAAGAACATCTTTTTGTCACATAAGAACGTATGTATGTAGGAGGGAATTAATTAAGAAACAAACCACCCACCAGTTTTACCACCAATATATGGGTACGCTGGGTTTCCAATCCTATCTCTCTATAGTCACTAGATCTTCCCATCGTTATGTATTAACCAGACTGAGATTAGGCCTCGTGCACCATCTGGTTGGGTTTCCTGTGATGAACCAGCACCCAGTTACCCCTTGTCCTTGTGACGGGTCCACAAAACAAAGCACTTTGCACTTTCTGTTTTTATGTGATCTTTTCCTGCCTTTAAGGATTGTCTATCTCAAGCCCTTGTTTAAAAAGTATGAAACCAATACCATCAATGCTGCTATGACCCTACTTTTTTCACTCAACGACCCTGATGTATGTTTTTATACTGCTACATTTATTTTAAGTGCAATCAAGGTAAAAAAGAGTATGCTGTTCTAACAGGTGAGCAGTCTATATATCGACTTTTTAATATCGAGGGACAGAAATATCGAGTCAAAAATATCGAATGTACAAAATATCGAAATAGATAATATCGATGTGAAAAATATTGTTTTTTTTTTTTACTTATATGTCGATGTAAGTAATATCGTTAGTAATAATATCGACATGTGAAAATATCGTCATTGTATGTTTAGTAAATATTTTGAAGTTGTTTGTATAAATAGTTAAAATGTATATAATATGAGAAATATTTATATTGTTTTAGGTGCGGGATGTTGGGTTATAGGGGATAAGGGTGGGGAGTGTTTTAAAAAAGTTAATTAATTTTTTTAATATATTGTAAAATTTAATTCGAAAATTTTATTTAAAATGTGAAATGTATATTTAATTTTAGGAGCGGGATGTTGGCTTATAGGGGATAAGGGTGGGAAGTGTTTTAAAAATGTTTATATATTGTTTAATTTAAAATAAAAATAATTTAGAAATTTTAAATTAAATTTAGAATTGTAAATAAATTTTTAGGAGCGGGATGTTGGTTCATAGGGGATAAGGGTGGGAAGTGTTTTAAAAATGTTTATATATTTTTAAAAAGTTTAAAAAAAAATTTAGAAATTGGAAATGAAATTTAGAATTTTAGAAATAATTTTAGGAGCGGGATGTTGGTTTATAGGGGATAAGGGTGGGAAGTGTTCAAAAAATGTTTATATATTTGTTAATTTTGTATTAAAATTATTTAGAAATTGTAAATTAAATTTCTAATTTTACAAATATTTTTAGGAGCGGGATGTTGGTTTATAGGGGATAAGGGTGGGAAGTGTTTTAAAAATGTTTATATATTGTTTAATTTTTTGATAAATTTATTTATAAATTGTAAATTAAATTTCGAATTTTACAAATAATTTAAGGAGCGGTATGTTGGTTTAGAGGGGATAAGGGTGGGAAGTGTTTTAAAAATGTTTATATATTTGTTAATTTTGTATTAAAATTATTTAGAAATTGAAAATTAAATTTCGAATTTTACAAATATTTTTAGGAGCGGGATGTTGGTTTATAGGGGATAAGGGTGGGAAGTGTTTTAAAAATGTTTATATATTGTTTAATTTTTTTATAAATTTATTTAGAAATTGTAAATTAAATTTCGAATTTTACAAATATTATTAGGAACGGGATGTTGGTTTATAGGGGATAAGGGTGGGAAGTGTTTAAAAAATGTTTATATAATGTTTAATTTTTTTAAAAAATTATTTAGAAATTGTCAATTAAATTTCTAAATTTACACATAATTTTAGGAGCTGGATGTTGGTTGATAGGGGATAAGGGTGGGAAGTGTTTTAATTTTTTTTATATATTTGTTAATTTTTAATAAAAATTATTTTGAAATTGTAAATAACATTTAGAATTTTACAAATTATTTTAGGAGCGGGATGTTGGGTTATAGGGGATAAGGTTGGGAAGTTAATTTAAAATGTTTATATATTTTTAAATTTAAAAAAAACATTATTTAGAAAAGTTAAATATAATTTAGATTTTTACTAATCCCATATTTAAATATAGATTTCAGTCAGAATAGTAAATTAATTAAGTTCAGTGTCCAGCACTTATCTTAATTAAATATAGAGTGGAGTGGGAATAGTAAATTAATTAAGTTCAGAGTCCAGCACCTACTCTAATTTAATATAGGTTGGAGTGAGAATAGTAAATTAATTAACTTCAGTGTCCAGCATCTACCCTAATTAAATATAGATTGGAGTGAGAATAGTAAATTAATTAAGTTCAGTGTCCAGCACTTATCTTAATTAAATATAGATTGGAGTGGGAATAGTAAATTAATTAAGTTCTGTGTCCAGCACATACTCTAATCAAATATAGGTTGCAGTGAGAATAGTAAATTAATTAAGTTCAGTGTCCAGCACTTATCTTAATTAAATATAGACTGGAGTGGGAATAGTTAATTAATTAAGTTCAGTGTCCAGCACCTACTCTAATGTAATATAGGTTGGAGTGAGAATAGTAAATTAATTAAGTTCCGTGTCCAGCACTTATCTTAATTAAATATAGACTGGAGTGGGAATAGTAAATTAATTCAGTTCAGTGTCCAGCACATACTCTAATAAAATATAGGTTGCAGTGAGAATAGTAAATTAATTAAGTTCAGTGTCCAGCACTTATCTTAATTAAATATAGACTGGAGTGGGAATAGTTAATTAATTAAGTTCAGTGTCCATCACCTACTCTAATGTAATATAGGTTGGAGTGAGAATAGTAAATTAATTAAGTTCAGTGTCCAGCACTTATCTTAATTAAATATAGACTGGAGTGGGAATAGTAAATTAATTCAGTTCAGTGTCCAGCACATACTGTAATTAAATATAGGTTGGAGTGAGAATAGTAAATTAATTAAGTTCAGTGTCCAGCACTTATCTTCATTTAATATAGACTGGAGTGGGAATAGTTAATTAATTAAGTTCAGTGTCCAGCACCTACTCTAATGTAATATAGACTGGAGTGGGAATAGTTAATTAATTAAGTTCAGTGTCCAGCACCTACTCTAATTAAATATAGGTTGGAGTGAGAATAGTAAATTTATTAAGTTCAGTGTCCAGCACTTATCTTCATTTAATATAGATTGGAGTGGGAATAGTAAATTAATTAAGTTCTGTGTCCAGCATTTATCTTAATTAAATATAGATTGGAGTGGGAATAGTAAATTAATTAAGTTCTGTGTCCAGCACATACTGCCAACTCAGTGAATTGTGGTGTACCTGAAACTCACCTCAGAATCCAGAACCCAGTATCCGGCTAGTATTAGTGTCCCATTGGTTATCCGAGATTAGGCTCAGAGATCCCAATGAAAAGACAACACAGAACAAGCGACTCAGTATACTCTCAGGAATGGTGGGAATCGGAAATACCTGTTCGTATATTATTCTCACATCAGTCCACAACAAGAATCAACAGAGACACGGTGAAAATAAAAATAGTTTATTTTTATAGACCTCGTGTCCTAAGATGCAGTACTTTGGCTAATACAAGCAGACAAATGATTAAAATCAAAACCATCAGCATCGTTACAATACCATAGAATATAAAAGGGGTGATCATATTATAATGACAGTGGATAATACCACCTTCCCTTTACTAAGAAGCTAATATTATTATTATGCTAATAGAAGGTCTCTTAGGCTTGAATAGGGGACCCCATACCTCAAAGATCAGCTTAGTGAAATCACATCACAGGAGCATCAGGAGTCTTCTCGCAGGAAGGCTCGTCTTCGGTCTGAATAATAAACATGATGTCTGTGTTATTAAAAGCACCAACTTTCAGGTATTTACAGCTGCCTGTGTGTTATGTCTAAATAGTGGGTCGATCAACCTAGAGTAGAAAACATGCATTGTCTAACAAACCAGACTGTTTTGTCACGCCATGTACAGACCAAGGTCGCTGCGCAGAGCTCGGGATGGTAACAACAGATTGCTTCCGTGTGAGGCAAAGCTCGAGTCAGCTGTTTGTTTAAGCAATAACATGTAAACGCAGTGTCGTGCGCAAAAGCGGCAAGATGGCTTTCTAACATCTAACGCGGTTATGCTAACTTAACAATGTATGTACGTATTAAGGGAGTCCTCACTACATGCCCCCTTGATCGAAGCACTATACAGTAGGCAAGAAAAAAGAGAATGCAAAGTTCAGTTTCGACACAGCAGAACAAGGCGTATTCAATTAATAAACAATTTATAGTTCAGGCAAAAGCCAAAAACATGAAAACCGAAAAGGGGAGAAAAAACCAAATAACCACAAACGTGTGATGGGAAAAATTAAAAAATGTTGCTGTGGACAGCAGTCCAAAGGCACGGGAGAAAATACCTAGAGGACCACAGTTCACTCAATCCATGAACGTATATGCAGCATACGTGGCCACTGCTTCCAACAAGAAATCGTTTGCAGAGCCACGAAAAGTTTCAGCCATCCAATTAATCAAAGAAAAGGAACATACATGTTCTTCAATGAGCGGAGCCTCTAGCCCAATCAGAGGGCAACCGAATTGTTCCTCCAGATAGCTCATATTCAAGAAATCATAGGCTGCTCTTGCAATGTCCCAATTACCCAGGATACCATGCGCCGCACCACAGGCCATAATCCGAACACCAGAACAGGCAAACTCGTGAGACACTAAGGGCCTCATCAGTCGATCATAATCCGGCACCGGAGACACCGTGTTGGTTAAGCACAAATCCAAAGGCCATTCAAAGGGACAATCTAGGCAGTGAAAGACTGGCTGTACGCAGGTGAAGTAGGAATACCGGAAGGATAATCCATACGCCAGGCTCAAAGTCGAAAATGGCAGCGTACCATAATAATCAAGCATCCTGTCACGGAGAAGATGCAGACGGGACAGGTTGTCGTGTGGCACAGAAAGAGCAGCCATTTCGCAGTATGAAAAGTAAAAGCAGCACTCCTGCCACAAGCGCCAGAATCAGCGGGACACCTCCAAAGATGCTCGAGAAAATAGAATGAAAAAATGCCGAAATCACACCAAAAATAGTTTGGAAAGAGGTCACGAGGCCCGAGCCCACAAGCTTAAAAAAATTAGCCCGGCCGGTCGTGGACGAGGCATTGAAAATTGTTTGGATCAAAGCACCGAAATGTAGGGGGAGGTCAGTATTCAAAAGTGTCTGTACCTCAGTACACGTATTTGCAACGTGAAGGACAAATGTTTCACGGGAGGAAGTCAATGGCACCTCCTTTTGGGACAATAGCGCCCTTATTCTGCTCATCTTGTTGAACTCTGCCTTCAAGGTCAGAATCGAAGGCCAGATGGAAACATCCAGCCGCCCATGCGGGGGTGGAAATAGAACATTATTGCAGCAGACAACTCTCTGCGATACAGTCACTATGTAAGGGATTCCCACTAACATCCCGCAGCAAGCTTCATTGTTCAAAATTAAATAACTACCGTTTGCAAGCAGCGTGAAAGATGGCGTAATCACTGGCACTGGGATACCTTTCAGGACGCAGGCCAAATTTGGAGCTTGTACATTGCATGCACCCTCTAACTGAATGTGCCTACATACTACAGAGTGATCAGGTGTCGTTGTACATTCCTCACCCGTCAGATAAACCTCAGTACCGTCCCTTGTACATCTATACATAAAAGGGAGGGACCAAACCTCATGTATGAAAGCGGTGCCCAGCTGTTCATATCTACCCAGAGCATAGTGTTTCATACAGGACGTAAACTTGAAAAGCGCGAACGGGAGAGTGATCAACCCATGTAATAACCACATGCCTGTATCCAATTCCGCTACAGAGAAAGGTAAAGGTTCTAATTTTTCAATATGTAACAATGAATATGTAGCATCTTTCATGGACATGAACTGCTGTTTTTCAGTAAGGTTAAAGGGAAGAAATAAAGATGTTGTATTCAAATAGTCCCAGGGGACCTTCCCTGCCTTTAACATTTGTAATGTCCATGCAAACTGCATAACAGAACGCAACTGGTTTTGACCATGATACAATACAGACACATCATCATGCACAATATCAACAATTTAAGAAACAATATTGTCTAATGTATAAATACGGGAAGAAAGAGTGCTAATGCTGTTATCAATAACTGCTAATACCTTTTCCATATTAGCCTGATCAATAGCTCTCAATCGTGACGCTGCCTCTATTTGCAACAGTTTCCATACTTCGTTGTAAATAGCATACGCCCACCTTTTGGATCTGCCACCCACAGGACCTTTAACAAAATCATTCAAATCTATTTTGTCATGTAATCTTGATAAATGAACTTTGACAGATGCCAAGGTGGAATGTCGCAGCCAGGATTGACATAACTTTCTTACAGAGTATGTAGTTACGGTATGTGACGACTCAAACCGAGGGTCCACTCGTTGCTGAGTATACCCCGGTTTCAGACCTAGAAAACGACGTTGACATGTATCTGAACTGCTTAGCCAAACTAACCATCCATCACTACTAAATTTCGAAATATTGAAAGATGTATTAGAAATCAATGACTGCAAAGCAGGAAGGGACAGATCTGTGTGGTTATCCCAATTGGGGTAAGTACCCAGATCCGGCACAGAAGGTGACTTTAGTTGTTTAGAAGTGTCCAATCCGAAACAGGTGGTTCGGAAGATGGTTGAATTTAAAAACAACATATGATTTGGTACAAGATAGGCACGATGCAAAGCTTCAGTTCCCTGAACCTGCCATGGTTTGGAACCCCAAACCGATTTAAGATCAATAGTAGCCTTCCATAGATCATAACCTTTGATTGACAACTCGTCCATAAAGGACTTAGAATAAAGTAACTTGGTATGTGTGAGTCTAACCTTTGTGGCAGACTCAGGCATAACCTTAAAATAAAAGGAAGCCGGGTTGGAAACACTGAAATCAGTAAAATAAGTATACTTATCAACTAATGTAGGTGAACTGCCGAAAGAGGGAGTGGGACAGTGTTCCCATTGGGTAAAATTTTCAAAATTACAAAAAGTGTTTGCTTTATGCAGAAAGTGATTGCCATAATGTTGAAAACAATATTGTTCCGCATAATTAGCCGCATTTTCATATAAATCTTCAGCATCAAAAGCGGCATAATATTTCAAATCTGAAAATAGTGCTTCAATGGCGTGAACATCCCAATCATCAGAACGTATGTTTTGCTTAACCACATCACCCATAGAAACACGAAATACATTAGGTACAATATTTTCTTTAGGTGTTTGGAGTAATATCTGTAGTGGAAACATAAAGAGATGGAATATATACGTTAGTAATTTATTTGAGTAAAGATAAATTAGTGTTTTAGTTTAATTTGGCAGTTTAGTTAGAAAATAATATTTACTTACGTTTTTAGAATAGTAGTAGGATGTAGGTTTCTTCTGTTTAGCAGAGTTTCTTCTTCGTTCAATGCTTTGGTTTAAGGCACAGTAGAAGACTTGTTTTAATTGGTTTATATAGTGGTTTTAAATTGTTTCTTGAATGTTATTGGTTGTTTTCTGTATGTGGCCTTTCTATTGGATGGTTTGAATTTTTTTTAGTTAGTTGGTTTCCTTTTATGGAAAATGCTAAGTAAGAGTATATTTAGTTTTAAAGGAGGAGACTTTTAAATCATTATATATAAAAAGATAGTTTATAATGTGTAGTGAATGTTTTTTAAATGTGTTCGAAATGCCAATGTGATAATTATTTCAGTGTTTTTTTATTATGTTGTTAAATATTGAGATCGCTATAAATGTTATGTTTATGTTTAAGTATAATCTCATTTGAAAAAAGTATGTTTTGGGAAAATATTGTCTTTATGTTGTTTAAAATATTGGTTTTATTAGTGTTAGAATTGTCGATATATTTAAAAAAAACGATATTATTGATGTTGATATTTTGGTTATCGATATTTGTGACATGTGTCATATTTATTTACTCATGTCGATATTTAGTATTGCGATATTTATGTGTGCGATTTTTGTGTGATCGATATAATTGTATTTCGATATTGTAGTGTCGATATTAGTGTCGTTTTTTAAATAAGTATACAATGTCGATATTTTTGATGTCGATATATTTGATGCGATATTTGTGTAGTTCGATAATGTGTCTGTCGATAATATGTCAGAGATCCGTTCTAACACGAACCTTTATCCCTCATTAAGTTAGGGACAGTCCTTTTGCTCCTGCACTTTGCATTTTAGCATTTGGCATGTGAAATGATACATCGTTACTAATATTGTGTTATGCTGCTATGCACTTTGCACTTTAGTTTTTGTACTTTTTAAGCCTTTGCGAGTTGATCCTTCGCTATCGCTATCGCTATCGCTATCAATATCAGGTTACGCTGCTATGAGTCCATTGTTTACATCTGAAGTTTTGCTTTAACTTACGCATTATATACCCGACATTGAAAAGCCCCGATGGTTCCCCCTAATGTAAATATGCAATGCTATTCTGCGCTTACTGTTTATTTTAAGAGAAGATAACCATAGTCTGTTGGATACTGTAAAATGATAACTGTATGTGTTTTAATAATGTATGTGGATCTGTATCACGGTATTTTAGTTTGTCATGTGTTATATATTGTGCTTTTATGGTTGTATGTCCCAACCGAATAAAGCTTATTTTGAATTGAATTGAATTGATTACACCGAGAAAACACCAATCCTGCCGCTGTTCGCCATTAAACATTAGACAAAGACAAAACGAAAAGAAACGGCTCATTTTCTGCACAATAAATGGATTTGAATGGATCGGCCGCGGGGCCGTCATCGGAGCATCTTCCCGTGAGATGAAGAACGAAGCGACAGCGCTTTTAAAATGGCTGAAACTTAATTAAAGTGTTGTTACAGTCCAAAAGTCAGGACATGTTTGCGCAGACCAAAGTTGTGTTCACTCTGTACAGAGCCACAGCATCTGTGGCACTGCACTGGCTGCCGCGTGCTTGTCCGTGCACAGTATATGCGTTGTGTTCACTCCATTCAGAGCCACACGACCTGTGGCACTGCACTGTCTGGGGTGTGCTTGTCAGAGCACAGTATTTTAGTGTGTGCTCACCTGGTGCAGAGTCACAGTGGCCATGTCACTGCACTGGCTGCTGTATGCTTGTCAAACCACAATATTTTAGTGTGCTCACGTGGTGCAGAATCATGGTGTCTATGTCACTGCACTGTCTGCGGCATGCTTGTCAGAGCACAGTATTTTAGTGTGTGCTCACCTGGTGCAGTGTCACGATGGCTATGGTACTGCACTATCTGCTGCTTGCTTGTCACAGCACAGTATTTTAGTGTGTGCTCACCTGGTGTGCTGTCACGGTGGCTATGGAACTGCACTGTCTGCAGCGTGCTTGTGAGAGCACAGTATTTCACTTGGAGCAGAGTCACAGTATCTCTTCCACTGCAAGGGTTGATATTTTCTCGCCAATGCACATAGCATAGCTGCTGCTTCCTTGCCAGTGCACTGTATTTATTCTCACCCAGTGCAGAGACACAGTGGCTATGGCACTGCACTGTCTGCAGCCTCTTGTGAGAGCACAGTATTTTAGTGTGTCACTTGGAGCAGAGTCACAGAGGCACTGGCTGCAGTTTGCTTGTCACTGTGTACAGTATATAAGTGTGTGTACACCTCGTACACAACCAGAGTGTATATGACACTGCACTGGCTGCCCTGTGCCTGTCGGTGAACAATATTTTAAGTTTGTGTTCACCAACTGCACAGCCACACTGCCTGTGTCACTGCTCTGGCTGCAGTTTGCTTGACATTAATCTGTATTGAAGTGTGCGTTCACCCACTGCTCAGACATGCGACACTGCACTGGCTGCAGTATGCTCGCCACTGTACGGTACGGTTTAAGTGCGTGTTCGCCCGGTGCAGAGTCACAGTGGCCGTTACACCGCACTGGCTGCCCTATGCTAGTCAGTGCACTGCATTGTGCTTGTGTGCAGTCTGTGCAGGGGCATCGTTGTGACCTCCGACCCCGGGTCCTGTTGCCCACATCTCATTTTTTTTTTAATGAAATAAGTTTAAATGCTATTTTGAAATGCACTTTAATTGCCTTAAATGTCTAAATAATGTATGTATTCATTCTTTCCTGCACATGTCACATCGCAGTGCACTGCAGATGTGCGCTCAATGGCAGCTGGGTGGTGAGTGAGTGGTATTACTTTGTCAGTGGGTACCAGTTCCCTGAAAAACACATCCCCTCAAAAACCACAGGCGTCCTGTTTTTCACAGTAGTCTCTTTGTATCGCTAAGTGTTGTTCCCATCTGCCAGACCCATTATCTCTCATCTGTATGTGTTGTGTGTGGGTTTTTTTCTGTTCTGGCTTAACATTAAACGGAATCTATTAGGCTTAACTGCATATTCAAGCAGATGGATCGAGCACTGACTCGCAGAAAGGCGCGGGAATTTTCCTGCCACCTCGTCTCTCACGCAGCTATTGTTTTGCGCTATTTTGGTCACACTACAGCTTGCCTTCTATTGACCCCTTGCACGTGCTCGCCGTACACATGTAAAGGGGCTGATGCACAAGTGCCCAAATATGTATCCTTGCACAGAGAACTGCTCGTGCACCTGAAGACGAGGGGATATTGTGCACAAAAAGTGTAAAACAGACAAGCCGTGCATGCGAACACATGTATTTTGCGCTCGCACACACAATGATGTGCACATCGATATACATATGCTACCATAATACACGCACTCACCAAAGAGCATGCACTTCTTCATCCATACGTGTGGAAGGGAGGTCAAGTGGGAGCTGCACGCGCACAAACACAGACCACTCATAAGATGCAATGGCATCTCCACAATTCCCGTGGGACCGTGCAGCCTCTCTCGTTTTACCTCCGGGGTGATGCGCCGACTGATATCTTGTCCGCACCGATGGTCTTACATTTCAGAAGTCTTAGTGAATATCATACGTGCACAAGGGGCATACCCACTTGATTTTGTGGTGTGGATCATTTATCTTGACACATAGTGGAGGATGGTGCACGTACACCCACACACGGCAAGCACTAGGAGCACTTATTGCAAAGTGGTGTAGTTCTTGCTCGGGGTAAGGAGGCCACAGTTGCCCCAACACCCTAGTGTGTCCCGCCCTTTACCTGGTACATACAGTATGCAGGAAAGGCTTTTACTACACAACTTGTGCACTTATTTCATCAACCTCTGAAGGATGAAAGACTGTACTGGCCTTGTTAAGAATCAGACCTGTGACTCGTGGGCTCCACATGAATATCTGAGCACTTATGGCGTTTTCCTCATACTGTTTATGTGAAAAATAGAGTTGGTGTGATTTCTTACTGTAGTTTGTGTTTGTTGACGCCTCTGTCTAACACAGGTAACGTGTCAAGGGCTGATACATATTATTGTAAACTTCTAATACAACTTTAGCCCAGTGAAGAGGCTGCAAAGCGCTTAAATCGTGGAATATTGTTAAATAAAATTTCACTTGTAACAGCAGGAAAAGCCTCTTTTTGGCTAGACTATCTGGCTCACCCCCCCTCCAAGAGAGCATGTTGCATTATATACTGTTGTGTTGTATACCTAGTCTACCCCCTATTGGACCAGCTGTCTACTAGGCTTAAGGTCCAGATCCTGGTCACCTGTCTACATGCTGGTGCTGAAGAGCCATCTCGTCTGGGAACATGACCTACCTATGAATTCAGAACTTGCTTAGTTGCCTCTTTGTATATGATCGCAGTCGCACCACTGTGCAGCACTTTTGACACAAGATAAGAAACAAGTAGGGTAGGACATTTGTGCCGGCACGGTGATTCCACGCAAAAATATGTGGAACATTTGTTTTTTTCAGCTAAATTTGAGGTTTGCATGGCATTCTGGGTAGGAAAACATTGGGGGATCCACGCAAGCCATACCTCATTGGACTGCCCTGGCTGTCTAGTTTTCAGAAATGTTTGGGTTTGGTACGTTCCCAAGATGGCCGCCGAGCCCGGGGCCAAAACCCCAGGTGCCCCCCCCTCCAAACCAGGTAGCTTTGTTATAGGTAACTTTGAAGTCTCCACAGTAAGATTTGGGCTATTTCCTGTTGCAGCCACTATGCCTACCCACACAAGTAAAGTACCATTTTTATTGGGAGACCTGGGGAAATGCTGGGTGGGAGGAAATTTGTGGATCCACGCAGATTCCAGAACTTTCCCACACAGAAATTTGAGAGAAAAAGTGAATTTTTCAGCGAAATTTGAGGTTTGCAGGGGATTCTGGGTAGGAGAATGTTGGGGGACCCACGCAAGCCATACCTCGCTGGACTCCCCCGGGGGTCTAGTTTCCAGAAATGTGTGGGTTTGGTAGGTTTCCCTAGATAGCCGCCGAGCCCCGGGCCAAAAACTCATGGGACCCTCCTTGCAAAACTAGGTTGGTTTATGATAGATAATTTTGATGTCGCCTCAATAGGTTTTGGGCCCTTCCCTGCCGCGGGTACTTGGCCCACCCATGCAAGTGCGGCACCATTTTTCTCGGAAGACTTTGGGGAACGTAGGGTGGGTGGAATTTTGTGCATCCATGCAGATTCCAGAACTTTCCACCACAGAAATGTGAGGAAAATTTGTTTGTTTTTTTACAATTGTTTAGGTTTGCAAGGGATTCTGGGTAACAGAACCTGGTGAGAGCCAGTCAAATCACCCAATCCTGGATTCCCCTGGGTGTCTAGTTTTCAAAAATGTATAGGTTTGCTAGGTTTCCCTGGGTGCCGGCAAAGCTAGGGTTTAAAAACTACAGCTAGGCACTTTGCAAAAAAAGGGTA
Organism: Triturus cristatus; assembly: GCF_964204655.1. Classification (NCBI taxonomy): domain Eukaryota; kingdom Metazoa; phylum Chordata; class Amphibia; order Caudata; family Salamandridae; genus Triturus; species Triturus cristatus. The sequence continues at coordinate 125,947,220 of NC_140586.1, read as the reverse complement.
ATTTTTCACTGTGAAAATGTGGTGTGTCCACGTTGCGTTTTGTGCCGTTTCCTATCGCAGGCACTATGCCTACCCACACAAATGAGGTTCCATTTTTCTCGGAAGACTTTGGGAAACGCGGGGTGGGTGGAATTTTGTGGATCCACGCAGATTCCAGAACTTTCCACCATAGAAATGTGAGGAAAATGTGTTTTTTTGGGATACGTTTTTAGGTTTGCAAGGGATTCTGGGTAACAGAACCTGGTGAGAGCCAGTCAAGTCACACCATGCTGGATTTTCTTGGGTGTCTAGTTTTAAAAAATGTATAGGTTTGCTAGGTTTCCCCAGGTGACGGCAGAGCTAGGGTTAAAAAACTACAGCTAGGCACTTTGCAAAAAAAGACTCATTTTTCATTGTGAAAATGTGGTGTGTCCACATTGCGTTTTGAGACATTTCCTGTTGTGGGCACTAGGCCTACCCACACAAGTGAGGTACCGTTTTTTATCGGGAGACTTAGGGTAACACAGAATTGTAGAGCAACTGTTATCACCTATTGACTTTCGGTGCATTTCTGCCTTGAAAATGAAAGACAATGTGTAAAAAAGTAGTCATTTTGAAAAATGACCTATAATTCTCATGCTAGTATGGGTACTCCCAGTTTCGGAAATGTGCAAATATCTACTGTTTCTAAACTCTATATTTTGCTCCCATTTTACAAATACGTAGGTGTCTTTCATACCAATTTTTCCATGTATACATTTTCCCAGAATAATTGCTATATACCCGGTACACCATAAAAAAACATTGCGCAACGCTGCTCAGTTATTGGCTCTAGGTTCGTCAGGTTCTTAGTGAATCTACAAGTCCTATATGCCCCCACAACCAGAAAGGTCCAGCGGATGTAACGGTATATTACTTTCAAACAGCTGTCATAATTAGAAGAAGTTACAGATGAAAACGTTGACACAAATGGCTGTTTTTTTCAACTAATTTTCAATTTTTCCTATATTTAACTGTTAGTGTCTATAAAGAAACCTTGAATTATCTACACAAATGACCCCTTGCTAACTTTAGAATGTTGTCTACTTTTCAAAAATGTATAGCTTTCCAGGATCCATTATTGCTTTCATACCCATTTCTACCATTAACTGGAAGGAGGTTGAAAGCACAAAAAATAGCAAAAATAGGCTGTGTCCCAAAAAAATGCCAAAACTGTGTAAAAAATGTTGGTTTTCTGACAAAAGTCTGCTTGTCCCTGAAAGCTGGGAAGGTGGTGATTTCAGCACCACAACCTCTTTTTTGATACCATTTGCAGGGGAAAAAACAGACACTTTCACCTGGAGCCCTTTTTTCCAATTTTCCACCAAAAAACAAAATGTTGCTGTATTTTGGCTAATTTCTGGGTCCCCTCCAGGGGAATCCACAAACCCTGGATACCTTTAGAATTCCCACGATGTTGGAAAAATTGGACACAAATTTGGCATGGATACCTTATGTGGTCAAAACGTTACAGGGGCCTAAGCGCGAACTACCCCAAATAGCCCAAAAAAGGCTTAGCACAGGGTGGAAAAGGTCTAGCAGCGAAGGGGTTAAAGGTGATCCGTGGTAGAGGCTATTGGCGTAATCAAGTTTGGACAGAACAAGGGAGATGGTAGCCTGAACCTGGTGGGGAAATCCCAAATGGGGGAAGATTTGTCTCAGAGTTTTTATAGTAACAAAGCTTGATCTTGCTAGTTTGTTCACTTGGGCATTCATTGATAGCTTGGAGTCCATGGTCATTCCGAAGTTTCTTACATCCTTTGACACTTTAGGCGGTGTTCCCAGATTATTAGGCCATGCGGTGAGCTAGTCAAAATGTTTCCAATCGCCATACGTGAGTATTTCCAATTAGGAAGAATCAATTTGAGATGGCTCCACGTCATCCATTGATACACAGCTCTGAGACCACTGAAAATTGGCAAGTTTACAATGTCTTTGGGGCATTCCTGTTGAAGGAGTATTTGTGTGTCATCTGCATAATTAAAGCATGTATGTTGAAATTGATTGATCAGTGCCGGTAATGACTTCGCGTAGATTTTAAAAAGCATGGGCGAGACGATAGAGCCATGAGAGACCCTGCTTTTGTGAAGTACAGTTTGGATGAGAAAAGGGGGTATGGATGACATTGGTTCTGTTGCGAAGGTATGATGTGATACAGTCTAGAACAGTGCCCTCTATGCTGGCTTCGTAGTGTCTTTGTATCAGAGTGTTATGGTCAACCGTGTCAAAGGCAGCCGAGAGGTCAAGAGAAGTAGCGCAGTAACCTCTTTGCGGTCAACTGTGTTCTTCAGGTCATTCTAGATGGCAAGGAGGGCAGATTCTGTGCCTCTTGCTGGACGGAATCCCGTTTGGAAGTCTGAAAGTATGGCGTTATCTTCAATGAATTGTGAGATCTGGATGAATGCTGCTCTTTCTATCAGTTTGCCCAGGAAAGGTCCATTTGTAATTGGTCTGTAGTTGTCAGCAGGTCCAATTTAGTTTTTTCACTGATGGGCGTATGTAGGACTTTCTGAATTCTTCTAGAAATATTTTGGTAGTTAAGAAATTGTTGATGATTCTTCTTACTGGACTGGTAGCAAATGTTGTTAGAAGAATTGTCTTGAAGGTTTGTGGTAGACACGGGTCAGAAGGGCTGCCAGCAGGCCTGCTTGTTTTGACCAGTTCCATAAATTGATCATGTGAAATGTGTTGGAAGGAGCGGAGAGGCTGGGTTAGAGTATTCTTGGATTGTTCTTTTGGAAAAGGGTCAGCACTGGTGCTTTGTCTTTGTTTTAAGTATGAGTCCAACATGTCTGCTTTGGCTGTGTAATGATTTGCCCGTTTGTCTGTGAAATCTTGAGTAACGGGATGAGCTCCTTCTAGGCAATTTTGGTTCCAAAATTCATTGAGAATTTTATATTCTTTATTTGCACACTAAGCATTTTGAATTCTGTCTAAATATTATATTTTCTTAGCTTTTTTGAGAGATGACTAGTATAATCTGTAAAAAAATTGTAGGTGAAATTTGTCTTGACTGCTGTTTGTTTTTAGCCAGGCACATTGCAGCTTTCTGATTTGCTGTTTTATCTCTTTTATCTCTGTATTTCTCCAAGGTGCTTTTTTTCTTTTGTTCTGTTGTGTGGATTTTAGTGGTATCTGGATATCAAAAGCTTCCTGTAGCCATTCATATAGTTTTTCAACTGTATTTATTGTGCCTAGATCTGTACAAAAAAATAAAAAAAACATTTTTTATTAGATTTAGTTCTCTACTGAGAACAACAAATAAGGAGTTTAAAAACAGCAAAATTACATCTGTGACTAAAAGGACTATGCAACATTCATCCTAATACAAATTTATAAAAAAGTTTTAAAAATTTGAACAGGTTATAACAGGTAAATACATTAGGAGGTGATTTTAAAAGAGGAATCAAACCCTGTACATTTGCACAGTTGCACTTTGTTTGGATTGGCTTTAAGAACCTTTTTCTAGCAGCAACAACTGTAGGATTGGGGCATGCGAACAGTGCATGTATCAAGTCTCGAACTCCTCCTTGACAGAGGTCGCATAGGCTTCCGGCATTTTTGTTTTGTGTCCAATTGCAAGTTAGGGATTTAAAAGGGAGAATCCAAGTCGAAATAAAATCATACATCGTCGGGCGCCGTGACTTAAAGTAAAAGTAAGATATTGTTGCCTTTGCTTAAATTCCATTGAGTCAGCATATGCCTTGTACAGTAGCAGTTTTGAACAGTGTAAAATGTCAAGATTGTAACTTATTCTTAGAGCTGTGTGTTTTAAAAAAAGTTTTAAGTGTGCCGGGGTCCAGGATTTCAGCAGATCCACTGTACATTCTGTTAACTTCAGTGCAAACGTTAGATTTTGATAAAAAACATATTTTGTGGATCCTTGATCAAAGATTTCCGATCTTAGCAGTGCTCTTAGAGTTCCTGGTTCTGCGTGCAAGATGTTATATGCCCATCGTATTATGTTGGTAATTCCCCTGGCATATGTACTGGTTAGAGAAAACTCAAGGCGCAGGGCTTGTGCGGGCACAGCTTGAGGCACTTTAGTTGGTTTCCGGAGACTCTGGCTTTCTTTAAGTTGAATTGGATGCAATTGACTTATTGGGATGTGTTCGAGAGCATATGAAAGAACGGATGGAATCTTTGTACTGAAGACCTGCAAAAGGGATAAGAAATGCCTGTGCCCGGTAGAGGAGTACAGTCTTTGGAGCGCCCCGGTGTGAACATCTGCTTTGTGGGCCAAATGCTGGAGGCGGGAAAGATTTTTTAAAGTTTGCATAAAAATATGCCCCAAATAGGTGTATTCCTCCACTATTTCCAACAAATTCCCTCCTAAGGTCCAGTTATAGTTTGTATGTTTTTGTTTTCCTCGGAAAGGGACTATTTTAGTTTTTGCTATATTTGGGATTAAAAAATTCCTTTCAGTATATGTTGAAAGTGCATCCAGATTCCTTTAAAGACCGAATGGAGTAAGGTCAAGAATAATCACATCATCTGCGTACAGCAGGGTGTGCATTTTAGACAATGCTATTTTCGGAGGAAAGTTGTTTACCAGCGCAAACCAACCCGGAAGATCACTGAGGTACAGGGAAGATAGTAGAGGAGCTAAAAGACACCCTTGCTTTAGTTCATTCGATATTTTAACTGGGGATGTAAGGCCCTTTTCTTGCCCAAGTAACACTTGACACCAGGTTTCTGAATGTAGTGCAACAATTATACGAAGTAGATTTTCTGTGATTCCCAACTTTTGTAGCTTTCGCCAGAGTATTGGTCTGTCCACCCTGTCAAATGCTGTTGAGAAGTCAATGAAGGCGGAGTAAACGACCCGTGATTTCGAGACCACGTATTTATCAATTATTGCTTGGAGCATAGCTATATTATCATTTACAGAATGATTTTTCCGGAACCCAGCTTGATTTATCGGTATAGATCCAGTTGAGAAAGCCCACTCTTTGACATGTTCCAGTACACTAGCCGCAAAAACCTTTCCTGAGGCATCCAGGAGGGCGATCTGTCGGTAATTGTCGGGCGACTGCCGAGAGCCCTTCTTATGAATTGGAATGATTATACTTCCTTTCCAGGAACTAGGAATTTCGCCAGTGACAAAGCAATAAGAAAAGAGAGGAGCTAAAAACAAGCTCCACTACTTTGAATTCTTTTGGAGCACCTTTATCTGTATCAAATCTGGGCCCATTGCTGCAGATGATCTTGTTTTTCTTATAATAAGTTCGATTTGGGAGGGTGAAGGAGCAAGATTGTCGAGAGTGGTTACTCCGGTCTTATCAACTTGGGGTTTCATGTTTTCTGCCCACTCGTTCTCCTTGTATAAACTTGTTAGATACCCTTCCCATTCTCTTGGAGGAACTGGTGCAGATTGTAAAGATTTTTTTGTGCCCATTTCTTTTGCAATGAGGGCCCAGTATTCATGCATGTTTTTTTGCTTAACCGCGATCTGGATGTCTGTCCATTTCTTATCCTGTTGCGCTTTTCTTTGCTTATCTTTTGCCCTTCGATGACGATTTGTAAGCGTTTTAATTTCCTTTTGTCTACTTTCGGAACACTGTAAAAATTGCGCCCGAATTAATTTATTGAGTTTTATTGCATATATATCCATATTTTTCTTTTTGTGTTTTCTTGAGTGAGAGTTATGCTGGTTAAAAAAGCCTTGCAGACATTCCACTAATTTCTTCAGAGTAACTTGAAACTTTGCTATTGGATCTATGAGGTCTGAATTCTCAAGTATTTGCACTAGTGTTTTCCTTATTATGTCGTTATCGAGTACTCGAATATTCCAGATGAGACGTCCTTGCCCCTGGTTCACCAGTACTGGACATTGTAAGAACATATTGTAACCTGTAGAGCTAGATTTCACTATTAAACCAGTGGTAAGTTTTAAGCTTGCGTGATCACTGTCCTGATTGAAGTTGATGCTTAAGTGTGTTATTCTCCTGAACAGATCCTGGCTACATATCATATAATCTAGTATTGAGGAATTAAAAATACCTTTTCTTGTACGGGCTGCCGGTATGTCACCTTCGATGTTACCATTTAAGATGACTCCATTAATAGCTGGGAGCAAGGAAAGTATTGTTTTCCCTCGTTTATCAGCTTTAATTCCTGCGGGAAAGGTAGGGGTAGATATTGGCGGGGCCTCCTCTTGTTGTCCATATTCCCATTTCTCCAATAGGTCATTGGAGATTTTCCCGTTATAATCACCTGTTAGGAATATTGACGGGAATCCTTGATTTTCTACCACCTCTTCCATTTCCTGGAGTATTTCGCACATAAGAGGATCGAATTTGGGGCCAGGCGGAATATATAGATTAAAGATAAGTAGATCATTTGGTATGCCCGTTTGCTCCTTCTGGCATTTGATCTTAATACATTGACTATTCAATGACTTCATAGGTATGATCTCCTGGTCCCAGAGAAAGTCTTCACTGAGAAGTACTGCAAGTCCGCCTTTGGCGTGACCCCAGCTAACTGGTTCTGCTGGGATGTCATATATAATGTATTTGTTTAGATAAAAAGTTGTGGTTGACCAAGTTTCCTGGAGTGCCACGATCCCCGGGTCGTCTTCCAGTATCATTGAGAATTTCTCCTGACTTTTCCCCGCTATATTCCAGGAGACAATGCTCAAACCTTGGCTCGAGAGGGAGTATATTCGCCCTTCCCTGTTTATTACCATTTAAGTTCTCCGCAATCCAGGACCAGTGCTTTGCATCTGTTGGTATCTCCTCCTTAGGTATGGATTTATTCCAGATTTTTCTTTCTCCATTCCTAATCGAGATAGTTAGCTCTTGGTTGGGAGTACTTTTTGAGGCAGTTAAGCCATTGTAGACTTGGGCGGGTAGATGATTTTTCATATTAATGGTCTCTTTAAAGGAATTCCGGTTATGAAGTCCCTTATTCTGTCGTATCCATTTTTAAACAGGATTTCTCTTTCATGTAGAATAATTCCCGGGATCACCGGGGACCAGAATTCCACTACAGCCACCGTGGTTTCAGATTTTAACGGAAAAACTACCAGTTTCATTTCTGTGCTTGAGAAGGTTTGGAGCGGATGTATCTTTTGAATTAGGTTCGTAATTCGCTCCCGATTGAGTGGGTCATTTCCAGATGGAAATAGATCAGTAAACTCCAAAAAGCGTGATTGAGTCTGTAGTTCATAGGGTTGGTCTGTCGTTTGAATGGGTACTGGGTGGACCGGTTTAACTTGACTTATGCCAGTTAGAAAGTTCCCTGCCAAGGGATTGAGGACGTTAGCAATCTCTTTAACTTGTGTGCCGGTCTGCTCCGTGGTAGATTGATATGAATTATTTTTCAATGATTTCTCACGTTCGATTATTTGGTTATCCAGTGGTGGAGAATTTGGAAATTTTAGCATGCGTGGTTTTTGCTTTGCAAATCTCCTCATTAATCTTTTTTTCTGCCTTTTCCTTATATTCTTATTAACTCGCTTTTCCTTTTTCGCTAAAGTTATCTCCAAGGATGTTGAAGATAGAAGGTCGGAACTTGTATGTCTTTTTTTGGTTTTAATTATAGGAGAGTACGTAATTTGTTAACAGTCTGATAAAAAATTGGATAGTATGGTCTAGCCGAATTTGGAACTTCATTGTTGTCTACTTCCTCAAATAGGTTTTTGAGCGAAAACACTTGAGTGTTCTCTGCCTTTTTTTGCTTTCCCCCCCCGTTTGGGTTGATGCATGCTTCTTCTTTAGTATTCCGGCTTCCTTTGGATAGGTATCCTTGTGGTAGTGGTGGGAAGACTCGGTTTTTCTGATTCCTTTGCAAGATGGTGACTGGCAAGTACAATATTGCTTCCTCTTTTTTTCTACGAGGTATTGTAAAATACCCAATTGAGTGTCCAACAGCTGGTCTGAGTTATCCATCATGTTCCCCAAGAGAGTGAGAATTGATTCTAGGATTTTTTGCAAAGTGAATAACGCGTTGGATACAGGGATCTGGCAATTTGGAGATTGTAAATGCCTTGTAGAAAAAAATTCTGGTGATTGGGAAAAATTCCCGGATAAAGTTGGGGATTTTTGAGGAGTACTATTTACAATTGTCGTGTGCTTCTCCGTTTCTCTAGGCTCTCGACTCAGGAGAGATACATTAATGTCAGGTAGAGTAAAATCTGCTGCAGAGATTTGGTGAAGTTTTTGTTCCAGTTGAGATTTAGGAATTATTTCCTGATCTTGCAGTACTTCTCTTTGTTCCAGGTCTTGAACTATATAGTTAGTGGCTTTGTCTCCCTTAAGTTTTTGTTGTTGTTCCTTTAGATCTACCAAGTGGACTTCGGTGGTATTTCCGACGTTCTGCGCATTACCTTGGATGTACACATTTCCTTGCTCATTAAGTTCAGACCCTTTACCAGTGTCGTTTATTTTTGGGAAAAATTGCTTTATTTCCACGTTCCTTAGCACATGTCCTATGGGAGCCTTCTTTCCTGCATTAATTCGTGTGGCTTACTGTGTTCCGAGTCTTTTCATAAATATGGTACGAGATCTTAGTATTTTCTAAGCCATACTGAATCTAAGCAGGTGCGGTAGTTTTTTTTTAAAAATGAATACACTATTTAGCAGGTTTTTTTCTTCTAATGGTACAAGGTAAAACTAGATGTTAAACTTTCTAATTAAACTTTTATGAAGACTAATCCAAAGGAGAATAGAAATCAAGGTATTGTAGCGGGTTTAAGAAGGTATGTAATGATATAAGATGATTTTCTGCTCGATTGCCACAGATCTATCTGTCCATCCGAGACCTTCAACAGCAAAGTCCCTGGTGATCTGTCCACGCCGGCAATAACAATCCCAGTCTCTTCTTAGATAGCAAAAGTAATAGAGCCGGCACCACCGCCAGGAATCCAGAGGCCGAGGGCATCACCTCGGCTGAACACAAAACACAACCCGGCACCCTCAGCGCACTACGGTCAACAGCGCCACAGGGACAAAAAAACACCAGGACCAGAGCAGCTCCGCCGCCTACCTTCCCCGGGCACAGCAGTCCACGTTCCAAATCCTGCACACCTGCCGCACACCACTCACCGCTCATCAGCCTTGTCCCATCTGCGTCGGGTTTTCCCGGTTGCGGCTCGTGGTTCAGCGTTTCTCGTGGTTTTTTTTTTTTGGGTTCTCCACTCCGCCCTCCGCCACCTCCTCTGCTGCTCACATGCTGAACTCAGCTGCAATCAATCAGCAATCAATCAGAAGGGGAGTGGAGTTCAGAATCGATCCAGGTGCTAGATGTTAGTTGTGTTTCTAAGTGTTCTAAATTGAGTTTGTTCCCTGGTCGATAGGTGGATGTACGTATGGTTGTTTTACGTATGTTGCATAGTGTTCTTTTATATTGGAAAGCAAGCAAATGGTGCTGAATATGTTAGTGGAGTAATTGTTTGAAAGCTAACTAGTTCTGTATTTGCAAACATGACATCGAGGATGTGTTCAGAGATGTGTGTGGGTATGTGGACGATCGGATGCAGGTTCAGTGCGTCTAGGCCAGCGATGATTGCTTTCAGATGGGGCATATTGGGTTTGTCAAACCAAATGTTAAGGTCATCCAGAATACATATTTTGGAGTGTAGTGTTATCAGGTTTGAAACTGTGTCTGGAAATGTTGCATTGCTAGGTGGAGGTCTGTAAAGGAGCAGGAAGTTACAGGAGGAAGATGGTGTAGGATTGCATCTGGTGAAAAGGGACTTACAATCTTCTATGGAGACGTCATCAACTTATTGATATGTAATGTTTGTCTGAGCACAACACCTAGGCCACCTCCTTTTTTGCCTATACGATTTTGGGTGATCGTTTGCTAGCCTAGAGGAACTGCTTCATGCAGGACTGAAGCCATATCATCTACCAACAATGATTCAGTTATGAAGAGTATGTCAGGTTTTGCGTCAATGAGAAGGTCGTAGATGTGATGTTAGTTTTTAGAGAGCCATTGAGCACTTATTAGTAGACAGTTTAGAGAATGTGCTTTGGTGATAGTGTGACTCTGTTTTGTAGAAGAGTGAGCAGTCTTTTGTGGGCTTGTAGTAGGTGTGTCCTTAGTATTGGTATTAGCTGTATGAGGATAGCAATCATGTAGCTGTTCTGTATCGCTTTCCTCGTCCAGCAGGCTAAGAAGTCATTTTTATGGGTCTGCGTGTGTAGGTGGTGGAGATGGTGGTTGAGAGTGAGTTGGTGCACTGTGTTGTTTTTGTAGTGTAACCTTGTTGTGCAGTAGACATAGAGAACCAAAGTTGTGAGGTGTGGCATGTTGCTTATTTTGTTTGCGTCTGTTTAAGGTGGGAGGTGTATGCGTTAGGGGTGGTGATGCAGCATGTGGGTCATATAGTAAGGTTCTAAATTGTCCAATGGAGGAGAGGCGGTTAAAAGAGAGTTGCTGTTTTGCTGTATATGTGTTAGGTGGGGTGGAAGAGAGAAAGCTTGGAATGGGAGTTTATTCATTTGTGTAGTCTGAAAAGTGGGTGTGTGTTTGTAGTTTGTGATGGAAAGTATTATGTGGAGTTGAGCTTGAGAGATTTTGTTATGCTGGTGTGCATGTTATATTTTGGGGAGTAGTGAAAGGAGGTGCTGATGTATTTGTTTTATTTAATGAATTTGTTAGTATAGTATTGTTTGTGAGTGAAAGTTGTATGGTAAAGGGGTGGTGATATGTTTGTGAGTAGAGTGTATGTTGTGTGTAAGAGGGGATAAAGTAAAGTAAAGTGTTTGTCTTAGACTTGATTGCTGCAAGAGGTGATATGTGTGGTGCAGTGGAGTGTGAGTGTTGTGTTATTGTGGTAGAAAAAAGAGGAGGGTATTGGTGGGGGTAAAGATGGAAGGCTAAGTATAGGTTTGTTAGTGACAAACAGGGGTCTGTTAGGAGTAATTTGTGCAGGGAGTGTGTGTCTGGATGGGATATAGTTATGTGTGGTGTAGATTTAGGTGGTGTTTGTGATGAGTGGATTGGTTAGTGGTATAGGATAGAGTTATGTACTGTTTGTTGGTGATGGTGGAAATGCGGGGTAGTTGGGAAATAAGGGTGTATATTTCTGGAGTTTTGTACTGGGTGCTGAGACATTGAACTTTGCATTGGGTTAGTTTGTAGTGAATGAGTAGAGTACATGTGCTGTGAATGTGTTACTCTGGATATGGATGGGATAGGGTGGGTGCTGATGTTTATGAAATTGGGCAGCATTTCTGGCCATAGTCCCAACCATTCTCGAACAGGCTCAAACAGGCATTTGTCCTTGTCCTCACAATATGAGACATCAATATGTATAAGCCTGAAAGAACACCACTAGACATTAAACATTCCAGATAATGCATAAAAAGACATAACATCACACAAATACAAAAGAGGGGGAGTAGGAATTATCACTGGAAAATATCCATATAAAAATATATTGGAAGTAAGTAGGGCACTGCCACAGATATTTTAAACTATTCGAAATATTACAGGTACATCACAGAAGCAAACATACTTTGTTTGCAACATATGACTATATGTCAACTTAAAATAACAAACAGATGCAAACAGATAAAGCAGAGATCAAATCAGTGAAGTCATTTTAGATGTCACCAGTGATGTCTCCGACTATGTCATGAGTGATGTAGTATGTGACGTCATAAGCAGTGCATTGCGAGGCGCAAGTTATAGTTAGCTCAGGTAACTATAACTGCTAAATTTCAACGGTTTTGTAGGAGTGAAATCTGAGCCTAACTATAACGTCCCTGTAACCTCTGTTTTTTTCTGTGAATTTATACGTTTTTTTAAATTCTACTTCAGAACCATAACGACCCAGTAACCTTTGGTTTTTAAGTAAATTTCTGTGTTTTTTTAACTCCTAGCCGCGTTCGCAGAGTGGTGGAAAAGGGGACGTGGCCTCCGACAAGCTCTCAGGAATCCTGCTTTTCCGACTACACTGGCGGTAACAGGAAGGATTCTGGGCCCCCAAGAACCCTCAGAAACCAAGAGGACGTCATCTCCCAACCAGCCGTGCACCCGGAGGCGCGCTTGCAGAGTGGTAGAGAAAGGGGGCATGGCCTCCGAAGACCTCTCAGCAATTCCACTGTGTGGGACTGTAGGAAGGTAGGATCCTTCTGCATGGTTACCCCCCACTTTTTGCCTGGTTTTAAGCTGTATTTTAACTAGTCTGACTGGGACCCTGCTAATCAGGACCCCAGTCTATCTGCTTTCTCCCTAAACTGTTGTGTTCAGTACTTAGGTACATCCCAGATTAGATATTGTGGTACCCTTATAAGTCCCTAGTATATGGTACTAAGATACCCAGGGCATAGGTACCCCAGAGGTCTCCCATGGGCTGAAGCATGTATTATGCCACCCATGAGAGATCATGCAAAACGGAACTACAGGCCTACCAATATAGCCTGTTTAAATTGGTGCTTGCACCACTGACTTCAGATATAGATTTCCTTTATGTAAAGGTCACTGCACTAAAAATCTATAAGTCACCCCTATAGCAGGCCTTTGCAATCCTGAAGGCAGGGTGCTTGGTTCTAAGTGAGAGGGTGCCCCTGCATGAGGAGGACACCCCTGCAGCCTACGGAATCCATTCTCCGGGGTTGTCAGTGAAGCAGCCATATACTATATAGGGGACACCTCGTAATTACGTGATGACCATCTCGAAAACGGCTGCAACGAATCCTATCATGTTTGGTATCAAACATGTTGGAATCATACCCCAACACCATAAACGGTGTGGGAGGTATGATTTCAAGCACTGGAAGAGCCCTCAGTTAAGCTCTTAGCGCTCCCGGTGCCAACATTCTAGTCCCGGACAGCACAAAATGGTTGCTGCCAGCCAGAGACACATTTCTGCCCTCCTGCTGCTGAGCCAAGCTCAAGCAGGGGAAGGTGGAACAATAGGCATCCTGTCACAGGAAGGTGTGGCCACCTCCCAGACGGATTTAGTGTATTGGGACCGGGTGTCAGAAAGTTTGCATGAGGAGCACTCTTGGTGTCCCAGTGCATAGTCCAGTTCACTGAGAGACGTTAGCTCCTGCTCTGGCACGACACTGGAGGAAGGACATGGTAGTAACCTCCCCCCTGTCCAGACCCTCCCCTGGGAGGGTCCCCCGAATCTTACCAACCCTTTCCCTAGGGCACTTGAGGTCTTACCTGGGTGTAGGTCCCTAGATTCGTTGTGGGATAAGATTCAGATCAGACACCACTGCACTTCTACCGTCTGGGCACTCTGGACTTTGCTGGACTTCGTTTGGACCTGACTTTGTTTCCTTGCAAGTCTGCTGCATCGTCTGTGCATGTGCATCATACAGTACCATTCCAAGGCCTGTGAAGCATAAAAGACACCTGAAGAAATCTCCCTTGGAGTAAAGGAGTCACTCCCCTGCATCCGCAGACATCGCAACTAAGTCGACCGGTCTGCCGATCCTGAGCTCCTCCGGACTCTGTGGGCTCTGCAACACATGTGGTGGTTTTCCACTGCTCCCAAGGCCTGCCCTGCCCTCTCACCAAGGTTGAGGCCAGCATCCCTCGTGGGGGTTGCAATAACTGAACCCCCTTGCACAGAGTCCAACTTGCAGTTGCAAAGGCTTGTTGACTTATTTGCAAGAAGATCTTCAGGCTCCAAGTAGCTCCAACCTTAAGTACCTCCAGTGACCAGATTCTTCAGCCACACCACATCGCGTGCATTGTGGCCTGCATCTTTTGGTGAGTTGCTCGAGGTCCTCTTGCGACTCCAGTGCTTCCGGCCAGTGGGTCCATTTGAGGGTCACCTTTGTTTCTTTTGGGCTCCCCTGATTGCTCAGGCCTGCCCTGACTCACCTGACGTTGCTGAGTCCCCAGGACCTTGCTGGTCCCGACGTTGCTCCTTCTTTGATTCCTGGGTGGTTTGCCTTTGTCAGGGCTTGTTGGAGCTCCTGCTGGACACCGATCCCTCAGCACTCGACATCCTTGGGGGTACAGCTTGTGTATGGCTCCTGGTCCTCCACAGCGTCGCCTGGTCCTCACAGTTGCAGAATCAAGGTCATCATCATCTATCCTGCAACACCCGACATAGGAAGGCATTTGTCTTCCAAGTCTCCCGGTCACTCCTGAGTGACAAAGACTCGGTCCCCTCTGCTTGCAGGTATCTCTCATAAGGAATCCATCCTTGGGTTCCACCAGACACTTTCTCTATCTTCGCCAGCGGCACTCTCCTGAAGTCCTCCATTGGGTTCAACTGCAGTTTCCGACACCACTTCACACGTATGCACCAGGCTTCCCTGGTATAGGTAATGTGGGTACTAGGGTATCCATGGGTGGGGTCGCTCTCCAACCTTCTGTCTTCCATGGGGTTTCTTCAGGGTTCACTGGAAAGGGTCCTTAATCTTTAAAAATTCAACCGCAACTTGCACATAGAGTTGTACGGAACACACGGTCGTGTTTCCACACTGCACACGCTCTCTGTGGGGTCCCTATCTACTCACCTTGGGTGGTTCCTTGGGGCCCAGACCTTCTACATCCTCTCGACACTGTCATGACTCAAGTCATGGTTCTTATACCACTTTCTTAGTATATGGTTTGGTTCCCCCCTGGGGTCACTGTTTATTTTGTGCTATTTACTGTGTTTCTTTGCTAACGTATTGAGTTTATCTCTCTGTTGGAGATACTGAAACGTACTAGAGAGTATTCTATAATAAATACATATTTTTATAAACACTTGGTGTAGTTCTGTTTCACTTAATCTATACTACCAGATTGCATTCTGGTAAAACAAGCTGTTTACACTCCTCCTGGACTAAGCCTGAAGGCTGCTCTCCACAGCTACCAGAGAGCTTTCTAAGGCTGTCTAAGACCTCTTAAATCACCATAAGGGTTGTCTGGCCTGGTGCAGGGTGCCCACTTAAATAAGTGGACATCATATACGGGGGTGGCTTTCCACAGGGACTTACTGAAGGTAACAGGAGGGTGTGTTGGCACTAAGGACATTCTAGAGCCAAGGGGACTTTATCCCCCAACCAGCTGTGGGCCAGTAGGCGCGTTTGCAGACTGGTGGAGAAAGGGGGCATGGCCTCCAAGATCTTCTCAGCAATTGCGCTCTGTGGGATTTATAAGGAGGTAACAGGAGGGTTTGTTGGCCACCATAGACCCTCAGCTTCGAAGGGGACTTCATCCACCAACCCGTAGTTTTCCAGGAGGTGCGTTTGCAGAGTGATGGAAAAAAGGGGAGTGGCCTCCAAAAATCTCTCAGCTATCCCGCTGTGTGGGACTTTCTGGAGGTAACAGGAGGGCTTGTTGGCCCCAAGTACCTTCTGGAGCCAAAGGAACTTCATCCCTCAACCAGCAGTTTGCCAGGAAACGCGTTTGCAGAGTGGTGGAGAAAGAGGGCGTGGCCTCTGAAGTCCACTCATCACTCCCACTGTTTGGGACCTACTGGAGATAAACGGTGGGCTTATTGGCCCCCAAGGACCCACTGCAGCCAATGGGACTTTATCCCCCTACCAGTTGTTTGCCAGGAGGTGAGTTTGCAGAGTGGTGTTGAAAGGTAGCGCGGCCTCCAGGAACTTCCCGGTGTTTTTATTTTTATTATACTTGTATTTGTTTGGGGAGGGGCTGCATAGCTCTGCTTTCCTGGGCCAATTTCAGCCTAGTGCATGAGTTGCAGTTGAAAGGTCAGCCAGTTAGGAAAGGTTTTAGTTTTCTATGGATATGCAACTGATGGTTGGCTCATCTAGTGATGATACTGATGGGTTTTTGCATGGAGACGTTTTTGTCTAAGGTTATAACTAGGGATTTGATGGGTGCAATACGAGGCAGAAAAATGAGGGAGCCGGTCTTGACATTAGGGGTGGTAGTGGGTGGTGCGAGCAGTAAGAATTCAGTTTTAAGAGCATTGAGTTTGAGTTGGTTAGGAGCCTGTCATTGTTGTGATATTGTTAGGGTGTTATTGAGGGTGTAGATGTTCTCGAGGGAGGTTATTCTCACGTAGAGATGGGTGTCATCACCATACATATGGTAGGAGATTTGGGAGGATTTAAGGATTTCAATAAGGGGCTCCATGTAGAGGTTGAACAAAGTCTGGGAGAGGATAGAGCCTAGGAGACTGATCAGAAAGAGTGTAATTGATGAGGGAGTGCTGCGATCTGTTGTGTACAAAAGAGGAGAAATATTTTAGCACTGTGTCCGAGAGGTCCATCCTATGTTCTAGAAGGTCAGACAGAGTAGCATGGTTGATGGTGTCAAAGGCTGCTGACAGGTCCAGTAGTATCTGCCGGCAAGATTCATTCTAGTCGAGTGAGTGAAGGGCATCCCAGACAATGTGGATCATGGCAGATTTGTTGCTATGCCCCTATCAGAAGCCAGATTGACAGTGGTCTAGGAGTTGGAATTGTTCAATGTGATTGTGGAGCTGTAATTGCACGCATATTTATAGGAGTTTGGCCAGAGTAGAGATGTTGGAGTTGGGGCAGTAGTTGTTGGGGTGGTAGTTGTTGGGGTTAGACTAGTCAAAGCTGGGGTTTTTTAGAATAGGGGTAACCCGACCAATTTTAAGGCAGTCGGGTAGGGAGCCTTGGGTCAGAGAGGTATTGATTTTCCTAATCCAAAGTTGTAGTAGGGATAAATGGACTCATTTAGGAGTTTGGAAGGGAGGGGGTCAAATAAAGTGGTTAGAATATTTCAAGGAGTAGATTTAGAGTGCCAATCTCATCAAGGGTTATGAAGCTAGACCAGGAGGTATTATTTTTGGGTCCGATGAGGCGATTATACAGCCAGGCTTCATTATCCATTGTGGATGGGTGTAGGAGGGGTTGGTGTGGAACTAGTTCAAGAACGGTCTCAATATCACTAATAATTTGCAATGTTTTTTCAGCGAAAAAGGAGGCAAAGATTTCACAATTAGGGGGTGCATTGTTGTTTGTGGAAAAAAGATCGCTTATGCAGGTAGATTGGTTTCTGATCATTTCAAACAGTTTCTTAGGTGTGTTAGCAGATTTGTTGCTATGCCCCTATCAGAAGCCAGATTGACAGTGGTCTAGGAGTTGGAATTGTTCAATGTGATTGTGGAGCTGTAATTGCACGCATATTTATAGGAGTTTGGCCAGAGTAGAGATGTTGGAGTTGGGGCAGTAGTTGTTGGGGTGGTAGTTGTTGGGGTTAGACTAGTCAAAGCTGGGGTTTTTTAGAATAGGGGTAACCCGACCAATTTTAAGGCAGTCGGGTAGGGAGCCTTGGGTCAGAGAGGTATTGATTTTCCTAATCCAAAGTTGTAGTAGGGATAAATGGACTCATTTAGGAGTTTGGAAGGGAGGGGGTCAAATAAAGTGGTTAGAATATTTCAAGGAGTAGATTTAGAGTGCCAATCTCATCAAGGGTTATGAAGCTAGACCAGGAGGTATTATTTTTGGGTCCGATGAGGCGATTATACAGCCAGGCTTCATTATCCATTGTGGATGGGTGTAGGAGGGGTTGGTGTGGAACTAGTTCAAGAACGGTCTCAATATCACTAATAATTTGCAATGTTTTTTCAGCGAAAAAGGAGGCAAAGATTTCACAATTAGGGGGTGCATTGTTGTTTGTGGAAAAAAGATCGCTTATGCAGGTAGATTGGTTTCTGATCATTTCAAACAGTTTCTTAGGTGTGTTAGTAGCAGTGTCTAGTTAACCAAAAAAAAAATAGCCTAGCACAGTAATCAAGCTAATCCACATGTATATTGAAAATGAGACGCTCAACTGGCTACGTAGTAGCAAAGAGAATGTAAAATCGCATTTTGCGATTATATAGGCCTGAGGGCTGTATGATTGGTACATGTAACTATGTTGATTGGTGTTCATTGGAAACGTAGTGTTTTCACATTGATGAATCGTATTGGCTGCTGTAAAAAAATAAGAAAGAGAAGCATAATCAGAGCCTCCGGTCCTGACATAGAATTTGAGCTTGCTTTTCCCATCCCAAAGTAGGCAGCTCTTGCTCCTACGGCTACAATTCGTGTCAAAAGAAGGATGTGGCATAACAGTCAGAGCTACCCACTTTGGCCATGGTGAACCTCTGTGTTGGCTCAACAGCCAGTGATTCTGGGCAAATGTATTTAATCTCCACATGCCTCCCAAAAAATGAATGTATCCTTGTAACATGGTGCACATGTAAAGCGCTCCCATAGCTTTGGATCAAATTGCTTTTAAAACTGCAACAATAACAAAAAACTCCACGCCCCCTTCCTGTACCTCAAAAGATGTGTAACTCGGAATGGTTTTGTTGTAAATTGGTCAATGTCCAGGTTTGCGCTATTAAAAAACACTTTAGAGACTTTCACAATGGCATATTTAAACTAAAGTGTCTATGTTGACCTTTGCATTATACGAACATCTACATAGGGACTGAATCGTTCCAACAAAATTCCAATGGTTCAAAACAGTTGTCATCTTGAAATATAACGTTTTCCCGTTCAAAACAACTACATCACCCTCAAAACAGGCGAGAATGCGGCCATCTTGGATAGGGCTAATTTTCACGTTCGCACTTCAGCTGAACCACAGTATATTGGTGGGCAATCCTCCCCTGTTAACAGCGAATAAACCTTGCGTGGCAACGGTCGTCAAACCCAAAAAAGTAAGAATACCCAGAAGCTCCACCGATGGCCATTTTGAAACGGGGTGATGTCAATCTGATGTAAAGAACAGCGGGTCAACGAGCGGAATTATCCCTTTCAGTAGCAGGAACGAAGCCCGGCCCATCTGGTTACGTTTTCCGGTCTGGTCGCACAACTTTGTTGTTGAAAACCTGGTATGAACCAAAATAGGGGCAGCCGTGACGTCTCTACTGCACATTCATAAAACATTTTCGAATGCCCATGAGAGAAATCGACTTCCATATAGTTATTTCGGTGATTAACAAAAGAACACAACGTTTATGGGGCGGAAAGGTCATGGCTATGGATCTCGTTTTACAATCCTGCACAGTAACACCCCACGTCATTCTGGTGGTACAGTCCGCTAGCCACCTTCTCGCCTCCCCGCCTCCCTTCATCCTTTCCCGCGCGAAAAAAACACAGTCCGGCGCGCGCTTTCCCGTAGGCTCCCGGATGAGGCCATTATAAAGATTCCCGCCGCGCGCACACCTCTTCTGTTACTCGGCAGTTTGGCCTCTTGTTTTTAATCAGTGTACATACGCATCCTTAATTTTTTTTATACCAGTTTGCCAGAGGTCCACATTGGAAGTGCCTACTGAATCAGAACCAGTCAGCCATGCCGGCCAAGACAGTCCCTTCCCCCTGTCTGCCCGCGGACGTCCGGAAGCGGTAAGGGCGCCTCCCGCGAGCATCTCGTCTGTTGGCAGTCAGCGCGCTGGTGTTAAAGGCAGGAGCAATAGTAGCTGCCGCCTCGCGCAGCTCTACTGTAGAACCATGGAGCGGCGCGCGGCACCCACCTGTTGGCTGCATCTCTCGCCTCCCTTGAGATACAAAGCCAATTGTCGGCAGGTCCAAAAGTGGAGACAGGGGATCTAACACGATACTGCCTCTTAAACGTGTGAGCTGTCACATGTCAGACGCTACACTATAAGCGAACGGCCCTAAACTTCATACTTGCATGAAGAAATAAGTTTCTTGAGACCGCCTCTGGGCGTCGATGAGGCTTTAAGGGTATATTGGTTGTTGGCCATGTACTTTAAGATGTATGATTTTTTCCCATTGAGATGGACTTGGTATGTGGGTGGTTACATGTCTTGACAGACCCTCTACAGTTTAGCTAACCCCGTCTATTAAATGGCCACGCTTGGTCTACAAGTTTACCCCCCTAAGCGTCAACTTTAGTGAAGCGTGGGGTGGGCGGCGGGGTTTATAGAAACAGATAGAATTACATTTTCCTATTTAACTTGTTTGGGGCACTCTGTAAGTGCTATGGTAGCATTGCATTTTATAAGTTTACAATCACTAGTGCTGGTATGTATGTTGCATTGAGCTGCATGCTATTAAGGTAAAGTGTTTTCTCCTGTCTCTCGTATTGTAGCGGATTGTCAGTTGTCTCCACGTTGAATGACTTCATGAAGTAAACCCAAATGAGGTACCAGCAGTGGTTTCCGCATCTTGAAGCGCTGTCAAGTTAGCGTCGCTAGTGGCGTGTTGTGGGTTAAGTTAATGTCTTCTCCATAGAGGCGGATCTTTGAGTTGTTATGCATTGGGCAGTTGTATGGTCTGGGCAGTTGGTTCGTTGGAAATTTAGATTTGGTCTAGACGTGTTGCCGTTCAGGGGCGATGGAGTTGCTCGATGGGAAGAGGAACAGTTTGACCTCTGTATACGTACATCTGGGACAGCTGACTCGTGCTATCCCAATAGTTAAGGAGTGGGAACTATGTATCAGACGGTTACTCTCGTTAAAGGTGCTGGGAAGTCTGGTACGTCTCCAGCAAACATACGGCATAGTTGATGGATAATGGGTTTTGGAGCTGATGGGCTTCTGGAGAAGTGAAGGGCCTAGAGGTTTCGTGCACTCGATAAACCCTTGCATCAGTGGATCGTGCAAAGGGAACGTGAGTGAATGGAAACACTTATTTTTTTCGAGAAGGGGGGAGTTTTAATCGGACAGTAGCATTGATGTTCAAAACCACGATTTTGTCCTGCCGCCCAAGTGTGTAGGCACTGCGCAGAGGCTTGTATGTGTGCTACTAGTTTGCCCTTACTAATTCTCCTTGATAACTATGTGAATGGGCTAATGCTGATTTCAATATGTTTGCTTACCGTTTGCGTATTTATTTAATTGTATATAGTTCTCAGTCTCTGTATTTTCTGTGAAGCAGTCTGATAGCAGGTTCTGGTATCGGTTCTAAGCTAAAGTTAAAAGAATGTGACTCAGATATTCCAGCAGTTCTTATTTTGCTCCTTTTAAAGTCTCACTTCAGTGCTTCGGCTGTGTTTCATAGGCTTGTCTACAATGCATAGCAGTGTTGATTCGCCACCTTGCTAATGTATCTGTTCACCGCTCCTGATCTTGATGACTTTCTGCCCTACTCTAGTTTATCCCATATCTAAGCACTGCTTCTTTACCATAGTTTTGGTTGGATGACTTGTATACTTCCACTATGAATGTCGGGTAGCTATGTTTAGGTATTGCCTGAAGGTACACGCCTAGTGGACCATACCAAAAACTTACAGTAGTCTTGTCCATTTGCTGCCTTTACTGTTTCTATCGTTTGTTTGTTTCTAATTCAATGGGTTGCCTGCCTTTGTTTCTTACTCTGACAGAGCATCACCACTTTACCATCATCTTGACTGGTTGACTTGTATTCTTCCAGTGCTTGCATTTAGAGGACTACTGTATTTGATTCATCCCTTCATGTGAGTGCATGTGTTCTTGTTTTCTCTCTCATGTGAGGCTTCCCTCCCCCCCCCCCCTCCCAGCTTGTCTGCAAACGCACAACAACCTGTGTATTTTTGCCAGGGTATGACTAAAGGGTATATACTTAGTTTGTTTTATCGCCTGCATGGCACATATTGCACAAAGCTCAGGCCTTTGCAAGCAGTGGGCATTTGAGACGAGGTGTAATTACTAGCATAACTGAAAATTAGATGTCTGCAGGAGCCGGTGGGGCGCTTTGAAAAACGAGCCCAGCATGTGGGCTTTTGTACAGCGCTCCTCCAAAGTTCACATATTTCAAGGCGCTCTCATGACGTCATTAGCACATATGAGGGTCTTTAAATACGTGAGCTCAATGTGCTCTGTACAAAAAAGTTCCCTTAAATACACCGTCCATCCTGACTGGAGAACGGAACCCTGTGCCTGCTGTTCTCCATGCAGCGGCTTGGAGAGATCTTGGTGTGTATGTCGGTTTGGCCGTCCTAAGACAGCTGGACTGTCATGTGCACTTGCAGTGCCCACCACTCCTCCAGCTTGCTGCTGTCAGAATTGCCCCATCCTAGACTCGGGATCGCTCTGTCATGAAAAACAAAATAAACTCATTTTATTTTACATGTTTATCAGCTGGCTCCAGCAAAAGGTGCTCCTCTGCCATAACGGAGGAGCTGCTGCTGGATGTCTCTGCTCCCTAATGGACATAGAGCTGATTCCTGGACTACTGCAGAGGGCCACATAGTTGGCGCATGCATCACTTCTGTATTGATTGGGCCTTTGCGAGCATTGTCCTTTGAACTCAGGATCTTAATGTTAAGACATTTAAACTTTACAAAGTAAACCATAGCTTTATGGAGATTGAAAATGCTGAATTCAGTGTATGTTTTGAGGTTACTTAAGATGTTTGCTTTAACTCCAGTACGTTGTAATATTCATAATTTTGTAATTTTTTTTCTCTAAGTGCTTGCCAAACAAGCATTGTCAAACCCAGTAGCTTGGCACTCATAAAAAGCAACACCTGACTTCTTTCCCAGTGTTTGTTTTAGCAAAGCAAACACAAGGAGATGGGACAGAGCGCTGAAACTTTTCAGACGCCCACACCCACCCCCAGTCACACATCTGGGTTGAATCCATCATCGTTCTTTAGCTCACTTTGCCACCCCAGGTTAGACCCAGCCATGTGCAAATCAGTTTTGCCCCTGTTCCTGATGGGAACAGTCCAGCCCGAACTACCAAGCCAGGTCTTCCCTGGACTGGAAACAAGCATCCTGGGACTGGATTCAGGGTAACACCCCTCATTAGCCAGGCCAGCTTGAATCCACTGGCAAAGTGAGCAAGGTTCCTACGTCTGGGCACATACCCTGCCAACTTAGAGCAAACACGAGGAAGGTTTTAGCAATTCATTGGGTGCATGACTTTCCCTGCTCTGCTTTCCTCTTGTCCCACTTATTTGAAAAAATGTATATATTTTTACAATTTTTTTTTTTTTTTTACAACAGTTCTGCGCAGGCCTAACGGATGTATGTGTTACTGGACTGCTCGCTTCTATATTAACACACCACCCGAGTGTGTACTTTGTCTTAATTTACTATCTACCCTCTTTGCACAGTAAATTGACTGCTGCCAGCACTCAGAGGCCGTTTTGGGTTGACTCTGATTACACTGCGGAAGAAAGATTTTTAGACTGTTGTCTGTGCATGGACGGGAGCTATGCTGGAATGAGAGTACTTGAATGAAAAGTACAGGAGTAAACTGCTTGCTTTTTACGCTAACAGGTCTATTGTTACTGCTATCGTTCTACTCCTGTCTCCTTTGCATATTGAAGAGTCCTTCATACTAGTGACTATCTTTCGCTTGAGTAAAACAAACTGCTTTTTTGTCTTGCTAAAAAGCTGCTTTGTTTATTAGCAGGTTATCTTGCTTCCCTCTTGCCTCTAAACAATTGAGTAATTTGTTTACGGATGTTGCCTTTGAAAATACAGAAATAGTAATAGCTGGGTCGGTGGCTACCTCCAGATACTTTAATATTTGAGAAATCTAGTTTTGCAATAAGAAGCTCAATTAAATTGTCCAGTGAACATATCTAATTGTCCATCTTCTTGAACCTTTATTTGGCATCAAATACTGGTAGGGACTGTTGATTGTTGATGGAATTTGTGTAAATAAATGCTTGCTCTATCCTTAAGTTTATGGTCCAGACAACTTGAAAAGTCCTGATTTAAAGGCGCTCTAACTTGACAGTTTCCCTTACAAAGGCTATTCAGTAATAGAAACTTAATATCCAGTGTTGTATTTCAGTAATTGGTTGTCCAATTAATTGACTGCGTCAAAAAAGTAGTCTGGTATAGGCGTGCTTGATACTTTTCAGTTTTTATTGCATGTTTATGGATTGTTTCATGTACTTTTTAAATGGCTGACAGTTATTTTGATTTGATACTTATCTATTTCTGTTGCCGCTAAAACATTGTTACATCCTTTATTTTTTAAAAGCAAAAGTTGAAAATGTAAACTTTTTTTCCTGATCCGCTTTGTGAATGACTGAAAGAAGGATGGGAGTAAGGGAATGGTGATTACTTGTGAAAAATAAACACCATTGTGGGGGGGGGGGGGGGGAGGGGCGCAGATAGTGGGACTGAGGACTCTGGTAGTGCGAAGGGCTGCAGTGGTATAACTAGACAAAGTGGAAGTACCAGTAAATGAGAGTTGCAAAGAAAAGGGACCTAGAAGAGGGCTTTGAGAAACAATATATGCAAAGTGGGTGATGGATTCGCTCAAGAGAATTGAAAGACTGTTTACAAATTTGACTTTAATGTTCCCACAGACTTGAAGACTTGGAGAAAGATGGAGATGGACGGACAGAAAAGGTATTATCTTTCTGCATGTCAATCAACATTAATTCGAATCCTTTCTAATCTACACAATGAAGGGTGCAGTTAACATTGTAGGTTTGAAACTAATCGTTAAGTAAATTCTTTATGTAGTGTCTGAGCTGTTGATTCTTAAACACAAAAGCGCAGTGTTCTGCATTTTGTCCAAACGCTATTAAAGTTGCACGCTTAATGTTGTGCATTTAAGGAAGGGACACTGCACCAGCGTAGTGATGGGTGGATGCTTGAATGAAACTCTTAAACTGATCCTGATCGTTAACTCCTTCCAAAGGAATGCCTGAAAGAGAAGCTTAAACTGCTGCACAGCTTTCTGGAGGACGCTGCAAAGGATCAGCTGAGTGATTTGGAGACTAAACTGAATAAAGAGGAGCTTTCAGAGGTAATTTATAGTGATATTTCTAGCTAGGAGTGCGAATGTAAACATGTATGTGCCGATATGTAATGCCAAAACTTCTTTTTGGAGTAGTTAATCTTGTTTGTTTCCAAGTACAATTGTTATTTATATAAGCGAGTCTAGAGTTTATAAGCTGTGGAGGGGGTAGTGGGTCCTAAAAGTGAGTGAACATCATAGTAATTTTATTGACTTATTTCGTGTTTGAAATGGATACATAGGGGATCAGAAAGTGTTGCCTCTCATATGCTAGTGATGCAATGAGAATTTCTACTCCTCTGAACAGGAACGCTACCTGTCCAAAGTGCGGGCACTTCTTTGCAAAGAACTCAACCTAGAAAACGGAGACACCCTGCACACAGTGAAAACAAATGGATGTTCAGAAAATGGGGCCTCTGCAAGTGACGATGAATCTGGCAAAAATGGCCATGAGGGAGAGGATGGTGCAGTGGAGATGGAGGAGGCGGTGTCATCAGGGTCCAAGAAAAGTAAAGCGAGGAAGAGCAAATCCAGTTCCGAGAATAAAAGTAATGTAACATTGCATAAGCCTTTCTATTTAATCAAACCTTTAGTGTGTTAACTGCAGCGGTGAACGTTACTGTTACCACCCCCCTCCCATTGTTGCTGTGCCAACTCCTAGCACAGCTTCATAATCGTGTTTTTTTTTTTTTTTTTTTTTTTTTTTCTTTTCTTCAAACTTTAGTCTGTACTGAATACAGGGACTCTTGTAAAAAATAGTGCCTGTACAGAAGATGCTTTCATGTGGCAACAATGTTTAAAGGTTAAAAGTTAAAGCAAAAAATGTGTTTTTGCTTTTTGCTCCTTGCGTTAATGTACAAAGTATGTGTGCACCTAGTATTTAAAAAATATAAATAGTCTTAAACGGATCAAGCACACTATATATCGTGCAGCTAACATTTCGGTGGCCTTTCTGTTTGAAGTTTCAAGTAGTGATTTGTTCCTTGAGTTTCAAATTAAAGTGCAATTGATAGAACTACAATTTAATTTTGTTTTCTTCCCGTTTAGTCTGATCTTAAAGCCATTCCCTTTAAACAGTTTGCTATGCTTCTCAGCATGCACTTTTATCAATGCTTCTTTACCAAACATTTCAAGTGGCCTTGGCATAGCTTGGGTGGTCATTATAAACATTCTTATTAGCAGATTCTTTGTAGAATGACAACTTGATTTAGCATACTCTAAACAATTCTATACAACTTTTCTGAATGTTATAGGTGACCTTGCCCTAAAATCCAAATTGTAGACCTGCTCCGAAGGTCAAGATGACCACCCAGACGACGGACAGTTTCTTTCAGCATATTTCATTTGGAAGAGAGGAATTTGTATCTACTCACTTCAAGAAAATTGTCTTTGTCCAAAAGTAGCGGTCTGCAACTTTGAGAGTTATGATGCTAGCTCTCCTCAAGAGCTTTCTAAGAATGTTGGTCTACAGGTTCCGATTTGAGCAGCATTTACTTGCTTGCTTTACAGCTATGTGGGATACAATTTGATTATTTGTCAGCTTTGTTACCTGTATTTACAAGTATCTGTCCAAAAGATGGAACTTTGTTTTGGCTCTTGCGTATTGGTATTGAAGCTCACTAGTATAGTGCTCTGTTCGGACTTCTGAATCTAACTATGAAACTGTCTTCTTTCACCAGAGTCTCCAAGCAGTTCACGGAAGTCAAGAAGCAGCAGCACTGGGAAGCAGCCAACCATTTTATCAATGTTTTCTAAAGGGTCAGTATGTAATGACAGTCATTTTCATAACTTTGTTCAAACTTAACTTAAGGGGTTGGGCCTTTGCATTAGCCTACAACTAGATTGCTTTTAATTTATAAAAAGATCTATTATGCCCTTGCTGGAATTCACCACGCTCTTTTTGGTGGGGGGAGGGGGGGGCAGGGTTTTCATCACCTGAAACCTTGGTAATTTTTTACCAATCTTTTTGACCTGTTAATTTCTTTCTGTCTAACTCTTTAGATCACATATACCAAATTTTACATGAAGCATAAACCAATCCTAACAACCTGTATAACATCTTTACAGGTGTTGTCTGTAACAATACCGGTTTCAAAACCTATTCAACAGAAAATGTTCAATTTATATACAGGATTCAAATAAAACCAGGGAAAACCAGTTTAGTACTTTTGTCAAGAGTCCTTATTAGATTATTTTTTTTATTCTTTTTGGAGTAAGACTCGTGTGTTCTGCAAATACTTGGGGGTTGTTTCAGACCATATTTTGTCGGGGCACTTTCTCAGTCATTTAATTGACCACTTATTGACTGAATTTTTAATTAAACTCTTTTTTTGAGGAAAATAACTTGTTTCAACCATCCATTTGAGGTCTCTTCAGGACCAAGGCCGGTTTTGTACCTTAGTAATCGACATTCTTGGATAATTTGTGGTGTTATGGATGTTACTGCTTCTACTATATTTGCTTGGATTGAACTTTCAGTCACTGTTTTCTTTGCTGAAAGTTTTGTTATAAATCAATCGAAGGCTTTTACTCCCGTTGTGATTTCTCAGGGAATAACATTTAATGTCTAAATTTATGTTCAATACTGTCCCGAATTAATTCTAGATACTTATTCTTGAGGGTAATTCGAGGTGGCATGGTTCATTTAGAGGGGAGCGCTCAATAGTGGTTTAGCATGACTTGACTGAGCCCTATTTTAAGAAGCACTGAAATGCTACTACCATTATTCGTGGTTCAACAACGGATCCCTTCGTAGGAGGCTACAAGCCAATTCGTGGTGTTTGGATCAAAAGCTGTTGGGTGACCTTAATTTAGTTGCTTAAACATTGCTACCATACCCCATTTTGTTCATGTACCATACATTTGACTTAGTCATAAGAATTCAAAATGTTATAGATAGTTGAAGGTTATGCTGTTACACTTAAAATTTACTGCTGAAACTTGTAAAAGTCTTCTGCACCACAACTGACTCGTTCACTCCTCTCATGATTTGGACTTGAGCTCTTTTGTAACTTCTTTGACTCTTTGCCTTTTCACCACTCTTAGATCGAATAAACGGAAGTCTGAAGACACAAACGGAGATGTGAAGCTAGAAACTGAGACCAAAATGGAGGAAGAGGTGGAATTGGTGGAAAAGGTATTAGTTTGACTGTTAAGTGTTTAAATTTTAATTTTGTTTCATTTTTCAGGAACTTTCTTTTAATAAGTAAACAACTTGCGTTTGAAATGGGGCTCCATATTTTACCAGTTTGCTTCCTCAAATAAAAATTGTGGCAAAAAAATCAGTTGCCTCTTTGAGCTAGTTGTCTAAGCATACACTTATCAAATCAATTAAATTGTCTTTATTCGATCTTCCAAAGGCAGATCCAAAAAGATGCACACAATAAAAACAAACTACATAGTAATCACACATGTTAAAGAATAACCACATATTTAAAAATGAAACCGTTCCTGGTACAGATATTGGGATAACAGTCAAAGAAATGGAGTTCCAAGTGCGCCATGTAGATTATACAACCACCTTTTACACAAACTCACTGTTTTACATTGAATAAAGTGACAGTGCAAGAGTTCTGAATCCAGGAGCATCAACAGGGTATCTTATGAATAAAAATTGAAAGCAGTAACATACACTTAAAGGAATGCAAGGTCAATGATTATTTTTAAAAGAGAATAAAAAGGTATTTTTTTTTAATCAAAACCGCAAACTCCTTTTAGCTAAAGTGCACTTCAGAAAACTAGCAACTGCATGGCAGACATTACAATCGTTAAGTTGCAGTAAATAGGAGAGGGCTGCTTTGCACTTAAGAGAATTTGTGTCTGCGCAGTACCGGTAATAAAAACTTCCTAGTAAACAGCAGGTAAAATTGACACAAGACAAAATGTAAAATGGTTTGACTAGATTGCTCATCACATGGACAAATGGCAACAGTGCCAGAGGAGTAATGTCCTATGGGGAAACCTATCGACCAGCGAAAGGAAACCGTCTAAATCTTGCCATCAGTGTTCTTTCACAAACGTTGGTCACGTATAGTAAATATAGGGCAATTGTTGGAGTCGCTTGGATAATACAATCTCCGAATGAGGGTATCTGTACTTGCGAAAACTGTCCCGGGCCCACTCTTTGTCGTTTTTTTGGATGAACTCTGAGTGCTCAATCAGAGGCACAGCCAAGTGCCGAGAAGCCATTTTTAGGTCGAGGACCGTCCAGTCTGCCGAAGGCAGAACCGGAAGTCGGAGATTTAATGTTTCTGAGTGGCTCTTTAGGGAAATTAACCCTATCTAGGGGTTTGCCACACTAATCCAATTAAAATAAATTAAGTAAATCATTAACTTTGTTCACTGTGTGAATCCTGCAGTCTTATGTTAAAGGTATACTTGATCAAGAGAAAGGAGCTGGCCTGTCAGTTTTGAACTAATTATGCTCATTTCATCCTCATTTACTTTAGTTTGAAGATGCTTTTGATGCGCATTTGACAACTTTGTGCCTTCTGTCCTGTTTTAGGAGGAACAAGAAGAAAAGCGAATTAAAATTGAAGTCCCCAAAAAGGAGGGGTAAGACTGTTTTGTTTATTTTTTCCTTCCCTGTAAGAGATGTGGCTCAGATACTAATAATTTGAGGAATCAGTGTACTCTTTGGGACCGCTAATGTTGGGGCAATCGTTCGTTCATTGGTTTGTTCATCAGGATCTCCCAAGCAAAGCCTATGTTGGAAGTGTCCTAACCAATTTAATTTTAAAGAAACAATCCTGCCAAGGAGATGGTCCTAAAAAGGGGGGGGGGGGGGGGGTTGTTGGGTCAGGTCATGGCAGTGCTTAATTTGAGCCAGTGGTTGCCAGTGGGCTCCACGGCACTCATTCTTTGGGACCAGAATGTATTTTTCCTCACCCGACATTTCCGAGAGCAAGAGGGGGAAAATGCAGAAAGGGGGAAAGGAGAGAGTGATAAACCGTCACAAAGGGAGAAGGCAGGTAACTGTAAATGCTCATAAGGCTGGTAGTCCAATAGAGGCATGAGGTGATTCCAGACTTGCGGACTTGTTATTCAGCATGCCGGTCGTCTGCTTATGAGCAAAGCTTTGGGCACCAGCATTTGTACTTCTACAAATCAAACACTGGGTCATTCTCATAAATTTGTACAGGACTAAGTGCGCATACATTTTCTATGCTTTTTCCTCTGGTTGCAACCATCAGTTGCCAGTGATATTGGTGGGAGGGGGATTAAAAAGCTGTTTAGCCTGTTGAATTACTGAAAGCCTAGTTTTCTTTATCTGGAGGGTGATATATAATTTGTTATGCAACTTTATTCATTCTTCGTTCTTTTTAGAGCATCAACTGATGAACCTGTCAAGGTGAAAAGTGCACAGCCACCCAAGGTATAAGCCTTTATAACTTTGTGTATGTAATGGTGATGTGTGGTCTGTGATTTTGCTGTAAAACTTGACTGACGATTCACCAAACCAATTCCGTTCATAGGTAAGGCAATAAACCTTTTTTACGAGTTGTGCTGCTGTGAATCCCTCTGGTGTGATGCATTTGACTGCTGCAGCATGTAGCCAGCCAAGACAAAGCTGCCCCTTCACGAGTTGGTCCGGGTAGCCAGCTGAATATTTCGATGCATAGTTTCCTAATAAACCGTCCTGTACTATATTACATTGACCAGTCTCGCATCAGTCAGATCCTTAACATAAACTGTTGGATGGCACCTTAGCAAAGATGCTTTTGTTCTCTTAAAAACAAAAAGGGTAGTTTTCATGCTGCACACTGCTGGGGCACCTAACTTTATTTTCTTCAATTCATAAACCTTTTGTAGAGCCACCATTAAACAGTATCCGATTCTAAAGCTGTGTTCCCTTGGTACTAGTTTTAAATTCTTTCACTGCAGACTCTACCTCCCAAATGTACCGACTGCAGGCAGTACTTGGATGATCCGGACCTCAAGTTCTTTCAAGGAGACCCTGATGACGCGGTAAGCCTTTTAGCAAAACCATTCCTAGTGTTTTGTGAAATTATAGTTAATGCTACAACACAATGCATTATTTGATGAAGGATGTGTGATGTTGAACTTCTGTAAACTATATATTCCATTAGTACAATGAGTGGAATTTGAAGACGTAGAAGTAAAGTTGTGGTGGTTGGGTGCCTCCGATTATTGCTATGGCCCAGGCTAGCCAGTTTTCCAGACTTGCATTTAGCAATGTAACCACTGCTTTTGTTTCAGCTGGACGAGCCAGAGATGTTGACTGATGAACGTCTGTCCCTCTTTGATGCCAATGAGGATGGATTTGAAAGCTACGACGATCTCCCACAGCATAAAGTGACTTCGTTCAGGTGATGAATGGCAGCGCCCATATTACCTTGGTTTGCTGTTGTCTTTGTGTTGGTCAGAAACAGATTATGAGCTCATTATTACCTCTTACGGAAGTGTTACTCTTTTGCTTAGAATTCTGTTTTAGCATAATGGTTCTCTGTTTAAGATTTAAATTTCTTAACTCGGATTAGCCTTTGGCACTTGTCTGCATGAATTTTTTTATTGAAGGCCATCTCCTGCTACTTACTGCACTACAATTTCTAGCCGCATTGTAGAGCTTCACACTAAACTACTAACCGGAATGTTTGAGTCTTTTATTTACCATCTATTGCTATATAATGTTGCCAGCTAGACTTGCAGGTTTGTGAAGCAGCAATTTGAGTTTGATGATTTAAAGTGGGTTTGTATCTGCCTGTGGGTGCAGTCTTTCCTTACACGGCCAGCATCAGCAGCTAGATGTTGGCAGCTACTATTCAAACGAATCAATCACTAAGTCCAACTTTAAACCTTCAGTTAATTTCATTGAAATACCTACTAAACCAATCGAATGCCGGTGACTTGCCCCGACATTTCCACATTGCGATAACGTTGCGTTCTATACCTGGAGGTTTCGCTTGGATGTATGAATGAAATTACTTTTTTCTTGACCATAAATATTGTTGTATTTTGAGCTGTAGTTTCTGGCTTCGAGTATTGTTGCTTCGGTTGACATTCCATGCCTATCTTGTATGCCACATTTTCTCAGCATTGTTTACTCTTTGGCCAGTTTGCGGTCCAGCTTCAGATGGTCCGTTAGGTCTATTCTTTCATGTTAGTCTTTGAATGGTCAGTGCTAACCACCTTCAAGGAACCTGCTTTTGCACTGAACTGGATATCTGCCGGATGTTCCTCACCCCTTGTGCTGCGTTGTGCACATGTGAAGAATGGACAGCCTGCCAGAATCATGCAAGACCCCTGCCCTGAAGCTCCAATCGTTAAGCACTTTGCTGTTTTATAATGTTCAGCATTGGTGCTGGTTGTAATCACCTATGTTGATTTAAACCCTGTATCCTAAGCAACTAGCCCACATTGTCCATAGGCAACATTGATTTGGTATTAGCCGTGCCAAACCTCACATCTGAGCCAGTAGGCCTCTGATCAGACAATGTGTCACTTTTTTGCGGCAGGTATATCTGGCCTCGCTCATTGTCAATTTTTATCCTTCACCGTTGAGCCGACCGGGGATTACTGTGCTTGGATCCTGTTTTTCAGTGTAACTGAACCATGCTGTAGGAGAGTAGGATCTGCACTTATGTTGCCCCCACTTTTTTTTCTGATGTTTACACTGGTTTCTGGCTATAGTCTGGCTGGGCCCCTGCTAATCAGGGCTCCAGCCTCTAAACTTGGAGGCATGTTAGATACACTAGTGATTGGATACTGTGGTACCTTATGAGCCCCTAGTATGATACCTTGGGTACCAAGGACATAGGTACTTCACAGGCCTACCAGGCCTGAAGCATGTATTATGCCACCCCTGGGAAGCAGACAAATCTGACACCACAGGCCTGCTACTGCAGCCTGGGTGAGGTAGTGTTAGCACTCCTCACTGAGGTATAGGTTCCCTATATCTCACCTTACACACACATATAAACCTATCAGTCACCCCTATGGCAGGCCCTATAAATCCTGAGAGAAGGGTGCTTGGTTTCCATGTAAGGGGGTGCCTCTGTATGAGCAGGGCCCCTCTGCAGCTGGCAGAGTATTCTCTGTGGCTGTTTGTGGATGCGGTTAAACCATATACTCTTAAGTGCATTATAACCTAGCGGTAAATGCTAACTTTTGGATGGCTGCATCAAAACATGCCGTGTTTGGTGTCCAATGCTTTGGAATCATACCCCCACACCAGTAACTGGTGTAGGAGTATGATCCCACCCTTCTAGAGGGATAGACTTGTACCCACTGTGGAAACACAGAATCCTGAAGAGCCCTGGCATCACAAAATGGATGCCACCAGCACAGACACTGGGCTGCCCTCCTCCTGCTGCTGACAAACTCGCAGTGCAGGAGGCCCAATAATAGGCATCCTGCCACAGGAAGGTGTAACCACCTTCCAGACAGGATTTAGTGTATTGGGGCTGGGTGGGTGCACTCCCTAGAGTGCTTTAAAGTCCTGCACTGGGGGAGCAGTAGGCTCCTCTGTGCATATGCCAGCTCAGGGGCTACCTGCCCCTGCTCTGCTGTGAAACTGGACAAAGGGAAGTGGGTGTAGCCACCCACTCCCCTGACCCTCCCATAGGAGTGGTCATAGAGCTAGTCCCTCCCTTCCTTGTAGTATAAGTTAGGGAACCTTTGCCATTGCAAACTAGATATCCCTGGACGACGCTCTGAAGAAGAATCCTGGACCTTTGACGTTCCACTATCTTTGGAAGACTGAAGAATCTCCCTTGGAGTCAAGGAGTGACTCCCCTGCTTAGCAGGCACCAAAACTTTGCATCAACTGTCGCAAACGTTCCCGTTCCCGCTGAAGTCCCTGCAGCCCCGTAAGTGGATTTCCTGACTTCTCGACGGCCATCGTGAGTCCCCAGCAAAGCTGAGGCGAGTGGACCCCACGAGTGACGAGGAACAGCAATACCCGGGAACCGTGCACTATTGTCTCGTGCAACCCCTTCACGACGTTCTACGAACTTGTGCTTTGGACCACGTGTGGCCTAAGCCTCCAGCAGGATTTCCCTAGAAAATCAGAGGCCTAACTCGTCCCGAGTGACCGTGGGCTCCTGTGAAGTGAATCCTCACGAGGCGTCTTCGCGATCCCTTGCCGGTTGGCTTGTGGGTCTCCTGAAGACTTTTCTACAGAACTAAAGGTCTCCCTTGGTTGCTCCAGGCCTTGCTGGGTGAGTCCCTCAGACCTTGCTGGTCTGCACCGCTGACTTTCTTCACTTTCCACGAGACTTGCTGTTGCCAAGGCTTGTTGGCTCCAATCCGGTTGCCGACACCTCAGTAAGCTGCAGACTTCGTGGGACACACCGAATCCAGCTCCTGGTCGTCGTCGACGCCTCCTGGACCTCGTGGCTGAAGAGTCAAGACACCCGTTATCACCTGAAATCACCAGACTACTGTGGGCATCCAGCTTCCTGGCCCCGGGTCACTGGCTAGTGACTTTGAACACGGTCTCCTCTGCTTTCAGGTCTTCTTTCTTCAGAATCCAGCCTTTGATTCCACCGGACACTTCTCCTGTCTTCACAAGCAGCAAGTCTTCTTTGGCTCCCATTGAAAACGACGCCGTGACCCGACACCAAAAGACACTTATGCACCCGGCTTCCCTTTGTGAGGTAACTCGAGCACTCCGGTGCTCCTGTGTGTTTTGGTCCTAGAACTACTTACCCTGTAAGTGACTTGCTTGTAGACTCTCCCGAAGTATCCTAAAACTTTAAAATTCCAACCGCGACTTGCTCCATTGATGTCTATTGGAATCCGTGGCTGTGTTCTCACTCTGCATGCGTCTCCCGTGGGTCCTTTACTTGCCTTCCTTGGGTGGATTAGTGAGGCTCCAGCGCTTCTGAAGACCATATGCCTTCTCCCTTATCAAGCCATTCTTCTTATACCTCTTTTTAGGTCTCGCCTGACCCAGCGCATGTGCTGGTCTGGCGACTTATTGAGAGGGCTCCATAAAGTGCTACCAGGCCAGCCTAGAGCTACAGTGTGTGGGCGCTGCGCTTTACCGAGATTACTTTCACTTGTGCGGCCGCTTTGATGTTTGATCGATCACTTTCGCGGCCGCTTGGCATAGCCAATAGGTCTCGCTTTTGGGACCTTACAAGTATTTAGTTATGCAACTGTTGCATGGCTAAACACCTATAAGGTCCCAAAGGCGAGACCTATTGGCTATGCCAATGCTTGTTTTAGTATATGGTCTGGTACGCCCCTAGGGCCCCAGCCATACAAGTGCTTAATTTGTTGTGAAATGTTGATTTGTGCATATGTCCTTGACTTCTAAGAGATTAGTAGTGTCTATTGATAAATACCTATATTTTATATGTATACCTGTGTGGTGTCCTTTCATTTAGTGATTCAAGAGATTATAAGGTAAAACAAGCTGCTTTACATTCCTCTAAAGACTTAGCCTGAAGGCTGCTCTCCACAGCTACCACTAGGATAGCTTTCTTTGAAAGGTTGTCTTAAACCTATCTACCATAAGAGTCGAATTGTACTGGTGCAAGGTGGCCACTTTAACTAGTGACCAGCATATACCAGGCCAATTTCTCACACATGCTCTAAATAGAATTATGACTAGTGTGTAAGGACCAGACTTATCTTTTATTCTCTTAATGTGAAACATTCTATTAAAGGCTTGATCGCAGAAAATGGAGTCCTAGGAACAAATTCAGCACTCTTTCCTATACTCTCCGTTTGCTTGTATGAAGTGAAGCAGAGGGGTTAATGTCTAGCATCAACGCTTTGGGATAAGTGAGCCAGTCACCTGTATTCATCCATGGCGCACAAAGGAACTGTCCCCCCTGCATCTTGTATAAAAGGAGGCTCACTCGACCCCTGTCTTGGTTTGCTAGTATTAATGTTTATAATGGAAATGCCCTTGTTGCTTGGGACGAACTGTTTCATGTTTGGTACTGGTCTGAGATATCGCATGATTACCAGTGGATGAGTAACTCTTTCCACCATACTTTTTTCCGGTTCTTGTATTTTGGTTCGCAGTTGGCTTTATTTCTGCATGCCCTTTCCCTAACATGTTGGCCTCCTGGCATACTTGCGCTGACCTCAGACCGTGCACATAATCCTGCCATGAGCTAGCGAATCCTGCCTACTGAAACTATTTATTTTTATTTCAGCATTTACGATAAAAAGGGTCATTTGTGTACTTTCGACTCTGGCCTCATTGAGAAGAACGTGGAACTGTACTTCAGTGGGGTAGTAAAACCAATTTATGACGACAGCCCTTGTCTGGACGGTAAGCTTCCTGTACTCCTTCATTATGACATGGACGGGAATGGCGCCCTTTATTTTATTTGTCTCTGTGCAGTAGTGGGGTTTAGTTTAGGTCTAGTAGGGAATGGCTGCATTTACCTTGTTGTTGTGCCTGTGCTAGTGTGGGGTTTAGTATAGATCTGTCCATTTCCAAACCTGTTTATTGGTGTGCATGGACGCATAATGGATGGTCCTCCCTGGGAGGATGTCTTTAATTCCTCGACTGATTTATTAAGTTGAGCTTCAGTCTAGTTTGTTACTGCCTTTGGCTTTGTGGGTGGCGTTGTGCTTGGAGTTTTCTATGGGTATTTGTTTATCTGCTAGTACTTCCTAATGTCTGGTTTGAAGTGGGAGCACTGGTTTAGGCTCACCTGGTAGAATATGGGTGACATGTCACCATTTTTGCGAAGTTAAGCAGTTGCCTTGTGCAACAGTGACAACTAATTGATAGTGTAGCCAATGGTGTGGTTTGTAGGGGTGTTCTAGAATTGTGTACCATGCATTAGATCTTTGGTTAGTGTAGGGCATGGAGTTATATGCTATGGTTTAGGGGCTGAAAGAGTGGAGTTGAGGGGGATTCATTCTGTAGTAAATTGCAAGGGATTTGGCCAAGAAGGGACTGGTCACTGGGGAGTGTGTGACTGTAGTTGACTTGATTGAAAAGGCTTGTATGGCTCATCTTCGTGCTGTTTCCACAGGTGGCGTCAGAGCAAAAAAACTGGGTCCCATTAATGCCTGGTGGGTTACTGGTTTTGACGGAGGGGAAAGGGCACTAATTGGCTTTACAACAGGTAAGACTGTATGATTTTTATTTTTTTTGTCAAGGTCTGATCCATTGTGAATGCACCTGCTGGTGCTACTGGAGTCGTACAGTGGTGCTGCAGTAATACAGAACTGTCATTTGCACTGCTTCTTGAACAGTACCATCATTTACAGCCTGCCTTTGTTTCCGATGGTGCTTGTTTCTTTTGGGTGAACAAATGGCTATGAACACAAAACCGCAGCAGTTCTGAGAGCCCAGATATCGAGCTGATAGTTTAGTCTCTTTAAGAACAGCAGCTTTAATGAACTAAGTTAATCAAAACCCAGCTTGGGTGCAGCTTAGTAAGCAATTCACATTTGCTATTAGGGGTGGTTTCTTCCAACACCATCCTTAATGGAGGGGGAGGGGGGGGGGTGGTAGTGATCGGTGTAATTGCTTAAATTAAATTCAGCCCATGTAACTTCTTGGTCCATTTTTGTTTTCTAACACTTTCTTGCACTCTAGCGTAACCCAGACTGATCATCCATATGCAGAGCAGTCTTGGCTCTACTCTGCGTCATTGAGACAAGAGGACTTGCAAACCTGTAGTGGCCTGTCTAGTTTGGGTCTTATTCAGTTGGAAGCCTGTCGTGAATATTGGGGGTTGGCTTTTGTTGTTTGAATTTTTATCCTTGTATACTAAGTATTCAATCAGTGTGCAACAACCGAGAAAGTACTCTGGTTGCTGGCAGCTCAAGCCTTGCAGAAATGAGGATTTACATATTTAATTTTTTTTTTTATTGCAGTACTCTAAATGGTAGTGACCCATTTTTCGATTGTGTGTCTTGCATATTAGCAGAATGCTTTAAACTGGGTGTTGAATATCCCCGTGACCTTTTTCTCTACTCAACTTTTAGCATTTGCCGACTACATCCTAATGGACCCAAGTGAAGAGTACGCACCCATCTTTGCGCTGATGCAAGAAAAGATTTACATGAGTAAGATAGTCGTGGAGTTCTTGCAGATTAATCCTGATGCCACATACGAGGACCTGCTGAACAAAGTTGAGGTGAGTACGCCTGCATGTTTTAGATGTGCTGTTGCTAGCTGCACTAACAATTCTGAGACAGGGCATAGGCAGTACTAGGTGTGCACCGACTTCCAGGAGCTGTACCTTAGCACACCTGTTTAACTCAGTGTGTGTGTGTGTGTATGTGTATATATATATATATATATATATATATATATCATGTAACAGATGCGCACAAATTGGTGCAGCATTACCAGGTGCCAAATTTTACTTTATGTAGCTTACAGCAAACATTGGCTAAACTACCACGATGCAGAGGTCAGCAGCGCATGTTCTCAATTTGGTATGCCTTTTTTTAGGCCAGTTTTTTTCGGCTTTGCAGAAAGAAGCGTTTCAGCACAGTTTTGGCATTGTCTAGAGAATTACTGCATAGCAGAATCGGGGCGGGTGAGGTCTGCTTAATATTGCAGAAGATGAAAGTGTCACTTTGCTGGTTTAGAGTGGCAGAGAATCAGTTGGTCAATGTGGTCCCAATCTTGTAGCCCTTGAACCAACAGTTTGCTTTATTGGGAGAGCCCTATAGATGGTTGGTGCTTTCTACGGTTGAAGAAATAGTTGGCGTCGTTTTTAGAAGGCACATACTTACTTTGCATGCAAAGCCCCCGCATATGTCCATGATTTCTTACTTGTATAGTTGGGCCTTTTTCTCCAGGGGCTTGTAGAATATTAGACTAGTTGATTGTTGGGAAACACGGGTCTTAAAAATTGTTCATGTCTCATTAAATGAACCAATCTGAACTTATTTATCACAGGTGTACGTGATAATGGTTCACTTTCCTGCAACTAGTATACATGTAATATAAAGTAACAGCATTTAGAATCTTCAGACAAATGCCACTGCAGCACCTGTTCTCCAAGGGGGGGCTAAGACCATGAGACCCACTTCAGTTCTGTCTACAGTTACTTTAATACTATTCCACATACACACATTTCTAATTGGTTACAAATGTAGGGTTCAGTGCAGCTTCAGTTTGACCAGTTTTAGCTTTGTTGTACCTAGTAGACTTAAATCAGTTTTTTGTTTTCAGACCACTGTCCCACCTTCTGGGTTGAACTTCAATCGTTTCACTGAAGACTCCTTGCTACGACATGCTCAGTTTGTGGTGGAGCAAGTGGAGAGCTACGATGAAGCCGGAGACAATGATGAGCCGCCGATCATCGTCACGCCATGTATGAGAGACTTGATCAAACTGGCTGGAGTCACGCTGGGCAAAAGGTATGCATATGCCTCTTCCTCCGTGCGCTACTTAGTAAGGTTTAGTGCCTAGAAATTGTATTTGTGTCCTAAATAAGAATGCTAGCTTCATCCTGGTGGACTTGCTGCAATAACTAATGGCGACTTCATGGGTGTAACTTTATTACTAGGCGAGCTGCACGAAGACAGGCCATTCGGCATCCTACAAAGATTGTGAAAGACAAGGGTCCCACCAAAGCCACTACTACTTTCCTTGTGTACCAGATCTTTGACACTTTCTTCTCTGAACAAATTGAAAAGGACGCAGACAAAGAGAATGCTACCAAACGCAGACGTTGTGGTGTGTGCGAGGTAATATCCGCTTTTGGTTTCGAAACTACACTTGTTGATTTTAAGCATTCTTTGGCTCTAACCTTCAAGGAATGTACACCAAGGAACTTTAAAACCTCTATAGAATGGCTTTAGCCATTTCCCTAAATTGTTGATATCTTACCATTTGAGCGTTTATTATAATGCAGTTCACACCTTCACATAAAGATTTGACATGACCATAATCGAGGCCCGTTCTTTCTCTCCACCCCCACCCCCCACTCGAAGGCACATGGTATTTGAGGTCACGGTGTAGACACATGGCATTTGTTCCAATTTAGCTTTTGTGGGCTTGTTTGAACTGTTTCAACAAATTAGTCCATATGTTTGAAGCTGGCTAAAATGCGCTTACGTAATTTTGACCGTTGAGAGCTGCTGCAGCCAAAAGTAATATCAAAAGCAATGTTCATCGGTTAATTTGTAAATTAACCCTAATCCGTTGTCTTAATGGCTCATCAGACCTTCAGTAAATGAGTTGGATGCACAAGACTTGTTAATTTGACAACGGCCATGTTTTTTTAGGCTAACTTGTACCCTGTCACAACTATGCGGCCTTACAGGAGAGCGTAAATTTATTTATTAGAACATCGATGGCACAAACTGTTCTTAAAGTGGTGCAAGCAGCGCAGTTAGTATGGAATAGTTCGTTTCGACTGCCCTTGTGTAGAATTGAACAGTTCTTCAGGGCAGGTAAATTGAGCTGCCTAGAGGAGGTGCCACTAAGTCTGTGCTTGGGAGGTCTCTACTTTCAATGGGTTGGTGAACAACTAGTTACTTATTGGAAGCCTTCAGTCCAAGTGCTGCTGAATCTGCCCACTCTGTGTACATATTTGAGTTGTGTATTTTAAAAAAAAAATCAATGCCATATTCACCTTTATGCTTGCTCCGCCCTCTGAGAACTCTGCCACCAAATTTAAATGAACAAAATGATTACTCTTGCCTTTAAGATTGAATAACATGGGCAGGTAAAAATGTGCCTAAAATGTATGGCTACTCACAGACCATGTGCAACTTTAACTCATTTATTGAATATTTCTCAAGTAACAAATTACAGTTTTTTTTTTTAATGCTAGTGCCCTGATAAAATAGTCTCCTTGTGGGATTTTGTTTTGATGTTACCCTGTCCTACATGGGTTATAATAGGCTGGCCTTTGACTAAACTCTTGGGTAGTTACCCTCTCTTGAAATTCCTAGTGGTGTATGTGCATAACCACCAAACCTAAATCCGTTTGCAGCATTAAATATTGCTGCCGAGCCCCATAACCAGCTGGTGACTACCATGGCAGTTTGAAGTTGCTAACCTTGCTAAATTTTAGATATTCTGTTTTACTCCATTTATTATTTATTCAACTGGTTGTAGGGGAGCTGAGACGTTCTGCTTGTTCTTTGTGACCCCTTTTTCTTGACTTGTGCCCTCTTGTAGGTATGTCAGCAACCAGACTGTGGGAAATGTAAAGCATGTCAAGATATGATCAAGTTTGGCGGTAGTGGTCGCAGTAAGCAAGCCTGCAATCAAAGAAGGTAATATTGTATTGTATTTTGAGAGTTTGATGCATGGATAAATCAGTGAGGTGGCTTCATACCTCAGGATCTTGTTGCTACATCAAATTTCACCAATAACTATGAAGCGTTCTTTCTGTAGCCATTGAGCTGGTGTGCATTGTGACCTGCTGTATGTTGACCGACGTTTGAAGTTATGGTAGTCTAATTACAAACCGTCATTCCTTTGAGGGATGCCTTATGAACAATCTGGGTGGATCTTTTCTAGTTATGCTGCAGGGGCCTTCTGTGTTTGTGTTTTTTTTTTTTTCTTCTTTTTCATTAAACCAAGACTTGTGCACTGAAACTAGTTTCTGTTCTACTGAGTATGCAGGCAAGAGTTACATTTTAACTATACTCCCACTGTTCTCT
This sequence comes from Triturus cristatus, assembly GCF_964204655.1. NCBI lineage: Eukaryota > Metazoa > Chordata > Amphibia > Caudata > Salamandridae > Triturus > Triturus cristatus. The sequence goes on along the minus strand of NC_140586.1, from coordinate 125,906,077 downwards.
AATTGAAGAGTGTTTTTGTTAACTTCACAAGGTGTCCGAATCTTGCTATCAAAGAAGCTGAGGACGATGAGGAGGTCGATGATACTATACCAGAAATGCCTTCACCAAAGAAAATTCTTCAGGCCAAGAAGAAAAAACAGAGCATTAGTCGCATCTCATGGGTTGGAGACTGCATAAAGGTATTTCCATGAAGTCTTTATTTCAAATACTTTTCCCCTTATCGAGGATAACTTTAAACGGCTAAACTTTAATTTTATGTGGGTCTTAATATATCCATATCTCAGATGTTTTCTACAGTGTGTATTCTGGTTCATTCCTCTGACATGCCTCCCTAGCCGCATGCTTGTCTGTTATGCGGCAATTTTCACAAGCCTTTCCTTTAGGGAAGTAACTATTTTGGCAAGACTAGGTTAAAATTCTAGTGTGATGTTCCCCTAAGAATGTTGATTGGGGGTTGGGGGGGTTGACAAACTGTCATTGGATGTAGTGTTATGTTTTTTTTATTTCTTCTATGTTGGAATATCAGTGTACTTATGTATTCCATACCAACAAATTAGCCACCAACTTCAAAGGATTAAACTAGTTGTTTTAAGTTGGCCCCTTCAAGTCATAACCTGTGCCCTTAAATAGGTTGAGGAGCAATTCCCTTTCTTTTGGGGTCTTCGTGTAAGTAGGTTGAGCAGATCCTAATGTTTGTAGTCTACCCTGTGCCTCCCTCCTTCTCCCCCTCCCCCCCCCCTTTTTTAGGAGTATGTTATGCACCATTTGGAGGCTCCCAAGGACTGCTATGACTTAAAGAGAATTCCAGAATGTTCAAGCAGGTTCTGAAGAACTGGAACATATCTGGCTATGTATGGTGTTTTTTTTTTAGTTAACGAGAACAAAAGTCTTGGGATATGCATGGTGGCCAATCTAAGCTACATGTTTCTTATGAAGGAACAAGCTATTTGTGCAAGTTCATTGCTCAAAGAACCCTAAGCATTGGTGTCTAGGTGCAAAAGTTTTCTTTGTAGGAATCCGCTTTTTCTAAAGTTACACGTTTGTATCCTTAGACAGAAGCAAAGAAGGAATATTACCGAAAAGTGTCTATTGACTCTGAAATGCTGGAAGTTGGGGACTGTGTTTCAGTCAGCCCTGATGAGCCCTCCAAACCACTTTATTTGGCAAGGTCTGTATGACTAGGTTACAATATATTCTCTAACTGGGATTAATTTCATAGTTTGTTTTAACATTCTATCACGTTACAGCCAAACAACTCCATTGTTGATAGGCCATTATTACTGAAGTCTGGTGGCTCATTCGGGAGCGGTTTCCAAATTGTGTATAGGATCAAAACTACAGCACTTGGTGTTTTGCGGGGTGTATAGATATCTAGATGCAGCATTGGCGATCATGGATGTATTGGCATGAATTTGCAACAATTCCATATTCTGATTAGCAGGAGTCTTTTGATTAGCAGGAGACTTAACATTTATTTGTAAATATTTCTCATTATGGAATGTCATTGTTATGAATTCATCTTGATAGTAAATGGGTTTGACCTACCCAAGACTGAGCAGTCCTCTTTTGACATATGCATGTATTCCAACAAACTTGAATGCTCAGATCAAACAGTTTGGTGGTAGAATTTCTACTTAAGTAATCATACAAACCTGTTTAGCAGAATCTGATTCAAATGACCTTTACTGATATGGAAGCAGTCAGGATACCCTTTTTCCCAAAAGGGTTGAAAGTGTGTGGGGTTTTTTTGTGTACGACTTTTCACGTTTTATTTTAGCTACTTTTAGAACTTTGCTAGGAGTTGTTGGAAATCCCAAATTAGTCTTTATTCCACAGGCCCCTGGCCATTCAAAGATGGCTCCGCACATGCCCACTGACATGGACCATCAGAGTTAATGTTATAGAAGGGTTGTGAGTAGGAAGTGGTCCTATCCCCAGGACTGAAGTGGATGGTATGCCTGTGTATGTGAATGAGCCTTCTGTGCTGGGATCATTGATGCTCCAGTAAGACTTAGTGTGTGCTACGGGTTGGTGGAACAAGCTGGTGCTTTACCTCCTAACTGTTTATACCAGCTGGTAGTGCTTGGTAAAATAATAAAAGTGCAGTTACTCCGATCCCAGAGTATTACTTTGCTACTGAGAAATACAGGTATTATCCAGTAAAATTGCTGCACCTTTGCTCAGACGTGCTAGTTATCCCCCATCAAATTTAAAGTACATGTGATCAGTTCCTGCCCATTTGAAAAATGTTTCAGGGCTTGATATCCTCCACTAAGGCTGCCTTTGTGTCGGGGGGGGGGGGGGGGGGGCGGGGGCGATGGGCCAAGTTAACCTGTTCCTTTCCTTGAAACCGCTTCACCCACACTGATAAAGTAGCAGCCTGCAAATGTGCGGATGGTGGCTGCTTGCGTAGGCTTAACACCCCACTCGACCGTCAACCCAGTTGGTTATATTTTTGACCTGTGGTGGGGTCAAGTACTTGTTTGTCCAGTGCCACACAGTAATCAATGTAGCACAAAAATCCCATAAAAATAAGGTGGCAGTCCACCCCATAGGGAGTGGCGGTGATGAGGAGGAGAGCACTCTTGGGTGATGGGGAGGACCCAAACAGGAGTCAAGAGCTACAGGAAGAGCACAGCGCGACCCCATAGGATGCTAGCCACCTAGCTATGGGAGTCATTCTGGTAGTCCTGGGTTCAAGAAGTGGACCAGGGCTCAGACAGCACAGGCCTTCAAGGGTTCCAGGCAAGCTTTAGGTAGCAACGCAGTCCTCTTAAGTACACAACAGGCCCCAGTAGCAGGCAGTCCAGAGTTACTCTGCGTTTTTTTTTTTTTCTTTTTAACCTGGAGCCTTTTCTAAAGTAGATTCCTTAGAAGTACTTTGAGTTTGCTGCATCCCTTGCTCTGACTGCATGAACAATGCAGGGGTGATTAGTCCTTGGTGTGAAGGTAGAACAGAACCTGTTCAGTTTTAAGTGGGGCTGTGACCCCCCCCTTGCAATATCCTGCACTGATGGACCATCCAGGGACATCTAATACTTGTGTGGCTGTCCAACTGCCAATTTGACCCAGTCAAGTGACCGAAGAACATGCTGCATGCACTAAATAGCTAGGGCAGGAAAATGGCAGCTTTTTAAGTGTTAATTTCAAAATTGTAATAAACTTCCATTAAAATTGGAATTTTCATGAAAATCTCTAGACCCCAAACAGGATGTAGGTGCCTGCTCCTAATTGGAAATTACTACTTATAAATGAATTCAACATAACCAACGTTGGTCTATGGGAGGTGTAGGCCTCACAATAGTGAAACAAATGAATTCGTTTTTCACCACAAGGACATGTAAAACTCTCGTACATGTCCAAACCTTTAATTACAATGCACCCTGCCCTTTTGGCTACCCATGGCCTGCCTTAGGGGTGGTTTATATGCAATAAAAGCTGTGTAAGGCTTGGCAAGGGGGTTATATTTCTGAGTCTTAATTGGAATTGAACTGCATTTGTGCGCCTGGGACATGTGACACCCATTTAAGTAGCCTTTTTAAACAAATGCTGCAGGCCACACGTCACTTCCTTTGGTTATGCTCATAGTGCGGATCAAATACATGGCCGACGCCACTCCGTTGCCATAAACGTTTGAAGGAACAGGCTGGACACTATGCCTTTTGGATATACCACATTCTCCCCTGTCTGTGGATACCTCCTTTCCCGCTTCTGTTATTACCCTCGAGGAGCTTGCTACCCTCCACCTTTGACGTCTTAGAGTCCTGTCTTCTGACAGATAGGGTGCCCACACTCAACCCCCCCCCCTTCCACTTGCACCCCAGTCCTGATGAAGACCCCATCCCGTAAGGTCGCAATGAGTACCTACATGCCTTAAGGGGTCGAAACGTCGACACAACATCTTTGCCAATATTATCACCAGTTCAGGATGTACTGTGATTTTCTTCATATATATGGCTTCTCTAAGAATTGTAGATATCTGAATCATGATTTGATCGGAATGTAAATACGGCAGAGTTAATTTTGCCGATTAATTTGATTGTGTTCTTAAATGTATCTAATTTTTGTATTCACTTCCTTCCAAATCCTACACTTTATCACTCACCTCCTGACTCCTCCTCCTCTTTTCTGGGCACGGTTATAATACTCAAATATTGTCTGTACTATGGAGCTCAGTAATAACAAATTATTAGTGTTCAATGTGATTAAATAGGCATTTGAACCCCTTTAAAAAGGTTTCTTGGTACATTGTTTTTCTAAATGTTTTGTATTGAATGATTCTGTATGCTGGGACCACTGTTCTCATACTGCTCTATACCCAGGTCCCAGTGACTTTATATGGGTTTACCCTTTATTTTGACTGCAGGCCCACTAATAGCATTTAATTTAAAGTCCCTGCAAATGATACACCACTTTACTAGAGACATATGTAAATGAAGCCAGTTTTACAGTGTCTTAAGGAGTGCACTATTTATTTTGCACTTGTTAGCAGTGGTAACATGCTCAGTCCAAAGGTCAACAAAACCAAATTCGGCAAAAGAACCGGCAAGGTTTTGGTGGGTGACCCGGCAGAGAGCAGTCCCAACAGCACCCCATTGAGATGCCTTATACTTTTGCTAGGGCAGGACCAAATGTGGTTTGAATGTGTAAATGCAGATTACCACTGTTTTGGGATTTCTGCAAACACTGAAACACTGAAAAAAGCCAGTTCATGAAAAACGTAAGATTGTGCCCCTAATTATAAAATTTAATCTCAACGATTTGTTTCCGTGGCATTACCAAATGCAAGAGTATAGTAGCTGTAACCACGTCACAACAAAAATACTCTGCAGTATAAATAGCAAATTCACTTGGTGTGGCATGTAATGCGCATGGCTGGTCCTCACTAATTCCATAGCAAAAGCTGCAAATATTTTAACGGAATCTGTATCGCCTGAATAGCGCGTATAGTTCTATTTCATGAGTATTAACACTGCCTGAATTTTAAGTAGCTATCCCAAGATTGGATTAGTACTAGGATTTAGTAGCCGTGTACCTTAGATGCTCTTCTAAATTGTACAACAAACTGCCATCCATTACTCTTTTGCGAATGAATAGCCTGTCTGTCTGAATGTCTACCACTGCAATCATGGTTTCTCCCTGGCAGAGTTTAGGGGCAATTGCCCAAATTAAGCGGAGGTCTGACATTAGTGGGATGGATCATAAAGACATTCAAATTGTAAATACTGTGGAATCTTAAGTTGAAGAGTTAATTTATAGGCTGTAAGAGCCATTACTGAACTTAATGGTTGTTTTTGATAGTTTGTGTGACATGATGCTGACTTTATATTTTTTTTGTTTAGGATTGCTGCCTTATGGGAAGAGAACAATGTCCAGATGTTTCATGCACACTGGTTTTGTCTTGGCATGGACACTGTTCTTGGGGCAACATCTGATCCACTTGAACTTTTCTTGGTGGACGAATGTGAAGATATGCAGCTGTCATACATTCATGGCAAAGTTAATGTTATTTACAAAGCTCCTTCTAAGAACTGGTTTATGGAGGTACGGTGTGAATCTAGGTTGAATGTGTATATTCCCAGAAAGGTTACTTGCAAAGTCTCCAAGCAGTTTTCATTGGGGATAGGGTGGAAGTAGGGGAGACCTAATTTCAGGCGAGGCTTCTGATTTTCCTCCCTCTTTTCTTTAAGGGAGGAATGGACACTGAAATTAAAATGGTGGACGATGATGGCAGAACTTATTTCTATCAGCTATGGTATGATCCGGAATATGCGAGGTTTGAAACTCCTCCAGAAACTAAACCAACTGAAGAGAACAAACACAAGTGAGTATTCTTTACTAAACAGTGTTCATTTTTAGGTCTCGGCTAGCGATGGCTGCGCTTGCGCAGTCTCGCTCGCGAGAGATAATGACTTGGGAGAAGAGGGGCTTGAACCCGCCCCTCTTCTCCCCTGTTCTCCATTGGCTGGCCTAGTAAATGCTGGCCAGCCATTGGAGAAGAGGTCCCGTCACTCCAATCATGCCCCGTCCTTTTCGGATCGGGGGCGTGTTTTTTGCGAAAAGTCTCAGGGAGGAGACCACAGCAAAACACTCCCCCGAATCCGAAAAGGACGGTGCCTTTCTCCGAGGCATTTCTGCTCTGCCTCGGAGAAAGGCAGTCGTGTGCTCGTCCGCTCCCCCTTCGTTCGGTTGCTGCTCTGGTCTCCTCACCTCTCCAAGGGTGGTCTTGTTACATTAGCCACTGGCAACGGGACGGTTATTCCAAGTTTTAGCAAACGGCTGTTCTGCGTACACCATTTTCCAATCGTTACGCAGCGCAGCGCAGCTTCTGTAATCTTCGGTGCCGCCCTCACGTTCTAGCCTGCGCAGACGCTTCAATCCACACCTTCGAATGAGCACTGACGGTTGGGCCCGCTTTGCAGATAAGCCGGATTTGGCTTTCTGCGTCGTCTCTGCGTTTTCATCACAATATCCCCAGTGCGCTTTTTACCCGAGCGAAGGGCGCTCCTACGAGTTTCCAGACAATAGCAGCCCGCCATTACTCAAGAAAAATACGACCTGTTTCTTTCAGCCCTGATTAAACCTCGAGTAAAGCTGCTTTTGTTAGACAGTTCCAAGGGAGTGATTACGCTAAATTCCCTTTTCTCAACAAACCGGCGGAAATCTGCAGTAAAAGTACTTTTTTGTTTCAAATTCCCTCAGTTGGTTGATTTGCTGGAAGATGTATTCAACAGAATCAAACGTTTCAGACTCGCACGCAGGAAAAAAGCAGCCAGCCATGGCCCGTATCTTCCGAGGCAGGCATCTGCCATATTTAAACACCAATTGTGAGGTAAACTCGTGCAAGCGTTGGTATACTTGGGAAGCAAGGATTCTCTCCCCACTCAATGACCCCCGCTTAGTTGAGCTCTGTTTTGGAACACGAGCAGTGCCGGGAAAGCCAAAAGCCATTCCATGTACAGTGCGATCTTGCACGTGGTGTTACCCTGTGCGGAACTGTGAGCGTTAAGCATTTTCTTATCTGTAAATTTGTACCAAAAAATGCCAACTTTCACAGTGTGTAGAAATTCTTATCTAAAAGAGTTCCTTGTTCAGAAAATTTCAACAGTTCTATTTAAGACTATCATATTCTGCTTAGACGATTGGTACAGTTTGTATGCCTTAAGCCTGTTTACCACTGGCCTCTAGACCTGGGGAAACAGCCTTCACTACGATGTTTTCACCTCGTTGTGCCTTTACCATGCATTTTGTTTGCGCACATGTTTTTACCGCAAATATGTTTTTAAAAAGCATGCCAATACCACGCATTTAAGGTAAGTTGGAAGAGTGGGGGGTCTCCCCCCCCCCCCCCCCCCCCCCCCCCCCCCCCCCCCCACAAATACATCGTTTTTAAATCTAAAAACAATGTGTGGTATTGGCATGCGTTTTAAATACATATTCGCGGTAAAAACATGCGCTCAAAAAAATGCGTGTCAAAGGCATGCAAAGTAATTGCATGCGTTGTACCGTCGAACAACCCTAGACATGTGTATATATAAGATCATAGCAACTCACTGAGAGACTCCTGATGAAGAGTTATCTTACTCAAAATGGATTGAGGCAAACAAAATGTACCAATGAACTAAATGGAATATGGTGGTCTGATATGGAAGTGTTGCAAAAGTACCTCTATTAGATTTTTTCCCCCCACTTTTTGCTATAAATTAGCAAATTAAAAAAATAATGCTACATGCATATAAATGTAAACAAGCATTTACAATGCAATGGTCTCGGCATTGGTAAAGTTAGAGCTATTGGCATTGCTCATGACAATGCAGTTTCTTTAAATGTTTTAAAAACACAAACAAACAAATAATGTCATGAGCAATGCCAATAGCTCTAACTTTACCAATGCCGAGACCATTGCATTGTAAATGCTTGTTAGATCTGACATTAGCCAATAGCTGTTTTTACCAAACCTAGAATTTACTCATTGGGGCTTTCAAAGAAGCTTCCTACCACTGCTCTTAATCATTGGTGTTTGCCTCCTACTGAATGGCAGAAAAAACAGTGGATCAGCCCACTTAATCCACTGACTCTTCACTGTTGGTGACTGCAATCTGTTCTCAGAGCACAGTCATACCAAGTAGATCCCTTCTGTTACAGGGATTGCTCCTGCAGTATGTCCTGGGATCAGACTAATGTTTTCGCTTTTAGCCTAATATCTCTATCCCTGCGAACTGTTAAGCTGGTGCTCCTGGTTCATATTTTGTATCTTATAAATGTTCCCAAGTTAGTTGCGTTCTATTTGAGTTTATACTTTATTCTGCAGTAATGCACAACAGGCAACAGCTAACTTCATAGTTCATTGCCTCTGGAGCACTTGCAGTACTTTTTTTAAATTTTTTTTTTTTCTTGGCAAGAAGCTTTGGAATTGAAATGGATGGCAAAAAGAACATAGCTACTTTTGAAGTTAACTGGCATCACTGCTTCCTACCAAGTATCTGGAGCATTCACCATCTCTGGCGGCCATGATACTGTGGTGATTGGCCACTTAACCAAATTCTAAGAGCCTTCTACTGCACCCACTACCCCAGCCTCCTTAACTAGTTTTGCATTGCTACCTATATTCTCTTCCACCATAGCAGATTCCTAGCCTCTTTAAATTCCTACTCTTAGCTTTCAAACATGTTTGCTTTCTACTGAAGCAACAGTCTGGGAAAGTCTGAAGGCAGGCCCTGTTTAGAAACGTCTGCTTTGTAAAATTGAAGTCTCAACTCATCGCTACCATCCACCAAATGATTGTGCCTATGAAGACTAGTATGTAGCGCCTTATTAAAGGCCTCTTGGACACAGAAATGGGGAGGAAAGACCAGGCTCCCTTTAGAATTTGAGTTTACTCTACATGCATGCGATAAACTTCCACTGCCTTGGAAGCTATAGCCACCCCCATGATGTGCTATGCTAAACCAGAGACTTCCAAATGGAGAAAGTCAGGCACACATTAAAGGTATTCACCACAAGACTGAGGTTAAACAATCGCGTATGATTTCCTGATCGGAAAATATTTACGGTCCTAATTCGCCATGGTGAATCTTGACTTGTGGTAAATTGCTGCCTAATTACCCACTGCCTGTAATTTCTTTGCTTGTCAATAAATTCTGTACACCGGAGTTTTCCAAAATGTGTTGCAACCCACTGGTCTCTCGCAAGCTTTTTTTTTTTTGAGTGGGTTAGTCAAGTCCGTCCTAAATAAAGATGCCTATAAAGTCTATCTTGTCACATTTGTGGGTTTCAAAGACTGGTCTAAGATCCGGCTGCCTTCTGACAAATTGCTGTTGATTTTTAACATTGGGAATTGTTTACATTTCTTTTTGACTGCGAAGTGAGAGGAGTATTTAAAGTTGATTATGTGACAGTCTAGGTGGAGCACTGGGAGTGTGAAAGTAAAGGCTGGACAGTGTTTTGCAACTTATAACAATGTGAAAATCTGTAAATGCACTATGTAGGCAGCAGTTAGAAAAGCAAATCTGAAGCACTTGAAGTTCAGAAGTGTGCTGGAAACTGATTTGAATAGGAACAAAGCAAATCTGTATTTTTAAACCAGAGTGCTCTCAGGCAGCATACAATGTCATTGAATGCAGCATGATTACATTTTAGATATGGGTCCCCCCCCCCCCCCCCCCCCCCAGGATCCTCTGGATGTTAATCCGTTGGGTAGGTTGTTCTCCCATAAGCCACGTGTAAAACCTAATGTAGAAGTAACATTATTTAAATGAAAGCAAAAATGGAATTGTTTACAGACCAATAGAACTGCCTGAACAATGAGGTTTCTTCGAATCCAATCCGTTATGGACACCGTTGCCCCATAAAATTACCTGCTTGGGGTCAGAATACTTTACCAAGAATCTGCCTTTGCATCAAGTTCTAGAGAATTTTCCCATTCAAATGAAGACAAATGTCTACCTTTTTTAGATGACCCCCCCCCCCCCCTCAATTTATTATAATAAACTGTCCATAATGTATTTGCTCCATAAATGAATACAGCTGAGTTGTAGGTTCAATTCCCTATATCCTGATGAAGGAAAATACACAAGTAATCTTTGGAGTTATTTATACACCGCTCGTGGGAGATCTACTGACATGTATTAAGCTAGGATCCTAGTGCTACAAGTCATAATGCAGCATAATCATGCCACATACAATGACGCTCCACGATTTTGCTTCTGGTTTATAAAAATAAATACAATTGTACATAAAGTTGACTAAAGCAAAATGGAGAGGGACTGGTAAGTTTACAGCAGCATTTGGACCCTTTACTAGGTGAAAGGCAAGCAAATTGAATTGCTCATGGAGATACCTGGCTGCAGTATTAATTGGTAACAGCCTGAACTCTGACCGCATGAGGCTATGATGTAGGTTGGCTTTACGTACCCTCCTTGATATCCTCCCCACCTCGTAGGATACATGAGTGCACTATTGAGAAACTTGGAGTACATTGTCTGTCTTATTGCTGATTACAAGTTTTGTTTGTCTAAAATATGCCGTAAACATCTAAACAGACTGCAAAGCAATCCTGACCATCTGATTTAAATACGTAAAGCTGCTTGGGTACTCGGTATGCTAATGTATCTAGAAGTCTGACCAGAAACCACTGTATCTTACATGTGTCTGATATCACGTTGCTCTGGCTGAACTAACGGGAGGCTCAGGCCTCACAATGCTCTTGAATGTAGGGACACCTTAGGTCTTCTCCACAGCCCTGGGGCGACAGATGTAGAGGTGTCTTTAGGCATTGGGTTTTCTTAAACTAGAACAGTCGCAGTAGAGGGGGCCTGCGTGTAGACTGCAGGCATCGTCCGTTCACTGGGAGTGATTCGGTCCCTAGAGGACTGGGAAACCACGTTGAGTGTTCCACTTGGGCTTAGAGCGACTGGTACAGTGGTGTCTTTAGGCGTCTGGTTTCTGCGAGCACTAAGTCCTCACAGGAGTACCTACTTATGGGCTCAATCATAAAAATGTTACTTGACCTGTGAACTGGTCCTAGACAAATGCCTTTTTCTTCATTATCACATGATCACTTTCAAACTTGCAAGTTAACTATTTCTGCTGTACAAAACTTTGTATTTACTAAACGTTTGCTCCATGTATAAGAATTAAGCCCACATATAAGGTACACTTGATCCCTAGCTTGCCACGTCTTAGTTCACTAATAGGATTGTCATCTGAGCAGGGGCTGAAATTTCCCAGTGCATGTTTAAAAACTCACTTTTCATAACTATTACTAAAGCATGATGTGGTAGAACAGTCATTTACAGATTACCATTTCAATGGAAAAGGTGCTACAAAACTTTACCACTAACATGTAGTTTTAATGATCAAACTATATAGCGCATAAACCAGTTTGGAAATTGTTTCACGTGACCGGCAAGTAAAGTATTGTGATCCTAGAAATCTTTTTTTACCACAATTACAGAAATGTGTCTTCAGAACTAGTAAAATATATTTGAAATGTTTGAATAGTTCACTTATGAGCTATTTCAGTGTTGGAAAAACGCCTGAAATCTTACAGCCTTTCATTTCACATGCTTTGCACAGCGTGATTGTCACACAATTCACTTTACAAAATCCTGACTTCAATAACAGAAAAGTAAAATTGCCTTTTGACCTCTGTCTCTGAAAGCCGAGCAAATTTGACCAAATGGAATTTGAAGGGATCTTTGCGAGTGCCTTCTTTCTTGCATGCTATGCCCCCACTTTTTGCTGAATGTACTTTGAGTGTTCCCTGGACTGCCAATCGGGTGCCCAGGGCCTATGTTCCTTCCCTAAACCTCAAACCCAAAATTGGCAAACCCTGGCCACATGTCAGCCCCTGGTAAATGGTACCCTAGGTACCCAGGGCCTCGTGACCAGGGAATGCCTCAAAGGGCTGCAGCACACATTGTGCCACACTTAGAGGCCCTGTACCATAACACACACCCTGCCCTTGCAGGCTGAGTGCCTGGGTACAAGACAAAACAAAGTCGACATGGCACACATCCCTGTGTGCCATGCCCACCACCTACACTGCCCTGGCATACATCAGCCTCCCCTCTAGCTGGGTGCCCTATGCTAGTGGTGTGGGCACAGGAGCATGAGCCCTGTGCCCCTACAGTACCCAGGTCCATTCCTGGGCACTAAGTGCAGTGCTGCCATTTAAGGGCACATGGTGCTGAGAGCTCGTCAAACACTACTCCACAGCACCATAATGGCCACACTGAAGACTGATGTTTGGTATCAAACTTCTCAGCACATTAAACCTGCACTGATGCCAGTGTGGGATTTAATGTACCAAGCACCCCAGAGGGCATCTTAGATGCCCCCTGAAACCTAACCTACAATCTACGTCTGGTCTGGGAGGCTGCCACACAGCATACATGTTGCTGGACCCCTGGGTAGGAGAGCCCCTGCTCTCCTGGTCCAGCAACAATGCACATCCTGGGCGAGGTGCTAGGTCTCCTCCCCCAGGATGGACAAGGGGAAGCTTCAAAGGCATGCTGCCTGTGAGCTTCCCCAGGCCACTTGCTGTAGCCAGCAAACTGGCCCCCACCGGTTCTAACCCCCACTCTGGTGGGAAGACTGGCCGGAAACCCCAAATAAGGACAGGGGATGTGCCAGCCTGCCAACCCCACCCCTCAGGTGGGGGAGGCGAGGTGAAGCACATCTCTGGGCACTCGCCATCTTGAAGATGGGAGGCCCTGCCCAATCAGGACTAGGCTACTGCCCCCCTCCCACAGGAGTGGCAGGATAGGGGGTGTACCCACCCCAGGGCAGGGACCCATTGGTCCCTGCCCTTTACCTACCTGTAACGCCCCTAAATCTAGTATTTAGGGACACCCTGAACCTTCCTTCCTTGGATTCCAGATTCCGAAAAACAAAGAGCAAGAAGAAAGAAAGAACTGCTGTGCAGCTGCTAAAAAGAGGAAGACACCAACTGCTTTGGCCCCAGCCCTACTGGCCTGTTGACCCTCGAACCTGCTCCATCCCGGCACCTCTTGTGGCCAGCAACCTCACAAACCCCGGAGGACCCGGCTACCTTTGGACTCTGAGCACCTGGAACTCCCATGAGCAGTGGCTCTGCTCAAAACCAGCTTCTAACCCCTGGCATCAGCCCGGAACTGCGAACTCTGCACCCGCCAAGCCTGACCTGTGCACAGACCCCGAGGACGTCCCCCTGGCGACTGTGACCCCCGAATCCTGCACCCAAGGACTCACCTCGTCGCTCCCGACGCCTGTAGACTCAGAACCAGGTACTCCCCAACTGCGATCAGCAGAGGGTAAGATTTCCCGACACCAAAAGGCACCCCGGCGCCCTGCGGCACATGTGCCCAACTCCTGGGTACCTACCTAACCTCCAACTACCCAACTTACCTCTCGAAGTGGTGGTGGCACCTGAAGAATCTTCGTCCCCGAGCTTGCAGCCTTTGTTCATCCAGGAGCTTTCCCATTGAAAACCATTGAGCGCCCGAAGACTCTAAAGCACTTTGCACGCAGCCGCCCGAGGGACCCTGGCAGTGTAACCTCTACTCAGATCTACTTCCCCCCCCATTTGCCCTGAGCAACTGACCAGGAGCCCGGCTCCTACAGCCGCGTGGCCTGCTAGTCAGCAGCCACCAACCAAGGCCCCCCCTCCCTCCCATAGGATAACATTGAGCCGAACTCACACTGCTCCCGGCTGCCCCTGTGCCGCTGAGGGTGTAACTACTTACCTGACCCTGGGAGACCCCTGAGTCTGTGCCCAGAAACTTAACTCTGCCAGTCGAGTACTTACCCAAAAGCCGATAACCCAATTTTCCTCCATAGGGTAACATTGACTGGTTTCTTCTGAAATTTCTTCTAAGTGTGGAGTTTCTAAAACTTTATTCACCTAAAATCAACCGAGTAACAAATACTCACCTGCTATTAGAGATCCCAGTGCTGGATCTTGGTGCCCAGCACTGACACTGAAAAGTAGTCACAACTGTACTTGCCATTAACCCAATTTTCATCCATATGAAATCATTGACTGTTTTTCTGTGAAATTTCTTCTAAGTGTCGATTTTTGCAAACTACAAATATTCTTAAAAATCGTGCCAACTCTGAAAACTTAATTGCTTACCTGTTTTGGAATGAGGTCCCAGTACTGAGCCTAGGAGCCCAGAACTGGATTACAAAAGTAACGAACATACCTTACCTGTAACTTTTCTCCCATAGGGAATCATTGACTGTTTTTCTATGAAATTTCTTCTGTCCAATTTTAAAATGGCAAAATATTGCCTAAATCACAACGGTAACTAAGTCGACTTTACTCACTTGTTTCCAAGAACTGTCCCAGGACTGAATCTAGGATCCAGTCCTGGAGTTAGAAAAGTAATCCTGAAAGTAATCTATTGCAAATAACTTAAAACTTCCTTTGAGCTCAATGTATTGTTTGAAATTGTGTTGCCTATTGCAACAACCTGTAACTATCTATGTCAATTGCATATTGCAAAAGTATTCAACTAAAGCCTCTCATCATGAGAGTATATTTTAATACCTATTGTTGGTTCTAAAATAAAACCAACATTTATTTTTTATATAAACCATTGGCCTAGAGTTCGGTTCTTGTGTGTGACCATTTGCTGACTGAGTGTGTACAACAAATGCTTTACCCTGTCCTCTGATACTGCCTTACTGCTCGACCAAGCTACCACTTTAGAGTAAGGTTATATCTAACTTTAGCCTCTGCCAAACCTCGGACTGTGGACTCTGTACACACTACCTATTTGGGAACAGTATATACAGAGCCACTTTCTCTCACTTTATTGCTCATTCACAGTTTGTGAGCAAGCAGAATACCTGTTGTCAGCTTGCCAAAACGAGTTAGTAGGCTCTAAAAAAAAATAGTTCATCCTGATTAAAGACGTAAAGTGGATTTTTCGATCCCTGTACTTCTCTTGATCTTGGTTCATGGGTGAATTGCTGGCAGAACTCCCAGATTTTGGAAACTGTAGTGGTAGGACAAGCCTGCTTTTGGCACAATTGTCAGTCAGCTGGCAGGGTTGGTGCCAGGTCAGTTGCTGTGTCTTCAGCTCTTGCAGGGTGCGACTCATTCTTTGTTCTTCAGGTCGACCGGATCTATTTCTCTGGTGACAGTGGTTCCCATAAATACTGAATTTGGAGGCATTAGGGGAGCGTGGGGTAGAAGCCAGTGGGCTAGTGACCCCTAGGGGGTCACTACACCCCCCCCCCCCACCTACATGACCACCTCCTGTGGAAACTTGAGTATAACCTTGTCTTAGAATTCCTAAGTATACCATCACAAAGATGGCGATTTCTGAAAGGTTGTGTCCACCTCAGTTTTGCTACCTTAGCGGTGGTATTAACCTGGGGGTGGCATGCCTATCTCACTAGCTGATTTTCCCACCTGTCGAGGTGCCAAAGGGGATCAGTCTTTTACTGCGAGGAAAGCCAGATTCACATTTCAAAGGCAGCAGCTCTTTGAAGCTTGCCGGCCTAAGAAGGCTAATCAGCAGGTTATCCTGCGGGAGTGGGGTGTGACGGGCTTTTGTTCTGTGCCTCGTGAGGCGCACAGGGATCCAGGGCTCTCACCCTAGGTCAAAACAGTCTTAGGTGGCAGGCTGGCGGAAACCAGTCCGGGAGAACGCCAGAGGTTGGTAGGTTTTCAGGAGTTGCCTTTGGGTGCATGTATTGGTTAATCCAACACTGAAATCTGTGGGGATTTATCAATACAAGGTGTTTGATGCCAAACATTCCTATCTTCAGTGAAGCCATAATGTAGCTGGGGAACTTGCTTTCACCACTGTTCAGCAAATGTTTAAAAATGGCTTCCCTAGTCACTTGTACTGGCAGTAATAGGACTGTCCAGCACTGGGCATCTCTGCTCATGCAAGTATGCCGTTGCATGTAATATTGATCACCCTCCCTTGGGGCTGTAAGGCCTGGGTGACTTACAAATATTACCTGCAGTGTTGGGGGGGATATGGCACACAGGGATGTGACCTGACTTGTTTACACTTTGGTCTGCTCCAAGATGCACAGCTTTGGATGTGCCTGGTGAGGGGGTCCCTTTGGGTCACACAATTTGCGCTGCAACCCTTAGAGGCCTTCTTTAGTACCTCAGGCCCTAGGTATCAGGGGTACTGTTTACTAGACCCTTACAGAGGGTGCTAAAGGATTTTCCAATTGGGGGACAAACAATTGTACAGTTTTGGGAATTATCTGGCTATGGAGACCTGGCTAGCAGGAACCCAGTGCACTTCCTGTCGCAATTGCATCGTTTGCAAGGCAAAAAGTAGGGAATGACAAAGGGCCACATTCCTACAGTACCAAATCAAGTTCACTATGCAGGGAGTCCTTACTAGTGGACAGGGGCTAGTTCTAGCAAACCAAGGTGCTGTATTTGTGATAGTGGTGTTGAGCAGCCGTAGGCTTATCAGATGTGAGTATTAGGTACGCACAGAATCCCTAAATGACAATCTACGGAAATCCGACACCAATTTAGAAAAATAACATTTTTCTAGTTGGACACCAAGATCTACTAGATTAAGTAAGTACTTATCTAGAGTTGGTGATTTTCAAACACTTCGAAAATACAGCTGTCGGATTTGAGGCATGAATCTCAAGCGTGGTAATGTTATCCTGTGGAAAAAACATACACTGCATAGGGTCACTTACAAACTACTTACAGGACTGTTCTTCAGGGGTGAAGGTAAGTAGGGTCCAAGGTCTTTAGAACCACCAGCAGTTTTGGGTTACCTGCCCTGGGGTGTCCCGGTGCAGTGGTGCTGGTGGAAAGGGTATCCACGAATGCTACCGCTGAAGTCTATGGAGAAACTTGTAAATTGAAAAATGCTGCAAGTGACAAGTCAATGGGAACCCAAAGGGAGGTGGAGAGATGCCGATCCCGGGAGATCTGGCTCAGTGCCTGAGGGTCTATGGAGCAAGGGTGCACTGTCTCTGGACTCCATCCAAGAAGCTGGACCATATTGGGAAGATGTTGTCTTCCTCCAGCTTGTCGTTTCCCACCTACAGACTATGGCATACCGCCTGCATTCCCTGGGGTTCACTATCAACATTCCAAAGTCCCTCCTGACTCCCTCTCAGACTTCCCCTTGCATCTGGGCAGTCTTGAACACAGTGCAATTTCAGGCTTACCCCCCCCCATCAGTCCAGGATATTCGAGCTATACTGATTCAGCTTCTATCCCGAATTTCGGTGAGTGACTGAGGCTGCTGGACCTCATGCCTCCTGCGTCCTGCTGGTGGATCATGCCAGATGGCATATGCGGGCTCTACAGTCGGACTTGAAGTTCCAGTGAGCGCAGCATCAGGGGAAATCTGGAACACTACATCCAGATTTCGGAGGGAACTGCACACAAACTGTAATGGTGGCTAACAAGCAAAGATTGGGTGGGAGGCAGATCCCTCTCCCTTCCTCAACCAGATCGAACAGTGGTGATGGATGCATCACTTCTGGGATGGGGCGGCCACCTGGGAGTCAGATCCGACTTCTGGTCTCAGCAGAGTATGGCCTCCATATTTACCTTTTGGAGCTCCGGATGATCAAACAGGCACTGAACGCATTCTTTCCCTCCATCGGGGGATAATGGTACAGCTATTTACTGACACCTTCGCCATGTGGTACTGCAACAAACTGGGCGGGGTGGGGTCGTGGTCCCTTTGTCAAGAGGCTCTCCGCCTCTGAACATGGTTAGAACGTCAAGACCGAACACTGGTGGTTCAACACCTGGAAGGCTAGCTGAAAGCCAGGGCGAATGAACTCTGCCATGGGTGCCTAGTCAATCACGAAGGGCATCTCAATCGGTGGCGCAAGGTCTTTCAGCGGTGGGAGAGCGATGGTTAGACCTGCTCTTCTCTGAAGAGAACGCACA
The DNA here is from genome assembly GCF_964204655.1 of Triturus cristatus. NCBI lineage: Eukaryota > Metazoa > Chordata > Amphibia > Caudata > Salamandridae > Triturus > Triturus cristatus. Next base: position 125,888,187 of record NC_140586.1, on the reverse strand, counting down.
AGGTCAGTAGTTTTGCACCTTGAAGTTTCCAAGGCTGTGCTGTTTCTCCAGTGGCAATTCGGCCTTTTGTATGCCTTTCCTCATATGCCCACTTCTGTCGAGTGCTCCAGAAGATCAAGCGCAACCGGGATAAAGTCCTTATGACTCCAGTCTGGGCACAAAGAGTCTGGTACCCTGACCGGAGCATGGCCATCTATCAGACTGCCCCTTCGGGAGGATCTTCTGTCACTGCAGCAGGGGAGGGTTCCTCACCGTAACCTGTCCAGTCCTAACCTCCTTGCTATGAGATTGAGCGTCGACAGTTGACACCTTTCGACCTTCTTCCCAAAGTCTGTAATGTATTGGCAGCCAGGCGTCCCTCCACTAAAACTGTATACTACTGTAGATTGAACAAATTTGTGGCATTGCTCACAGCAAAGGCCGATTCCCTTTCTGCTCCCCTTTCAGAGGTTCTCTTGTATAGGCTTTCTTTGGCCCAGCAGGGATCTGCCTTGAGTACTCTTAAAGGGTATCTTGCAGCCATCTCTGCTTTTTTGCCGGCTGCCAGATCAGCCTTCGTTATTCAAATTTCCTATTGACAGATTCTTTATGGGCCTTACTAATCTGTTCCCTCCATCTCCTTTTGTAATGCCCCAATGGTACTTAAAATCTGGTTCTCACCTTGTGTGCGCTCCCTTCAAGCCTCTTCATAACTGTCACCTCAAGTTGCTGACTCTCAAAGCTGTCCTTGTTGCCATCACCTCTGTTCGCAGAGTGAGCGAGCTGCAGGATAGATCTTCTAAGCCCCCTTTTCTATCGGTCTATCCGGATAAAGTGGTACTTAAGACCAAGCATTCATTCCTTCCTAAGGCCGTCGCACCTTTTCATGTGGGACAATCTATCACTCTGGCCACCTTTAATCCACCCCTGCATCCCTCCAAGGAGGAGGCTTCACTGTCTGAACCCAAAACGTGCATTGTCTTTTTATCTTGATCGCACAGACTTTCCGGGTGGATGATCAACTGTTCATTGGGTATGTGGGTGCCAAGAAAGTTCAGGCTGTTAAAAAATGGACCATCTCCCTTTGGATGGTCCTTTGCATCAAAATATGCCATGTTGAAAAAGAACCCTCCTGTGGAGTTGTGTGCTTATTCCACCAGAGCAATGGCAGCCACCACGTCGTTAGCATGTGGAGTTCAGTCCTTTACATCTGTCAGGCAGCAACCCTAGGTGGGCATCCCTTCGCTCATTTACCAGACACTACCACCTAGATAGCCAAGTCCAGAAGTATGTATAATTTGCCTGTTTGGTCTTTTAGGATTTTCCAGTTTGGTCTTTGTTCTCAGAACCTCCTTCAGGGATGGTCTTGTTGGGGTATATATGCTAATGTAAGGAATCGACAACTAAGTCTCTATCAGATGAACAAGTTACTTACCTTTGGTAACGCTTTATCTGATACATGTTAGTTGTAGATGCCTTAACGCCCCACCCATCCTCCCTGCTCCGAGAACTGATTTCTAGGGATGAAAGGGACTCCCCGAAATGGCCCTATTTGATGCACCAGTGGTCAGTGTCTCATGGCTCTGCACTTCTGGTGTGGAGAAAGGGTTAAGAACTGGTCAGCGCACATGTGTGGCGTCTTGTAGGTCCCGCGACTTCTCCTGGTGCCAACAGATGTGGAGCTGACCGATGCCACTTAACTATGTTCAGGGGTACTCTGAAGAAATCTCCAGTTCCAGACTGACACCTGGTGGAAATTCTAAGGAAACTACAACTAACATGTGTCTACCAAATACATAGTTATCGAAAGTAACTTGTTCTTTACTTCACGCTCTTTAAATCTTCAACTGCTAGAGCTGAACTCTTTGAGAATTTAGGGAAAGTTGTGTGACATGGTATGTCCCACCCCCCCGTCTCCTTCCCCCTGTCCCCTTCCCCCACTCTCTGTTGCCTAGCCAACCTAACCTAAAGGTGAAGATGGTAGGGCTTTTAAGAATTTATTTGACTATCCTCTAACTTTACGCTCTGACTCTCCGATTTAAATTACGTTCTGGTTGGTAGTTCTACTACAGCTGCAAGTCTTAATCAGACCCCCAGGCTATTGCAGCATGGATTAGCCTATTTAGCGGCACAAATATGGGAATTTTGCTGCACTTTATTCCGCAATTTGTGTTCAACACCAAAAGCTGAGATCTTATTTATAATGTACTTTACAACATGAGAATTTATACCAAAGCACTGTAATGTATTTATGCTGCCAGGTCTAGCTACTGTGTATCATGCAGTATTTATATTCACGTTACTTTGAGCTTGAGCACTGTGCTGTGAGCCCCATGTGTGGCGGGCCAAATACAAAAAAAGGGCACCCAGTCAGGGACGTCTTAAGGATTATGGGGACCCCATTCCTAAGAGCTTTGAATTTGATTCAAATTCAGCTTTCACACCTGCTCACTTTGGAGAGGTCTCTAACCTTGTATATATACTCTAGTTCAAATGCTAACAGTATTTACATCTAATATTCGGGGATAATGACATGTTTTCAATATTGTAAAAGCATCGTCACTGTTAGTGCAAATCTGACACCCTCCCATTTCTCATGTGGGGTCCTATTGCCATCTAAAACTTTTTAATTGTTGAATGAAACAAACACATTTGTTTGCAAAATGTCTAATACACGCCTACATCACCCACATTAAAATACATGGAAGGAAAACTATTTGAAACCATCTGTTTAAGAATTATTCCTGGTCAACAGGGCAAGACTCAGCAGAATAGAGCTTGGTTTATCAGGAGGGCTCCCTGAAAGGCTGTGGCCCTGGGCCAGAGCCCACTTTGCCCATGCCTTAAAACGTTCCTGCACCCTGGGCCCGCTGCATGCCCCTTGTGCAACTGGCCCAAATACAAAAAGAAAAATAATGCCCCTCAACCTGCTGCACATTGGACATGCGGCGGGCCCAAGACATTAGTTTAAAAAATGGCACCTTGGGCCTGCCATGTGCGCCTAGCCCAAACCAAAAAAAAACATGCCCCCTGAGCCTGCCCATACTGGTCATGCGGTGGTCCCAAAACATTAAAAAAAAATGCTTCTGGCAGGCCCTTTTTTTTTTTTTTAAAGCACCCTAGGACACCGCCTGCCCAGTGTGCGGCGGGCCCAAACAATGCCTCTCGGCCTGCCGCACACTGAGCATGCGGCAGCCCGAAACAATAAAAAATGCCCCCGATGCATTGAAGGTCGGGACCGGGAGAACCAACCTGGAGTCACTGTGAAAAATAGTAAAAAGCGCAGCCTTCTTAAAAAAAGTGCAGATTTCACAATTTATTGCGAAATTCTGGAGGGCCTGATTAATGAAATGTCACCTGGGGTGGGAAAACTAGTAGGCATTGCTGCTGCTTGCCTACCAATCTCCAGTAGGGATATAGGTAAAGGCATGATCCCGGACTAGCATCTCAAGTTACCTCTTGCGCTCACCTCCTGATGGGCATAGGAAGAATGGTGTACCAATAGTAGCACTGGGGTTCATCCCAGTTTGAATCCTTTTGAACTATGGGCCTTGGGAGCCATTTTCCTGTCTTGCATTGGGGCCACTGTAGTGAATTTCCCTCATGAAAGAGGGATGGCTATTAGACACCACCCTAGACCTTTCAGCCTAAGTCTGTGCTAAAAACATTTTAATAAAGGCAGTGGGATGCACAATTCTGCTGTTTTATGAGTCTTACTTGAGGACTTGCAGACAACAAAAGCTACCAAATGAGATTTGGGTGTTCAAGAGCACTACACTTGAGCCCAGACACTAGGTCTTTGTCCAACCTTTGACTTCAATCCAGGGTAGAGGGAGGCTTGTAGTCTAGACCTGCTCACAAAATTTGTTGGCTTGCTTTCACATTACAGTAAAAGCAGCCCAAAACGAGTTATTTGTACTGGCTAGTAGTAGATGTTTGTCTGAAGCGTACCTGGTTGGTTGTCCTTAAATAGGAATAAGTGTCATTTATGAATGTTTCGAGTAAGTAACTCATGTGGATATCATGAGGGGAGGTTTCATTCTCATCGCAACTAATTTAATGTCCGCTATGCAAGTAAGTCTTTTTTTTTCCCCCCCCTTAGGTTCTGTGCTAGCTGTACTCGTTTAGATGAAATCCGGCTTAAAGAAATGCCAAGAGTGTCAGATTCTCAAGAAGAGATGGATGGTAAAGTTTTTTATGCCTTGGCATCCAAAAATGGAGTGCAATACAAGGCAGGAGATGGAGTATTACTGCTGCCAGATGCTTTCTCTTTCAGGTCAGTATGGGCAGTACTATGGCACTCTTAAGTGGTGTACAAGTTGCTACAATTTATGCTATGATGGCTGCTTTTGATGCAACGGATTTGCTGGTTGGTGGTGGCTAATGCCATGACCACCACTGGGTTTCTACAGGTGATCTGGGTTGATACTTTTGTGGTGGTGGTTCCAGAGAAGTCTGAGGTTACTGGACATCAGTTGTAACAATGATTGGGGGGGGGGGGGGGGGGGGGACGATTGCACTCCCAACTGGATAAGGTACACCCTATTATAATGCAATACACTCCGAATAATATAATGGTTACACGCTCCAAGACTTGCTTATATCCACTGAGCTTATAAAATTCTAGAGTGCTGCATTTCATTCTTCAGAACAGTCAATGGCGCGTAACTGACCCCTTTTAAAATTACCCATTTCTTCAGTTTGGGACGCGTAGCCACTATCCCTATATTGGTCTAAGTTGCACGCATGCGTGTTTAATTTTAAAATATTTTGTCTGTACTAGTTTTGAAGTGTCAGTGAAGGTCCAGAAGGGCTGCATACCAGTTCTTCAAAATTACAAGACTATTGAAATTGATTCCCTTCAGACTCATTGTGAGTACATTTCTTCAATGGCAATCGTGACTCCTCTGCTGAAGCCCATTTTTGAGTAGTTTAGTAGAGAATTAAGTTCCCAAGGTATGCACGCCATTTGATGGTGGGCCTAGCATTGCTTAACACAGCTAAATATTTCTACTCCTGCTGCTATGTGGCTTTATTCCAGTAATTAAACTATACTATAGACTGTTTCTACTGACTTAAACATGAGCAACATTAATGCACTGCTTACTAGAATTTGAGGGTTGAACATCTTAAGATGGTTTAAGTCCATAAACTCAAACTTCATACTCTGACAAGCTGGCTAAAATTTGAATAGCTTTCCTAAAAGTAATCTAATTGAGTGCCTCAACAATGTTACTGTGAATACTTGCACTCTGTTCCTGCCCGTGTGGTTCTGGGCTTGTCTGAGCAGGATTCTTGGGCACCTGACTTGTGAGTCTTATATTTATCAACTCTTATCAGTGTCAAGGTAGGCAGCCCGACAAGGCGCCCTCCAAGGAAGGATGATGTGGATGAAGACTTGTATCCAGAGTATTACCGAAAAACCTCAGACTATATAAAAGGCAGTAATCTGGAAGCCCCAGAACCTTACCGGATTGGGCGGATTAAAGAGATCTACTGCAACAAACGCAGCAATGGCAAGCCCAACGAGTCTGATATCAAGCTGCGTATTATCAAATTCTACAGGTGAGGTTGACTTCTGAATCCTTTTGGGGCAATGTCTCTACGAGAGTGTCAACTGCTGCCTTTTTAGAATGGCTGAGAATCCTGTATTAAATTGCACTCCGCTAGATTAAGAATTTGGCACAAGCAAATGTCACCACTCTGCCAGTGATGCTTGTGTTTTAATGAATCGTGTTGACTGCACTAAAATAGATGTAGCTTATAAAAAGGAAACCTTTGTGTTCCATATGCCTCTACAAATCTACTGCTAGAACGTCAGTGCTTGGTGTTACACAGTACTGTGCATGGGAGGGAGGTAGGGGGTTTTGAATGATCTACAAAGTATGATTGTACTAGCTATATATTTTTGGGTACAGCTGATGTCAATTTGCTCTATGCTACACTGCATGAAATCCTAGATAGCTTAATTTAGTCTTGAATAGTATTCTTTCAAACCCTTTTTGCTCTAGACCTGAGAATACCCACAAGTTCATGAAGGCTAGTTACCACGCTGATATTAACCTTCTCTACTGGAGTGATGAGGAGGTCGTGATTGACTTGAAAGATGTCCAAGGCCGTTGTATTGTGGAATACGGTGAAGATTTGACTGAATCCATTCAGGAGTATTCTGCTGGCGGATCAGACCGTTTTTACTTCCTTGAGGTAGAGTTCAGTTTACAAAATACTTTGAGTTACATAGAGCTGTAAGAAAGCTTGTGCTCTCTCCATCTGTATCAATGCAAGGGTTTCGCCACAATTATCTTTAGTTACGTTATGACCAATCTAACAGGCAGTGCTGAATTGTTGTATGTTTCTCTGGTCACCCTAAAATGCCAGCTCCTGCATCAGTAACTTATACACTGGGTAAGCCAGGATCAGATCGTTGCTTTTCTCAGTAGCACATGGGGTATAGTAGTAGTTTAATTCTTAGGCATTGTGTTAAGAGATCATTGGTGCAAATCTAGGCTACAGCAGAGTAGCTGATGGGGTTGGCTGGTACCTGCACAGTTCATGGTCTTGCATTGGGCAAAGATCGTCTACAAGTTGTACATTTCATTCTATACCCTAGGGTTTACAGTCACTTTTGTTTTTCATTGTGATGTCTTCCACTACACTTTCCATCATGCTTTGCAGCAGATTGGGTAGAAAGTGATCACCCAAGTGAGTTAGTTTCGCCATGCATATGCTTGCAATGCTCGAGTGACCCGTTTTGTCCTATATCTGTACTTAAGTGGCACAAATTTCATGGTATACTTTTGGTCCAGTCTGTCCATATATGTGGATGGAAGGAGAATGATCCCAGCACGTGTAAAAGCAATACACCATCCTTTACTCTAGGAAATGGCCCCTTTGTTTACACCCCCGCCCCATTTTGGGACTGAAGCTGGGTTTACAACTCAAGTTAAATGAGCCAATATGGCATTAGCCAAGTGTAAGGGCCAAGTGCACTAAAGTCCCTAGTATAATACCCAGGACTAGTAAGTTGAATGTAAACCGTGGACTGCAGCACTTGATTGTGTCACCACTGCTGTGATATGCTGAAAATGTGACTTGAGGCTTACGACTGCAACTTGGTCAGATTGTCTTTTTCCTGATGACTCTACATCGTAAAACGCTTTCCCAGGTGGAGACTTTCCTTTTTATTATTAGCCACTTATAGGGAAGGCCTTGGTAGCCCGCCAGGTAGGGTGCTCACTAAAAAGGGCATGTTCCTTATATTTAACATGCAAGGTGTAGGAAGCTGGCTCACTATATAGTGTACTAAAACGAAGTACACTGTGCAGAGTGCACTGACCCCAAATAGGTATGCAGAGGCAAAAGTAGATAACACTAACGCTCGATTTGTGGTAGTGTGGGTGAGTAGTTGGGTTTATCAGAGGATAGTGGTAAGCATTTGTTGTATTCACCAAGGCAATAAATGAGATGCACACTCGAATAATTCCGAGACCAGTTTGCACAAAAACCTTTATATATAATTTTCAAGGCCAAGAACTTAGTTCACACGAAAGTTCGTTTTTAGTTTTGGTTTTTCAAAGTTCGGTAAATAGCGCTCTAGTGTGCGCAATTAAGCACAATGCATTCCTATGGGAGTTTTTTAAAAAAATGTGTATAAAATCGGACAGGCAGTTCTATAGATTCACATTCGGCGTTTAGGGTAGTAGCAGGCTCAGGTACAAGGTTCCACCAGTGGATGGTCTGGAGTCACTGATTTGGTCGGGAGCAGGGTGCTGAGGTCCTTGGTAGCTTGTGCTCTACGAAGAAGGGGTCCACCTAAAAACATGCTGCACGTGTGACCCGGAGGTAAGTCCGGGGGACCCCAAACAAGATCAGGTCTTAATGGCCTCCGGACCATGGGAACACACTGGTTTGCCTGTACCCCGGATGGGCTGAGTGCAGAGAAGATATGTCAGCTGTTCAGTGCGTCAAGATGGTCTCTGCAGTCAGGGGCATGCAGCTTGCAAGACCGATTTCTAGGAAACTTGGCTACTCACGAAGTGGGTCTTGGGTCTCTACGTCCCTAGACAGGTGCTTGCTTCCTGGGCACTTGGTGTCTGCATTGGACTCTTCTGTTAGATGGAGGTGGTCCGGTACCCTGGGGATTGGTACGGCATGTCACCGGTAAGTCCTGCTATCTCCACACACTGGCAGTGGTGGCTCCTCCATTGGTGCATGGGGGCATCGCCCCACTGCTTTCTCAGTGCGAGAAGGCCGAAACATTAATGGTAATTACCATTTTGTTTCTGGTTCTCGCACGGCGAGAAAGCCTAAGTACCTGGTTGGGGGTGGGCGGTCCTGCTCGAGGGCAGGGGGAGTGGCTTACCCACTGAGTACTGACTGTTTGGTCGGCCCTGGGGCCGACCAAACAATCAATACCCACAACAGTGGGAAAGCCATTCCCCTCCTGCCCTCGAGCCAAACCGCCCACACTCCCTTTTTAGGTCTCGCTGAGCCTGCTCATGCGCTGCTCTGCGAGACATTTAGTATCTGGGTTTTCATAGTGCCGCTACAGGCTTTTGGTGGCCTAGTGCTTGCATTCACGCGAGCGTGCACACGCGCAGCCGCCATCTGCCTCCCTTCCAGCGATCACGTTCACTTTTTCGTGCTGCTGTGCGCTTTTTTTTTAAAATTACTAAAAGCTTCCTGTGGCCAATGCTTGTTGTAGGAGTGACTTGCACGGTGCTTTACTTGGTGTCTCACTATGCTGCCATCCCCTGCTCAGCTTGGCTTGCAATTTATCCGAGCTACCATTAAAATGAAGTGCGCTGGCTACTGAGCACCAAAGGCTAGAGTGACTGGCAGGAAATCCTGTCTCCTTCCGGACAGAATTCCTCACCGAGCCTGCTGCATCTGAACAGTTTGTCCACCATTCGCTGAACAATTTACAAAAACAGCTACAACACAATAAAGATCAGCAATCGGTGTCTTGACCGGCTGGGAACGACTATTACCTAACAGTTTGAGCAGGCAGATAATACGGCGCTTTACATTTTTTTTGTAGTTAATAATCAAAATGTTGCGCTTTATTTAGCCTGTTAGCTCACAATCATTTCGCATAACCACGTCGTGTCGCATCGCCCTCTTCCACAGCTTTATGTTGGCGTATGCGTCGCGGTTTTCTGTCGAACTGACCGCATTGCATATCTATGCATGGCCAACAACGGGCCGGTGAGAACTCTGTGCTGGCCAGATCAATCAAAGCACCCCCCCTTGCTTTCCTGCCATCTGAACTCCTCCGTCTCACCGCTAATTCCTAAAGTCACGAACAGTCAAACATGGTGGCTCATCTCCAACTCTGAATGGACCTTGGTCCCTGCAAGATGAATAAACATCAGGGGCTGCCTCTTCCAACCCCACGAGTCCAGAAGCACACTAATCTTGTGCTATGAGGCACATCTGGCATTACCGATTGTCCACTCAGGGCTGAACTGTGCAGCAACCTCTGGGCCTAACATCCCTCCCCAGGTCATCCAAAAGGTAACAGACTGGCAAGCTACAAACATGAGGAAGCCTGATCAAAGAGCGCAGTGCTCGCTGGGACTTTTCCCCTCTTTGATGTAGCCTGAATTACCTTTAAATATATTCAGCTTGGTACCTCCTCCCCAAAGCAATGCTTTAATTCCAGAGAAAGCAGATGTCTGCAAATGATATCAACAAATTGCTGCATTGCCACACAGCCCGTTGAAACCCTCTCGGCCAGACCACCTCTTCAGGTCTTTCTGGCAGAAACTGAACAGGGCCCCCTCTTCTGAACTCCACGCTGATGTGCCCTTAGCACTGGGATAGCAAGGTAGCTAAGCACACTTTATAAGTTTAGTTACTCAACTCCACAACTCTTGCAGTACCTCAAACAAGTCTTGGGTTTCATAATAAATTCCCAATCCATCTCAGCCTCCAGAGCACACACAGTACGCCCAATATGAATTCCACACTAGAGCACTTACAGTCCACTTGCAGTGTCGCCCTCCTCGCTTGTATTACAGTCTCCAAAGTACTAGTATGCTCAATTTACTCACAGGGTGAATACCACCTCAATGTCCCCTCCTCAACACCTTAGTTTGCAGAATAATATCCTTCATAAACCCTATCCAATGGAACTCCTCTCTATACCAAGGACCCACCTCCCGTCTGGACCTTTAAAGCAACTCTAATCTTTGGACTTTGCTGTTCACGTAGGCCTTGAACCCTCGATCTAAGTTGAGGAAAGTGAAACCTGATTATCTAAAGAACTACCATTTAACTGAAGCACTTTCCCACTCTCACCCCTGCATTCTGGGTTTTGTTATAAAGCACCGAGAGACTAGCATACTCTTTAATGAAACCGATTTACAACATTTCTGATTGTGATGCTAACCAAATACATGAAGATGCAATATAATCAAAATTATACAATTTGAAATGAATCCTGACAATCCAACAGTTTCAGCGCACGCTGGAGGAATAATAAAGTTTAGTTAGCAAATGACCATCTTTTGTGTGGTGTGCCCCTGCCCCCCGATTTTTGTCTTAACTGTTTAACTGGCTGCATAACTGAACTTTAACCCTGCTAACTAGAGGTAACATTTTGGTGCTCCCCCGTCAACATGAGGAAACTAGTATGCACCTAATTGGCATATCATACTTACCCATTAAGTCCTTATTATATGGAACAAAGTGGGTCCATGGATGCAAGGTAAATGCAACCATTAGACTACAGCACCTATTGTGCCATCCACTACAGAGGCAGTGCAATCATGGCTTCAGACCAACCAGTGTGGCCTGTCTGTAGCAGTGTAAACTGCAATTCAGCCTGTCAAAATAAACCTTTGACAAGTCAAAACCTTCCGTTTAAACATTGTCACCCCATGTAGGCCTTGTCCCCCACAATACAGAATGGATGGTATTTAAAAGTAGAACTTGTAGAAATGTAATGTTAATATGCACTTTTGTGGCTAGCACCCAATATCGAATTTTCACTTTGACAGGTCTAGTGCCCTATATAGAAATCCAGGATACAGATTAAAAATCCTAATTTTGTATCTCAGGATTGGGACTAGCCACAATAACTAACAATTTTTAACAGGTATTAAAAAATGCAATCCAACAGTGGAGTAGGTTTTAAATAAATATTAAGAAAATAACTTTTAGAAAGCTACATTTTCCTTCAGCTTCTGAAGGCTCATTTCATTTGCTTTCAAACTTCTTTCGGCCTGAGATTAGCTACTGAACTGGTGTGAAATGCTACCCAGGAGCAAACAATAGGTTGACCTAAATGGGTAAATACGACACCTCTGAACTACTAGGATCATGAGCGCTTGTATCCTTTTGGACATTAGTGTCAAATCCTGCTTGACAATCTGATGGGTTTACTTGTAACACTTTGCGGAGCACTTGAAGGGAAGGGAAACCGGATGCAAAAGACAAAACAGTTCTTGTGTATCCATGGTTTGGTTGCAGGAAACCCCTACTTTTGTTGTAGCAGACTTCGGTCTCTGGGTTTATGGTGGGTGCAATGGCGGCCCAAAACTTAATTTTTGTGTTAGCTGTGGGAAGACACTAGAATCTACATTCCACACGCAAGCACATACACACATTAAGGAGGCCAAGATTAGTGTACTCGAAGACTTAGCATCTTGAAAATGCCCAAAGGGGTAGGGTTGGCCCCAGGATCTTTTACCCCATTGGTTCGGAAGTGCCCAGGAGTCACTAACACAACAGTTTGTGCCAGGCATAAATATGGCATCTCCAAGCACTCCCTTCAGAAAACTCCTTGACCGTCGGAAAAATAGAGTTCTGCTGTTTGTGACCAGAGAGGAGCCTTGAAGGACCGACCTGCTCCCTCTTGTTCCCAGCGCAAAGAAATGGACTCCCAGGGTTATAAGACTAACCTCATTTTCAAGCTACCAGAAGCCTTTACTGCAACTGATCAGTGGCAACTGGACCTGAACTGGACCCGGTTGTTGACCTCTGCCTGGCACCATGGAAATCTCGTAGTGCCTCCCTTGAGGTCCTACGAGGCTTCAGAAGTGTACTCCTATGGTGGACTGGAACTGGAGTAAAGTCAGATGCCAAAATCTTTAAGCAAGACAAACCTGGTTGGTATATCTGATCCGCGTTTCATTGAGGTCAGTGTCCAATTGCACCTACGCCCTGCTCTAGCGACCATTGACTATCATTGGCACTTTGTCTCTAGGCACCATTTTCTACCTTAAACTTTAAAAACTCATATCTCCAGTACCTTTATTAGATTTGTCACTGATTTAATTACGTTTTACTTTGTTCTAATTCAGTTTGGGGTTTTACTGTTTTGCATTTGGACTATTACGGTTTTGACACTACATAAATACTTTACACTACCTCCAAGTTAAGCCGGTCTGCTCTGTACCATAGCAACCAGGGGTAAACCTCTACCAGATTGGGACTTTCACATCCCCCCCCCCCAATGGACAAGCAGAAGAGAAGTTTGTACCCAACAGTGGCTAAACAGCTACTCTTAATGAACTACCCCAAAACCAAGCACACGTCACCCGGCACCCTTATAGGTCAAACCCATGGAGAAAGACTGAGAAGTCACGAATAATCTTAGACTTCACCCCATCATCCTAACCTCTTGATAACACATTCTACAAGAAAGCTTATTTACAGTCCTTGTTAATGAAGCGCCCATTAATCTTCATGAATCAAAAATCAGATGGGGCTCTAGCACTGGTCCTGATCAAGCTTAACCACAGCAGGGGATTAGATTAGGTAGTGATTGATTTATTAAGTGTTTGATTTAAAATCCTTTCAGTAAAAAAAGCTAAAATTGAAACTCCCACCAGTAGATTATAAACTTGCCAGAAAAACTTCCACGTTGGGGTAAAAAGAGCAAGTCATTGCACCCAAGCTATCAAACGGTAAAAAACAATTTGCGATTTAAATCCAAAAACATGATTTTATTAAACTATCGGTCAATACAGAATTACTCGGTAATAAACTGTGAAAACACACCATATCACCACCCACACCACCGTCCAGTACTACTAAATACTACATGTAATCTTTACTGAGTATTCCAAACCAAGCAGTACAAACAGGTACTTCCATAGACCCAAGGCCCAGACGGTTCAAGCATCCTAGCACCCACAAACTGATAACAAATGGACCCTTTCAAATTTAGAAAGGAACCAAAACATTAAACTCCCAGCATCCTTTAATCATACGACCCATCTGTTACTGCAAGTTTTTCACTCTAGTTAATTATTGTATTCACCTTATTCCCTGAACCGGTTTAATGTTTCCAACAGTATTCTGAAGCAGTCTCTCAATTTATACAAGCATTGGCATAGTCAATAGGTCTCGCCTTTGGGACCTTAAGTATAAAAAAAAAAAACTGAACTGTAAGACTTCAAGTTTACATTTACTGCATCCTAAATACGAAGTAAATGTTAACATTCTTATACTTCAGTTTTTTTGTGTTTTTTTTACTTACACGGTCCCAAAGGCGATACCTATTGGCTATGCCAATGCTTGTTCTCTATGTAGGCTGCTGCATGCAATAAACCCTCCTGCGCAGCAGGGTGCAAATACAGCGTTGGGCACCCAGTGCCTTTTAATGGAGAAACTCAGTTGGATAAACAGGCTGCAGGTGTCGCACCAGAGGCAGAACACCAACAGCATAGAGTTGAGGTGGGGAGGGTCGTTGGGGCACCGGCTGTCCAGCTCACTAAGACCCAGTGGCTTCAGATACAGGAGTGTCCTGTTACATGAGATTCCTCTTACCGGAGCCGGTTGCGGTCATGGGGACCCTCTTGATTCAGTCTGCAGGTGTTGTAGATTCCAGAAGGGGTTGTAGATTCCAGGAGGGTCAGCAAATGCCTGACTTGAGGTCCATATCACTGGGGGACCTGTTCAGGATCAGTGGGCCACCTGGACATGAGCCAGAGGAGTCTGGTGCAGAGTAGGCAGGTTGTGCAGATACGAAGGGCACCAGAGTCCTTGGTGTAGGTTTCTTGGACAGATCTGCTGTCCTCTGAAGTCTGGTCTTTGTCAAAGGGCAAGCAATCTTCCTCTGGAAATTACTGGCTGCAGGACAGGAGTCTCCTTTTTCAGGGTCTCTCGTTGGAGACCAACCAGTTGGGCTGGGGCTAAATCAGTAGGTGACTTCAGGCTTTGCTGCATGACTTCTTCGTCCCTCTAGCGGTATGAACTAGTTTCCAGGTCTGGGGGAGCCGCCTAACTACTGAATTTAGGGGTTTTAAGCAAATATCTGGGCCAATGGGCTCCTTACCTGTGGTGACTACACCCTCAGTTATGCCACCCTCCTGTGGTAGTGCGGCATTGTCCTAGCCCCAATTGGAAGTCTCCCCCCTCTTCAAGATGGTGGGGACTGAAGGATGTGCCTCCCCTTGTCACCTACACACATGGGTAAGTTGGTATGTTGTAGATTGCAGGGACAGTGTAGCTCCTCATGTCCCATGCGGCTTTGGGTGCAGGGGTGTCCTTTGACAAGGTTTCTCTTACCGGAGCCAGTCGCGGTCAGCCTTTGGATTCACACTGCAGGCATTGTTGCGGATTCCAGGAGGCGTCAGCCAATGCTGGACTTGGACTCTAGATCACTGGGTAACCTTTTCTGGATTGGTGGCCCACCTGGACACATGCTGGAGGCGTCTGGTGCAAAGTGGTCCAGGATGGCTGCTCCGGAGAATTTTGTGTTGGTTTTTTGTGGACGGAGCCGCTGTCCACGGGAGTGCAGGTCTTCAAAGGCTGGCGGTCCTCCCAGCGGGTGTGGAGGTCCCGGACTGCAGGGAAGGAGTTTGTTCACAGGATCTTCGAGGGCTGGGGGAGCCACCATAATACTATATTTAGGGGCGTATTAATGGAGTGACTGGCCCAATGGGACTTACCTGGGGTGTCTACACCCCTCATTTATGCCACCCTTCTGTGGGAGGGGACATAGTCCTAGCGCTGATTGGAGAAGTCCTGCTGCGACCCTACCTCGCCTGCCTAGGAGATGCATTGTGTTTTGGTCCCAGAGAGCGGAGTCTCATGACCCAGGGGTCCAGAAACATGTCTGGGGTAAGCAGGCTGCCTACAGCCAGTCTGACCACACCAGGGTTGGTAGTGTAGTGTTCATACTATCTATGGTCACGCTCTAGTTTAGAGTGTTATTGCTCTACCTGGGTTCTAGGTTCCATGGTGGGTTGTGGATCCTTGGCGGTTGGGAACTGACTTGTGTGGTTGTACAAGCTGTCTTCTCTGGAATAAAATCTACCTGGAACCTTCTAAGTGTTTCACCTGGTGTTACTTCACACTGGCGATGAGGATGGGAGTCAGGTAGGCCATCTTAGTGCATGTTTCAATGCATCCCACACTGGCATGTGTGCAGGTTTATTTTGAGTAGTAGATCAGTACCAAACGCTCCTGAGTTTCAGAGAAGCCATCATGGTGCTGGGCAACTAGATGTGTCGAGTTTCCAGCCCATATAGTCAATGGCTACCCTAGCACTTAAAATGTTAGATTTGACTTAAATATTGTAGTGGCATATCTGATCATGCAGATAAGCCCACACCTGTAGTGCACACTGCCTTCGAGCTGGGAGGGGTGACTTAACTATACCTTAGGCAGTGCAAGTTGGCAAGGACAGGCAACTTGCCATGTCGACTTTGTCGTTTTTGTCTGCACCAGGGCATGCAGGCTGCAGTGGCACTGTAGGGTCTAGCTGAGGGGTCCATATGGGACCGTCTTCAGTCCCAATGCCCTAGCTACCCAGCTACAATTTACTAGGGACGTTGGAGGCCTGAAGGGCCACTTGAGGAATCGTTTTAGGGAAGCATTGGCACAGAGAACCTGGTTGGCAGGTACCCTGTGCGCTACAATCGAAACCACATTTTCCAGGCAAAAAGTGGTGGCCTAACCATGTCGTGACACTGCTGACTACGATAGGGGAATTGTGGTCCCTGACTGATCTAAGGCTTTGTGCCTAATCCAAGAAGTTTCTAAGGTGTTTTATGCCATTGGCAACTTATTGCTCAAACTATTTATTGCATCCAATGGAGTAAAGTATTTTAATTTCCTTTAAAAATCATACCTCTGGTTCACCTCGCACATTTTTGGTGTTTACTATAAAAATACACTTTTTGTATGTTTTCAGATTTTTATTGTAAATGCTTACACATGTTCCTTTGACTAAGCTTCATTGCTCTGCGCCACAGCTACCCCAGACTGAGCTGAGAACATTCTTGAAGCTTGTTGTCCCAAACTCCCCTCACTACTAGAATCTAAGCTGGCCATTGAACTTGAAAAGGTACTAATTTCCCATAGTTGCGGTTTGTTTAACTGTCATCAGTTGCATTCTGCCTAAGCACCAACATGAGGTGTTGCTAAAGTCTTCATTAGATTTTACATCTCAGTTTTGAATTGTCATTTAACAAAGTAGGTACCCTTCCAAAAAGGGGGTGGGCTTTAAAGATGGGTGTGATGTACTGACAATTTGTTTCTGCTTTTAACTGACTTTAAAACCACAGCATTGAATGCTTTACAGACTTTTTTTCCTTTTTTCAGGCATACAATGCGAAGACTAAAAGCTTTGAGGATCCTCCCAACCATGCTCGCAGTGCTGTTAACAAGGGCAAAGGAAAAGGAAAGGGCAAGGGTATGTGTCGATTTAAGATTCCCTTGGTGTTAAGTAATGAAGCTGTGATTTGGGCTAGAGGGCGCTGCACAACAGTTGTGGCTTTTGAAAGCAGCGGTGACCCTATTGCATCTTTGGGTTAAATACATTGTGTTTTTCTTTTTGCCCTTCGCCTTTGTTTTTCTTTTCACCTCAACCAAATTAGCGCTGCGTCTCGGACCATACGTTTTATGGCATAGTAAAATACTTGGCTTCTATTCAGTTCAGAATTTACACACAACAGGATGTTTCTCTTAAAGGTACTGTAGTGTAGACTTTGCAGGAGAACAATCCTTTGCTCAGCAGTGCAACCTTTTTTCATACAGGCAAAGGCAAAGGAAAATCTTCTACAACATCTGAGCAAAATGAAAACACTGTGGAGGACAAACTACCCAAACTGCGCACTCTTGATGTCTTCTCTGGCTGTGGAGGATTATCTGAGGGCTTCCATCAAGCAGGCAAGCCAAGCCCCTTTGACTATTAAGTCTACATCGATGCCTGACCGTGTAGTGGCCAAAGCTTACTGCAGAAAGGAGTGCGTGTGGTTAATATGCTTGTGCTGAGGTTTGAAAGTTTGTGGACAATTTTTCAGTGGAATAATGCCCGTGATCTATTTCGAGCCAATTGTTCTTCTTTAAAGGCAATGTACATTTCTGTGATTTTGCCAAGCTAGAATTGCTAAGTGCATGAAGGTTTGATGGTATTAAGGTTTTGTTTTCGACTTGTTTGAAAATCTTTGAGCAAACTAATGTTGACACTGCATGTCGGAGGTAAAAACCACGAGAGGAATACTTTATCTCAGCCACTGGTACTAATTCTGTGCCATTTCTAGCCCATCTTTAAATTAGTCTTGACATACCCTCATAAAGACAGCCCCACCTGAATTTAAACTAAATCTCTGCAGTACCATCCCTAACTTGGGGTTTATCAGTGAGGTTCAGCTGGAGTTCTATGTGGCCATGAAGTTTGGGACCCATGTCTGGGCATAACTGTTGTACATTGGGCCTCTCTAATTGAGAAAAGCAAAAGTGAGGGATGAATTAAAGTTACATTGCAGGTGCTAAAGTATTTTTTTTTTCTCCCTAGGAATATCTGAATCCATGTGGGCGATAGAGATGTGGGATCCAGCTGCCCAAGCTTTCCGTCTGAACAACCCGGGTACCACTGTGTTCACAGAGGACTGCAATGTGCTGCTGAAGCTTGTCATGGCAGGAGAGAAAACAAACTCTTTAGGACAAAAGTTACCACTGCGGGGTGATGTGGAAATGCTGTGTGGTGGTCCTCCATGCCAAGGCTTCAGTGGCATGAACAGATTTAATTCTCGCACTTATTCCAAGTTTAAGAACTCTCTGGTGGTGTCTTACCTCAGGTTAGTTGGCTCTCATCACATCTTAATATGGCAGATACCACTGGATAAACATTTAGAGTAAGGGGTGTGGCATGGAGTGCTTTGTCTGCAACCTACAAAATGTGGATCTCCTTGAGTACTTAAATCTGGAAGAAGGGAGGCTAGCCTCCTGAACAAGTGTTTGAGAAATCAACCCTTCCAAATGGTGATTCACCAGATCATTCCATACTTCAGCCTGGTCTTTGTCTCATAGAAACAATGTTTTTCTACCTAGGATCAAGTCCCAACTGTTTACAAATTCTAGGTCATGATTCCTTGAACAGCACTACATGTGGATGTTGCCAGGTAAACTTAAGTCTGTTGGAAGAATGTTTATACAACTTATGACTTCTTTGTTTGCTCTTTATTAGCTGTCCCCATAGTTTCAACTTTGGCAGCAGAGGATAAAGGCAAATGGCATCACAATGGTAAGTGAGACCTTGCTCATGAGCATATACCGTGACGCACAGGTACTCATTCCTAGCATCATATAAAGCCATTGTATTCCTGGCTACAAACCTTAGTCTTCAAGCTAGGGTATACACCTCCAAGGAGTAAAACTGATCGACTTTACAACCAAGATCTGGAGGATAGACCCTTACTGTGCCCTGATGCACAAAATCCTTAATCTGTTTCCTGGAAGGGGAAAATGATCCTCTGGTTCTTGTGATCATGCCAACATGTAGAGGTTTGGCTTGACCAGCTATGTGCTCTTTAAACTCTGGGCTGCTGGTCCAATCAATATAGCCCACACCATGATGGGAACTAGACACTGGGCAAAAGTTTACCTTCTTTGCTGAATTAAGTATTCTTTAGTTGCCTAATAAATGTTGTCTCCCAGTGTTAAATATGGTTTCAGAAGGGGTTTAGAAAAAAATCAGGGCTGCCTTTGATTACTTAGAAGCTCAAAAGATTGTAGTTCCTGGCAGCTTGGCAAACTTCATCTAAACTGGAACATCTTGTAAGCTGATCGAAAATTGAGCAGATATGCTCTGCAGGGACAATAGCTTGTTAATTTGCTTCAGCAGATGAACCTTTGTACAAGTGAAATGCCAACTCCTTGTTCTAAACTACTGGGTTACCAAGAACTAGTATCTTCGATTAGTTGGGGGGGCTGGAGGAGAGATCTCAGAACTTTACCAGCAGATGTCTGCTCACACCCTTTGGTTTAGTCCCATTTACCTTGTTGCTAGTCCATATGTTACCATAACAATGTATGTGCAAGCTAGAACTTCTAACCTCTGCCTGGTTGAGGCAGATTTGGCCCTGACCCCCAGGATTTCTACCAAGGCCAAACCATTCACTTTCCATAGCTGGCTGCCCAGCTAACTAATTGTGGTCTGGATATTTTAGCACAATTTCACAAGACGGTTTTGTGATCCTGTGAGGGCAAGGTGTATGCTGTACAAGAAAATGTAGACCTGCAGTAGAGAGAGATTACTTCATGTGTTCTAATTTCTGGTTCAACATTGTGAGGATAACAAATAAGGGTTCCATGCAAGTGACTAAACCAAATACTTGAATTAGACGGGACGACAAGTTGTTTTACATATAGTAGAATGCATTCTCTGCGTCTAGAAGGCTCTAAATCTCTTCTGCAATTCTTTGAACATTTTGAGGAACTGCCTTGATGCTGTAAGTGGAGCAGGGCCTAATCTCTTTGGCTGCCTAACCGATCTAAAAGTGAGCTAGTTGTGCTGGAAGCACTTGTATTCAACTCTGATATGCCTATAGTTTCTATCTGGGTGGGGAATAACTGGAGTATGAATCCGAAAGAGGCCAGTGTTGGAACTGTAGTGACAGGTTGGTAACTTTTCTCATTGAGGATCAATTCAAAACAGTTGAGTACAGTATTTTTAATAAATTATGCAGAGGACCTAGAACGACTCCAGTTTCATACTTCAACCACATTTTGAAGACTTTCCCTGGTGGTGTGTGTGTATATATATATATATATTTTTTTTTCCTTCCCAGTTACTGTGATTACTACCGGCCCAAGTTTTTCCTGCTGGAGAATGTGAGAAACTTTGTGTCCTTCAAGAGCTCCATGGTGTTGAAGCTCACCCTCCGATGCCTTGTTCGAATGGGGTATCAGTGTACATTTGGTGTGCTACAGGTACTAAAAATTAGTGGTTCATCTGGTATCTACTACAAAGCAAGTCTTAATGTGGGATTGTAAGTTCTTATCAGTGGGTTCTTTACTTTAGGCTGGCCAGTATGGAGTAGCACAGACACGCAGAAGAGCAATCATCCTTGCTGCGGCCCCTGGAGAGAAGCTCCCAGTGTTTCCAGAGCCCCTGCATGTGTTTGCACCCAGAGCCTGCCAACTGAGTGTAGTGGTGGACGACAAGAAATTTGTTAGCAACATAACCAGGTAGAGACTTTTTTTTGGCTTGTAAATGTGCCTATGATTTTTCTATGTGGCTAGGAATTCTAACCACCGGGAATTTTCTTTCCACTGAGGATCTAATAAACGCTACTGTTTAGCATAATGTTTTCTTTGCCAGAGATGTTACTTAAATTTCAACCTTCCATTTTTCTGTCCAGCAGCAAGTCTCGCTCATTGCATGAACAAAAATCAAATTCGCAGGTGGCTTTAAACCATATTTCTTGTGAATTAACTGGTACCTATACAGTGCTTTGCACTGGCAGTGGGGTACAGTCTCTGCAGTATCATTGGGCGGGGGAAGCTCTTGGTGTTGGACTGGATCATTTTGTAAAAGTATGATTTACTTGAGCTGCTATGAAAAGGAAATGGCTGCATGAGCAACCACGCATGCCCTCAAAGTGCTTTATTTCTTCACACTTTTTAATACAGAAGACACAAGTGTATAGAAGGGAACATGGTTGAATAGTCAGATATAAGAAACCTTAGTTTAAACATTTGAGGAGCCCTGATGTGTCTGGGCAGTTTGTCGAAGGAGATTACATTGAGGCCCTTTATTCATTGACTCAAGTTACATCTTTGGCAAAAGCGTTCTTTGTTAATAATCCTTGCAGTGATTCTAATCCATGCTTTGAACACAGTAATGAAAATAAAATTGATATTGCTAGTGGTGCTTGCTGTCTTGAGCAATTTGAAAGGAAATTGTGCATCATTGTATTTGATTAGGCCATACCTTTCGACTTACATTTTTTTTTTAAATCTCCCTTTTTGTGAGGTTTGGCTGATTATGGATGCACAGGTTGCTTACCAAGGTCTTCAGTGTTGGATTTCCCACAAAACGATAGGTTTTGGCAGTAAATGGGAGTCTTGTCAGCATAGTATATGCTTGAGCATGCTGTCTACCAAAATGCTAGCATTCCAGCCCCTCCGGCTAAATCTAGGGTCCTCAAATTTCGTTGTAGCTACAACTGACAACTTTAATTCTGAGTGTCTAACCGCAGATTTCTCACCTTAAAAAAATAAAAATAAATGATTCAGCCATCAAACTGGATCAAGTACAAGTCACACCACTATACCTGCGCACAGCTAGGTGGTGCTGTGTGGCTCAGGTTTGTGCCTCCCTGGAAGTGGCCGAGCAGAGCTGCCGAAGCGCCACCCCTGCGCGCAGATGCCCGTTCCTTTGTGCCTTAAAGTGCAGGTCTGGCCCCCTCAAGGTGTTTGGACTCGCAGCACAACTAGTTGTGACTGTGCCCTCATGCACCCAAGGGAAATCTGGAACTATGCAGCAAAGCTGTGACACTTTTGATGTCTGGTGATGTACAAGTCTTAAAGTTGGGGCCGTGGTCCTGTTCTGCTCTTGAGGTCCATCCTGGGAGGTCATCTTGGCAAGATCAGTTACGATGATCAGATGAAAACAGGACTCTACACAGTCTCTCGACTCTAAAGAGAAGTTGCAAGGGCGTTTGTGTGCCACTCTTGCTTCTCATCTCTATTGAGTTACTCTAAGGGCGGGCACCCCAAATCAGCTTGTAAATCAATCACATGAAATACCAGTGGGTGGACAATCAGCTTTTTGTGGGATTCTCTAGTGCAACGAAAAGCTGTGCAGGCAACGACTGTCAAGTTGGATGACATCAATCCTGGACTCTCCACTTTGTCTGGATTCCGTGTGGGATGTGCTCAAGAGATCAATCCAACCGGTTGATTGGGTAGCGTTCAGCTGCCACGAAGGCCTCACTGGACTAGAAGTTAACCCCTTGCAACAATTTGAAGCAGGAGACAGACCGCTTCCCAAATAAAGACAAGCACCCAGAGGTCCACATATCCAGAATCTTTATTGGGAGTGTCACTGGTATGTGGCAAATGTTAAAGCGCTTTCCAATTTGTGCAAAAACCCCTCTAAATACATGTGAGCTCTATGTGGAGCAGAAACCGCACCCGCATCTAAACTGGTGCAACATTTTCAGATTTGTTGCATTTCCTTAGAGTTCCATTATTGTGACGGTTTCTGACTTTCAGGCAGAAGTACGTGTTTAAAATGGATGGCTTCAGGTTGAAGAGGGTGAGTGTATTTACAGACTGACTGGGTTTTGACTAGGCACAGCTAACAATTGGCCCAATTACCGTTGCAGTACCTGGAAAACCAAGAATACATTTTTAGAGCTGCTTCTTGGACTAGGCAGAGGTACATCGTGTTTTTGCTGTTACTACAGTTGACCCCTTACAATAGCCATACAAACTACAGTGAAAATGGTAAACATGGAAGGGGGGCCAGATTGGATATTTTGTATGGTACCTTCACTTATTGCACATGCTGAGGTCCGTTTTCTAATTCCTTCGTATTAAGATCTCCTATACATTGACCAAGAATCCCCCTCTGGAGTACCGAGGTTCCATGCTGCCACCACTGGATTGTAATGTGGAATGCATGTTTTATCTGTCCTGCTATGACTTGAGTGTCTGTGCACACATTCACGAAGCACTAGTGCCCTTATAGCCAGGTCCAACACTAAGGGAATGAAGTCCATTTGGTCCAGCAGGACTTTTTAGTCTGAGCCACTTAAAGACCCTACACCTTGAGAGGTATTGCTTTGATATCCTAAAGGTGAGATATGTCAAGTTTACATCTGAAGAACCGGCTAGTTACCTTTTTGGTAACATTCTGGTGGATAATCCATATAACCACAGATTCCCCATTGCTCTCCCACCTCCCTGTTCTATTTAGTGTTCTGCTACCAAGGGTCTCCAATTATATATCTACACACTGGTACCTCCAATTGGTTTGTACTCTGCATTTGAGGAAGCAGAAAGTCCGCAAAAACTGACGTCGGCAAGCAGGGGTGGTGCTTATGTGGCTACGCTCAAATAATTTGCAGAACAAAGCTAATGCGGAGCCGCAAATCACCTAGTGGTGCAAAGGAGCAGAATCTTTCTGATCAAGTTTGGCTGCTGAGGAATATTCTAAATGACTGCTCTGCATTTAGAGTATCCACCAGAGTTACCAAAGGAACTAGCTTGATCACTGTTTCAGTGAGCAAATCAGAGCCTTGCTCTAGATTAAATCAAGCCTCAGGAGAGGATGTGGCCTAACTGCTGGGGCAGTCCACCTCAAATCTGGGGAACCAGGTTAGTCTTGGCAACGACACTTGACATCCTGTGATTCTGGTCAAATCACTTATCTCGCCGTGCCTAACAAATGAATGTTAAAATTAATGTGTCCTTATGTAACGTAACTGGTGCTCATGTAAAGCGATCTGGTACCCGATACTTTCGGGTCAAGTTCGCGCTATATTAAAGTCTGGGAGGGAAAAAATAGCCAGCCAGCCAGTCTGAATGCAATCGCCTTTCATTCAAAAAACACTCCTCCCCTTGCTACCTACCTAACCTTTTTAGGTCTCGCCTGACCCAGCGCATGCGCTGGTCTGGCAAGACTTTGAGAGGGCTCCAAAAAGTGCTACCATGCCAGCCTAGAGCTACAGTGCATGTGCGCGGGCGCGCGCGTCGCATTTACTGCGATTACTTTCTCTTTTGCGGCCGCATGGCTGCTTTGATCGCTTTTGCGGGCCCACGGCCGCTGGGCATAGCCAATAGGTCTTGCTTTTGGGACCTTATAAGTATTTAGTTATGCAACTGTTGCATGGCTAAACGCTTATAAGGTCCCAAAAGCGAGACCTATTGGCTATGCCAATGTTTGTTTTATAAGGGGACTGGCACATCCTGTTTTAAAAAAAAAAAAAAAAAAAACGTAATTCTATAAGAAGACTTTCTTGAATTTTAGCCATGTTTTCCATTTAATTTTCTAGGGCTAATGCTCAAATTGAATAACCTGTCAGTTATCTGTGCTCCTAGATCAAGCTTAGCATTTGAATTGATTTTTACAAACTGCATGCTACTGGCCTGTGATATACCAGTATGTATAGTTGTCTAGTGGAGGATCCCCTCCTGCACCATCATCCCACATCGTGTAATGAACTGCAATGTTCCGGCACACGTCTTGGACCAGGAATGTAGGATGACTGCAGCACATTTCTTCCCCCCGTTCCATTTAGTTTCACAATCTGTTTGTTGCATTGGAGCTGGGTCTGAATAACATCACTTCAGATAACATTTGTGAATGGTTTTGACAGATCGCCATGGTATAACACTCTGCTTCTTTTTAGGATCAAGTGTGGTCTTTTCCGAACAATCACGGTTCGTGATTGTATGTCTGACTTGCCAGAGATAAGAAATGGTGCCTCTGCATTGGAAATCTCCTACAATGGAGAGCCTCAGTCCTGGTTCCAGCGGCAGATAAGAGGGTCACAGTACCAGCCTATTCTCCGGGATCATATCTGTAAGGTGAGGTTTCGTCAGGAAGGAACCATCTTTGAGAAATACCTAGAAAACATGAGGCCTTTTGCCTCCTTTTGGATTTTTCAAATTTTGTGATAAATTATTGTTCAACAAAGGTTCATGGCTTATTTTCATTTAATTGGAAATAAGCACATGGGACTGCACTTAACCAGTCCTCATTCTGACACTTGATATTGGTGCTGATAACCACTACGTTTTTGCCTTTGTTCCAATGAAGTGTATTGCACCTTCAAGAGTGTTGGGTAATTGCTATTGGTGAGTGTCTTCTATCCGGTTTGGATAGACCGGTCATCACTGCCATGTGAGTGGATATTTCACCTGATTCTACAGGCTCCATGTTACTTTCATATGTACAGTGCAGGTCCCCTGTTTGAGTCCCACACTGACCTGTATTTCATAATATACATAAAAGGTGCATGCACAATAATGCACACTTGGTGTGAATGAGCCTTTGATAATTCTATTTGCTGCTTTGGCTTAGTCACCTTTGCCTAAAACCCCTTTGGCGGTCTGATAGGAGGGTGATAGCTGTCACTCAGCATTTACATTCGTATCCCAAACAGGTTTCCCTTCATATTGATTAATTTCGGGGTTACTTCCACTTAGTTTTTGCAGCCAGCTAAAGGAAACCATATGGCTTTTTAAACTAATGTATCCTAAAATACATTGCTGCCCACTGAAGGCCAAGTTGAGCTGCTTGTACATTGCAGTTTGTCTTTTGCCCCCCTCCCCCCAAAAAACACCTTGCTTTTGGTCTAAGTCCTCAGTGCACTGTGAAATATTTCATACATTTACTATTTCCAGTCGGAAGAAAATGTGCACGTCAATAATTTGTGCCTGTGTTTGCATCCATAGGATATGAGTGCCTTAGTCGCTGGTAGAATGCGACACATTCCCCTGGCTCCTGGTTCTGACTGGCGAGACCTGCCAAATATGGAGGTCCGCCTTTCAGATGGTACTACCACAAGGAAACTGCGGTACACACACCATGACAAGAAGAATGGTTTTCTAAAAGGGGTCTGCTCTTGTGCTGAAGGTAAACGAGCCTGAATGTACACATTTACATTAACTGCTTCTCAGATTGTATTGACATTTACACTTTTCACCGTTAAAATGGTAAGACCTTTCCTCCTATAACAAGGGCTTAAAATGATCAGTCAGTTTAGATTTAATACATAAACTGTTATTGGGCTGCATAGTTAAGTCGGACCCTTTGTCTTGCTCCACTACCAACTTTGTATTATGAAGCTAGGGGGAAAAACGAATTCATATAAACTTATCATTGTCTATCTAAACCGGTCCTGGTAAAGTTGCCTAATGTTTAGCGTAAAAGGGTTGTAACGTCTGTGTCCAAGTTTGAGCTGTTGGGAGGTTTAATATTGTATGTTAGGCATGATAACCAAGTCGCAAGCTTAGAATCTGTGATTTTATCCTTCGAAGCAGGCAAGACTAGTCTTGGTTTTTATTTACTTAAAGACTGATGTTCTCTTTCGGGACAGGAAAACCTTGTGATCCAGCAGACAGACAGTTCAACACTCTTATACCCTGGTGTCTGCCACATACCGGTAACCGACATAACCACTGGGCCGGGTTGTATGGAAGATTGGAGTGGGATGGCTTTTTCAGCACCACAGTCACTAATCCAGAGCCTATGGGTAAACAGGTAAGTGTCTGACAGTAGTTGAATATTTCTGGTTACCTCTGGCATTAAAGCTTACCCGTGATACATTTAGTTTAGCACACGGTAGCCTTGATCACTCCAGTTTGTTTGCTGGGTATCAAGAACAGTTTATGAAATAATAGCAACCAACTTTATTTTTAGAATAGTACCAACACTGTATAGCTGAATCCTTAACCTGGGAACATCCTGTGCTCGTTTTAATTTGAAGTCAAAATTGTGGAAACTTTCTCAATGGCCCATGGTTTTCACTGGTAGCACTGTGGAGTCATGCCCAGAATAATGCACTCTAATACTAAACCTGCTGTTTTTATGGTTTTCTTCCCAGAAACTGTGCTGTAGTCTTTGAATACCAAACCACTACATTTAAAATTCTTACCTGTGCCACTGTAACCTCTGCCATGCATAGGGACTGATCCAGAAGTTGTGGTTTAAATTGTTTCCATTTCTTTACTCTTTAGGGACGTGTGCTTCACCCAGAACAACATCGTGTAGTAAGTGTGCGGGAGTGTGCACGGTCTCAAGGATTCCCAGACACCTACAGGCTCTTTGGAAATGTACTCGACAAGCATAGACAGGTCAGTTGTAGGTTTTGAGGTTGTGTACATTAGCGTTGACCAGTTGCATGCAGCTCATGCACTAAATCTTGAAAGCCGCAGGATTTTGTAAAATCTAGCACTTAACTCAGCAGTTGAAGTCATTCTAAGCTTTCAGTTTGCCAGTCAACCTTTTGATTGCTTGAGTTGGCTTCCTATAAAACGTTCCAACCTTGTTTTTCTTTAACCGTAATCTGCTGCACCATTTCGTCTGCCATCTTTCACTTTGTTTAAGGATGTCTTAAGCATTGCTGCTAGTGGCATGCTTTCTGTAGTATGAAATCACTTCTTTTTTTTAGCCTAACCTTGTACACTGTACTAAATTGACATTTGGGTGGTGCATGAGCTGCTTCTAAAGTGATTACACTTAAATATGAAGTCAGCAAATGTGTTTGTGTTTTTTTTTTTTTTATCCTGGAAGGGGTGCTTTACCTTTTGTGAAGTGCTGTTTACATTTAGAGGGCTGATTGAAGTCTTTGATGCTCCTTTTAGGCTTCATGTTCATGTGTGGCTGAAACTACCATCTAGTGTTGGACTCGCATGTTTTGAAGTTGAGTGACTTCAAAGAAGTCTTGAGATAGTTACAATATGGTGACGCCTTCTCAACATACATTGTGCTTGGGCATTGGTTCAATGTTTATTTCCTTCCATCCTTTCTTCCCTGCCTGCCATCACGTTTGGAAATCAGTTTGCTGTGTTCTTCGCATGCCCGGTGGTATCCTTATCAGTTTGTGTCTGGCTCTTTCGAGCTATGTTATCACCCAAGTATTCATCTGAAACCCTTTAAACCTCAGATCCTAGTCTGATTCCGTGCCCTTCCAGACCCTTTGTCACCTGAGAATGGAACGCACTGATTCAGTGCTGTCCTGCATGCTACACAAAATATCTGGGCTGATCAGTATGAGGTGAATAAACTGATGGAAGCAGAGACATGAACAGGTGGCATTGTCGGGATGAAGTCGGCTATGCCCTCAATCACCCAACTGCTGATATGGGGTTTAGTGCAGGACCTGAACAGTCAACCATCAAATGGCAATTTGTTTAGCTGTAGTCCCACCTGCCGTGCGCCCGAACACTGTTTTTCTCCACCCCCCCACCACGTATTGTGTACCTTCCAAGTAGGTTTGTCCTTTCTGTGCACGTTTTCAGCACACCCTTATCTAGTTGTTGGGTCTGGAAGAGTTAAGATTTGTGTTATTTTTGGGGGGTGGTTGGCATGGGGAGTCCCTTTGGCGTCAGTCATAGTTTAACAATGGCCACGTACATGCCCATTTTAGATTCCTTTTTCTGCTCTTTGGTACAGCGGTACATCAGAAGACTCCTGACCTTGTTTTTGACTGTCCTGGAGCAGCCCTCAAGCAGTCGAAGGATCATGATGGAGAGGTTTTGTCTGGTGGGATTAACATTTGGACAATACTTAGTTGTCAAATTGGGATCATCCCTGGGGTTCCTTGATACCCTTCTAGAGCATGAGCACGCGCTTCAAATTTTGACTGAATTGCGACCGACTGTTCACCTTAAATGACAAACATCCACTCTGCATGTTCTGTTTGCCTCCTGACCATAAATTGAAGGGCTGTGGGCTGTGACCTGTGCTTGTTTTATTAAAAACACTAGTCCATGGGGACAAGAAACTTCGAGCACATTGGGCAAACTGACAATGCAGGCATGTCAGAGTTGGAGAAAGAGAAGGGGTACACCATTGATGGAAGAAATTGTTTGTGGTTACCAGGAGGAGACCCAGGGGGAGCATCCAGAGACAGTACAAGAATTTTCAGAATTTGAAAAGACTCCTCATAAATAACTTTAGCACAGTGTTGCATGCCTGAAAACAGCCTGATTTTGTCAAAAGACAATGTAGTAAAAAATATGCTAAAGACACTGAAGACTAGTTCATTGACCAATGCCCCGTCGCTGAAGTCAAAGCTTTTGACGCTGAGGAAACTTAAGTAGGAGCTCTGAGTACTTCCTATTCTAACAGAAAGATGCCAAAAGGCAGTTCCTCAGCCTCCGATGGAGCGCGAAAAGGGGATTAGAGAGGCTCCTTCTAGGGGAAAGGTCCAAGGATTGGGGACATGGCGAGGAAAATGTCTTTAGTGAATTTTGTGAAGAAAGAAGGCCTTTGAGGAATCCATGAGGATCTGTGTATCGAGAAACCACTGGGGGGAAATGCTGTAGGATAGAAACTGCCTCTTCTATTGGAGGTAAAGTCCTATCCTTCGAGGCTTTCACCACCATCTCCATGTATCCGCTTGTAGTAAAGAAGGCTACTGAGGTCTCTGGAGTAGAGCTAGAGCTGAAAAAGGAGACTTGTTTTCTCCTCGTGACATTTAGTCATATAAGAGGAACCAGTATTTTCCTGTGCTCCTCAGCATTATGCAACAGGGAAATGAGGAGGTTTTTATGTAAAACTGACATCCAAGGCAGTTACACCACTGAGAAGACACAAAGCCTCAAGACCGGACCCAAAATGTATTCAGGGTCATGTAGCACCAGACTCGCGGATTTCTCTTTCTTGCTGTGGAGAAAATTACCTCTGCATCAATTGGACTTCCACCAGATAAGGACAGTAAGAGGATGGAGGCATAAGGAAGGGAGATGGAGAGCTGCTAAATAGACATGTTCCCCAATACTGGGAAGAAATGGAACACCTTGTCACATCTCCCAGTGGAATACTGTAAAAGCAATATTGAAAGACACCCATTTCATGCCTAAAGTCAGCCTTTCATGCATGTACAACAGGCAAGTGGGAACCTGGACAGTCGAGAGGACCTGCATGGATAAGCATTTCTGGGTTTAAACACTAGGTATAGTCTTCAATCACTGACAATCCCCTTCATCGGAAACTAGTCAAATTAAATTTCCGATGCCATGGGGAACCTTCAGGTCTTTAATCCTCCCTTTAAAAGGGGGCAATTTTCAGGTTAAAAGGGGGCAGGGAAGACCAGTGTTTACCTCACAGAACCAAAAACAGCCAGGATCTAGCCTATTTCAAGGCCACGGACAGTAACCAAAACTCCCTTTTCGAGGCAGAGTGAAACCAAGTGGTGTAAACTTGTTTCTCAAAGTGACTCTAACTTCACAATCCCCCCCCACCCCCCTTCACACCTATAATGGGGAGGGGGGAAATAGAGAAGGATTTCCTTAAGCAGTTGTGAGTGCCTCTTTTGACCTGGTTAGCCCCCACTTTTTGATTGGTATGGATTTCCGATCCCCTTGTGCCCGTGCTTCCCTAAAACCTAATCCACGTGGCCCTTCAGGCCCCTTTAAGTCCCTAGGGCATTGAGACTGAAGAGGGTCCCCTAGGGACACCTCACCTATGCCATGCAGACTTCCACTGCAGCATGCATAGCCTGGTACAGAGTCTTCATGGCACACTTCCTGTGTGCCACGCCAACTAGTACTGCCTGAAGTATATGTAAGTTACCCCTTTAGCAGGGCTTCCAGTGCTAAGGCAGGGTGCACTATACCACAGGTGTGGGCATAGCTGTATGAGCAAATATGACCCTACAGTATCTAAGGTCTGTCTTGGATATTGTAAGTGCCAGGGAAGCCATAGAAAGTACATGGGCTGGAAACTCAACAACTCTAGTTCCCCAGCACTATGATGGCCTCTCTGAAGCAAGGAGTGTTTGGTCCGTCCAATTTTATTTATTGCAGTTACTTAAAACCATTTGCAATATAGCAAGGTAAGAAAGAAGGTGTTTCAATAACAATTATGGCTTTTTTCTTTCCATAAAAAAATAAAACTACGGGCATAGTATAAAAGTTAAAAATTCAGTTACATTTAAAAAAAGATTATCACCATAGTATCAACTTCGTTTGTGCACCTCGACTATTTTTCTGGAATTATCCGAGTCCATTGTCTCTGTCAAGTCTGGAGCGAACGTCCTGCATGTATATCCCGATTCTGGCCAGATCCATTGTTACTGTACAAGAAAATATGGCTGTAACTGCTTTTGTTGTTCGGACACCTTTTTGTAGCCATATTGGCTTTAGTAACTTCCGATGGGATTGCGAGAACCCCGTGCAGCAGCACATCAGATGTAGCAATGATTCTGTTTTGAAGTTGCATATTCTGCAGCAGATTTTATTTTCCAAGGTTTTCCAGCCTGGGTTTAGTTCTTTTATTGGGAGAGGTACAAGTCTTGCCCATTGGATGTTTTTTTAGGGCCTTTCTCCCCAGTGCTTGATCAAGATAAGGCTGGGTTTTGTGGTCCCTGTAAGTTATCACCCCAGATTGACCTCTTCCTTTTTCAAGATTCATGAAGTCAATTTTTTTTGACAGTCGAACATTGTTTGTTTATTGCCATTTTAATAATCAGGTAGGTTATGCCTTCATGGCTCCAGTTTTGTGTTACAACAAACAAATGATGGACGGAATGCTGACAATGCAGACATTCTCCCCCAGTCAAGAGATGTGGGTTAAATCCATCGTTCTTTTGCCCACTACACCACCCCAGTTTAGACATGGCCATATGCAAATCAGTCTTGACCCTGTGCCTCATGGGAACAGTCCAGCCCGAACTGCCAAGCCATGTCTTCCCTGGACCGGAATCAAGCATCCTAGGACCGGTTTCTGGCTATCAGCCGTCATCAGCCAGGATAGCTTGACTCCAGTGGCGTGAGCACGGGTCCCAAAACTTCTACTGCTTCCTGCAGATAAGCCTACCCTGGATTGGGTAAGCCGTCATCAATGGGTTTCAGCCTGCTCTTCAAGCTCCCGTTCGGCGCCTTTAGTACTGAATAGTAGTATTTTGCATGCATACCTAAGCATTCTTTGCTCTGGTGCACCAAGCCAAATTCCAGGCGAATCCCGCTATTGCTGGTGTACTTCGGTTTGTATTGCTGGTTTGTACGCCCGACACTGCGCCTTGTCCATCATTGTGCTCATTTTTCCGGGGAAAGCCTGCTGGGCGTATCCCACGACTGCCCTTTTTGATTGTAGCACTTTTCTAATTGGGATGGTGGTGGGGCTCTGCATTTTCTCTTGTAACTTGCACAGAGCATATATTGTGGACTCCACCTTAGATTTCGTTTTATGTAAGTGCATAGTAGCTTTTCCTGTATCGCTCAGCCAGCACCCAAGGTAATTATAAAACTTTGAGACGGTTATTGTCTCTCTTTCCACATGCCATTTTAGGAATGTTTTTTTATGCAGTTCCCAAAGATCAAAACGTTGGTCTTTTCTGGGTTTATCATTAATTCATTCTTGACGTTGTAATCATTTAGAGCGCTGAGGCCCCTTTGTAAGCCTGTTTTTGTGTGGTCCATCACCACGAAGTCATCCGCATATTGTAAGATTTGAATTTTGTTCGCGCCTATTTTTGGAACTGCTAAGTTAGCATTTTGGATCGACTTGCCCAAGTCCACTGTATACAAGTTAAAAAGTGTTTGGGCTAGTACGCATCCCTGTTTCAAGCCCCGGTTTGTGAAACACTTTGTTGTAATGTTATTTACCAGTTTGACTCTGATCCAGGTATTGCTATATAGCGAAATAATGGCCTTGAGGAGGCCAGATGGAATTTGCCAGTTGCGCAATTTGGACCAAAGCTTGCAACGTGGCACTCCGTCAAACGCTGCTGAGTAGTCTAAAACAGGCATAAACTGGTTTATTATCCTTACTATTGGCTTGATGACCTAGATATGATATTGCCGTGATGTCAATTGTCGAGCAGCCTTTGCAGAACCCTGTTTGATAGAAGGGGAGAATTTCGTTTTCTTCAACCATCTGTTTAATTCTGTTAGCAGGGTATTTGCATAGGCTTTCCCCTCAATGTCTAGAAGGGCTATTAATCTGTAATTCTTCAGTTCTGTTTTATCGCCCTTCTATTCGGTGAATAAGGCGGATTAGACTCTCCCCCAATAAGTTGGATCTTCCCTGAACATCGCAGCCGGCAGGCCGTTTGGTCCTGGTGCCCCATCTTTCCTTATCTTTTTGATCACTTTTTCAACAGCTCTTACATCCTGGTCTTTGAGCATAGCTAGGTTTATGGGGTTTGTGGGTTCCGTGTCGTTATCTATGCTCTCTATGTACACCGTGGAGCTTCCACGTTTAGTGAAATCTTCCTTATCCACGTATATTGCGTCCACATGTCTCACCCATGCGTCGGCTTGGACGGCATTACTCCGGACTACGTTGTTATCTAATTCTGCTATATACTGCCAGAGTTGTCGTTGAGATTTTGTTAATTCGTGGATTTTAATCCACTCTTCTTCAAGCCTATTTAGCTTGATTGTCCAGAGCAGTTTATGTTCTTTATGCAATTCCTTGTACTTGTCCCATGTATTTTTCAAGCCTACGTTCTTGTATGCTCTTTCTGCCCTTTTTAAGTTACGAGTTGTATCAATCAATTTTTTATTATTGTCCGTGGATTGTGTAATGATCATCTCCTTAAGAGTTGGGCTCAGCTGTCTTCAAGCATGTTTTCAGGTCATTTGTCCACTCTGACCAATTTTCCCTAATAGACACCACACCAGGTTGATCCTCTGTATGTTCTTTCCAATGTTTTAGAGCAGTCACCTGGTTGATATTCCATTTTATTCTTCTCACCAGGGCATGTTCTTCGGAGCCTGTTGATTGGGAAACCGTTATAATTTTTTCTCGTTCTTTGGTAGTGACATTAAGTTCTACCTGAAGTAATGCATGATCACTTGTGTTGTCTCTTTTAATTTCAAACTTTTCAAGTTTGCTAGCAAGCTGATTGCATTGGAAAATATAATCCATTGCGGAGCAGTTCTTAAATGTGGTTCTCCCTTGGTTGTTTGGGTCTGACCTTTTTGTAGATACTCAGCTGAATTAAGTTCATAATCTAGTAAATTATTAGTCTTTCGGCGCAAGTTAGGTAAATTCTTTCGCTCTGTTCCTAAGTGATGCAAATTAAAATCGTCCACAAGCATTTTCGCCGATGACCGATCTTTACATAGAATTTCCTGCTTATGACCTTTAATTTCCATTGAGCTGATGTATTTAAGTATACATTAATTACAAGCAACAAGACTATATTTTCCTTATCGCTTTTTCCTTCCATTAGCAATACTTGTAGCATGTTTGAGTTGGTATTTATGTTCTTAACAGTTGTTTTGCGTGTTTGACGTTAGTCGTGATCCCACCTGATGGTCTTTCGTAATGGTTATATTTGGTAGCAGATTGATGGTAACCCGCATACCCTTCAAAGTGTACCGGTTCTGTTGCCCAGGTTTCTTGTAGGCATAGGATATCACCTTCTAGCAATTTATTCATAGCTATAGCTTGTCTAAGGGCTTTTTGTAAGCCCGCCAGATTCCAGGAAACTAGTTTGAGACTTTGGTATATTTTTTGCGTTTGACCTGGTATGCCAGTGTTTTCCTCAATTAACAAATTTGTTCTGGCCTCTGATCGAAGGTCTCCCGAAAAGTCCATAATGTACACTTTTGCGTCGGGTATGGCGAATGGAACTTTATCACTGTAATTACCCATAAAATTGTCCCTCCATTGGATTTTTTTGGGGTGCCTCTGCTTTTATTCTATGTGCGGTTGCTTCCTCCTTGGTGCTTACCATGATACTTAAATTATTATAGTTCTGATCCGGTTGTTTATTCGAGGTACCTTTCAATATGCTACGAGGTTGTTGCTTTACTTTCTTTGTCTTTGACCGAGCTCTAAGTCAAATAAAATTTGCGGATATTTTTCTTGCTCAGGTATCATGAGTGCTATGCCCCAATTTTTGAAAGTATCGGTTTCTTCGAGCACAGCTTCTGCGATGTGGTGATTTGCCCAGTTCACTACTGTGTTTTCCTGGTTGGGGTATTCGTCCCTTGGTTCAAAATGAATCCTCTGTACTTGTTATGTTTGTCAAAGATGGAATATGTTGAAGGAGCCTTAATAGGCTGCCCCTATTTATGATGTCAGGTCTTCCCTTGGATTTATAAGAAGGCTGGAAGACGCTTAGTCTTGAGTTTCTATCTGCCAAGTGGCAATTGTTGTGAATTGCGTTGTGCGGGAATTTAGTTACATCGGGCGTTTTCACCTGGAAGCTTATATGTAGCCCCTTGAGGTTGGGTAGTACCTTGCCCCCTTTTATTTTTGGGATGTTCGTTTGGTATTTTGTCCAAGCAAATAGTTTTGCAGCATAGACTTCTTCTAGATTAACAAAATTGTGCATTTTCCGCCATCTAGTGGTTGGAGTCGGAAAGTGCTTTGTGTTAATTTATTTTTTATTTTATTTTTTTTTGCTTTGGGAGGTTGCGAAACCCGATCCCTCTGGTGAAGCTACAACCCCCATTGTGTGTGTGCAGGCTCTCAAGATTATTTTTTCCGCCATGGAGATCGGAGGTGCCCCGAAGACTTCGGTGAAAAGACAGCAGCAGACGCATGCACCAGAGGAGGCCCACCAGAAACTCCAAGGAGATAGGTGGTAATAGAGTTGCATGGGGGGGAGAAATCTTGAGCAAAGCAGCTTGTTTGGCGCGACTCACATTATTCCTCATTCAGCAGGGCAAGTACACTTTTCGTTGCCTTTTACAGAACTGTCCCCAGACTTAAGGGGATGCTCTGCACAGAGCGAATGCTTCATACACAAACTAGGTAAGAATTTCCTCTTGGATGTATGATCGCATCATGACTGATAATGCTCCACGCACAAGCGCAGGACTTTTAAAATGTAAGCCGCATTTATTTAAACAAATTCTGAATATACTAGTCGGTCGAACTTGCCTGTATTTACAGCACCGTGTTGGTACGCATGCACGGTTTTGGCACTGCATTTCAAACGCACAAATCAAAAGGCTTCATGGGAAGAGATTATTTCCCAGTCTCTACTTCATTTTCAGACACAGCTAGAACTCAGCTCAATCGTGCGCTACGCTTATAAGGTAAAGGGTGTAGTTTTACTTAAAGAGAAAATGTAAAACTCTTTAAAAGGTTGCCAGCAAAGCAGGGTGCTTAATTCCCTACTATCTAGCTAGTGGGCATAACAGGAGTTTTATGGCCTTTACAGTGGAATGCTAGAGGCCTCCTTGATGCTATGTGTATCAGGGAGGGGGTACAGGGCTCGTGTTGAGAATTGTGCTATGTGCAAACAAAGGTTTGGCTTTCCCGCTAGTTAAAACTGAGTCTCTGGTGCTTTTTGTAAATGTTTGTTCCCACCAAACAAAGCCTTCATGGCGACCTCTGAGGCATCATAAATCAGGGCCTTATCTCCGGGAAGCACATTCCTGAACGGCCTTGCTAAACAGGGCCTCCAAGGGGGTTTTAGTTTCTCAATAAAGGCGTAAATAAATTAAAGCACTTCATTAAGTTTTCATCCCCACCTTCCCAAAGGCCAAAATTTATTGTAAGGGGATTTTTCTCTGCAAACCCCAAAACCATGCTATATCACATAGCAACCATATGGCAACATTTAGCAGTTACTAAAGCACCTGGCTATAATTCACTGCAAAGCTTTTTCACGCAAGCAGTACAAGACCAAGCATTTCACGCAGGCTTCACAGCTAGGCTGTACATAAGCCTCAAAGATTGTACTACCAGAAAGCCGCTGATAACAACAAAGCGACGAGGAACAAATAATTCACGGTAAAGCATAGGGCATACAATAAATGAAAGCCTCATGCGCAAAGAGGCAGGCGCTTGCAAAATAGCACTAAGTACTAATATGCGCACAAGTGCAGTGTTACCTGCTGAGCCACTACATTAAAAAAATTGCAATAGTAGGGGACATTGTACATTAAGCCTCTTATACCAAAATAACACATCAGGATACTCTATGGGAAATACAGATGCTGTTTATCACACACCCATAAAACAACTTGTGCTATATAACATATAGCACAGTTACAAAACATAGGGCAATAAATAGCTCAATAACACAGGTAATATGCAAACCTTTACCAGTGAATACAGCCACTTCCAAAGATTATACACTCTTGCTGCACAGCATTGCAACAGGCAAAATCACAGAGGTGCCTGGTACCACAAAGTACAAATGCGCGCAGTTTTGCACCATTACCTACAGAGCCTTAAAACTCTAACGTGGCAAGGCTATGTTAATCCAGAACAAATGGCATTTAATCTTGCACGCAAAAATACAGGGCCTGGGCGTACATGTAGACAAATGCATAGAGCCATGCACCTTCCACTTAGTAAAACAAAGATTCAGGGTTTGCATTTGTATGCACCCAAGATATATACAGTCAGCCCTTAAAACATCTCAAGTATTTGAGTACATCCCCACATAATAACGCACATCAAAGAGGAAATATATATTCTATGCATATTGTCGCATATTTATACATCTAGGTATTACAATGTATAGGGATATATCCAGAAGGAAAACACTCCAAAGGTAAAAAATATATTTATAGATACATAGGTACATAAAGTGGTAGTAGTGTGGACGGTTATCATATATGGGTGTGTATGTGTGTATGTATGTATATGTATGTGTATATATGTGTTCGAGGCATGTGGGCTGCTGAATTCATATCTGTGCATAGATCGCCACCTAGTGTTGGGTCCGGATGTTTGCACGTTGTTGTCCTGGAAGAGTCTTCGAAGTATCACGAGATAGGTGACTCCTCCCCTGGACCACAGTGCGCATGGGCATCCTCTCCATTCTTAGATTGGTTTTTTCCGCCATTGGGTTCGGATGTGCTTAACTTAGCTCAAGTTAGGAAAATTTAGTTTAAGGCCAAAAGGCCTTTAGTTTTCGTCGGTACTGTTCCCGTTCGGTATCGACTGCTTTCTGGATTAGTTTAGAAACTTCTTCCAGCCTTTCGGATCCGTTTGGTCCGAACACTGACCTTACTTCGACGATGGAATCGAGGACCCCATTCAAACGGTGTCCTGTATGCCACGCAAAATACCCACACATCGACGTACACCCGGTATGCAACAAATGTCTCTCGCTGGATCACGACGAATCGAAATGTATGGCCTGTGCCCGATTCCGATCGAAGAAGACTCTCCGGAATCGACGGGCAGCGAGATTAGAAGCGCAGCAATCGGCGCCTGCCCCGGCCAACATCTTCAGCACCGAGGACTAGGATGTAGAGAGCGTGGAAGAAGTAAACTCCAGCCCCGCTTCCGAACAAGATTCCCGATCGGAAGACGCCAATGAAGTGCTTTTTCACAGGGAAGAAGCCGTCGACTAGGTAGGAGACTACGATGAGGCCTTTGGGGCCGAAGAGGATAGCTCTAGCGAAGAGCCAGGCCTACCCGTCGATACGGAGGCCGTTAAAGTGCGTCATTCTATGGCTCAGGTCTAGGGATCGCCTCCGGGCCTTACCCAAGATCAATCCCAAAGTTCTTCGGGCCCGGCCTCAAACATCCAGCACGAGCCATTATTACCAAAGACTGGATTCCTTTCTACGAAACCGAAACCAATCGTCGCACCAGTTTCACCGAAACCAAAAGTGAAACTGGCCGTGATCGGCTCGAAGCCATCGAAGACCTCCACTCCTTCGATGCCAACAAAGACCGTCGGCTCCGAACGCACGAAGAGGGATTTCGGCGCCGAACTCGCTGCAGCGGATATCGGTACCGACCCGAAAAGGAAGGCCCTCGGTCCTGCGGAAGCGCCTCGGCCCCTGGCACCGAAGCAGTCGGCCCGACCACCAGTCAAAATGGCCGCTCCATCTGCGTCCACTTCGAAGACTGCGGCACACGCCAAGTCATCGACTCCGACGACCGCTGATACCTCTCTTCGGCTCGATGACCCTGTGGCTCCAAAGCGGTCGACGCCTGCCTCCACGGTACCGACCGGCACCAAAGAACCTTCAGCGTTCTCGGTGCGACAAGTCGCGGCGTCGTTGCAACGCATCAGAACGGGCAGCCCTCCGATCCACGTCGGGCCCCGACACTAACAAGGCTCCAAACGCACCCTCGGTGCCCACCAACATCACTTTTGGTTTGCCGCCATCCACGGCGCCGAAGGTGTTCGAGATCCGGACACGTGTCCACCAGACACAGTCCCCATCTACTGGACACTCACCTTCTGAGCCTTCACAGCCACAATTCATCGACGCCGACACTGGCAGACTGATGCTCTGCAAACGGAAGATCACGCCAGAGAAGGGCTTGGACTCCTACAGAATACCTCTAAAGCACAAATTGCCAGCAGAGTCGGAACCGGTTCTGTATGAACGCTTGCAAACCTCCTATCAGGTTCCCCAGTCCTTTTCTCCTACGCCTTCCGAAACAGACGCAGTGGAGGACTACATGGGTGATACCACCTACCCTGGGGATGCTGATCCTGATGAGCAGCAGGACCCAGATCAAGCATGGGATGACCCTACAGACCAGGGTACCGCGCCAGATACCCAGGACACGCAGCTTTACAGCGCAAAAACCTCTCCCACAGAGGACACAGCTGCCTTCAATGCCCTCATAGAACGTGCTGCCGCCAATCATGGAGTACAACTCCACTCTGGCACGGTTGAGGAAGACTTCTTAGTGGACACTTTCGCCTCCTCCGAGAGAACTGTCAAAACTTTGCCCATGTTAAAAGGTGTTCTCAAACCTGCAAAGGACATTTTCAAAGAAGCAACCAGGGCACGGGTGCTAAACCCCAGGATTGAAAAAAAATGCAAGCCTGCGCCCGGAGAGCCTATGTACATTAGAGGTCAGTTGCCTCCGGACTCCATGGTGGTTGCTAACGCTCGCAAACGAGCCCATTCGCAAACGACAGGTGATGCTCCTCCCCCAGACAGAGTCCAAGGTGCTGGAGACCTCCGGCAAAAGAATTGCAGCTCAAGCAGCAAACATCTGGCGCATTGCCAATACACAGGCCCTCCTGGCCCGCTATGATCGCTCCCACTACGACACACTTGAATCGCTACTCCAGCATCTGCCAGATGAATACAAAGAGGCAGCGGAGCTCCTCATCAGAGAGGGACAACTCCTTACCAACGCATCCATTAAGTGCGCACTGGATGCTGCCGACACAGCAGCGAGGGCAATTAACACCATCGTCATGTTACGCCAACACGCTTGGTTAAGGATCTCAGGATTCAAACCAGAGATTCAAAACAACATCCTGAATCAGCCAGTCAACCCCGACTACTTATTCGGCCCAGAAGTTGACACCACCTTAGAAAAAATAAAGAGACACTGACACTGCGAAGTCGATGGGGGCTCTGCAAGCGCAGCAATTTCGTAGTGGCTCCTTTTGTCGCCCCGGGAATAGAGGAGCAGCTAGAGGCCAGGGGTCACAGCAGCAATACACTAAAGGTGCACACAGAATACCTACGATAAAACCAACAGAGGTGGATATCGTGGCTCCAGCACTAAGGGCAGAGGACGTGGGTACGGCAACACCAGGTCCTCACCCAAAAACAGTGACGCCCTCTCCCTTCCCCCCCCCCCCCCCCCCCTGACCACATAACACCTGTCGGGGGGGAGACTCCAGCAGTTCCTGTCCAAGTGGAAAACCATCACCAGACAGGTGGGTCAGGGACATTATCCAGCACGGTTACTGTCTCGAATTAACCTCCACTCCACCCAACATACCGCCAAAGCACCGTCCTATGTCCGTAGAGCACTTAGCATTATTGCAGCAGGAAGTGCTAAGTATGCTGCAAAAGGGTGCAATAGAGGTCGTGCCAGTCAACCAGCAGGGGACAGGGGTGTACTCTCTGTACTTAATCCCAAAAAAGGACGGGTCGCTCAGACCTATACTAGACCTGAGACCGCTCAACCACTACATTCTCTCCGAGCATTTCCATATGCTCACCCTACAGCAGGTCCTCCCGCTGCTCAGCCAGGGAGACTTCCTAGCCACACTAGACCTCAAAGATGCGTACTTCCACATACCCATCACACAGGAAATATCTCAGGTTCACTATTCAGGGACCGCACTATCAATACAAAGTCCTCCCCTTCGGCGTGACAACAGCACCCAGGGTTTTCACCAAGTGCCTAGCTACAGTGGCTGCACATCTATGGAGACAACACATTCACATCTACCCTTACCTGGACGACTGGCTTGTTCAAGCAAAGTCAGCCCAGCAATGCGCCAGCCACATGTCCCTCACCATCCTCCACCTTCACAGTCTGGGATTCTCACTAAATTACCCAAAATCACATCTCCAACCCGCACACGTACGACAGTACCTGGGCGTGACCATAAACACTCTGGCAGCCACAGCTCAGCCAAATTTAGTGAGGATTAACAGCATGCAACTGCTGATCTCAAAGTTCAAACCTCAACACTCCCTTCCTGCGTGAGTGTTCATGCAGTTGATAGGCATGATGGCCTCCTGCATTTTCATAGTCCCGCACGCGAGACTACATATGCACCCGCTTCAGGAGTGCTTAGCACGTCAATGGAATCAGGCTCACGGGCAATTAAAAGACCTAGTGTTGGTGAGCAGTCTGGCATACAACTCTCTGCATTGGTGGAATCCACAAAACCTTTGCAAGGGCCGACCGTTCCAAGAGCCTGTTCCACAAATAATACTGACTGCGGACGCCTCTCTCCAGGGATGGGGAGCTCATGTACTCACTTACACAGTGCAGGGACTATGGACAACGCAACAAAAGATGCACATCCACGTTCTGGAACTGATGGCAATCTTCCTAGCCATGAAGGCATTCAAAGTACACTTATGCAACAGTCGTGTTGATCCGGACGGACAACATGACTGCCATGTACTACATACAGAAGCAGGGAGGAACACAGTTGTCTCATCTGGCTCAGAGAATGTGGAAGTGGGCCATTCAGAGGAACATATTCCTCATGGCGGAACACCTCCCCGGCAAAGACAACCAGATGGCGGATCTGCTCAGCAGACACAGCCACCAGATGCACGAGTGGGAGCTACACCCGTCAGTACTCCAACCGTACTTCCAACAGTGGGGTCATCCGGAGATAGACCTATTCGCCACAAACAAACGCAAAATGCCAAAGCTTTGCCACCAGGTTCCCACATCCGCAGGGCAATGCAATATGGATGAACTGGTCCGGCAGATTTGCGTACGCTTTTCCCCCAGCGCCATTGATACCGCTGGTGGCACGCAAACTACGACAGCACTCACTGACACTCATCCTAGTTGCTCCCACATGGGCGCGCCAGCCATGGTACACCACCTTTCTAGAACTTTCCGTGGTGCCGCATCAAAGGCTGCGGATCAAACCTGCACTCTTAACGCAGAACCATGGCGAAATTCAGCACCCAGATCCGCAACAGCTGAACCTGGCAATCTGGCTCCTGAAGTCTTAGAGTTTGGCTACCTAAACCTGCCACCTGACTGTATGGAGATCAAGGAGACCAGGAGACCCACTACCAGAGCTTGCTATGCAGCTAAATGGAAGAAGTTTGTCATTTATTGCAACAACAATGACATTAACCCGCTAGACGCATCCATTCAAAACATAATCTGTTACCTCTTACACCTATACCGATGCAATCTGGCATACACCTCAATATGTATCCATTTGACCGCAATAGCAGCCTATCTCCAGAACAGGCAGCACCTCTCTTTATTCAGAGTGCCTGCCATCAAAGCTTTCTTGGAGGGACTTAAACGAGTAATTCCCCCAAGGCACCCACCAGCACCGGTGTGGAACCTCAACTTGGTCCTCACCAG
Organism: Triturus cristatus; assembly: GCF_964204655.1. Lineage (NCBI taxonomy): Eukaryota > Metazoa > Chordata > Amphibia > Caudata > Salamandridae > Triturus > Triturus cristatus. The sequence goes on along the minus strand of NC_140586.1, from coordinate 125,845,574 downwards.
ACTGATGGGTCCACCTTTCGAACCTCTCCACTCATGTGAGATTCAATTCCTCACCTGGAAAGTAGCTTTCCTAGTAGCAATCACTTCGTTAAGAAGAGTTGGTGAACTCCAGGCACTAACCATTCAAGAGCCATTCATACAGGTTCACGCAAACGGGGTCGTACTACGTACCAACCCCAAATTCATGCCTAAAGTAATATCGCAGTTCCACATGGATCAAACTATTGAACTGCCTGTTTTCTTTCAGAATCCACAAAATGTCGCTGAGAGAATGCTCCATACACTAGATGTAAAGAGGGCCCTCATGTACTATATAGACAGAACTAAGGACTTTAGGAAGACAAAACAACTTTTCGTTGCCTTTTCTCCACAACACCAGGGCAACGCCATTTCCAAAGCAGGTATAGCCAGATGGATCGTTAAATGTATTCAAATTTATTATCAAAAACCTAAACGCACATTAACGATTCCCCCCACTCAACACGAAGGTTAGGGGCGTCCATGGCTTTCCTGGGAAACATTCCTTTACAGGAAATATGTAGAGCAGCCACATGGTCCACTATACATACATTTACCAAACACTACTGTGTAGATGTACACTCAAAACAGCAGGCAGCTGTAGGACAGGCTGTTCTCAAAACTTTTTCAGACTGCTGCAGCTGGCACTGGTAGCCGCCGCTAATAGGAGGTACTGCTATGTATTCTATGCACAGATATGAATTCAGCAGCCCACATGCCTCGAACTGAATATGCTACTTACCAGTATGCATCTGTTCTTGGCATGTAGGGCTGCTGACATTCATATCGCCCACCCTCCTCCCCGGCGCCTGTAGCAGCTGCAGCTCTCAGAATTACTGTATATCATGGTCATTACTTACTGTATCTACTCAATCACTGCCACAATGGCGAAAAACAATCTAAGGATGGAGAGGATGCCCATGCGCACTGTGGTCCAGGGGAGGAGTCACCTATCTCGTGATACTTCGAAGACTCTTCCAGGACAACAACGTGCAAACATCCGGACCCAACACTAGGCGGCGATCTATGCACAGATATGAATTCAGCAGCCCACATGCCAAGAACAGATGCCTACTGGTAAGTAGCATATTCAATATACATGGGCATGTATGTGTATGCATGCACACGCCACTTACCAGTAACACAACGCATGGCGCCTGTGTAAAATATACATAGGCTGTCCGGTTTTAGGTTTAAACCTATAATAACTGATAAAACCCCACTGAAAGAGAAATAGCCCTCACCAGTGAAAACATATAAACACTGAAAACACCTGCACAACCACAAACTAAATTCCATTCAAAGAAAGGAAACGGAGTGAGTCATTTTTTTTCTTCCTGAAGGGGCCAATACAATGTAACTTTGTTATACAAGCTAGCCGTAAGAAAGTTTGGGCTAACATTATTCTGCTTGAGTTTTGTTGTTTAGGGATACCACTAGAATATTGTTTCTTCTTCTTTTAGTTTTCAGTTCTGTGGTCTTTGGTCTAAAGATACAGAGTTTAGAAGCATGTTTTAGGTCTTGTTTAACAATTTTATATACTGTGGAGAATCAGGAAAATCCCAAATCATATTTGATTCTTTCACTGATAGGTAAAATGGCTGGTTTCATAAGAATCTTTCCTAATGTGTCATCACATTTACCCACACAGAGGGTAAAACCCCTTAATACATCAGCCCTCAATTTCTAATGAGTCAGTATTGATAGGCGAATTGCCAACACCCCAGGCTTTAAACATTCAATGCAAGGTATAGTGACCAGTATATGTGAAAAGAGCGCTATCACCAAGCATCTGGGATAGTGGTTAAAACATGACACTAGAATTTTGGAAAACATGGACAGCAGTGTCACTTGGGATGCTCTGAACAAAAGGTTCTTTCACAGTTCAACAAAGATTGGAGTGATATTGTTTGTATTTGAAGTGATTCAGCTACGTATATGAAAGTTGAGTGATGACCTGTCAAAATTGATAGCTGAGCTGAAGTGCTTCCCTGTAAGAGATCCTTGTCACTTGTTAGCTGGTATGCTGAAAGCATCTTTACAATCTTCAGAGTTAATGAGGAATGCTATTGACTTTTTAGTCCATTCTGGTGCAGTGTTTTCTTATGCACAGGAACTAAAACACAAATATTTATTATTTCGTGCTTTGTGTGGCATCAAATAAAGAGTCATCCCAACTGTGGCCCTTAGCGGATGGTTCTCAGTCCAAGGGGCTGTGAATGCTATATTATCCATGTGGCAACCGTTTACAGAATTTTTGCCGAGTAATGATGCCAAAGGTAAGTAATGTGAGGATCTTTGATCACATATTGATAGTGATGTGAAAAAAAGTTCACTCTACTACATTCTTAGATTTTTATAGCAAAACATAACTGCCATTGTGGACATAATAAAAAAACTAGAGTCTGAAAACACCCTTGTCTGCCAAGTGTTCAGCATAATTGGTGTAGAGTAGGCTGGGCGACACCTTTAGTGACTTTAACACTGCAACATGTTCCATATTAGAGTGCTTGGCACTCTGTAAGCAAAGCAATGATGAAGAGCAATTCGGTAACTTTTATTTTACAATGTTTGAGAAATGGATTGCAATGATGCATAGAAATGTCCCTTCACCATCAATGGCATTTGAAGTCAATGAAACCTTACTGTGGTACTCTGTTCTAGATCCCTTCCGTAAAGGGGAATTTCCTCAGTAGTTTCAAAAGTGCTGCTTCATTTTTGACCACTTCAATAACTCTGAGGGCATAAGCGCCCAGATCAGTGCAAATGCTGCAGAACCTGGCCTGAGAACGGCAATCTTCAAGTGAACCAGTATTGGCATGGAAAGCTATGTCAATGGCCGGAGTTAAATTGTCTACTGGCTGTTTTGACATTGCGCATCTCAAGTGCCAATGTTGAGAGGGCCTTTTCACAAAAGTTTACATGGGAAGGAAAGAGCAAGCACACATGACCAAAGACTCACTGAAGAAGTATTGTATGGTGTACTACAAGTTTAATTTGCAAAAATCTATTTGGACCTTATATACACCATACTTGCACTGTCAATATAACATGCGCTATCAGTGCAGAAAGCAAGCAATAATAAAAGCAAAATTTCCATAAACACCGGAAAAACACTGTTTCTGTAGTTTTTAATGGCGCGAAAATGTGTAACCACTGAAAACCACTGTTTTTTTAAGGTATTAAAATCACTTAAACACTGAAAACCCCACCAGAATTTACCAAAAATAGAAACTGAAAACAGGAAAGCCTAAATATACAGCATACATAATGTTTTGATACAGACAGTGCTGCAAATATGACACTATACATACTTTTAAACGCACTGTTACTTCTAAGGGGTAATTAAGTCTCAATCCCCAAGACTCCAACCCCAAAATACAAGTACATATCTACGCACACTACACAACATTTCATTCACCAATGCAATATGTACTTGCAGCACAACATCATGTTTGCTTCAATGACGAAGGTGAGTCAGCTTCACTAAATGGGCTGATCACCATGATACGGGTGGGCTAACCACACATCTCACGCACACTATGGGTGTGGCGAGCTCACAACCACACCTCACACACACTATGGGTGTGGCGAGCCCAAATGGTGGAAGTCTTCTCCTACCACGGAGACTGGTCTTGGCACCATAAGGGAGCCGGCAACTCTTCAAGGGGAGTTAACCGCGACTTACAAAACTAAGGCCGGCAACTGGGGTTGACCGCAGCCTTTTATGGACACCGTAAGGGAGCCGGCAACTCTTCTAGAGGAGTTAGCCACGACTTCCAGAGGTATCCCATATGGCCGGAAACTGAGGTTGGCCGCGACCATAAAATTCGCCAAATACGGGGGGGGGGGGGGGGGGGAATACCCTACCACCACATGCTGCACCTACACACTAACACAAGACAAACTAATCAATACCTCTAACATTGCATATGCCTACCATATAGCAAGGCAGGTTAACGGGGATAATGTAAGAACACATTCCTCACATCTGGCACGCCGGATAGGGCCTCCTACTCATCACAATATATAACGGCTAACGCAACACACACCTTACCAGGTTGTCTTTACGTTACAACTACCAATAACAATTCATAAGGGCAACCAAAAAAAACACAAAACAGGGCGCAGTTCTTCAGGCTTCCTGACTACATGATAAAAACTGCACAAGGTCTGCACACAGCACACTCAAATGTTACTCTATCTCTCCCTTCCGCGTAATCACAAGGGGGGGTGATACCAATAACAGCAGGCATTAATTAGACTTGTACAAATTAGGAGACCATTCGCAGGTAGTTAGCCAGAAGGCCCACTGTGCACAATGCACTTCAAGGGCCGTAACCTTCATTAAAACCAGGGGCCAAACTACGTCCATGACATCTTGCCTCTGCAAGTCAAGCTTTGGGATATACCACATGGGTGGAGTATTCTTCAGGAAGAGAATATAGGCACACGCATATGTGCTTCTACAGCAAAATATATGTATATTAGCTGGTATAGCTTAAGGTGCGTTTAAGGCACAAGGCATATAATAGGGTAAGGCCTTTTCTTTCCTCTACCCTCCATTGTCTCCTGAGGACATAAACAGGACGCACAAGCATGTAATAACGTCCATGTTCTACAAGACCATAACCACAAAAGGGTAATAAATTTCAACAGGATACCCATACAGTTGTCTGTTGCTACCAAGGTGAGCATCAAACAAAAAATACGTACTCTCGTAAATCAGCCAGGCACCCCAAAAAACCATTAAGCCATATCTACATAAGGCATTAAAAATCAGCCCATTGCATGAAACATAAATAAACAAGAGCTAGTGGTTGGTAAAAAACCAGATTAAAGAAAATAATGATAAAAATAGCACTCGCAGAATAAATCGAGCAAGTCGGGTGTTAACCTACACAAGGATGAATGGGCCGATAAATTAAAGTGTTTTCAATACAACATCCAATCTGTTTGTGCCTGGTCACAGCTAAACTATTTTAAAAACAAAGGCAGATATATACACAAGGGAGTACATATATGGGTACTTTCCTCCAAGGAAAGCCATATGGATACCTACTAGGTACACACAACATAAGAACTCCTGTTCTCTCACAAAACTGGTGGTACTCAAAACCATTTGTATTTTTAGTATCCTAGGGGAATCAACTACACTTCACTCCCTCCTCCACACTTACAAAATACCGCTACGCAATCGATGCACAATTTTGTGAATCTAGAAGACGTCTATGCTGCAAAACGAAATTATTACTTACCTGTAAGAATAGTTTTGCATCCTAGACTGTTCTAGATTCACATAAAACCCTCCCTCCCCAGTGAAGGGGGGGAAAAGAAAATAAAGTAAATAAAAGGAGCATTCAAAACATAGTCCCTACATAAGCATAGTACATAAGTACTTCCAAGGTTAAAAAATAGGTAAAGCTATACATCTTTTAAATATTACATACGTAATATATATTTTTTTAAATGCAGCAACTAGGCTGCATATCTCCTATTATATCAACTGATGCCCCCTCTGGGAAGAGGACACACCTAGCTACCTATATATAATAAATGATGGTATATAGGTATACCTATGTATGCATATACATGTAGATAGAGGTATGTACATTTTACAATTCGACAAGTGTCCCTGCACTCTCAGCCCTATAAGCAATCAATATTATACTTGGTCAAAAAGCAGACAGAATTGCAATGCAGACGGGGAAAAAATAATCTGAGCCTGCACACACGATGGGGGTTGTAGCCTCACCAGAGATCAGGTTTCGCAACCTCCCAAAGCAAAAAATTGCACAATTTTGTGAATCTAGAAGAGTCTAGGCTGCAAAACTATTCTTACAGGTAAGTAATTTCGTTATGTCCGTTAAAGCCCTCTTTGCTACCTCCTCTTGCTCAGGTTTCTTCCGAGTTTCTCTGACGGCCGATTGTTCAGCTTTCTTCTGCAATTCTCTGGTATCTAATTCAACTGGACTTTTCACTGCCTCAGTACCATTGCTTGAATGTTTATTTGCTTTTATATATTTGGAAAAAATTGGATATGGTTTTTTTTGATTGCTGATTCTGTTTCTGGTTAAATGTTACTGGTTCTTTAGAGCCATGTGTAGGCTGTCCCCAGCTTCTTCTGAGTTGTGTTATCTTTTCAGCCTTTTTTTGTTTTAATTTTTTCTTCATACGTCTGGTCCTATTCAGTTGTGTTGATTGGGTTAAAGCTACTTGATTGTCCTCCAAATTTGGATTTTCTATGGTAACTTATCAATTGATTGGCTAAGTCTGCATCTATGCTTGGCTTATTTGATTCCTCTTTTTTACCGATGTACTGGGGGCTTGCTAGCATGTTAGACCTATTGTCGTTGGTTACCCTGGTCTTTAAATCCTCAATGAGGGTAGTTAGGACTTCTGGAATTGTTGCCAGTTGATTGTTGGGCAACAAGCACATTCCGTATTTAATGTGGTCGCGTAGGCCTGTGCTCGCATGATTAACGAGTTGAGATCAGCCAGTTTTTGATCAATCCCTGTGATTGCATTCGCCATGATGTTTAGCAGGTCTACTTGTACATCCATCTTGTTTGAATGGTAGTTTAATGCCTCCAGAGTGAGTTGTGATGTTTTGAAGGTGTCCCATATTGTCCCTGAATCGGCGGCTGGCGCTGTATTAGTTAATGCTGGAGCATCAGTCTCAAGGCTTTGACTCCAATTTGCTCCGTTAGGCGTTTTCTTTAATGGTGATATAGATTATAAGGTTTTTTCTAGTACCTTGATATTCTGATCTGCTTCCTCGTGATATGCTTGCATTGATGTTTGAGAATTTTTACCTGGACCTCTATAGGTTGTTGGGCCTCGGTGCTAATAAATAATTCCTGAGTTTTGTGCCAGAATGAGCTATCTGGCTCCTCTTGTAGACATTCTTTCGCCTGCAGAGATTGTTCTCTAGATCTAATTAGCTCCAAATCTGTTATGGATCCCCAAAAAGGTCTTGTCGTTCCATTGGTTCTTGTAACATACTCAGTTGGGCCCATAGCTATTCTTGGGTCATTTGCGTTGTCGAGGGCATTTGTCGTATACTAAATTTGTGTCCTTTACTTGTGTGTCCCTAGTTTGCTTATTTATTGGTGTAATTGGTGGGGGTAATTGATTTTCTCCCTCTTGTTTAGTGAGCATTGTCCCTGCTGGATCTTTTAAAAAGTCAGTCTTGCATGTGATTTTGTTTGTCTTGTAAATATATGAAAGATTAATGATATTAATGTTTGCGCCTCCCCCTCCGTTTTTGCTTTGTTGTTGGCCGGCATTCCTTGCGCTTTTCTTTTCCTTTTTATTGCAGGGCAAGGTGCTCTGTCTTCCTGACCTCATATTTTGTTATATTTAATTTTATTTAATTATGTTTATTGTTCAACTTCCCCCTTTTTCGCACAAGGCTGCAAACTCAGAGCAATCTCTAGGCACAAGGGAGACTAGGGGGGCACTAAGAGTGAGGGATGATTGATCAGCTACAGACCAGCAATGGCTCACCGACTTGCTATTACCGACCAAAAGCTCTCTATCACCTTACACACTCGCTCCATGCTCCACCTTGGCTTGCTGCTCTGGACAAAGCCAGCACAGCATAAACACAGTGCCTCCCACCGGGACAACAGAGCTGCAATCTGCACCCTTGCTCCAATTGGTCTGCTCGTCCTGCTCCACGGCCACTGTCACCCTTACCGGGCTACACCAACGCCTTGAAGCCTGGTCTAATCCGGGCAAAGCAAGCAGGGCACCAAGAACCGGAGCACGTGCAACAATTTCGGCACTTTTGTCAATTTTGTCAAATATAATTACAACGACGGTGTCCTTCCTCGCACCGCTTCAGGTGACTGAACAATGGAGGCCAAGTTTTAAACCGCGTTGGCCCTCTCACTACGGCCTCCATCTCCCCCACCGCTTTCCACGTCTGCCGCACTGTCCTGTGGCCACACTACCCCTCAACGCAGGAGGCGTCGGATACTGGGCTCAGCGGCTGTCTACACAACAGGGGGGGTGGGGGGGGGGCACCAACAGCTGCAGCTGCCCAGCCGTCAGTAGCATGGCACGGCTGGCAGGGGTGGGTCAAGCGGCTCCCGGCGATGGCAGCTCTCTGCGCCCGCACTCCACCGCCTCTCGCTCTGTCCTCTCTCTCCGTCCTAGCCGCGTTCTCGCAGCTCTGTCCTGTCAGTATCAGGTGTTCTCCACACTGCAACTTCACCAAAATCCAGAGCGGAGATGGAGCACAGCTCCTGTTGCACGAGAACTGGGACCAGCCTGCAGGAGTGTTTGGTAACAAACGACTTTTCAATAAACGTACACTGATGCCCATGGTGGATTTATTAAACGATTTTACTCGGAGGGCACCTCAGAGGTGCCCCCTGAAAGCCTACCAGCCCAGGTGTGGTCATACTGGCTGTAGGCAGCCTTCCACCACCACCAGACATGTTTCTGGGCCCCTGGGTCAAGAGTCTCTGCTCTCTAGGACTAGAAACAATGCACATCCTGGGCACAGTGCTCGAGAGCAGCTTCAAAAGCCTGCCGCATTTGTAATGTATTCCCACCCCTCCCCGCCTCTTCTGCTAGCAGCCGATGGCAGCCCCTGATTTACGCCCCCAGTTTGGGTGGGAAAACTATCGGGAATAGGTGTCCCCACCTTTGCCGACCCAGCAAGGGGAAGCACATCTTTCAGTCCCCACCGTCTTGAAGATGGGAGACCCCCTCCAATTCGATAATTGAGGTTGTAGTCCCCCCCCCCCCCCCCCCCAAGGTAAGGTGCCCATTGGCCCTACCTGCTACTGCCCTAAAATGCCCCTACATTAAGTGTTTAGGCATCTCCCCCCAGACCTGGAAACTAGTTCCTGCTGACCTAAGGATAAAGACACCATGCAGTGAAGACCACTGACTTGGCCCTACCAGCCTGTTTCTAATTTCCAAGACCCTGCAAAAGACGACACCTTTCCTTAGGCTGACTTGCAGAACCTGAGGAAGACTGCCTGCTCTTCAACAAAGACCAGAGACTCCCGACGATAGCGACTGTCCAAGACCCTGTGCCCTCTGGATCAGAGTCCTGCCCACTCTGCACCCAATACCCGTGTCTAGGTGGACCACTGACCCAGAACAGGTTCCCCATCGATTCTGACCTCCAGTCCACTGTTGGCTGACCCCCTCCTGGACTCCACGGCGCCTGCAGCCTGAATCCAGACTCTACCCTGACCACAACCGGCTTGGTAAGAATATGACGTCTAAAGTCACCCGAAGCCCCTGGGCCTGGGTGAGCTGAACGGACAGTGCACCTACGATCCCCTAAATCTCCACTTACCTTGTGGTGCTGCTGGTCTCCCTCTTGCAACCTCTGAGATGCCTGTAGCCGGTTTGTCCAAAGCAACTTCTCAATTGAACAGTATTGGGCACCCAACGCTGTATTTAAACCCTGCTCTCAGCCACCCCTGTGCTGCTGCTGGTGGTGGTGTATGTTTGGTGCTGCTTTGTGAAATCCCCCTCCCTGTGCTTGCGATTAACTCCAAAAGCTTGGCCCCTGCAACTGATATACCTACCCGCCAGCAGTGTGGTTTTGAGCACCACCAGTCTCCATTGAAATCCATTGGGGCAAACTCAGATTTTGACCGCTGTCCCTGTGCCACTGGTTGTGCAGTTTTGATACTCCCCTGACCTTTGCCCCTTGCTGACCTTTGGTCCCGAAGACTAACTGTAAGCTGCATACTTGGCTGTATAAACAGCATTGTTATCCTCCATAGGATAACCTTGAACTATTAAATTGCATTATGTCTACTTTTGAAAGTGTTTTGATAAAAAAATTGCATTACTTTTATCCAGGAAATGTCCAAGTGTGGTATCTAGGCATACCACACTGAGCAAGAAAAGTAATCCGAAAAGTAATTTATCAAGTGTTCACAAAGTAACTGTACTGTAATTTCTACTGTCTGAACATTTGACCTGCCTGTAACAAACAATTGCATTCAACTGTATTCTTGCAAAGTACTATTCTACTTACCTGTGCCAAGTCCTGCTTGGTTCTAGAAATACAACTAAAATATTTGTATTCCAAACATATTGGTCAGAGTTCAGTCTTTGAGTGTGACATTTCTTGCCCGAGTGTACAATTAAATGCTAAACCCTAATCTCTGAAAGCCTTACTGCTCACCCACACTACCACAAATAGAGTAAGGCATTATTTACCTCTAAGCCTTTGGGGATCCACTTGACACTGTGCACACTATACCTTACATGGGTATAGTATATACAGTCAGCTTCCTACACCTACATAGTTGGTGCAAAGCATATATGACTAGACTCTGTTTCATGCTGCAAAAGAAACCAGTTAATTTCCATTTTGCAGCTTGAAACTCCTAGATTCACATGAGACCCTTCCCTCCTCACCTTTAGCAGATAGTTTATGGAAGAGGTAAAGAAAAAAATCAAAAATGGTGGGCAGGTATGTAGGCATTGTGGGATTATGGTCGAAGTCATAGGGACTCTGCCCACGTAGACCCGCACCACAATCAAGAGTGTTCTGAACACTTCCGGACCCAACCACTAGATTCTGGGATTGTGCGGAGCATGTGATTCTAGAAGTGTCAAGCTGCTAAACCATAATTATAGGTAACCGATATCCTGTTGCCAGAGCAAACTAGTGTATTTCTATTGCAATTGGCTGGGGGGAAAACTCCTGAAAGCTTTTAAACGGTTATACTACATAATCCCTTAAACTTTCTGTTGTACTTCATATTCATTTTTTTTTTTTGTTTGTTTTTGTTTTTTATCAGGTTGGTAATGCTGTGCCTCCTCCTCTGGCAAAGGCTATTGGTCTGGAAATTAAAGCATGTATGCTGTCCAAATTGAAAGAAGAAAGTTCAACAGGTACTTCTCAACCACACTCCTAGATTTGTTGTTTTGTTTCAATAGGCTATTTGCTTTGTAGTAAAATATAAGGTTAATGAGTAAGCTCTGAAATCTACGCTCCCATGAGCACCACACCCTTGATTTCTGGTGCACCTCTTGTGAAGTGAATCAGGAGGTTTCACTTACTGCAAGTTAGCTTATCTGTATTAAAAAAGGCCTGGAACTTTTTTTCATGAAGCATGACTGCGAACTACAACTGTCAGTTTCTCAATTGCTGTTTGAGCAGGTGGATGAGGCATCTTATGTGCTTTAATTCCCTGTGTGCAAATAGCATTCCAGATATTGTACACTTTTTAAGGCCTTCAAATGTAAAAGAAGCTGCCGACTTTCAGCCTACTGTTGAGTGGAAGAGTGTGCATGGAGGTGTGGAGTTAAGATCTCATCAAAGTGCCTGTAGGGAAGACCTGATGAAGTGAAGGGACTACAAGTCCCTATTGAATTGTGAGTTTTGTTTATATTTTGCTGGGGAATTTAATTCTTAAAGAATAATTAACCTATACAACTACAGGTTTCCAGTTGGGTCCAGTTCAGAGAGTGTAACTTATAAATCCCTTATTTGTCATACATCGGTCTACCAATATGCCCTTGTAACGGGTATTGGTGATGTATAGTTCATAAGTATCTAAGATAGTACAGTGTTGCCATAGAGTGGTTTGAAATCCTAAAGCTGGAGTCTGAAGGCAGAATGGCAAAATACCCATTATGCTAAACATGGTAGAAGGGGCTCTTCACAGTGTGGCTAACAGTTGTCATGGATTGAAATTTGAATGATTAGGCTGTTTGCATCATGTGCTACTGTACACGTTTTCTAGTGTTTGGTGCAGACATTGCATGGTTTTTCTTTGAAGTAAAGCTGGAAATATCCCTCCTATCTGCAGATTTAATCTCCTTTTTTGAAAATGTCAGGCATCGGACTGAATCCACTTCAATAGATCTCCACACTGGTTGGGGGTGAAAGCTCCATTTCAACATCATAAGGAGTTTCCCTGTGACTTATTTGAGCTATTAAAGGCCCCTGTGGGGACTTATTATTTTCATTTTTTAATTTTTTTGCACCATTGACTCTAATCTGGAGCTCTCAATCCCCTCAGGAGTTTGACGTTGGAGACTTTTCTTGAGGTGAAATTTTTGTCACGTCACTACCCAAACTGTCAGGTTTCAAACCCCGGAAGGAATGATGGACAAATGTCCATTACAGACCCTCATTAAGTCTCTATGGTGCTTGGGTCCAACCATGACATGAAGGCCTGCACATCTTGTTTAAGAATGCACCCCAAGGCCATAAGAGGGAGGCCAAAATGTTCTTGGCATGGGGGAGTGGTGAAATTACAGGCTGAAGACTCCAGAGTCGCCGCCACCGCCTGTCATCCACAAATATACGTGAGGCAACATGGTTCAGGACGACACCACACATTGAACTCAGTCACCAAGAGCTTTCCTCTCCACAAGCATCTATAGGGACCAGCAGCTGATGGAAGTTATCAGGGAAAATCGGACTCCTGAGGCTCCACCTGACTGTCATTCCCAGAGAAGCTACTGTGAGCACCACTGATTCTAACGCCCCAGTCCGCCTTATCCAGAGCTCCCTGCTCTAAGGAATGATCCAGCCACCCAGGGCCAATGGTTTATCTTCAGTAGCTTGCTGACTCCATACCGTCTGATACTTAGTTTGCAAAAGCGTTCACAACAGGAAGCATGACCCCAACATCTTTCAATCCTACCAGTCACCTTGGCAGATCTAGATCTACATGCCCTTTGGGGACACACCACAAACAATTCTCCCTAATGTGCAAGACAACATGCAGTCACTTTTCGGTTTTGGTGGGAGATGTTCAAGCTGCAGCCAAGTAATCTTCTGGCTTGGATATAGTGGACTCTGTTGGGATAGCCATGGGGACATCTACTTGATACCACAAATTCTTGGTTTGTGCAGCATGCCGAGACTGTCCTAATTGAGATTTTCAATGGCTCCCAGCTCTTTGATGCAAAAGCTGACTAAACCATGGAGGGGTTTAAGGAAAGTAATCCAGATTACTGGGCCTAAACTCAAACTATACAATTGCCAGTTTCGACAATTTTAAGACCTTTCCAGAGGTTTTTGCTTTTGGCCTTGACCAGTAACCGTCCCAAAAGCAACAGGCAAACTCACTATAGGCATTAGAGCGGTCTGGGCAAAGTAAGAACATGACCCTTGCCACTTTGACCTTCTCCCCAGCAAATGGAGGGACACAGCTGTAGTTCCTTCTTGTCAGAGCACAGGCCACCAGTTGGAGGACAGATGTCCTATTTTCTTCCAGCATGGCGATTCTATTACTTCTGATTTTGGGTCTTGTAGTTTGTAGAAAGGAGGATATGTCCTACCCTTTCAACAAAACACCCACCCCTTCCTCACCTACCAATATACTCTGCCAGACCACTGGTGTACTACAACAGGAAGTACAAATCTTGCTCCAAATGGGCGCACTAGAGTTGCTTCCAGAGCAGAAACTGGGTCAGTGTTGCTACTCTTTTGTATTTACTGGTCCCCAAAAAGGGTTGCCATTCTTAATCTGTTCCTAGACCCCAGGGTTCTGAACTTTTGTCCTCAAAAAAGGAAAAGTTCAAAATGCTGTCCCTAGCCCGGGTTCTGCTTGCGCTGGAAGCAGGAGACTAGATGGTCTGTCGACCTGCAAAATGTTACAGTAGGATCAGAACACTACCAATTTGTGATCCTGGTGCTTTTGGTCTGACTTGCGCTCACGTCTTCATGAAGGTGATGGGGAGTGGTAATGTCACATCTAAGATCAGAGGGAGTCCTGGTGTTCCCTTACCTGGACGACTGGCTCCTCAACCAGCTCCCCAGAGATGGTGTCTCACCACCTGCAGATGACTGCCACATTGCAGTTCGATATCTGCTTTTCGACCAGTCCAAATCTCGCATGTCCTGTCAGCGCATCCTGTTCATATGGACTATACTGGACACACCACACAGCATCAAGTACATCTGTCGCACTCACTCACTGGGGCACACAGAGGGTTCAGGCTATGCTACTGATTCAGAATTTAGCAATCATCCTAGTTATGATTGTCTTATGCGTGCTCGGTCTGCTAGCTTCCAGCATTCTGTTGATAACTCTGAAATGTTAGCACGTTTGTCCTCCAGTGGCTCGATTATGAGGGAATTCTTCAAAGCTGTGTCAGTCTCCAGGGACACTGAAGCAGAACTGTAATAGTGAGATGTGGAAAGTAATCTGTCCCAAGGGAAGCTGCTTCACCTTCCACTGGCTCTTCTTTCTTCGAACAGAGGGTCTCTGATCTCCAGAATAATTGATGTTCAGTACGAGTCTGGCATTGCAGGTGATCTGGTGGCTCTCCTACCATTCAATCTGTCCATATCTTGATGGACAATACAACATTGACACTATTTTAACAAGCGCAGGTGCGTGGGGGGAGAGACACTTGAGGCCACATTCTGATCGAGAAGCTGTGACTGGCTATCAACCTGATCAGATTGTCCTGAGCCCAATCACCTAGCTGGTGAGCTAAATGCACCAGTGGCCTGTATCAGTCAGCATCATCTTTCCGACCGAGTGATGCCTACACCCCGAGGTTGTCCAGTACATTAATCTCTGGACTCATGTGGATCGTTCTGCCACTCACTAATGCTCACTGCCTTAAATGATGTGCCCATTAGTATCCATTGCAGGTAGCATTGGGGTAAGTCTCTTGATGTGGAAGTTTCCAAAAAGGGTGTGGTGTGCAGACCTTGTAAATCCCTCCCTATATCCCCCACTTGGACTTAGTCACAGGATAGACCTTTTGCAATCACTTGGGCCGGTTCTGCACCCCCAACTCCAGAGCCTCCACCTTAATGTCTAGTGAGTGGGGCAATCAAGTGTTTTTCCCCTTGCCTCCTGAAATGCTGGATGTTTTGTGTCCATAGACATTCTACCAAGAAGGGCTTATTAGAGCAGGATCGTCCGTGTTGTGCAGTTAACTCTGTAGCCAGTCTGTTGGGCATTCTGTTTTGCCTTTTCACTAGCATAGCAATGGTGTGCAGTGGCCACTGTCGAGTGATGCGTAATGGGCATGTTGGCTTTCCTATGATTGCCTGACCAGCTTTTTTTATATTCTTTTCTTCAAATCTCCCATTATAATGTGATTCTCGAAGGGGCTCATGAACTTTGTTCTCAATTTGTGGCGTTGCTCAGTTGCCCTCTGAATGCTTGCTTTTTCATCTCTATCATGTCATCTAGACAGGCCAGTGAGTTGAAAGCTTAAGAGTACAAAATCTTTGGGGGTTTTTTCTGTTTTTTTTTTTCCTGGTTAATTCATTCTAAAAACGAAGACAGCCTTCCTGCCATAAACGGCTAACCCATTCAACCTCAGCCAATCAACCTGCCCCCCTTCTTCCCTTACCACATCCATTAAAGAAAGAAGACCCCACAGACTGGACCTTAATAGCTTCCACCTTTTACATGGACAGAACACGTGAATTCATACTATGACAAGCTCTCCATAGGCTAAGTGGGGAAGGTGAAAAATGAGGTAGTGCACAAGGGCCTTCTCGCAATCAAACCTGAGCTTCAAGACATGTGCTATGCCTTAACAATCGAGGGCCCACATGAAGGGTTAAGAGCCCATTCCACCCGAGCTGAATCTGTTTGCGCAGGTTAGAAGGTGCTGGTGAGAGACTGCTGCAAGGCGACTACATAGGATTCGAGCCACACTTTTGCAGACCTGCTAACTCGCATGTGCCACTGTGACGCAATCTGCTTTGTCACATAGTCATATCACAATGGTAGGGGAAACGAACTGGTAACCGTTGTAAATAGCGGTTTTCCAAAGCTTTGACCAGCCTACGTTCCTTCAATGGAGTGAAAACACTCCAGGACATCGGCACCAGCCTCCAAGCTTTTTCTTGAAGGGACTGGGGGGGATGGATGGTGATTGGGGGGGGGGGGGGTGAGAGGCATGGGTTAAAAGTGCCTATTGGGTACTTCTCGGCCGAGGCCCTGCCCCCTCCTCACCCAGTAATATTTGTGTTGGCAGGTTTGCTTTTCCAAAGCGTTACTGTTTGAACCCTGTATCAAGACCAGGTCTCTCACTCACTCTACATTTTTTGGTATAACCAGCTGTGCACTTTTCTCCTGGTTGGGTACTGCTTGGGAAATGCGAAATTAAGTAAATTTCGTTTTGACTCATTATTACTCTCTAAAAACTCAAATTGTAACAAGCAAACTTGGGAATAATTCAGAAATGCCCAGACCTGGTTTAGACTTCGCCACCTTTGGCCAACAGGACTGGATTTTCAACCTTGAACCAAAATTACTCCTTCTCTAACGAACATGATCGTCCCTGCAACAAATGAGGGATGCTACGTTATGCCACATAATTAGCCTTTTCATGCAAAATTTAGTAAACTTGCCACATAATTTAGTGCTTCTGTGCTGCATAATTTCACTGACCCTGCCGAATTGGCTTTATTGACAGTACTAAAGCTTGAAGAAAGACCAAGCAGCTCTTAGCAGCTTTCAAGCCAGCCCAAGCCCTGAAACACCCATTTCTCTAGCAATGGATTTTTCATAGATTCACTTGCTTAAAATGTTACCAGTCGCGATGCAGGGAAATCGCAGTAACATTAAATGGCAGTTAACCATAACCAACATCTTTAAGACTATGGCAGTTTTTGTCTACTAGCACATCCATCTCAGTTACAGCCTTGGCCCCCACCATTGGGTTGGGAGAGTGGAAGGGCTACATTATCCCTAGAGTAATACATCGCCATCACAGCTTGATTCGTCTCCAGTCTCCTTTCCCATTTTCCCTCCTTACTGGAAAGAGATTAGCGTTCACTGCCTTAATGGGTCTCGCAGCCATGGAGCAGACCTGCTTAATCTCCATCTAACATTTGGTCCTGCACAAAGGACACTTAACCTAATACTGGATAATCTTTCATAGATTCACATGCCTGAATCATTCCCCGTCTGGATGGGAGTCCCTGTCTGGATGGGAGTCCCCAGTACATAAGTAATGTCCCATTATACATGTATAGAGTAATAGGCCTAAGGCCTCACATTAGTAACATATCCAGGTCCTTTTGTAATAAGGACCAAACTCTAGAGAACAACCAATCCGCTGTCACCACCCTCTGGAACCTTCCTGGAAGGAGCTCTAGTCCCTCAGATTTTCTACCGTACGTCGTTTTAAGGGAGTCTCCACTGAGCTCTGCTCAGGTTTTCCTTATTTCTTGGATTTAAGGTATGATGTTCGGATTTTACTCTGAAGTCTTTACTGTCTTCATGTCGGACACGACTAAAAAAAGGCCTTTTTAGGCCCCGTGGTTCCTGCAAAAAGTTACGTCGACTACCAACATAAGCACTGCCTCTGTCTTTATCCAGACGTTCACCTAAAGACTGCAAGGTATGTTGTACCTTTTCTACAATAACACGAAGACCGTGAGGGAAGGCTTTTGACTTTGCTGCAGAGGCTTAAGGACAAAGGACACCTTGTCCTCTGCGGAGAGTGAGCTCATCGAAATCCTCTTCTAAGACTCCTCAAAGGCCCAGAGATGTCTCTCCAGGTCCTTCTACGCAGCAACCTCAAAAGAAGACCCAGGAAAAAGTCTTCAGAGGCTTCAAAACTTAAAGATTTACCTGCCAGGGTGTCATCTCCTTCAAGGGTCGCAGAAACCAACTTCAGACCCTCTGACTCCTCCGCCGAGGGTGAAACACTTTTTTAAAAAGCCTTCCTCAGCCCTGTCTACTACATCCCGTCGACGGTGGGCTCGACAACAAGATCTCCTTATACAGCTATTGGAGTGACCTTGACGACTACCATTTCTACAATTTTGGTCTCGTCTGAATCCCTTTTGACGTCTTCGACTGCACATACCCCTTTGTCGCTGACAATCAAGGTATCTTCGACAGCTCGCTCGACTACCATGGCGACTAGTGGCTCGTCGGATATGCACGTCAACAAAGAGTGTACAGTCTACCTTCCCGTTGACTACCATCCTGACGACTTCGAGAGGTTTCTCATCAATGGCAGTGCCCGTTGTGACCATCGATGATTCTTTGTCGACTACTATACAGACCACAGCCTCGTCTACACCTAAATCAAAGACTGAAATTGCATATTTTTAGCAAAAATTCACGAAACCGAGGCTGACGCCCTGACATCACCCAGTAGGGTTCAACCATTACTTCCTTCATCTTTATGATGATGATGATGATCCCTCTGAGCTCAATGTTAAAATCAGGAGGACTCTGATTAGGATGACCAAGATATGGATGAGCAGGCGTACTATCATGACGAAAGCCATCAACAGCCACAGATGGTTTGGCTTACTTCAGCCCTGGTCTGACCTGCAATTTATGATCTCAGACTAGATGAAGAGGTTCCCTACCTCTGCTCCGTCTCCTGCTCCAGTTCTCTCTCCACCTCAGAGCGCAAGATCCGCCTCCTACCATTGAAGTGCATGTGCCGCCTCCTCCCTCTACGGACGATGAGGATGAACCACAAGAAGGGGAAATTCAGGATACTCAGTCACATCATGACGAATGGGACGACTGTTATCCCTCTTCCAGCATTGCCATTGCCTCCTCAGGCGCGCACTCCTCCCGAAGATGAGGTTTCCATAATCTCCTGGAAAGAGCAGCAAAACGTTTTTTCAACTTCCAATGCCTTCTTACCAACAGGACTGTTTCCTTTACAATTTCAAGGAACCATTCAAAAAATGTTAGGTCTATGCCCATCATAGATTATATCTGGGATCAAGATAATCCAAAACCCTTCTACAGATCCTCCAGTCTTGCCAAGATTAGATAAAAAAATATAGGGCTCCAGCCTGCCTGATAGGCCATCCCAAGCCTGATTCAGTGATTACTCTGGCAGCTCAACGCAGATCAAAAAACCCTTCTGCCCCACTTTCAGTGCCTTCGGATAAAGAGGGCAGATGCTTGGACAATATTGGAAAGCATTTTTCCTCCATGTCAGCGGTGCGAGCGTCTAACTCGTTGGCGTTATTGGTACGCCACAACAGGCAGATGTGGTCAGACATTGCATCATACCTAGAGACCCTGCTGCAAGATTGTAAAGAAGAAGCAAGAAAGGTGCTGCTGGAGGGCGAAAGGTTGGCTTCTGAAATTATCGACTGTGCGATGGACATCGCATCCACTGGTTTCCGCCAACTTGCTGGGGCGGCAGTCCTAAGGTGCTGAGGATAACTTGAGGCAACAACCATCCGGCCTGAAATTCAGACTCAAATCCTTGACATGCCCTATGATGGACAACTCCTTTTTGGTACTCACATTGATGAAACCCTCCAAGGGATCAAAAGATACTACTACTGCCAGAGCTTTGGGCACCCTTCAGTATAGAAGCACCACTTTTCGAAGCTCAAGGGGTAGAGGGCAATATTCTAACAGAGGCTACCAGCAGTATAGGTCTTCCTACTCCTCTAACCAACAATACAGGCCACAATTTCAACAGAGGCAACAGACAGACTTCGTACAAGTCTTCCTTTCGCAGAAGGGCCGGACAGGATTCCGCCCGACACAAATGACTTCTCTCTGCCACTAATCGGTTTCTTCTCCACCTTCCAAATTAGGAGGAAAAATATCCCACTATCTTCAGAATTGGAATCCAACCACAACAGATCGTTAGCTTCTCCAGCTGGTGCAGTTTGGACTTTGTCTAGCATTTGTGCAAACTCCACCGACACCTCAACCTATGGCTCACAAACATTTACATCTTACTCCTGGAAATATCATTAATGATCCAGAAGGGAGCTATAGAACGGGTTCCTGTTGGTCAAAGAGGACACGGTTTTTACTCCTGAAAAGGAAAAGAAATGGAGGCCAATCCTAGATTTAAGAAATCTAAAATTCTTGAAGAAACCATCCTTTTGCATGGTCACCATTCAGGAAGTCCTGCAGCTTCTCAATGCGAACGACTACATGGTATCCTTTGATCTCCAAGATGCCCATTTTCATATTCCTATCCACAGAAGACACAAAGTTTGAGGTTTGCTGTGGCCGGCAGACACTACCAATTCCGGGTCCTGCCTTTCGGGCTCAAATCAGCCCCATACATCTTCACAAAATTTCGCTCCCCAGTGGCTGCATACCTCGGGCAACATAAAGTCTTTCCTTATCTCAACGACTGGCTCATCAAGGCACCTTCTCTCGACAGCAAGTCTTCCAGAGCCTCTCTACGGCTTTTCGAAAGATTGGGTCTTACCCTCAACCCAGACAAATAAGTCCTACAGCCTTCTCAGCAGATAACATTTCTGGGAGCTGTCCTGAAAAAAGCTTACCCGTCACAGGAGCGACAAACTCGCATTTGGCAGAGTGCATACGGAGAAGAAAGTCTTTCAGTGCGCCTATTCAAATCTCTCCTTGGAATTATGTCTTCCTGCATTCTTTTAGTTCCCTACTGTGGCTTTCACATGCGTCCTCTTAAAGAGGCTCTCTCCCCTCAGTTGATTCAAATCAGCGGATCCTTCGACATACAGGTGACTCCTCAGATGGTCGCCTCTCTAGACTGGTGGACTCCTCAACAATCTGTCTCGAGGCCTACCCTTTAACTCGAGCCTCTCCTTAAGTGATAACCATGGGTGCGTCTCTAGAAGGTTGCGGAGCCTTCCTTCAAGAGCTTCAGATCAGCTGGAAGTGGTCATCTTCGGAGCAGAAACTGCACATAAACCTCCTAGAGCTGAGAGCAGTCTATTTAGCCCTTCTGGCTTTCCTCCCCAGGATAAAAGGTTTACTAGTGCTAGTCAGAACAGACAATACTACGACGATGCACTATCTGAACAAACTGGGAGGAACTCGTTCACTCTTTCTCTCAAGAATCTCAATTTGGAACTGGTCACTGCAGCACAATTTCCCTGCGAGCGGCGTATGTTCCAGGGAAAGACAATACATTGGCAGACTTGCTAAGCAGGCTGCTGATGACCTGCCACGAGTGGGAGTTAAACCAAGATTACTCAACAGCATATTCTCAGTGGGGCGAACCACTGTTATCTGTTTGCCACACAGCAGAACGCCAAATGCCAACACTTAACAAGCTGGCATCCCCAACAGGGATCTCTGGGGAATGCATTTTCAATAGCATGGTTCGGCGTATTCGCCTATGCCTTTTCTCCGATTCCCCTGATTCCCAGGCTCCTCAGGAAGATGAAGGCAGAGCCCTGCATGCTGATTCTAATGGTCCCGGCATGGCCTCGCCAACATTGGTTCACGGGACTCCATCTCCTCTCCCTGCAACCTCCAATTCCGTTGACCCCATTTCCATCTCTCCTCACAATGGACCAGGAGCAAGTCCAATACCTAGATCCAGCAGCTCTCAAATTATCGGCCTGGCTCCTGAGTTCCACAAATTTCATGGCTTAGAACTGCTCTGCAGTCTGGAGGAATGTTTATCTCGCGCTCGAGCGGATAGTACAAACAGGACTTATTCCTTCAAATGGAAAAGGTTCTGTATCTGGTGTAGATCTAAGGTGCATCCCCTTACATCCTCTCCGGAAGGAGATATTGCCATACCTTCTCAATCTAGCAACTTCAGGTCTCGCTCACACTTCTCCTGAAACGAGATACTGCTGCCAGGTGAACTTTGATAGATCTTCTACAGGACCTTCTCTTTGATCAAATAGATTGATCAAACAATTTCTCAAAGGTCTGTTTCGGACTTTAACTCCCGTAAAGTCTCCACCTCCAACATGGCAGCTCAACAGTCCTTGCTCAGCTTATGAGACTTCCTTTTGAGCCGATACACAGAGCTGACCTCGTTCCTTTCCTGGCACACTGCACTTCTTCTAGCCCTTGCATCCGCAAGACGAGTTAGTGACCTTCACGCTTTCACAATACAAGATCCCTTTCTTCAATTCAAGAACGATTGGGTATAAATTTGGGATTAGTCCAAAGAATTACCCTAAGTCCCGTCTGACTTCCACCTGAACGAGCCTATTGTCTTAAAGACTTTCTTTCCAAATCCTCAAACAGCAGCTGAAAAAGCTGTACAATCGGATTTGAATCGCTGCCTTAAATTCTAACTTGCGGAATGCTTTTGTTCTGTCAAGTCCAACTTTTCATGGCTTAGCTTACCTAGGAAAGGTTTTCCCCTTTACAAAACAAAGTATTTCTAGATGGATCTCTGGTTCTATTGTCTTCTGTCACCAACAAGATGGTCAACCTTTACAATTAAGAATTCGTGCCCATTCCACTAGGGCAGTTTCTACTTCTATGGCACTATTTGCGGGTGTGCCTATCAGACATTTGCAGAGCGGCAACATGATAGACGCAGCATACATTTACCAAGCATTGTTTGGATACGGAGCTAATGAAGGATGCTGCAGTGGGACGGGCAGTGTTGCGTCATCTATTTCAATAGAGGTGAGGTGAGCCTTCCTTCCCCACCAGCCCCTCTTTCTTTTTCCTTGCACATTTGTTACTTCTATACCTTTGCCATACTTGCAACTTCTTGCTTTGCATTTATATGTAAATATATTAACTGGTGCATTTATGCTTTCTGTACAAAAGAAAATGTGCTCATCATTGCTTTCTATTATGATTCGGGCATGTGAATCTATGAAAGATACCCTAGTACTGGATAAGAAATGCGTTACTTAACTGTAACTGCAGTTATCCAGCATTGGTGTCTTTCATAGATTCACATGCAACCCACCCGCCTCCCTTGGAAGGGCTCACATAGTACACTCAGTTGTACCTCTATATAGCACTGTGCTTCAGAAAATCTGAGGGACTAGTGCTCCTTCCAGGAAGGTTCCAGAGGGTGGTGACAGCTGATTGGTTGTTCTCTAGAGTTTGGGTCTGATTACAAAGGGACCTGGATATGTTACTAATGTGAGGCCTTAGGCCTATTACTCTGTCTAATGGGACATTACTTTACTTATGTACCGGGGACTCCCATCCCGACAGAACGATTTGGGCATGTGAATCTATGAACGATACCAATACTGGATAACTGCAGTTACAGGTAAGTAATGCATTTCTTCAACTGACCAGATGTAAGATGGGGAAGATAGCCAGCTTTTGGGCGGAAGGGCAGTAGTATTATGCACATAATGGTGGAAGGGCTACATTCTTCATAGACTGAAGAGTCCTCATCGCAGCCTGACTTGTCACCAGTCGCATTTCCCATCTTACTGGATAGAGCCTGTGCCTTCTGTAGAATACTAATTGCCTGTAACTTGTTTGTGGTTTTTTTTTTTTTTTTTTTTTTTAAAGACCTTGGACAACGAAATCCCTCTATTCTGAATTCTAGCTGGTCAATAGGACTCGCTGATTCATACACTGCCCACTGTTCAGGCAGTTGTATTCCTCCCCCTCCCCCCAGAAGAAATGCAGGGTGTCACTGACTGCACCAGCCGCTTGCTTGACCATCCCAAATCAGTCCTAGACAGCTGTTCAGTGTATATCAAAAGAATCTAGTCACTCTGGCATCTGTCCCTTACGACCGATGCTTTGACCACATGGGGTGAAGGGTCTGCGCCAATTCCTGGACATGGGTCCGCCATTTGTTGGATAACATTTTGCCTCTAGTCATTCTCCTCCCAGAGGACCAAAGAGCCTAAGGCTGTGTTGTCAAAGAAGGTGTAAATGCATTACCCACTATAATGGATGCAGCAATGGAGGTCTTCCAATCTTGCTTCCATCAGCTTGGAGCAGCAGTCCTATGCAGTCAGGAATGGGTTTAATCCTCCTTGCTTTAGACCTGCTTTTTAATGAGCAAACTTTATTTGGGAAACATTTCAATTTTCATGCAAAATAGGCTGTTGTAGCATGCTCCTAAGTATGTTGCAGTACTGGTGTCTTGCTAGCTGTACGCTTCGTGGCGAAAGGCAATTCCAAAGTTAGAGCCAGGCCAATCCAGAGGCTAAGAAAGATCATACTACCCTCAAGACAATTATTACAAGTCTACAGTAATACAGAGAAGAGAAAAGGAGCATCCCAGACATGCTTCCTAGATGGTCTGAAGTGCTTGACTGCTTCCTTGGTGGGGGGGGCGGGGGGGAGGGAGATGGAGGATAGAATCTGGTTTTGCACCCATTTAGGAAATTCACCACGGAACGCTGGGTGCTTCAGATAATGCAGTCTGGTTACACTTTTTGGGGGGTCTGGTAAGTGGCATGTATAAACTCCAATTTGTGAGAGCAAAGCAAAAGGATTCTCCTCAAATTAAAAGGAGCAATGGAGAACGTCCAGATTCTTTCTGATCCTGAAAATAGGCCATTTGAGACAAATACTGGACCTCAAAGTTAAGTCCAAGCAATCCATCTGGACAATAACTATTTGAAGTTCTTATACTTCAGGAATTGGATTACCTAATCTCCCTTAAACTTTAGGATGCTTACTTTCACGTCGATACATGCAAAACACAGTATCTGCCCTTCTTTGGTAGGGAGGCACTAACAATTCCAGGGGTACCACATGCAAGAGATGCACACAAGGTTAATGGTCCAAGGCTGAGACTCCACATAAACATGCTAGTTCAGACCATGTTTTTTTATTAGCCATTCTTTCGTTTAGGGGCTAGCGAACCAGGACAGACAACACGACCTGTTTATATTGTACTGCAAACCTACTGGAGAAGAATCGCGTTCACTATGTGGAGAGGCACAGGTGTGGGAGTTGGCCTTCTCCAACAAAGCTTGGGGGCAGCATGGTCTGTTTCCACTATTTGGTGCCTTGTCCATTCCTCTCCTGACATCAGATGCCTGCCCTGGAAGCCCCTGTGCATCATTTCCATCTTCAGATGCTTTCTTTCAGCTGTCTGGTCTGGAAACTACTGCTGAAGACTGAGCATCATGAGGGGAAAACGAATCGTGAACGCATATCTTAAGCCTCAGCCTACAATTGCCATCCAATCTAAAAAGGACTAGGATAACTGATATCCACTGATAAACCGATGTAGGTGGGTGACCGAAGTTTTAAAACGCATAGCCAGGGGCATCCTGCCGGGGGCGGTGGGGGGGGGGGCGGGCGGCTCCAAGCAGAAAACATTGGCTCAAGGCAGATGGCAGCAATCCTCTAATAGGATTGTAATACTTCCCTCTGGGAATTCTGAATGCCATTAAATTTTGATGGAGAAAGAACCGGGAGGAGAGAGACTGTAGACCTGGAGCCACCACTAACCTCAGAGCCTCATGAAGAACACTAGTTCTTCTACGTGGTAGAGAACTCTTTGGCTTTGTGGAATAGGCCTGGAGAGACAGTAAGGGCAATGGCAAGACCTTATCGGTCGAGGTAGTCTGATGAAATGGTCTTGTACAACGTGGTGGTGCAGAGCAGCAGACGGAGATGGAGTCCAACTAGAGGAAGAAAAATCAGACCTGTGTTCTGCTCGCAACCCTCCTCCCCTCACAAAGCAAACGCCAGTATCTGCCAAAGCTTCCCACCTTTTTGTACTAGAGGAAAGATGCTTTAAAGGAACAGTCAACCTGCAAGTCGGTAACACCCACAGTGGAAAATAAATGCAAGCATTCAAGGCAATGTAACAGACTTCATTGAGGCCACCGCAAGGAAAAGAGCCAATGTGCCAGCATCTGGGCGAACTCCTGATGAGAAATAAAAAATGGGGTGAAATTTGCAAGGGGAGCCACGATGCCACATTGTCGCAAGATCAATCACCCTTTTCAATAGGTATTCCCATTAACACTGGAAAGGAATGGGTACACTGCTACAGCACCTTCTTTAGACGCTGTAGACACAAAGCAGGCAGCTGGTGTCTGGAACAACATTAAGGAGGCACACCTGATTGCGAGTCTTGGGCTGAAAGAATGAAGTCTATGCAAATGTCACCAACACACCGTTCAACGGGTAACGTCTCTTTGGCAGTGCAGTGGATTGACACTACAGCAGCCAAAAAAGGATGAGATGGCAAAGCCCAATAGGGCTTTACAATTTAGTGGCCATCCAGAGGGAGGTGGAACTGCCTCAAAGATCGAGAAAGGGGGATCGTTCTGCCTACCACTTCAAAATAACACCTAACGAGCAAGCCAAATTGCAAGGGGCATCACCACATTTGCAATATTGGGCACTACGAAGATGCTCATTTTATGAATGAGCAAGAGGTAGGGGAGAACCTTCCAGAGCAACGTGCCCTGCAAACAAGTGACTCTCAAGCAGAGACCTGCCCATACAACACCTGTTTGGGGCAGAATAGGAGCCTTTCTCCAGGAGTGGGGTGAGGTCATATCAGACAAATGGATTCTCAATATACTCCAACATTGATATCGCATAGAACTACAAGAACCTTATTAGTGGTCACACAGTAAGAAAAGAAGGAAGTGGCACGGTCCATATTACCAATTTCAACAGTGACCATCTCCAGACTCACATGGGATGGGGAAGCCCACACAGGGATGCTCAACATTAGAGAATTCTGAAAACCACCAGAAGCAAATAATGCACATGAACATACTGGTAAATGTGCATCCGTTTTTACTCCAATCCCATTAATACCATATAGTGATAAACATGTGCAGTCTTGGGTGACTACTCCTGATGAACCCCACAATGGGCGAGCTAAACATGATTCTCCAAACTTAGTGATGGCACAGAACATTGTACAGAGACTGCTATAGTCAAACTACTTTCGATTCATGCACGAGGGAAGTGTTCTCACCCCAAACCCAACACCCTGAGCTTTGCAGCACTGCAGTTGATGACCTAGAATTCAGACATTTGGGCCTTCCATAGAGAGTAATAGAATCCTAATGGAGGCGAAAACTAGCCTCTAGGAACACTGCCAAATGAGGCGGTGGCAAGAATCTGGCCTGCTCCAAAAGCTCGATGGTAGAGTAATGCACAGCATGTGATGGCAGAAAATTCTTGAAGCTGCAAAAATATTCCTATCGGTAAGTAATCTTTTTGTTACAGGAGCAAATAAATTCGAGTCTACAACACTACAAACTGGTCACAGGTAAGCAGGGTTTCTTGACCTCTCGTGAATAATAGTTGATTTAAAAACAAAAAAAATCAACAATGGTCCAGCCCCGTATTTTATTTTTATATGGTAATGCTTTTACCAGCTAACTATGGATTTACCACAGTTTTCTGTATAACTTGCACATTTTAACAAATGTTTCTAGCTTGATTGGATCCAAAAACTGCATTGTGCTGCATAATTTGTGCAACTGACTCCTAGTCTTTAGAGGTCCTGGCAAAGGTGATTTGAAGGGCTTGTAGTTATGAAGCAAATCCTGTTACTCCAATCAGTGGAGTGTTCTCCATATGTCTGGGGTACGTCTGAAATGTGGGTTTCATTTCATTGCATTTTGTACAATAAACACCAGCATGGTATGCTCATGGACATGAGTGATTGGTATTAAGGGAAGTTAATTCTGGTGGCAGGTTTTCTGTCGCGTGCACTGCAGAAACCCAGCAGTGAAGGTGTTACTACTGTACTTGAGCATGTAACGTGTTATGATCAAAAGTCTTACCCAACAGCTTTGTGCTACAAGGTCTTTTACTGTTGCATTTCATGGTTTTCTTTCTTTTCAGAGAACGTTAAACAGGAAAAGATTGACATAAAGATGGACATAACGGATTGATTGCTCAGTTTCCTATTCCTATCCCCCATCAAGATTCAAAACATGCACTGACTTCCTCTGACATGCTGAGATCCACTTCCATTCAGCTATGCTTGTGAACAGTGTTTGTCTTCTTTGGCTGACATTGAGCTACATGTGACATTAAATTTTATTAACTGATCGTTTCATGATCAACTGTGCAGTGCCCTAGGTGCATTCTGGGATTTTAAGAATGGTTTTATGCATTGGAATAAAAAATAACTGCCCACTTTTAACCAAGTGGAAATTTATGTAGTTTTTATATGTTGTAATATTTCTTCAAATAAACCTCTCCTGTAAATTACTCTTAAATATTTTACTCGATTAAAATTGCTTATTTAGTAATCTGTGTATACATTTGCCTTTTTTTTTTATTACTGTGGGAGAACACCTCGGTGTACAATTAAGGGAGCATGAAAACTAACTTTTCGAAAGGCATGTGACTGCTTTGCAGTTAGCTTGAGTACTAACTTATTTAGAAACTTATTCTATTAGAGCATTTGTTAAATACTTTATAACCCTGACACAAGTGCCCAATTTCATGAGTTCCTGGGTGCCGTTCAGACATGTTTAGCAGTGGTAGATGTGTTGTGTCCATGTGGGAAATGTTTAGGTGCAAGATGTAACTGCAGTTCCAACTTACAAGTTTGTATAGATCATTCGTTTGTACTTCTCCTGGGGAATCTTCGTTAGTCATAAGCTTTGATTTATCCTTGCCACGCGATTGGAGTTTAAAAAAATATATGGGTGACGTTTTTCATTTGAAAGGCTAATGTCTGCATCTTTGGATCCTTGGTGTCGTAAATGTCAGAATATTCTCTGCCATGTTTCGCAATCTGACACATTTCCACGGTTTTCTTCCATGGAAAGCACTGTGTTGCCCGTTGATGCTGTACCAGGACATTGCAATGCAAGCCTATCAATGACAGTGAATGACTAATAGTAACTGGAGGAACATGTCTGCATCCCCATTCAACATCCACAGCGAAAGCATCGGCAGTCTTTTTCACCACATTTCTTCTTTGATATTGCTCTATGGGAGTCTGTCAGAAGGAGGTAGTTGTAGGAGCAAGTTGAGACTGAACATTTTTTTCCCTCCTTTTGCCTGTATACTTGCCTCTCAGTATACCCTCATTAAGCTGTGGTGTTTCGACACATCACAATTCTTGCAAGTGTTTGAGACAGACTACACAGCTTAGCATATGAAATTAGCTTTCAACTCCCACAAGAGGGACCATGGAAAAAATATGAAGATATTCAGAATAATTGTCGGAATTAGATTTTTAACTCTTGCACTCTAAGAAGTGGTAAAACGAGACACAAACAGTTCCTGATTTTTGCAGCGTGAATCTTTCTGGATTCACTATTCTGTGCATTATTCCACGGTCTGGTGGTTGGGTCCGGAATCGTAGTGTTTCTTCCTCTTATTTATTTATTTTTTTATTTTTTTTTTATTTGTAGCCCGGTGGGCGTCTACGTCCCACCACTCGGTGGTCCTCTTGTGACGTCGGCACGCTTCCTGCGGAAGCTCCCACCTTTTGGGCGCCATCTTCAGATTCTTTTTTCCGCCGTTGGGTCTGGATCGTCACTGTGAAGCTCCAGAGTTTTTTGAGAAGAGAAAGCACGAGTTTCATCGAGGAAAAAGTTGAGGAAGACTACAGAGAACAAGATCGACAAGCCAGGACGACTAAGAAGGAGAACCTCCATCTTCGACGTCCAACTGATAATGCGCACTCGTGGACCCTGAGCGCAGGAATGGACAAGACACCCTTTAAATTCTGCCGTAACTGCCACCATAAATACGCGCAGAAGGACCAACTCCGGTCTGCAGTCTTTGCCTGCCAGTCGACCACGAGAGCAAAGACCAATGCCTGTTCCATCTTCACACCGAAGACACTCCGGGTTAGAGAGACAGAGGAGAGCCAATTACAACATGCAGGGCAAGGGACAGACCCAGTCGCTGCACAAACTGGGCCTCTCCACGTAGGAAGACAACGTCGCCGAGGGACCAGATGACTTCACGGTCGCAGAGACCGATAAGAAAACGTCTGATAAGGTAGGAGAGACGTCTAACACTAAGCCCTCGACAGGGCCCCGAAAGCCTGAGTCAGACTCTCAAATCAGTCTGTCCTCGAAAGGAGCACCGGCGCCGAAATTTCGATGACGGCAGCTGCACCCAAGGACGAACGGCCCGGCGGATCCTTCGAAAAGGACTCCCAGGTGGCAAAGACCAGCGAAGCCAAGGTCGTTAAGCAAAAACTGGGGCGCTCTGCTTCGAAAGAGAAGGTCGCGTCAGCTCCGGCGAAAAGACCCGCATTCGACGCCGAACAGGCCACAAAGTTGGAAAGAAAGAAGAGGAGGCTCGAGGCAGAAATGGAGAGCATCCTACAAAGAAAGGAGTTCGACGATAAAATGAAAAGATACACGATTCCAACGAAACCAGTCTGTCATCGTAGACGTCAAACAGGAGGAGTTATACGCCGAAGAACTGTCTAACTCCCAGAGAAGAGGACCTATACTATGAGGGAGAAGATGACCAACAAACTACGGCTCGGCGCCGTCGACAACCCAGGACCTGGAGTGGCAGGACCTCGACGGCGAAAACCCGGAAGAGCCTGTGGTGACTTAGCCTTCGAGGCCTTCGCTGCCCGATGACATCGTGGCCTACAATATGGTCATCAAAAGCGCAGCAGCTGCTTTTGGGGTCAAGCTGGAGGAAGAAAAGCCTAAAGCAGACTTTTTACTGGAACGCTGCTCCCCATTCAAACGAGGAGCCAGTTCCTCCCCATGCTCCAGTGTCATGGACCAGGGGAAGGAGGGGTTCCGGGACCCAGCAACATGCAGGTCCATCACACCTAGGACGGAGAAGTATAAACACTCCTCCCAGGACCCTTCCTACATCAAGGGATCAGTCACAGCAGACTCATCATTGTGTCAACTGCCAGGAAAAGGGCTATTGTCCCGGCAACCTCTGGCCCACCACCAGACAAGGAAAGCGGGAGGATGGACCTGACTGGGAGGAAGATTGAAAGAAACGTGGCAATGCACTGGCGCATGGCGAACTCCAATGCCCTACTAAACAGACACCAATACCAACATTGGGACGAAATGGGGCAGCTAATCCAGCACCTCCCCGAACAATACCAGCAAAGAGCCTCGCACCTGGTGGAGGAAGGGAAGAATATCGCAAATTCTTGCCTTAAAACAGCCTTAGATGGAGCCGAAACATCAAGCAGGTTGATGGCAATAGGGATAATGGAAAGAAGGCAGGCCTGGCTCAGGATCTCAGGCTTCAAGCCAGAAGTCCAGAACAACATTCTGAACACCCCTTTCAACGGGGATACGCTGTTCGGAGCCCCGGTGGATGAAAAACCTCACCTCAAGAATAACGAAACAGCAAGGTTCATGGGGGCCCTGCAATTCAGAGGGATGAGAAGAGCTACTCAGACACGGAGACCATACGGAAGGGGCGGAAAACAGCTGGGAACGTCACACCAGACATTCCAGCAGGGCCACCAGGGCGACAATCACAGCCAGCAGGGGCAGCAGAAACTAACTTGGCAGTACCAGCCTCTGGGCCAGTCCTTTCGCAGTAGGGGGAACGGACGAGGGCAAAGACGAAGAGGTGGAGAACAACCCGCCTCAAAGTGACTCTGCCCAGCGAAGCGTGCTCACCCACAAGATCCCTCTGAGGGTAGAGCACAAAAAATTCAACAAGAGGGTTACACAGACCAAACTCCAACGAACATGCAACACCAGTAGGCGGCAGGCTGAGACGTTTCTTCCAGGAGTGGAAAAAGATAACGGACAAATGAATACTCAACATCATACAGTTTGGATACTGAATAGAGTTGGAAAGGAAACCACCAAAACCAAAGAGCAGGGAACACTCAGGACAGGAGCTAGTGCAACTCCGAGAGGAAGCACAAGAACTACTCCAAAAGGAGGCCATAGAACCAGTACCATTCAAAGAAAGGAACAAGGGAGTGTACTCAAACTACTTCCTGGTACCAAAGGTGGATGAAACACTAAGACCCATCCTGGATCTACGGTTCTTAAACAAGTACATAAGGACACAAAGATTCAAAATGACGTCACTACAAGAGGTACTCCCTCAGATTAGAGACTGAGACTTCATGTCCACCGTGGACCTCAAAGATGCCTACCTGCACATTCCAATGAACAGGCAGCACAAACATCTGTTAATATTTTCCATCAACAAAGAACACCACCAGTTCACAACCATGGCATTCGGACTGAAGTCAGCTCCAAGGGTTTTCACAAAATGCCTTGCGGCAGTGGTGGTGTACATGCAGAGGGAAGGGATTCATGTATACCCTGAACTCAACGACTGGCTAATAAAAGCAAGTTCACGTGAAACATGTGAGGAGCACGCACAGCGGGTCACAAGGACTTTAACGAAGCTGGGATTCTCCATACACTGGGGGAAATCCTCTGGAACCAGAACAGGTGAAGATCTTCCTGGGGGCACAGATCAACGCCATACAGAGAACGGTGATCCCCAGCGACAAGAGAACACTGACCCTGCTGAGGGAGACGTGCCTCTACCAGAAGGGGCGAGCTCTGACAGTGAGGACAGCAAGCAAGATCATGGGGATGATGGCATCATGCATTCACCTAGTCCCCAATGTATGCCTACACATGAGACCATTCCAGGAATGGCTGCAACAGCAATGGTCCCAAGCAACCGGAAGTTGGGAGGATCTAGTGGTTGTAATGCACGCAGTGCAAGAAGAGATGGCGTGGTGGAACAAGGAACATAACAATAGGTAAGCCCTTGACACCACCAAGCTCAACTGTGACAATCACCACAGACTCATCCCAGATAGGATGGGAGCACATATGAGCAAGCTCAGTGTGAGGGGTCTGTGGACTCGAGCAGATGTGGTCAGACACATCAACTACCTGGAATTGAAGACCGTATTCCTAGCCCTGAAGGCCTTCCAGAAAAAACTGTACAAACAGAAGGTGTTGATACAGACAACACGACAACTATGTTCTACATCAACAAGCAGGGAGGAACCCAATCATTCCCGCTATCCAGCCTGGCACAGGAGATCTGGAGATGGGCCATCCCACTCAAAATAGACCTGCTGGCCATACACCTACCAGGGAAGGACAATGTGGAAGCAGACTAGCTCAGCAGGCAGACTTCAGCATCCCACGAGTGGGAGCTCAATGGACAGGAAACGCAAAGGCTATTCAGAAGGTGGGGTATACCGACTATAGACCTGTTTGCAACACACCTGAATGCAAAATGCCAAAACTTCGCAACCAGAGAAACAATCCCAGGGGAATGCCCTATGGATAAGCTGGTCAAAAACCTTTCCCTACACTTTTCCCCCAATACCACTGATACCCAGGGTACTTGTTGGACCTGTCCCTTTTTGCAGGGTCGTCCCTAAACTTTTTGCCTTCCTCCGGTATTTTTTCTGACCTGTTGTTGGATGTTTTATGACTCTGAGCACCTTACCACTGCTGACCAGTGCTAAGGTGCATATGCTCTCCCTATGGTAAAATGTATACATTGATTGGTGTCCATGTTTGGTTTATTTGGGTTACTATCAGCCCCTAGTAAAGTGCACCAGGAGTGCCAGGGCTTGTAAATACAAATGCTGCTGGTGGGCTTGCAGCACTGGTTGTGTCTAGGGTCTGCCACTGCAGAACCTGCGCGCAGTCTGGTACTGTCGCGCTGATTGCGCAAGTGCACCCACTTGCCAGTCCCTAAACCTTCCCTTAACTACATATTAGTCACCCCTCTGGTAGGCCCAAGGGCAGGGTGCATTGGAGGCATAAGGTAAGACATGTCCTGATGTGTGTGGCATGTTCTAATAGTGAATTACAGCCATTTTCGTTTTTCACTATTGAAGGCTACCTGCTCTCCATAGGCCAGAATGGGCTGCTGGAATTACTACACGCTGTAATCCCAGTGGACTCATAGAGCATAGTAGAAAGTCATGTTTAGTACGCGTGAACTCAGAATAATAAAATACTTCTTTTAGTAAAGTTTATTTTAATATCCAGTGTTTGTAAATACTACTTTTAGAAAGTTAGTATTTACTGACCTGGCCATTTCAGTCTGCCTCTGCGTGTGTGTGTGTGTGTGTGTGCGTGTGTGTGTGTGTGTTCTGCCTAGTAACAGGGAAGGAGCAGGGCTGGGGAATTCCAGGAGACAGGCTGGCTGCCAGGTGGTGGGTAGAGAGATTACACCAGGATGGGTGGGAGGAGTACACCTTGACTCTGAATAGACCAGTGCCCTGCCACCACAATGCCGGCTCCACCCCCTGTGGAGCGGCTGATGTCTCTGCCCTGCTGCTGAATGGAAAGAGCAGAGTCACCACAACAAAGTGCTCCAAAACTGGACTGAGCCAGGCCTAGGACCCCTGGCGACAAAGAACAAAAGAATTGTGCTATAAAAGAAGGAGCCTGGCTCCTAAGAAATCAGATCCTGTTAACGCCAAGAAGAAACTCTGCCGAAGAGAAGGACCTGGAGAAGCTGAAGGAGGAATACTGTCTCTCTGCCTGAGAGACTGGCCTGCAGTGGGTGCCTTGCTGCAAGAAGGAGAGGAAAAGACTTAAGGAAAAGACTTTGCATCAACTTGTGCTTTTAAACAATCTCCAAGGGCTTGCTGGTGGATTTGCCCCCTGATCTGCGCCCCAGGAACAGTGGTCGCTACCTTTCCTAAAGAAGAGAAGTGCCTGGAAGCGATTCTGAAGCTGACTCCCAGAGAACCTGTGTGCCTCTACTCCTTTCCCAGCACCGCGACATCTGCCACCTGGGGCTACCACGAGCACCGCCAGGACCTGTCTGGTCCCAGCACCGCAAGTACCTGCCCCTCCGAGCCGTAGCTCGCACCGCTAGGAAAGGACCCTGAGTGTCTGTGCACCGAGCCTTGGCGACCCCGTGCCGCAGAGATCCCCGCAAAGACCTGCGACGCACTTGTGATCTACTACGAAGCCGTCGGCGCTGCACCGCGCTAAGAATTGCCCCCGGAGCTGTCTTCCCCTCCTCTGCCCTTGGTCGTGTGGCTGAGACCTTCTTCGGGTGCCCCACGAAGCACCGCCGCCCTCTGACTGCGAGGGACGACACCGTGACGTGGGACACTGCTCCTGGAAACCCGAGGCCGCCGCTGTGACCATCCCCGTGAAGAAAAGAAGGTATTGTGACGATCGCGCTAAAAGTATGAACCGTACTTGCCTCTAAAGTACTTTGTTTCGAGTCGAACCTGCCTTTGAAATCATTGTGGTGCCGTAGTTCGACCCGTACTTGCCTCTGAAGTGCCTTGTTTCGAGTCGAACCTGCCTTTGAAATCATTGTGGTGCCATAGTTCGACTCGTACTTGCCTCTGAAGTGCCTTGTTTCGAGTCGAACCTGCCTTCAGTTCGAACCGTACTGGCCTCTGAAGCAGCGTAGTTTGAACCGTACCTGCTTTGAGCCAAACAGCATTGAAACCTATTGCCGGTGCTCACGTGGGAAGTGTGAGACTCTGCAAGCGTACTCGTGCTCACGCGAGAAGCGTGAAAAACGGCAAGGCACTTTAAAAACCTTGCCCAGGGCATAACAAAGGTGCTACGAAGTGCCCAGAAACCCTAAGAAGCTGATTTTGAATAGAACTGTGCCATTTTAAAACCTGTGGACTGCCCTTAAGAATTTGAGAGTAACTGGATTAAGATTCACCAAGAGAACTGTATTTGTGCAACCTGCCTGAAAGAGAACCTTTTATATAAAGACTTCTATTTTTGATAAATACAGCCTTGTGTCTTTTGTGTGGGGGGGTGGTAATTATTGTGGGGGACAACTTGAACGCTTAACCTTATGCCCTCTGGAAATCTAGCCTGACTGCTCGCGCCATGTTACCTAGAGGGTGAGCAGGGGTTATTTTTAAAGAGGTGATCCTTTGCCCTGGCTTAGAGTAAAGGGTCCCTGCTTGTCGGAAGTGCATACCTGCGCCAACCAGAGACCCCGGATTCTAACATTGGTGGCAGCGGTGGGATTTACGGATTTGCGTTCTTGGTGTCTGCGCAGTGATTACTAACCATTGCACAGTGAGGACAGTCCAGTAGCTTGAGCCACAGAACTTTTTATTTTGCTTGCCAAGAGAAGAAGATCCCTTGTGTTTGGAATCACGCCGGGCCCAAACAGCATAGAGAAAACCGCGCTGACAGCCTGGATTGAATCAAGGGGTGTAACCAAGGAAGTTACACCATTGAAACCAGCGGGAAGCGTTCGCAGTTTTGGCAGAGACCTGTCGCCAGAGGAGCTGGCAGACAGGCCGCCAGGGATCATGAATTAAAGTTGGCAGAGCTGGAAGTAAATGCCCAATTGGAGCAACCTGCCTGAAAGAAAACCTTTTATATAAAGACTTCTATTTTTGATAAATACAGCCTTGTGTCTTTTGTGTGGTGGGGTGGTAATTATTGTGGGGGACAACTTGAACGCTTAACCTTATGCCCTCTGGAAATCTAGCCTGACTGCTCGCGCCACGTTACCTAGAAGGTGAGCAGGGGTTATTTTTAAAGAGTTGATCCTTTCCCCTGACTTAGAGGAAAGGGTCCCTGCTTGTCGCAAGTGCATACCTGCGCCAACCAGAGACCCCGGATTCTAACAGTACTCAAGTGTAGGACCAGCAACATGACACTCATCTTAGTAGCACCACAGTGGGCAAGACAGACCTGGTACTCACAAATAATGGAAATGGCACAGGAGCCACCCCACAAGTTCACCAAAAGGAAAGACTTACTCTCCATGCAAAACGGAGAAGTTCTACATCCAGCGCCTCAGCCTAGTGGCATGGCTCCTGAAGACATAGAGTTCGCACACCTTAAGCTACCAGAAAGCACCATGCGAGTGCTCCGGCAGGCAAGGAGACCAATGACACGAAAATGCTATGGGGAAAAATGGAAGAGGTTCACACAATGGTGCAGCAAAAAAACTGCAGAACAAGTTGACAAAGGAATCAACGGTGCTGAGATACCTCACACCTATATTAAAGGCTAAACTTTGTTCATCCTCGCTAAGGGTACACCTAGCAGCGATTGTAGCTTACACACGAGGTGAGACGGGGAAACGTTTCTTTACATCACGAGTAGTAAAGAGATTACTGGAAGGGGCGAAAAGGATAGCGCCACCAAAGAGGATGCCGCCGCTGGCATGGAACCTCAACATAGTCCTGACGGAACTTATGAAGGCACCTTTGAGCCCATCCACAAGGCCTCACTACAAATGCTGACAATGAAGACCGCCTTTCTGGTGGCAATAACCTCGCTGCACAGAGTAAGCGAGCTGCAAGCACTAACACTGCAAGAACCTTACATCCAAATACACAAGGACAGGGTCGTAATGAGAACGGACCCACACTTCATGCCGAAGGTGGTGTCTGCATTCCATATGAACCAGACAATACAAATGCCTAGCTTTTTTCAGAACCCAGCCACAAGCGCAGAAAGGGCACTGCACACTAGACGCAAGAAGGGCGGTGATGCACTACATCGAGAGAACCAAGGAGCACAGGAAAACGAAGCAGTTTTTTGTGTCCTTCACAACCAGCTTCCTGGGTAGACCAGTAACAAAAAGCCCCATCGCTCGATGGATCGCACTGACGATACAATTCTGCCACTAACAGGCAGGGCAAGCACTATTGGAAGGGGCAACCGCCCACTCCACAAGGAAGAAAGGAGCAACAATTGCTTTTCTGGCTAACACATCCATTCAAGACATATGCCTGGCGGCAACATGGGCTTCAGTGCACACGTTCACTAAGCACTACTGCGTGGATATACAAATGAACAAGGAGGACAGAAGGTGCTTCAACATATATTCAACGACTAACGCTCATCTTCCACCCAGCCGCCACAAAGATGACAAACCGCTACAAAGTCTATGCACAGCATAGTGAATCCAGAAAGATTCACACTGCAAATCGAATAGTTTCTTACCTGTCGGTGTAGTTTTGCAGCTTGAAGATCTTTCTGGATTCACTAGCGAATCCACCCACCCCTGCTGGAAAGATGAGGCTGGAGAAGGTGGAAAGACAGAGACTAGAGAACAAGCAGAGACTTAAGAGAAGTGTGTAAAAGGATATAATTAAGGAGAAAATAATAAAATTGCCTAGGATTCACAATCGGAACACAAAAAAAAAAATCCGAAGATGGCGCCCCAAGGTGGGAGCTTCTGCAGGAATCGTGAGGTACACCAAATGGTGGGATGTCGACGCCCACCTGGGCTACAAAAAAAAGGAAGAAAGACTATGATTCCAGACCCAACCACCAGACCGCGGAATAATGCACAGCATAGTGAATCCAGAAAGATCTGGTATAACTATTCGTTATTTATTTTTGGGGTTGGGTAGGTTTTAGGATTTAGTTCCTCACATGTTCAGAGATCCTTTTCTTGAGCTGGAAAAAAGAACTGGCTCTGGGAAGCAAGCTCCCAGTAACCAGGTATTGTGGGAAGGGATACCGCCCAGATTCTTAGACGCAGGCTTACCTTGCAGGTACAGTATTAAAAGTTTACAAATACCCATTTTAGAAGTTGCAATGCAGTTTTTCTAGTTTCTCAAACCTATATGCACATTCTGGAGAGAAAGTCTGGCCTTGTTCGAGTTTAAGCGTTGTGAATAAATTTGGTGAGACATTTTGGCTATGCAATGTGTGTGCTCTAGACGAGTTGGGTGGTTCGGAGTTGTATTGTGCTTTTTTCCTATCTAAACTGGTGACACCCTTTCATGTAGGCCAGACATCACACTGCCGATCTGCTTTGCTCTGCCTCGCCTTTCCAAAGAGGAGAAACTCCACCTGGACCCAAAAAGAGCATCATTCTGCATTGATCTTGCCAAAGTTTCGGGTGGCAGATCAATTCTTCATTGGGTTGGTCAGGGGAAGGGGGGGCAGAATAGGAACATCTCCAGATGGGTTGTACTCTGCATTAAAATCTGCTACACACTGGCCAAGAAGCAACCTCCTGAGGGCTTGTAGGCCCATTTCGCCAAAGCTATGACCATTGCGTTAGCCTGCGAAAGTTTTTGTCCTTGACATTAGTCAGACTGACTTGGAAGTCTATGACTATTTACCAAGCACTACTGCCCAGTCAGTTGGGTCTGTCTAAATCAGTTCGCAGGCCCTTCTTTGGAGAGGTCTGCTTGGGAATCTATTCTTAGGTGAGGAATCTGTGGCAAGAAATCTTATCAGGGGGGGAGGAGCCTAGCGTGCAACCAAGATGGCCGCGTAGGTGCGAGGCTCCCGAGGACCTCCGCAACCTCCTACGTTTATCCTTACTTCATCCTGCATCGGTTGAGGGAACTGTGTCGGTGAGCCTGAGCCGAGGTGGTACCCGTTTCCCGTTTTCGAATCGGACCTCGGGTGCCGGAGTGAGCACCGATTGAAGTTCGCGGCCTACCTCTCTCCTGACCCCGGAATCGCGTTTGGGGGCGACCCGGTGACAAAGTGAACAACAACGGCGGGCTGGGCCTGGCGAGTCGCGTACCCCGCACTTTCACTTTCGCGCCCCCTTGCTGTTTTCGCAAGTGGGATCGCGGCGCTCTTGGTGTTGGGGTGGCCTCGCTGGGAGACCCTGCCTGCCTGCCTGCTGTGGCCCGCTCCGCAGTCCTGGGGTGGCCCCCCGGAGCTCGTGGCCTTGATTGCTCGCTTTCTACTGCGTGGCTGGTGAGGGTGTGAGACCCGCGACGATGGCCACTAAACAAGATGGAGATCGGTTGAAGGCCAAGTCGACCCGGCGTGGCGCCGCACATCAGGCCAACATCATGGACCGCTACACCCTCCCGAAGGGATCTCCCGGTGGACCGCACAAGTCCTCTGAGTGCCCCCCGGATGCCCCGGACTTGCCCACAGATCTGTCTCTGCAAGACGTCATGGGCGCCATTGCTGAGATGAAGGCCTCGGTGGGCCAGCGGTTTGACACGTTAGCGTATAAAATCGACGCGGTCCTCGATGTCAACCTGGTGAGAGCTCATCTCTCGAAGACCAACGACCGGGTCGATTCTTTGGCCCATACCGCGTCGGGCCTCACGACTGAGGTGGCGGCCCTTCAGACGGAGGTACACCGGCTTCGTCAGGCGAGTGCGCTCATGGATCGGCGCCTGGAGGATTCCGTAAGCCGGGCCCGGAGGAATAATATCCGCATCATCGGAGTACCTGAGGGACGGGAGGAGTCGGTGGCGGATCTTTTTGTGGAGGACCTGATCACTACCCATCTCCAGCCTCGGGGACTGAGTAAATTTTTTGCTGTGGAGAGGGCTCATAGAGTTCCCGGGGGACGGCCGAAGGTCAGAGCCCCTCCGCGGCCTCTTATTGCCCGTATCTTTAATTTTCGGGACAGGGATGCAATTCTGCAAGCCTCCAGACTGCAAGGGCCGATTAAGTTGGAGAACATGGAGGTGAACTTTTATCCTGACTTCACCCAAGCGGTCCAGAAGCAGAGACTGAGCTTCTTGGGCGTCAAGCGGCGGCTTCGGGACATGAACTTAAAATACGCCATGCTCTTCCCGGCCAGGCTGCGGGTGGAGGTGGATGGTCGCACTCACTTTTTTGACCGTCCTGAAGCGGCCGGGGACTGGCTGGACACTTTGTCTGGGGGTCGGGATCGGGATGGCGGGGGGGGGGGGCTGCGGGAGGAGAAGGCCCACTGGACCGGGACTGAGGTGCTGATACTGGGACTCACTCTGGACGCAGATGCTGCCGCTTCCGGCCAAGCTTAGGGTCTCTCGTTTTTTGTATTCGTTCTCCCTCTTTTGTAGGTGGTGCGGGGTCTCGAAGGGGTACTCTTTCCTCCTCTAGGGGGTTTACCTAGTTTCAACTATATAGGGGCGACAGGCACACTGCAAGTTGGGGGGGCTGTTTGGGCTCATGCAGGGGTGCAGGGAGGGGGGGGAGTTGTGTTGGGGCGGTTGGGTTGGGGTGGGGTGTTGTTCATTTGTACCACAAGGCAAAAGTATTGTTGTGCTATTCCCAAAGTGCCCTCGGGGGACGAGTGATTGCTTTTGTTTATGATGGGGGGTAGGGGACTGAGTCTTTTGTCCTGGAACGTTAATGGACTGGGGGACAGGATAAAACGAGGTGTGGTCCTGCAGTTCCTGAAACGAATTTCACCTGACATAGTTTTTCTGCAGGAGACGCACCTCATTGGCAACTCCTTTCGTGCTATGAACCGGCGGGGCTACCGCCTTCTGGCCCATTCGGGCTTCACGTCGGGTTCAAGGGGTGTGGGCATCATGGCCAAGACCTCGCTCCCGTTGGAAGTTGATGAGTTACTCCATGATGACAGGGGACGTTACACGGTTCTGGTGGGTAGAATGGAGGGCAGAGTGATTATTTTTGTTTCTGTCTATGTCCCGCCAGGGTTGCAGACGACCACCTTTGCGGATCTGGGGCGCCTCCTCCTTGGCCTTCCGGAGGGGATCCTGGTGGTTGGGGGGGATTTTAACGCTGTGGTTTCCGGAATTGAGGACCGTCACCCCCCTAGGGATCTCCCCCGTGCCCAAGCGTGGTTGTCTGGCCTATTGGATGCCTTGGGGCTGGTGGATTGTTGGCGTTTGAAACATCCTACGCAGAAACAGTACACTTTTCATTCCGGGGCCCATGGCAGTCTATCAAGACTAGACTATGTCCTGGTGCCGGCGGCGCATGCAGGGAGGATCGGGGAGGTGCGCCATTTGGCGCGGGGTATTTCAGACCATTCCCCGCTCTTATTGCACTTCGATATTCTCCCGAGGGGAGAGGGTAGGGTGGCCCCGATTAATCCCTGGTACCTGCGTGACCCCACCATTCGCGCAGAGTTGGTTAAATCCCTTAAGCGATATTTTGATGAGAATGTGGGGTCGGTGTCATCTGCGGTCTCGCTATGGGAGGCATTTAAGACGGTGATTCGGGGGGATGCCCTGTCCCTTATTTCCCATTCCCGGAGGCGCGAGCGGGAGGAGGTGATCCGTGTTGAAACTGAAATAACTGAGTTGGAGGGTGACCTCGAATGTGGGGTGACGGATGACAAATTACATGTCCTCCGACTCAAGCAGGCGGCCTATAAGGCCCTCGTCACGGAGGCGGCCAGGGGCCTCAGTAGAGAGCAACAGGGGAGACTGTATGATGTGGGTGATAAGGCTGGGAAATTGATTGCGTGGCTGGATAAAAAGGAGAGGGCGAGTCGAGTTGTCCCGTTGATTGAGAAACTGGATGGTGTGTGTGTCACGGAACCGGAAGAAATAGTCGATTGCTTTGCAGAATATCTCCGTGGGGTCTATTCCCCGGTGTCCTCCCGCTCGGAAGAGGATTCCCATGCCCTGCTCAGGGATATAGCGCTGCCTTCCCTTTCGGAGGAGGATAGAGTGTCGTTGGACGCCGCCCCAACCTCTGAAGAAATTGCTCTCGCCATACGCTCGGTTGCTTCCGGCAATGCCATGGGTCCTAATGGTCTTCCCATTGAATTGTACAAGCTGCGACCGGATACGCTGGCGCCGCATCTCCGTGCGATGTTCCTCGCAGCCCGTTCGGCGGGTTCCCTCCCGCTAGACCAGCGTCTGGCTACTATCGTGGTCATTCACAAGGAGGGGAGGCCGCGGGACCGGGTCACGTCCTACCGGCCTATTTCGCTGCTGAATGCGGAGCCCAAAATTCTCGCCAAGGTGTTGGCCAATCGGCTGGTTGGCGTGGTGTGCGATTTGATTCACCAGGATCAGTCCGGCTTTATCCCCCATCGCAACACTGCACTTAACCTGCGGCGCTTGCATGGGGTGCTCGCGCGTGTCCCGTTTATACGGGAACCCGCCATTTTGGCATCCCTGGACGCCACTATGGCGTTTGACACCCTTGAGTGGCCATATATTTGGGCGACACTGGCGAAGTTTGGGTTTGGCCCGGGATTCATTGGTTGGGTGAAAATGTTGTACTCGGGACCGCTAGCGCAGGTGGTTGTGAATGGTAGAGTCTCGGCTCCGTTTGAGCTGGGCAGGGGCACGCGGCAGGGCTGCCCATTATCACCACTCCTCTTCGCGCTTGCCCTGGAGCCCCTGGCGGAGTGGCTGCGGTGGGAACCTTCTATTCGTGGTCTCCGCTGGACCCCCGAGTATGAGGACCGCGTATCTCTTTACGCTGATGATATTCTTCTGTACCTGGCTTCCCCACGTAAATCACTGATAGTACTGGTTGATGTATTGCACTCATTTGGCCTCAACTCCGGCCTGGTCATCAACTGGGCTAAATCGTGTGTATATGTCCTCTCTGGGGAGGATCCTATCCTTCCGCGGGGTTGTCCTATTCAGATCGCCCCGCGGGGATTTAGGTACCTGGGTATCTTCATTACCCTGGACGCGGAGGCCCGATATAGCCAGAACTTGCTTCCCCCCCTCCAGCGCCTGAAGGAGGACGTCGCGCGTTGGAAGCGCTTGCCGCTCGGCCGGGCGGCATTGTTTAAGATGATGTCGCTGCCACGTTTCCTGTATGCTTTGCAGAATACAATGGACGTTGTCCCGGCGCGCTACTTCCGCGAGGTGGAGAGTTTGAAGCGCCGACTGTTTTGGGAGGGTCGGCCGCGTATCGCCCTGGCGAAGCTGACGCTCCCGTGGTACGACGGGGGGGTTGCCCTCCCAGATATCAAGCGATATTACTGGGCCTCCCAGCTGGCTGCGATCAATCACGGCCTTTACGGGCCCGCCCTAAACCCGGCCTTTGAGATGGATAAAATGTTACTGCCGGGCGGTGACTATAATCGGGCGCTTTATTCAAGCTCGCATGACGCGCGGCTGACGGGCCCCACGGGGGTCATGGTACGGGTGTGGCACACGGCTAACGTGGCGATGGGGTGGAAGGACCGCTTGACCCGGGCGACGCCACTATACGCATCTGAGCGGCTGGGCTCCCTGTGGACCTCGAAGGGCTTTGAGAAGTGGGACATGATAGGCATCAGCAGGGTGGGCGATCTCTGGACGAGGGGGGGGA
Source organism: Triturus cristatus (assembly GCF_964204655.1). Lineage (NCBI taxonomy): Eukaryota > Metazoa > Chordata > Amphibia > Caudata > Salamandridae > Triturus > Triturus cristatus. The sequence goes on along the minus strand of NC_140586.1, from coordinate 125,802,091 downwards.
TTTAAAACGTTCGATGTGCTGCGGACAGAATTCCAGCTGCAGGACAGGGAGTACTTTCGTTATATGCAGATCCGTCATGCGTTGTGCTCCGTATTTCCGGACGTTGCCTCCATCCCGGAGTGCTCCCCTCTGGAGGATAGAGTGCTAGATGGGCATGTCCCGGACGGCACGATTTCATTGATTTATAAAAAGCTCATCAATGACCGTTCGGGACTGCTGACCGGCCTTCGTGAGGCGTGGGGGGCTGATGGATTGGAGCTGGATGATTAGGACTGGGTGTCTGCAGTGGCCTCCCCGAAAGAGGTGGCCATACCGGCTCGCCTTCGCTTCGTCCAGCTCAAGATACTCCACAGGGTCTATGTTACGGGGTCGAGTCTGATGCGTATGGGCTATGCTGTGGACGGGTTGTGTAAGCGTGGGTGTGGTTCTTTGGGGACCTTTCTCCATATTCTGTGGGAATGCCCAGAGGTGGTGCGATTCTGGCGTGGTGTGCATGAGGTTCTGCGGGTAGTTACGCATGTGCCGCTGTTGCCTGAGGCGAGGAGATGTCTTTTGAATGTATGGGAGCCAACCGATTACTCAGTGCCGCAGACGTGGTGGGCGACTCTGGGATATATGGTGGCCAAACGTGACATTGCGCAACTGTGGGGTTCCCAGAGGTCGCCGACTGTCTCGGCGTGGAAGGACAACATGGATTGGTGTATGTTTCGGGAAAAGGTGGTGTATGTTGCGAGAGGTAAGCCTGGGACGTGGGTGAAAGTATGGGGCCCCTGGAACGTTTACCGTGGGGGAATCTGTACCCCGCCGCTACTGCCGGATCCGTCACCGGCTCCGTCTCCTTAGCCTGTTTGTCTTCCCGGTTCTGGGAAATGAGTTTACTTAGTCCCCGTCCTGACCTATTCCCCCCCTCGATATTCCTATGAATCAGTGGGGTCCCCCCCCCTAGGGGAGCACATGCTGTTTCCGACTGTGGGTTGCCTTGTGGACTTGCTTTTTTTGTTGTTATTTATATAAAAATGAAACCGTCATGTGGGGTCCGGAAGGTGTGGCTGCCAACGCTTCTTTCAACCCCTGTGAATTCCCTTGTGCCGCAGCGTGCGTTCTATTGTCTGTATTACATGCTCCTTCTGTTTGCTAGCGGCCGGCCTAAAGGTTGTAGGCCCATCTTTGTATATTTTTTGGATTCTGTAATAAACGGTTTCAAAAAAAAAAAAAAAAAAAAAAAGAAATCTTATCAGATGAACAAGTTTGTTACCTTTTGATAACTCCTTACCTGGCATAGAATCGCTCTAGCAGCGGATTCCTTACCGACTGTTGAACCTGTAATCCGTGGTGTGGTACCCACCTAACTCATAGCCTTCAGCACACCGGTTTTGCTGGTTTTAAGAATCTGCGCACTTTATCAGTGCTAAACAATTTCTAAAATACTTGTGCTCACTCCTTAAAACATGGTAGAACTGGCTTGTACCCAAATTGCATATTCCATTTACGTGCAAGCCCCTAGTAAAGTGCCACCCACCTAAGTAGCACTTTAAAAACTGCACACAGGCTGCAATGGCACACTTGAGGCAGGTTTAATCTGCCATTTCGACATGACAAAATAAGCCACCTTGCCAGCGCCAAACCTTCCTTTTCAATATGTACGTCGCCCCAAGGGTAGGCCCTGGACAACCCCAAAGGCAGGTTCTATGTATTTAAAAAATAGGGCATGTACTCTTAGGATTTACATGTCCTGGTAGTGAAACTTTTGGTTTACCACTGCAAGGATTACCTCTTATAGGATAACATTGGAGTTGGCTTATTACATATAATAAGCTGTCACACTCAGACCGGAACAGGTAATTCTTTCATGTTTGTTGTCTTTGGAATAGTAATGAAAAATCCTAAATTATGGTTGTAGGAAAGTGCCCATTTTTGCATGGTTACCCCTTAGGTTTTTGCCATATACCTGATGCTAACTTGACTGAGTATGTGCTGGGACCCTGCTAACCAGGTCCCAGCATCTGTTATTTCCCAAGCTGTACCTTTTTTGTTTTTAAAATTGGCACACTTCTGGGCCCTATAAGTCCCTTGTAAAAGGTACACCTGGTAACAAGGGCCTTGTAACCAGAGGGCTGCAGCATGTATTATGCCATCCTCCGAGCTCTCACCTTAACACCCACACACTGCATGTTTTGGTGCAGACCAAACAAGCGTTGACATGACGCGCATCCCTGTGTGCCATGCCCACCAACCTTGCCTGCGGCATGTCACTCCTCTAGCAGGCCTCACAGCCCTAAGGCAGTGTTCACCATACTACAGGTGAGGGTATAGCTGCATGAGTGCTGATCTTAACACCCAGGGCCTACTTACCTGGAACCGGTGGCTCTTTGAGGTGCCTCCAGCCTCCATAGGATAACATTGGGTATGTTTTTTTTGTAAGGATAACATTGGGCCCAGTGACCTCTGCACCCAGCTGCCCTGGTGCTGCTGGTGGTGCAGTACCTACCTTGGTCTCCAGGGGTTCTGGTCAACGCTGTGCAAGGGTCAGACCAACTCAAAACCGTTAACACCTGTAAGTTACTCACCTGTTTTACCTCCCATATGGATTGCAGTAGTCTCACTGTATTTTACCAAGTGTCATCCTGAATACAGTATCTTTCTGTAGTGTAAAACATTGCATGCACATGTAAAGTATTGTTTGCTAAACAGACCTCTTGCCAGTAATATGAAAGTATTGCATAAAAGTCTACTTGCTTGTAAATTAGTGCAACTTATTTCCTAGAAATAAAAGTTATATTTTTACAAACGTTGGCCTGTAATTAGTCATTGAGTGTGTTCCTGCCTTCTATGAGTATGTACACCAAAAGAATTCACACCACCCTCTGAGCCTAACTGCTCTGCTACCACTAAATTGAGAGTAAGATATCTACTTTAACCTCTGCCATACCTTTGGGGACTCGCTGGACTCTGTGCACACTATACCTCCTTTTGGTTTAGTATATACAGAGCCAGCTTCCTACAAAGGTGAAGTCTTTTATTTTATTACAATTTTGAAAATGACTCATTTGGTGCCTGCAGCCTGTCTCTGGGTCACATGACTGGGTGTGGGGTAGTTTACAATTGTGCTTTGTGTATTCCTCCTAACAGCAGTGCACAATAGGGAGCTAAGGTGCTTCCTGGATGGCCATCGCTGGGAGGATGGAGGGAAGAGCTGGCACAGCCCCACTTGTCCTTGAATCGTCTGTGCCTGGTCTCCAAACAAAGGGCTACATGCACACTGTAGTTCTAGGGGCAGGGCACCTGTGCACTTCAACGGCATAACTGGGTATAAATACTGGACCTCAGACACCAAATAGTCAGTACACTTCTGGACCTGTGGATACTCTGTGAGGAAGGACTGCGGTGCTGCTGCCCCAAAGGACTGTTGCTCTGAAGAGCTGACCTGCTGCCTTCTTGTCTGGGTTAGGAGGACTGGACCAACACCCAGGAGCACCGGACACTCTGGGGGCTAGTTGGCTGGCCTCCTGACTAGCCTGCGGGACAGAAGGCTCCAACAACCTTGAACCCAGCACTTGGACTTTGCCATCTGTATGTCCTATCCTGCCAAGTGGTGCCACCCCAGGCCTGGACCCTTGAAAGCTGGCCTAAGGTGCTTTGGTCGCCTCTGTGGACTCCGTTTCAATCATTGAAGCTTTCATGGAAGGCCTGAAGAGTATCCCACGCATGGTTCCTCCTGCCCCTCTCTAGAATATCAATATAGTTCTGGCGAGACTCATGGGTACTCCTTGATTTTCTCCCCCCCCTCACCTGCATTCCGGTCATTCGCAGTTCCACTCAAAATAGCTTTTACAACTGTAAGGCATATTCATGAGCTACAGGCCTTCACTTTACCATAACCTTTGCTCCTGGTTCATATGGATAGGGTTGTCCTTAGTACTGTCACTAAATTCATTCCCACAGTGGTCTTTTATTTCCACCTTAACCAAACAATTGAGTTACCAGTCTTCTTTCTTTATCCGGACAGTTTGCTGAAAGGGCCCTTTTTAATAAACGTTAAAAGAGCCCTAATGTACCCTATCAACAGAACTAAGCCTTTATGTAAAACTCTTTTTGTTAAACCTCAGAAAGGCCACCCAATTTCAAAAGCTGGATGCATTTAATGATCCATCTAGCTAGGCCAGACATGTTACCTTAAAGAAAGTTCTTCATCCCCCTGCCATAATCTACTAGGAAGAACATAACTGGCTTTTCTGTAACAGTAAAGGTGTGGCATTGAACATGTAGCTGCATTACAAAGTACAAGTATGTAGAGATGTTTGCCTGTCAACAGACTAGATTACTGTATTCTTAACTGTATTCCGGACATCTATATAATCTGCTGGTTAGCCGCTGCCTTTGGAGTAATTCAAAGCATAAATTGTATCTACAGTCACATGCTATGAAAAGAAAATGTTACTTGCCCCATAAGCATCTGTTTGTAGTGCTGTAGATTCACATGTGCCCACTCTTCTCCCTGGAGTCAGTCTTGTTGCACATTTCTGTAATAACCTGGATTGCCTACATACACTGAAGAAAAACGGAGGGAGCACCAGGAATGAGGTCACGTTCTATTCAGTATAGTCTTTTCAGTGTCTCGTATTCTTTTTTTTTTTTTATAACAGAACATCCAATGCGTTGCATTCCATTTAAAGGAACTTCCTCGGGGCAAAATATTTACAGAGAAAGCATCCAACTGTATGAAGTGTAGTGTAGTTGATCCCAAAATAAGGATTAAGTATCAATGGATTCCAGCCAAATAGATCAAATTATGATCAGCAATAAGGATCCTCGGGAAGTTCCTTTAAAAGGAACGAAACGCGTTGGCTGTTGTCCTGTCATCTGTTATATAAAAGAAGATTAAAAGATACTGAAAAGACTATACTGAATAGAATGTGACCTCCTTCCTGGTGTGCCCTCCGTTTTTAGGTCTCGCAGACCTGCGTTGCAGTGACATTGTGGGTGAGTATATTTCAGAAGGGGGCTTGAAGCCCCGCCCCTCATTTTCTTTGGGTAGCGTCACCATTTATGGAAAAAGGTGGCTTCCCGTTGAAAATGAGGCTTCTGTGTTACCGCCCTTTCTCCTTTTGGGACGGCCCATCCGGACTGGGTCTCCTGCCTCACGTGCGGTCGTGAAGCAATTTCTTATCTCAGAGGCGTGTTATGTAAACAAGTCTCTGAGATCCAGTCCTGATTGGCCTCCCAAAAGGAGACAGGGTGCCGCGTGTTTATATGTGCATCGTGCTTTCAGTGAAAGTGGGATGCAAAAATAAACACCGCTGCCTTCCTGGAGCGCTTGTTATTGCTCAGTCTTGCGGCAAGTGAGCTGTGTGCGCCAGACACGTCCATTCCAGCCCACAGACACATGAAACGCAGTTAGTTGTAGGCGCTCTGGCCATCAGTAAAGGAGCACTTGGACCCTTTCTCTAGAACAAAAAGCCATGAGAGGAGTGCCGGCAATTACTTCAGAGGAAGAGTTTGGAGCCGAGAACTAGACTTTTCCAAACTCCTTGGATGGAGACAAGGGTTTCATACACAAATGTCTGGAGGTTTCACAGTTCATACACGGAGATGGACACTTCACTGTTCATTCGTAAGGATGAAATAAAGAAATACGAGCTTGGCTGCGACAGGGCTGGCGGAAACGTTTCTTGAGACCCGTTCTCGTGAAGTGCACCAAACAGGGTCTGGACTCTCTAGAGAAACACTGTCCGGAGTCATTTCATCAGCGGCGTGGGGGGTTCAATTTGTTTAAATGAATATTTGTCCGACTTTGTGTTTTTTCCTTCGGCTTCTCTGCACAACATTTAAATATCTTAATTCAGTTTTAGTTGTGACTGTGTAGTTCATTGTATGTGGACCATAGTCAACTTGAAATATCTAGAAAAGAGAATTTTGTATATATAGAAATATAAAATAGTGGTGGACTCTATGGAGTATTATCGGACGCCTGACACTGCAGCTGTTGTGTGAATGACGTCTCCCGTGACTCTCTCTCCTGCTGGATCCTCACATGGTGCTGTGGCTCTCTACCCTTCTACTTCTGCCCTTACCCGTCTACCGCTACCCTTCTACCGCTACCCTTCTACCCTCTCTATTGGCCTGCCTGGCTGCCTCTGGAAGATTGGGCCGTTGGGTCAGTGGGTGTGCCTTTCTGTTTCTTGATCGGTTCGTCCATTTTCATATATAAGTATCTATCTATGCTGCTAGTTTGTCCATAAAATCGATTTGTGTATCTTTATAAGGCTGCACAAACACATTGTATCCGTATTTTCATTCACACAGTTGTTTCCGTTCAGCGCCTCCCTGGCTTGGGCTATTTTGTCCGATGTGCCTGCTTTATGTCGACGTGAGTGTGGGGAAAGGTCGCGTGGGTACGAACGTGCGTGAGACATATGGCTGTGTGCATATAATAAACGTGTGTATTTAAAACGGAGCTGGTCTGTGCATGTTTCATTCTTCTCACACGCTGCCCGTGTCAGTGGGCAGCGCACATTACATGTTTACCAACCAGTCCATGAACTAGAAGCGAAGAGATCTGGTGAGGGGGGGGGGGGGGGGGGTCAGAGACAATCAGATTAAGGAGAGGGGGCTCCCGTGGTTTTTGGGAGGGGTGGCTGGAGAAGGGGGGGGGGGGGCGGGCACCCTATCCACTCCTGCGCAGAGCACAATCACAGACAGAGACCGGTAGTCCGCTGCACTTTGGTAATCTGGTGATGGGAAGGGCGGGGGCTGTCCGTTCGTTGTTCACCTGTGTGCAAGAAGGAAAAAAAGTCAGGCTGTAAAGCCTTGCTCCTTACTCAGCCGTCACCATAATCACGCACCACACCTTTTCCCAAACGCTTGGTTAGCAGGCGCCTGTGCAGTGTGTACAAACTACAGCGTTGCTATTTTAGGCTGTAGGTCCCACTTACATTTAGAGCATACTTCTTCCAGTCTGAGACACTTTAACAGTGTGTGGTACAGATCTGCGGCATAGACATAATGGGAATATATATATATATATATGTATATATTTGTGGTAAATGGTTACATGACGAGATTACATCGGACCCTTTGCTTCTATGTGTGGCGTTGTAACATTTGTATTAATACCAACTTTGCAAAAGTATTCATCATAGTGCCAATATCGGCCACACTCACCAGCCCTCCCGCAGCAACATACAGATAGCATAAATAAGCAGACAAGACAACTTTTTGGTAGAGAAAATTGCTGCAGGTTTATTAGCATACCAAATAATGCCAACATGGTGGGTTATCTTACAGGCGATCCAAAGGCAAGCCGCCCCTCGCGGCCTACCACCTGATGGGCCAACTTGCATCGTGGTCTTAGCCAATCGGTGCTTAGCGGTTGTGGTGAGGGGATAGCCCCTCCCACTTCCGGTGAAACATTGATCCACCATATAACTCAGGCCCCCCCCGCTACGAGGCGCGAAGCGTTCAAGCGACCCTCGGTTGTACAGGTTTCCAACCGCCCGTAGGACAGATGGGATGCTGTCGCACCCCAGGGTCCACCGCACAGACTTCCTTGAGATATTTGGCCTCAGCACCCTTTGTTCTCCTGAAGAGGGTACCCCTGAGTACCTTTCCGCCTCTGGATCGCCATGTAACTCCGCCACAGCCCTGGGTGTGGCGACCGTCGCAGCCAGGCCCCCCACCAAGGCTGGCGCTCCTACTTACATCCCGCTATTTCTAGGGCCTCCCCTGGGTCCTGGAGGAACAAGTCCATGCCTATTCTGGAGAGATGTACCCCATCGTCCTCGAAACACCCTGCGGATTTAGCATGAAGCAAACCATGTCTTATGAATCCAAACCCCATTTGTTTGTTGAAATTGCGCATCGCGCAACTGACTCTCCTGCGCGCAGCCTCCATAGCCTTCCCAGATCGGGCTCCCTGCCACAGGAGCCGGGGAGTGATCTCTGACCACCACAGTTCACATGTCCCTAACTGGTTGCTTAATTTGCAAAATGAGGCCTTAATGTTTGAAGCAGTATCCTTTTGCCTTAGGTAGAGGCCTTGTCTTTAGCTATTTATGGTGCCTCTCCCCCCTATCCAGCAAGAACAGGTCCATGCTAAACTGGACAGATGTTCCTCATTGTCCTGAAAGCACCCTGTGAATTTGGCGTGTAGCAACCCATGTCTAAGGAAGCCAAATCCCCTCTGCTCAGTGAATAAACGCATAGTGCAGATGACCCTTCTGCGCGCAGGCTCCATCGCCTCCCCTAAACGAGCTCCCTGCCACGGGAGCTGGGGGTGATTCAAGACCACAAAAGTTCACCTGTCCCCAACTGGTTGCTAATTTGCACATTGTGGTCTTCGTGGTCTTCTTCTAGGGTGCATTACTTCGCCCCACTGACCAGACAATTTTACAGTTCTTTTGGCTTGCTCCCTGGTGAACATAGTAATGGTGTCAAAACAGGTTAGAGGGAATATGTGAATGGTACCCGTTATTAGACACTGCACCCTTTCGTGGACTGACAACTTACTCAGCCCACCCTGCTTGCTGAACCTTCAACCGGTCACAGATGCCCAGTCCCTGCTATCCACCTGTGACCCTTGATACTTACACCTGTAGTGGTGTCAGACTACCAGGTTCTGTGTCACGTGCTTCGTTGCAGTCCCTTTGGTGGATCCGCTGGGACCCTTCTGCATCCCTGCAAATGCCTTGTCACAAACTAATGCCCTTGCCCATCCCTCAAAGACACCTGACAGCATGATGCCCCTTGCTACTTTGGTGAGGGGTTTATGGGCCCAGCGCACCCCAGTCTGTGTTTCCAACATATATCCTCCCTAGCGGCTCCAGATAGTGTGAGTGGCTATCACTGTCCTGGCAAGGCATGCCAATGGCCTGTCTGCCCCTTGGTGACTATCCTGCCATGGGATAGGCGACATTAAGTACTGGTGTCATCGAGTACCTGACGTATAGGAGGGGGAACAACATGTACGAATACCTGCCCTTTATTGAGCAGTGGGAACACCAAAACAATCATTCTTTAATAATTATATCCAAATTATGCTATGACCCCATGTTCCCCACAGCTTATTGCACCGCAACCCACTAGTTAGATGGCAACGTCTGCAAATACCTGGCTCACTGGCTATAGTGCAGGTGTTTTTGTCTCACATGAGCAACTGGTAGTATGCCCTTGAGTACAGAGTGCACCTGCTCTGCTGCATCGACCAGACATTTGCGCAGGCAATTCTGTTGAATTGTATCGAGCAAATGAATGGTGTCCCTCTGGTATGTGTGACTGTATGTCTATCGTGCATCTTCCCATGTGTGCCCTGCTATGATTTGTGTGGCAAGCCACAACCGCTGTCCGACTAATCTGCCCCAAATCCATACTAATATATCAGATCAAGAAGTGTCATCAAATTAAATATATGCCTTCGATGGAAGAGGGCTTCAAAGAATGCCTGCTCTCTTGAGGGAGAATGATGCACAGTTGAGCTGGTGGCCAGTGTCCAGGTGTATCAAAAATTCATATACCTGTAAGCTAGTACTACTGGCTTTGATGCTTCTGGTTACTTGCCTAAGACCACGAAGGCCCCCAATTGGCTTTGTTGCCTGGCATATTGGGTGTAACTTTGTCCACTATTTTGGCAGAGTACAAATTAAGAGAGGTATCCTAAAGGTCTAGTTGCCTTTCATCTGTTTGTGATAGGGGTGTGGTATGATACCTCTTAGCCTGGGGACCCCTCCAACAATCTACCGTCATCTAAACGGAATAAGGAAACCCTCGCCCTGAAGGGCCACCTGATAAACATACCGGGGGCCACCTGATAAACATACCGGGGGAAGTGAAAAAATTGTACCCCCCCCCCCCCCTGGGCTGGTAAACGACAGCCTCCTTAAGCATTTAACTTGAGCATCAATAACGCCCACAATCATGTGTATTCGCTCTAGTGATACACATCCGCTGGGTAGCTGATATGACAACTAAGGTAAAGTGGGCAAGGATAACTCCGTCGGTTCTGAGTTCAAGCACCTGTTACTGACAGGTTCTGAGCAGCACGGCGAATACCAACCGTGCTGCAGTCTGCCCATGAGTATCAAAATTAGAAACCCCTGGCAGCACGAGGTTTGCTGCTGTGGAAAATTCTGAGGCTTTGCCTATGGGTCGCAATGTTTAGCGTGTCCAGGTATATCTTCGCACAGCAGGTGAACGGGATTCGACAATAGCTGATTAAAACAACTCTGCTGGCTGCACTTGGTAACGTAATACACTCCCACGAGCCCTATTAAAGTGGATGCATACACATAGCCTGCTAGTATCATATGCTTGAGTTAATTTGCCACTTGATACATGTAATTAACCACTAGTACATATGTATCGCCTACATGGCCATTACGTGCCAACATGTGTCCAATGAGATTAAACAAGTAGAGTCAAAGTGCCTGGTATGGTAAAGACTGACGTAGCCCCGATGGGGCAGAGTATCACAACTGTACACAGTCAGCTTGAACAGCCTGGCACCTTAAGTACAGGAGATGGGCGCAATCAAACTACAGGCCTTGCGCAATGTACACCCTTGCGCTGAGGGGGGAACCGGCTCGTGCCGGCTTTGCCTCATACTGAGCACGCCACTCACTGACCCATGGTGCCATCATCAAGCTGCTCTCCACGGCCCCCCAAAGCGGCAGCTGCACCTAGAGAGAGCACTGCCCTCCCCTACCCGGGGATGAGAGTCCCGAAATCTGCCCCTCTCGAGCACAGGACACCAACCAGGCGAACAGGCCCAATATGGCTTAGGTGTAGTAGAAAACTGAAAATGCAACGATTCTGGACAGGTGGCACCTGTGCTTGCGAAGAACACAGTCCCTTATCAAATTGGCGCCAACCAAGTACAAGTCTCTTTTTATTCTTCTCAACCTGTGAGAGCAAAACTAACACCAACGGTCGCACTACCGTCCCACAGTGCTCCGATTACCGAGCCCAGTATGCCTCCATGCAAAGCTTCACCATGCGCCGCTTGGTCCATGTGTTCCACCCTAACACATCGCTAAAAGGTTCTTTTAGATCCAAACAGAACCTCCTATATGCTAGTTGGTAGAGACACCTATTATTTCATAACTATCAGTGAGCTGCTGCTGTGTTACCGTATTGCAAACACGTCACCATCCCTGAATATTGAATGGAAACACATTTAGAAACTGGAAGGGTATGCCCGTGCACCATCAGTAACTCTTCCCGAAGTGGGCATGAAAGAGCTGGACTGTATCAAATTCAAAGCTGTTCCCACAGGGGCCCCAAATAGGTTTCTGCCAAGGGCAACTGAATATACTACTGCATGTGCTGTTGTGCACGAGAATGCTCTCCTGACCTCAACCTTCTAAAATGCAGTGTTAAAATGCGCCAGAGCCCCCCCAAGCATCCTGAAGATGGCTGTGCATAGCCAACAGAGAGGAAGTATTAATCAATGTGCGCCCAGGCAACACCAGTCACCTCTGCATCGCCAGCCGACCCTAAGCATTTGTTACGATAACTTAACATCAAACTTACTCAACAAACACGCACACAGCTTTGATAAAATACTGCAACACCGATGCCTTTGGGTCAAATCTGCGCATTATAAAATTGCCGATAACCAACCCCATGGACGTACCCCGGTGCAAGGCCCCTGACCACTGCCTGTTGCCAATTTGTGTACAGCGTGTCGGCTTTGATTTGCTTTATTTGTTGTGGTCTGCTTTCAGGGATAGTATCCCTTATGCACGCTGCTCACAGGATCTGAGGGGCAGATCCCATAAGCCCACCAATATCGGGTGGGACTGTGGGAAATAGAAGAAATTGTGAGCGTCGGTCACAGGTTACAAGCTTCGGCCCAAGTACTTGGTTACCACATGTGGTGGCAGCAAAGTCAGAGTGACTTCAAGTACACAAACAACCACACAAACAGTGCCACGCTGCGGCAACAGTCATAGGCGCTGGTGCCCGTTGCCAAGCGCTAGAAACCATCGGCCAAGCTTAAGCGCTGCGAAAAACCGGCGAGGCAAAATGGATCTTCGTCTATCCTTGCTACAATGCGAATTCCAGAGGGGGGACGCTGACCACTGCTAGGCCCATGCCACCCAAGTAGATTAAGAGGGAAGGTCAATTGACTGAGTCAGCAACAGAGACGGCCACTGCCGAATTCCACTGTGATCTCTGATAGGTTACGTGCCCTACCCCCATCCTCGCATTACACGACCCGCAGTCATAACATTCCTGACTATCAATTAGGATTGACCCATGAGGGTCTCAAGGCGCTGACACAGTGTAGAGGGAAATTGGTGGGCATACACTACTTGCCCTCAGCTGCTCACAGTTCACTAATATCGACCAGTGGGGCGTGCATCTGCACTGTGCACCGGCAGCAACACCAAATCAAGTCACGAGCGATGGGACAAGCTAACCATCCAAACGACGGTGCAGCTGCGCCAATCGCCATCAGCTGCTCGCCCCCTCGCCTCATTAACATCGGCCACATCCCCACACCAAGGAAGCCACCGGAGCCTTTGGATAAACACGGATAGCGAAATACACTGCTGGTGCAGCTGCGCTGTTCACTATCAACTGCCCCCGGAGGTCCGCTCTAACCGGCAGAACGAACAAACCACGCCAAGTACTCACCAATTGATAGTTCATTACCCAGCACACGACGTTGCAGCTGCACTGGTCGCGACTGACCATGGATTCACTAATACAGTTTACCAGTGTGCAGCCTCCCAGGTAACCCGCTCACGAGGGTGCAGCAGCGCTATATGCCCCAAAAGTAAAATTACTGTCTGGATATCATGGGCCACAGGGCATCGCAGGGACCTAAAACGCTAGATATTCAGGAGAAGGCCCGCATCCCAGGCCGCGCTTACCCAGGAGTAAAGGGGGAGAGCCAGCACAGAGGCAGAATGGCCTCTGGCGCCCGCTAGGCCGCACATGCAGCAGGGGTTTACCGGAGGTGTGCTGTGAAGGATATAACTTGTGGTTCGCCCCAAGTAATCGAAAGAAGCTGATGCCTGAGACCTGAACCCTTTCCCTCTGCTCCTGTGGACCCACTACAGTGACTCTGGCCATGGGGCCAAATCCGCTGCCGGATGGAAGTGCAAGCTCCTGACACCTAAGTGGGCCGCGGAAGAGCTTGGTAAGCTTCCCCCCCGGGACATCAATTTTCCCCCTTTTTTTCCGGGACCAGGGACCCAGACAAAGCTTGCCCCAAGTTAGTGGCGGGCAGAGGGGGCGGGGAAGTGCCGCCAGGCACTGGACTTGCCAGACTAGACCGGAATCCGCCACCAGGAGGCCTGTAAGATAGCTCAACCCACTTCTCCTAACCGCCACAGCCAACTTAACCCTTTTTGCAACATTAATCAATGCTCTAATAATGCATACTTTGCAGTGTGTATGCAGGTCCAGGATGAAAGTCAATAGCTCACTATTCCATATCAGGACTCCAAGTTACAAATTGCAAGTAACAAAAGGAAGTCTATTTTGAAAGCAGCAACCTGCCGACCTGTTCACATCATACGCACTCCGTAACTCACCTGGCACACGCTCCCCGCAGCAGGCACGTCAACCCTCTGCACTACACCGAAGCCAAAACCTCAACTATACAAAATGCCGATCTCTCTCTCCAGGAAGATAATTAATCACCCGAGTTATCTTGACATTAATGTGAGGCCTGATAATTGCCGGGGGAAAGAAACGCTGCAGCAGGTGCTTCAAAAGCATAATGAACTTTCAAACACGGCGTCCCCAGGAAGCCAGCACCCGGTGCGGTGGCACCGGTCGCACCGCCCTAAAGCCGGCCCTGGCCACCGTTGATGCCTACCCCCGACCCTGCTGCCAAGGCAGGAGCCGCGAGGCAGAGCCCCGCCAGCCCTGGCTGACCCCCCCCCCCAACCAATGATTGTGAGAGATAGACTCCGAGCCCCCACCCGGATAGGCTGAGAACGGGAGGGCCGCGCTGCCTTGCTGTTCCCCAGTCGCATGATCCCGCAGGAGCTGGCGTGCCACTAGGCACGGTGGAGCACGGCCCGGAAGGCGGGCGCTAGCGCTTGCCCGGGCACATGTCCAGTGAGACACAGATCACTATGAGTCAGGGGGTACTTTTCATAAGTGTGTGAAAAATTTTCACCACTGCTGTTCACCAGAGTGAAAGTCAAAGCTCACAGCTCTGCCTGGCCATGTGCCAATCCCTTGTGGTGCCTGCTAACAACGAACAGTCCCCCTCGGGCCCCCTACTCCATGTGGCGAAAGTCCCCGTGGGCCTCTGCTTCCACCACCCGGGGCTGGGGAAGGGGCGGATAGCAGGGAGCACAAATGGCTCTCCACGTCGGCAGTCCCAGCGCCCACAGACCCCGCACATACGCCTGTGAAACCCGGGAGCAAACCAACCCCCCTCCCCCCTCCAAGGCAGCCCGCAACAAAGGCCGGGCCTCCCAATCCTGTGCTGGGGGAAGGGCAATGGTGAAACACGGGCCGGTTGGCGGGCGCTAGCACTTGCCCGGACACTGGTCCTATGAGATGCAGCTATGGCCTAAGTGGCAATAATCCCTTGCTGCACTCTGGGAACTTGGCGGGGGAGGGATCCTCGCGGTGCCTGCTCCCCATCGGGCAGTCTCCCTCGGGCCCACTAATCACCACGTGGCAAAAGGCCCTGTGGGCCTCCGCTTCTACCACCCGCTGGAGAAGGGAGGGCGGGGTTGCACGAAGCATTGGCTCTCCACGGCAGCAAACCCAGCTCCCACAGACCCCACACGGGGCCAGGGGCAGCCTGGCAGAGACGCCTGTGACGCCCGTGAGCTGACCAAACCCCCCCCCAAAGCAGCCCGCAGAAATGCATGGGCCGCCCTGCCCTGGACACAACCCCATATAGGGAGCTCGGGGTGGGGGAGGGCAATGGTATGCACTCACCGCATGATGTGCAGCAGCTCCCGGGAGACGTCCAGTCGGCGTCAGGGCGAGGGGACAAAGAGGCCGCCAGGGGGGCGGGGGAGGACTATATACCTCTCCCTGACCCCCCCACCGGCCGGAAGTGACGCGCGTGACCCCAGAGGGGTCTCTGGCCAAAACACTAGGCTGCCCAGTGTGCCATCTTGTGGCACTAAAGGGGCCGCCATCTTATGAGGGTCCCCTGCGGGGACTGTGTCGGTCAGCCCGCATTTCTTGAAGTTAACGCTGCAGGAATGTAACTCGCAGATTTATAAAAAGAACACCATCTTCACGTGAAGCCAGATGTTATTACTGTTGTGAAGGGGAATGAACTAAGTTTACAATTTGAACGCTCCTTATTTTTGCCATTACTTAATGCTTCACGAAGGGGAAAGAAACAACTAAAATTTTGAATGCCAATAGCTCTAAACAATAATTGCGAGACCTATTGCATTGTAAATGCTTGTTCTTCAATCTGTTACTGGATTCCAGTGAGACCCAATTGCGGCAGGTCTCGGAGGTTGATTGCACAGGACTTTTTGATAAAGTGGGTACCGTGATTGAGGTGCTGAACCTGTGGTCAGCCGCAGTCCATAGTATTTTTGGATATTTTGCCTACATACACTATTCAAATGACCTCCAAATTCACACTACTCAAGCTTTGCTGCTGTGCGAAGGTCACATATGACCATGCACATTGCGAACTAAGGACTCTCAGCATATCTTGTGACTCTAAAACTCCTGAGAACAAAAATTGTCAACATCCGATCCTAACTCTAGATGGCTGGAATATGCAGAGCATTGAAATCGACAGCACTACAAACAGATGCTTACAGGTTAAGTAACACTTTCCTTTCTCTTCATAAAATACTTTCCCTTCTGAAATCTTATTGAGAAATAAAGGCCCCAATAGACCCTTTTAATTGTATTGTGTACCTTCCCAACATCCATCATATTGACTGCAAATTTTACCAAAAATGTTATAGGGCTTTGGAGGACTGGGTGAGCGACCACAGGTAGACCAGTGCAGGTGTGAAGAGATGTCTGGAAGATCTGAGGAACCCCTTGTAAGGGAGTTCCAAAAGAAGTTTCTCGTAAAGAAAAGGAGCATGCAATCAAAATCCATGATGTTGATGGTAGTGCCAGTAACTCCTTCATCACTGTCTAGCAGTCCAACTTTGAAGGGGACAGGCATGTTTAAGACTATCAACATCAAGGAGGCACTCCGAGGGAGGCAACACCCAGCAATTCTTTCCATCTTTTGATTGGGTCTGCAAGATGAAGAGCCGGGTGCCTTGTACACTGGATTTGGAGAACTCCAAGGGATTCAATTCCCCCAAGCGGTCTTGCCAGCTGTAATGCCATATTCTGTCCGTGCACAGATCTTCTAAATTGAGGAAAGACTCTGTTGTAGCACTTGCTGTACTGGAATATCCTGCACCTTGGTGTGACTCCTCAATCTGTAATCTGTGTTCCTCTTCTCATGGCCTTCTTCAAGGTCACAATTTCTATCCCATGAAGATCCATGTGTCATGCAAGATCTGTTAGTCAATCTTTATTTGTGAGAAGTTGGCCTGGCATATGCTGGTCACTAGTTATAGTGGCCACCTTGCACCAGTCCAATTCGACTCTTGTGGTAGATAGGTTTAAGACAACCTTTTAAAGAAAGCTATCCTAGTGGTAGCTGTGGAGAGCAGCCTTCAGGCTAAGTCTCACAGGAATGTAAAGCAGCTTGTTTTACCTTATAATCTCTTGAATTACCAAATGAAAGGACACCACGCAGGTATATATATCAAATATATATGTATTTATTACTAGACACACTCTACTAATCTCTTTATGAGATTAGAAGTCAGGAGCATATGCAAATATCAACTTTTCACAATAGGTTAAGCACAAATATGGCTGGGGCCCTAGGGGCGTACCACACCATATCCTAAACAAGCATTTACAATGCAATGGTCTCGGCATTGGTAAAGTTAGAACTATTGGCATTGCTCATGACATTATTTTTGTTTATGTTTTTAAGACATTGAAAAAAACGCCATTGTTATTTACAATGTCAATAGCTTAATCACTCTCAAATGCGAGACCTATTTCATTTGCACCCACACACAGAGCCACCTACACACACACTGATTAAGCTATTGACATTGTAAATAACAATGACGTTTCTCTACATGTTTTAAAAACAAAAACATAAACAAAATCAATGTCATGAGCAATGCCAATAGCTCTAACTTTAACAATCCCGAGACCGTTGCATTGTAAAAGCTTGTTCTTTTTAAGGTAGGTTACTGCCTAGTGCTGAACAAATGCAGCCTATTACCAAGGAAGTGGAAAAGCTTGCGCCTGAGCAGTAACTAAGGGATTTTGCAACGTCCCAGATTCCACCTATTCTGCAGGGTTGAGGAAAGTAGAATTTTGAACGGGGGTTCATGTCCCACGTCCCAGTCTGGTTATGGCTCGGACCCAAGCCAGTCTGCCACCTTCCATATGCGAGGGCGAGCGTAAAGCACTTGGTAGTTGGTGCCCTGACAGTGCAAGAGTGAATCAGTCTGCCTCGTGTTTCCCTTATGTTCTCACACCTCCATGTCAGCCAAAAACTTTCTTTTAGATACCAGGGACCCTTTTGTTTTTTTGCTGAGTTTTTATATAGCGCGAACTTGACCCGAATCCAATCAGGTATCAGAGCGCCTTACATAGCACCTGTTACGTTACATTAGGACACACAATAATTCTTTATTAGGCACGGGGAAGATTAAGTGATTTGCCCAGAATCACAGGCTGTTCAGCGTCACTGCCGAGACTCGAACCCAGTTCCCCAGGTCCGAGGTCGATCGCCTAAGCCGTTAGGCCAACTCCTCTTCCTGCCTCTTTATCTTGGCCTACCCCGGTCATTGCTGCAGATTTAAAGGCAGGCACTAATACTGCATTCTGCCGCAGAAGTACGGTCAGTGGTCTCCTAGTGGTAGGATACTAGAATAAAAAAGCAATTCTATGCAGAAACTCGGTTGTGGCAGCCTACAAGCTTATCATGCATAAAACCCGAACTGCTTTTATCACATGATCAGTTGTCGCAACGCACTGCACTCGCTTATCAACGTCATTTATTAGACATGACTACCACGCAAGTTTGGAAGCCGGTCTCCAGTTGCCTGGCCGTCCCATATTCACACACACACTGAGAACTACGGAACAATCAGAACCCGAATAAAGTTCGTTTTAGTTAAAACCATAACCATGTGCCAATAAAACGCGATACATAGCACCATTAAAATATACATTAAAATGTATGCTTTAAAACTTTCTTATCGCAGAAGTTGCCTGAGAAGTACGGAAAGATTGGATGGAGCATACCGGCTGTGTGCATGGCATGAGCGTTGCTGTTTGTATTCTGTGAACAAAAATGCGATGACGTTTTAAGTTAGGCAAAGACAAATATCCCCCACCTTCCTGGGCATAAACATATAACCCGAAGGCTCTTCTCTCGGTGAATGTCTCGGTTTCACCCTGGCTGTCCCTGTTTGTCGCTTCCCCTGAGAGGGGGCTCGGAAAATGCTAGCAAACAAACTGCGCCACGTGAGGAATACCACAGGGAGTCAATTAAGCATCTGTGCCAGCGCCCCCGGGGGCTCGTGGAGTAGTGTAACCACAGCAGCTCGCGGCGGGTTGGGGGAAGGGGGCGAGGCGATGACGTGGGAGATAGAAGGAAGGGGAGTGCAAGGATGTGGGGACAACAGGAAACGGAGGGATGTGAGGGACAGAAGGAACCGAAAGGACAGAAGAACAAGAGGCCTTACCTGCCGGACTCCACACAGAACAAGCCGAGGGACACACTCTGAGAACTACGGAACAATCAGAATCCGAATAAAGTTCGTTTTAGTTAAAACCATAACCATGTGCCAATAAAACGCGATACATAGCACCATTAAAATATAAATTAAAATATATGCTTTAAAAGTTTCTTATCGCAGAAGTTGCCTGAGAACTACGGAAAGATTGGATGGAGCATACCGGCTGTGTGCATGGCATGAGCGTTGCTGTTTGTATTCTGTGAACTAAAATGCGATGACGTTTTAAGTTAGGCAAAGACAAATATCCCCCACCTTCCTGGGCATAAACATATAACCCGAAGGCTCTTCTCTCGGTGAATGTCTCGGTTTAACCCTGGCTGTCCCTGTTTGTCGCTTCCCCTGAGAGGGGGCTCGGAAAATGCTAGCAAACAAACTGCGCCACGTGAGGAATACCACAGGGAGTCAATTAAGCATCTGTGCCAGCGCCCCCGGGGGCTCGTGGAGTAGTGTAACCACAGCAGCTCGCGGCGGGTTGGGGGAAGGGGGCGAGGCGATGACGTGGGAGATAGAAGGAAGGGGAGCGCAAGGATGTGGGGACAACAGGAAACGGTGGGATGTGAGGGACAGAAGGAACCGAAAGGACAGAAGAACAAGAGGCCTTACCTGCCGGACTCCACACAGAACAAGCCGAGGGACACACTCTGAGAACTACGGAACAATCAGAATCGAATCAAATCCATTAAAAATCACAAACCAAACGATTGCTGACAAGGGCACCGGAAGACACCACGCCTTTCTCCGTGGCAGAGAAAAAATGCCTCGGAGAAACGCCACGTCGTTTTCGGATTCGGGGGCGTGTTTTGCTGTCGTCTCCTCCCTGAGACTTCTCGCAAAAAACACGCCCCCCGATCCGAAAAGGACGGGGCCTAATCGGAGTGACTGGACCTCTTCTCCAGTGGCTGGCCAGCATTTAAGAGTCCAGCCAATGGAGAACAGGAGAGAAGAGGGGCGGGTGCAAGCCCCTCTTCTCAATGTCATTAAATCTCGCGAGCGAGACTGCGCAAGCGCAGCCATCGCTAGCCGAGACCTAAAAGTTTGGAGGTCACTATTAAGGGGTGGCCTTGCGAGAAACGTTTAAATCCCACGCTTCAAATTGTGTGGAAAGTAAGAGATTCCATCTCTGTTACTGGAGATATAGGGGGAGATTTTATACGGTTTTATGCCATGTTTGCATCACAAAAGTGACGTAAATCGGCACAAAAGCTTTTTTTTGCTGGTTTACTTTCTAGTGATATACTTGTTCAGCGCAGGAAATAGTATGAAAGTAACACTTAGCAGCGCTCTTACCTGCGAACGTCACAGATTCACCAGCCCCCCCCCCCTCCCATGCGTTGCCACGGGGCAGGAAGCGCAAGGGATGCTGCCACAGGAGGTCAAACAAAGGTCTAGCTACGCCACGGGGCAGTTGGAGGTTGGTCACCACCTCCGCTTCTGGGGACATTATTATATAACTATTAAACATCTTTACCTGCAAGCTGCTGTCTGCCCTCATCACTTTAGTCTGGCATATTAACTAACACCGTTTGCTTTTGCTAAAAGTATATGTATTCTAGTAGGAACTTTCAGTCAGCCCTCTAAATCCATCGGCATGTTTTTGTGTAATTCACATTTTTCTTCCACGCACTACAGCGTTGACCATGGGGCAGTGGGTCAGCCCACTTAATCCATTTATGAACCTCCCTGAGAGGGGTGGCATTATACTCTCTGCCATGGAGTGCATCCTCACACAAAGTAGTTCCCAGAATTGCCAGGAACTACTATGGCAATGTGTGCTTTGAGTCCAAAAAATGCCGCTGTGTGTTTTAGATTGACGAGAGCCCAGCAGCTTCCCCAATAATAAAGTGTGAAAATCACCACAAAACAAAACGAGCATTGACAAAGCCAAAAAACTGGCAGACAATGCTTATTGCATTTGATATGTTGCCTGTCACACGTTCTGTGAAAGGAGTTATTACTACAACCCAAGCCCATGTTACTATTTCCATCGACCTCAAAAGGTGAAAGGCTGTGTTGAAATGTAAAAATGTTGCATGCAGCTTGCACACACATCTCTGTGGGCGTGCATTAACCCACCAAACTACCTTAGCAGCTTGCTTTGTGCATCTTATTCAGACATGAATCATAAAGCTGTCCACGCCATTAGTGGTTCGAGGCATACCTCGGGGGCTTTTGCTGAGCAGATACCTTGAGAAGATAAGAGTTGTGAAAGCTCCTGAAACATGCTGTTGGTGGACCCAGCCCCGATCTTTGCAGAGAAGGGACTGCACATTCCTAGTTTCTATGCTGGTCGAGCATGCAGTGTTCCACAACCACAAAAAGAACAGCTGAGGCAAAGTTATGCCAGCCTAGTGAGAGCTTTCCAGTCATGCAGGTAGGCCAGTCTCGAGGTGTTTGCCAGGGTAGTGGATAATTTGTCTTCGACTACGATTTCTGCTGCTCCATCCATTGACACTGGTTCAAACTGGTAGCAGCCGGTACTGCCCGGTTCAGGAGACAGCACAATGCCCTACTCGCTGAAAGAAGCCAGGGGCGCGTGCTGTGCCTTTTTGCAGTTCGTGGGCCGGAAGCTCCGCCCTCTCTCAATCACGTTAGCTCGAGCGATGAAGCAACGCCAGTCACGTCACAGCAGGGAGGGAGTTTTGCATTTACGGCTTACATAAAAGGCCCAATTATTCGCCCATCTTTGCGAAACCGTCAACATAATTAATCTTCTGTTCACAGCTCCAGTAACAAGTCCTAAACAAGGAGATCAGGTGAGGGAGCAACGCCGGGACACCACCGCCTTTCTCCGAGGCAGAGAAGATATGCCTCGGAGAAACGCAGCCTCGTTTTCGGATTCGGGGGCGTGTTTTGCTGTTGTCTCCTCCCTGAGACTTTTCGCCAAAAACACGCCCCCCGATCCGAAAAGGACGGGGCAGGATTAGAGTGACGGGACCTCTTCTCCAATGGCTGGCCAGCATTTACTAGGCCAGCCAATGGAGAACAGGGAAGAAGAGGGGCGGGTTCAAGCCCCTCTTCTCCCAAGTCATTATGTCTCGCGAGCGAGACTGCGCAAGCGCAGCCATCGCTAGCCGAGACCTAAAAAGAGGCTTAGGAAAGTTGACTTGCAAAGGGACAAGGCTTAGGGCCTGTAAAATCCAGGTAAGTAAAGGACCCACAGGAGACGCGTGCAATGTGAGAACACAGCCGCGGTTTCCCATATTGATTTCAATGGAGCAAGTCGCGGTTGGATTTTTAAAGTTTAAGGGTACTTCTAGAGAGTCTACAAGCAAGCCACTTACAAGGTAAGCAGTTAGAGGGCCAACACCCACAGGAGCACCGGAGTGCACGAGTTACCTCATCCAGGGAAGCCAGGTGCATAGGTGTCTTTTGGTGTCGGGTCGCGTCGTCGTTTTTAATGGAAGCCAAAGAAGTTTTGCTGCTTTTGAAGACTGGAGAAGTGTTCGGTGGAATCCAAGGCTGGATTCAAGATGAAGAAGACCTGAAAGCAGAAGGGACAGTGTTCACAGTCACTTGCCAGTGACCTGGGGCCAGGAAGATGGATGCCCACAGAAGTCGGGTGATTTCAGGTGATCAAGGGTGTTTTGACTCTTCAGCCACAAGGTCCAGGAGGCATCGACGATGACCAGGAGCTAGATTCCGAGTGTCCTACAAAGTCTGCAGCTTACTGAGGTGTCGGCAACCGGATTGGAGCCAACAAGCTTTGGCAACAGCAAGTCTTGTGGAAATTGAAGAAAGTCAGCGGTGCAGACCAGCAAGGTCTGTGGGACTCACCCAGCAAGGGTAAGTCAGGGCAGGCCTGGAGCAACCAGGGGAGCCCTTTGGTTTGATGAGAAAGTCTTCAGGGGACCCACAAGCCAGCCAGCAAGGGATCGCAAAGACGCCTCGTGAGGTTACGCTTCACAGGAGCCCACGGTCACTTGGGATGAGGTAGGCCTTTGATTTTCGAAGGAAATCCTGCTGGAGGCTTGGACCACACGTGGTCCAATGCACAAGTTCATAGAACGTCGTGAAGGGGTTGCAATCGACAATAGTGCACGGTACCCGGGTACTGCTGTTCCTCGTCACTCGTGCGGTCTACTCGCCTCAGCTCTGCTGGGGACTCACAATGGCCGTCGAAGTCAGGAAATCCACTTCCGGGGCTGCAGGGACTTCGGACTCCAGCGGGAGCGGGAAAGTTTGCGACCGTTGATTCAAGTTTTTGGTGCCTGCCAAGCAGGGGAGTCACTCCTTGACTACAAGGGAGATTCTTCAGTCTTCCGAAGGAAGTGGAACGTCGAAGGTCCAGGATTCTTCTTGTAGAGCGTCGTCCAGGGATATCTAACTTGCAATGGCAAGGGTTCCCTAACTTATACTAAAGGAAAGGGAGGGACTAGCTCTATGACCACTCCTCTGGGAGGGTCAGGGGAGTGGGTGGTTACACCCACTTCCCTTTGTCCAGTTTCGCGCCAGAGCAGGGGCAGGTAGCCCCTGAACCGGTTTGAGCTGGCATATGCACAGAGGAGCCTACTGCTCCCCCAGTGCAGGACTTCAAAGCACTCTAAGAGTGCACCCACCCTGCCCCAATACACTAAATCCTGTCTGGAAGGTGGTTACACCTCCCTGTGACAGGATGCCTATTGTTGTGCCTCCTCCACTGCGAGTTTGTCAGCAGCAGGAGGGCAGCCCAGTGTCTGTGCTGGTGGCATCCATTTTGTGATGCCAGGGCTTTTTCAGATTTCTACTGTGTTTCCACAGTAGGTACATGTCTTCCCCTCTAGAAGGGTGGGATCATACTCCCACACCAGTTACTGGTGTGGGGGTATGATTCCAAGTTGTTTGACACCAAACACGACATGTTTTGATGCAGTCATTCCAAAGTTAGCATTTACCGCTAGGTTATAATGCACTTAAGAGTGTATGGTTAAACCGTATCCACAAACAGCCACAGAGAATAGACTCTGCCAGCTGCAGAGGGGCCCTGCTCAGGCAGAGGCACCCCCTCACATTGTAAACCAAGCACCCTGCCCTCAAGAATTATAGGGCCTGCCTTAGGGGTGACTGATAGGTTTATATGTATGTGTATGGTGAGATATAGGGAACCTATACCCCAGTGAGGAGTGCTAACACTACCTCACCCAGGCTGCAGTAGCAGGCCTGTGGTGTCAGATGTAGTCTGCTTCCCAGGGGTGGCATAATACATGCTTCAGCCCCTGGTAGGCCTGTGAAGTGGTAGGTGCCTTTGGTACCTAAGGTACCATATACTAGGGGCTCATAAGGTACCACAGTATCCAATAACTAGAGCATCTAATATGCACTCCAAGTTGTTTAGAGAGAACAGAGACTGGGGCCCTGATTAGTAGGGACCCAGCCAGACTAACGCCAGAAACCAGTGTAAACATCAGAAAAAAAGTGGGGGCAACATAAGTGCAGATCCTACTCCTACATTATTGCATTCTTGTCTCTTTGAAAGCATACACGCCATCTGACTCCTTCAGTGAAGGTTTCCCTAAAAGATGCCATACCTTTCAACAAAGTCTTGGTAAGGGGGGGGGGGCGGTGTTAGACCTGTCATCCTTAAGGTAGTCTTACCAGAGCTTTTTGCCTCTTCCTTTTTGCTGGTCTTGGGACTCTTGACTGTTTTACTAATGCTAAAGCATGTGTGCTCTTCCTAAACATGCTTGTAATTGGTGTAGACCTGATTGGCTTATTTTGAATCGCCTGTAAGTCCTTTGCACAGTGGCATAATGTACCCAGTGCCTGTTCTTGAAATGCTACTAATGGGCATGTACTGTGCCACCTACATAAGTAGCCTTTCAAACCTGGCTCTGGCCTGCCAGTGCAGGACATGAGCACGCAGCTCACTGTCATTTCACTTAGCTGTAGTAAAGAGAGCAGCATAGGCCTTAGCAAGCATATTTAAATGCTAAGTCACTCCCAAGGTAGGCCCTAAGCGATCCTGAGGGGAGGGTTGGGTATTGGGGGGAAGGTGCGCTATGCAGAACAGATAGAAAGGGGAATCCATGTGTGTACATTGCCTTGTAGTGAATAACACTGAATTTCATTGCACTACGGTGGGGCCGGCCCCTTTCAAAGAGTAACATCGGGGATTCTTTTAAATGTTTTCGATCTGCAGTTCCAAACTGCAGAGGGATAGACATATGGTGTTTCATATCTGTGGGTAAGTAATGACAAACCCTCTTCACTGCTAGCGGTGAAATTGGCATCACTAGAAAGTGGGCTCTTTGCTGCTCTTCACTCTTGTTGTACCATACAGCCTGTCTCCAATACACATTCCCCATATACAGCCATAAAATTCAGGGTACTCAGTTACAGTTGCAGGCTGTGAGAAAGTGCCCTCTTTCTGCATGGTATGCCCTCCCCTTTTGCTGAATTGCTGTTTTTCTTTGACTGAGTGTGCCCTGGGCTCCTGCTAATCAGGTACCCATGGCCTATGTTCCTTCCCTAAAATTGCATTGAAGCCTAAACCCAATTGGCATCTCTGGCCACAGGTCAGCCCCTGGTAAATGGTACCACGGGTACCCAGGGCACTGTGACCAGAGAAGACCTCTAAGGGCTGCAGCACTTATTGTGCCACCCTTAGAGGTCCTGTACCCTGACACACACTCACTGCCTTTGGAGGCTGCGTGTCTTGGTACAGAACAAAGGGACGAGTCGACATGGCACACGTGTGTGCACCGTGCTCACAAACCACTGCCCTGGCATATATCAGTCACCCCTCTAGCAGGGTGCACTATGCCAGTGGTGAGGGTACAGGTGCATGAGCCCTGTACCCCTACAGTGCCCAAGTCCATTCTTGGGCATTGTAAGTGCAGTGCTGCCATTAAGAGTATATGTTGCTGGGAGTATGTCATTACAAACTCGACAGCACCATAATAACTACACTGAAAACTGGGAAGTTTGGGATCAAATTTCTCAGCACATTAAACCCACACTGATGCCAGTGTCGGGTTTTATGTAAAATGCACAACAGAGGGCATCTTAGAGATGCCTCCTGAAACTCGACCAACATCTAGTGACCCAACTGAGTGGCTGCTTAGGCTGCCACCAACAGATGTTTCTGAACGCCCTGGGTCGAGAGCCTGGGGCCTGAAACAATGCACATCCTGGGATGGGGTGCCAAGCCCCCCCCCCACCAGGGTGGGCAGGGTTCACGAAGGGGAAGCTTTCAAGGCATGCCGCCTTTGTGAGCCTCCCCAGACAATTTGCTGCTTTCAGCAACTGGTCTCCACTGGTTCTACCTCCCATTTTGGGCGGGAGAACCGGTGGGAAAAGAAAGTGAGGGAAAGAGGTGTGCCCACCTCTGCCAACTCCACCCCTCAGGTGGGGGAGGCGACGTGAAGCACAACTGAGTCCCCGCCATCTTGAGGATGGGGGGGACAACCAACCAGGGACAGGCTCCTGCCCCCCTCCCACTGGAGGGTGGCAAGATAGGGGGTGTACCCACCCCAGGGAAGGGACCCATTGGTCCCTGCCCTTTACCTACCTGTAATGCCCCACAATCTAGTATTTAGGGGGCACCCTGAACCTTGCTTTTTCAGATCCAGCCCGACAACAAGAAGAAAAGAAGGACCAAACAGCCATGCAGCCAGCTAACAAGAGGAAGACGCCCACTGACTTGGCCCTGGGCCTACCGGCCTGGCTCCCCTCAAACCTGCTCCTGCGAAATCCCGGTGTGTCTTGCAGCCAGCAACCTCAAAGACTGCTTCTCCCGTGAACACCGGGTTTGTTCAACTGCAACATCTGACAGCAGCCGGAGACTGCGAATCCAGCCCACTCTGCACCCGCCGAACCCGGCCCGAGCTTGAGTGGAAAAACACCATGAGGTCACTCTGGCAAGCCTGAACTGACATCCAGCAACCCCTGACCTGCCTCAAGCCTCCAGCCAACGCCTGCAGTCTAAATCCAGAAGGCCCCCCTAACCGCGACCAGGAGCTGGTAAGTAGATCCGACCCCAAAAGGCACCCCTGCACCCGACGCCCCACAGCCTGGTGTGCCCAAACCGGTGCCTAACCAACCCCTAACTTCCCAACTTACCTCTCGAAGTGGTGGTCGCACCCAGAAGTCCTCAGTCTTCCTGCCTGCAGTGCTTTTGCAAACCGTCGGTTCTCCATTGAAAACAGTGCACCCGACCTCAAAACAGCACCCTACACCCGGCCGCCCTAGTGGCGCTGAGGATGCACCTTTTATGCTACTTTGTTTCCCCATTTATCCTGACCTAAACCCTAGGAGCTTTGCTCCCACACCCCCGTGGCGTGCTTGCCAGCAGCCACCAACCAGAGGCCCCCTATCCCCTTCAATCAATCAATCAAACATTTGTAAAGCGCACTACATACCCTGCTACTGATCGAACAGCCAGGTCTTGAGTGTTTTCCTGAAGGTCAGCAGGTCTTGGGTCTGTCGTAGGCTCAGTGGTAGGGTGTTCCATGTTTTGGCGGCGAGGTGGGAGAAGGATCTCCCGCCGGTGGTAGTTCTTCGAATGTGCGGAACGGTGGCAAGTGAGAGGTCGGCGGAGCGTAGCTGGCGGTTGGGGATGTAGAAGGAGAGTCGACTGTTGAGGTAGGCAGGGCCAGTCTTGTGGAGTGCCTTCTGTGCGTGGATGAGGAGCTTGAAGGATATCCTCTTGTTGACGGGGAGCCAGTGCAGGTTTCTCAGGTGGGGGCTGATGTGGCTGTGGCGTGGTATGTCGAGGATCAGTCGTTCCGAGGCGTTTTGGATGCGCTGTAGTTGTTTCATGAGCTTGGTTGGGGCTCCCGCCTAGTAGTCGAGTCTTCTGCTGACGAGGGCCTAGGTGACTGTCTTCCTTGTATCTGTCGGGATCCATTTGTAGATTTTGCGGAGCATGTGGAGGGTGTTGAAGCAGGAGGAGGAGACGGCGTTGACTTGCTTGGTCATTGAGAACGTTGAGTCTAGGATGATTCCCAGGTTGCGTGCGTGGTCTGTGGGTGTCGGGGCTGTCCCCAGTGCTATAGGCCACCAGGAGTCGTCCCAGGCAGAAGGGTTGGAGCCGAGGATGAGGACCTCCGTCTTGTCCGAGTTCAGCTTCAGGCGGCTGGCCCTCATCCAGTCGGCGACGGCCTTCATTCCTTCATGAAGGTTGGCTTTGGCGGTGATGGGGTCCTTGGTGAGACAGACGATCAGCTGAGTGTCGTCGGCGCAGGAGATTATGTTGAGGTCGTGCTGTCGAGCGATGTGTCCTAGCGGGGCCATGTAAATGTTGAACAGTGTCGGGCTGAGGGAGGAGCCCTGGGGTACGCCGCAGATTATCTCGGAGGCTTCGGATCGGAATGGGGGGAGGCGGACGCTCTGGGTTCTGCCTGAGAGGAAGGATGTGGTCCATTCCAGAGCCTTGTCTCGGATCCCTGCGGCGTGGAGGCGTGCGCGTAGTGTGTGATGGCAGACGGTGTCGAAGGTTGCGGAGAGGTCTAGGAGGATGAGTGCTGCGGTCTCACTGTTGTCCAGCAGGGTCCTGATGTCGTCGGTGGCGGTCTCGGTGCTGTGGTTGCTGCAGAACCCTGACTGAGAAGGGTCCAGGATTCTGTTTTCTTCGAGGTATTGGGTTAGCTGTCTGTTGACGATCTTCTCGATGACCTTGGCCGGGAAGGGGAGCAGAGAGATGGGCCGGAAGTTCTTGAGGTCTCTTGGGTCCGCCTTGGGTTTTTTGAGTAGAGCATTGATCTCGGCGTGTTTCCAGCTCTCTGGGAAGGTCGCGGTCTCGAGGGAGAGGTTGATGTTGCGCAGGTGGGGTGCGATGGAGCTGCTTGCTTTGTTGAAGACGTGGTGCGGGAATGGGTCTGACGGAGAGCCGGAGTGGATTGTGCTCGTGGTCTTGATGGTGTCACCGATGCTCACGCTGGCCCGGGCTAGCAGGGGGTCGTGGCCGATGATGTGAGGAGAGTCTGTCGTGTTGCTGTTTGTTGGGGCTGTCTGGGTGTTGAAGCTGTCATGGATGTCTGCTATCTTGCGGTGGAAGAAAGTGGCGAGGGAGTCGCGCAGGGCTTGCGACAGCGGGATGTTGTAGGTGTTGGAGCTGGGGTTGGAGAGTTCCTTCACGATGTTGAAGAGCTCCTTGCTGTTGTGTGCGTTGTTGTCGAGGCGGTCTTTGAAGGAAGTCCTCTTGGCAGCCTTGATGAGGTGGTGGTGGTTGCAGATGGCGTCCTTGTGTGCTGCGAGGCTGTCCGGGGTCTGTTCACTGGGCTGTTTCTTCTCTAGCTTCCGGCAAGCTTGCTTGGAGGCTAAGAGTTCTGGGGTGAACCAGCTGGCCCTCTTGCTGGTGTCTCTGTAGGGGGGTTTCTTCAGCAGGGCGAGGGTGTTGGCGCAGTCCTCGATCCAGCGTCTGAGGCTGTGGGCAGCGTCGTCGGAGTTGGAGGGTTCGGTGGGTGGGCTGAGGGCGAGGTTTGCATGAAGATGATCTTCGGTGATTTTGCTCCAGCAGCAACGGGGGATCTGTTGGTGGTGGTGTGTGGTGGGTTTCTGGAAGGTGAAGTGGATGCAGCGGTGGTTGGTCCAGAGGAGTTCGGTGGTGTGGTTGAAGGAGACGATGCGGGCTTGAGGAGAAGACTAGGTCGAGCGTGTGGCTGGCGGAGTGGGTGGGCGTGGTGATGAGTTCCCTCAGTCCGAGGTTGGCGAGGTTATCAATCAGGGTTGTGGTGTTGCTGTCGTTGTTCTCAAGGTGAAAGTTCAGGTCTCCGAGGAGGATGTAGTCGGTGGAGGTCAGGGCGTACGTGCTGATGAAGTCGGCGATGGAGTCGCTGAACTGGGGCTGGGGTCCGGGGGGTCTGTAGATGAGGGAGCCTCTGAGGGTGGAGTTGGGGGTCTGTGTGGATCTGGAAATGCATGTGTTCGCCAGTGCTGAGAGTGTTGTCGGTGCTAGTAGAGACCCTGATGCTGTTCTTGTGGACTATGGCGATTCCGACTCCGTTGGTGTGGTCTCTGTGGGTGATCTTGTAGCCGTCTGGGATGGCTATGGCGATGTCGGGTGCGGAGGAGTCGTTCATCCACGTTTCTGTCAGGAAGGTGACGTCCGGGGATGTTGTGTCGAGCAGGTCCCAGAGCTCGACGTCGTGTTTGCATGCGGAGCGGGTGTTCAGAAGTATGCATTGGAGGTGGTTGAGGTATTTTTTGGCCGGTGGTTCGTCGGTTCTGAGGCTGGTGTAGCTGCAGTTCCGGCAGGTGAAGGGGCCGTGTGTGCAATTTGGGGCGGCCTTGAAGCAGGTGTGGGTCCGTCCGGGGTTGAGAGTGTGCAGGGTGCTGGCATCGTAGTGGCGGCATTCCATGTGGCGGGTGCAGTGACCAGGGGTTCTGGCGCTGGGAGCGGTCCAGGTGCGGACGGGCGCAGACGGGCTTGCCTTCGGCGCGCCCGCTGTGTGGCGGCCGGCATAAATGGGGAGGTGGGAAGGAGGAGCAGCTGGGAGGTGGGGGCAGCGAATGGGCAGTCAGGGGGGCAGAGCCGCAGGGGAGGCAGCTGCGGGAGCGGAGCGGGACGACGAAGGGTACAGAAGGCAAAAAGGCACAAGTAAGGGGGCAACGAATATTACAGAAGGCAAGGAAAGTTATGGAAATACGGGGCAGCGAGGGGAACAGAGGCAAAAACCGGGCACAGAGACATGGGGCAGTGAGGGGAACAGAGGCAAAAACGGGCACAGAGACACGGGGCAGTGAGGGGAACAGAGGCAAAAACCGGGCACAGAGACACGGGGCAGCGAGGGGAACAGAAGCAAAAAATGGGCACAGAGACACAGGGCAGCGAGGGGAACAGAGGAAAAAAATGGGCACAGAGCAAGTACAGGCAGCGGGGGAGGACAGAGAACAGCAGTTACGGGCACAACAAAGAGGAAAGCAGTACAGGCAATACAGTGAACCAACCTATCTCAGCAGCGGCAGACACACAGGCGGTGCTGTGCGGCGTGGGACGACCTACCAGGTAGGGTCAAGGGTCGCTCTCTTCACCGCACAGCGGCTGGCATATATGGAGAGGTGGGAGGGAGGAGCAGCTGGGAGGTGGGGGCAGCGAATGGGCAGTCAGGGGGGTGGGGCCGCAGGGGAGGCAGCGGCGGGAGCAGAGTGGGACGACGAAGGGTACAGAAGGCAAAAAGGCACAAGTAAGGGGGCAACAAATGTTACAGAAGGCAAGGAAAGTTATGGAAATACGGGGCAGCGGGGGGAACAGAGGCAAAAACCGGGCACAGAGACACGGGGCAGCGAGGGGAACAGAGGCAAAAAATGGGCACAGAGACACGGGGCAGCGAGGGGAACAGAGGCAAAAAACGGGCACAGAGCAATTACCAGCAGCGGGGAAGGACAGAGAACAGCAGTTACGGGCACAACAAAGAGGAAAGCAGGACAGGCAATACAGTGAACCAACCTATCTCAGCAGCGGCAGACACACAGGCGGTGCTGTGCGGCGGGGGAGCAACCTACCCTTTGGATAACAATGGGCCTCAACACTCTGCACCCGGCCGCCCCAGTCCTGCTGAGGGTGAAACAGGAGTGTATCACTGACCCTGGGAGACCCCTGAGTCTAACCCCAGAACCTTAACTCCCACAGTTGATAACTTACCTGTGAACCGATAACCTGTTTTTTCTCCATAGAAACTTATTGGAAGAAAATTGTCAATGTAAGGGTGGAGTTTTGAAATCTAAAAATATTCTTTAAAAAATCGCATGAATAACCAAAACTTATTTACTTACCTGTTTGCAGGAAATGTCCCAGTGCTGAATCTTGGAATCCAGCACTTAGTTAGAAAAGTAACGTAAATAGTAACTTACCTGTAATTTTTGTTTTTGTATAAAAAAAAATACCGTTTTATTTTTAGAACCAAGCAAGCCTGGCAAAGGTAAGCATTAAATACTTTACAGTAATAAGTTGCTGATTGCAGAACAGTTTGAAAATGCAATAGGAATTGTACTTTGATTTGCATGGGATGCAGTAGGTTGCAATACTCAACAAATACAGTACATTGAAATGAATAGGCTTTTTCAGTAAATTACAGGTAAGTTACTATTTACGTTACTTTTCTAACTAAGTGCTGGATTCCAAGATTCAGCACTGGGACATTTCCTGCAAACAGGTAAGTACATGTGTGCATCAAATGCTTAACACTGTCCTCTGATACTGCCTTACTGCCTTACTGCCCGACCACTCTACCACAAATAGAGAGTAAGGTTCTATCTAACTTTAACCTCTGCCTACCTGTGGGGTCACCTGGACTCTATACCTCATTTTTGTGTAGTATATAGAGAGACAGTTTTCTACACAGGGCTCTGCAATTTTGTAGGATTCCTTGTGCAAAGGAGGGGGGAGTGGAGATGACTCCTGGCCCTGAATAGCCAGGTTCCTGCTCCCACTAAAGATATTGCTCAAACTCCTGGCGGGGTAACCTGACCGCCAGGACTGAATTTAGAGGGGGCCTGTGCACTTCAGAGGCATTCTTTTGAACTAACCGCACCATCAAAGGCACTTCTTTAGTATAAGGATGAGGACCCTAGTCCTAGAAAATCAGTACACTACTTGACCAGAAAGAAACTGTTGGAGTAAAGGCTGCTGCGCTGGAAGGACTGCCCTCTGCAGGGATTGACTGTTTCTAGGAACTGCTGTCATATGCCCAACAAAAAGAACCATCCAGGGTGACTCCAAAGGCTTGTTGGCTTGCCCCCTGCTCTTCTATGAGGTTTCAGGGCTATCAAAGACCTCGTCTCCTTTGTAACGTGCATTGGTGTGTGCATTCCTAATACTGCAGCAAGGAGCAGGCGCTCAATCGACTCACGCTCTTGCTCCCTACATTAGCGTGTGCATTTTGAAATCCCAGCGAGGAGCGGCTGCTCAACCGACTTGCACTTTAGCTCCTTATTTCAGCATGTGCATCTGTTTGGAAATCACAGCACGGAGCGGGCGCCTCAACAGGCTCTCACTCCCTGCACCGGCTTGACCGACACTTTGTTTAGAGCAAGGATTGGGCGCTCAGAAGGCTCGTGCTCCTACTCTCTGCACCAATGGGTGTCTTCGGTATCGAATGACAAGGAGTGGGCGCTCAGAAGACTCACTGGCCCTGAGTGTGACGTCCTCCTGCACCACTCCATCTAAAGGTATTGCAACCCCTGGCTGTGTGGTCCCTGCAGCTGCCGCCCAACTGCATACGGCTGCCTTTCAGGCCCGTACGGACCCCTGAGTCCCCAAACAGCAATCCTTACCAGGACCATAAGTGAGGGGCTAGTTCATAACTGTTCTATGTGGGCTTGAACATTCCCATAAAGGGAGCCCAGTTGATTTTAGCCCGTGTAGCAGAGTAGGATCTGCACTTATGTTGCCCCCACTTTTTTTCTGATGTTAACACTGGTTTCTGGCTATAGTCAGGCTGGGTCCCTGCTAATCAGGGTCCCAGTCTCTCTGTTCTCTCTAAACGACTTGGAGTGCATAGTAGATGCACTAGTGATTGGATACTGTGGTACCTTATGAGCCCCTAGTATATGGTACCTTAGGTACCAAGGGCATAGGTACTTCACAGGCCTACCAGGGGCTGAAGCATGTATTATGCCTCCCCTGGGAAGCAGACTAAATCTGACACCTCAGGCCTCCTACTGCAGCCTGGGTGAGGTAGTGTTAGCACTCTTCACAGAGGTATAGGTTCCTATATCTCACCATACACACACATAAACCTATCAGTCACCCCTATGGCAGGCCCTATCAATCCTGAGGGCAGGGTGCTTGGTTTACAATGTGAGGGGGTGCCTCTGCCTGAGCAGGGCCCCTCTGCAGCTGGCAGGGTCTATTCCCTGTGGCTGTTTGTGGATGCTGTTAAACCATATACTCTTAAGTGCATTATAACCTCCCGGTTAATGCTAACTTTGGAATGACTGCATCAAAACATGTCGTGTTTGGTGTCAAACATCTTGGAATCATACCCCCGCACCAGTAACTGGTGTGGGAGTATGATCCCACCCTTCTAGAGGGGATGACATGTACCCACTGTAGTAAAACGACAGAAATCTGAAAGAGCCCTGGCATCACAAAATGGATGCCACCAGCACAGACACTGGGCTGCCCTCCTGCTGCTGACTGAAACTCACAGTGGAGGAGGCCCAACAAAAGGCATCCTGTTACAGGGAGGTGTCACCACCTTCCAGACAGGATTTAGTGTATTGGAACTGGGTGGGTGCACTCTTAGAGTGCTTTGAAGTCCTGCACTGGGGGAGCAGTAGGCTCCTCTGTGCATATGCCAGCTCAAACCGGTTCAGGGGCTACCAGCCCCTGCTTTGGCGCGAAACTGGACAAAGGGAAGTGGGTGTAACCACCCACCCCCCTGACCCTCCTAGAGGAGTGGTCCTAGAGCTAGTCCCTCCCTTTCGTTCACTATAAGATAGGTACACCTTGCCATTGCAAGTTAGATAACCCTGGATGACGCTTTACAAGAAGAATCCTGGCCCTTCGACGTTCCACTACCTTTGGAAGACAAATCTCCCTTGGAGTCAAGGAGTGACTCCCCTGCTTGTAAGGCACCTGAAACTCTAATCAACGGTCGCAAACTTTCCCACTCCCGCCAGAGTCCGAAGTCTCTACAGCCCCAGAACCAGATTTCCTGACCTCTCGTTGGCCATTTTGAGTCCCCAGTGAAGCTGTGGCATCTGGACCCCATAAGTGATGAGGAACTGCAATACCTGGGAACCGTGCACTATTGTTGAGTGCAACCCCTTCACGACGTTCAACGAACTTGTGCCATGGACCATTTGTGGCCCAAGCGTCCAGCAGGTTTTGCAGCAAAAGGAAGAGGCCTACCACATCCCGAGTGACCGTGGGCTCCTGTGAAGCATTTCCTCAAGAGGCATCTTTGTGATCCCTTGCCCATTGGCTAGTGGGTTCTCTGAAGACTTTCCTATCAACTAAAAGGGCTCCCCTGGTTGCTCCAAGCCTGCCCTCACTTACCCTTGCTGGGTAAGTCCCTCAAACGTTGCTGGTTTGCACCATCGACTTCCTTCACTCTACACAAGACTTGCTTTTGCCAAGGCTTGTTGGCTCCAATCTGGTTGCCGACACCGCCATCAACTGCAGATGTCGTGGTACACTCCGAATCCAGCTGCTGGTCATCGTCGATCGCTCCTGGACCTCGTGAGTGAAGAGTCAAAACACCATTGACTACCTGAAATCACCCAACATCCGTGGGCATCCATCTTCCTGGCCCCGGGTCACTGGCAAGTGACTGTGAACACTGTCCCTTCAATTTTCAGGTCTTCTACATCTAGAATCCAGCCTTGGTTTCCATCAGACACTTCTTCAGTCGCTGCAACAGCAAGTCTTCTTTGGTTTCCATAGAAAACAGCGACGCGACCCGACACCAAAAGACACCTATGCACCCGGCTTCCTTGGGTGAGATAACTCATGCACTCCGGTGCCTTAGTGTGTGTTGGCCCTCGAATTACTTACCTTGTAAGTGACTTGCTTGTAGACTTCCTCGAAGTACCCTAAAACTTTAAAAATCAAACCGCGACTTGCTCTATTGTAATCAATAGGGAACCCGCGTCTGTGTTCTCACACTACACGCGTCTCCTGTGGGTCTGTTACTTACCTGCTATCACTGCAGTCGTGAAGCCCCAGCGATTCTTCAGGCCCTAGGCCTTGTCATTCCGCAAGTCGACTTTCTTAAACCTCTTTTTTGGTATATGGTCTGGTACGCCCCTAGGGCCCCAGCCATATTTGCGCTTAACTTATTGTGAAACATTGATATTTGAATGTGTTCCTGGCTTCTAATCTCATAAAGAGATTAGTCGAGTGTGTCTAGAAATAAATACATATATATTTGATATATATACCTCTGTGGTGTCCTTTCATTTGGTATTTCAAGAGATTATAAGGTAAAACAAGCTACTTTACATTCCTCTGAGACTTAGCCTGAAGGCTGCTCTCCACAGCTACCACTAGGATAGCTTTCTTTAAAAGGTTGTCTTAAACCTATCTACCATATGAGTCAAATTGGACTGGTGCAAAGTGGCCACTATAACTAGTGACCAGCATATGCCAGGCCAACTTCTCACAGCCCCTCACTGTTGTTCTGTGTAGACTTAAGCATTACTTTACAACACATAAAAGGAGCCCAATTGATTTGAGCACCTTTGCTTTTAACCTGATCAATGTAAGACTAATATTTTGTGATTTATTGATTGGATTTTATTGTTTTGGTCTTATTGATTTGATATTAAAATTATTATTTTCCTGACATTGTGTGGAGTCTTTTTGTAGTGCGTCAATGATTTATTGTGTTGCCCAAATACTTTGAAACCAACAGAAGGTGCACAGTCCGTTCAAAACAAAAATAGCAAACTAATAGTTATTGTAAGGGCGTGTACGAGATCCTGCGAATAATTGAGACACCCCCCCGCAGGAGATAGGAGTCCATCAGCCCACCCTTAATGGCGGAGCATCGTCATCTGGAACTCCAAGGTATCACTGTCTGAGCCCGAGATCGCAGATCACCCAGGACTCTGCCTGGTGCACAGGCTAGTGAAACCCAGAAGGAAAATATACTCCTGCCAGGGTGTATACCCAAGTAGTCGAGGGCTCCAGTGAAGTGCAGTGCTAAAGAGTGATGTGAGGTTAAAAATGAATACTTGATCAAAAAATGTGTTTAATATGGATTAATCAAGTTTCATATCTAAAAGAACCTGTAGTCTGATGTAAATTTTGCAGGCTAATTCTTGGTTCGTGTAAAAAGTGTGGTCAACATGTTTCAGCCGGAGCGGTCACTTGACCCGGCTTTCATCAGGACCGTAAGATTGAAAAAAAGCTACTGCCAAAATTAATTACATAAAGTGAAAAAAACAAACCCATGCAAACCAGATTGTGAATGTGGGATATGTATGTGGCACTTGCCACCCTACCAGAAAAGCTCATACATTGAGCGTGAGGACAATGTCTTCATTCCTGAAAAAGAATATACACATAAACCTCATTGCACATCAAAACAAAACTATTAATTGCCACCAGGCAGAGCTGAATCAGAAATGCCTTCATTATCAAACAAACTCTAAATGATGTTTGGAAATACAATTTGTATGTCAAAAAAATGGAAAAAACTAGAAAAACTCATCCAGCTTTATGTGGGAGTAAAGCCTCACCTCACCCGGCTGACTGCTCGGAGAAGGAGGCACCGCTCTGTTTAAATGTGGAGAAAGAAGCCCATGTGGCATGTGCAGTGTCTGTCCTCAGACCATCAAAACCACATCAGTAGACATAGGCACAGAACGTCCCTGGATATTACGCAACCATACGAACTGTAATTCGGATTGCGTAATCTACAGAATCACTTGCCCTTGTACCCTACATTATATAGGGTACACCACACGGAAAGTCAAGCTTCGCATAAGCGAACACAAAAGTACCATCCGCTGCATGAGACAATCCACCTGTATGACTGAGCATTTCCTAGCTAAAAAACATAAAGCTGAGGACCTCAGGTGGATTGTATTGGAACGCCCGTTTATTCCACAACATATAACGGACGTCTCTCAATTTTTATTTGCCAAAGAACAGAAATGGGTTTTTAAGCTGAAGACTGACACCAAAGGACTGAATGATAACATACCGTGGGCTTCCGTCTACACCTAAGTCAGCCTAACTGCTCGATTATTAACCAACTGAATGACCACCGGTAATTTCTAATTGTGAGCATTAAGTCAGTCGACTCACAGTGGGAATCTTATGATTAAGGGGTCGCATTCCACTGACAAGACACCCTTATATGGCAATTGATCAGGTGTCCTGATGTGTTGATTGTTGATTTTTGTCCTATGTCCATTTGGTCTTTTTTGTGGTTCTCTGTTTTAATGACTCAGATAGATTATACCATAAAGGCAACACATGATTCACTAGTACACTATATTGGGTGTCACTACCACCTTGACCCCCGATATGATAATCTAGTTGTCAGTCCTGTACTAAACGGACATGAGAGGGGCTGTAACGACTACTCTTCCCAATAGGATTGATTGGTGGGCGTCGTGTTGGCATGGTTGCTTCACCTTACTTTATCTTTACCTTCTCTTCATGACATTGATTTTAGCAATCTCACTCACATTGTCACAAACATTTAGTCCGTTGAGAGTATACAGTTCGGATTACATGTTTTCATTGCCAAATCAACTAGGGTCAACATCTACACCCTATGTTCTGTCTTTTAATCGGCCCTCGAGAGCTGTTCCATTGTTGTAGCGTCTCACGCGCACGCATGCGTGGGTAAATGCCATCTATCCCTCGCGCATGCGCGACAGATGCACGAGGACCTCACTAGAAGAGCATTGTTTATTATGCTCCTCGTATCTACATACTTGCGGTCCAATCATGCTGGTGACCTACTTTCCCTGATCACTGTTGTAATGTTCAGGACCTCGGCAGACAGAAACTATCTTTATAGTGTAGAAGCGCTGACACATGCGCCCTTGAGGATTGCCTCTCCATTAGCGTCTCATTTAGACGCATGCGCTCTTGTGTGGACACGTCCGCTTTTTTCGTTCAATCGAGACACACAGCTGATCTCGATTACAGATCAGAACGTTACACGCGAGCGCTATAAAAAGTACCCTCCCCTTCCGGTCGATACCTCCCAGACAGCTCGTGAGTCAGTCTGAGGTATCGACGGACAGGTAAGGTTGGAGGATGACTGCTCTTGCTAATTTCGCTCTAATAACAATTGTCGTCCCAGACCCAATGTGTAGAGCCTAGTGGACACGTCTAGCCACTATAATTAGCCTTTACTATTTCCCAGCATTCCCCTATTTTATATAGGTAACAACTATGCATAACCTCACTTGTTACTGGTTTCCACTATACAACTGGTTTGCAAAGAGACATTATTCTTGAATATAACTGGTTTGCAGAGACATTATCCAAAAATACATCTTGGGAGTCAGGAGGTCTTGGACTTCTCAATTACTGTAGGTTTTTTTAATATGTTTAAAAATATGTGTGTTGAGCTCTAAGCAGATAGGTATCAATTGGCAATCTGTCTGGCTTCTTTCTCCACATTTAAACAGAGCGGTGCCTCCTTCTCCGAGCAGTCAGCCGGGTGAGGTGAGGCTTTACTCCCACATAAAGCTGGGTGAGTTTTTCTAGTTTTTTCCATTTTTTTGACATACAAATTGTATTTCCAAACATCATTTAGAGTTTGTTTGATAATGAAGGCATTTCTGATTCAGCTCTGCCTGGTGGCAATTAATAGTTTTGTTTTGATGTGCAATGAGGTTTATGTGTATATTCTTTTTCAGGAATGAAGACATTGTCCTCACGCTCAATGTATGAGCTTTTCTGGTAGGGTGGCAAGTGCCACATACATATCCCACATTCACAATCTGGTTTGCATGGGTTTGTTTTTTTCACTTTATGTAATTAATTTTGGCAGTAGCTTTTTTTCAATCTTACGGTCCTGATGAAAGCCGGGTCAAGTGACCGCTCCGGCTGAAACATGTTGACCACACTTTTTACACGAACCAAGAATTAGCCTGCAAAATTTACATCAGACTACAGGTTCTTTTAGATATGAAACTTGATTAATCCATATTAAACACATTTTTTGATCAAGTATTCATTTTTAACCTCACATCACTCTTTAGCACTGCACTTCACTGGAGCCCTCGACTACTTGGGTATACACCCTGGCAGGAGTATATTTTCCTTCTGGGTTTCACTAGCCTGTGCACCAGGCAGAGTCCTGGGTGATCTGCGATCTCGGGCTCAGACAGTGATACCTTGGAGTTCCAGATGACGATGCTCCGCCATTAAGGGTGGGCTGATGGACTCCTATCTCCTGCGGGGGGGTGTCTCAATTATTCGCAGGATCTCGTACACGCCCTTACAATAACTATTAGTTTGCTATTTTTGTTTTGAACGGACTGTGCACCTTCTGTTGGTTTCATAAGTGTCTATTAGGGATTGGAGGTGCTTCAGTCCTTAAACCAAGTCCCGTTTTGCTTCTGACCCCCCTATAAAATTGTTGTTTTGGCCCAAATACTTTGCACATTACCTCATAGGATAAGCCTGCCTGCTCTGCGCCAAGCTACAAGACGGTGACCACAGGTTATTCCTGGTGTGTATCTGATTAGAGTGGTGGGTTCTGTATGGCTTGGGTGCCTTCCATAGCCAACCGGAAGCCCCATTTCTAACAGGTACAACCTCAATATACCCAACTCCCAGCTGAAGACTTTAGTTATCTGTGAAACCCTTCATCATGGTCCCTCTGCAAGAGCTTTACTTCCTTTGTCCCCAAGTCCGTTAGAACCCACTACGGAGCTGCCCCTAACAGCCTCAACGACTTCTGTACCAGCATGCCTGCAGAAAAATAAACCACCAAACATGGCCATTGTTCCTACGGTAAAGCCAACTCTGATCTCTATTGTGAAAAAAACCCATACTAACCCTCCATCCTTGGTGGTGCCTCCTAAGAAGGAGAAAATAGATGCAATGGGGTTAAAAAGCCCACAGCCATGTTAACCTGCCATGAAGGCTTTGTGTGATATTGCCATTATGCATCCTGACAGATCATGCTGGAAGTCTTTGACACTTTACTTCTGCATGAGGACAGATAAGAAGAGATGCACCAGGGATTATGGCCTCCAAGTAGGTAATGCTGCTGCTGGTTTGTCAGCCCTGATTTTAAATTGTTCATCATGGCTTCATCTTTCCAGTTTGAAAAGCTAAGGCACAAAAGTGAATCTTAAGTTCAAATAATGTTTTAAAACAATATTATTTAGTTCTACCAGCAGAACTAGTACAGATTCCTGTGCGGTAAGCCAATTTGTTTAAAAATACAAACTGTCCCTCTCCCCTCACCCTTAACCCTTCCTCTGTGCACCCTCTCACCTCTCGATGTAGCTCTCTAAAGTGTTTTGCTTATATGCCTTCCTTTCTAAGGCGAAAGTTTCTTGGGTTCATCACTGTGCAACTGTATGTTGACAAATTGCAGAGTATTAGATAACTAGTGCTTGTAGTCTCTTTGGGTAAGTGAGTTCTATAGTTAGTACTAAAGAAGTCTTACAAGCGCCCCCATTGTTTGGAAAAGTCTTTCTTCTCCCCTTGCTGCTGTGGAGAGCTTCTCCATACCCAAGATCCACCACAATTTCTCCAGCCATATCTGCTCTCAAGGAGGATGATGTTACATCTAGAACATCAGGATGGATGGATTGGCCACTGGCAACATGGGATATAAGGCGACCTCAATTTCTATATAATGAATAGGCTTCTGGTGCTGGGCGTCCTAGCGATATCAAGTCCGGGCATTTAGCTAGAGCGGATCCACTGATTGCTTCCACATTTGATCAATACTACAGTCCAAACGTTTGTCAATCTGGGATCATACCAGGACATATGGGTCAACGTTCTCTCTGCTCCACATCTCTGCCAGCTTGCAGACCTCCTTCCATCTACGGCAATTGCATCGGGGTATAATGTCATCTATGAAGAATCTTCAGGAAGGATTCCCTGCGCCGTGCGTGAGAGGAAAAATTATTAGCTTGTTCCAGTATTTGCCCCAAATGCTCCTGGTCCAATGTTCTACCCAATTCCTTTTCATAAGTACGCTGGAATGGGAATTTGGTGAAAGCTTTCACACCCCACAGCATAAGATTTAAAATGGTATATATTGGGAAAGTGTCATGACTGTCCCCTGTGAAATGTAAGATATTTTTCGATGCAGGATAGGATCTAGTGGCACCCTGTTTAATTTTTGGATCGAGCAGCCAGTGTCGCAACGGTATGTGGCGGAAGTCCACCCCAGAGTGACCTCTTGGTTACCCCAAAGGGGAGCAGAAAATTAGTTCTTTTCTAACCGCCATCCTTTCCCAGGCCTGCAGCATAGCCTTTGTGACTGGACAGATACGGTGTTTTGGCACGCTGCGCCTTCAGTTGCCAGGGCATTTCCCAGAGGGGCTCTGCTGCTGTTGTGTGGTCTATCCTGCTTTCGGTCACCCTCTGAGTCCCATGTACCAAGAAGGGCATGTGGACTGCCATACAGTAATGAGCTAATGCAGGGATCCCCTGTTGTGGACTCTGTGAAGGCTGCTTTCTGGCCAGCTGTTTTTTATTTTTTGCCTGCCCAAATATACAAATGACACACGGATTTGAGGTACCCAATGTAGACACTGGGTATATGGAGGGACAGAGTTTGAAAGATGTAAAGAATCTTAGGCAGGATGGACATTTTATATGTCACTAGTCAGCCAAGTAACAACTGTCTTGTATTTCTACTGTGAAGTTCAGTTTTTGCCACTCTTTATTTGCTTATGGTGATTTTCTTTAGTCTTGGATTGGGCTGGGGCCATGGCTAGATCAAAATATGTTGGACTGCCCATTTGAGCGGGGTTAGCTTCTGTAGCCGTTTAACTACAGCTTTGGGAGTCGAGATATTCAGGATTTCCGACCTGAAGATATTCATTTTTAAATCTGGATACCCTCTGATAAGCAACCAGCGCAGCAGGGAGAGAGCCCTGGTGGATGTGATGGAAAGGATGATGTTATATGCAAACAGTCATTTTAATTTCCTGGCTGTCAAATTTGACACCCATAATGTTTGGGTTGGCTCAAATGTGCTGGGCCAGAGGTTCCAGATTCAGGGCAATGAAGGAGAGACAAGGTCCATCCCTACCTTGTGTGATAGTCATGCTATGAGAGTGGAGCCTGTTAACTTGTGTCCTGACCCTGGGTTCCTGGTGTCAAGCTCAAAGCCAGGCGATGAAGTCCAGCCCCAGTACCACCATCCTCTGTGTGTCAGCCATAAACTCCCAGTCTACTCTGTCAAACACTTTTTCAGCGCTTAGGGTGACCAGGAGTGACTGCTTAGCCCCAATAACCAGGAGGTGTAAGGCCTTTTTGGTATTATGCCCCCACCTGTTGGTCGGTGATGAAGCCCGAATTATCAGACTGAACTAATTCCCCCCTCAGTGCCCGCAAGCTCATTGCTGCTATTTTGGTAAAAAGCTTTCCACTGATGTGGAGGAAGGAGATGGGGCAGTATGACCTACACTCCCTAGGTTACTTGCCTGACTTGAGGATCAATGAGATGGTTGACTCTGTCATGGAGGGGGCCACACCCCTCTCTCTCCCCCCCTGCAATTATTTCTTGGTAGACCTTGTGTAGCAGAGGGAGAAGTGAAAGCACAAAGGATCTGTAGAAGGCAGTTGTAAAGCCATCTGGGCCTGGAGCCATATGGGGCACATTTGAAACACTGCCAGAAGGATCTCCTTTTCTGTTATTGGTTTGTTCAGGCGTTCACTATCTGCCTGTTCCACTTTAGGTAATGCAGCTCACACTAGCAAAGCGTCTCAGGTCTGTAGGCTGTTTTGTGTAATTGCAAGCAGTTACACACAGGGTAGAGGATGTAGCCTTTCAGTTAGAGCGGTCGACCTCAAAGCTGGGGAACCGTGTTCGGCAACGATGCTCAACATCCTGTGATTCTGGGCAAATCACTTAATCTCCCCGTGCCTAACAAAAATGAATGTGTCCATCTGTAACACAACTGGTACTCATGTAAAGCGCTCTGATACCTGATATCTTCTGTTCTAGTTCGCACTATATAAAACTCTAAAATAAAAAAAAAATGCTCATGAAAGCATCAAACCTTCTGAGTCGTGGGTGTGTACTCGCCCATCCGTGGATTTAACTTCAACTATTATGTTTTTGGCCTGGCACACTCTCAGGAGGGTAGCCAAAAGCTTGCCTCCATTCAATAATCATTATCAAGTTGGGCCAGTAGATATGCCACTGTGTCCTATTCCAAAGCCCTAGTCTGGCCTCATACCATAAGAATTTCCCTCCCGGTTTTTTGAGAAAGGTCGTGCTTATGAGTTAGTTCTAGCGTGCTATGGTCGTTTGTGAGTTTTGTTCTCAATGGAAACCAAGGTTCGATCCTCGGGGTCGACTCCCCATCCTGTGATTCTGGGCAAATCAATTAATCTCCCCGTGCCTACCCCAAAAAATTATTGTGTCCTTGTGTAACGTAACTGGTGCTCATGTAAAGAGCTCCAACACCTTCGGGTCGAGTTCACACTATATAAATCTGCACATAAAAAAATACCATCCGTAGATTATACAAGCGGGCTGGCTCGGTGACTGAATTACCTTGTAGCTCTGCTTTTAAAGCATCCCGAGGGTCGCTGTGTTCACTTCCTTGGTGTCTTTATGAGAAATGTAGTCAGTAATGCCGCTTTTTATGTTGGATATAGTCACCGGATCCTGCAGGAGAGCGTCCTGTGGTTGCCATGAGCTCCCCAGCCACACTGGGTTTACACCTCTTGAGAGTTAATATGCAAGAGACTGGTCCGTGATCTGAAAGCGTGAGAGGATGTTGGATTGGCTCTACAAGGTTTGGGACCGGTATCTTCTCAAGGAGAAATTAGTTTAGTCTACCATAGGTCTTTGTGTGCCGCAGAATAGTGAGAGTAATCTCATCCCAGAGTGTCTCCAAGCATCCACCAGCCCCTAATCTTCTAGCTGGAGTTTGCCTTGTACAGATAGCTGTCAAAACAATCAGCGTCCACCCCTGGCTCGAAAAACCAGGGTGAGGTCTCATCCCTCCCCTGCCTGCCCCCCACTGCAACTGTCGCGGAAGTCCTCGCAGTCAG
Source organism: Triturus cristatus (assembly GCF_964204655.1). NCBI lineage: Eukaryota > Metazoa > Chordata > Amphibia > Caudata > Salamandridae > Triturus > Triturus cristatus. The sequence continues at coordinate 125,757,709 of NC_140586.1, read as the reverse complement.
GGTGCGAATCGTCTCTGGCAAGCATTGCTCCTGTCCGTGATTAAGGATGAGGTGAATCCTGTCAAGGCTCCCAATACGGCAACCCACGACCTCCTTTGTCTCTATTGGTCTCCACCTAGGGTGAATCAAAATCCCCACACTGGTGGTGTTCCCCGCCATATGAGAAATACAGGTGCTGGAAAGTTTCCAATTTTGGGCGTATTTGATTCTGTTTTAAGAGGTGGGTCTCCTGGATGAGTGCCGCATCTGTATCTAAGAGGGCTAGTTTGTGAAGGATAGAGCGGCGTTTAAGTGGGTTGTTCCAGCCCCTGGTGTATGTGCGTATGCTCAGGGTGTTATGTCATAGGCCGAAGGGTGGGTTAGAAAGTGCAGATGGTGGTCGTGTGATGTGGGAGGCATGCTATGTGTAGCAAGAGGGAGACCGATTCCCCACCCACCCAACATCCCCAGAACAGCGAACAACAACCTGGTTCACATTAACAATGAACAAGTGGAAATATCCAATCCTTCAGGAGAACAATAAGGGACAGACTATAGCCCTTCCCAGTCAAAGGGCATAGAAAAACCGAGGTAAAAATAGTAACAATAAGAGAATAGGGAGGAGTTAAGACTTCTGTCAACGGTGGTCTGAGGAGGACTCTGCCCCAGCCAGTGGCAAACTATAGTTTTGTAAAGGATGGTTATGTGCCTCAGGGCTCCCACACTGAGATGCCTTCTTTATGATCTGGGATCTCCACCTCCTGAATGCTCTGACAGGGGGGACCCTCTGCTGCTTGGGAACCTGACTTTAGCACTCAACTGACCTTCTGGACTTGTTCCGGAGCTGCTTTACGACCCACAAGTATCTCCTCTTGCTTTTTGGTCCTTCGAGCACCTTGGCCTCTTATTGTTGTAAATACAGGGCAAGTTGGTCTTGGCAAGTCTTTGTGGCAATGCATGTCAGTGAGAGACTGACCCAGTATCCAACACTCTTCCTGGATTGATTTGAAGGAATGCCATTTGTCCTCAAGAGTGAATCTTAAACTGGAGTGGTGCTGGAAGCGGGAGTCTGGGATCTTGTTTGCACAATGTTGCCATGACCTTTGGGTTTAACACTGAGGATCAGCACATTTTGTATGTAACTGTGTGTAACATCAGCCCTCATTAAGGTGGCTGCTTCTACTCATCCATGGGAAAAGGCAAAGCAACAGATGCTTGGCAGAGGAAAAGAATCAAAATTCCTAAACCTTCCGGGAACCCATAGCCCAAGGGCTCAGTGGACAACCTGACTCATAAAGATATAGACAACCTAATAGAGGAAGTCGAAAATCTCTTGGGAGGAGGAGACACTAGTAACGCACCGCCCCGAAGAAGGTCCCATCTATGAAGAAAAGAACAACCAATGCCACTTGGGCCTCGATAGCGCAAGCGAAACTCATTCACCCAAACTTAAGGATGATATACCTGAGACTGAGCGTTTTATCACCACGCCTGAACCTGTATCTATTGATCATGTTCCAACACCACTGTCTCCACTGATAACCTGCGTTAACAGATTTGCACCCCTTCCAAGTCCTGTCCTGGATCCGGGTACCCCAGAAGGCTCTTCACAGTCATCAGAGGCTCCCTCTCCCCCTTTACCTCCCATCAACATAGACATAGTAATAAAAAAAGGCATGTGGGTGACCTGGGCTTGGATGACTTGCCCCTCTTGATACGAAATCTCCAGGTAGAAGCAGCTGAATGGTGGTCCGAAGTGGCCTCATTAACGACAGGAATTGGTGAGCTTAGATCCTCTGCTAGGCTGTGTGGAGCTCTTGAATCATGGAGCTCCGCGTCCTCCCTACACCTCTCTAATAAACAAAAGAAATAGCGAGAAAAATCAAGCAAATCCACAAAGCCTCTCGCTCTACTCAACCGTGTTCTAAAGTTCCACCACTGACTGGGCGTGCGTGCCCGCCATCTAGCAATCCCCCCACCCCCAACAGAAAGCCTCCGTGCATAAACAGGTGGACACAAAGTCACATTATTACCGTGGCCCAATGGTGGGCCGTGACAGGCCCAGGATCAATCCGGAAACTTCTAAACCACTGGGGATTTTTTATACTTAGTCAAGGTCCCCACAGCAAGTAATAAAGCATATGAAGAATCCCTAATTAACAAAAGTATATGCCACATATGGTCAGTCTTTGAATGTCACTCCATGCTCCACTCTACCCTGATGCATGCAAGGCATCTCTCTGATCCCTTTAAACCCTCTGGGGGCTTTGATGACATTAGGCTAGAGCTGAGGGCCAAAGCGCTGGTGGATGGCTTAACCAATATGAGTCTGCGTCGAGGTGCATCTTCTAGTTCAATATCTAGGCTCAAAGTGAACAACCAATCCCCCTGCAACCTATCAACTGAAAGAGAGGAAACACCTCGCGAGGAGGTGGTGAACTTCGGGACCTCCATGGTCGACTGACTGGACATTTTGTCCCAGGATCCCATCAACAGTGTCGGGGATCTCTCACTGGACGGGGAGGGATTAGCTCAGTACAAACATGCCCCCCCTCCCCTAATGATAAGCAGAGAATCAAATGGGACGACGCTGTTGGGAACAGAGGTACTAGAGACCATATGACTAAAGCCTTATATCAATGTAGACCTTTTTACGCAGTTAGGGCAGCGCTTGGTGCGCTGCAATGGTTTTGCCCGGCCTGTTTTTTACAGGCTGAGCGTACCTAGTATAATAAAGCTTGCAATGATAAGAAAGATGAGCTATGCTTAGGCCCAGCCTTCGGGGATTTCAACATGATACGAGCAAAGGGGAATGCCGCTGCCCGCGTCCCACGCAGGGGGACATCAGCAGGGCAGCTCTCTAGTGGCCACCCATCGGAGCCCCCCCCCCCCCCCGTTCCACCTCTCTCGACAGGCCGCGCCTTGGGAGGGGAGGCCCCAATGGGCATTGCTGGGGGAGGCGGGCCGCTGGGCTGGGCGGGGCCAGGCCCTATTTAAGCCCCCCGCCCCGTAGATCGCCCTCTGCTTCCTGCGTACACTCCTGGCCGCGCAAATTTTGTCACCTCGTCGTTTATCCAGTCGCGGCCTCGGACACCAGCGGCCTCGTCCTTGCCACGCGCCACGATTCGGGCCCCTCCGTCGATTTTAGAGCAACGAGCAACGGTGAGTCTTGCACAACCCCTCCCACCCCAGCCCTGTCCCTGGGCAGTACCAGGTTGACGGGGCCCTGTGGCTCAGATGGCCACGGGTGGGGTGGGGTGCAAGTGGGGTCCTGCGCGTCGGTAGGACGCTGCGGCTGTCTTAGGCCGGTTTCGTGGCGGGAAGAATGAGCGTGGCGGGCTTGCGGGAAAAGGCACGATTTAGAGCGCTAGTAGGACACAGGGCCTTCCGGAATGTGGGAATGGGATGTTTGCGTAGTGGGGGCATCGCCCCGGCAGTGCCTGCCGCGTGGGGTCTGCTGAGTCGCTCGATCGAAATGCACGCCTGGGAGTTGCGTGCTGCAACCCCCCCCCCCACCCCCGGCCCCTCGTGGCTATAACTGTTAGCGTGCACCGCGCCACCATATAAGGTGTAATTATTTGTACAACACCGCCAGGGGTTAGGGGGCCGATCACCGGCCCGGAATGTGTACGGGCTGTCCGAGCCCTTGGTTTGAAGCGTTAGGGCCGGTGCGGTTTGATTTGGGAGTTTCGAGCCCCGGCATCCCGATATCTTTTGTCTCCGGCAAATCTAGTTATGCGCTGTGCGTTCAAGCAATCCCGAAGAGGACACACCTACTGGTGAGGTCCGCCACGGAGTTAGCGCGATTGTGCGATGAGAGCCGTTAGGCTCGTGCGTGGGGTCCGGGGCCTCCCCCCCCCAACCTCCTCCAGTACTACAATGGCGGGAGTGCATTGGGCTGCGTGCGCACGGCCAGCGTTTGCGTTGCCGTGGGGGGGGGGTGAGCGGAGCAGGAGCAGAATTGTGGGCGGTTTCATTCGGTGACCGGGACGCGGTTGGGGGGAAATTAGGTTCGGGCCCATAGGTCTCGCCCGGTTTGTGTGTACGGAGCCCGCGGGATCGGGCATTAGAGCATGTGAATGTCACACCAAGCCCCCCTGCCTCGAGGCGTACTGTACGAAGGCGATGCGCTCCTTGCAATCCATGTCAGCGTTCGCATTCAGCAGTTCAAATGCAGAATATAACGTTGCAATCTGAAAAAGCATGTTTGCATACATCGTTCCTCCAGGAGCTGTAGCTCGATGGTAAGTCTTGTGCCTGGGTTATTAAAGGATCTCACAGGACAAGGGTCCGGGTTCCGGAAACGCTGTACAAGGGCCATAAGTTGGGCCCCTGCGCTGGTATGGCTGATCCACATGCGGCGCTCCCGCAAAGTGCCCCGTAACGTGGCCCCCAGCACCGTTGTGTCTAATCTGAATGCCGCGCTCACGCAAAGCACTCCGCTTTGTGGGTTTTAAATACGGCGCTCCCGCCGAGCGCTCCTATACCTTTTGGTTGCATGTACGCTAGCTACCAGGTAGCATGCGAATCCCCGCTGTAGCTCTATAGTAAGTCCTGTGCCTGGGGTGGAAATGATCTCTCAGGACAAGGGTTCGGGACTCGGAAACGCTGTCCAAGGGTCATAAGTTGGCAAATTTCAAACCCTTCTTTAGGATCGGGGATATTAGAGCAGGAGATGTGGTACCAAGCCCCCAGTGCCGTCATGGCAAAGCGCTATAGGCCCTGTGGCACAATGGACAGTGCATTGGACTTCTAGGTGAATGTCAAGAAGGTATTCAAAGGCTGTGGGTTCGATCCCACCAGAGTCAGTTTTCCTACGGCAGATACCAAACACACCGGTCTATTTATTGGTTTTATTGACAACTTTTCTCAAAGTCCTTTCACGCAGCACACATCGTCGGTGGACGTTTGGCTACACCTGAAGGGTGTTAAGAATGTTCTCTATTTTAGGATAATGTCTGACATTCTTAGGGCTTCTCCGTTCTTTGTACAATTTTGGTTGCACGGAGGGATAAGGCGAATGTTTATGTCTGTGTTAAGCATACTGTGCCCTGAGGACCGGGATGACTCAGCTTCAGTAAGGGACGCTGTAGAGGGCAGTCACTACATGCGACGTACTGCCCAGTCCTCCCCGATCCCTAAGACTTAGAATGGGGGAAATTATTCTTAGTCAGTCTCATCAAAGAGGTACTGATGCGTTAGGGACACTGCGTGGGTAATGAGGTAATTGCGCCAGTCTGCCGTGTCCATAGGTGCCGCCTTGGGTGTATTGTGCTGCATCGAGCCGTTTAGCCAGGGAGCAGTGCCGGTGATTTCTTGCAGTGAGTAGGGGGCCCACTGGGGCCTTTTCAGTATCCTAAGTTGGCTCATTGAGTTATACCGCGAGCATTGGGCACGGCGAGGCGGAGTTTTATGACCTCTGCATTTCCAGGCGGCGCCATTTATGCCAATTTATACGGCCCCCGGGCAATTTTGGGCACGCATGGTCTGGCTTTTGCATGGGGTTATACTGAGATCAGAGCAGCCCAGGAGCTGTTGCTCCAGGGCAGGGTTGGTACATTTGAGGCGCGGGCGCCTGGTGTTGCACCGCTTGGCGTTGGGAGGTCAGCTTCGTGCCCCAGCAACGGGTTTCACTGGGATTTGCGTTCACCTATGTCGACGGAATCGGGGAAGTGTGCCTCGCGTCATTAGTCACATAATGGAGCTATACTTTATGCTTGGTGTCCGAGGGGAACCGACAACAGGGTGGGGGGTTGATGCACGAAATGGCATACATTTTGATCTCACCCTCAGCCGACAAGATGGCTCAATGGAGCTGAGGCGTGCAGATGGCCAGGTGGTATCCCTCGGGTCGTTGGTTCGGTCCCGTTCTAGGAGCTAACTTGATCCAGAGAGCGTTGATTGTCTAGTGATGTGTCCAGAGCTGAGATTGCTCTGCATTTTGTGTGTGGACGGGGTTTATGTCCATCTACGCATCGGATTGATGATGTACTGGACGTGGTGGCTTGGGTGGGGCTGAACAGTCTGGTTCCGAAATAGAGGTCTTTATTGGTCACGCTGAAACGAGTTAGACTGCGATTGTGCCACAAACTGCTACTTTGGCTCTGTTACTTCCCGATGCTGATCAAGGACGTTTTATACAATGTGATCACCAACATTCAGAATGACAATGCCCAACCTCTTTGGCAGGTTAGGGTAGAGTGTTTCGATATGTTCTTTTATTGGTTGGTCGACGTACGAACACCCTATTGTTTGTGGATGTATATTACAGAGTGTTATAAGGTGGTTATGCCCCCGGGTGGCACTGTGCCGCGGCTTTTTGATTCTCCTTTATCGTCAGCTTGTTCTTGCATAAGGCCATGCTGGTCTCGGTGTGAGTGAGTCTGCTGGCCTGCCCGCGGGTTTTTGGGTGAGCCCGGTTAAGGTGACCTGGTGCCTCTGCGCCCGTAGCGGTGCTGCTGCCCCCCCCTCCCCTTGTGTTAGGACTGGGCCTCCATGTGCAAACTCGCCACTGCAGCTCATATAGACTTGGACCTGTGGGTCGTTTGGGGCTCTGGTGGGAGAGCAGCGCCTTGCTCTACTTGGCTTTTAGTGACTGCCTTGGTGTTTTCACGTTTCGTGGACATGGGAATTTTCAATAATAGCATAAAGCTTAGAAACAGCGGCAGGGCGCCCCATCGTCATCGCCGCCTGTCACATGTTGTCATATGTCTACTTGCAGGTAGTATGGCGGCGCTTGGTTGAATGGTCAAACGCAAGTCCAGTAGTTAAGCTGCAGGAGCGGGATTAAGATGGCCACGTGTTAACTTTTATCCTCCACGGGGTGTGCCCGTTCGCAGTACTGCGGCCACCTCGCACGTGATGTGCAGTTGTGGTGAAGCAAACGTGGTGCTGGGGGGCAACTCAAGCAAAGACCTATGACTTCGGGGTCCATTGTTCAACTTGAGCTAATCGCACATGGTTTTACGTCACGGGGTCTGCCCACACCAAAGTGGGCCATGATCACGCAAAGCATAGGATGAGAGTGCGGTGTCATTCATATATGGCGTTATACCGTTATTCCGTCCCACGGGTCCTCGTAGTGCCCTCAGTAAGTTCAGACGATATTAATAAGTTGGAAATATGGCGACTAGCATTGAGACGATTGTCGAACCTCATGTGTGCCTTACACTTCCAGGTTCAGCATCATGGGTACTAGTGGGGAAATCCCGGCATATGGAATTTTATTTCCCACAAAGGCGCAAGAACTGGTTGATATGTCGCTTACGTCATTGAATTGGATGACATCTGCATAGCAACAGATGATAGGGCATGGATGCCGGCGGCAGATTTGATACCGGTGCAAGATAATTATTGTTTTACCGTAGGAAACCGGGAGGTTATGCCCAGGTTCTGTCTTTCTTTGCCACCGGTTTCTAGCCCATTGATGGGAAAGTTTAATTTTACACTTACTCTGGGCAATTACAACGCAAAAAGAGGTGCTGCGAAATATTGTTGAGACTGCATAGTGCAATTGGCTACATCTGCTGGCACCATATAGAAACAGGTACCATGTACACCCGGGGGGTGTTTCTAGCTCTAAAAGAAAGTTGAGACAACCCAGTTAAGTTTCAGTGCACGGCCACATTTGGTGGGGCAATTCCATGTGTAAAGCATTAAAGCAGTCAGCCCTGGGAATTAGGCAGGCGTACGATTAGCTAAGATTTTGTCCAAACTGAGGGAGAGCATATCGACCATAATTAATAGTGGAACCAGGGAAAGCTTTACAAAGCAATGCTGTAGATTTCCTGTAGAATGCCGTATGGATAAGCTTCAGGGATAAGGCCCTGACCTTTCACCCCTCGAGGGACCATCACCAATTGCGAGCAAACAGGCAAGGAGCATACTAATCCCCCAGTAAGTGTAACTGCGATGCAAGAAGTTTGGTAAACACAGCGTTAGAGCACAAATAATGACAAGGGGTTATAGACCATTTGGCATTCCCAATATCCTGCCAGGGGATATTGTTCACCGCCGGTTCCAACAGACTTGTCTGCCCCACGGGCTATCCTTCCATGGCCTAAAACCAGTGACTGGAAGGGGCATCTTCTTCGACCTGTGTCGAACTGGGAAAGGAAGTAAGGCTGGCTTGATAACCCTTACTCCTACCTGCGTTGGCACATCTTGTCAGGAGTGATTGTCAAAGGTATTGCACTTCAGCCAGTCTAGGTTAACACCCATCCACTCCAAGCTAAGTGTTCAAGGTGATATTGGGCCGCATATACACAGCCCAGTATTAGGCCCCTGGGGTTGTCAGTGTCGTGAATTACTAAATTCTACTGAACTGGAGGTGTGACCGGGTTTTACACTAGCAGAAGTTTGGGAGTGCAAGACTCCACCTAGGGGGGTGGCTGGCTGAATTGAGGAACTAGTTCAAACGTTTTCACAGCACTACACGTGGGAGAGTGTCAATTACCTGTGCATACTTCAACCAGACACCCCAGAATGGCATGCCCTCATCTACATGGTAATAATTGAGAGAGCAGAGAGCGACCATACCTCTTGAACTTTGCACTTAAACTTTCTAATAATGGAAAGGGCTTAACACCTTCTGAAATGAGCATGACCAGAGATGTGCTGCTTTCCAATGACATTTGACAGGTTAAATGGGCAAAGCTAGTGGAAAAGCCAGATGTATTGTCATCAATTAAGGCAGACGTGACCCAGGTATTGGCAAGATAGAGACACTGCCAACTATGAAGATGTAAACGAAATCATAACTAGGGCTCACAACAAATTATTTGATAAAATAAGAAGTTTCTTTTCAAGCCTCTATGTCGGTGCCACGAATTACCTATAGCGCAGCAACACTGGTATAACAAGGACTGTAAGCAAACCTATTAACTCCTTGCAGCAGCAATAAAGTTTAAAATCTAGCTTCTATTCAACAAGCAAGGAAATTGTATACGCTGTCCCAGTGGAGAGCAAGAAAAGATTGGGATGAACAGCGGGACTAGTATAAGACTCTATCATCCAATTTAATGTAACTTAATTTGCAAGTAGAAAGGCTAAAACAAGGAGATGTTGCTAAGATATGGGTCAGTTTGAAGTACACAATAGGATAATACAATGTGAAAGGAAGCAAAAGTAGGGGGTAATGGCCGAAAAGGTAAACATGGCAGAGTTAGCAGTTTTATCGATTTTTCATTTATTTGTACTGGCATGCTGTAGGAAGGTGAGATTGTCTCAACGACTCATTTGCCAACAATGCTGTCACCAGCTAAGGTTTGTGGCATTAACCATTCAGAGACAGTGACATGAAGCAGCCAGGGACAGTGAGCCTATGTTCCCGTGTGCTGGGTGCGAGTACACATACAGAGGCTGTTGCCCCCATACTGTCTGATTCTCACAGCTTTTAAGGGCCCGTCCCCTCATTAGATACCCGTGATGTCAGCTTGTGTTTATATACGTAGGGGAGGTGGTTAACTCACACGTTACCTTCACCTTGCCTTATTGTGCTGTAGCGGTTGGAAACACACTTCTAAGCCAGGAAGGACCCTCATTTGCAATTTGCAATTGAAAAATCATAATCGGATTGCAGGTCCATAAGCGCCTATTCCACCAATGCCTTGTTACCCATGCCATATTTTCCAGCCTGAGAAACAGATTTAGGTGTTGCTCTTCTCGCTCAGCCTTTCCTTGGAGCCAGGGAGTTGGGAAACGTTCACAAATTTTGGTCCTCGAGCTGAGAGATATGTATTCTTCAGCAGCTCAGTCAGTCATATTGGCTTTATCCGGAGTCATGATAAAAGGCGTCCATATAGCAGTTACGTTAAATGTTTTGCCCTGCCGAGACATCATGCAAACCTCGAAGCAGCAGCAATTTGGGAACCTTGACACTCACGTCTAAGCTGAACGGCAGTGGGGCCAAAAGACATCCTTGCGTCAATGCGCTTCTTGTAGAAATCTCTTGTTGGTCTGCTCTGGGCTTCTGAGTAAAGTCGCAAATTTATTGCTGTTATTTACGGGTTACAGAACAGGACCCATAATTTAGCCCACTAAAGCTAGCTCGCAGGGGCAGGGCACCTATAACAGCGAAGGGAGGAAGGGGGGGCTCTGGCAGCGACGGGAGCCTCCCCAGAGCTGTGGCGGAGTTACAGGGCGATCTGGAGGCAGAAGGGTACAGTAAGGGTACCTCTGCGACAGTCGGTACAGTAAGGGTACCCCTGTCCGGCACAGTAAGGGTGCCCGAGCCAAGGTCCGGGAGCCGAAGGAGGTTCTGGGAAGACCGCGACGGCGCCCCGTTAGTCCTTCGGGCGGTTGGGGGGCCTGACCAACCGGGGGTGTGCCATAACACGCTCCGCCCCCGTAAAAAGGGGCGGGAGTATTAGACAGATCACGTGAGCCAAAGGAGGATCTGAAAAGAATGTGCCGCACTGCCGGGCATCGACCCACCGTGCGTGCTGGCTCGCAAGGCGGGCGGAGCAGCGAGGGGCTGCTTGCCCTGGATCGCCCGTAAGATAACCCACTCTATCGTCATACTTATGTTGTATGAAATAAACTTGCAGCAGTTCTTCACCCATAACGAATGTGTCAGTGTAATCCTTGGGTGACGTCTGTGCATGCGTGTTGAGTGGAGTGGATGACGGTGTGGTCACTAAGAGTATAAGCTGACCCAATTAAGAGCACGTAAGGACTGGGAAACCCCCTTATGGGAGAATCAATATGAAGCTGCTGCCTCCAAGGACAGCGAGAAATGGAAGTTGATAGCCCATGGCCGATTCTATCACTCCAGAGGCATGCCACTCCCATTTCCTGGAACTTTACAAACAGGAACCGGTAGGCAGGGGCGCAACTAGAGCCAAACTGAGGGTGGGGGGGGGGGGGCTAAGAAACAATTTCAGGGGCGGGGCTGAATTTTCCAGAAATAGTTAGAGTGGAGATGCAGGGGCTCTAGAAGAGGTGAAAAAACAACAAAGCCTCATTTACAAGCGAATGGTCTTTTAACCCCTTCGACGCGCATGACGGAACGGTTCCGTCATGCACGTCGGTTGAGCTGTGCTTATGACGGAACCGTTCCGTCATGGCCCCGCCCGCGCTCAGAACCTTCAGCATGGCGCGGAAATCAGCGCCGCGCTGAAGGGGTTAAAGACCTGTGAAGTACTCGGGTGCGACTGTGTGTTTGCCCGGGAAGCAGTCTCAGCCCGGGCTGCCACACACAACAGGGGGGCTGAAGCCCTTTGATCCCAATGGGCGTTGCGCGTCTGCCGGTAGGTGACAGAATACCTGTACCAGGGGTATTGGATTTAGCTTCCTCTGTGCTCCTTAAGTTGGAACTAACTGAGACCATCACAGCAATAAAAGCCATAGCAAGGGGTAAGGCGCCCGGGCCTGACTGCATTCCAAGCGACCTCTTTCTTGCAGATATCGATAGTTGAGCAACCTATTTTAGCATGCTATTCCACTGTATACTCCAAGGGGCCTCCATTCCCTGGAGCTGTAAGGCAGCTGAAATTCTCCCGATCCTTAAAAAGTGATTTACGGACTCCCACTTAAATCAGTTTGACTGATGTCACCCAGATCTTCGCAAGGCAGATTCGCAGGAATATGGAAGGCTGGATCGAGGATCACTAGGCCTTATTCCCCCTGCAGGCGGGCTTTCGAAAAGGAGTCCGCACAATAGACCAGGTTTTTAGGTTCCTACTGATATACTGGAAGGGCACTTATACTTGGTCTTTGTAGAGCTAAAGTCTGTATTTGACCTTGTCCCACGAGGTAAGTTGCGGGAGGTCCTCAAAGATAAAAGGGCCCAACACTATCTCCTCGAAGTGCTGATTCATTGACATGGAAATACACATGTTCAATTTAGGTAGGGTTCGGTTGGGGGAACTCACTGAACGTATCCCTATCCAAAACGGAGCGCACCTGAGATGTGTCCTTGCCCAGACCCTATTCTCTTTATATTTAAATGATGAGGTGCATTTTTTTAAGGATGCCCCCCCCACTTAGCTAGTCGTAAGAGTCCCCTTCTACCATTCGCTGATGATACCCTTTTGATATCTAAGACCCCAAGTGGTCTCCAGTGCATACCGGACATGTTTGCGGCCTTTTGCAGTGAGCGAGGGTTGATTATTAACAACTCCCAGACAAAAATGATGGTTATTAGTCCGTATAAGTCTTTTAGGGACTCAGTAACTCTAGGAGGTAGACCACTAGATAGAGTTTGTGAGTTCATTTATTTGGGAATCATGCTAACCAAATCAATGTCCTGGAAGCCCCAGGTTCGGAGAAGAAGTTTAAATCTCACACAGCACCCCGTCACCATTTTAAGGCTCTATCGGGTCTCCAGAGATAGGCTGATATCTCCCGCTTTGAAGGTGTGCAGAGCCGAGGGCAGTGCATTGTATAGGGCCGAATTATGGGTCACCTCCAACCTGGCCCAGTTGGAAGTAGCGGTGAACACATTTATGGGAACCCTAACTAACTTACTAAAAAACACCCCACTAATTGCACTCAGACGGGACCTGGGCCTTGAACCTATGACCCACAAGACCCAACTATTCACCTGCCCTGGAGGACTATTATAGCTCCTTCCAGGATGTAGCCTCTTACGACACCTCTGGCAAAAATAGATGGCTATCTAACACCAAAAATCTGTTATCCAGGCTTGGCCTGGGCAAATCTGGTCTTCTTGCCTTACAATGAATCACTTACCTAGGGCCTCTCTCAAGAAAGCCTTATGGGAATACAAGTACGCTGATGAAATCAGGAATGTCATAGAGAGGTCTTCCTCTTGATAATGTTTTAGATTCCAAGATTGACATACGTGTTTTTAGATTATATTACTCTGTCAGCTTCTGGGAGTAAATATCTCAAATTCCGATATGGCACCTTACCCTTACTGGCATTCCTGGCAAAATGGAATCCTGGCTGCCATGTGAATATCACATGTCCAACTTGTCAACAAGCCGAGGAATCCCTGTCTCATTTTATTTTATTTTTTCCCTTCTTACACACAACTTAGAAAGTCCTGGATTATCCCGATATGTAAACCACTGGGTTGCAGACAGCATGAGGATGCTTTACAGCTGCTGTGCACAAAATCCAAATAGTTGAGTGTCTGTGCAGTGTACAAATACCTTTATTGGAGTTAGTGTATTAGAGCCAAAGTGATGATCTGAGACTTACCAGCACAAATCTGCTCAGGCTGTAGCTCTGCTCTCTAATAGACACCTTTGGCCACCGAACATGAAGTCCTTTACCTAGTCTGTACTTTATTGGACAGTCTTTTCTCCTTCCCAGCACAGGGTTAGTCTGCTTTTTGAGATACTGTATGGACTTATTTCTATATGTAGATACAGCCCTTTTCTAGCTCAAAGTTGAGATTAGTTATTTTAGCATACGTTTTTAGACGTGTTTATAGAGGCAGATTTGTAATGTGTGATGGCTTCTGAAATTCTAATGCCTTTTTTATTGCAATTTTAAATGTATTTATTGTATGTATATTTGTCTGTGTCATGCGCTTTTATGGTTGAAAAAATACAGAATTAAGGGGGGCATTAGGATGGCGGGCGGATCGACATATTTCACCGCCTGCCTACCATTTCCCCCCGCCATATTACGATGGCGGTGGGGATCCCGGCGGACGGAAAGACCGTCCGCCGGTTTTCTGCCGGTCGGACCGGCGACCGTGTGGAAAAGGGCTTCAATATGGTGGCGGTGTCTGCAAGACACCGCCATCCATATTAGGATTCATGCGGCAGGAAAGGCATGCAGTCTTTTGTGTTGGGGGCCCATTGCAGGCCCCTGGGGTGTTGGGGGTGAGTGGGGGGTGCACTTGGGGGATACCCATGGTACCCCCTACATTTGCATGCACAAGGTGGGAGGCACCGCGCGGTGCCTGTCACGTTGTGCATTCAAATGCACAACATGCATTTTTTTACATTGCTGCGGGTGCTGCTTGCAGCACCGCCTGCCGCAATGTAAAAAATGCAGGATGCGCCCGCCAGTGCGGCAGGCGCATTCTAATGTCACTGGCGGGACCGCCGCAACTTTAGCGGTCGGTCCCTGGCTCCCTTGCAATGGCAGGCGTACTTTATCCGCCCGCCATCGTAATGGGCCCCTAAGTATTTTGAAATGAAAGTGAAAATCTTAAAATGGTCGGTCTCTGGAACCACCCGTTAGGTGCTGAGGCAGCGTACAAAGGCTGACTTGAATTCATTCAAAGCTGTGGAGCTTCTGAAGAGGGAAGTGCAGTAAAAAACACCAGTACAAACCCTATGTTGTTTAACATGGCTTTTCTGAGATTTCGATCATCTCCATCAATCCCTCCAAAGAAAACCTTTCAGTATCTTAGATGAACTCCAGTTGAAGGTCTATGCCCTTCGGATCAAAAAGGCAATTAAAAGTGTCCTGCATTTCGAAATAGGAAAGGGAATTTACTCTAGTTACTTTGTGGTTTGAAAGAAGGGACCAAAGCAATCATTTTCAGCTATGCTCTGCCTCAGATCAGAAAACTAACTTATAAGGAAAATATACATCCCAAACTTCAATAGAGTCTGGCGAGCAATGGCCACTATTAATCTAGAGTCCTGCCTTTTGATTAACCCTGGGCGCAGTTCGCGGAGTTTCCGCTACGCGGAATTTCGCAAAGTGAAAAAAAACCATCGGCGGAGTGCAATAGAAAAATGCCATTCGCTGTGCCAAATGCACTGTGCAAGCATCACGAACGGCACAGTGCAAGCGGCGCTGCTTTCCTTTATGCCGCTTGAGTAGATTTTTATTCGAGCTGCAGCTTTCTCAACGCGAAAGGACAGTTTCTCAACGCGAGCGGTCGCGAGCATACGCGACCACTCGTAATGATAAATCTGGCCCCCCCCCGCGTTGAGAAATCTCGCCGGGAGGTTGGTTTTCGACGCTCGCGCTTGCCAACTGGATGTTGACGATCGCGAAAGAGGAAAATTCTTGCAGGAGGTGGATTTTCCTCAATCGCGCTCGGCAATGTGACATTGAAAAAAACTCCGCTCAGCAAACCTAAGTGGAGTTTTTGGGAACTCCGTGATCTCTGCGTAACGTGGAGTGCGGAATACTCCGCAAACTCCGCGAGCGGAGCGGAGTTCACACCTGGGTTACTTTTAATCTCAAGCTGGGTCCACAAACATTTCCTAAGTGCATGGTGGTAGTCGCTGCATATATCAGGAAGATGAAGATTTTCATGTACCAACTATTTAGATGATTGGCCTATAAAACCATCAACATTTCAGGAGGACAAGCATAATTTCAACACAGTAGTCAGGCCTTCAGTGATTGGAGCTCAGAGAAAATTGCTCCAAGTCAACTGCAGTCCCAATTCAGCTCAACCATTATTTGGGAGTAGTTCTATATGCTATTATGGAGAGTGTATCCTTCGGGGGAAGAGATTTGTCAGAAGTGTCAGGCATCAAAAAACATACAATTTCACACCAAATCTTCTGGGTTCAATGGCATCCTGCATATTTCTGGTAAACCATGCCCAATTGCAGATGAGACCATTCCCACAATGCCTGGAAGACTAGCAGTGCCTGCTTGCTTTCAGTTGGGTAGACCTATTGACTTTCAGGCTGAAATCCGTCTCTTCCATGGTGCCAATCAGCTAACCTTCAAAATGGTGTTCCTTTTTTTATTATTATTATTATTTCCAAGCACTCCATCTCAAACATCGCAACAGATGCTTCCCTACTATTTTTAGAGGAACTCCCATGGATCAGCTTCAAACTATAAATGTGGTTTGTGAATGAATTGCAACCTTAACCTGCTTGAGTTGAGGGCAGTCCTTCAGGTCCTGAAATCTTTCCTCTAGAGTTCAAAAACAATCCTGCTGGTTCAATTGGACAAGCCTACATTAAACCAACAAGCGAGGAGGCACACAATTCAGAGCTGTCTCTTCCAGTGCAGGCAATCTGGAAATGGTTCATTGTGAGGGATTAGCGCATCACATCAATCCTACCTGGAATTGAAGAAACAGATTCTCCACAAATCAATTCAAGAGGATTGAGAATGGGTATTAAACAGCTGCTATGTGACTTCTTTTGAGATTTCCAGAAATTGATTTATTTTCTAACACAAAAAAGATATGGCCAAGTTATACATTCAGGTATTACCAACCAGGCACTGTGGAA
This sequence comes from Triturus cristatus, assembly GCF_964204655.1. NCBI lineage: Eukaryota > Metazoa > Chordata > Amphibia > Caudata > Salamandridae > Triturus > Triturus cristatus. The sequence continues at coordinate 125,741,594 of NC_140586.1, read as the reverse complement.
ATCCTCTTTTGATCATTTGATCAAAAAGGTTTGTGCACTTCCTCTGATCGTGTCAGTAATCCTCAAGCTAATGAGACAGAGTGAGGAAGATATTCATTGCCATTGCTCGAGTTGTGGTGCAGCAATTTGGTGCACTTATTGGAATGAACATACAAACTGCTCTGCAGACCAGATCAGGTTCAGAGGACAGATCCTGCTTCCCACACTTGCATCATTGAACTTGGCAGCATGGCTTCTGAACTCATGTAAAATGGACATTTAAATCTCATCTCCTGCAGGGTTGCAAACCCGTTTTGAAATGAAAAGACATCCAGTCACCAGAACAGCTTGCTCTTCCAAAAGAGAAGTTTTGCCTCTGATTTATCCAGAAAAAAAAACATAGATCCAACTAGATGTCAAGCTGAAGCAGTACTTCCAAATCTTGATTTGTGTAAATCTGGGCTGTAGTTTTCTTCAATAAAGATACATCTGCCAGCCATTACCGATTTATAGAAAGTCCTTCACAAATCTTTTTTAAAATCCCAGCTGTAAAAGACTTCTTAGAGTAATTGTTTCCCTTCCTAAAGGAGACCACCTCCTACGTGAAGTTTAATGTGTTTCTTTTCAGGTCAAACATAGGCAGCGCACATGGGTTGTCTTCGAGACATGCTGTATTTAGGTTGTGGGCTTTTAGGCCACCCATTGCTTTACATTTATTTATTTCTGTGTCATTTAAAATGCCTTGCTTCCAAGTGGTAATCTGTACTTTTACTCCCACATTTTCGTAGGTTTTGCACTCCCCTGGAGCAACGACCTAGTACTTGTATTTTTCTGCATGTTCTTATTCCCTGGCACAGGAACTTTCTTTTACATTCCGGATGAGAATTTCTCACTCACTGCGGCACTCAGCTCCTGGCCACCGGGCTTTATTTTAACCGAGCACTTCCCTCAAGTGTTTGTGTTTTTTGGGTTTCAGTAACGTGGCACCCACTTCACGGATGCCATGCTTCAGGAACCTTTCTTATGTTTTATGCTTTTTTGTTGTTGAAATTTTAAACAAGCATAGGTTGGAAAGTGAGTCTGTGTTGGCAAATGTTAAAAAATCTTTCTTTTCTAGTGGTAAGGGAGCGTGTGTGCACTTTGGAAAGCGTGTTTGGTAATTTGTTTGAAAGGTAGAAGCGTGAAACATTTAAATCTAAAGCAGCTTCTTTTCACCGTTTTTAGTGAATTAAAATTATTGAGTGTTTTCCTTTGCTTTTGTTCCTGTTGGTTTTGTGGTCCCTTAAAGGCATTGTGATTCTCGTTTTGTACAATTATATTTTTTATTACGGTTGGGAAGTGAGTCCTGTTGGAAAAGGTAAACAAACTTTGTATTTATTGTTAAGGGAGAGTGTGCATGCTTTGAAAAGCACTTTTGTTTATTTGTGTGCAAAGAAGCCGTGCAATGAATTTTAAGCACATGAAGCGCTGTTAGAAATGGGGTCTCTAGTCGGCAATCGGTACACCCTGTCCAAGTAGAGACCCTCACTCTAGTCAGGGTAAGTTACACAGCTAAGATAACACCTGTTCACCCCTTGGTAGCTTGGCACAAGCAGTCAGGCTTAACTCAGAGGCAATGTGTAAAGTATTTGTGTATACACACACACACAGTAACACAGTGAAAACACTACAAAAGGACTCCACACTAGCTTAGAAAAATAGTTCATATTTATCTGAATAAAACAAGACCAAAACAATAAAAATCCAACATACACGAGTAAAGATATGAATTTTGCAAGAATAGACTTAAAAATACAGTTCCTTGAAGTCGATATCACCAACCGGGGCTATTGCGGCATCGTGATCAACACAAATCCAACATTTCAATGTTATGGCATCGGACAGACCCGCAAAACAGTGCCTTTGGAAGGTAAGAAGCCTCAGGGACCTTGCGATGAAATCTGAAGATGAGGCTTTGGCAGGTGTTGATTCTGAAAGTCGGGCAGAAGTCGTTGAGGCCTTGAGTCACCCGCGCTGGCGATCAAGCATCACAATTTCAAGGTCAGGAGCACTGGCGTCGGTAGGGCTGGGACTGCGATGATGTCTAGGTCGGTGGGTTGTGCCCTTCACAAGCGGTGCCCTCAACCAACGTGCAGGCAGCGGCGTCAGAGATGAGGTCGGAGTCGATGACACTGTTGGCAGCACACCAGGGGCTGCAATGTCGTCGAGGCTATGCATCGTGCTCTTCACGAGTGGTGCTCTCTGCTTTGGTGCAGGGAGCGACATCGATGATGGCATGAAGCAAGGTCGGTGAGGCTGGGGCTGCAATGTTATCACAGTCGGAGCATCTTGCCCCTCACGAGCGGTGACTACGGCTTTGGTGCAGGCAGCGGCATCGGGGACAGTGTCAGATTTGTTTTTCTGGAGTGTACAGCACAACCACTCCATTCCAAGGGCCCAGGACTGGTTTTGGCACCACCTGGCAATGCAGCACTCATAGCAGAAGAGTACCAGTACTGGTAACAAGATGTGGATGAAGTCTGTGATATCCCTGAGACTTTCAATAGGAGGCAAGATCAACTCAAGCCCTTTGCAAAACTTGGAAAGGAGGCTGTAGAAAGCAAAGTCCTGTCCTTTCACTGCCCAAGAGAGAAGCAGCAAGCAGCAGGCCAACACAACAAAGCAAGCAATAAAATGGTAGTCCCTCTTGACAGCAACGCAGCTCTTCTTCTTGGTAGAATGTCCTCAGTCCAGAAGTGTTCTGACAGGGTGTCAGAGGTCCAACACTTATACCCCTTTCTGCCTTTAAAGTAAGCAAACTTCAAAGGAAAGTCTTTTTAGTGCACCAGACCCAGCCTTTCCCTGACCTGGCACCAAACACACTACAGGAGAGTCGAGACAGTTTTGTATGAGGACAGGCACAGCCCTATTCAGGTGTCAGTGACAACTCCGCCCACCCCTCTAGCACAAGAAGAGCCATCAGCCTGGTGATGGCCCATCAGGATATGCAAGGCACACCTCAGCTCCCTTTGTGTGACTGTCTAGAGTGAATGCATAAGAGCCCAACTGCCATCCTCACCCAGGCGTAGATTCTACAGGCAGCAGAGGCACAGAATGATTAAGCAAGAAAATGTCCACTTTTTAAAAGTGGCATTTTTAAACACGTCATTTAAAAACCAGCGTCACCAGGAGATGTATTATTAAATTGTGAGCTCCGAGACCTTAAACTCCAAATCTCTATCTGCTCATTAAACTTAAAAGATATTTTCAGGCAATCCCCATGTTACCCTATAGGAGAGATAGTCCTTGTAATAGTAAAAAAACATATTTGCAGTATTTCACTATTAGGATACGTAAAACACACCAGCACATCTCTTACCTTTTAAATACACTGCACCCTGCCCATGGGGCGGACCTGGGCCTACTTTAGGGATGACCTGCATGTTATAAAAGGAAAGGTGTGGACCTGGCAAGTGGGTTCACTTGCCAGGTCGTCACATCAGTTTAAAACTGCACACGCAGACACTGCAATGGCAGGTTTGCAGGACTACTCGTGTGTGGCACAATCAGTGCTGCAGGACGACTAGTAGCATTTGACTTACAGGCCCGGGGCACCCCTGGTGCACTTTACAGGGGATCTACTAGTAAATCAAATATGCCAATCATGGATAAACCGATCACCAATAAAAATTATCAACATACAGATCCAAGCACTCAGGTATTTGCAAAAATAACCATAAGTACTACAATCTCAAAGTAATAGTCCACTTTAATCCAGTTTTTCATTTCAGGCCCAACAGATATAGTCCAAGTCTTCAAATTAGGCTTGTAGTGAGTATCACTGCTAGTTCGAATTCCAAAGAAGAAATAATCCAACACAATGTTCCAAACGGAAGGCAGGTAATGTAATCAACTTGAAGCTAATCAGCCAACATGGTTTCGTCGATTGGTCATTAACACATTGACTTCTTCACGACTGGTACATCAGTGTGTGGGTGTGCATTCATATAATCAAAGTCATATATATTTGGCACAATAGTGCAGAATTCCAGTAGAGGTCAAAAACAAGCCAGAGTCAGTTAACCGGTGAAACGTCCCAGCAGGGAGAGTACTTCTCGCGTACTGGTAGCGTGGCCTATTACTTTGAGATTGTTGTACTTGTGATTATTTTCGCAAATACCTGAGTGCTCAGATCTGCATGTTGATAAGGGTTGCTTTCCATTTGGAGGGCATATTAGGGTTGTTTATGGTAACCGACCCTCTTTTCCTTGGAGCACCACCCATGTACTATATTTGTTGTCTACTTCCCTGTATTCAGAGTGCAGTCCGCCCTGACTCGGTTTGCTAACTGGTTACCTTATTATCTTGCATAAGCAATAGAAATTACACAGGGAGCACTTAACGTTAGCACTCATCAGCAGTGGTAACGTGCCCAGAGTGCTAAAACAAGCAAAAATGAAATGCAGCACACAGTCAAAAACAGGAGTTAGGAAGCAAAAAAGCAGGGGAAATCATGCCAAAAGATGCCAGACCTCAACCAGTGCGCTTCTACCTTTTGAGAAAATAAAGAAATACGTTTTTAAAGCGTACACCTGCTTCCTTCACAATAATTCATAACACTTGTTTGAATTTTGCCAAGAGCCATTTCTCACATTTGCAAAATATTTCGCATCAGTATGAGCGCTTTTTGAACAGGACGCCATATTAGTGATGTTGTGCCCCAGTGGTTCGATATGGGAATGCTCTCCATTAGTACAGATGCTGTTGTGCCTTTACATTTTTAGGTCTCGCGTGCGTTGCAGCGCAAACCACTGCTCCACCTCTGCAAGAGATTTTGTAGGAGAGGATTTTCAGAAAAGGGCTTTAAGCCCCGCCCCTCATTTCCATTGGCTGGCGTCATCGTTTATGGAAAACGGTGGCCTGCTATTGGAAATGAGCTTTCTGGGGTGCCTCCTTTTGGCTTTTTGTTCCGGCCCACCCGGACTGGTTTGGTTATCTGTCTCTTATCCCTCACCATGTCTTTAGTTTACATGATGTTTTAGACTCGTCTTTGTTTTTTTATTTGATACCTTTTTAAGTGTAATTCTGTTTTGATGTTAACATGTGCTTATTTCCAACCACTTCGCTTTAGTCACCACTTACTTTTTAAAGTACGTTCATAAGGTAAAAAATGCTAATGTTTAAGTGCATAGGATCTTGTCAAAAGGGAGCAAATATATTCTAAGATGGCGACACCTTGCTAGGGGTATACTTGTGGTTTTTAGAATCAAGTTATCTTGTGCTAGTGTTTCTCTAAGGTGGTCCCACCTCTTCAAGTAGGTTTAGCCAATGATTAAGTAGCAGAATTAGCCAAAGCCTTATTTATTGGTTGAGCAGGTGGGCCAGGTTTTGCAACTGCTGTCAATCATAGCGAATGCGTGCAATCGGCCTTTCAAATATGCACTGGCAAAGCCAATAATCTGGTTCCATTAAAGTGAACATTTTTCTTTATTGGCTAGGATGATGTTGAGGTTGTGTGGATTGGTCAGTTAGTTAATTTAAGAATTAATGATTGGATTCATGAAAAAATAGGTAAATTCAGAAGGATGGATAGCTGCAGGGTTGTCTCTAGGGCAGTGTAATGTTCACCACCACTACCACGTCCACCACCACCACGTCCACCACCACCACCACGTCCACCACCACAACGTCCACCACCACCACGTCCACCCCACCACATCCACCACCACATCCACCACCAACCCGTCCAACACCACCACGTCCACCACCTCCAACACCACCATGTCCACCACCACATCCACCACCACCATGTCCACCACCTCCACCACCACCACCACATCTACCACCACCAACACATCCACCACGTCGACCACCACCATGTCCACCACCTCCACCACCACCACATCCACCACCACGTCCACCACCACCACATCCACCACCACCACGTCCACCACCACCACGTCCACCACCATGTCCACCACCACCACATTCACCACCACCACCATGTCCACCACCACCATGTCCACCACCACCACATCCTCCACTATCACCACGTCCACCACCACCACATCCACCAACACCACCACATCCACCACCACGTCCACCTCCACCATGTCCACCACCATGTCCACCACCACGTTCACCAACACCACATCCACCACCACAACGTCCACCACCACCACTACCATGTTCACCACCACCACGTCCACCATCATGCCCACTACCACATCCACCACGACCACATCCACCACCACCACAGCCACCACCACCACCATCACATCCACCACCACGTCCACCACCACGTCCACCACCACGTAAACCACCACATCCATGTCCACCACCACCAGGTCCACCACCACCACGTCCATCACCACGTCTACCACGTCCACCACCGCCATGTCCACCACCAGGTCTGTGTCCACTGCCACCATGTCCACCACCACCTCCATCACCATGTCCATGACCACCACCACATCCACCTCCACTACATTCACCACCTCCACCACCACCATGTCCACCACCACATCCACCACCACCAGGTCAACCACCACCATGTCCACCACATCCACCACCACCACGTCCACCACCACCACCACGTCAACCACCATGTCGACCACCACCATGTCCACCACAACATCCATCACCACCACGTCCACCACCACCACATCCACCACCACCACATCCACCACCACCACATCCACCACCACGTCCACCACCACTACATCCAGCAGCACCACCACATCCACCACCGCATCCACCACCACCACATCCAGCCCCACCACCACGTCCACCACCATATCCACCACCACGTCCACCACCACCACATCCACCACCACCACCACGTCAACCACCATGTCGACCACCACCATGTCCACCACAACATCCATCACCACCACGTCCACCACCACCACATCCACCACCACCACATCCACCACCACCACATCCACCACCACGTCCACCACCACTACATCCAGCAGCACCACCACATCCACCACCATGTCCACCACCACATCCACCACGTCCACCATACATCCACCATTACCACGTCCACCACCACATCCACCACCACCACCATGTCCACCACCACCACATCCACCACCACCACTACCACGTCCACCACCACCACGTCCACCACCACATCCACCACCACCACATCCACTACCACCACATCCACTACCACCACCACATCCACCACCACGTCCACCACCACGTCCATGTCCACCATGTCCATGTCCACCACCACCACATCCATCACCTCCACCACCACCATGTCCACCACCACATCCACCACCACAACCACGTCCACCACCACATCCACCACCATGTCCACCATGTCCACCACCACCAAGTCCACCACCACGTCTACCACCACCACCACCACATCCACCACAACCATGTCCTCCACCACCACATCCACCACCATGTCCACCACCACCACTATGTCCAGCACCGCCACCATGTCCACCACCACCATGTTCACCACCACGTCCGCCACCATATCCACCACCACGTCCACCATGTCCACCACCACCACGTCCACCATCATGTCCACCACCACCACGTCCACCACCACTACATCCACCACCTCCACATCCACCACCACCACGTCCATCACCACCACATCCACCACCACGCCCACCACCGTCACCATGTCCAGCACCACCACCATGTCCACCACCACCATGTCCAGCACCACCATGTCCAGCACCACCACCACATCCAGCACCACGTCCAACACCACCACGTCCACCACCATGTCCACCCCCACCATGTCCACCACCACCATGTCCACCACCACTACCACATCCACCACCACCACGTCCACCACACCCATGTCCACCACCACAACATCCACCACCGCATCCACCACCACCATGTCCACCACCAGCATGTCCACCACCACGTCCACCACCATGTCCACTAAAACATCCACCACCACCACCATGTCCACCACCATGTCCACCACCATCACATCCACCACCACATCCACCACCACATCCACCACCACATCCACATCCACCATCACCAGGTCCACCGCCACCACAACATCCACCACCCCCACGTCCACCACCATATCCATGTCCACCACCACATCCACCACCACCACATCCACCAACACATCCACCACCACCATGCCCACCTCCACCACCACGTCAACCACCACCATGTCCACCACATCTACCACCACATCCACCACCACCACATCCACCACCACCACGTCCACCACCACCACATCCAGCAGCACCACCGTGTCCACCACCACATCCACCACCACCACGTCCACCACCATGTCCACCACCACCACGTCCAGCACCACCACCACGTCCACCACCACGTCCACCACCACCACATCCACCACCCCATGTCCACAACCACATCCACCACCACCACGTCCACCAATACATCCACCACTACCACATCCTGCACGACCACCACATCCACCACCACCACATCCACCACCACCATGTCCACCATCACATCCACCACCACATCCACCACCACGTCCACTACCACATCCACCACCACATCCACCACCATGTCCACCACCACGTCCACCACCACCATGTCCACCACCACATCCACCACCACCACCACCACAATCAACACATCCACCACCACCACGTCCACCACCACCACGTCCTCTACCACCACCACCACTGCGTCCACCACCACGTATACCACCACAACCATGTCCACCACCATGTCCACCAACACCACATCCACCACCACATCCACCTCCACCACCACCACCATGTCCACCATGTCCACCACCAGCAACACCACTTCCACCACCACCACCACCATGTCCACCACCACCACGTCCACCACCACCACGTCCACCACCACCACCATGTCCACCATCACCACATCCACCACCAACATGTCCACCACCACCACAACATCCACCACCACGTCCACCACCACATCCACCACCACCACATCCACCACCATGTCCACTACCACCATGTCCACCATCACCACATCCACCACCAACATGTCCACCACCACCACAACATCCACCACCACGTCCACCACCACATCCACCACCACCACGTCCACCACCATGTCCACCACCACCACATCGTCCTCCACCACCACCACCATGTCCACCACCACCACATCCACCACCACCACATCCACCACCACGTCCACCACCACGTCCACCACCACCACATCCACCACCATGTCCACTACCACGTCCACCACCATGTCTACCACCACCACCACATCCACCACCACCACCACATCCACCACCACCACATCCACCACCACCATATCCACCACGTCCACCACCATGTCCACCACCATGTCCACCACCATGTCCACCACCATGTCAACCACCACATCCACCACCACATCCACCACCACCATGTCCACCACCACGTCCACCACCAACATGTCCACCACCACCACGTCGTCCTCCACCACCACCATGTCCACCACCACCACATCCACCACCACCACCACGTCCACCACCACGTCCACCACCACCACCACGTCCACCACGTTCACCGCCATGTCCACTACCATGTCCACCACCACCACCACCACATCCACCACCACCACCACGTCCACCACCACCACATCCACCACCACGTCCACCACCATGTCCACCACCATGTCCACCACCATGTCCACCATCACATCCATCACCACGTCCAACACCACCACGTCCACCACCACCACCACGTCCACCACCACCACCACATCCACCACCAACACCACCACATCTATGTTCATCACCACCACCACCATCTCCACCACTACCACCACATCCACCACCACCACATCCACCACCACCACCATATCCACCACCACCCTGTCCTCCACCACCCCCATCATGTTCTCCACCACCATCACAACCACATCCACCATGTCCACCACCACCACATCCACCACCACCATGTCCACTACCATGTCAACCACCACCATGTCCACCACCACATCCACCACCACGTCCACCACCACCACCACTACCACATCCACCACCACATCTACCACATTCACCACCACGTCCACCACTACCACATCCACCACCACCACATCCACCACCACCACGGCCACCACCAACACAGCCACCACCACCACAGCCACCACAACCACATCCACCAACTCCACATCCACCACCAACACATCCACCACCATGTCCACCACCACATCCACCACCACCACCATGTACATCACCACGTCCACCACATCCACCACCACCACTACCACCACATCCACCACCACCACATCCACGTCCACCACCACCACATCCACCACTACCACCACTACCATGTCCACCACCACCACATCCACCACCACCATGTCCACCACCACCATGTCCACCACCACGTCCACCACCACCATCATGTTCACCACCGTGTCCACCACATCCACCACCACCACCATGCCCACCACATCCACCACCACCACATCCACCACCACCACATCCACGACCACCACTACATCCACCACTATGTCCACCACCACATCCACCACCACCACCATGTACACCACCACGTCCACCACATCCACCACCACCACCACGCCCATCACCATCACCACCACATCCACGTCCACCACATCCACGTCCACCACCACCACCTCCACCACCACATCCACCACTACCACCACTACCATGTCCACCACCACCACATCCACCACCACCACGTCCACCACCTCCATGTCCACCACCACCATGTCCACCACATCCCCGTGGTGGTGATGGATGGGGTGGTAGTGGACGTGGTGCTGGTGGACGTGGTGCTGGTGGTGGACGTGGTATTGGTGGATGTGGTTGTGGTAGCCATGGTGGTGGTGGCCATGGTGGTAGTGGACGTGGTGGTGGTCGATGTGGTGGCGGTCGATGTGGTGATGGTGGATGTGGTGGTGCACGTGGTGGTGGTGCACGTGGTGGTGGTGGACGTGGTGGTGGATGTGGTGGTGGTGTACATGGTGGTGGTGTACGTGGTGGATGTGGTGGTGGACTTGGTGGTGGTGGACATGGTGGGGGTGAATATGGTAGTGGTGGACATGATCGAAGTAGTGGTGGTGGAGGACATAGTGGTGGTGGAGGATGGGTTGGTGGTGGTGGATGTGGTGGTGGATGTGGTGGTAGTGGACGTTGTGGTGGTGGTGGATGTGGACGTGGTGGTGGTGGAGATGATGCACGTGGTGGTGGATGTGGTGGGCATGGTGTGGACATGGTGTGGACGTGGTGGTGGTGGTGGTAGTAGTGGTGGTGGAGGTGGTGGTGGTGGATGTGGTGGAAGAGGTGGTGGTGAGTGTGGTTATGGTGGACGTGGTGGTGGTGGCCGTGGTGGTGGTAGACATGGTGGTGGTGGACGGGGTTGTGGTAGACGTGGTGGTGGTGGACATGGTGGTGGTGGACATTGTGGTGGTGGTGGACGTGAAGTTGGTGGATGTGGTTGGGGTGGCCATGGTGGTGATGGCCATGGTGGTAGTGGATGTGGTGGTGGTGGATGTGGTGGTGGTCATGGTGGTGGTGGATGTGGTGGTGGTGGATGTGGTGGTGGACATGGTGGTGGTGGACGTGGTGGTGGTGGATGTGGTGGTAGTGGTGGATGTGGTGGTGGTAGACATGGTGGTGGTGGATCTGGTGGTGGTGGATGTGGTGGTGGTGGATGTGGTGGTAGTGGTGGATGTGGTGGTGGTGGACATGGTGGACATGGTAGTGGTAGTGGACATGGTGGTGGATGTGGTGGTGGTGTACATGGTGGTGTTATACGTGGTGGATGTGGAGGTGGACGTGGTGGACATGGTGGTGGACATGGTGGTGGTGGATGGGGTGGTGGTGGACATGATGGAAGTGGTGGTGGTGGAGGACATAGTGGTGGTGGAGGATGGGTTGGTGGTGGTGGACGTTATGGTGGATGTGGTGGTGGTGGACGTTGTGGTGAACGTGGTAGTGGATGTGGACGTGATGGTGGTGGAGATGGTGCACGTGGTGGTGGATGTGGTGGGCATGGTGTGGATGTGGTGTGGACGTGATGGTGGTGGTGGTAGTAGTGGTGGTGGAGGTGGTGGTGGTGGACGTGGTGGTGGTAGAAGAAGTGGTGGTGAATGTGGTGGTGGTGGACATGGTGGTGGATGTGGTGGTGGTGGTGGACATGGTAGTGGTGGACATGGTGGTGGTGGTGGATGTGAAGTTGGTGGATGTGGCTGAGATGGCCATGGTGGTGATGGCCGTGGTGGTAGTGGATGTGGTGGTGGTAGATGTGGTGGTGGACGTGGTGGTGGATGTAGTGGTGGTGGATTCGGTGGTGGACATGGTGGTGGTGGATGTGGTGGAGGTGGTGGATGTGGTGGATGTGGTGGTGGTGGACATGGTGGTGGACATGATGGTGGTGGATGTGGTGGATGTGGTGGAAGTGGTAGTGGTTTAGGTGGTGGTGGTGGCTGTGGTGGTGGACGTGGTAGTGGTGGACATGGTGGTGGTGGATGTGGTGGTGGTGGACGTGGTGGTAGTGCACATGGTGGATGTGGTGGTGGTGGAGGACATAGTGGTGGTGGAGGACATAGTGGTGATGGAGGATGGGGTGGTGGATGTGGTGGTGGATGTGGTGGTGGTGAATGTGGTGGTGGTGGACGTGGTGGTGGACATGGTGGTGGTGGTGGACATGGTGGTGGATGTGGTGGTGGTGGATGTGGTGGTAGTGGATATGGTGGTGGACGTGGTGGTGGTGGACATGGTAGTGGTGGTGGTGGACGTGGTGGTGGTAGACATGGTGGTGGTGGACATGGTGGTGGTGGATGTGGTGGTGGATGTGGTGGTGGTGGATATGGTGGTGGATGTGGTGGTGGACATGGTGGTGGATGTAGTGATGGATGACATGGTGGACATGGTGGTGGATGTGGTGGTGGTGGACTTGGTCATGGTGGTGGACGTGGTCATGGTGGTGGTGGATGTGGTGGTGGATGTGGTAGACAACATGGTGGTGGTGGACATGGTGGTGGTGGATGTGGTGGTGGTGGATGTGGTGGTGGGACGTGGTGGTGGTGGATGTGGAGGTGGTGGACATGGATTTGGTGGTGATGGACGTGGTGGTGGATATGGTGGACGAGGCGGTGGACATAGTGGTGGATGTGGTGGTGGACATGGTGGTGGTAGTGGACATGGTAGTGGTAGTGGACATGGTGGTGGATGTGGTGATGGTGTACATGGTGGTGTTATACGTGGTGGATGTGGTGGTGGACATGGTGGTGGACATGGTGGTGGTGGATGGGGTGGTGGTGGACATGATGGAAGTGGTGGTGGTGGAGGACATAATGGTGGTGGAGGATGGGTTGGTGGTGGTGGACGTTATGGTGGATGTGGTGGTGGTGGATGTTGTGGTGAATGTGGTGGTGGATGTGGATGTGGTGGTGGTAGAGATGGTGCACGTGGTGGTGGATGTGGTGGGCATGGTGTGGATGTGGTGTGGACGTGGTGGTGGTGGTGGTAGTAGTGGTGGTGGAGGTGGTGGTGGTGGACGTGGTGGTGGTGGAAGAAGTGGTGGTGAATGTGGTGGTGGTGGACGTGGTGGTGGATGTGGTGGTGGTGGACATGGTGGTGGTGGTGGACATGGTAGTGGTGGACATGGTGGTGGTGGTGGATGTGAAGTTGGTGGATGTGGCTGAGGTGGCCATGGTGGTGATGGCCATGGGGGTAGTGGATGTGGTGGTGGTAGATGTGGTGGTGGTCATGGTGGTGGTGGACGTGGTGGTGGATGTAGTGGTGGTGGATGTGGTGGTGGACATGGTGGTGGTGGTGGTGGATGTGGTGGAGGTGGTGGATGTGGTGGATGTGGTGGTGGTGGACATGGTGATGGACATGGTGGTGGTGGATGTGGTGGATGTGGTGGAAGTGGTAGTGGTTTAGGTGGTGGTGGTGGCTGTGGTGGATGTGGTGGTGGTGGACATGGTGGTGGACATGGTGGTGGTGGATGTGGTGGTGGTGGACGTGGTGGTAGTGCACATGGTGGATGTGGTGGTGGTGGAGAACATAGTGGTGGTGGTGGAGGACATAGTGGTGGTGGAGGATGGGGTGGTAGATGTGGTGGTGGATGTGGTGGTGGTGAGTGTGGTGGTGGTGGACGTGGTGGTGGACATGGTGATGGTGGTGGACATGGTGGTGGATGTGGTGGTGGTGGATGTGGTGGTAGTGGATATGGTGGTGGACGTGGTGGTGGTGGACATGGTAGTGGTGGTGGTGGACGTGGTGGTGGTGGACATGGTGGTGGTGGACATGGTGGTGGTAGATGTGGTGGTGGATGTGGTGGTGGTGGTGGATATGGTGGTGGATGTGGTGGTGGACATGGTGGTGGATGTAGTGATGGTTGACATGGTGGATGTGTGGTGGATGTGGTGGTGGTGGACTTGGTCGTGGTGGTGGACGTGGTCATGGTGGTGGTGGATGTGGTGGTGGATGTGGTGGACAACATGGTGGTGGTGGACATGGTGGTGGTGGATGTGGTGGTGGTGGATGTGGTGGTGGACGTGGTGGTGGTGGTGGACGTGGTGGTGGTGGATGTGGAGGTGGTGGACATGGATTTGGTGGTGATGGACGTGGTGGTGGATATGGTGGACGAGGCGGTGGACATAGTGGTGGACATGGTGGTGGACATGGTGGTGGCAGTGGACATGGTGGTGGACGTGATGGTGGATGTGGTGGTGGTGGACGTGGTGGTGGTGGACATGGTGGTGGTGGATGTGGTGGTGGATGTGGATGTGGTGGTGGACATGGTGGTGGAAGTGGTGGTGGTGGGCGTGGTGGTGGGTGTGGTGGTAGACGTGGTGGTGGATGTGTTGATGGTGGTGGTGGCGGTGCTGGACGTGGTGGTGGTGGAGGCCATGGTGGTGGTGGTGGACGTGGTGGTGTTGGACATGGTGGTGGTGGATATGGTGGTGGTGGACATGGTGATGGATGGGGAGGTGGTGGGGGACATGGTGGACGTGGTGGTGGTGGACATGGTGTCAACCACCACCATGTCCAACACCACGTCCACCACCACCAATTCCACCACCACCATGTCCACACCATGTCCTCCACCACCACGTCCACCACCAAATCCACCACCATGTCCACCACCATGTCCACATCCACCACCACCACGTCCACCTCCACCATGTCCACCACTACCACATCCACCACCACCACCACATCGACCACCACCACCACCACATCGACCACCACCACCACGTCCACCACCACCACGTCCACCACCACATTGACCACCACCACATCGACCACCACCACGTCCACCACCACCACGTCCACCACTACGTCCACCACCACCATGTCCACCACCACCATGTCCACCACCACCATGTCCAACACCACATCCACCACCATATCCACCACCACAACCACGTCCACCACCACGTCCACCATGTCCACCACCACCACGTCCACCACCATGTCCACCACCACATCCACCACATCCACCACCACCATGTCCGCCACCATGTCCACCACCACGTCCACCACCACCACGTCTACCACCACCACGTCCTCCACCACCACCATATCCTCCACCACAACCACGTCCTCCACCACCACCACGTCCACCACCGCTACGTCCACCACATCCACCCCCACCATGTTCACCACCACCTCCACGTCCACCACCACCACCATGTCCACCACCACGTCCACCACCACCACCATGTCCACCACCACCACGTCCACCACCATGTCCACCACCACTACCATGTCCCACACCACTACGTCTACCACCAGCACCACTACCATGTTCACCACCAGCACCACGTCCACTACACCATGTCCACCACCCCCACCACCATGTCCACTACAACATCTACCACCACCACCACGTCCAAATCCACCAGCACCACGTCCACATCTACCACATCCACCACCACTTCCACCACCACATCCACCACGTCCACCACTATGATCACCACATCCACCACATCTACCACCACCACCATATCCACCACCACATCCACCACCACAGTGTCCACCACCATGTCCACCACCACCAAATTCACCACGTCCAACACCACCATCACTTCCACCACCACATCCACCACCACGTCCACCACCATATCCACCACCACCACATCGAGGCTTTACAGAGCAGATTAAGGCTTTTCGGTCCTCACTAAAGATAGTCACAGGTGCAGGTAGAAGGGATGTTTGGCAAGGATTGTAGGGGGAGAGGACATGGGAGAGTTAGATGAATAGAACAAGCATTGAAAATGCAATACGTCTCGCCTTTCATTAAGTTAAAGCTGCTTTGCTATACAATACCATTTGCAAAGCAAATGGCTTTAACTTAATCAAAGGCGAGACCTATTGCATTTTCAATGCTTGTTTCTTTTCTTTTTGGTAACTACCTGAACATCACTTAGCGCTGCTTTATATTTAGCGGTCACTGCAGCACTGCTTTCCACTTTATTAAACAATACAAAGCACCTCACTTGTTGTCAACAGCAAAATGATCATGTTTCTCAGTCTTAAATTTGTCAGTTAAACGGGCCTCCGTCTACATCTTTTACGGAAATGGATAGCACTGCGTGAATGGGCAAGGCCGACTTTCTGCGATGCATAACAGATTATTTCTCAATGGTACAGAAATGTTTCATAACTAGCCATTGTGGTACTCCCGAAAACCTTTGAACATTGAAGGAATCTTAAGTACAATAATATCTTTTGCAATTACATTTTCATTAGGAGCGTGCCACTGAGGATTTACGGCAGGCAATGGACAGACCTATCCTCAGTATGGGGTTTGAGGCTGGAATATCCAAAGTAATATTGTTAATATTTTTTCTTGTCTTCTTGAGGAGCCCTTTCAAAATCCCAGCCATTGAAATAGCAATTTTGGGGAATTTACAACATTTGAGCAAATAGACTTCCTGTGATTACAAGAGATCAACCTGGACTCCTGTCTGCATTTATGGCCTTCCCACACCTGTCTGACAGGAAGAGCCGCCTATGATAAAACTGCAGCCAGCCATTACTCTCCCTTCACCCCCTCGCCAGAGATGACGCTATCAGCTGCTGGATCTGACTGTAAGTAGAAACTAAGGGCAGAAGTCAATACTTACATTTAAGGCAGTGGTGCAACCTACACCCAACCAAAAATAAACCTCAGAAATGTTTCCGAGCGGTGGAACAGCATTGCCATGCAACAACTTCACGTCACACAAACTGAAACACGCCTGAAGTTAGTTTCACAAAAACAAGAAAAACATAATCTTCTCAAAATCAGTGGCTAGTTATATTTCTTGGTTTGTTGATTTGGTGCTTTATTTTGAAAAAAATAAGTAATGTAGTGATTCAGAGCAAATGCAATAAAAGCACGAATGCAAATTTAAATATGCTTGTCCAAAAAATAATTATTTTTAATGCCTCAAACACGCGTGTTTCAGCTTTTCCTGAATGAAGAGAAAATAAAATGTGAATCCGACCCCCAGCATTGCCACACTCTTTCAGCCATGGGCTTTCGGAGCAAGATACGTTACTTTTGTACAATCATGTTAACACCACAGAGAGCCGACAAATCACAGATAACACAAGCAGTTTGTTATTGTTTTTGAACTTCAGTTGTGCTGGGAAGCTGTCTACCTAGATTATAGTTTAGCCACCCTGGTCATTTTAGTCATCCACACAAATGCAGTTAAGACACATTGATACCCATTTTGTGGCTGATTTGTACAAAGTGAATCCAGAAAACCTGGACAAATTGTGACTGCCTACGTTAAATTGTGATATCAAGCAAATTATTTATTTCACTAAGGACCTCAATACGAGTATGGTGGTCCAGGGACCGCCGAACTCATGATGGTAGTCTGACCACCACCACCACTGCATGTCTGCCCACAATATTATGATGGTGGTGGAACCGGACCACTGCCTTCGCTGGGATCCAGGATCCAGTGGTGTTGCGTAAATGGGCCTAAATATGCTGGCGGTGCCGATGCCGGCACCGCTGAGCATATTTCGACTTGCATTTCCACCACACATTTCATTGCATGGACCCTGTCATGAAAAGGGTGGGGGACGTGCAGGTAAAGGGGGCCCTACCAGGGTCCCCAGGTGCTTCTGGTCATGAGGGTGCTGGCGGGTGGGTGAGGAAACACATTTTGTGTCCTCCTAGATTTGCACCTTTGTTCCTGCACTGTGTGGCATGCATGACATGGTCATGCCACACCTTGCAGAAACATGGTGCAGGCTCTCTCATGGCAGCGGTATGCTATGTAAGCTTTTCTATGAGCCTTAGATACCCACCGCCCACCCACCCTGGATTAAACTTGTAATCCGGTATCACTGGCCCTCTTACTAAGAACCTAGAACTGGCTTTTCAGGCCAAAGATTCAGCATCCCTCGATGTCTTAGTGGGATGGGCCCAAAGAGCCATGTGTCAACTAGGGTATGCGAACTGCGCAATATCTACAGAGTGCAGGCGATCAATCCCCATGAGAATAGACTCCAAATTGAACGAGCTGGCATCTTCTGAAGTGGGTCCAGTAGCCCAGGAGATGTATTTTTTGCAACAAGAGTGAGATTTCATTACAAAAGAAATATAAACCCTTCTAGAGAAGAAACTATAGGTTTAACAACTCCTCACACTCGCAGTTTTCTCACCTCCATCTTTCTTGTGGAGAATAAAGGGGGCAGGTTCCGATTAGTTCTAAACCTGAAAGATTTCAACGCCTGGATTACATACCGGCATTTCAAAAGAAATATATGAATAGGCCCAGAGCACTACAAAAAGTGGGTCTATTAATATACTTAAGATGTATGAAGGAGTTTTCTTTTTCATGTATGTTTCACACTAGCTGGAGGCATAGTGTTTTACCCCACTGAGCATGTTACTTTGCATGTTCTTTACATACTATTGTCTTTGGATGTGCAGAACATTTATATACCACTGCCATCATAGTTTCTTTGGGCATTTGAAGATGGAAGGCATGCATCTTCTGTGGGACACCCTTCAAGAGGGAGACTGGATGGTGCATTTGGATTTAAAGGGTGCATACCTGAGGTCCCAATGTATTCCCTTCTGTAGTATGGGTTAGCCACTCCCTATTTACAACACTAAGTTAGCATAACCGAGCCAACTGTTAGAAAGCCAGCTTGCCGTTTCTGCTGCTTTGCACGCGACACTGTTGTTATATGTTATTCATTTTAGAAATGCTTACTCGACTTTGCCTTACAGGATAACAGTTTGTTGTTTAACATTCTTAACAGTGTGCTGCGACCTTCGTCTGTACATCATGTAAAGAACAAGTCTAGGACACTAGACGGTGCAGAGTGTTGTGTTCAGATTGATCGTACCACTTTTTAGACATATCATACATGCAGCTGCCAATATCTGAAGGACAAGTGCTTTTAATATTGCAGGACAGAATGTTTTAGATTCATTCGAACAGAAGAGCTGATGCATGAGAGAGCCTAGCTGATCCTGTGATGTGATTCTATTAAGCTGATCTATACGGTATGGGGTTCCCCCTGTTAGCCTAAGAGACCTTCTATTAGTATAATAAACTTATTAGTTACTAGAGAAAGGAGTGTGGCTGTTTACCACTGTCATTATTATTATGATTGCTCCTTTCATTGTGTATGGTATTGTAACAATGCTGATGGTTCTGATCTTAACCATTTGTCTACTAGTGTTAGCCAAAGTACTGCATCTTAGGACACGAGGTTTATAAAATAAACTCTTTAAACTTTACCGTGTCTGTATTATTTTGTTGTGGACTGCTAAATAAGTACAAACAGGTATTTCGGATTCCCACCACTCCTGAGAAATATCTAAGTCGCATGTTCTGGGTTGTCTATACATTGGGACCGCCTAGCTAGATCTAGGCTAACGAATGGGACACTAAGCTAGTCGGATATGGGGTTCTTGGTTCTGAGGGGAGTTTCTGGTACACCACAATTCTCTGAGGTCCTGGTTTCCTGCGCATAGTTCTGTGCATAAGCAGAATCCCTGCAACATGGCGCCACTTTAGTGAAAAAATTCACATACTTTTCGGATTTTAGTGTGTCTCACCCTGCCTCTTTTTATTTTTAGGTGGCGGTAGAACCAGCTTCTAAGGTTAGACTGACACACACCAAATTATTATATTCCAAATCCTTTATGGATGAATTGGCTGTTGGAGGTTATGACCTCTGGAAAGCTACTGTCGATCTTAATTCGGTTTGGGGAACTAAACCGTGGCAGGTACAAGGAACAGAAGCTTTGCATCGTGCCTGTCTTATCCCAAATCATATGTTATTTTTAAATTCAACTATTTTTCAGACCACCTGTTTTGGATTGGCTATATCTAAAAAATTGAATTCCCCCACAATCCCGGATCTGGGTGCTTATCCTAATTGGGCGAATCACACAGATCTGTCCCTTACTATGTTGCAGTCCCTCGTCTCCAACAACACCTTCAATATTTCAGCAATAGATCCCGAAGGATGGTTAGTATGGCAGACGGGTTCAGATTCCTGTCAACGTCGGTTTCTGGATTTGACACCAGGGTATACACAACTTAGAGTAGACCCTCGTTTTCCATCGTCACACACGGTAACTACCTACTCGGTAGGTAAGTTATGCCAGTCATGGTTGCAACATTCCACATTAGCTTCAGTTAAGCTTCATTTATCACGGTTAAATGACAAAATAGATTTAAATGATTTTATTAAGGGTCCTGCGACTGGCAGGTCCAAGAGATGGATTTATGCTATTTACAATGAAGTTTGGAAGTTATCGCAAATTGAAGCTGCTTCCAGGCTACGTGCTATTGACCAGGCCAATATGGAGAAAGTATTGGCTGTTATAGATAATAGTATTAACACTTTGTCTTCTAGAATTTATACATTAGATAATATTGTTTCATCTGTCGTAGACATTGTGCAAGATGATGTGTCTGTGTTATATCATGGTCAAAATCAGTTGAGTTCAATTATGCAGTTTGCATGGACCTTGCAAACGTTAAAAGCAGGGAAAGTCCCTTGGGATTACATGAATACGTCTTCGTTATTCCTTCCTTTTAATTTGACCGATAAACAGCAGTTCATGTCCATGAAAGACGCAACTTACGCATTACTGCACATTGAAAAACTAGAACCTTTACCTTTTTCTATTGCTGAGTTGAATTCGGCTGTGTGGCTTGTACACGGATTGATCACGTTGCCTTTTTCGCGGTTTAAGTTCAGTTCGTGCATGAAGCATTATGCCATAGGCAGATATGGGGTTCTTGGTTCTGAGGGGAGTTTCTGGTACACCACGATTCTCTGAGGTCCTGGTTTCCTGCGCATAGTCCTGTGCATAAGCAGAATCCCTGCAACACTTCGTCGTAGTTTTCTGCAGTTTCTGTGGCTAGGGCAATGTTATGAGTTCAAAGCCCTCCCCTTTTGCCTATCCTCTGCACCTTGGTACTTCACAAAGATAATGAGGCCATGGTGAAAACCCTTTGGGCGAAGGAAGTGCGCTTGATCAGCTATCTGGATGACATTATCCTTATGGCGCAGAGGCCTCAGACCGTGTTAACACACCTAGAATGGGCAATCCGACTACTTCAAGACCTAGATTTCATTATCAATGCCCAGAAGTCAGTCATTATCCCAGCTCAACACGTAGAAGTTCCTGGGGTTTCAGACAGACTCGGTCTTGTCCCAGCTAGTCCTTCCCCTTCAGACAGTCTGGAATATCAAGAAAGATGGAATTGAGGTCTGCCTTGTGCAGCCATTCAATATCATTAGGATCAATAGTCCAGCACATAAGGTTTTTAGCCTCTTTGATTCAGGCCAATTTCCCATAGCCACTCCACTACAAAGACCTTCAGCAGTTCAAGATCAAACATCTCCAGAAGAGCCGCAGATATTCGGATAAAATCTGTGTTTAGAAGGAGACCATCACAAAGGTGTCTTGGTGGTTAAATCACATGGAAGCCTAGAATGGCAGAGCGATATTTAGCTCTGCTCCAGAGATGAATATCAAATTGGATGCCAAACGGTGGGGCTGGGGTGGGAGATGTGGTCTGATCTCGATGGGAGGCCGCAGGTCAGAGTAGGAATTCTCTCTCTCTACAAATCAATTGTCTGAAACTCTTAGCAAGTTCTCTTGCAATAAGGAGTCTCTCCTCGGAAGACAGACTGTTGCATCCTTCTGTGGGTGGGAAACATATCTGCAGTTCGATATGTCAACAAACTGGGCAGAACCAAATCATGCCTCCTTGCGGAGATAATTGCAAAAACAACAGTTGATGGACAGAATGCAGAACAATGTCATACATTCACCCCAGTACTGAGATCTGGGCCTAAATCCATCGTTTTTTTTGCTCACCATGCCGTACCAGTTTGAACCCAGCCATATGCAAATCAGTTTTGACACTGTGCCTCATGGGAACAGTCCAGCCCAAACTGCCAAGCCAGGTCCTCCCTGGACTGGAAGCAAGCATCCTAGGACCGGTTTCAGGGTTTCACCCCTCTTCAGCCAGGATAGCTTGATTCCAGTGGCATGGAGAGCACGGGACCCACGTCTGGGCATACCCTTCCCACTCGGGGTGACAAATCTTTGCGGAGATAGCCAAGGACTTTTGGCACTTTTGTCTCCAGCATCAGATTTCGGTTGTGGCGGAGTGTCTTTGAGGGCAATGCAATACCATTGTGGATTCAAATTCCTACCACCTCCGGGATTACAGCAGGTGGAGACTTCACACAAAGAACAATGTGGTTTATTGCCTTTAGGGTCCCTGCATGATGGATTTGTTTGCCTCTCGCTTCAATCGACAGATCCCTACATTTTTCATTTGCCTTCTGGATCCGGATGCCTACGCAATAGATGCTTTCCTTCAGGACTGGTCCCCTCTTCCAGAGCTATGCGTTCCCTTTGTTTAAGATGATTCTCAGGGTTCTTTCCCAGATGAGGCTTCAGAAAGCGTAGCTAGTTCTAGTGACTACATTTTGGAAAGCACAAGCAAGGTCTCCAGTACTCCTCAAGCTAGATTGTGCTTGTCCATTGCGAATTCCATTCTGGTGGAACCTACTGCTGGGACAAGTGGGACAGTCTCATACTCTGATCCTCATGAGACACCTCTTGCTGTTGGCATGAAGGGTTTCCGGGAGAGATGGTGTTTGCTAGGCATTTCACAGAACACTGCGGCCTTTATCAGACAAGCGTGGTCTGCTAGTAACCATAAACGGTACGTCTCAGCCTGGAGTTGCTGGTGTAGGTGGTGTTGTAAAGGGAGTGCAGATCCCAGTTGAGCTGACTGCCGTCTAGTTATTAACTTCTTGTCTTCTTTAGCATCTGCAGGTATGGCTTACAAGTCAGTTAATAATTTTAGATCAGCAATTTTGGCAGGACATCTTCCAGTGGAAGGTAAGCCCAATGGTGAGTATCCGGTGGTGTTTAAGCTCATGAGAGTTATTCGAATGTTCATTCTCCCTCAAAAAGGAGATTACTTTTTGTGGGACGTTCATTTAGTCCTTAAGTTCTTAGAGAACTGGCTGGATAAATAATATTTATCACACATACAATTGTCAGCCAAATTGACGATGCTTTTATGTTTGATATCCTGCAAAAGAGTCTCAGATGTACGAGCCTTGGATCTCTGAGGTAAAGTATTCTCTCCAGAAGGAGTTTCATTTACTATCACCAGGAGAACTAAATCCAATTCCAAGTTGGTTTCTTATCCGGCATTCTCTGGTAACAATAAACTGAGTATTGCACAATGTTTGAAAGATTACAAGGTAAGTACTTGTGAGTTTCATTCTGACATGGGGGGGTCAGTTGTTAATTGGTTTACAGAAACCCTTTAAACCTGTAGCATTTGCCACCTTATCTAGGTGGATGTGTTGGCTGTTTTCAGAGGCAGGGATTGATACTTCAATTTTTGCTGCCCATTCAGCTAGAGGAGCCACCGACTCGAAGTCTTTTACATTAGGGTCACGGCTGGATGATATCCTGAAAGCAGTGGACTGGTCGTCCGAATCCACTTTCAACTCTTTTTTCCATAAACCTATTGTGGATGTCGCTTCAGTGGTAGCGGCACAACTTTAAACTAGCATAATCTGAGCCTCCTGTTCTGACTTAGAATTAAAAAAATTCTAGCAAACGCGATAAGAATTAAAAATTTGCTAACATTCGTGACAAGAATTTTCAATTCTATTAAGGACACGGAGGCGAGGCTTATGCTTCTCTATTTCTTTACTGAAATACTCAGCAGCCAATAAAAACTTAGTAACAAAGCTACAATACCCATGAGCACTGTAAGGGTCACATGCATAACCATAGAGTCTCTGCCTATAAAAGGTCCATCCACCGGAACAGTGTCCTCTTTCTTTCGTAAACCAAAATCAGATAAGTCTCTGAACCACTTGCTTCAATGAACATAACACCGTAAGAAACTCCTCTTACTCGATCTTCTGCGGCCCAACAGGACCTAACTTCAAACAGGGACTTGGCCCGAAGAACATTGACAAAACCTCGTATGTACGAAGAACAGTCTTCATCAGAGAATCTCAAGCTCTATTTGGAATCCGCTCCTGAAAGGAATAGAGAAAAAGAACCCATAACACCATTCCAGAACTGATTACATATATATATATATCAACAGTAGAAGAGCGGGTAACAAGAAAATATGGATGCAACACAATACAGAATACATCAACACATCATGTAAAAACATGACTTTCAACATTCTGGGTGGTATAATCCTCGCCTCCGTGTCCTTAATAGAATTGAAAATTCTTGTCACAAATGTTATCAAATTTTTAATTCTATGTTTTAAATGTACTCTCAGTAGACCAATCGGTCGCACTCCTAATGTCTGTCACACTGACACCAGCTGAAAAAGCCTTGGACGCCAATGCTCCTCGAGCTGAATGGGCTCCAAACCTAGAAACATCAATACCCTCTTCGCTCATGAGCCAGCGCATCCATCGTGACAAGGTGGCTGGAGTAACGGGGCGAAAGGGTTTCTGGAGAGCAATCAACAATTGACCTTGCATATCTGTACGAAATTCGGCAGTACTTACTTCGTAATCCTTGACACATTGCACAACACACAACTTTGGATTATTAGGAAAAGCTGGATAAGAGACTGAGGAGGTATTACATTTAGTCCTCCTTGAGATGTTGAATGACACCCCTTCTGGGGAAAATCTACGCCCCGCGAGCTCTAACATCCGAAACCCTCTTGCAAGAGACCAGACACAGTAACATAGTCAACTTAGCAGATAACTGTTTTTGAGAAAGGTATTTGTTAGAGGGCCAGGCTGTCAAAATTTTTAGGACAACAGACGCATCCCATAACTGCGAGTACTTTGGGCACGGGGGTTTAACCATCCGAACGCCTCTTAGCAGTTTACACACCAATGAATGCTCACCAAGTGGTTTGCCATCCACGGGTACACGCCCTGCCGAGATGGCCGATCGAAAATTGTTCACCGTCCTGTAGGCTAACCCAGAGGATGCCATTGAAGCCAGGAAATTAGCGACTAGAGCAGGGGTACTCACAAACTTTCTCTTGGGGGCCAAATTTACAGTGTGGTTTGTGGCCGAGGGCCGCACCTTGGGGGCGGGGTCATTGGGGGAGGGGGCGGGGCTAGAGTAACAAAAAAAAACTGTGACCATGAGGTGGAACACAGGTCCCTGCAGTGGACGCCTTCGTCCACTGAGCCACCGGACCCGGCATACACATATCTCTCTCTCTCCCTCTCTCTCCCTCCCTCCCTCCCTCCTCCGTCTCCCTCCCTCCTCCGTCTCCCTCCGTCCTCCGTCTCCCTCCCTCTCCCTCCGTCTCCCTCCCTCTCCCTCTGTCTCCCTCCCTCCTCCATCTCCCTCCCTCCTCCATCTCCCTCCCTCCTCCGTCTCCCTCCCTCCTCCATCTCCCTCCCTCTCTCCTTCTATCCATCTCTCTCCCTCTCTGTCTCTCTCCGTCTGCCTCCTCCCTCTGTCTGCCTCCTCCCTCTGTCTCCCTCCCCCTCTGTCTCCCTCTGTCTCCCTCCGTCTCCCTCCCTCTCTCCCTCCCTCTCCGTCTCCCTCTGTCTCCCCCCTCTCTGTCTCCCCCCTCTCTGTCTCCCCCTCTCTGTCTCCCCCTCTCTGTATCATACATGCCAACACTCCCGATTCAGGTGTGAGACTACCGATTTGAAGGCTAGTCTCCCGCCTCCTGATTCCTGCAAGCAAAAACCCGATTCCTCGGGGTTTCAGCTGACAGGGCTTGGTAATGTGTAACTGCTAATTCTTCCAGCAATAGTCAGAATGGCGATGCAGGGGCTCTAGAAGGGGTGAAAAACCAACAAAGCCCCATTAACAACCGAATAGTCTTTTAAACACCTGTGAAGTACTGGGTGGGGGGGGGGGGGGCTGTGTGTGTGCCCGGAACCTGTTTCAGCCCGGGCTGACGGGGGAGGGAGGAGGGAGGAGGGGTGTATGCACTGACCGCAACCTGCCAGGCCAGTGCACAACTCTTGCGTCCCCCTCTTTCTCTGCCTGCCATTGCGCTCAATGCTTCTGAAAGGTGATAAAAAAAAACACGTGAATTTGCTTTCAAATGTCCGATCCTGCAGCAGCACACTTCCAAAGTCCATACATGACAGAAACCCGATTGAAGGTCCCATTCTCCCGATTTTTTTTAAATCTCCCACTTTGTTCTTCTGAAATGTTGGCATGTATGCTGTATCCCTCTCCCTCTCTCTCCCAAAGAAAGAAGGGGGTCTGGGAGTTAGACCTCAGTTTATAATAAATGTGAGATAACGTGTGCCTTGGTGCTTTCACTGTATCCGGGCAGACTCGAAATGGTGTTTGCATAAAGCTTTCGATGTGAACGTGAAATCGAGCGCAGTTAACGGCGGCGTATTCCAGGGTGACCAAGGGCGGTACACTTATGACATCCTGGGCTCCTCGCCCAGTTGACCGGGGGCGAGTGGTTCGTGTGAGTACAAATGAATTGGTAGACACGGAGACAACGGCTGACCGAAGCGCGGGCTTCGGTTCCAACGTACATCATCCAACCGGAGGGTTCCCTTTTCTCCACAGCTCATTGGAGAGACAGCCTGCAGCCTCCGGTTGAGTAGCCAATCGTTGCACACTGCGGGCTATTTTCGAACGTGGGACGGGAGCTTCAGCCAACCAGAGCAGCCCTCCGTCTTCGGGTGCTGAATAGGGCGCTTGCCTGCCTGAACTCCATTCTTCCTCGCTCGTACACTGGTACGATGTCTGGAAGGTCCGCGGGCCGCCAAGGAAGGCTTGCCGGGCCGCTGGCGGCCCGCGGGCCGTACTATGAGTAACCCTGGACTAGAGAGACATGTGCTGTAGTGGGATCCACATCCTGTTGAGAGCACCAATCACACCATCTTCTCCAAGAGGAAGCGTACTGTATGTGAGTGATGGCCGACCAGGCCTCGTTGATGAAATTATCAGCTCCTTTGAAAGGCCTGGGACTTTCCATCTGTCCCTGAAACCCGCCAAGCTACCAGAGGGAGTTGGCCTGACTCTACTAATAGATGAGGGTTCCGTAGAGGGTCCAGCAACAGATTCTGTAAGCGTGGTAGAAGGATTCGGATCGCACAGAGCATTTCCAGGACCACCGGAAACCATGCTTGTGCCCTCCAGAGTGGAGTGATGAGAATCAGTTCTACCCGATGACGTCTGGCTCGCGCCAGCACTCTGTGTATCATCATGAACGGAGGGAAGGCATAACACAGGGCTGTCGGCCACTCCTGAAGAAACGCATCCGTGGCCAGAGCTTCCGGGTCCAGACGCCAGCTGTAAAAGCTGGGGAGATGCCGGTTGAGATGAGATGCAAACAGGTCTATGTGGCAGGGACCCCAAAGATCGTTCACGTTCTGGAACACTTGGGGATGTAGTATCCAATCGCTGATGTCCCGCAAGTGACGGGAGTGCCAATCTGCCACCTCGTTGCTGTGGCCTGGAAGATATTCCGCCACAATTGAAATTCTGTTCTGGAGGCAAAAGTGCCAGAAGTCCTTGGCAATCTCTGCCAGCATGCGGGACTTTGTGCCGCCCAATTTGTTCACGTACTGTACCGCTGAGATGTTGTCCATCCGAAGAAGAATACAACAATCTGTTTTCTGTGGCGACAAACAGCGGATCGCAAATGAACCAGCCAAGAGTTCCAGGCAGTTGATATGTAATGTAAGCTCTTCCGGTGACCAACGGCCACCCACTGCCCAACCCCACCGGCTGGCATCAGATTCAATTACAATATCCGGGGTCGATACGAAGAGGGCTCGGCCGTTCCAAGCCTCCATGTGGTGTAGCCACCATACCATCACGAGCCTCGCCTCCTCTGAGAGGGGAATCAGTTCCGGGTAACCGAGGCCTTTTTAGAGATGTCGTATTTTCAGCCATTGAAGGGCCCAGTAGTGAAGGTGGCCCGGAAAAATCGCCTGGATTGAGGAAGCTAGTAAGCCCACTATCCGGGCCACGGATCTCAAAGACACTATTTGATTGTGAAGTGTCGACCTCAATTCCCTCTTGATGGATCTGATCTTTTGCATCGGTAACAGGAGCTGGCAAGTCAGGGAGTTCACAAGAAAACCCAGAAACTCGATCGATTGAGACGGGGTCAACATTGACTTCCGTTGATTCACAATGAACCCGAGACTCTGCAAGAGATTGATTGTCCATTCGAGATGTAAGAAGACTAGTTGGGAACAGTTCGCCATTATGATGATGTCATCCAAATAGACGATCAGTCGAACTCCTCGTGCCCTCAGAGATTCTACTACCGGACGGAGGAGTTTCGTGAAGCACCACGGTGCTGACAACAGGCCGAACGGGAGAACCTGGAACTCGTAACAGATCCCCTGCCAAAGAAACTGCAGGAATCGTTGATGGGGAGCGAAGATTGGAATGGACAAATACGCGTCCTTCAGGTCCAGACGGACCATCCACTCTCCCTCCCGGAGGAGGTCGCGTAGAAGATGAATGCCCTCCATCTTGAAGTGAGGGTAGACTACCCAGGCATTGAAATCTTTTAAGTTTAAGACTAGTCTGGATCCACCCCCTTTCTTGTCCACAAGGAAAACGTTGCTGCAAAATCCCCGAGGGTGAAGAGTCGAAACTACAAAGGTCCCTTTCTGAAGTAGGGAGTCTATTTCTGCGGAGATAAAAGTCTGATCGATTTGGGAAAAAGACATCTGTAGAGGGTGTCTGTCTTGGGAAGGGTGATCATACAGTTCTAACTTGTACCCTTGCACGGTTTCCAAGACCCATGCATCTTGAGAGATCGTGTGCCAGTTGTTTAGGAAAAACATCACTCTGCCCCCCAAATTTACCTCTGAACAGGGAATCAGTCTCACCTGTAGATCCGGAATCTTGTTGTCCACCTGAATTGCCTCCAAATCTGCCTCTGTGGAATCTATTCTTGGAGCGTCGCGTGGGGTAGAAGGAGGAGTTGTTATTTGAATTGGGTTCCTGATAACTTCCTCGTTGCTGACCGCGAGGGGCGCCTTCATTATAACCCCGGCCGAACGAGCACCCCTGAAAGCGTCCGGCCCTGCCGAAAACCGGGCGGAATGCCCGTCTAAGGGACCCTTGGGCTTTCTCCAGACCGCTGAACGTGGCCAAGAACTTGGTCAATTCTTTGAGGAACGGCTGCCCGAAAAGTAAGCCCTGGGCCAGTGGGCCCGATTCAGATGATGCGAGTTCTGCCAATTTGGGGTCCAACTTTAACAAAATAGAGTGTCGACGTTCTGCAGACAGTGCACAGTTGGCATTTCCAAGCTGGCACACAGCTCTCTGGGCCCTACCGATGAGTTCTTCCGGGTCAATCCCCAGCCCGGACTCCTTTGCCTTAAAGCCTAACTCAAGGATCTTTGTCAGAGGGCCGGTCATGTCCAACAATTTGTCTTGACATGACCGCCAAGATCTATGAAGACCCTTCTTGGGATCCTTCGAATACTTATTGAGATATGTAAGCATGGAGGGGTCCACCTCAGGAGTTTCAGCCACCTTGCCAGCTAAATCGGGTCTAGGACACTCAGACCGAAGTCGTGCCCAGGGCCGGCATTAGGGCGGTGCGACCGGTGCCACGGCACCGGGTGCTGGCTTCCTGGGGCGCCGTGTTTGAAAGTTTATTATGCTTTTGAAGCACCTGCTGCAGCGTTTCTTTCCCCCGGCAATTACCAGGCCTCACATAAATGTCAAGATAACTTGTGTGATTAATTATCTTCCTGGAGAGAGATCAGCATTTTATATAGTTGAGGTTTTGACTTTTAGGTGAAGTTAGTGCAGAGGGTTAATATGCCTGCTGCAAAGAACGTGTACCAAGTAGATTACAGAGTGTGTATGATGTAAACAGATCAGCAGGTTACTGCTTTCAAAAGAGACATCCTTTTGTTACTTGCAATTTATAACTTAAAGTCCCAATATAGGATAGTGAGCTATTACCTTTCATCCTAGAACTGCATACACACTGCAAAGTATACATTATTAGAGCATTGATTAATGTTGCAAAAAGGGTTAATTTGGCTAGAAATCGATTCTTATTTTTAAAGAAAACTCCCAACTATGCTGTTTCTTTTTCGACTCTGAGTTTGTGCTTCTCCACACCAAGCACTCTTAAACTATACTGTCTACCAGTATGGATGACATGTGACTCCTACACTTTTAGTCCTTTAGCTTATGTAACATTTCCTATACACTGATTTACACACATATGATTGATTGTCTCTGTGTAATGTGTGTGTGATGCAAAGTGCTCGGACACCCTACACTGGTATGAGTGGGGCTATATAACTAATTCAATGCATCTGAAAGGGTATGGTTATGGAGACTTGGTCACTGTTAAAGGGTGCTAGTGAGAGAATCCGTGGTGCAGGTGGTCATTGGGGGGGCGCCAACAAACATTGTCGCACAGGGCGCCACAAGCACTAAAGCCGGCCCTGGTCGTGCCCGTACATCCTTGTCGAAGGATTGGCGTAGATGAGACTGGACATAATCACCCACCTCCTGGGGTGGTAGCCAGGCAGAAGAATTGGGGTGAACAAGTTCGGTGGGCTCAAAATTGAGTACCTTAGGATCCGACGACTCCGTCATATGCCTCTCCTTCCTTGCTTTTTTGGCAGGTCTAGGAGCTTCCTCCTGATCAGTGGAGGGGTCGAAGGATGTATCTTTGTCATCATCCTGTGGGATGTCTGTAATAGTCGCCTTACTGGAGGGGGCGGAGTACTTCTGCTCTTCCATGGACTTCGCAAGTCTGGCGAAATCCGCAGCGTGCAGATTCTTAACCCCCATGCCCCCAGACCTAGGATGATTGCCGGATGTGGGGAGCCAGCCTTGTTGCTTGGCGTATGAGCACAGATGACGTTTGAGGGATTCTATGACTTTCACCAAAACTCTGTTAACAGAATGTTGGACTCCTGCGTCCAGGGCCTCAACGAGGTCTTGCTCCATAGACCCAGAGGGTTCTTCTTCGTAGTAATAGTCCTCTTCATAATAGTACTCAGTCATATCGACACACTGGAAGTGTAGCTTCAGCTGTCTGTGAAATGTTCGGGGAGAAAACCCACGTGGCACAGATATATAGTTATAGAAGTCAGGGGGATTGGCAAGAACCCCAGGCAAGCTCAGTGCAATCCTAAAAGGATGTAATATGTGGAGGGAGGATAGCTTGCCTAAAACCACTCTAGGCAGAGTCTATGCAATATTATACAGCCCCAACACTGTGATGTAAGTGCAGGGTGTCTGGGGAGCGCAACGAGCTGATTTTTGCAAAAAACGCTATGAAAATCGGGGTCAGGAGCACTAAAAACGCTGCTCCGGCATTCCCTTTGCTCTAGTAATGTATTCAGGGCAAATATGGCCGCCGAGCATGCGCGGAACCGGCCGCTCGCTGACAATGAAGAGACGACTGTGCATCAATAGAGACGCCCGTCCTCGCTCCCCGGCACCTCATGCTCCACTCTGCGGCACTGATCGGCTGCGATAATGCTCAAAAGAGGCTC
The DNA here is from genome assembly GCF_964204655.1 of Triturus cristatus. NCBI lineage: Eukaryota > Metazoa > Chordata > Amphibia > Caudata > Salamandridae > Triturus > Triturus cristatus. The sequence continues at coordinate 125,709,706 of NC_140586.1, read as the reverse complement.
GCCATATGCCAGACCGAAACGGACATCGAATGCGGGTACTAAGCAGCACACAGCGTCGGGCGGCAATACTCGGGCACGTCTGCAAATACCAGCGGTAAGCCCCAATTATGCACAACACAAGGCAGGTATTAATCAAGAAATTATCTTAAATATAGACGCGACGATTACATATCACAATCACAATCTTTATAATCAGTAAATAGTAAATAGTAAACAATGATAACAATGATAACAGCACTTAACTGGCTGTGGAGCAGCAAAGAAAGAGGACACTGTTCCGGTGGATGGACCTTTTATAGGCAGAGACTCTATGGTTATGCGTGTAACCCACACAGTGTTCATGGGTATTGTAGTTTTGTTACTAAGTTTTTATTGTCTGCTGAGTATTTCAGTAAAGAAATAGAGAAGCATAAACGGAGCCTCCGGTCCTGACATAGAATTTTCCATTCTATTAAGGTTACGGAGGCAAGGAATATCCCATCCTAGAGTAAGTATATTTATACTGTTTGGATCTAATGATTAATGATATTATAAGTTCACACGCTGTTCTATTTTATTTATTTATTTTACAGAGTTTTATATAGTGCAAACATGACCCGAAGGTATCAGAGCGCTTTACATAGCACCAGTTGCGTTACATGAGTACACATTCATTTTTGTTAGGCACGGGGAGATTACGTGATTTGCCCAGAATCACAGGATGTTCAGCGTCGTTGCCCAGACTCGAACCCAGTTCCCCAGATTTGAGGTCGACGGCCCTAGCCGTTAGGCCAACTCTTCTCCCATGTTATGTTATGTTAAGCTCCCATCTATGTTTTGGAGCTTTTCTTTATGATAGCCAGTGATAAGGGCTTCAGTTTTTTCTTTCCTCATAGGAAGCGATCAGACGTAAGTGACAACCAAGGTGAGTTTAAGTTATAGTCGGAAGTTCTACTTAGTCGGTTAATGGCCTCTGTGGATGCTTTCGCCTTAAGATGAGGTCTTTTTTGCCCTAGAGCAAGGGTCTTCGAGTTGAACTCCCATTGAGTAATGTAGGTTTCTTCGAGTTGGTTGGATGTCCTGACGTGGAAGGATTTCGGAGTTATGAACAGCTGATTCCCAGTTTTGGGCAAAGAAAGAGGACATAAGATGGCGGCTTGCCGTTATATAGGGCTGAGGGCTCTATGAATAGTGCATGTGACTATGTTGATGTATGTTCGTGGGAAGTGAAGTTTTTCACTTTGACATTTCTTATTGACTGCTGTCAAAGTAAAGGAAATAGAGGCTTAATCCTTGCCTCCGTGTCCGTAATAAAATTGAAAATTCTTATAGCATATGCTAGAAAATGTTTTTATTCCTAGGTGGATTTTCTTGAATTTTGCTGTGCTGCAACAATGCCAGCAAAATTGTGGTAGGTTCTAGACCCATTCAACAAGAGGCAGGACAACAAGAAATATATCTATTGCAGATATGTGTAAAGCCACTATCTGGCAGTCTGTACATACCTTTAGTAGACCTTGTCTCAGTACAGATTCCAGACAGATGCCGAAGAAGGCCATGCTTCCATGTAAGATATGTTGGTTTCATCTAGTGCTGGTTTTGCCCTTTTTCTCTGCATTTGTTAGTGATGGGCTTGCTGTTCTATTCTGCACTAAAAGCTAATGAAGATTCCCCTGAAAGCAGAATCTTCATTATAATCTCATGTAACCATACCAGAATCTTCATTATAATCTCATGTAACTATACCCCTTCCTAAAAGAAATGGCTGTGGAATTGACCTCAATTGTGCTATGATACTTGATTGAGTACAGGCTAAGCAAGACTTCAATGACACTGACAGAACGCGATGGGATACTGGTGGTATGCTTAAAGGAGTCGTGTCGGGTTTCCATGCCCATCAGGCTACATTTTCCTCTTTTTCCTCCACTCACCCTTTAGTGCCAGCAACCAACATCTGCACTCCCTCCCTAGTGCATCCACCGACTAATTGGCCGACACAGGGAGTGGGTTAAATGAAAGCTCCAGTGCTTGTATTTGGCGCAAAATGTGTTTATATCTAGATACAATTAATGTAGACACTCAATTACTGAAGAGAGACAGCCTGTGCCAGTTTCCAACAACCTGCTTTATATAGAAGTTGTTAACACAGTGATCAAAAGAAAAAAAAGAATACAATGTATTGAAAACAATGCAGCAACCAAAACATATGAGATGACAAATGATGCTAAAGTAAAATACACCAAGTGAGTTATAAATCAGAAGGTGAATACATCCACACCGGTTCCAATTGCAGTTTATGTTGGTGGTGTTCCAACCCTCATTGAATGATGGATCACCATCATCAGGCCTGTTGACGTTTAAAATGAAGCAGTGAGCCATGTAAGGTGGAAACACGGAATTGACATGCAGTTAGAGCTGACATGCACAGGTGCGTCTAAAAAAAAACTAAAGTATGCCGATAGGCTACTCACTTAATCCAAGTAAGCAGCGTGAGTCTGAAAAACACAAACAGCAGAAATATTTAACTGTCGTTTATGAAGGGGAACCCAAAAGTGAACCCATCCCCAGACACCCCTAAAGTGGGTTGGTACTTAGAGAAGCAAAAAGGTCACGTTTCAGAGAAAGCGTGCATTGAATGGCTCTTGGAAGGGGTACGTATGGAAGAAGTCATGTTCGCACTCAATGTAAGGAAGGGCGGGATAGATCAGTAAATGATTACTAATCAATAATCATTAATCGGACTATAAAACGTCGTTGAAAAGACCGATAACTAGACTGATAAAATCGGTAAAATACATTTTGACCATGTACCCATCTGTATTCGAGGGTCTTCCAGTCTCGCAAAAAGCAGGGCCAACCGAGTATGTCACTATCCAATCATACAGCCAGAGGTCCAATAATTGGACCTGCCACGTGACCGGCACAAGCAACCATGACCGCAGCGTTGGATCAACTGAAGAGCGAACCGCACCAGGTGGCGTCCAAATGAAGAATAGATATCACAATGTTCCGAGAAAACAAGTGCATTATAAATTGCATTAATCACATAAATTGACCTGTTTCAAAGCTAAAGAAATTAATTCAATGCACACTAACATCCAAAAAAAGGCTACGTTTTAGATGGTATGGAATAGAGCACGCACCAAACAGGAAAAAGATGCCTCATGCACAAATTGAAAATTATTCACATAGTACAGTTGTGTTTGAGTTGATAAAACAGTGGTAGAAAGGTCGCAGTAGAGCTAAATTCACGAAGAAGACACGGTATAAACATTGTTATTTGTTTTGCATGAAAACAGTTATAAAACAACAGACCTTGACTGGACTATGGGAAGAAGATTACTCTCTGGTGACAGAATTGTATTCCTCCATTGTATTTAAACAATTAGTAATGCTGTCACGTTTGAAGATCCACTCCTTTCAGCTTTATTCAACATATTCTCCAGGTTTTTTCACCATCTCAGTGACCTGCCATTCTGTGTGCTTTTGTTCTTTGATATGATTTACAAGTGGGTTGTGAGGTTTTTATACCTAATCTGGCTTTCCCCCGGTCCTCTGCTTACTCTGCCTCACCGCCGCCGCTGACCTGCTGACCCGGTAGGTGCTCCTCCACTCGCGCCTTCTCCCCCGCCGCGGCCCCGGTTCCGCTTCTTCCTTTCCCGCCGCTGACCCCTGACCCCGCCCCCACTCCCTGCCCATTGGTCTACAGCCTCCCCCCTCCCAGCTGACCCCCCCTCCCGGCTCCTTACTTATGACGCCCCCTCAGCGACCGCGCAGCGGACGCGCGCAGCGGGAGCGCCGATTGAGTGCCGAAGGTGCGCCAAAGGTAAGCCCGTCTGCGCCCGTCCGCGCCTGGACCGCGCCCAGCGCCAGAACCCCTGGTCCCCGTGCCCGCCAGCCCCCCCGCAGGACCTACGACTTCGCTACGCTCATCGCACTCAAAACCGCCCGAGCCCCCGGGTGCTACCGAGCATCCCCGCGACGCACCCATGGACCCTTCGCCTGCTGATCCTGCAACTTCTCCTGCCTCCAAACCGGCACCGCACCCATCAAGACGGACAACAGCAACCACCTCAAGTGCATCCTGATCAACACCCGCTCCGTCCACAGACACGCCGTGGAACTCTGGAACCTCCTCGAAACCACATCTCCAGACGTCGCCTTCCTCACGGAAACCTGGATGAACGCCTCCTCAGCCCCCGACATCGCCATAGCCATCCCGGACGGCTACAAGATCATCAGGAAGGATCGCATCAACCAGACCAGAGGAGGCATCGCCATCGTTCACAAAAGCACCATTCGCATCTCGACTGACTCCACCGACGCTCTCAACGCCGCCGAATACCTGCACTTCCAGATCCACACCGACCCCAAGACTACCCTCAGGGGCACCCTCATCTACAGGCCCCCGGGACCACGCGCACAGTTCTGCGAAGACATCACGGACTTCATCAGCCCCCACGCCCTCCCCTCCGCCGACTACATCCTCCTCGGGGACCTCAACTTCCACCTGGAGAACAACAACGACCGCAACACCACCGCCCTGCTGGACAACCTCGCTAACCTCGGACTCAAGCAACTGGTCAACACCCCCACCCACTACGCCGGCCACACGCTCGACCCCGTCTTCTCATCCAGCAAGCACGTCACCTTCAGCCACTCGACCGGACTTCACTGGACTGACCACAGCTGCGTCCACTTCAGCTTCAAAAAGAACACGGTCCACCACCACCCGAAGCAGGTTCCCCACAGGAACTGGAGCAAGATCACCGTCGACCAGCTCGCCACCTCCCTCAGCCAGAACCCACCTGTCAGGACAACGGACCCTAACACAGCAGCCCTCGACCTCACGCAGTGGCTGACCTCCTGTGCCGACGACCTCGCCCCACTGAAGAACCCACTCACCAGGCCCAGAAGCAAGAAGGCCCCCTGGTTCACCGACGAACTCAAGGACTCCAAGAAGGCCTGCCGCACCCTCGAGAAGGCCTGGCTCCTTGACAAAACCGCCGACAACATGACCACCCTCAAATTCGCCACCCGCAGACATCACCAGCTCATCCGCACCACCAAGAAGAAATCTCTGAAGGAACGACTGGACAAGAACGCCCATGACAGCAAGGAGCTCTTCAACATCGTCAAGGAGTTCTCCAACCCCAACACCGGCAACAACTACATCACTCCCTCGCAGGACCTCTGCGACTCCCTCGCCTCGTACTTCCACCGCAAGATCGCCGACATCCACAACAGTTTCGGCGCTCCACCCCCGCATCCATCAGCCGAACCTACGCACCCCGCCGCCATCCTCCAAACATGGACCAAGGTGACCCCCGAAGAAACAACACGCATGATGAGCACCATCCACTCCGGATCCCCGACCGACCCGTGCCCCCACCATGTCTTCAACAAGGCCGCCTCTACCATCGCACCCCACCTCCGAGACCTCATCAACACCTCCTTCGACACAGCAACCTTCCCGGAGAGCTGGAAGCATGCCGAGCTCAGCGCCCTGCTGAAGAAACCAACAGCGGACCCGACCGACCTCAAGAACTTCCGCCCCATCTCACTCCTGCCTTACCCCGCCAAAGTCATCGAGAAGGTCGTCAACAAACAACTGGCCGCCTTCCTTGAGACGAACGGATCCCTCGACCCATCACAGTCCGGATTCAGAGCCAACCACAGCACCGAGACCGCCCTCATCGCAGCCACCGACGACATCCGCGCCCTGCTCGACAACGGTGAAACAGCGGCACTCATCCTCCTAGACCTCTCCGCAGCATTTGACACTGTCTGCCACCGCACCCTAGTCCAACGCCTCAACGACACCGGCATCCAAGGGAAGGCTCTGGACTGGATCATCTCATACCTCTCCGGAAGAACTCAGAGAGTACGCCTCCCTCCGTTCCGCTCTGAGGCAACCGAAGTCATCTGCGGAGTCCCCCAAGGATCGTCGCTCAGCCGCACTCTCTTCAACATCTACATGAAACCCCTCTCTGCCATCGCACGCCAACACAACCTCAACATCATTTCCTACGCCGATGACACCCAGCTGATTCTCTCTCTCACCAAAGACCCAGACACCGCCAAAGCCAGCCTACACGGAGGGATGAGAGACGTCGCCGAATGGATGAACATCAGCCGCCTGAAATTGAACACGGACAAGACGGAAGTCCTCATCCTGGGGCCGTCGCCCTCCGCATGGGACAACTCCTGGTGGCCCCCGGCCCTAGGCACCGCACCCAAGCCAACGGACCACGCACGCAACCTGGGCGTCATCCTGGACTCCTCCCTATCGATGACCAGACAAGTCAACGCCGTCTCCTCATCTTGCTTCCACACCCTCCGCATGCTCCGCGAGATCTTCCGATGGATCCCGTCCGAGACCAGGAAGACGGTCACCCAGGCCCTCGTCACCAGCAGACTAGACTACGGAAACACCCTCTACGCCGGTACAACAGCCAAGCTTCAGAAGAGACTTCAGCGTATCCAGAACGCCTCCGCCCGACTCATCCTGGACGTCCCACGACGCAGCCACATCTCGAGCCACCTGAGAGGCCTGCACTGGCTCCCGGTCAACAAAAGGATCACGTTCAGACTCCTCACCCACGCACACAAATCCCTCCACGACCTGGGCCCAAGATACCTCAACGACCGCCTGACCTTCTACACGCCCACCCGCCAGCTACGATCCGCGAATCTCGCCCTCGCCGTCGTCCCTCGCGTCCAGAGAGCCACCGCCGGAGGAAGATCCTTCTCCTACCTGGCGGCCAAGACATGGAACTCCCTGCCCGTCCACCTGCGGCTGACCCAGGACCACCTCGCCTTCAGGAAACAGCTCAAGACCTGGCTGTTCGAGCAGTAGCAGACCCCCTCCCCCAAGCGCCTTGAGACCCTTCCGGGTGAGTAGTGCGCTATATAAATTGCATGATTGATTGATTGATTGATTGATTTAATGTCTTTGATTAAACTGGTCTTAATTTTTTAGTGGTCCCTAAATGCATGTGTGATGTTACTATTTACAAACTCCTTTGTGTGTCAACACATTATGCAGCTACCACAACGGTTGTGACCAACAATGTTATCTTGTCTAAAATAAGTACCTATATCAGGATGAAACAAAGAAGCTTGAATACTCACATGAACAAAATGATCCCTGTAGGTTTATACCTATTTAAAAGGAAAACATGGGAGCCTCATTGGATAATCCGATGGAAGTAATCAATGTAGTAATCCATACAATGTAATCAGTCTTTCCTTTAGGTTTCACCTGCACCGCGCTTGCGAAATCTCTTGTATTTAAAATTAAAAAATCTTGAAGGGGGCTTAAAGCCCGCCCATTAATTACCTTTACTTACCATTGGCTGGCTCACACGTGGCTCTGACATCACTTTACTTACCATTGGCTGGCCTCCACATGGTTCCAGTGTCACTCTGGTTTCCTTCCTTCCTATTGGTCAGTGCCTCCTCCTCGCCAATAGGTCTCAGCAATCTGAGAGCGATTGCTGTTGTCAATGTTACTGTCTTTTAGCTATATATTATGGAGTAAAGGTGGATGTATGTGGGGTGGAGTGGAGTGGAATTATATGGGTTGTATTAGAATTGTTTGTTGTGGCATTGTGTGGTGTCGAGTGGAGCTATGTGTAGTTGAATTATTTGGCATGGTGTGCATTGGAATTATGTTTTTAATAATTATGTGGTATTGAGTATAATGGAATTACGTGGAGTGGAATTGTGTGCCATGGAGTGGAACTATGTGGAGTTGTATTGTGTGTTGTAGAGTGGCATGCGAGTACTTTGGATGGTTCTGCAGGCAGGGTGAGTTGAGGGGGGAAGAATAAATAGCAGATGTTCTGATGCTGTAGTGATTGTGGGCTACTGCACTGATTTTGAAGGAGATCGACATCGCGTGTAAGTAATCTACAGGTTGATAAGATCCTGAACCAAAATGTAGCCCATGGGTGCCCAGCAGAGAGAGAGAGAGAGAGTGCAGCAGACATGCCAGAATAGTGAGAACAGCACATGAGGCAAGCACAGAAACCTTTCCACCCATGACATTAATAACTGGACTGCTACAAGAGTGTGTCTAAATAATGGCGGACATGAACACCACCCTCACACTGAGGTCCATATCTAGACACATGCTGGCACCTGGCTTTAATTTGAACGCTCAGTAGTGGTGACAGGCCACCTAAAGTCTGTTTCCCTGTTGGAAATGCCCACTGCAAATAACACTGTCCAGCTCTAAATGGAAGAATTGGGCGAGTCCGAACACCTGCTGTCTGACCCCCACTGCCTCTGTCAGCTCCAACACACTGTCCACGCGTCTTTTCCTCCCATGCTCCCCAGTGTTGTTTGCCCCATACCATCCACCCCATCCCATTCTTCATAGGCCCCTCCCACCTTCTGTTGCTTGTTTTTTGTTTAGGTCTGTACGCATGCAATTAGGAGCATCATTTGCTTTAAAGAACCTCACTGGACTTTAGCAGACTTGCCAAGCAATAAATCACAGAGGCTTTTCAAAGTGAACGGCTTGCAGGGGAAGCAGATCAACCAAAGCAAGAACGGGAGGCAGCCTCAGCCCCCTGAAATAATCCTCAGCACCCTGAAATAAGGAGGAAGCAGACACATGGGCACCGGATATATAAAAATAATAAACTGCACTCTGCGCTAATGAGAACACTAGCACTTTTGAGGAGGGTGCTTAAAGGAAGCAAAAAGAAGTTCCTAAATTGATCATCAAATGAGGGATACTGTGCTTGGTCGCTGCTCTTGGGGAGGAGAAAACACAGGACGAGGCATGACAAATGCATGCCATGGACAAATTGGGAGAACAACTGGGAGAGCGACAATGGAGCCAGCAAATGGGAAGCCTATGGGCGGGTTGAAGCCCACAAAGTAGACAAAGCATGTCTCTTTCGAGACAGCACATGCGCATGCGTGAAGCCAAGACCAAAAAAGCACAGAATAAAGTGTGCAAATTGTATCACGTGGCTCTCGCTTCCCATCCCCAGTGCCGTTTGAAGGCACTTTCACACATTGAAGTGTCCAAATGAATGGACTTGAGCACTACAGGACTGTCTGGCTCTGTCCCCTAAACCTGTCCTGTGAGCTGTCCATATGGTATTGAAAGCCTTGTACACTGCAAGCCAAAGTTCATCAAGATTTCTCTAATTCCTCTTCTCATTAGTCTCATGATCCCCCTCCAGTGTGCTTCCCTACCCCCTCTAGCCTGGGCCTCTACAAGCTCCTCCCACCAGGGAGGCGAAGGCATTTGTTCTGTGTGTACTGACGCCATTTCTGACATTTATTGGCAGGTCCAAACACATGACCATGTTACTCAAGCCAGCACTAGCCCCGCCACTACCCCTCATTTGCCCTGCAGCTGTTGGGTCTTGCAGGACTGTGGGAGCACCTGGGGTGCAAGGGTAGAGGTGCCACAAACAAATGACACAAACAAATGATTATTTGAAGAACAGAATCACTACTCGTAAGTAGAGGTGAGACAACATAAAAACGTACCACTGCACAGTAAAGCAAAACTTAAATTTAGGAGAAACATTCTTGTTAGTAGGCTATGCAGGGCTGTAATTAACAAGCAGATCGTGACCACGAGAGGTTAAATAGGGCATGCCATAAAAATGTTGTTCCAAAGATTTTTATCTCAATATAAACATGTTCATGTTAGGCCTTCGGGATTCTGAGACTGAGTTTGCTGAACGGCAAGAAGGTATGTATTGTATTGCAGTATTTTATAGTACCTATGGTGCTGTTAAAAACATTAAAAGTGGTCTATTATATAGGTCGAAACATGTTGGTAACTTATGGATTCTTGATAGCCAGGTGATTCATTGCATATGACCTTTTTTTAATGTTTTTATGATACTAATAAAGGAAACCATTGAGTATACCCCTAGGTATGTTTTAATTGCTTTTGCCTGAAAGAGGACTGTAGGAGAGTGGAATCTGACTAATGGTTGCCCCCAACTTTTTGCCTGGTATTTAAGTGGTTTTTGACTAGTCTGGCTGGGATCCTGCTATCCAGGACCCCAGCCTATCTGCTTTCTCCCTAAAACTGTTGTGAGTACTCTAGGTACAAACATAATTGGATGCTGGACATGCCCTACCAGTCCCTTGTAGATGGTACCCTAGGTACCCAGGGCATGGGGCCCCCAGTAGGCCTACCAGGGCTGCAGCACTTATTGTGCCACCCTGGGACAGCCACCCAAACTGACACCACCAGGCCACTACTGTAGCCTGGGTAAGGTGGTGCTAGCACCCCTTACAGGGATGTAGGTACCCTATGTCCCATACCATTACAACACATATACTCTCATAGGTCACCCCTATGGCAGGCCCTGGTAATCCTACAGGGCTGGGTGCTGAGGTATGTGTGAGGGGGGACCCCTACATGAGTAGGACCTCCCTGCAACCTTCGTAAAATCGTTACTGGGTTGTTTGTAGTGTAGCCATACCATATACTCTTAACCGCATTATAAGTTATTGCGTCATCGCTGTAACTTAGGAATGGCTACACAGAACCATATCGTGTTTGGTGTCAAACATGAAGGAATCATACCCCCAGTCCAGCCATGGGCATGGGGGCACGATTCCCCCTTGCTAGGAGGGTGATATGGGAAAAGCGGTAGAATTTGGAAACCAATTTAAAAGTGCACATGTACCACAAAATGGCTACTGTTCGCCACCTACACGACTCTGGCTGGCTGTTGCTGGGGAAAACCCCAGCCTCTCCATCTGGACAATAGGGCTCCTGTGGCAGGGAGGTGCCAGCACCTCCCCAGACAGGATATGTGGATTGGAACAGGGTGGGTGCACCAAAAGTCCATTCAGAGTTGCACGTAGGCAGCTGCAGAGCCCCAATTCTGCATACACCGCCTGGAACCGGTTCAGGGGCATCCTGCCCCTCGCCCAGGCGGGAAACACACAAAGGGGAGTGGGTGTAGCCACCCTTCCCCGCCTCTACTCTGATTGGTAGGCTCTATTTTGGACCATCCCCTAATCTTGGGGATATATGGGAATAACTTTGCCCTAGAGCCTTAGATTCGTACAGGACTTCACAGAACTGACCTTCGACGAGCTGCTGCCCAGCTAACTGAAGAAATCTCCCTTGGGATAAAGGAGTTATCCCCCTGCTTGGCAGGCACCTAAAAGACTACAAGATACCCGGTTGGAACTTCGTTGCTCTCACGACCTTCGACGCCTTCCAGCAACCTCGAGGTGGGTCTCCAGTGCATCCCAGCGTCCTGTGAGTGTGCCCAGCAAGTCTGAGCACCCTGGACCACGTGGGTGTCGAGATCCCCGCATACCCCGAGACACCGGCCACCTCTTGTCCAGCACACGACCCCGACCAGTGGGGAAGTTGTGCTTTGGCCCATTCTTGAGCCAACCTTCAAGCAGCATTTGTGCCGACCCTCAGCTCCCTGGCCCGCTCCGGTGGCCCGTGGGAGCCCTTTTACGCACTCCATTTTGCTGCCTTCCGCGGTCCCTTGTCCCTCGACTTGTGGGCCCTGACGGAGGACAATCTTCTTTTCTAAGAGTTCCCCTGGTTGCTCCAGGCCTGCTCTACGCTCCCTGCAAAGGAGAGCACCCTCAGACCACGTGGGTCTGCACCGGCAGCTGCTTTGTTCATCTTGCGTGGGTTGCGGTTGCCAATGCTTAGTGGATCCAATCGGGACACTAACACCGCAGCGACCCTCAGCCCACGTGGGACAGTCGCCCTCCAGAAGCTGGCCTTCCTTGAAGCCTCCCGGAGCCCGTGACTGCAGAGCCCAGCTGTACCTTCCACACCTGAAGCACCCGACATCCACGAGCTCCTTCCTGTGAGCTCCCTGGTCACTGTGCTGTGACCCAGACTCTGTCCCCTCTGCTTTCAGGTTCATCTTTGTCTTTTCTTCAACTTCAATCTTCACGACTTCAGCGACACTTCCAGCTAGCAGCAGTTTGGACTCCTTTTCCATAGAAAATCAGCCCGCGACCCGACACCAGAATCGACCTATGCACCCGGCTTCCCTGGGGCAGGTAACAGTGGTACTTCGGTACTTCCGTGGTGGTGGGCTCTCCAAAGCCTTAAGTCTCAAGCCTTAACTTTGTACTGTTGTTAGAAGTGTCCTTAAACCTTAATTATTCAACCGCGACATTCTCCATAGGCTAACATTGCGATCCCGACAGCAGCTTCTCGCACTGCACACGCCTCCCGTGGGTCCCCTTCCTCTTAACTGTGGGTGGATTCTTAGGGGGCCAGCGATCCTGAATGCCCTAGGCATTGCCTGTAGAATTGTCGTGGTTCTTATACCACTATTTTAGTATATGGTTTGGTCCCCCCCTGGGGCCCATTGATTTCTGTGCTATTTATTGTGTTTAGAAATGCTTGTTTGAATTGTAACTTTGCCACTAGCCACATAAAGTGACTGTGGGATTCTGTCTAGAATAAATACATATATTTTATATATATACCTGTGTGGGCTACTCTTTCATTTGGTTATTCAAGAGGTTATTATGGTAAAACAATAAGCTTAACACTCCTTCAAGACTTAGCCTGAAGGCTGCTCTCCACAGCTACCACTAGGATAGCTTTCTTTAAAGGTTGTCTTAAACCTACCATCAATAGGAGTCGAATTGGACTGGTGCAAGGTGTCCCTATAACTAGGAACAGCATATGCCAGGCCAACTTCTCACATTGGTGTGCAGCGGTTGGATTCAAGCTTGCCATTGTTTTACCAGATAACACATTGAATTTCTAAAGTGAAAGCCACAAGGTACCAAAGGTACATATAAATTCAAGCTAGAATACAATAAGTTCTACTGAACTTGGAGTTGTGTGTAGAGGGTCTAGCACACCTTGACTACAACTCAAGAGAGGGTTCAGTAGGCCACACTTAGTGTAGGTAGATACATCACTACACTAAACATGTCTTCAGGTAGTACTAAGGCTATGGAAGGACCCCAGAGGGTCCCTATAGATAAGTATGATAATTTCACCTTTGCAGAGCTCAGGGAAATGTGCACCCTTAGGAGACTGAAGACAGAAAGAGGTGCCAACACAAAACGTCTCAAGGAGATCCTGCTCATAGCAGACTTTATGGAGTCCATAGGATCCAGAGGGACGGACAGAGTGGGTGGGCACCCCTCAGAAGAGGACACTCCCAGAGTGGAATCTGAAGAGGAACAGGAAGAGGATGAAAATCCTGACCTGGAAGAAACAGACCACTCACAGCATGGAGGTGATGGCCCATGAGGCACTCCCTCCACCCTTAAAAGGAGAGTGGTGGATCCAAGAAGGAACAGATCCCCCTCAGTGGGATCCAACCATTCTAGGAGATCCAAAGGGTCCTCTGCCTCTTCTCAGAGAAGAGAAACCTCTCATGAGAGGAAATGCAGACTGATCAAATTTGAGCAGGCTAAGCTTGAGCTTAAAAGAGAACAGTTAGCATTGGACAGGGAAACCCTGGAGCTTCAGAAAGCTTCAAAGAAATGGGGTCTAGAGATCCCTGGTGGCAGTGATGAAACCCCTAGAGTTAGAGAGAGAGTCCCTGACAATAGGAACCTCCACAAGATTGTGCCCCCCTATCAGAATGGGGATGATATCCACAAATGGATATCTGCTCTTGAAAGGGCCTGTAGAGTACAGAGGGTCCCTGTAGAGCAGTGGGCAGCAATCCTGTGGCTCTCCTTTTCAGATAAAGGTAGAGACAAGCTCCTCTCTGTAAGAGAAGAGGATGCTGATGATTATTATATCTTGAAAGCTGCTTTAATAGATGGGTTTGGCTTAACCACTGATCAATACAGACTTAAGTTCAGAGACACCCAGAAAGCACAGAATCAAGATTGGGTAGACTTTGTAGATTGTGTAACCAAGGCACTGGAAGGTTGGTTAAATGGCAGTAAAGTTAATGATTATCAAGGATTGTATAATCTCATTATGAGGGAGCAGATTCTTAATAATTGTCAGAACCAACTTTTACACCAGCACCTGGTGGACTCTGATCTGACCTCTCCCCAAGAATTGGGAAAGAAGGCAGACAAATGGGTCAGAACCAGGATTAGGCCTAAGAACCAAGTTGGTGACCAGAAGAAGGATTCCACTAAGCCCAAAGAGAAAGGTGGGGATGATAAACAAGAAAAGTCCTCTGAAGGGCCCCAACAACCCAGTGCTGGGGGTGGGTCCCAAAATCCTTCCTCTAATAACAAGAAACCCTATTGCCATGTGTGTAAGAAACCTGGCCACTGGAAAACTGACTCCAGCTGTCCTAAGAATGGCAATAAAGAAAATGTTCCTCCAAAACCAGCTCCAACACCTCCTGTTACTACTAGTAGTAATCCCCCAGGTGGTGGGAGTGCACCCAAAAATTTAGTTGGGTTCTCTTTGGGGACACCAGTGGACTCTGGCCTAGCCAGGTCCCCTGCATTAGCAACAATGGTCTGTGATGGTGGCATGGGGTTTGCCAACTTTACCATGAGCCCCAGTATTCTGGGCAGGTACAGACAAGAACCAATGATCAATGGTCAGAAGGCTGTGGCCTATAAGGACACAGGGGCCAGTGTCACCATGGTGACCAAGAGGCTAGTGCCCCTAGATCAGCTTTTACCTGGGTTTAGTTATCAGGTGACCAACATTGATGGAATCAGGACAGATCATCCCATGGCAGTGATAAATCTCAGCTGGGGAGGAGTCACTGGCCCCAAGAGAGTGGCAGTGTCCCCAAACTTGCCTGTAGATTGTCTACTGGGGAATGATCTAGAAATCTCAGCCTGGGCTGAGGTTGACCACAAGGCCCATTTGAAAATGGTAGGAATTCCTGAGAGAGTGGATGAGACCCTGAGGGCCTCACCTCCACCCCAGGAGGAAATAGAAAGAGTGAAGCCTGAAACTATGGATCACTCTACACAAACAGAGAGCATAGGGGAGGAAGAGCAGTCTTCCCCCCACCAGACTACAGGTAAAGGTCCAGTTTCTCAGGGAACTGACCCTGCCCCTTGTGAAGTAACTGCCCCAGAAGTGGACCGGCTTGGCCTGCCCACCTCTCTGATGGCAGGGGATCCTTCCAAGGTGGTACCCAGTCTGGAGCAGGTATCCTGCCCCTCTCTACCCTGCCTCAGTCAACCCAGGGCTGCAGAGGTCAGGGAGGTCAGTGGACCCTTATTGGGCCCCTGCCCAGAGGAACCCCCTCATCAACAGATTAGGGACACCCAGCAGAGTAGTTTCAGCCAGGTGAATATTCCTCTACAAACTGAGGGATCCCCCTTACCCCTAGGTATAGGCACCCCTCAAATGGATGTTGTTGAGCACAGGGAAACCTGGGGCCTAGCTGCCCCAAACCTTCCAGTGCCCTCCACTATTCCAGCCAAAGGGATCCAACCCCCAGCTGTAGGCAGCCAGAGGTTGACCCTTAGGGCCAGATATGACACAGTCATGGGCAGAAAGGCTTCCATAGTGGCCAGTGATCTGAGGAGGTTGAGACCAACCCAAGTAGGGTCTCACTTCCAGACTCAGACACCCCACCAGCCCACCTCTGACCCAAAAACCAATACAGGTAATTTCCCTAGACTTTGGAGAAACTCTAGAACCCCTTGGGGCAGGATTTCCCAAGTGGACCATGACAAAGGGAGCAACCATGTTAGTACAGGTTCTTCCTTATATGGCCACTCAGGAAATAAAGGCTTATCTGGACAAGGTTAGCCTTATCTCCTTTCGTTTGGGGGGGGGTTATGTAGGAGAGTGGAATCTGACTAATGGTTGCCCCCAACTTTTTGCCTGGTATTTAAGTGGTTTTTGACTAGTCTGGCTGGGATCCTGCTATCCAGGACCCCAGCCTATCTGCTTTCTCCCTAAAACTGTTGTGAGTACTCTAGGTACAAACATAATTGGATGCTGGACATGCCCTACCAGTCCCTTGTAGATGGTACCCTAGGTACCCAGGGCATGGGGCCCCCAGTAGGCCTACCAGGGCTGCAGCACTTATTGTGCCACCCTGGGACAGCCACCCAAACTGACACCACCAGGCCACTACTGTAGCCTGGGTAAGGTGGTGCTAGCACCCCTTACAGGGATGTAGGTACCCTATGTCCCATACCATTACAACACATATACTCTCATAGGTCACCCCTATGGCAGGCCCTGGTAATCCTACAGGGCTGGGTGCTGAGGTATGTGTGAGGGGGGACCCCTACATGAGTAGGACCTCCCTGCAACCTTCGTAAAATCGTTACTGGGTTGTTTGTAGTGTAGCCATACCATATACTCTTAACCGCATTATAAGTTATTGCGTCATCGCTGTAACTTAGGAATGGCTACACAGAACCATATCGTGTTTGGTGTCAAACATGAAGGAATCATACCCCCAGTCCAGCCATGGGCATGGGGGCACGATTCCCCCTTGCTAGGACGGTGATATGGGAAAAGCGGTAGAATTTGGAAACCAATGTAAAAGTGCACATGTACCACAAAATGGCTACTGTTCGCCACCTACACGACTCTGGCTGGCTGTTGCTGGGGAAAACCCCAGCCTCGCCATCTGGACAATAGGGCTCCTGTGGCAGGGAGGTGCCAGCACCTCCCCAGACAGGATATGTGGATTGGAACAGGGTGGGTGCACCAAAAGTCCATTCAGAGTTGCACGTAGGCAGCTGCAGAGCCCCAATTCTGCATACACCGCCTGGAACCGGTTCAGGGGCATCCTGCCCCTCGCCCAGGCGGGAAACACACAAAGGGGAGTGGGTGTAGCCACCCTTCCCCGCCTCTACTCTGATTGGTAGGCTCTATTTTGGACCATCCCCTAATCTTGGGGATATATGGGAATAACTTTGCCCTAGAGCCTTAGATTCATACAGGACTTCACAGAACTGACCTTCGACGAGCTGCTGCCCAGCTAACTGAAGAAATCTCCCTTGGGATAAAGGAGTTATCCCCCTGCTTGGCAGGCACCTAAAAGACTACAAGATACCCGGTTGGAACTTCGTTGCTCTCACGACCTTCGACGCCTTCCAGCAACCTCGAGGTGGGTCTCCAGTGCATCCCAGCGTCCTGTGAGTGTGCCCAGCAAGTCTGAGCACCCTGGACCACGTGGGTGTCGAGATCCCCGCATACCCCGAGACACCGGCCACCTCTTGTCCAGCACACGACCCCGACCAGTGGGGAAGTTGTGCTTTGGCCCATTCTTGAGCCAACCTTCAAGCAGCATTTGTGCCGACCCTCAGCTCCCTGGCCCGCTCCGGTGGCCCGTGGGAGCCCTTTTACGCACTCCATTTTGCTGCCTTCCGCGGTCCCTTGTCCCTCGACTTGTGGGCCCTGACGGAGGACAATCTTCTTTTCTAAGAGTTCCCCTGGTTGCTCCAGGCCTGCTCTACGCTCCCTGCAAAGGAGAGCACCCTCAGACCACGTGGGTCTGCACCGGCAGCTGCTTTGTTCATCTTGCGTGGGTTGCGGTTGCCAATGCTTAGTGGATCCAATCGGGACACTAACACCGCAGCGACCCTCAGCCGACGTGGGACAGTCGCCCTCCAGAAGCTGGCCTTCCTTGAAGCCTCCCGGAGCCCGTGACTGCAGAGCCCAGCTGTACCTTCCACACCTGAAGCACCCGACATCCACGAGCTCCTTCCTGTGAGCTCCCTGGTCACTGTGCTGTGACCCAGACTCTGTCCCCTCTGCTTTCAGGTTCATCTTTGTCTTTTCTTCAACTTCAATCTTCACGACTTCAGCGACACTTCCAGCTAGCAGCAGTTTGGACTCCTTTTCCATAGAAAATCAGCCCGCGACCCGACACCAGAATCGACCTATGCACCCGGCTTCCCTGGGGCAGGTAACAGTGGTACTTCGGTACTTCCGTGGTGGTGGGCTCTCCAAAGCCTTAAGTCTCAAGCCTTAACTTTGTACTGTTGTTAGAAGTGTCCTTAAACCTTAATTATTCAACCGCGACATTCTCCATAGGCTAACATTGCGATCCCGACAGCAACTTCTCGCACTGCACACGCCTCCCGTGGGTCCCCTTCCTCTTAACTGTGGGTGGATTCTTAGGGGGCCAGCGATCCTGAATGCCCTAGGCATTGCCTGTAGAATTGTCGTGGTTCTTATACCACTATTTTAGTATATGGTTTGGTCCCCCCCTGGGGCCCATTGATTTCTGTGCTATTTATTGTGTTTAGAAATGCTTGTTTGAATTGTAACTTTGCCACTAGCCACATAAAGTGACTGTGGGATTCTGTCTAGAATAAATACATATATTTTATATATATACCTGTGTGGGCTACTCTTTCATTTGGTTATTCAAGAGGTTATTATGGTAAAACAATAAGCTTAACACTCCTTCAAGACTTAGCCTGAAGGCTGCTCTCCACAGCTACCACTAGGATAGCTTTCTTTAAAGGTTGTCTTAAACCTACCATCAATAGGAGTCGAATTGGACTGGTGCAAGGTGTCCCTATAACTAGGAACAGCATATGCCAGGCCAACTTCTCACAAGGACCCACTTACCTGACCTGAAAACAAATTTATAAGAACTCCCAGGGCATTTTCCCTCAGGTGAGTCTGCTGGGGTGGCATTGTTCCTACCCCAGTGTGAGAGGAGTCAAATGATAAAGCATGCCTTGATACGTTAAGGGTGAGACAACCACTCAATTATCCTTAATGACCTTCTTTTCCAAGAAGTCCAAACTGAAAATTAACAGTGGTGACCATATTATCTTCCAGTATTTTTTGGTGCTGATGAA
The DNA here is from genome assembly GCF_964204655.1 of Triturus cristatus. Lineage (NCBI taxonomy): Eukaryota > Metazoa > Chordata > Amphibia > Caudata > Salamandridae > Triturus > Triturus cristatus. The sequence goes on along the minus strand of NC_140586.1, from coordinate 125,691,010 downwards.
AAACTGATACTAATTTCAACAGAATTGCTAATATGCATATGTCGCAAGGTATCAATGTTTTCAAGTGTATCCTTTCTTTAGTAGGAGAGAAGCCTCCAGTCTTTTCTAGACCGGGCCATGCGCGGTGATTTTCACCAGCTGCCCTTTAAAAACAAACATTGGCAAAGACAATATGTTTCGCCTAAGCAAACTCTATTGACTTTGTCAATGTTTTCTTTACATGTTGCACATTAGTTAAGCTGCTGTGTGACATGGCTTTAGAGAGAAAAAAAAGCGCTATGACATGGACAATTGTACCTGCATCATAGTGCTTTTAAAACAAATTTCAAACCATGTTGCACAACAGCTCAACTGCTATGCAACATGTAAGAAAACATTGACAAAGCCAATAGAATTCGTATATGCGAAAGCTATTGGCTTTGCGAATGTTTGTTTAGCTTCAGGGGTTAGGAGGTACTCCTACGGGTGCCTGTGGATATTCTCTAGCCAGTAACTTAGCACTAAGAATTTCTGCCTCCTTGAAGTAGTCCTGCCTCCGCTTGGAGTTCCTGCCAATATGGGGGAACTGTTCGAAAGGCAGACCATCTTTTAGCGCCTTTGCGTGGCTACTGAATGAAACTGGGCTATTATTTCTGTGGCTTTCAGAGTAGCGAGGCAGAGCAGTCCAAGGCCTACTCAGGGGAGATGGTGTGGGCTAGTAATCGCCATTCGCTGGCACACAATAATAACACTCAATAAATGATTATCCAGTCAGTGCTTTTTCTTTAGAAAAAGGAAAGGCACATTAATTACACACACTACTAAATACTACCCATTAATTTACAAATATATACGTTAGGCAGAAGGAAATTACCATAGATGACATTGCATCATCACCCTTGAACCCCTAAAGGGTCCTACAAACATATAAGGTAAGTCTACCGGCATGGCCAAAGGATCAAGATCAACAAACTACATGTTAAAAACACCATCATTTTGCGTATAAATACAATTACCCAGATTAACCATGTGTAAATCCACTTATTAAGGTTAATAAAGCATATCCACCTTGATCACTAAATAATGTCAACATTATTATGTCAATAAAACAGTTTAAAATGAACAAAGCATGTGTTTGTGCGCTTTTTTATATACTTTGAAGCCACATAAAGTGCAATCATGCAAATAACCCCCCGAGGGCCTCACTTTCTGATCACATAAAATGAAATCATAGATTAAGCCTCTAGAGGGTGCTGCATGCCATGTAACTTCCTTAAACACCATCAAGCCATATTAAATGCAATCATAAAATAAGCCTCTAAAGGGCACTACACTTCAAGCTGTAGAGAAAAACTTCCAGTGAAGATCCCAAAGAGTCAAGGTATTCTGGACCCCGCAAAGATAGGATCAGTACTTTCTAAAACTTTCTGGGGGAACTGCTGCACTTTCTTTGTAATGTTGGTGGTCCACCTGCCATCCTGGGGCCTCACAAGATGAGGTAAATACATGCAAATCAGCCCTGCAAGGAATTATGTGGCACTCCAGCCAACAGCAGTGAATATTTAATTAGCGGCTTCCCACTGTGCTGGGGAGAGCCGCTGTTAATTTTCCTGGTGCCAGGCATCGTGCTGCGTGCCTCCTTTGTTTCTTCTTTTTGATATCCAGACATTAGGGGCAGCAGAGGGAGTCCAACCTTGGCTGTCCAGCCGGCTCCCATGCAGCAGCCTTGCTCTCTCCCTGCAGCGGTAGCCAGCAGCTCTGTTATCCCCTGCCCACTCTGTGCGGGCAGGGGATTGGCTGCTGGGTGGCTGCCCGCTCCCCCCAGACATGGGCACAGGGAGTGGGAGTGTCCACACCTACACTAACAGGGGTGTAACTGCACTCCCCTTGTCACTTGGACTTCAGGGATGGGGTCCCGGCTCCCTCTTCTGCATATATACGACCCGGGGAATAGGGTCCCTGGGTCAATGGAGAGTCTGTGGAGGGGGCCCCATGCACACCCCCTCGCTGGAAAATTTTAAAATTAATCTTACGCCAACACCCCGGCCCTGGCCTACCCGGTGGTATTTTTTGGAAAGGCAGCAGTGCCCCATGTGCTTCATTGTTGGAAAGAAAGGGTCAAAGGTCACCAATCCTGAAAATGCCATAACTCTGGCCCTATTGAGCTGATTTGGACGATCTTGGGCTCATTTTCCTTCCGTTGGTGAGCTCTAACCACCAGGAACAGATTCAGCACACCTCCTCCCCCCAAACTGGTGTGATCCACAGGGAGCTGGTTCCACTGGCTCCCTGCACCAGCTTTCCTCCTGCTCTTTGTGTCTGGGTGCAGAAGTCCAGGGCTTTCCCCCAACTGGTCCTTTTGGGGAAAGCCAACCTTAAAAGCCCTTGGGGAGATCCACTGGTCCTGGGGGTCCACTGGAATTCTTTGTCCTTTTTGAGCATCAGGGGGTTGTTCCTTCCAGTTGTCCATGTCAGCCCAAGGGTCAAGTAGTGAAGAGCACAAATAACAAGAGAACCCTTGTGCAAGAGTTTTTAAAGGGGAGGTGTAAGGTTCAATCCTAGGGTGCGACGTCACCTCTCCACCCCTGTGTCACCCCTCCTGCACAGAATGCTAGGACAGTTCAGGATGGTGTTATCCAGGATTCACAAGTCACATCTTCTATGAAAGCCTCAACTCCGCCCCTCACTGACACCACTGCCACTGCCTTTCTCACCAAATCTTCAAAGGGGAGCCCTCTTCTGTGTTGGCTCCAAAGGTCTGGGCTCCCTCCTTTGTTTAGTGGGTTTGGTCTGGTCCATCCCTGGTACAGTATGACATCTCGATTGAAGCAGATCCTTCATCCCCACCCCTTTTCTCCCCAGGAGCTGGGTGAACCACTGCTATCTGCTCTCTTTGTGAGGGAACGCATTTATTCCTGCTGCTGGAAAGAAATATAATTAACTTGGCACAGAAGAGTGACAAAATACCTGGTCTCTGATCCTGAGCTGAGACAGAGAAATATGACAATTCTGGATGACCTATCAGTTGTACAGATATCCTCTTTGAACTCGTGGATTTGATTTTCTCCACCGGTTCCATCCCATTTTGATATGTCACTAGACTTTGTAGGCCAAAGGGAAGCAAAAATGCACTCTAAGGCAGTTCTCCCGTTACTAAAGATAGTAAATCACACTAACATTCCCTATGAGTGTAAACTAAAATGTTAAGGCCTACCTCCGGTCAATATCTAAATCTGCAGGGTCCCATCTGCACCAGGCTACCTCTGCGCAGTTATTGGGCTGCGCACTAAAGTAGTCTCACACGTGCAGCCTGTACATGTGTACACACGCGTGTGTATATGTGTCCATGCGTTAACAGCTGAGTGCCTGTCACCCTAGCTGAGTTGCAGCTGCCTTATATTAAAAGGTCAACACTGGTGGTAAACATGTGCAGTCCATTTGTTATGTGAATACTGTAGGTGAGACATGTGGTGAGACTCACCCACATTAAAAAGTCCAACGTACGTAACAGCATGAACAAACTCTGTAAAAAAGTCATGGTCATCTTCATTCTAGGGCGAAAGAACTACTTTGCATAATCGCAGGTACTGTTCTAGGCTCATGTGAATAATCGTACTCACAACATATTAATTATGTAAGGAACCCAGAGTCTATCCTTATGGTATAAAAGACCCATACCAACACTAGATAGGCAGAGGAGAAGCTTCCACACTGACACTAGACGCTGAGATCCCGCCCTGCAGAAGCTGCAACACTCAGTGGTCTGACATACCTCGCAGGGTGTCCAACTCGAGACCAAGACAGGGTCCTTCATTCTCTCCCATCAGTTAATGGCGTAGGCTCTTTCCTAGGGGATTCTTGGCTCTACACCCACATACATGCTAGGTACACTTAGGTACACTTAGGTAGGGCTTGCATCGTAGGAGTATGCTTGATTTACTGCCATGTATCTATACCCTACATATATTCACTGTTTTAGCACCATGGTAGAATTCTACCTTTTATTTACTCTGTTGGTGCTTGTAATCTTATACATCTGTTTCTGTCTAATGATTGTGGCAGCAAACATGTTTTATACTAGAATGATGCTGGTTCAATAGACGGTTATTGAAAACATCCCCATCATTTATTCTATGTATGTCTCTGAGACCAAGTGAGCACGATTGATTAAACGAAAAGTACTGTACTGTTTCCACGATCACTTAAGGATCAAGAGTTGTCATGTTCCATAGTGGCCAGAAACTATTCACTCCTTGGAAAGGTTAGGGGGCTTATGGTGGCACTGTGAGCTAGTTGGTCTAAAGGCTAACTTATCCTTTGGGGATGTCCGGAATCAGTCTAGACACCAATCCCTTACTTAGTTTATGTTTTCCAAACGCGCAGATTCTATGTATTTTTAGGAACAACTACAAGCAGCTTACATCCTCAGATTGCTGGCTATTTCAGAAAGCCTCCCACAAGCCTCCTAAAACCGTGCCTGAAAAAATGCCCTTGACTTCCTTCCACTTGATTCCTCTCCTTTCAGTCTTCAAAGTGGCTCTCTTCTTATATTCCGTGTGTGGGAGCTGATCTTCTTTCATCTTAAAATGCTTAGCATTTTGGGCTTATGCTAACTCAAATTGAGTTTACAATGTGCTCTATCTTGTACTGACATCACCAAGATCACATTATTGTTGTTTTTTTGTTCCAAATAAAGAATTGGAAGTCTCGCACTAATAAACTGAAAACAGTTTCCCAAGACCTGTCTGCTGTGTACCAAGGACACTTCAACTGTCCCAGGCTATGGGCATACAATGTATTCATTGGACTATTGAATTAGCTGTGAAAATGTCTGCACATCCAATGTCATGACACCATGAGAGAATTATGTAGTCAAATGTTTTGTATTGCTTGTTCCCTATTGGTGCATGTCCTGAGAAATGCATACTCGTGTAGAATGTGACTGTTTTTGTCTAAAGTCGTATAAAAGCGCACTTAGATTTCTATAGGGAGGAGATCCCTTTTCCCACTCTTAGAAGGCAAATCTATGCTGGATTTCACTTAGAACTGTACTGAGTCCTTTTCACTTATGATTTATGATTTGGGAAGAGGAGTTGACCTAACGGCTAGGGCGGTCAATCTCAAATCAGGGGAACGGGGTTCGAGTCCCGGCAAGGATGCGCCACATCCTGTGATTCTGCGCAAATCACTTAATCTCCCCGTGCCTAACAAAAATGAATGTGTCCTCATGTAATGCAACTGGTGCTTGTGTAAATGTTTATCACCTGCTACTAAACTTAAAAGAGTAACTGCTCCAGTCAGGGAGCACCAAAGTCCATATCGGGTCTACACCGCTCCTGGTCCTAGTTGTTGGCGCATCTCGTGAATGAGATTTGTGGTGCAGTGCTCCATGCAGACAAATCCTCGTTATGCCTTTTATTTCTTAGTATAGCCTCCTCCCAGTTTCTTGCCTTTCTGCCTTATTCTCTCTTACAGTAATTCTGCAATTGGCTGATACTTCATTTAATAGATCACAGCTTCTCCTATTTTAATACTTCATCCCTGCAACCTAACACTATGTAATTACCGGAGCCGATTTATCTCACCAACCATTCACCTGAAACCATCTAGCCCCCACTGAAGATCACATCTAAGTAGTATTCATTTAATCTATCACATAGTAACTGGAGAAAATGCATGCTACTTTTTGTTGAGCGCACATGACAAATCACAATAACTAACAATAACCACTGGATTAACCACTAACCGTGGTCCGTACACCGCTTCAATACCTAGTCAGGAATAGTAAGCGTTATAAATATGCAATTACTAAACAAATTCTAGCTTACGCTTCAAGAATTTTCAATTCTGTTAAGGGCATGGAGGTGAGGATTGTGCTTCTATTTTCTTTACTGTAAAATTTCAGCAGCCAATCACGTTAAGTAAAACAAAACTACATTTCCCATGGAACCCTTATACATCACATATCACATGTCCCAATCACAAAAGAGCAACCCCTACTGTCGACTCTATCACCACCCCCTTTTGTACCGCTTTGTTCGCCATAAGTTGGCAGGGTATGCTCAGATGTGAGTCCCTTGCTCACTTTGCCACTGGATTCAAGCAAGCCTGGCTGAAGACGGCTGAAATGCCAGAAACCGGTCCTAGGAAGCTTGTTTCTGGTCCAGGGAAGACATGGCTTGGCAGTTCGGGCTGGACTGTTCCCATGAGGCACAGGGTCAGACTGATTTGCATATGGCCATGTCTGAACTGGGGTGGCAGAGTGGGCTAAAGAATGGTGATGGATCAAACCCAGATCTGTTGACTGGGTGTGAGTGTTTAATTGGTTCAGATGCTCCGTCCATCACCACCCCCTTTTGTACCGACTCCATTTTGTTGGCCTCTTTCTTTGTCAGGATACCATCATAAGTACAATATTATCCAACATGAAACAAAATAATAGTTGCCAAAAGCCAGAATCAATCCCAAACATGGATCGAACATCTTCCAGACAATTCAACAGGGATGTCAAACAAAAGAACCAGGCAAGAAGCGATCTCCTGAACTGGTCCTTCAGTCAATGGCGAAGGTAACAAGTTGCACTTGTCCTCTTCTCATGTGCGAACAGAGACCAAAGCCAGAATCTGCTTTTCAACCATTCTTCTGATCATTTCCTGAAATGCAAAAAAGCAAATTATTAAAGCCTGTATGCTAGTTGTTCCCAAACTGTGCGCCGTTGCATCACTGTGCGCTGCGGCATGCCGGTGCGCCACCAAACTCAGCCAGGGGCACTGTGGTCACTACAAAACTTCAATGCAGCACACATTGTTCAGCAGTGAAGCTTTGCAGATCGTTTTAATGAACTGCAGTTCGTATAACAGTCACTAGATGCCAGTATGAGCACATACAGCCAGACTTGGGAACAGCGGCTCTAGTTGCATCATTGCGATTGCTGAAGGTCAAGTTCTACTTATCTGTGTTTCCCTTTTTGTTAAGCCCCCTCATTCAGACAACAAGCATTTACAATGCAATGGTCTCGGCATTGTTAAAGTTAGAGCTATTGGCATTGCTCATGACATTATTTTTGTTTATGTTTTTGCTTTTAAAACATTTAAAGAAACGGCATTGTTATTTACAATGTCAATAGCTTAATCTCTCTCAAATGCGAGACCTATTGCATTTGCACCCACACACAGAGCCACACACACAAAGCCACCCACACACACACAGAGCCACCTACACTGGAGCGGGAGACTACCGATTTCGGAGTTTCAGCAGCCAGGTATTGTGTAATGTGCTAATTCTTCCAGCAATAGTCAGCGGCGATGCAGGGGCTCTAGAAGAGGTGAAAAACCAACAAAGCCCCATTAACAAGCGAATGGTCTTTTAAAGACCTGTGAAGTACTCGGGGGTGGCTCTGTGTGTGCCCGGGGTGCCTCACACGGTGGGGGTGTGTGGGAAGGGGGTTGGTGTATGCACTGCCAGCAACCTTCCAGGCCAGTGCACAACACTTGCATCACCCTCTCTCTGCCTGCCATTGCACTCCATGCTTCTGAAAGGTAAGAAAAAAACGTGCATTTTCGTTTCAAATGTCCAGTCCTGCAGCAGCACACTTCCAAAGCCCATACATGACAGTAACCCGATTCAAGGCCCCATTCTCCCGATTTTTTTTTTAAATCTCCCACTTTGCTCTTCTGAAATGTTGGCATGTATGCTGTATGTAGGGACAAATGGCATTTACACTGTGTAGTTCTACTCCCAAGAACGTCCTTAGAAGCAGAATAACAGTCCCGTGTTCGGGGGTTAGCGGCCAGGATGTGAGGACCTCTCGTGGGTAGTGCGGACAGAGCACAGGTTCAAAAGGGCTCGGAGTCGCCGCGCTCCCCATGCCGGGCGGCGCTGAGCTGTTGCCCCTACTGGGGGGGTGGTCGGTGTCATCGGGGCGGTGTGGAGCGGAGGAAAAAGCTTAAGCTTAAAAAGTTTGTTTTTCACCCCTCAGTGGGAGTCCAGGGAGGGGGTCGGTTTGTTGGTTTCGGTTTGCTATGAAAGAAACGTTTCGGTCCTTGCCCTAGCTGTCGCTCGGACAATATGTTATCACTTACTAGACAAAAGGAAACTTTGACAGATCGCTCAAAAACATGATGATTCACAGAATGCTCTAAAAAAACACTGAAGCGTGGAGGAGGAAGGACGGAAGTCCTGCCAGGGGTTTTCCGTTAACCGAGAGTTTCACAGCATGAAAAACACAGCATGGAAACTGGCAATCACTGCAAATGCACTGCGTGGACACTGCGCGCGCACTGTGTGCGTACTGCACAGACGCTTCACATACTCTGGACAGACAGACATTGCATGACCCTGTACAGGCATTACTTTTTAAAGACACTGCCCAGAGACTGCACAAAGGAAACACCAAACCCATGCTGCCCTTGCACTGCCAAACGCTACACTGCTGAGCCACGCGCTATCATAAAACACTTCGCAGGCACTGCACGACCACACACAACGGGCACTGTACAGCGGAGCCACCGCAAAACAATGTTACTGACTCGGATGACAAAAAAAGTCATACCGAAGACCACAAAACAATATATTGTTCAATGCCTTTCTCATTTATTGAATGGCAGTCCTTCCTCTCTTGTGTATTAGAGACACTGTGTATTCTCCTGTACATTCCTGTGCATTCCCTACCTCGTCATCGTCCTCATCAAGCTCGTCCTCGGGAGGCAGCGCTGCCAGTGGGCTTGGAGTCTCCATTTTAGCGACGGCTGGTGGAAAGGCACCATCCATTCAAGATCCTCGGGTTGCGTGCAGCTCAGGGTCAAGGGAAGTACGTCAGTCGTTGAGGGAATCGCCATGAACACCACCGCCTTTCTCCGAGGTGAAGCAGAAATGCCTCGGAGAAACGCAGCGGCATTTTAGGATTCGGGGGCGTGTTTTTCTTTCTCTCCTCTTGCCATTGGCTGGAATGTTTATATTCCAGAGGAGAGAAAGAAAGTAAAAAACACGCCCCTGAATCGGAAAAAGACGGGGCTTAAATGGACAGACGCCCCTCTCCTCCAATGGCTGGCCTCCGTTTAGGAAGCCAGCCAATGGAGAAGAGGGGCGGGTTCAAGCCCCATACCTAAAAACATTAAATCTCGCGAGCGAGACTGCGCAAGCGCAGCCTTCGCTAGCCGAGACCTAAAAAGTGCAGTTTTTCAGAAGAATGGTACCCCTGCCCTACACACTCATGGTGACTTCGTTTTGTTTTCAATTTTGCACTCTCTCATCTTTGCTGGAATACTGCTGATATTTTATATCAGGACTCTTTTTTGAAGTAGTGAAAAATGCTGCTGGTAACATGATTTTCTACATTCAGTCTTGTGTTCGTAACAGTCAGTCTGGCCTTTAAATTACCATTGTTTCTCCGGCTTACCCATGTAACAAATTGTGTGACATAATTTTGATTACAGAATGTATACATTAGAGATTTACATGTATCCTCTTCCAGTATCTGGTGGTGTATAGAAACAAGAAGCACCCGGGATTGCATTTGGCATTTTAATGTATTCTCTTAACCTTTGCTGTAAACTTATGCTGCATTTGCCATCGTTATAGAAGGTCTATGGTAGAAGGCTGATGAATGAGCATTACAGTGCATACTGTGCCAGAGCAAAGTGCAATTACTCACAGTCAGGTAAATTAATGGTTGAAGTGGGCCTACATTGTGCCCCGTTCCATGTGTTGTGTGGTTGGCAGAAGCAAAATGTGAATGACACCACAGTAGACTAATGGATGAACAGGGCAGATGGAAAGCCCCTGGAAGTATGTATATTATATATATTTTTTATTAAAAACAAAAGGTTGTGGGTAATGCCCGACCTAAAACATTCCTGGTATTGACAAATTAAACGATGCAGTTTCTCCTTATCCAGGACAAGTGTCCAGTGCACTGTCATATCCAGATTTAAAGACACCTCTTGATCGAGAATAGTGTCTCAAAGCAGAGACTCATCTAGCCAAATAACAGTTATTTTTTTGCAGATTTATATAGCGCAAATATGACCACCGCCAAAAAAAAGTAATGTAATGGGGAGCCGCGGGCCAAAGGCCAATTGGTCAAGGGAGCCGCGGGTCGAAAAAGTTTGGTAACCACTGCTGTATGCGAATATCAACAATACTACATTCTAAAAAACAAAACATGGTGGGAAAAGAAATCACCATATACTTACATGAAACTTCATTACAGAAATCAATGAAATGCACATAAATATAGAGGGGCAGATTTATGTTTCCTGGCGCATCCCTGCAAATCAGCAGGGATGCGCCAGGAAAGATGCGTCACGCAAGTTTACCCTTGCGCCACCACAGATGCGCCGCATTTACAATGCAGCGCATCGTGGCGCAAGGATCAACAGATGCGTGACGCATCTGATGGTGTAAGGGCGGCGCATTGCTGGAGTCGTGTCGCAAGCACGACGCAACTCCAGCAATGTTTAGGGGTTGCCCATACCTAACATGCTGCGTCATGCCTTACGCCTGCTTCAAGCAGGCGCAGGGTTTTGATGCAGCAGCGTCGGAAAAGTGACTCAGTGAAATCTTGTAGATTTCACTGCGTCACTTTTCCTAGGCTTTTTCCGATGGAACGCCCACCCTTCATACATTAAACCTGACGCAGGTTTAATGTGGCGCAGGGCTTTACACCGTGACGCATCTCCATAGATGCGTCACGATGTAAATAGGGCGCAGGGTTTACACCGCCGCTGCGTCACAAAAGTGACGCAACAGCGGCGTAAAAGTGGCGCAAGTCTCACATAAATCTGCCCCAGAATTTGCATATATTGGGTGGGATAATCCTCGCTGCCTTCTCCTTAATAGAATTGAAATTTCTTTATGCGTAAGCTAGAAATGTTTTTATTCTGTCAGCACAGGAGGCTCTCATTGCACTTGTTCAAAGCTACACTACTACTACAGACGCAACATCCACAATCGGTTTATAATAGAAATGATCTAAAGGTAGACTCGGTTGACCAATCAGCTGCCCTCATTATATCCTCTATGCGAGAGTCCAAAGCATACGATTTTTATGCCATGGCTTCTCTAGTGTAACGAGATCTAAATGTGGAGATGTCAAAACCTGCTTCCGCTAACAGTCATCTCATCCATCTGGCTAACGTGGCCAAAGCCTCCAGTTTATGAGGTTTTTGTAAAGCAATAAGTAGTTGGCCACCATCCTCCTATCTCAATTCACTGGTGGAAGCCTCATATTCTTTCAAGCACTGACCAACACACAACTGAGAATTACGGCGAAAGGCCAAATAGGATACCAACCTGGAATTTGTTTTTGTACGGCAAGTGATGTTGTATGTAACTCCATCTGGGGAAAAAACCCTGCCTACTAAATCTAATGCCCGGACATCAGAAACCCTTTTAAATAAAATTAGGCATAACAACATAGTGAGCTTAGCCAAAAGATGTTTTCATGATAAATATCTGTTTGCTGGCCATTGCTCCAGAAATCTGAGTACAACATTCACATCTCATAGCGATTAGTATTTCGGTACAGGAGGATTGGACATACTAATGCCCCTCATAAGCTTACATATCAAGGGATGTTCACCCACAGGTTTACCTTCGAGAGGGAGATGCATTGCCAAAACCGCAGACCTGAAGTTATTCACAGTCATGTATGCCAAACCAGAAGAGGCTAGATCGGAAAGGAAATTTCTTACCATGCCACAATCTGCCAACGCGGGATCAACACCCCGTTCATTGCACAAAGCCCACCAACTCCTCCATGCTGAGGCACATCGTTAATGAGTACTGTCCGCCAATGCTTGCCTGATGAAAATAGCAGCCTGTTGTGAAATGTCTGGGGTATTCCATCTTTCCCTAAACCATCCAAGCCATCAACTTGAGTTGACCGCACATAGCCAAGGGATGCAGATGACCCTCTGGATCCAATAAAAGATCCTCATGCCAGCACCCCTGCAACAGTTTTCGTGTCTAGCTTGCCCGCAGTCCGCTATTATCTGCTGCCTGTCTACTTGCTGTCCTCTGTTGTGCCTCGTTTGCTCGTTTCTTGCTCTGTTTTGCCTTTTCTGCTCATTTTCTGCCCTCTATTTTGCCTTTTTCTGCCCCCCACACTTTGCCTTTTCCGCTTGATTTTCTGCCCTCTGTTTTGCCTTTTTCTGCTCGTTTTACTGCCCTCTGTTCTGTCTTTTTCTGCTAATTTCTCTGCCCTCTGTTTTGTCTTTTCTGCTCGCTTTTCTGCCCTCTGCTTTTCTGCTTGCTTGGTCTTCTGTCCTGCCTTTTTCTACTTGTTTCTTCCCTCTTCCTGCCGTTTCCTCATAACCTGTGGCAGGGGGAGTTGACACAATGGAGACCTTGCATCCCAGTGCCCAGATACTCCCAGGGGTGACAGTGCAGCTCTCTACAAATGCTAATTGATTGATTTAGATCTGGTAGTTCCAGTCAGTTTATATGGAGACTCAACTCCTCCTTCGACTAACGACCCCCAGTGGAGAGAGACCCGCTCGTCATCCCTAACGGCTGGCATCCAATTATATAACTACTTCTGGTGAGGTGCCTTAAATAGCCCTGCCATTCCAGGATTCCATGTGTTCCAACCACCATGTCGTCTCTGTTCTAGCCTTGGAACGAAAGAGGGACCTATTCTGCATAAGAAAGACCCTTCCTCAAATGATGAATATCAATTTTCAAAGGGCTCTGTACTGGAGGAGACATGGAAAAATGGCCTGGGTTAAGGTGGCCAGTAGACCTATGATCCTGACAATCGATCTCAACTATACAGTTTGGTTGCACACCGCAGACCTCAATTCTCTCTTGATGTTCTGAATCTTCTGGAAGGGAAGGATAAATTGGCTCTGGACCTAATCTATTTGGAATCCCAAAATTCCATCTTTCACGCAGAAGACAGCACTGATTTCTGAGAGTTGATTATGAAACATAAACTCTGCAGTAGCTGAATGGTCCAAGAAAGGTGGGTCTTGAGCGTCTGAAGACCCTGTGCCATTAAACGAAGACCATCTAGATACACAGTCAGACATACTCCCCGAGCTGTCAGCAACTCCACCACAGGTCTCATCAGTTTGGTGAAGCATCGGGAACCTAATGAGAGACCTAAAGGAAGGGATATAAATTCTATCCATTGAATCTGCCAAAGGAATTGCAGGTATCTCCTGTGAGGTGGAAAAATGGGAAGCAAGAGGTAGGTGTCTTTCAGGTGTGGGCAGACCATCCAGTCACCTTCCTGCAGACAATCTCTCAATAAATGAATGACCTTCATTGTTAAAGGCCTGTACAATATCCAGACATTTAAGTCTTTCAAATTTAGAACCAGAGGATATCCGACTCCTTTCTTTTCGACCAGGAAAATAGGAAATATGAATCCCTTAGGATCAATCAATCAGGTATTTGTATAGCTCGGCTACTCACCCGTGAGGTACTAAAAGTGCTGGGCACTGGCGTAACGAAACTCGAGGGGGCCTCCCTGCATGGCACGTGGAGGGGCCCCCTCTGGGCTCAATCAGGAGCTCTGCAGCCAGAGTGTTGTGCTAAGGGGGCCCCCTGGAGCTTGGGGCCCCCAGCACCGCGGGGGCTGCGACAGCCTGTGTTACGCCCCTGGTGCTGGGGGAGGTTGATGGTCTGCCTGGGTTGGAGGTTCAGTCGAAGTGCCAGGTCTTGAGGACCTTCCTGAACTGTGTCAACGACGCGGCTTGCCTGAGGTGGAGGGGCAGGGTGTTCCAGGTCTTGGAGGCGAGGTAGTAGAAGGATCTTCCTCCTGTTCTGGTGGATCTGTGGGACGGAGGCCAGGGTGAGATGGGCGGAGCGGAGTTGTTTGGTGGATGTGTGGCAGTTGAGGCAGTGTTTGAGATATGCTGGTCCTGCGTCGTGGAGAGCTTTGTAGGCCAGTGTGAGGAACTTGAAAGTGATGGGAGTTGTCTGAGGTGTTGTGTCATGTGGCTGTGGCATGGGATGTCGAGGACCAGTCTGGCAGTGGTGTTTTGGATGTTCTATAGTTTCCTGAGCTGCTTCTGGGTGACACCGGCATAGAGTGCACTGCCGTAGTCTACTGGTGATGAGTTTGTGGGTGACCATTGTTCTGGATTCTCTGGGGAGCCATCTGAAAGTCTTTCAAAGCAGGCAGAGTGTGTGGAAACTGGATGAGGATACTGCAGTGATTTTAAGGTCCATTGAGAACGCGGAGTCCAATATGCTGTCACGGTTTCGTGCGTGGTCTGTGGGGATGGGTGGAGTTCCTAGCGCTGCGGGTCACCAGGAGTCGTCCTAGGCTGAGGAGGTGGGTCCCAGGATGAGTAGTTCCGTTTTGTCCGAGTTGTGCTTGTGGCAGCAGTCTCACATCAAGGTAGGTAGGTTGAGGGACCGAAAAGTAAATTGCTTTTTTGTCCAGCAATGCTTGAATCTCTGAGTCTATAAAAGACTGCTCTTTTTGTGGAAAATATATCTGTCTTGGAGGGGAGGATTGAACAGGTATGTCATAAAATTCCAGTTTAAAGCCTAGGATTATCTCCAGAACACAAGGGTCCTCGGTAATCTATCTCCAATTGTCTGGGAACAGACCCACTCTGCCCCATAAAGGTTACCTCTGAAACAGGAATAACTCTCACCATTACAGTCGGCATACTAGCTTGCTCCCTGAGATCCTCTCTGAGACTGCCTCAATGGAAGCAGGGGTGGCCTCTGCAAGCCCGGAAGGCGTAGAGGTATTTTCAGCTGATTCCATGTGCCATCCACCCCAGCCTTGGGGATAGTATGCTTCTTAAGAGACTTGAAAGGAACCCCTGCCCGACAGATACCCTCCGAAGCACCGGGCATTGCCAAAAACACTTTTCCAAAAAACTTTCTTGAGTGACAGTTGGGCCTTATCCAGGGTGGAATAAGTAGATAGAAACCTAGCGAGCTTACTGACAAAAGGTCCCCCGAACAACAGTCCCTCAGTCTCTGGGCCAGCTTCTGGATGTGGCCAAATAATTAAGTTTTGGGTCTATTCTCATGAGAATAGATCTCTAGTGCTCCGAGAACATAGCGCAGTATTGCCCAATTGGCAGACAGCTGTCTGTGCCAACCACACTAGAACATCCAGGTCAGCCGGGGAGTTCGATTTTTTAGCCTGGAATGCCTATTCAAGTATTTTTGATAATGGACTAGACATATTGACTAATTTGTCCTAGCAGTTACACCGCGCTTGGACTAGCCCTTTCTTAGGGTCATTTGAATATTTTCTCATAAGGATGACCGTGGTAGGGTCAACCTCCTGGGTATCAGTGACTTTCCCTACAAGTCCTGGGTGAGGGCATTCACTCGAAGATGCGCACAGGCTTCCTTATCAAAGCGCTGGCAAAGACGCTATTGGACATAATCAGCTATCTCCAGAGATGGAGCCCAATTTGAAGCTCTGTGGTGTATAATCTATGTGGGCTTAAAAGTAAGTACTCGAGGGTTCTTGGATAAGGAAAAGCATTTCTTCTTTCTAGGTTTATCCTCCTCTTCCCTGTCCTCAGAGTAAGAGGATGAGGAGTTCGACTCACAGAGGTTCGGCGAAGGAGGAGCTGTGCTAGAGTGAGATTCATGCTCATTTTACCTCTTGTGCCTTAGTTCTTTTTATTCTTCAGCATGTACCTAACCCCGGGCAGAGAACTCTGCTCCGCCAGCGGAGTTTGTGAAGTTTTGCCAAGTCCCCACTCCGTTAAGAATGCGGAGTTCAGGCAAAACTCAGACTACGCAGCAGAGCGGAGTTAGCCGGCCCCTGCCCACCCCCAAAAGCAGTAAAAAAAGAAATCACTTACCTGCTGTGGCGTCTTTGGGCTGCCTTCCTCCTTACTGTGGTCTCTCTCCTCCTCGTCCTTGCCGTCATCGCATACCACTACGATGTACGTCTTGGGAGGCGTGCGCATGCGCTGTTCTCGCAAGACGTACAACGTAGAGGTTTGCGAGGACGGTGAGGAGGAGGGAGAGACCACAGCGAGGAGGGCAGCCCGGAGACTCAAAGGCAGGTAAGTGCTTTTTTTTACTGTTTTTACATTTTAAATTAGGGAGGGCGGAGGGGAGCGGAGTTCCACTGAGTTTTTTTCCAACTCCGTGGAACTCCGTGTAGTGGCACTCGCCAACTCCTCCCGGGCTTACATGTACCCCACATGGGTCTTCGTTTTGGCTTTGCCCTTTTGTTCAGGGGCAGCATTGCTTTCTGCTGCAGGTATCAAAGGTTGCCAGTCCTGTTGGTGCACATAATCACGTAAGTGATGAGTAAAAGGACCCAAGGCCTGGACCTAGAGCTTACTGACTCATTGATGCCCACTGCAATCAAGTGCATCCACCAAATTCAGCTCCAACGGGTCATCAGCCTCATCAGGGAAAGCCTCTATATCATCCTCATAAGGTTCTCAATGTCTCATTTCCTTTGTTGGTGTATGGGTTGATAGGTACTTTAGAAAGGGGGGAATGTGGATCCCAGCCAAACAATGCACTTCTGATAGGATGTGGAGAGAGCAGCCTGGAAATACTCTAGGCCAAGCCTGTGTCAATTTGTACTACTGTGCGCTATTTTCAGCACTCAGGGCGTCGCGCAGCAGATCTAATGAGCCATAACACAAGAACCGGTAAGACGCTGCCGGTGATGTAAGAACACAAACTCTATTAATTTTGAAGAGTAATGGGCCAAGTTGCGCTTGCACGTTGGGCACTAGTTGATAGAAGAAGAAAGAGGACAATGCCCATCTCATGGGCGGACATAGTCCGCTCCCCCTCCCACACTGTTAAATTTGGCATCGGATGACAGCCAAAGTGTCAAGAACACTTGCCCCGCTGCATGCACACGAAAATAAATAAACAATTATTGCTCAATAATGTTATTCACAGACCTGCCAAGTACCACGCATCAGGTGTAAGACTAATGCATTTCAGTGTGGTGGTCTGAATCACTGCACTGTAATGCATTATAGTGCCTCTCAGCAGTGAAGCGGAGCGTCTATAATTAATCAATGCTGAAAGCTGCAGTGGTAGCGCAATTCACACTGCTCTGGCAGATTTGGGGGCTGGTTCTTCTGGTGTCTGATCCTGTGCTAAAATGTTAACACGACTCGACACCACGTGGCCTGATGTCAGAAGAGGAGTCATTGTCAGTGCCCAATGGCAATGGTCAGACAGCATGAGTCTCTCGGAGCTGTCAGACTAAATTTAATAGGGCAGCGAAGCAGTGAGGGAGGGGCATTTCAAATGTAGTAAATGGCTATGCTGCTCAGTTGCAGTGTGCATGGGATTGGCAGTGCAGCTGAGCATGCCGCTTGCACCACGGTTGCGGCGGCGGTATAATGGATCCCGCGGGTCGGACCCTCTGAGGCTTATTTGACCCCCATCGCTGGCGGTGGATGACTCACTCGCCGTTGTGAGCCTGCTGCTCCACTGTGAGAAGAACTGTAATCATGCTGAAAGACTGAGCTAAGTAAAAGTCTTTTCTTTTTCAAAGAACTTGTGCACGTTAATTGTCTGAACTCGCAGTAGTAGCGGGCAGCAGGCTGGACCCCGAGGTCACTCAATTCATAATTTTTATACTGGAGTGACATTTTGAAATAATAAAGCCAGCCTGGCTGTGACCACTATGTGTGTCCCACAGCCTCTTCTGAGGCTTGCTCAATCATACTGTCGTATGCTGACTGTGGCGGCCGGAGTCCGCGAGTTAACTGACTCTATAATTATTTTATGGTATAGGCCTTAAGCAGCTGAGATCTGTGTTAGGGCCTCTCACATCTTTTTATGGTCTGGGCCCACATCCTTCGTGGGACAGAGAAAGCGGCACGGAGTTAAGTGATGCTCCTCGTCTGCTTTATTATTTTATTGATTGACAGGGAGTAGCCGGGGGCCAAGTGAGTTGGCGTACTACTTGGATGGTTAAAGCTGAAAGGATTGTTTTTCTGCTGACCCGCACGGCAACAGGTGAGGTGTCCCATTCTCACTTTCCTTGTGCCCCAGCCTGAGTCCCCCGGAATTGTTGCTGTCACTTGGCAACACTAGAACTCAATCTGTTTAACAGTGTCTAACTTTACGTGCTCCAAGTCCGGGAGACAGAGCTAGCTGAGCCGGAGGTGGGTTATTACAGCCCCGGTCCGTGCAGGTGATGGAGCAGGTAAAACAAAATTTTGTATACCTCCTCTATTTTGCATGAAATTAATTACTTAACCATAATAAATATTAACTTGTACTAACTAGTGTGGAATGGAACGACTAATTAACTTTTGCACCTTGATAAACATGAGATACACATGGGACTAAAATGCTAATTGCATGCGCAAACTAACTTTAGAACGTGGCAAAATAGAGAATTGCATGATTCATGTCGCTTTTGTGATGGTTTGTGCTTTCAGCAATGCGGAATGGTGAGTATTATTGCTTTAAATGTTGCTATAAGCTAGGAAATACTGATATACATTGGGATTAGTGTGGGTTTAAGCATTAGAATCTTCACTTCTATATTCTAATGGCTGTTATGTTTGTTTTTACTTAAGTTGGCATTCGGGCCTACTAGGCCGCAGTACTTAAAATGGAGCTCCGAGGGTGCCTCCGTCATGTGAGCGCGATGTCTACTGCGCAGAATCGGATGGCTCTGGAGATCTCCAAGTGACCTCAACCACGAACCAAAGTGTTCCTTGTCAAGGATAGGAACATGGAGGACTGCCAAACAATGAATGGTGTGAACGATCGAGGGGACAATGACGGACCTGTATGAGGAGGCTTGCTTGTTGTTACTTCGGAACCTTTGCCTGTGAATTACCAAAGAGATATACAATTGAGCGCTGCCATGCCATGCCAGGTCTCATGGGAAAACAGGCGAACCTGAGAACACTCGAAGAACTTACAAATTGAATTGGATTAGCCAATCAGAACACTTTCTAACCTAAATTGTTGCACATTGACCTAAAGTTAAGAAGGAAAAGGGTATAAAAGACAGTGATCTGTCAGAGGGGGGTTGGTTCGTTGGGATGATCGTTTGGCGTTAGGTCTGCGTTGAACTGACGGAGATTTCCATGGTTTACCTGGGTTTCTTTGGATACGAGAGAGCGATTCTATCTGAAGGGTTTTGATCATTGCCATGGGCTGAACATTTTATCCTGGAGATTGTCGCAGAGACTTGAATAATCCTGTGTGATCGGAGGGTCTCCAATTTACGAGATTTGGTAAATATAATGCCATGCAAACTTATGCGGATGTTCTAAATATTTATGTCTCTTTGAAATAAAACAAATTATGTAATAAACTGTAGAGCTTAAATGCTAAATGCAGAGCAAACTAAATTAGATAAACAAAATTTGGATTAATAAGAATTGAGTTTGTGGTTCTTTAATTAGGTACTGATGATTAATTAAATATTTCCGAGACTTTAATTAAGTTTTAGCTGGTTCTAAATCACCATCAACCAGTCCAACTAATTGGTCCATTGACCAAGTGGTGGAGTGCCTTGATGTCAAAGTTAGGATTCTATAGGTGCAGCCATATATAATGTATATAATGTAAAGAATTACTCACGATAGGTAACAAGGTACCCCCACATGTCCAGCGCTTTTTCTCCTGTGCACAGATTGGAGTGAGACGTATGAGTGTTGGTGTTATGGGCCCCACCAATGAATGAATGAATGAGTTAGTGTGATGACTAGTCTGTGACATAGGGAGAATATGTAAATTTGCCTTTTCCGCTGGATCACAGGTAACAGCGGAGGGGCGGTGGGGCCGGGTGGAGGGGGATTCCGATGGACGATGCCAGGGGGAAATTAAATAAATAATTAACTTTCCTTCTGCATCGTCCGTCGGAATCCCCCCACCCGGACCCACAGCTGTTACCAGCACGGACCGCGGCCGAGTTATTATATTTAAAACCCAGGTCAGGCTGCACGCCTCTCTCCAACCAGCAGCAGCGCAGCCACTAGGTCACAGAGAGCTACTCCCACCAGGGTGCGTCGTGACTGTCACTTGAGACAGACCACTTTTGCATTTACCTGCGCATGTCTGCACATAGCTGCCACCAAAGTTTCAGACTTCTGTGTGACATTTTCATAGTTTCATCGTAATTATGGTTTAGCCGCCGCAGGCGTTTGCAGCAGTTTTAAGATCTACCAAGAGTTTCTCGTTGCTCAAATGGGTGTAATTTCTGATATTTTTGTGTTTCCCTCGTCTTCATTGCTTGATTTTTGCTGGCAAGAAAGTGCCACTCATAGCTGATGAAGGGTCACCCTGGTCTTCTTGTGATACACCGGCTCACCTGTTATTTATCTGGACCCTGGACCCTGGTCCCTGTCTACACCTCGGCGCACCCGCTTCGCGGGCGCCCCTTCGCCTGTTTCGTGGAGGAAACTGCACTCGACACCTGCGAGGACCATTGTGGACGGGAAGCGGCAGCTGGCGTGTTGGTGTTGGTGCTTCAGGGCTGCGAGTGTGCGGGGACTTCAATTCCCAGAAGTCCCTGCCAGACCGACTAAGTACTTCCGGTCCGCTCTCCCTGCTGGCCCGCCCCCCGCCCTCCTGAGGATTTAAAACTCCATCTCACTCCCGCAGCGCGGGACGCAGCCTGGACGAAGACCGGACAAAGAGCGGGCCGTTTGTGGCCGTTCGTGGGCGGTTGTGGTCCGGGTGGGCCCACTCCCCAATACGAGCTGAACTGACCAGGCCACTCACCCAGCCGGTATTGTGAGTACATGCACCTTAGTCAACCGGTGTCCTGCTCATCTAACATTGGCCGCCCACATCTTGAGTATAAACATTGTAGTGTGTGCTGGACATCTTTGGTGATATTTATCCTCTTGTTTTAGTCAGAGGTTCTTCCCTTACCTTTATTGTGAGTTTGTTTGCCTGTTTGTTCTTTCCCCAAAGTATGGCCTCCTTAAGGTCTGGCAGGAAGGTGGCTAGAAACAGCGTAGGGGGTCAGGTTACAGGGACCCTTGACAACTTCATTACTAGAGCTTCTCGTGTTCTTGAACACGAAATTTTGTTAACAGAAAAAAGACTGTCCCTAGAACTTTCTGCCAAAAGATCATCCCTTGGCAATATCATGTTGGCTGTTTCGCCGGTATACAGTCAACCTCAAATTCCCTCTACTGGTGATACTTTAAATGTACAACCGGACACCCACGACCATTGTCCGTTGGCGGATATTCAGGAGATAACTACTATCCCTGATACCAGTAGTGTTCTAACCACTGACAGTACTGTTATCCCTCAACTTACCACCGACCAGCAAATGATCCAGGTTTCCGAGGCCAGGCACATTCCAAGTAAAAGGAAACGTTTGGGAGCACCCCTTAAGGGGAAACGAGCTAAAATCCCCAAAGCATCCAATACACACAAATCTGCACCTACAAGCGAAGTTAATAATCCTGCAACGTCTGCTAGTTTACATTTGGCATCTAGTGGATCGAAGTCCCCGTTCCCATCCCCTGTTCAACCAAATGCAGATTCTCTTACCTGTGATCTTCTCAAGCCCATAGAGAAGTTATTTAAATCATTACTCCTCCCATTATTGGAGCGAGTTACGCGTCTAGCCTCATCACTTGAGAGGCTAGAGGGTATGGTATATGCTAACACGTCCCTGCTGGAGAAGATTGCAGTGTCTTCTGTCGACCATGCAACCTCCTCTAACAATGACATTGGAGATAAACCTAGGACTGCCTCTACCGCCCATTCATCTCTGGATGGAGTTCTACCTAGCATCCCGACACACAATGTTCAGGCGGTGGACGTTCCATGTCCTCAAGCTAATATTGAGGTCCCGGGAGAAACAGAATGTAATACCATCCCCGAGGCAGCTGTTCCATATCAAAACTTTCCGACTATCAATCTCCCACCTGAGTCGCAGCCATATACTATTATTTTGTTGGATGTACCCCGGCTTCCCCAGTCAAAGTCTGAGTGTCATAAAGACCTAAAGAATAAAGTCTCACACTGGCTAAATACCAACAGGCCTTTACCTACTGGTTTACGGACTGAAATAATGACCGTCCGCAGGGTATGTTGGCTGGGCAACAGAGCTAAACAGGTGCAGGGTGACTGTGTGATCATAAATTTTCGTGACCCAAGGGTTGTCAGGCATATCTGCTCCTTTTCTAACACCCAGAGAGGGACTGGCATTTCTACAGTGGATTTGACATATTTTTTCCCATACAACTCCACTGTCATTACACGGGATATGTCCTATGCCTGGGAAAGGGTTAATAGGCCTTCCTACTACCAGTTAAGGCCGGAATTCCTTCTTCCCCTGTCAAACTTTTACACACCCTTGAGCTCATTAGATGGGGTTGACTGACAGTTACCCCACCTGATAGATTTGAATAACTTGTGGGAAGTTTGTTCTAGTACAGATAACCCAGTGCAAACAGGGAGCGGGTGTTCTGGGGGGGCACAAGTTGGTTTGGCAAATACGTCTTCCAATACTCAGTTTTCCCGCCCAACTAGTGCGTCTCAACCCCAAAATGATCCCTCTCCAACTATAAGCGAGACTAGGGGCCCCACAAACACCAATATTAATATCGATACTACCCCAACATCTGTAGTACCATGTACAATGTCACTTAGTTCTATGCCCCTGACCCTGGTTTCGTGGAATGTTGCGGGCCTTGGTACCAGGGTATCCTCTGAAGAATGGGTAAGTTGGGTTGACACCCACGACATCCTGGTTTTCCAGGAGACATGGGCTGTGGACCCGATCTATCTCTCAGGGTATGTGAATTTTTCCAAGGGGGCAAGTCGTGGCACAAGGGGCCGACCGTCTGGTGGGCTTTGCATTTGGGTTAAGCAATCCCTTGGGTATTCAATCAAGGAAATAGCTATTGATAGCCCTGATCTATTAATTATTTCCTTGCAACATGATAATGATCCTGTAGTCCTAATTGTAAATATTTATAACAGAGGCCTCCCCGGGGGACGGGGCACAAATACCTTTCTATTATTAGATGGGTTTCTTGACACTATTGATATGCTTACAAATGTTTTTATTGTGGGTGATTTAAATTGCTGTTTTGAACCCTTGCTGTCCATTCTAGACTCATTAACCTGGGAAGTAGATGTAATTTTAAATATTCCCTCCCTCGATCTTCCACCTATTAAGAGGTGGACTGAATCAGCCACACAATGGATGGGACTTTGTATGGAGCGGGGATTCAGGGCCGCCAATGGGAGGACTGCCTCTGACAGGGGTGGAAAGACGACCTTCTCAGACGGCCGTCGTTGTAGTAGCAGAATTGATTATGCCTTAGTTAAAATCGAGTTCTGGTACACTTTAAGCGATATGGCGATATTAGACCGCCCGGAGAGTGATCATAATCCGTTGGTTTTAAGTCTCTTACTCTGTCCAGCCCAGAGAGCCAAAGCCACAGAACTAGTCACTGCGGAAGCTGTCTTAACTAATGACCAACGGAGGGTACGTTGGGACAAAGTTGCAATGGATGCTGAATTAGTGCATAGGATCAGCTCCATGGTTTCCGGTGCCCTGGTGGACATTCAGTCTCTTCAGAACACCGAGGATGTGAGTAGTAAAGCATCATGCATACATGATCATCTTTTCACTGGGCTTAAATCCCTGTTTTTAAAACCGTGTAAGGCCAAGAAATCCTTAACTCCAAAAACATCGTCCTGGTATAATAAATCCTGCCGAGAATCTTATTGCAAACTAAAATCTGCCATTGCTAATAAAGAAATAGATAAGGTCAGATTGGCCAGGATAAATTATAAAAAGGTGAAGGCCAAGGCAAAACAGGAGTGGGATAATGATCACTGGAACAACCTCCTGGCTGCCAGCAAGCACAGGAACCTAACCCTCTTCTGGCATACTGTTAAGTGGGGTAACAGCCAGAACAGCCAGGTCCCTTCCAACCATGTCCCCCCGGAAGCCTGGGTGACTCATTTTGAATCCCAATTCTCAGACCCCACAGTTGTCGAGGGGCCTGCCCCAGTTATTACAGGTGATCCTTCCCTCTCCACGTCTTTAAATTTTGACTGCGCTGAGGTCGAACAGGCTTTAAGTAAGGTTTCAAGCGGCAAGGCGCCGGGCATGGACTGTGTTCCTGCTGATCTCTTTAAATCTGATACATCGAACTGGGTGCCCTACATCGCACACTTAGCCAATGCCGTAGCCAGAGGGTCAGACATCCCAGATTCCTGGGGGGGGGCTGAGATTCTCCCCATTTTCAAAAAAGGTGATCGTTCATGCCCGGGGAACTACCGCCCAATTAGTCTTATCGACTCGGTCCAGAAAATTATCGCTAGAATGATCTTGGCACGACTCCAGGCTTGGATTGAGCAGGAGGACATCATCTCTCCTCTCCAAGCCGGTTTTAGACCGTGTACCAGTACCATCGACCAGGCTTTCAAATTCCAACTGATTGTCTGGAAAACGGTCTATTTGTGCGGCGGTACTTTATATGCTGCCTTTGTAGATCTCCGGTCAGCATTTGACCTAGTCAATAGAACTAAACTTTGGGGCGTACTGGCGGAGCTTGGGCTTCCCCCAGCTCTTTTGAATATCATCATTAGGCTTCATGATAACAACTACGCTCAAGTCCGCTGGGGGAAACAGGGCCAGGTTACTGGACGGTTCAGGGTGAATCGGGGTGTCAGGCAGGGGTGTGTGCTTGCTCCTACTTTGTTTCTATTGTTTATCAACAGTGTTGTTAAGTACTACTCCAACACATCGACGGACGCTCCCACGCTTGGAGGTATTAAAATCCCACTCCTTATGTTCGCTGATGACACCCTACTTCTTTCTCAGACCCTATCAGGACTACAGGCGGCACTTAATATCTTTACACATTTCTGTTCCGATTTTGACCTGGCGGTCAACGTGTCCAAAACCAAATATATGGTTTTTAATAAAGGGAGAGGCATAAAGGGACATGTTTTTATGGACAAAGTTCTGCTTGAGCGTACGCACATTATGACCTATCTAGGTGTAGCTTTTGAAAATAAGCTGGATTGGAGGCCGCAAGTTGATGTTCTATCTTTAAAATTTGCCCAGCTTTCTGGCTGCCTAGTCAAAGAACATAAGCAATCAAAGTCGAGAATGATGGGCCCCCCCATTAAAATCTTTAATGCGAGGATTAATTCTGCGATCCTCTATGGTGCTGAGCTCTGGGGTTTTGCAGATCTTTCTCCTTTGATTAAGGCACAATACAAATTTTTCAGATTACTTACGGGCCTCCCATGCTCCACCCCAGTCAAACCCCTCCTGCTGGACCTTGGGTGCCATTCGTTTGAAGACATCGCGAGGTTTAAGCCTCTGGCCTTCTGGAGGCGTTTATGGACTGTCCCTGAGCTGGACCTATATGCAAAGGCCTTCCTTGATGTGCGCTCTATTCTAGGGGCTGGCAACATTCCGTGGTTCAAACAGACCAGGCTGCTCCTGGAATCCATGGGATTGGCCAACTTATGGATCGACCCAGTTAACAACCCCTTTCCCTCCAAGAAAGACTTCAAGAGTCTTTACTGGTCTATGGTGCAGCAGAAACATTTTAATACAGTCACTGCTGAGTCCCTGACGGGAAGGTTCCTGGCCCGCAAAAGAACCCCATTCCTCGAGGCATACTGGGATACCATCACCAGACCTTGTGACAGGAAACTGTATCATCAATTTAGGGTAGGCACACTCCAGACTAACTCTTTCACCAAAAAGTGGAAGGGTATGTCTAGTGACTCTTGTAAAAGTTGCCCTGACTGTATTGATTCTGTTGGTCATATTTTCTTTGTTTGCCCTGCCTATGCTGCACCTCGTGCTAAATGGCTCAAGCCTTTATGTCAAACATTGGGCACTAGGCAAGGGTTAGAAGCCCTTGAAATGTTGAGATTTGAGCCCAGTGAATATGTTGCTATTGCTGTTGCCAAGTTCTTGGCATGGGTTTGGTTTATTCGAAACAAGAGGCACTAAGTCATTGACCCATTTTTAACCACCTTGATTATGTTTCTTTTTAAAAACCGTGTTTTTTATAACATGTATTTACATTTTTAATGTTTTGTAAATGTCTTTTATGATGAAATGCATCGACAATAAAGACTAATGAAATGAAATGAAATGAATGAGTCACTCAAAATTACACTGAAATTATTCAAATGCCACAAATAGCAATCTGAAACCTTGGCAGCTATGTTTACACAACTAAACCTTGGAAAATCATTGCGGTATTAAGTGCACGAGAATTGACAGAAGGTAATACAAAACAATATCATACAGTGTCCACATCTTAAATAAACAAGCTAATATGGCTGTACTTATCTGGCTGCAAAGCAGCAAAGAAAGAGGACTCAAAATAGAGTTGACAGTACTTATAGGGGTTGCTCAATCATGATTGGGACATGTGATATGAGACTATAAGGGTTACACAAGACATTTAGTTTTGTTTTAATTAAGGTGATTGGCTGCTGATATTGAGTGAAGAGTAGAGAAACATAATCGGAGCCTCTGGTAATGACACAGAATAACAATTAATAACACGCCCTCGGCAACCACCACTTTTTGGGTTATATGCTTGGAAGAAACGTCCACTTGCAAACGTTGTTCTCCACGAGGGCAGCCACACAGAAAAGTAGTAAAGCCTCTATTGTAGGGCATTCTAATCCAATCCGATTAAATGTGGTCTCTCTCTCTCACCCGTCAAGACATGTGGCCCATTCCAAAAGGGCGGTCGCAGTAACTAGCCAGGAGCATGGAGATGGAAAGGAGACTAGATCTCACGCGAAGACCGAGGTCCGCGCACGCGCGTGTGGTTTCCCTTTCCTCTCAGGGCTGTGTTCGTAGCATTGGGCTCCTTTGCCGAGGGCCCTCCCGCAGCCATGCCGACCGGCGACTACGAGTGAGTGGAAGACTGCCGAGTATTTCTTATCACGGGGAGAGGGGAGAGGGGGTTGAGTGGAGCTCCGTGTCTTACCCCATCCCTCTGTTTTACAGCTCGAAGCCCAGCTGGGCAGACCAAGTGGAGGAAGAGGGCGAGGATGGAGAGTCCGGGAGCCTTCCGCTGCTCGCTTCCACTGAACTACCCAGCTCCCCGGGTGAGTGCCAGGTGCGCGCACGTTAGCATACAGGCCTTCAGAAAGTGACATGGTGTCCCGAATACATTAAAGCGGGAACTATGCAACAGCGGACGGTGACATGAGGGATATGGCACTTCGGGAACAGACGTGGGACAGCGATCGGGACTTTTGTGACGTGCTTGAGTAGGATTTGTGATATTAACGTGCAGATAAGGGCGGCCAGCCATCCCGTATTTTGAAGGTTTGTCCTACAGTCGTAGTTCCGCAGCCAGCATAGAGGTACTTCGGGACACATATAGTCTTCTATTTTTTGTCCATCATACTTTTAACCCTAGCAAAAGTCAAGCAACTAACTGTTTCAAACCATTATTCCGTATATTGCGCCATTGATTAGGACATTTTGCGGACACTTGCTTTTTTGCAGTATCTTACTTTAGTGACATTTAATAGTTACATCCGTATAAAAAGGATTCTGGAGGGAATAAAACACGGTGCATGCTCTCCTAATCACCGCAGCATAAGGCTCCTCCTTTTACCGACACCACCGTACTTTGAAAGAAAATAAATGTTGGACAAGAGGGGGAGTTTGGGGCGGCTAGGTTTTTAAGTGTTTCATGTTTATATGGAAGAAATCTGCATGTATTGTAAAAATGCCTGTGAGAAATGGACTAGAGAGAATCATCTCGGCAATTCTACCAGACAATAAATATGGCTGACACCCTATGTTCAAGACACACACAAAGTCAACGTCTGGGCTCGATGGGGCCACCAACAACTGTAACATTCAGAAAGTGATTTGGCAACCCCTTAACGATGCTGGAAGGCAAGTCACCATATTCCTGAGTTAAATAAATTGCAACACCCTAATAAATGCATACTACCGCATTGTAGTTGCTGCCAATTTCTTTGGAGCAGAGTAAAAACAGAAATGCCCACAATCGCAGGCTATTGACCCTATGTCGGTACTTGAACCTGATTCCACACTTCCAAAGTTGGCAGCTCTGGCCATTTGGCCACATCTCCTTTGCTGCGTCTCCACTGTTACTTCTGCTAACTTTTATTAAAGTTTGTTGCATGAGGGATACTCGCTGTCAGTTTGAATTAATTCAAGTTTTACATTGCACAAGGCACTTTTAACTGGCTAAACCTCATGTTACTTTAGCAGTACAACACTTAAGCACATTACAGGCTTAACACATTGTAGTTAAGAAAGTGTGTTACTTTATGCTGCAGCAATGGCTATCGCAGGGCTTGTATCCTGCGGTTTACCAGTAGCTGAAGGCATTCTTAATCTTCTTATTCCTTCTGGGCATCGAATGAAAGTCCTGGAGCTGTGTGATAGTCGGGCTCGGCCGACGTCCTCCACACTTTTAGCTTGTGATTGGTGGACTGTGAAGATAATGCATCTGTTCACTATTTATTTTCATTTATTAAAGATGTTGGGCTAGGTAGATGTGGCAGCTGGTGGTTACGTTTTAAACATAATGGTTGGTTTGTAGATGCTAGTGCAACAATAGTCCCTCACCAACACTTACTTTAAATTACAAGCTTTCAGAATGCTGAAAAATAGCTGACTAAAGTGTCATTGATTGTTACTATAATGTAACACACCACCCGGGGGCCTGATTTTTATGTTAGCGGAAAGAGAACTCTGGTGTGATGGAGTTCCTCTCCACCAGCATTGTGGTCTGCCCGCTCGATTTTAGAAGCAAGGGGACCATGGTTTGATGACCGCAAGGAAAAACCTTTCGATAAGGGGCATTGAAAAGTGATCGGTGTCCCCTTTTTTCTTTTTCAAAAAGAAAATCTGGCTTTGTTTTTTTTTTATTATAAAAAAAAACTTTGTACGCTTGCCGAACAGCTCCGTCATTTTGACAGCCGTATGGCAAATTTAGTGCATTGACAGGAAAGTTCGAGCCAGATTCCTGGCTCTGCTTGAGGTACTCTTGGAACATTGAGCCCAGAAAGAACCAAGCTTTAACAGGAGGGATGTAGTTTAGTGGATACAGCTGCCGCCCATGTAACATTCGGAACCATGTTCAAATCCTGACATCTGCTCAGCATCCAGTGAATCTCATCACATGTCCTTGTTTCAGTCTGTGATGCTCCCTTATGTCCTTTGGCTACGTTTACACTATGTAAACTGCCAAAAATATGTGGATTCTGCCTGTCACCCATGCTCTAATCTCATCCTCTGAGACTTAAGAACAAAGCATTAACCTTTGATGTCAGAAAGAGATGCCCATCTAGTGGCTTTATTACACAGCGTGAAACTGAAAAATCTGGGATCAATCGTGGCTTCCCTATTTGACGAAATTGTGTGATCTTAGGCAAACACTTAATTTTACTTAGTGTTCTTTTTGTTCTTTTCGACACGAGAGCACCTTCAAATGTATGAATTAACAGTTCTCAAAGTAGACATATAATCTAATGTACTAAAGTGAAGTGTCTGATTTTGAGGACAGCTCAAGGGACGAATGGGGGGATGAGGGAAAAGCAAGGAGTAGTAAAAAAAATAGTTCAAATATAGCAGACCATACCTCACAAAAGCTTGTACTTGTCTTCTGGAAACTCTTAAAAAAAAAAACTGCTGATACTGGCCTGGCTCCTTCGCTTTCCCCTGTCCCTGAAGTAACTCCAGTGAAAGGGAAGAGGAGAAAGATCAGAGGAAGGACATGTTAAATTATTAAAAGCACATTTATGGTTGTGGGCAAACAGCTAAGAGACATGCCGTTCTGCTATCACACTGACGAACATAATAGCGTGGTAGATTTAGGGAAACTAGGCAGCCTGCATTAAAACAATACCTAAATCAAGGAAGCTTCGCGTAAGCTTTTTCACAGCACCGGGGTATGAAATTGTGGGCATTCCGCACGTTGCCCATTTTTGCAGTAAATATGCGATTTGCGAAAAGCTAGGAGATCTGCTTTGAGCTGTAAAAGTGAGGTGGGAGCCCCAGCACAAGAGTCCTCCTGCATAGTGCAGCTTCAAAAGTGTGTTGAGTCAAAATGCAAATCTTGCCACTTGCTGATAAACAGCCATTAAGGTGTGAATAAAAACAGTGTCGGGAATCTGTACTGGGAATTAATTTTTTCCACTGAGCTGGTTTCTAACTGCTGTCACATTGTCAGATAAGTGGACAGAGGTACAGGGATAGTATAGTATGATTTGTTCTGGGTCACTCAGTTTGTTAAAATAACAGACTTGAGAATGCAGCACACTACTACCTGCTGCTAAGGCTATACATTTACCAATGTATTGTATTTTGGTGAGTATACGCACTTCTCCACTCCTCCAGGTAATATCCTGTCTGTTTTTAACCATGCATGTACAAGCAGCTTTTACATTGATCTCAGGTACTCTGTTTTGCCAAAAGGGAGAAAAGCAATCAGTTAAAAAATGGATTACCCAAGAGCGCACAATTTGGCCAAATGGGGGGCCAAGATTAAATGAAGTCTCCCGTGTCCACATTTCCCGCTAGACTACTTCTCGGGTGGCAGTGATTCTGATGGTAAGGCCAAGTGGCTGTTCTTCACAGGGGAGTGTCACTGTGTTGTGGCCCTGTCACACTTTTAGAATACAGTGTTTATTTCCTCCTAAGAGTAGTTGTACGTTTTCTGAACAAGTCTTTTCAAAAGTTGTAATAGCGAGCAGGCCAGGCTTACTCCAGGAGGCAGTGAAGAGATGAGAACTCAAATACAGTATAAATTGTAATCCCATTCAGTAAGCTAAATCTCCGGTTGAGCTAGATCTTTTAAGATGGCATGATTTAGAAGACGGGGACTTAGAATGAAACTCAAAAATGAGGTATGTAACTTATGGTTCCTACTCCCCAACAAACATGATTTGGATAAATTGCAGATCTCCATGGCCCTGCACAATTCAATTCCAATAGATCCTATCATTTTAATGAATTCCTTGTTTTGGGAAGTTTATATGTTACATATAAGCAATTCCAAGATTACAAAACAAACATTCACCACCAAATATATGTCTAAAACCATTCAAATGTGTATATATATTGGTGTCTTTTGCCACTTTATAGTTAGGGTTATCAGAGGGAGGGATTTTTTTTGTATTTTTGTCCCTTAATTACTTTCCACCCGTTTGAGTGTTTGATAAACTCTGCAGATCTGTTGCACCTGTTTCATTGTCAGAAGACTGAAAGTTTCGCATGGTCTTGAAATCCAATGCATTTTACATAGACCATTGTATTTTGTGTAGCGCAAAAACGGCCAGTCGGATTTTGCTGAAATTTGGCCGCATTAGATATTAGTTTGCTTAGACAATTCTTTGGGGGTACAACAGGTAATTAGAGTAAGTATTTTTAAGTTATAAGGTTTTTCAACTTAGTGATCTCTTGTAGCACAATACTACTAAAAGTAGCAAGGAAGCCCAAAAAATAAACTAGACTGCATATGTAAAGTTTCAGATTTACTACATGAACAACTGAAAGACCCATTTATGGTCACATGCTAATGGAAACCTATAAACCAATATATAACGAATATAATACATCTTAATCTACATAAGTTTTCTTTCTGGCTCACAAAATAAAATTGGCTCAACCAGCCAAACAAAAACATCTTTGTTATGCACCACTGTGCAAAAAAATCCTACATTGACCCAAGTACTGAGCCACTCAAAATAATATTTGAAGGACATAATTAGTTACTAGGAAAAAAATAATAATCTCAATTTTTATAACAATGATTGCCTTTCATTTACTTTGGCCTTCATATGTAGCACAAGCCTACTAAGGAATCCCAAAAAATAAACTAGACTGCATAAGTAAACTTTCAGATTTACTACATGAAGTGAAAGACCCATTTATGGTTGCATGCAAATCGAAACCTATCAACAAATAAATAACAAATAGAATACATATTGATTTTCTTTGCATGTTCTTAAGCTTACAAAATAAAACTGGCCCAACCAGCCAAACAAAAGCCATCCTTCTTATTTTTCCCTGTACAACAAAATGACAAATTTACCAAGCAGTGAACCAGACAAACTACTATTTGGACGACCTAATCGGCCACTAGGAAAAAATATTAACCTCAAATCCTACTAAAAGCAAGGAACAACAACAAATAAATTATACAACATAGGTAAAGTTTCCGATTTACTATATGAACAAATGAAAGACCCATTTATGGTCTCATGCTAATGGAAACCTATTAACAAATATATAACAAATATAATGCATCTTAATCTGGTGCACAAAATAAAACTGTGCCCACTAAACAAATCAAAAATCGTCTTCCTTATGTACGTCTGTGCAACAAAATGGAAAAGTGACCTAGCAGTGAGGTACACAAACTACTATATGGCGGGCATGATAATTGGCCATTGGGGAAAAAATCTTAATTTTTATAACAGTGATTGACTTAGATTCACTTTGGCCTTCATATGTAGCACAATCCTACTAAATGTAGCAAGGAAGCCCTAAAAATAAACTGCATTGGTAAAGTTCCAGAATTACATGAACAACTAAAAGACACATTTATGGTCACATGATTATGTAAACCAATAAACAAAATACATAACTAATACAGTAGATAAAATGAAAGAAAGAAATCACATTAAATCTCTAGTTATGATTAGTATTCCCAGAGATAGTAATTCTTCGGATATTCGCTCCCTAATAACTTCCCACCTGTTTGACGAATCATCACAACACTTTCCATGCCTCTCTCATTTTCTACATGTTGAGGTGATGTACATTTTTGTGGTAATTCGTTAAGGGGGTGCAAAAATAAAAGGGGTCCCAGACGCGTTTTCCCCCAATGCATTTTCCATAGACTATTGTTTGCGTAGTACGAAAACGGCTGAATGGATTTATATGAAATGTGGCAGTATTATATATTATGGTGCAGAGATGGTGCTTTTTGGGTAATGTAGTTAAGTAGGGTAAGTATTTTTTAAGTTATAAGGCATTTAAATTTAGTGATATCTGTCACCGCTTTGCTTCCTCAGAATTTCACAAACGTTTGTGAAACAACCGCAATACATGGCTGTAAACTTATTTAAAAATATATTTTAAAAAAATATATAAATAAACTTTCCTTGCTATTACTACTTAAAGTGGTAATAGGTAGGGACCCACTACAAACCTATATCCGAGGCCCTAACACTGAACACAGCCAAAATGTAGCAAAAACAATATGGCAGCCTTTTCAGGCTCTAAAAACAGCCATTACCCAATTATCTACTGGCTTGTCATCGCCATGTACCAAGGTATACTGCAAAGTTATCAGAGCCCAAACTATAACTAAGGCCTTGCTGTATTATTGGATTGCAGTACCCTTGCGTTACTCGTGGTGTCGCATGGGCAATGCAAGAGTTTAGTCAGATTTCCAAAGGAACTCAAGGCCACAGTGCACGGCGCTGCATTAATTGGTAAATCTGGTGAAATGCAAGACAGCGCAATTCACTGTTTTGCGTTAAACTGCATACCATAATGTAGATTGCTGCTACATTTCATGTATATCTGTATGCCTCACCACTGTAATCACTCCACTATACGCTATTCCACTCTGAAACTCCACTCTGCGCTATTACACTGTACGCAACACCACTCCACTGGATGCTACTCCATTACCTTCTATTCCACTCTACACCATTCTACTTAATGCCACTCCACTCTACTTTACTGTATGCCACTCCGTTGTACGCTACTCCACTCCAGTGTATGGCCCTCTACGCCACTTCATTGTACCCTACTCAGTTGGACCCCACACAAATTTACGCCACTCCACTGTTTTCTAGTACACTTTACCCCATGCCACTGTACATCACTTCACTGTACACCACTGCAGTGTATGCCACTTCATTCTACCACACTACACTCTATGATATTCCAATGAATACCACTCCACTGTATGCTATTACACATTGCCCCATGCTAGCTTACGCTTCTCCAGTCTACACCATTTCACTGTATGCCACTGTACACAACTACACTATACGCTATTCCAGTCTACGCCACTCTACTGTACACCACTCACCTCTACACCATTCCATTGTATGCCTCTCGACTATACACGCTCCACTCTATGCCACTCCAGTGTACACCACTCTACTCCACTCCATTCTACGGTAGTCAATTGGACGCCACTCCACGTCATTCCACTATATGCTATTTCATTCTATGCCACTCTAGTGAACACTACTCCAGAATATACCACTCTCCTATTCTACTCTACGCTATTCCACTGTACGCCACTCCATTCTATGCTATTACATTGTACACAACTTCAATCTTTGCTCCTCTACTGTACCCACTCTACCCCACCCCACCGTACGGCACTCTGCTGTATGCTATCACACTCTACCCCACAATATCCCACCCCACTCTACTCTACTCCAATATAGACTTATACACTTTGTGCCACTTCACTGTACGTTACTACACTATACGCCACACCACTGTTTGTCACTCCAGTCTACGCTACTCCACTTCATGCCACTCCACTGTACACTTTTCCACTCTGCCACTCCAGTTTACTCGACAAAACTGTAACTACACTCTATGGCACTCTATCGCTGTACACTCCACGGTCCTAATTTGAACTTGCCTCCATACCTGTACAGTCTATTGTACAACACTCTGCTCCACGACCTTTTCCAACACTGTATGACCCAGAACTTAACTCTACCATGAGACACCACTCCAATTTATAAGTTTCCTCTACTCTGTTACTTTAATGTTTGCCACCCCCCTCTACGTTAACCCCTTCAGCGCGGCGCGGATTACCGCGCCCTGCTGAAGGTTCCGTGCGCGGGTGGGGCCGCGACGGAGCGGTTCCGTCATGCGCACAGCGCAACCAACGCGCATGACGGAACCGCTCCGTCACTCGCATCGAAGGGGTTAATCCACTCTACCCTACTCCACGCCACTCCACTGTACAGTATTCTACTGAGCGCTCTTCCACTGTATGCTATTCCACTTCACAGTAATCCATTCTACGCCACTCCACTCTATGCTGCTCCATTGAATGGCGCACTCCTCCACTCTATTTAACTCAACTCTATAAGTCTGCCACACTCTATAGCACTCTACAACATTCTACTCTTCTCTATCCCAATACACACTACTGTCCGACTCTGTACTCCACTCTGACCGTACACTCAAATGTACAGCACTCTATTCCACTGATACTTTTCTACGTGACACAACACTCCAGTCTACTGTACGAGATGCTACTCCAATTTATAAGTTTACTACCTGCACGCCACTCTACGACACACCTAGACACTATTGTACTTTACACCACTACACTCCACGTCACTTTACAACACAGCAATGCTCTTTATTGTACTTTATTCCACACTACATTACACCACTCGACTCTACTTTAATGTACAAGACTTTACCTCACTGTATGCTACTATACAACAATCCACTCTGTGCAGCCCCACTGTTTCACACACTACTGTACTCTGTGTAAATCCACTCTACTACACTGTATGCCACTCTCCGACACTTTACTCCTGTCTATACCCCTTCATTCCACTGTATTATATGGTATACCACTGTAAAACTCTCTACTCCACTGTACAATATTCCAGTCCACTATAGGACACGTTACGCAGCTCTTTGTATGCCACTGCACCCCACTTTACTCCACTCGAGACCCAGAACTCTACTCCACTTTATGCTACTCCACTCTATGCCATTGTGCTCTATAATGCTGTATGCCAATCCACTGTACCATACTCTACAACACTCTACTGTTCACCACTCCATTGTGCAAAAATCAGCTAGACTGTATTCTACTCTGTTGTAGTCTACATCAGTTTCCAATAATGTAAGACACCCCACTACACTCTACTGTACAACACGGTACTCCAGTTTGACACTTTACTCGAAACACAACTCCAATCTACATTACCCTACTCTAGTGTACGCCACTCTACTACAATTTGTCCCACTCTGCACCACAATACTGTACGTCACTCCAATGTGTGTGCAACTCCACTCGGTACGACACACTATGCCACTCTCTACTCCAGTCTATGCCCACCCACTCTACGCTGTTGTAATACAATGTATGACACTCGACTACACGCCACTCAACCTTTTTCTACGATACGCTACTCTGACACGGCACTCCTCTCTACAACACTCTCCTCCGCTGTACTTTGACACTCCACTTGGAAATTCAGCAAAAGAGCTGTTCTAAGTTGTAAATAACATACCAACCCACTTGCATGCAGCTCGGCTAGCATAGCCTCTCAAACACTGTCACTACTTGGCTTCATATTTTGAATTAAAAATAGACTATTTCTATAGTAACTTTCACAACGACCCATCGGTGTCAACATATATAGATCTAGACAAGGCATCTGGAAGTAGCTTTCAGGCTATGCTAGAAAGATTTGAACCTATCACCCAGTCTCAAGTATTGGATCTTCTGGTTACAACAAAATCCGGGTCTCCAGCAGATCTCTGCCCCCCTCATATCACAGCCTTGCTATCTAGTTCTCATGCTCCGGCGGTCACAGCTCTATGCAATCTATCCCTGCAATCAGCAACATTGCCTAAAGATTGGAAAACCACTTTTGTTACACCTATTTTTAAAAAAGCTGTTGGCTAGTCCTATGGAAGTATCAAACTATGGTCCTATTTCTCTGTTGCCCTCGATTAGCAAACTGCTAGAATCTCATGTCCACAGACAACTCTCCTCATACTTAGAAGCACATCTGCTTTGCTCTGCTCAATCTGGTTTTCGCCCCGCTCTTAGTACAGAAACCACTCTTGTAGCGGTAGTCGGTTCACT
The DNA here is from genome assembly GCF_964204655.1 of Triturus cristatus. Taxonomy (NCBI): domain Eukaryota; kingdom Metazoa; phylum Chordata; class Amphibia; order Caudata; family Salamandridae; genus Triturus; species Triturus cristatus. The sequence continues at coordinate 125,654,246 of NC_140586.1, read as the reverse complement.
TAGTGTCTCCTTGGATGCAGGTACACTCATGATGTTGGTCCTGCTCGATCTGTCAGCAGCATTTGATACCGTGTCCCATCCCATTCTGATCCAATGTATGTTTGAGATGGGAATACACGGTACTGCATTGAACTGGCTAAAAGTCTTCCTTAAGAACAGAACTCAAAAAATCACACTGGGTCCTTTCCAATCTAAGACTGTCTCTAGGAAGAGGAGTGCCTCAGGGCTCAGCTTTGAGCCCCACTCTTTTTAACATCTATTTCTCCCCTCTGGCTCAGCTGGTCAAGCCTTTCGGTTTTGAAATACTCTCATATGCTGACGACACACAATTGATTATTGCACTGGGACCTGAGGTAGAGAATGTTGAAACCCGTTTCACCACATGTATGAGAAACATTGCCAAGTGGATGTCCTTAAACTGTCTTCAGTTGAATGGAGGAAAGACGGAGATTATATTGTTTGGAAAAGCACAGTCTCTATGGACATCGGATTGGTGGCCAACGGAACTTGGTCCGGCGCCTTGCCCAAAAAATACAGTAAGAAATCTGGGTGTTATGATAGATAATAAACTATCGATGAAAGAGCAAGTCACTGCCACTTGTGGCTCGTGTTTTGGGATAATGCGCCTCCTTACGAAAATATTCCAGTGGCTCCCGGTGTCCTCCTGGAAGACCCAAGTCCAAGCACTTAAAATGAGTCACCTGGACTACGGCAATGGGCTACTTGCAGCATCTAACGAATCTCTTATATCTAAACTACAGGTAGTACAGAGCACAGCGGCCCAACTGACAAATAAACAGCCGTCAGGCACTCCATTTGTCCCCCTCCTTGGGTCCCTGCACTGGTTTCCTAGAAAGAAAAGAGCTATTTTTAAACTGCCCTTTAAAGCGAGGTCAGGAAGGGGTCCCCATTATCTGCTGGGCAAACTAGTTCCCTACTGCCCTCAAAGAAACCTTAGATCCAGCTTCTGCTTCAACCACAAGGTATTCGAACTTTAAAACACGGTGGTCGCTCCTTTTCATACCTCGCCCCATTCCATTGGAACCAGCTCCCATTTTATATTAGGGACTGCGCCGAGTTTTCAAGTTTTACAAAACATCGGAAGACCTGGCTCTTTTAATGGCACAGAACCGCTGTCTGGCTATCAAGCGCCGAGATGCTCTTCCGAGGACGAGTCGTGCGCTATACTAAATTCCTAACATAATATAACATACTCCACTCTGACACTCTACATCACCCTACTTCACTCTAAAAACACTCTACAACACCCTGCCCTACTGTTTGACACGTCATTCCACTGTAGAACTCGCTACTCTAGTTTTGATACTTAACTCCACTATATAAGACCTGCCACTACACTTTACTACACCGTATGATCCGCTACTACACCCTACTCTATTCCAATCTACAATACTCCCGTTTATGACAATAGACTTTACAACACTCTCCTCCACTGTACCATGTGACACTTCACATAACTCTCCACTTGCGACACTGGACTCTGATCATTTAAATCACATTATTAAAAAAAAAAAAAATTCAGACACAAACAAAGGTTAAAGCCTAGTTATAGTTAGGACAACATATTCTCCCTAAACAAACCACGTTTGAACTACACAAACTTAAAAAAATTCTCAAGATATAGTTATAACTTTTATTAACAATTTATCCCCCGCTTTCAAATTATTAGACGTAGCAGACCCCTTGACACGCTTTTTTCAGCTCGCTAACCAGGCAACATTAACTATAACTCGCCAATCCACCATGCACTGTTTTTACAAGTGATACTCCACTGTACAACACTACAGTGTGCGAGACTCACCACTACTCTAGTGCTCGACACAACACTGAATTATAAGGCACTCTACTCTACTGAACTTCGCTCTATGCTACTACACTCTACAACACACCATGCTACTCTATTCGATGGCCCTCCACCACACTCCATTTCATGAAACTCCAGTCGACAAAACTCAGCTCTACTGTTCGACATGCCACTGTACAACATGCTGCTCCACAATACGACGCAACACCTACTGTATTACCCTGTACTCCACTGTACGCTACGTCACTCTGCTCTACGACACGAGACTCTCGCACTCTCCTTCACTGTACTCTACTACACTCCACTTTGCGACACTCCAATCAGTGGCACTACACACTGCGATATGAAACAAATAAAAAAAAAATATTACATACAATATAAAAAGCAACGGTTATGGATAATTTAGAGTTAGAAATACCTTGTTTTCTTTCTATACAAACCCAACTTAAAATACTCGAACATGAGAAAATTGTAAAATTATAATCACAACTTCAATTTCTAATTTACGTACCACCTTCAAACTATTTTGTGCACCTCCAAACTGTCTTGTCACCTCACTCACCACATTATATTAACTATAACTCATGCCTTTCTGCTTGCATACTACATCACTTACAGCATGTGAAATCGTAGCATTCATAACACTTATAACTTCTCAAATTACATTATCACAACACAGATGGTAGAGTGGCTCGTTATAGTTGGCTTCAGTGCTTAATTTGAGCAGTTTTTTCCTTGTGCCTAACGCCAGTACTTAATACTTAGCACTGGTGCTTGTGACAGTCTTCCACAGGGGCGTGTTGCCTGCTAAATTTGGGTACGAGTGCTGTTTAATAATAGAATGTACATTAAGAATCACTGATACGTGCCACCCAAGCCAATCTTATAGCTTTGGGAGCCCTGAATAGTATGAGTTCTCACACTTGTAGGAGTGTGATGGTTAATAGATGTGTTGGTACTGTAATTGGCAGCGCTGGCAGAGGCAATGGATGGCGCAAGCTGTTGTCCTCTTGACAAGGACTCTGGCACTTATTGTGTTACAAATTAACCACTGGTTAGTGAGCTGAAAAGAGTGTGTAACAAGGTCCACTACTTATAATAATTTGAAGGTGGTAGAATAATTATAAATGAAAGTTATAACTATAACGTACATTTTTTTTTGTAGTTTGAGCTTTGTTTCTATAGAGGAAATACGTTTTTCTAACTGTTACCTTAACCTTAGTGTTTTTTAGGGAAATATATATTCTTGTACACAAACCACTTGATTATTGTTGAATGCTTTGTAGGACGGGTGCCTCCTTTGTGATTATTTGCCATCAAGTAATATTCTTTCTAAAAAACATCCACATTGGACCTAGGAGCACTCCGCGGGTTCCATAGCTCTTTATTAAAACTGTGTCGACCTGTTTTTGCGAGATCACGCCCTCAATACGGATTAACAAAAAAAGTATCAGTTTGCGTGACTTGAATGAGTCCCTTCTCGTTCTTATTGGACGACATATTATGGCTAGCAAAAGGGGACTGCATGTTGTTCATAATTTAATGAGTCATATGTGCCATCAGTGTTTTATTTAACATTAGTTGATTTCACTAATGATTATATTCCTGCCCATTTACATCATTTTAGTAATGTTTTTAAACCACAATGGATGTGAAGCATACGGCATGTGCGTTTGACCCACACTGTTCAATTTTGTGATTGCAGTGCCCCTTCCACTTTGACTGTTGCAAACTAAACTGTACCAGTTTGTATCCCTCGTCCAGCCATTAATCTGACTCCATGAAACACATACCTGTAAGTGCTGGTTTTGTAACCAACTTGATATTTTGTAATGTCCCAACCTTGTGTTAGCAGGCATCAATCAGAAGATTTGTAAAGCGCACTACTTACCCGTGAGGGTCTCTGGGCGGGGGGGGCGGGTGGTGCTGCTACTGCTCGAATAACCAGGTCTTGAGTAGCCTCCTGAAGGTTAGTAGGTCCTGGGTCTGCTGTAGGGGGATGGGGAGGGTGTTCCATGTCTTGGCGGCGAGGTGGGAGAACGATCTGCCGCTGGTGGTCGCTCCTCGGATGCGGGGGACGGTGGTGAGGTCGGCAGAGCGGAGCTGGCGGTTCGGGTGTAGGAGGTGAGTCGTCTGAGGTATGCTGGTCCAGTGTTGTGGCGTGCCTTGTGTGCGTGGGTGAGGAGTTTGAAGGTGATCCTCTTGTTGACGGGAAGCCAGTGCAGGTCTCTCCGGTGGGGTGTGATGTGGCTGTGGCGAGGGATGTCGAGCATCAGGCGTTCTGTATGCGTTGTAGTCGTTTCTGGAGTTTGGCCGAGGCTCCTGCGTAGAGGGCGTTTCTGTAGTCCAGCCTGCTGCTGACGAGTGCCTGGTTGACCGTTCTTCTTGTTTCGGTGGGGATCCACCTGTAGATTTTGCGGACGGTGTTGAAGCAGGAGGACGAGACGGCATTGACTTCCTTGGCCATGGAGAGTGTTGAGTCGAGGATAAAACCCTGGTTGCGTGCGTGGTTAGTGGGTGTCAGTGCTGCTCCCAGTTCGGTCGGCCACCAGGAGTCGTCCCAGGCTGAGGGGGTGGAGCCGAGGATGAGGACCTCCATCTTGTCGAGTTGCAGCCAGTGTCGAAGGCGGCTGATAGGTGCAATATTTCTTTACATGACTGTTCCTTCAACACCTTTTTGTCATCACAAAGCTTGGAATGATTAAATCAATTCAAGCCAGAACTGGCTCCAAAGCACCCTTGGAGCCAGAGTCATTATTGACCATCATTATGAACGACTGCCTGTCCAAAGGCTTAGTTAGGATCTGGAATTGTAAGTTTAGATTTTTGAAGTAAAATGCAGAATAGGAGGAAGCTTTCTATTAGTAAGGTGTATGCTTATAAAAGTTATTTTAAATTCATGTCTAAGTAAATCTTTACCCTTTAGGATAGGTGTGCTGTGTGTTTGGCTAAGACTAGCATTACATTTACCTCTTGAGTTTTGTGTGATTTGAATGTTCAGAATCTCTTAACTTGTATATTGTTGGCTTTCTTGAAGGATCTGGAAGTTCTGTCGCAGCTTCTTGGCACGGTTTTGCCTCATTGTTGGGATCTGCTTTTGGAGTATTCATCTATAAAATCTACTTCTATCTGTCAGATTCGACTGGCGTTTCCGCGGGAACGCCATGCAAGGAAGAGAGGTCCCGACTTCGTTAGGCCACAGCTGTGCCCAACTTAGTCACAGTACTCCAGGGGAAGAAGGGAAATTAGGGATGAAAAGAAAATGTCCCACGTCGTTCCCCACTCATGGACAGGACCAAGTAACCAGGAAAAATCCCTACCTGAAAAGAGAAGTATAGAGAAATATATAACCGGTGAATACTACCAGTTGACAAAATGTGTAATTGTCTATTACCTAGACATTTCCTTCTTCTGCTAGATGATTATAGAGTGGTTCATGTGGTGATAGTCTTTGTCTGGGAAAGGAAGAAATCTCAAAGCACACCTAGAAGTACAGAACAGAAATCAAGAAGGGGAGAAATCTAACACCCACCAAGAACTATTAGAAACACTTAAACAGGTATCTTAATAAGAGCGTTGGTTCCTTAAGAATTGATTCAAAATAACTTAAACACATGCTCAGTTCTTGAGGATTACTTAAACCCTCCTTGGAGTCGGGAAGAAATGACAGAGAATTCCTATATCTTTCGGGAATACTCTGTGGCGCAGTTCATAAATGATAGAAAATAGCAAAGGAAAAAACGAATCTCCAAGGGCCAGGTTCCCAACAGATTGGTAAATGGCACTTTTAAATCGGCAGCCTCTCCCGACTCTGACAGGAGCTGCTGCAGCGCGAATCGTTACCGCTCTTTTTCCCAAAACCAAATAGAAGATAAATCTCTGAACGGCTCCGACGCGATTTTTCACCGGATTTGTCCTCATTTATTTGATCTTAGCTTCCTAAGAGACCACTTTTGATGAGGAGCTCTGCGCCTCCGAACAATTCCTTACCAGGCCCTCCTAGACCTACGGCTAGGTTACCTACGTGTATTTTAATGTCCTGATGAAGACCCTGCGTGACGATTCAAAGTCGCACTTTTTGGGTTGAAACGTCGACGGAAAATGCTAGGACCAGTGCGAGACCTGTTTTTCATATAATTTCTGACTTATCCATGAAACAGTGTCCTTGTTTGCCCTCGATACTGGCCCTTCTTTTACATATTGTACATATAACAAAGTTCTGTATTTGTCCACTGTATATATTATGCACAATTTGGTCACCTATGTCACTCTGTCACAAATTCACTGACTCACTTTACAGTTTATTACCTTGGTAATCCTGCATTTCTAATGCCATTTGTGCTCTGCTATATAAATGATGTAATTTATATATAAAAAATGACATTATATTCTTCAAAACAAGCCTGATTTTTGATCTGCTTTCTAAGATTGTGTGGTTAACTTGATTGATTCCCCTTTTCTCCTTGACTCATCCTTTCGATAAAGCAATTGTTTTACTTATACCCGACAGAACCACTGTTTTCTTATAACTTTTAAATCGTAGGCATTTCATGTGCAGCGCAAGAGCGCTGTTATCGTCTTATGGCTGTGAAGGCTGCAACTTATTCTCGTGGCCAGGATTTCAGGCATGCAGCACCGCAGGAGCCGACTTGGAGGAATGCGACCTAATCACTGAGGTACTCGAGAAAACGCCTAGGGACACGAGGAAGACATGACGAGCAGGAACGCCGACACCTGGCCGGGCAGCGGAAGCCCATCTAGAGTACCCGGAAGTGAGGAGTGTAAGAAAGTGGGTTTCTGTTGCAGTAACACCCCCCCCCTTTTTTTCGCCTAATAGCTGATGCACTTTTCCTTGTTGTGCCCTGGGCTCCTGCCAATCAGGTGCCCAGGGCCTGTGTTCCTTCCCTAAAAACTGCCTAACATCCAAAACCCAAATTGGCAAACCCTGGCCACATGTCAGCCCCTGGTAAATGGTACCCTAGGTACCCAGGGCCTTGTGACCAGGGAAGGCCTCTAAGGGCTGCAGCACTCATTGTGCCACCCTTAGAGTCCCTGTACCCTAACACACACACACTGTTCTTGCAGGCTGAGTGTCTGGATACAAGACAAAACAGAGAGTCGACATGGCACACATCCCTGAGTGCCATGCCCACAACCTACACTGCCCTGGCATACATCAACCACCCCTCTAGCTGGGTGCCCTATGCCAGTGGTGTGGACACAGAGGCAGGAGCCCTGTGCCCCTACAGTACCCAGGTCCATTCCTGGGTCCTGTAAGTGCAGTGCTGCCAGCTAAGAGAATATGTGGCTGGGAGCTTGTCAAACACGAACTCCACAGCACCATAATGGCAGCCCTGAAGACTGAGAAGTTTGGTATCAAACTGCTCAGCACATTAAATCCACACTGATGCCAGTGTGTGATTTAATGTACAAAGCACCACAGAGGGCATCTTAGAGAGGCCCCCTGAATCCTAAACCTACAATCCACATCTGTTCTGAGGCTGCCTAGGCTGCCACACAGCAGACCTGTTGCTGGACCCCTGGGTAGGAGAGCCCCTGCTCTCCTGGGCCTGCAACAATGCACATCCTGGGCGAGGTGCTAAATCTCCTCCCCCAGGATGGGCAGGGGGAAGCTTCAAAGGCATTCCGCCTCTGTGAACTTCCCCAGGCCACTGCAATCCCCCACTCTGGCGGGAAGCTTGGCTGGAAACCCCAAATAAGGACAGGGGATGTGCCCGCCTGCCAACCCCACCCCTCAGCTGGGGGAGGCGAGGTGAAGCACATCTCCGGGTTCTCGCCATCTTGAAGATGGGAAGCCCTGCCAAATCAGGACTAGGCTCCTGCCCCCCTCCCACAGGAGAGAGGCAGGATAGGGGGTGTACCCACCCCAGGACAGGGACCCATTGGCCCCTGCCCTTCACCTACCTGTAACGCCCCTAAATCTAGTATTTAGGGGCATCCTGAACCTTCCTTCCCCAGATTCGAAACTACAAGAAGAACAAAGACCTGCCCTGCAGCTGCTAAAAAGAGGAAGACACCAACTGCTTTGGCCCCAGCCCTACCGGCCTGTCGACCCTTGATCCTGCTCCAGCGCAGCATCTCTTGTGGCCAGCAACCTCAGAAACCCCGGAGGACCTGGCTACCTTTTGAACTCTGATTCCCTGGGACTCCCATGAGTAGAGGCTCTACTCAAAACCTACCTTTCACCCCTGGCAGCAGCCCGGAACCGCGATCCCAGCCCACTCTGGCCCAGCCTGGCCGGTGCAGATGTGAACTAAACCCACGAGGACGACCCCACGGCGACTGTGACCCCGAGTGCGGCACCCAAGGACCCCCCGCGACAATCCTGAAAAAGCCTGCAGCCTCAGAACAGTGTGCCACCCCAACCGCGATCAACAGAGGGTAAGATTTTCCGACACCAAAAGGCACCCCACGGCCCTCTGTGTCCAATCCCAGGGTACTTACCTATCCTCCAACTTACCTCTTGAAGTGGTGGTGGCACCTGAAGAGTCCTCGTCCCCGAGCTTGCAGTCTTTTTCCAAACCGGAGATATCCCATTGAAATCCATTGAGCGCCCGAAGGCTCAAAAGCACTCTCCACCCAGCCGCCCGAGTGGCCCTGGCAGTGAAAACTCTACACCTACCTACTTCCCCACTTGCCCTGAGTAAGTGACCAGGAGCCCAGCTCCCACAGCCGCGTGGCTTGCCAGACAGCAGCCACCAAACAAGGCCCCCCTATCCCTCATAGGATAACATTGGGCCTAACTCTCTCTGCACCCGGCCGCCCTAGAGCCGCTGAGGGTGAACCAACTGTACCTACCTGACCCTGGGAGACCCCTGAGTCTGTGCCCAGAACCTCAACTCTGCCAGTCGAGTACTTACCCTTAAACCTCAAACTCTATTTTCCACATAGGGTAACATTGACTGGCTTTTTCCTTGAAATTTCTTCCAAGTGTGGACTTTTCAAATCTTCAAATATTCACCAAAATTCAGCCGAGTGGCAAAAACGAATTTACTTACCTGTTCCTAGGTGAACTCCCAGTGCTGGATCTTGATGCCCAGCACTGACTCTGAAAAATCTCTACAACTGTACTTACCCTTAACTCAATTTTCTTCCATAGGAAACCATTGACTGTTTTTCTGTGAAATTTGTTCTAAGTGTCGATTTCTGCAATCTTTAAATATTCTTCAAAAATCGTATGATATCTGAAAACGTAATTGCTTACCTATTTTGGATAAAGGTCCCAGTACTGAGTCTAGGCACCCAGTACTGGATTACAAAAGTAACGAGAACATACTGTACCTGTCACCTGCATTTTCTTCCATAGGAAATCATTGACTGTTTTCTCTGAAATATTTTCTAAGTGTCAACTTTTAAAATAGCTAAATATTGTTTAAAAATCACTACAGTACTTAAGTCGACTTCCATCACTTGATTCTGAATACTGACCCAGGACTGAATCTAGGATCCAGTCCTGGAATTCAAAAAGTAATCTAAAAAGTAATCTGTTAAAAATAACTTGAATTTATCATTGAGCTCAATGCATTGTTGTGTTTAAAATAGAGTTGCCATTGCAACCACTTGTACATGTTTACAAAAAAAGTATTTATATGAAACCTCTCATGCTGAGATAGTATATTTTAAATCCAAGTGTTGGTTCTAAAATAAAACAAACATATAATTTTTTTTATATATAAACTATTGGCCTAGAGTTCAGTTATTGAGTGTGTGAGACCATTTGCTGACTGAGTGTGTACAACAAATGCTTTACACTGTCCTCTGGTACTGCCTTACTGCTCAACCAAGCTACCACTTTAGTGAGTAAGGTTATATCCAACTTTAACCTCTGTCAAACCCTGGGGGACTGTGGACTCTGTACACCCTGTACCTATTAGGGAACAGTATATACAGAGCCACTTTCTCACAAGGAGTGATCCCGAACACTAGAACGCAAAGCGTTCTAGTGTGGAATGGGATACTCCTCTGCCGGCACCCGAGAGTTATTGTGGCAGGACCAGCAGTCCTGACACTATCCTTGTTAACCTTTAGATTCTTCTTTCTTTTAAGAATGTTTTGATTGCAGTAATTCCTTCACAAATGGCCAGAGATTGCTTTTTGTTATGATCTTGGGTTGTGTATTCTGCCTGACATGGTGCTTCTCCGAACCCATTCAACACTTTATTAATTTAATTTTAACCAGGCTTTATGATGCCTTTGTTTTTCCTGGAAATTTTAAAGCATGTAACTTGGGAGTTAGGTCTACAAGGTGAATATGAAGGCCAGTGTAGTACTAGAGCTTTTGTTTGGGGTTTTGTAGGTAGTGACATTTTGAAAGCTGCCAGTGAGTAAATAATGCTGTAGTACGTTTTCTATATAAGCAAGGTTGTTACTAACATCTCAGGATTCTGAAAAGACTGTTGTAGAAATGTTTCAATGGGTATCACATTCCTCGTTGCTGCTTTGCAGTGCAGTTGGCATCTTTATTATAGGATCTATGTACACATCGGGTAGGTTTGTTTCCAGGACATCCATGCAGACTATCATTTGTGTTTTTTACTTTATCTTGCTTTTTTGCAGGTGTGGATGCACCAAAAATAGTTCTCGATGAAAACCATAAGGTTGTTGTAGATTACAAGACAGATGAGGATGGCAAGAAGTTCAAGGTGAGTCTGATACGTAGTTTTGTTCTCAAATCCATGGTAGCTCAAGGCTGCATAGCAGAGGCTTGCAGGAAAAAATGCCTTTGTCTGCAATCCACAGCTCTCTTTGTAAGATGGTCCCCTGAGGAAGACAGATTTGACTTTAATCTAGAAATTGCAACCATTGCTTAGTTCAGATGAAAATTGGCAAGTCACTAGCAATTTCTGAAAGTTTGGAATGACTAATTTAAGCGTTTACTACCACTATCTTGCATACTTAATAAACCATCATCCTGCAAGTGATCCTACATGGTGGCAATTAAAGAGGTCCGGATTCCCCCACAGAGCTCCAGCTTTCTTGATTTAATGCTTCTAATAATATTGTCTGTCCAAAACCTGTCTTTTAAAAAGATAATGAACGCATTTCTGATTTAAGCTTGGTGAGGCTATGACCTTTTAGTGCTTGGCGTAGTCATGGTGCTCAGTATGTAAATATCATGGCCTTTTCATCAATCCATCTCTTTGTTTATCCAAAATGCTCTCATAAATATTTTCTTTGCTATATCTGTACTCGTCACTTTATCATATTCTGCTTTCCATTTATCCTATTGGTTTTGAATTTGGGAGGTACTGGGGGAAAGGTCCATGCTTCTTCATTGATAACTTGTCTTGAAGGACAAGGCACGTCTTCAAAGTTTAAAAGTGAACTGACTGCTATGGAGTTTCCTTGTTGCATGTAAAAGACTAATTGAAGAGCACACATGTACACCAGTGTTAACTTATTAAAATGTGATTTTTGTTTATTTCATTTGCTCCAGTGTAGTATTTCGAACCTTCTGCCTATTTGATTAATTGGTAGTTTATATACTGGTTCTTTCCTTGTCCAACCCAGTCTACTTGCTCTGTGTTGCTCTTCAAACCATAGAATAACATGTTTTCAGACCTGTTGCCAAAAATTCTCCTTAAGGAACAAAATTAATTGAATCGCTTAAAATGTCGTGCAGTCTGTCCCTCCTTGCAAGAGTCGCCTTCCAACCTCTTTTTAATAAATGAATTCTTTATTTTTGCAGATTATCCGCACCTTCAGAATTGAAACGAGAAAGGCCTCCAAATCTGTAGCAAGAAGGAAGGTAAGTTTAGTATTAGTGTTGTCAAACTCTCCGTGTATTTGAATGATTTTCTTCTCTTTTTCTCCCAAACTGGGCCTTTGTTTTATGCATTTATTTATAGCATTTCGTCAAAGTCGAGAAGCTGGGCCATTTTCTCTACCAAACGGATATCGGTTCTGTAATTTTCTGGAGAAAAGAAAATTGTTTTGATGTCAGCACACTTTCCTTTCATGACTGTACCCAAGCATAATCCCGTTTGTGCTTCCCTGTGTCATACTGCCCCTTTCACGATCCTTTGTTACCCCTCTTTTTGCAACAGAGACTCAGTCAGAAGTATGTGCAGCCTTGTTTTTTCTATTCCTTGGGCCACTGTGCTCTCGGTCTAGTGGTGAGACAACCACAGGAGACCTACTACTGAGCTTCAGATTTCGCCAATCTGGATTAATCTCTGGGACAGTTATGGTCTATTTCAGGCTTCTGCTGAAGCTGATTGCTCTTTCTGCATGCCAGCCCCATACATCACCTACTGAAATAGAATCAATGGACCTTTGACCAACTGTGAAACTGTGCCGTTTGCTCAAGCCCTCTTCATAGCTAAGAGGAACATTTGGTGTTGATTTTGTGGTTGTGAGAAAACAAGACCACACGTCTTATGTAATATTTTATGGAAATTACTGGGCAAAAGTCACATGCCTTTGAATCTTTAGGAACACTTTCTGACAAACCTCTTAACACCGGTCTTACATGGTGCCAGATTTTACTCTTTCACACAATTATTGCTCGCTTGTCTTGCATTGGGTTTCTTCTTCACCTCGCTGGCCTTTAAGCACTTCCTGTTTACGTACATTACACATAAATATTTCTTTCTTGTTTCAATTTAATCCATCTTGTAGGTTGGAAGATTAGTTCAAGTCACTCCAGATGAAAATTGTTTCTTTTGATAATGTTGGTCCCGCCAGACGTGTGTCTCTGAATCATATCTGTACTCCACTGCTTTGCCTTGTGGCTATATGTAATTGTGCTCTGATGTACATGCCATTACAACAGCTTTTGTGTGCTTTTCAAAGAATAACTTGTGATTGTTTCAGTGGTCACACCAAAGGTTTGCTTGGACTTGCATCCACCAGATTTGTGAATTAGTTCTTGATGGTGGTTGCCAAAAACCAGGAGGTGCACCCTTCTGTATGTCCACAAATATCAACCAATACATTCTGTTAATCAAAATACTATTTGACGTGGTGTCTGTTTTATCTGTTGCAGTGCATATAGATTGCTATTTATAGAATCTGGAAAGTAGCTTGTTTTATGTGTAGCCTGTGTATGGGCACTGCAAAGATATAATTTTTGAAAGAAGAGGGTATCTGAGTAGTTTTAAGCAAACTCTCAGGTGTCTTTTAAACCTCATTCAAGGACATCTCTTTTCTTTAATGAGACTTCTCTCAGATCGTCATGTGTGCATCTAGAACGTTCCACAGACTAGCCATCATGCAGTGTATGTCTGTTCCTGAACCTGTTAAAATGGTTATTTTAAATTCAGGCTGTACTGACAAGTTTTTGAAATAAAAATAACCAAATGTTTGTATAATGGCAAAACACTGATCCAGCTCAGGAGCTTCTGTAGTAACTTTAGCGCTTAAAATCTGACTAGAGCAATGATGTAAAGGCGCAAGAGTATTCTTTATCCCGGTCCCTGCTCTTCCATAATAGGTGTGGGTGTAGGAATCTGGCTCTTTATATAGTGGACCAAAAAAAGGTACACTGTGTAAAGTGTCCAGGCAAACACCAATGGAATTACAGAGGCACAAATGACACCCAAATGCTCCCTTTTTTGGTTGTGCTGACTAGCAGTACGGCATGTCTGAGGGAAGTGCTAAGCAAATATTACACACACAAAGGCAGTAAGTGAGACACTCAAATAAATCCAACACCAATTTATAAAAATAACGCATACTTTTATACAAATTTAGATACCATGATCATCTGAATCTGGTACGCAAGTACCTTTTTGAGTTATGAATTTTTACAGTTTTAAAAAATTGATTTCTGAAGCGGTAATGTTATCCTATTGAGGAAAGACATAAAATGCATACTGGCACTTCACAGTGACTTACGTGACAAATACTCACAACTTAAGGCGAGAATGGTGCAAGGTTCAAGGCAGCACCAGCAGGTCACCTGGGGCAGCACAGGGCCATCCGGGTGCAGAGGTGCTATACAGTGTCAAGTGCCCAATATTATCCGATGGGGGCAAACTCTATTCAGGCACTTAACAGCGACTTACGGAGCCAATCTCCTGGACTTAAGGTGAGTATGGGGCAAGGTCCAAGGCCACTCCCAACAGGTCACCTCAGGAGGCTCTGGGGCGTCCGGGTTCAGAGGTGTGTTATGGTGTCTGGTGTCCCATTCACTTTAATGGGGAATGGTCAGATTTCAAAGAGGCTTCAAGCTGGTACTGGGAGACCAGTTAGGGTGACCCAACAAGGGGGCACGGGTCTCACGATCCTCAGGGACGTGGGCACACCTTCGGTCCCCTTCTCCGCAGGCAAGGGCGGCTGGGTGCAGAGGTGTTCTAAGGCGGTGGGTTTTCGTCATCGGAGGCACTTGATGTAGAGTGCACAAGGAGGCTGCATGCTGCGTCGGTAAGTCCACTGAAGGCAAACCCAAGTGGTCTTTGTCTCTGGGGGTCAGAGACTACGCTGGCACCGTAGGCCAACTTCAACTCGGGCTAGGGGTCACAGGTGCAGTGGTGCTTCCCAGTGTCAGGTTTGCGGAGGTCCAGAGGCACATCAGCTGCAGGACGAGACTACTTTGGCATAAGTTTGTCGAACAGCAGACAGGCTGGCAGGGTTGACGCCAAGTCAGTTCCTTCTCCACAGTCCTTGCTTCTTGCTGCTCTTCAGTGTCCTCCTCCTTAGATCAGCAGGAATCTCCTTTTCTGGTGCCAGGAGCTTCCCTAGATTTAGGGGTGTTAGGGGAGTGTAGGGTAGTAGCCAATCGGCTACTTACACCCCCCCCCCTCCCCCCCCCCCCCCAATATGACCCACTTCCTGTGAGAAGTGGGCATAATCCTGTCTCAGAGTTCCTAAATTTTCCATCACCACGATGGTAGACTTTTACATTTTTGTATCCACGTCACATGGCTGACCTAAGAGGTGGAACTTGCCTGAGGGTGGACACGCCTCGCCGACTACTAATGTTCCTGCTTGTCAGGATTAAAATGGGCCCTGGTCAGGGGGTTTGGCATCCCCTCACCTCTGAGGGAAGCAAGATTTGCATACCAAAGGTGGTGGGCTTTTTGAAGCTCTCTGCCTTAGAATGCCAATTTACAGGTCATTCTGTTGGAAGGGGGTGTAAACACCTCCTGCCAGAGCAGGTTTTGTCCCTGACCTCCTGAGAGCCTAGGCCTTCACCCCTAGAGGTCAGAAGTGTATCTGTGATGGCAGGCTGGTCAGAGCCAGCCAGCACACTAGAAGTCTAGTAGGGTCTATGGGGTACCTCTACGGCATTCCCTGGGTGTATGTATCAATAAATCGATCACTGGAATCGGTGTGAGTTTAGTAATACGAGGTGTTTGATACCAAACACCATATGTTTCATTGAAGCCATTATGTAGCTAGGTAACTCATTTGGACTAGTGCCCAGTACATACCTTAACATAGCTTCCCTGCTCAATTGCAATATCTAGTAATAGAACTAGACATCACAGGGCCATATCTGTGTCATTACCTCAATCTGCTCATGCAGGTATGTCAAACAAAAAACGGGGGGAGGTAGAGGTTAGGTTCACCCTCCTTACTGAATGCAGTTCCACAAAATACGGAATTAGAAACCTAACCATAGGAAGAACAGGGATTCCACTGAACATGTGTGAAAAACCCTCTTTCCAGAAAGAGAAAATATTTTCTAGAGTCTCCTCACCCACAAGGGTTACCCCTAGGTGGCATACTTAATCATTGGGGTCCTCTCAATCCGCTGCGGATTGAGGCATGCTGCGACTTGCGAACTACGTAGGAGCACTTCGTTTTTGGAAAATGTGTGGTGCAGTGATGTGGAGTGTGAAAAACAGGTTAAAAATACCTAGCTAGTGAGCTAATATTTTATTCTGCTCCTAGTCGGTATGTTTTAAAATCAGGGGTTAATACTAGGGAAAGACCTAACTGTAATGAGTATGGTGTCCCTAGTACTGGGTCGACATGTTTCGAGCTTTCCACTAAAGCTCTTATTCAGGACTACGCGAGGGCCATCCCTGTGCGTACCACTCCTAAAGAATCCTGTGAATAGGAAACTATGGGGTGCACGCCTAATGTGTGTTCACCTGATATTTAACACATACGATTGTACACTGACACACTGTATCTGTAGGAAATAAAGCAAAAGGAAGATTAAAAAAGCCTGCATACCAGCCAAGCAGATATGTCCTCACATAAAATATAATACTCCCTGCCTAGTGGCTCAAAGACCTGCTGAAGGGGTGACTTACATAATGGTTTGCACTATGTCATGCAGCCTGCAATGGCTGTCAGTGTGGATTTGTGTGTGGGTCCCCTAGGGTGGCATAAGATATACTGCAGCTTTAGTACCAAAACTTTGTCTCCATATTTTCAGTTTGTCTTTTTGCTGAGTTACTCTGAACAATTTGACCAAGCGGCAGGGATAAGCTGAAGGACTTCAGCATGATCTGTTGCGCAGAACACTGATCTCTACTTCTTATACTCTTAACTCCCCTTGGAAAGTGGGCATGTGGATCAAAGACATTGGGATGTAAATGTACTTTTCGGAAGCAGTGCAGTTTAGTAATGTTTCCTTTTCCTTCTTTATTTTTGGGTCATTAGAACTGGAAGAAGTTTGGGAATTCTGAGTTTGATCCTCCTGGACCGAATGTTGCCACCACCACGGTCAGCGACGATGTACTCATGACATTCATCAGCAGCAAAGAGGTAGAGTAAAAGCCAGTGAAGTTTTATAGAGAATAGTGGAAAATCAGCCTTTTCATCTTTGCCTACAGTTCTCATGTTTATCAAAACGTTAAGTGGGAAGTACACATTGTATTGTACTTGAATACTGTAAATGTTTTATGCACTCTTCTAAATCAATTTTCTTTTTTTTTAATCTAATTAAAAAAAACATTCCAAATCGGCCTGAATTATAGAGCTGTGCAGTTGCAAAGGTTCTTTGCCAACCATGCAATCTTAAACATCTTTGAACTTTATCAAGTTTTTTAAATGAAGGGATACGTTTTTTCCTATCAAAAGTTTTGTGATGTAAAATATTCTCTAATAGAAGCATTTCCTCTAAGCAAAGTTGGGTGTATTCTTCAAGCTGAGAAAGCTTACCAATTATACAGGTAGAGTAGATTCAGACACCATTATATATCGTGATAAATTTGTGTAACTTGGGTTCATCCAAAGCGTGGCTTCATTCGACAGTTTTATATTTTTAATCTGGAGCTTCTTTTCAGTAAAAGATGATGATGGTTTGCATTTAGGGAAATTGCTGTACCTGACTCTTTCAGCTAAGAGTAACTATGACTAGTCCACCATAATAAAGATCCAGCACTCTCCATGTCATGGATTTGCTACCTACCAGGACAGTAGAAGTAGCACCTACAAGAACAGGATAAAAAAAAAATGTAGCGTATAAACCTTGTGGACCGAATAATGGTATCATGGTAACTTCAGCAGTCATTTTGATTAGCATTAGAAAAGGTGAATATTAAGAATGACCATCAGGGAAACCCAACACATTTCACATTACACATCCCTACTACGTGTAGTAAATGTGTCTAATCCCTCCCTAACACCTATAGATTTGTAATTCACCTCATGGTGGTTGTATTGGCTGAATGAATAGTAATATCGCTAATTATTTTATGCCATACA
This sequence comes from Triturus cristatus, assembly GCF_964204655.1. Classification (NCBI taxonomy): domain Eukaryota; kingdom Metazoa; phylum Chordata; class Amphibia; order Caudata; family Salamandridae; genus Triturus; species Triturus cristatus. The sequence goes on along the minus strand of NC_140586.1, from coordinate 125,636,794 downwards.
CTTATTCCTGCATACCTCAGAAAGCTATTGTGCCTGCAGACGGATCATGGCGCCCCAGCATCTTTCCTAATGCAATTAATCTATGTCTGCCACTCTCCAATCATCAGGTCTCTTTATAGCATACTGTCCAATGATTCTCTATGGGGAGGGGGAAGGTGGTCTACAGCTTTTGTATCTTCACAATATAGAATGAACAATGTCTCAGTCAGAGATATGTCCAAAAGGCAAGAAAATGTATTTAACTTTGTTTCTATCTACTGTCCAAATCTGTTCCATACATGGCCTTGCAAGATAGAATGGAAGGTACCTTTTTGCAGCATTTCTTTTACTTTTGTTAGCATGCCAGTTAAACAGCTGTTAAAATAATAATGTCATATTGAACGCTTTATTAGTTAACATTACATTTGATAATGTTAGTTTTCGAGGCTATGAGCCTCCTACAGGCACACCCCGAAGAGTTAATGCTTTAGGTTTATCATACAATTTGGGCTGATTTGTATGGAACATGTATTTTTTATGTCACAATGTGTATTGCACTGACGACCGTTGGAGAATATTTCACGCTTTGGAGCAGGATGAGTAGTTAGTAGTCTACTTACAAGAGAGATATGGAAGATTCCGTTATCATAAAACATCTGCTACCCCAAAGCTTCTGTTGAACTTGTATGTGTTCAAGGTGAGAAATTCCTCCTCTAATTCTACTAACACGGATTGTCGAAGAGTAAGAGCAATAAAGGAAGTCTTAGAGCAGTCATTTGTGTAAGATTAGACCTTTCTAAATGGCCTTGATTTTTGAGGAAATGGGCATTGTTCTCCTAAGCTTCCATCTCCTCGAGCTCATCTAATTGGCTTTTTTAATCCTAAATGTAGGACCTGAACCCTCAGGAGGATGAGGACCCGATGAATAAGCTGAAGGGCCAGAAGATTGTGTCCTGCCGTATCTGCAAGGGTGACCATTGGACAACACGATGTCCATACAAGGACACTTTGGGCCCAATGCAGAAAGAGTTGGCAGATCAGCTGGGGCTAACTACTGGAGACAAGGAGAAAGTTCCTGGTGGAGGTCTGTGTCTAAAGTTGTTTTTTCCGATGCAATGATCAACTCACTACAGACCTAAATAAATTTATCCACTACTAATGTATGTCCTGTTTAACTGTGTTAATTTCTATGCAGAACCTGATGCCGCACAAGCTGCAAAGAGTAGCACCACAGGAAAATATGTACCTCCCAGTCTGCGAGACGGGGCCACCCGGCGAGGAGAGTCCATGCAGCCAAATCGCAGAGGTATACCTCCGGTGAAGGGACTCAGTTCTAGCTCCTCTCAGTTTAAATTTACAATTAAAATAATCCTTCTGTCGGTAATCTGAAGAAACAATCTAGCACCCACCTACCAGTATAATCTGTAAAAATCCATTTAAAGCTAAAGCGGCGTAGATTGGGTCTACTGGAGTTGCTGTGAACAACTTCCCATAATGCTATGTTTAACTGTAGAAGTGACTGTTAGACTGCAACTAAAGTAGAGTCCCCTCCAAACTCTTTCCTCTCACTCCACAACATAAACCTGGAACGAGAATAAATGTGATCAGTCTGCTCGTCCTTTCATTCACAGCATTTTTCTGAACCCAATGTAAATGCAACCAAATACTTACTTTATTCAGTGCAGCCACATGTTATCAGATCATTGTGGTTTGATCATCCAATGGCTGTTGCAAGTGAGTGTATCGGTTTGCACTCCCAAGTTTATAACAATGCTATTAAGCAACCTATTTGCCCCAAGGTTGAAAATGGAGTCTTGGGAACTGCCTAGTTAAAAAAAAAATGTTTTTATTGCAAAGCAGAGCATATTCAAAACCTAGATAAAGTTGTGATATGAGAAGCATTTGGGTGACGGAGCTGTCTAAGCTACCTTTTTTACCGTTTTCCTGACTGCATGTTTTGTGACGTTATGTGAAGAGTTTGTATCTGTCTTCAATTCTGCAGTGTAGAAGTACTTTACCTCTCGGGTCTGATCTGTGGCCAGCCTGTGCTAACCATCTTTTGCCTCTCCCAGCTGATGATAATGCTACAATCAGAGTCACCAACTTATCTGAGGACACTCGAGAGACTGACTTGCAGGAGCTGTTCCGGCCTTTTGGATCCATCTCCCGAATCTACCTGGCCAAAGACAAGACCACTGGACAGTCAAAGGTAGGTAATCAGCAACCATTCACAAAGGTTGCAGAGGAGAAATCTGGACAGCTTACAGTGGTGGGGTGTTGAATACTTCTTTTTTTCTGTTCTTTTTCTAGTGTTATGTTCCGATGTTGTTGTTCTGTGTAGTGTACAGTTGTCTTTGAGGTGTAGTTGCACTTTATAAGTAGTTTTATGGTTAAACAAACCCTCTTTTTGCGTGAGCACCTCCATTTTTGTGCTGACTGATAGTTGAGCTCTGCACAATGAGTTTTCATCTCCAACAACATGAAAAAATTGGCTGATTCCCATTTGACCTACAGAACTTTAGGACTATAGTATATGGCACTGAAAATACACCCATGGCATGAAAAGTTAAATGTCACCTGTCACCTGAAGACCATATTGTGCTATCCACTAGGGTGAGCAGGAAAACATGGTATCCGGTCTACTTGTGTAGTGTCACTGCTGCAGATTTTAAAACTGCAGGTAGACAGGACAAAATATCCATATTTGGCAGGAAGGTACCTCCCAGTAAGCCTTCTAGCTTGCATGGTAGGATGCCTAGCATTTAAAAGTGCGCCTTAGAGTGATTTCCTCCTATATTATTAGATCTCCCAAGGAACCAATAATGAGAGTGGACGATGGACAATGGGGTCTGAAAGCAGACTCTGTTTCAGATTCCACATGCTAGGATGTCCAATTTCTTGTGTCTGCCAGAGTTCAGGGGCGAGTATCAAATTCTTCAGTGTTACGTGTTTGCTGCTTATGCCTTAGTAGTGCTTATAGAAGTGGGTTGCGGTCCACTTTGCACAGAAGTCTACCATTTCAAAGCCTAACAAACTGAGTATGCGTCTGGGTGCTTGCTATTTTTTTTATCAATGTCCTGAATTAAGACCTCTTCCTTCTCTGTTCTTTCTCTATTCAGGGATTTGCCTTCATCAGTTTCCACCGCAGGGAAGATGCTGCCAGGGCTATTGCCGGGGTGTCTGGCTTTGGTTATGATCACTTGATCCTCAACGTCGAATGGGCCAAGTAAGTATTTTATCCTGTCGCTGTACTGCCTTATCCATTTGTTAATCTGAAGGCGAGCCTCTCTTGCAAGGGCTCATTTAGGCCCATGGTTCTTATGTTTTCTAGTTCTTGAAAGCTCCTTAAGCAAACGTTTTTGCCTTGTTCTAGATTGCCTGCATTCAAGCCTGGGGAATGGGCTAGAGTGTCTTAACTTTGATCAAAGTTCAGAAATGTGTCTTGTGATGGTAGCAGATATACATATGTTCGAGGCATATGAGCTACAGATTACACACTTTTACATAGATCGCCATCTGGTGTTGGGTCCGGATGTTTGTACTTGTTTTTGTACTGGAAAGTCTTTGGAAGTCATGAGGTATGTGACTCCTCCTTAGGATCATAGTGCGCATGTGCATCGGCTCCATCCTCAGATTGTTTTTTTCCGCCATCGGGTTCGGATGTGTTTCTCGCGCTCCAGTTCGGAACCGTTGCCGATTCCAGTTTCGATGCGCAATCCTTCACCTTTTCGACGGTGTTTTCTCGAACGTGACCCCTAATCGGCGCGCATCTCTACCAATCTTCCATTCCGGTCATCGAAGCAGGCCTTCGGGCCGACCCGAGCCTTGGCATCTGGGTCATGGAAAGGACGCCATTTAAGAAGTGTCCTCGATGTGGGTCGAAGTTTCCCCACACCGATCTGCATGTGGTGTGTAACATCTGCCTCTCTCCCGAGCACGAGGCCAGAGACTGTCCTGCTTGAGCCTCCTTCCGCTCGAAGACCATCCGGGTTCGACGAGCGAGCCATGGTCCTTCGAGCTCGTCGAACCCGGATGGACCATGGCTCGCTCGTCGAGTTAGATCCCCGACGACATCTTCCACGAGGGTGTCTGTGCCAGAGGAGCGGGTCAAAGAAGAGCTCATCAGCGCCTCCGAAGCCGATGACTCTGACATTGAAGAAGTGACTCCAGCTCAACGGGTCGTAAGTACAGACGTCGACCCCCGACCCACTCCCTACAACAACAACAAAGGTTTCGGTCACGCCTTCGGGCTCAGGTGCATAACGACACAGTGCTTCCCATGCCCCGCCCTCGGGCCCGGCAAAGAAGCCTACCAAGCCTTCCGGCGACTCGGGCTCGAGTGCCTGTTACCGGTGCCCGAACCCAATCATCGGCACCGAAAAAAGAAGCCGCACCCATCCTCGGGCCGACTGCTACTTCAACCCCGAAGCGTTCGGGACCGAAGACTCCAACTAGTGACTCCCCGGCACCGAAAAAACACTCCGAGCCGACGAAGAAGCCACTCCCCAAAAGTTCGGACTCGCGTTCTTCGGAGCCGAAAGACATCGACACCGAAAAAACACACAGAAACCGACAAATCGCATGGCTCCAAGCCCAAAACAGCTCAGCAGCCAGAGCCGAAAAAGCCCTTGATGCCAACACCGAACACCCAAACTTCTATGGAGGAGCTTTTTCAACCAGACCCTCAACAAAAAACTTTAAAGACCCTAAAACCGGTCAATTGACTCTCAGTTCCAGAAAAAGACCACTGAACATGCCTGCACCAGCTCCACCACCTAAAAGAAGGGATATAGCCACATCACCTCTTAGGGTACCCTCTCCACTACCACCACCTCCTCCTCCACCCCTCCCACCTAGGTCTCCTACGCCATCCCCTCCACCAGTAGATGACGACTACACATATGATGACACAGGGGACGGTGACAACAACATGCCAATAGATGACCCCAGTCCTTCAGGCTCCCCTGACCCATGGGATGACTATAATACGCCTGATGTCCCTAATATACCACAAGAAGACATCTACTCCTCTAGGCCTTCACCAGAAGATACCATGGGGTTTAATCAGCTAATACCCTGAGCTGTCCAGTACCACGGGGTCGACCTCCATACAGATCCAGTCGAAGATGATTTTTTAATAGACACTTTCGACACCACCCAAAGGTCCACATCCACTTTGCCAATGCTTAAAAGGGTGATTAAACACGCTACAGAAGTATTTAAAGACCCTGTCAGGACTAGAATCATCAACCCTAGAATTGAGAAGAAATGCAAAGCTGCCCCTACAGACCCAGCTTACATTAGGGGCCCTGTTCCATTAGACTCCATGGTCGCCTCAAATGCTAGGAAACTGGCTAATTCGCAGACAACAGGGGATGCACCTCCACCCGACAGAGTCTAAACTCCTGGACGCCTCTGGCAAAAGAACAGCGTCCCAGGCAGCTAATATTTGGTGCATCGCAAATACTCAAGCCCTGCTAGCCAGATATAATAGGGCTCACTATGATGAGTTGGAGTCCCTGCTCCAACACCTCCCGGACAAATACAAACAGAAGGCCAACGACCTAATACAAGAGGGTAAAGTTATCACCAATACCTCTATCCGGTGTGCTCTTGATGTAGCAGATACCGCGTCCAGAGCAGTGAACACAAGCGTCCTCCTTCGCAGGCACGCGTGGCTACGCATTTCGGGGTTTAAACCTGAGGTGCAAAGCTCTATACTAAATCAACCATTCGACCAGCAACACCTCTTTGGCCCTAATGTTGATGCGTCCCTTGAAGATGAAAAAGGAAACAGATACAGCCAAATCAATGGGAGCCTTGCAATCGCAAGCTCCCAGACGTTGTTTTTGTCGTTCATCCTACAGGGGCAACTCCAGGGGATACTCATCTGACACCCCATCCACCTCCTAAAAGTCTCCCACCCAATCCACCTTCACCAGAGGTTACCACAGAGGAGGATACCGAGGTAACAATAACAAGGGCAGAGGCAAGACCAACAACACCCGCTCTGCCTCCACCCCTGCCCAATGACTTCCCTCCGCTTCCCCCGGACCATTCCACTCCTGTCATGGGAAGACTACAGCAGTTCCTTCCTGTCTGGACCAACATCACCACAGACAGGTGGGTGCGACAAAAAGTGCAATCAGGCTACTGTCTCGAACTTACCTCTACCCCCCCAAACATTCTACCAAAACAACGTCCAATGTCAGCAGACCATTTGTCACTCCTCAAACAGGAGGTGATTTCCTTACTACAAAAAAATGCAATAGAACCAGTTCCCCTGCACCAACAAAACAAGGGAGTTTACTCCCTATATTTTCTATACCAAAGAAGGATTGCTCTCTGAGACCTATTCTAGACCTCAGACCACTAAATAGGTACATACAATCAGACTACTTCCACATGGTCACACTTCAGCAAGTCCTCCCTCTACTTTCACAGGGCGACTTTCTGGGCACCTTAGATCTCAAGGAGGCCTATTTCCACATTCCTATGCACGCTGCTCACAGAAAATATCTCAGGTTTGTAGTGGACGGGCAGCACTATCAATTCAAAGTACTCCCTTTCGGAGTCACAGCAGCACCAAGGGTATTCCCCAAGTGCCTAGCAGTAGTCGCAGCCCATCTAAGAAGACAACACATTCACATCTTCCCATACCTCGACGACTGGCTCATAAAAGCCAGCTCGTACAACCAGTGTGTTCGTCACACTCACACGACTATCCAATTACTCCACGACCTGGGGTTCACAGTAAACCACACCAAGTCTCATCTGCAACCCTCTCACACACAATACCTCGGCGCCACAATAAACGCCTTAAAAGCGTTAGCCTATCCCAGTCCAGCAAGGATAGCAAGTATCCTCGCTCTCCTACCCAAATTTCAGCCGCATCACTCTCCCAGCTAGTGTTCATGCAGCTCATAGGGATGATTGCCTCTTGCATTTTCATAGTGCCTCACGCAAGACTCCAGATGCGTCCATACAAGAGTGCTTAGCACGACAATGGAACCAGGCTCAAGGTCCGCTAACAGATCTGGTGTTGCACTCACCGCTCTCTGCAGTGGTGGAACACCAAAAACATTTCCAAAGGGCGACCGTTCCTAGAGCCAGTTCCTCAGATTGTCATGATAACGAACGCATTGCTCTCCGGCTGGGGAGCTCACCTACTACATCACACCATACAAGGCAAGTGGACACCTCAACAAAAGTTATTCCACATCAATTACCTGGAATTACTGGCCATATTCCTAGTCTTAAAAGCATTCTAAAAACAAATATTGGGCAAGGCTGTCTTAGTCCGCACGGATAAAATGACAGCCATGTACTACATCCAAAAACAAGGCGGGACACACACTCTGCAGCTCTCCCAGCTAGCACAAAACATATGGAGGTGGGCTATACCTCAGAATATATTTCTCTTAGCCCAACACGTCCCAGGAGTCCAAAACACCATACCAGATCTGTTAAGTCATCAAACACAACAGATTCACGAGTGGGAACCCCATCCACAAGTTCTCCAACCATACTTTCAGATATGGGGGTAACCACAGATAGATCTTTTCGCCACCCACGAAAACGCCAAATGCCCTAGCTTCCCCGCCAGATACCCACACCCATTATCCAAAGGCAATGCGATATGGATGAACTGGTCAGGCAGATTTGCGTACGCTTTTCCGCCTCTCCCACTCATACCACTGGTGGTGCGCAAACTACAGCAACACTCTCTAACTCTAATTCTAGTTGCTCCAACTTGGGCCAGACAACCGTGGTACACCACATTGTTGGAACTGTCAATAGTCTCGCACCAAAGATTACACCTCTCACCACGCCTCTTAACCCAGAACCGTGGAGATCAGACACCCAGACCCAGCTCAGCTGAACCTTGCGATCTGGCTCCTGAAATCTTAGAGTTCGGTTACCTTAACCTTCCTCCTGACTGTATGAACGTCATTAAGAAGGCTAGACGCCCTACCACTAGAGCCTGCTATGCAGCCAAGTGGAACTATTTGTGGTATATTGCCATAACAATACCATCAATCCCCTAGATGTGTCTATCCAACACATCATAACCTACCTACTACACCTACAAAGGTGCAACTTAGCCTACATGTCTATTCGGCTACACCTTGCTGCTATAGCAGCATAGCTACAAAATAGACAACATTTATCACTATTTAGAGTGCCCGCCATCAAAGCCTTTATGGAAGGCCTCAAAAGGATAATTCCTCCCAGAGTTCCACCCTCACCTATCTGGAATTTAAATATCGTGCTCACACGACTGATGGGTCCTCCGTTTGAACCTCTACATAAATGTGAGCTACAATTCTTAACATGGAAAGTTGCTTTCCTAGTGGCTATAACTTCTCTAAGAAGAGTTAGTGAACTACAAGCCCTAACTATTCAGGAACCATTCTTACAAATGCATCATAATAAGGTTCTCCGCACTAATCCTAAAGTCATTTCCCCATTCCACCTTAATCTGTGGAGTTGCCCGTTTTCTTCTCGCAGCCACACAGTCGCAGAAAGAGCTCTTCATACTTTAGACGTTAAAAGAGCATTACTCTATTACATTGAAATAACACAACCTTTTCGGAAAACTAAACAACTTTTTGTTTCTTTCTCACCACCACACAAAGGCGATCCCATATCTAAGTCCGGGATAGCCAGATGGATTGTTAAATGCGTACAAATGTGCTACCACAAAGCAAAACGCATTTTAACTGTTCCTCCTAGAGCCCACTCTACAAGAAAAATAGGGGCTTCAATGGCATTCCTAGGCAACATTCCATTAGATGATATCTGCAAAGCAGTTACATGGTCTACATCACATACGTTCACTAAACACTACTGTGTAGATGTGCAAATGAAACAACAAGCCAGTGTAGGCCAAGCTGTACTCAAAACCCTATTTCAGACTACTGCAGCAGATAATGGTGGCCGCCGCTAGACGTGGGACTGCTATACAATCTATGCAAAAGTGTGTAATCTGCAGCTCATATGCCTCGAACGGAATATGCTACTTACCTGTATGCATCTGTTCTTGGCATGTACAGCTGCAGATCTACACACGCCCACCTGCCTCCCCGGCTTCCTTTATCTGTTCCAGTATGATCTTATTTAGATAAACTATACAAGGGCATCCTCGTCCTGTTTATTACAAAGAACCATCATTTCCCTGCTGGCGAAAAACAATCTAAGGATGGAGACGATGCCCATGCGCACTATGATCCTAAGGAGGAGTGTCATACCTCGTGACTTCCAAAGACTTTCCAGGACAAAAACTAGTGCAAACATCCGGATCCAACACCAGATGGCGATCTATGCAAAAGTGTGTAGATCTGCAGCTCTACATGCCAAGAACAGATGCATACTGGTAAGTAGCATATTCCTTTTTATTTTTTTGCATCAAGCACGTGATTTTTGATCGACCTGTGCGGCTGTTCATTACAAGAACTTTAAATACATATTTATTTTTTGAGGACCTGATATGGCGATCAATACAGCTTTTATCAACTGATCCATTCACAAGCATCACAGTTGGTGCCTTTCTGCACGGTGCCCTACATCACGGTGGAGTTCTTAAGTTCATATCCTAATACACCTAGGTTCTGAAGCCCTGACCAGTGGTGGAAGGGCCATTTTGGATTAGGCTTAGCACATTTAGTTAACACTGCTCCGATGGTGCTTTGAGTGGTTATCTGCGCTGCCCCATCGTTGTACATCATGCCTGCTTGAAAGCATACCCTGGCTTTCAATGTTAAGACCACCAATAAATCCAGGCTTTTCTTTTATGGTCAGCAGTATCAAAACGGTTTGGTGCAAGGCCTGAGCACCTGCTTTAGCCTCCTTTAACCTTAGTATGCCAAAGGTGAATTTCTATACTCCAAGAATGTCTTTAAGGTGTTTCTGCCGCAACAAGTAGGCATTATGAAACACCCACGCCTTTGTCATTGTACTTCTCCAGTGGATACCTTGGCCGATTAATCCAGTGATGCAGGTGAAGTGCACTTTCGACGTAGTCCCTTGCAGTCACCACCTTACTTTGTTAAAATTCTGCTTGGCTCCTGTCACGTCAAAGTCCAAACTTGTGTTGTAGGAAAAAAATAAGCAGGCTGCACCATACACCGCCATCAAGTCTAGGTTTAAGGTGTGATGCTGCATTGAGCAGGTCAGAGTATGCTGCACAGTAATCTGTAAGTGCTGGGAAACATCTTGGTAGAAGGGGGCAGGCTGCATTAAGTGGGACACCATTTTATTTTTATGCTAAATATCAGTTGGATGTTTCTAAGCAGATGGCTCCTGCAAATAAAGACATGAAATCCCTCTTAAACATGTATGCCATCCCCCTTCTCTTTTTGTACTCACTCCGGTTTCCGATTGTCCAAATCTCTCTTCCACAACACTCTTCTCCACGAGTTAAGTTATGCACTAGACCCCATGCAGGCCTCTTGGGTCTTTAAGGATTCATATTAAAGTTTTAAAAACCTGTCTGGTTTGTGTAATATCATTTGTTGGGTCTCCTGAAGGGGCTATGTTTTTTCTTTTGCACCTCTTAAAAATGTAGACTGAAGACATTCATGCCCTGTAGTTGCTTTGTGATTCTACTGTGATGCCACATCCTGTGGCTCCTCACTTCACTGTAACAATCGACTCGTGGTAAACGCGTATCAAACCAGCAAACGATCTCTGTAAAATAATAGATTTTCTTGTGATTTTGACTTCTCTTTTTTTTTCTTTTCTATAACTGTAATTTTATTTCTCTTTTCAACAGACCTTCAAACAATTGAAGCCTTGACTGCAGGACACCGAAAACGAGTGAATGATTCCATGTGGTTGTTCAGAAAAAGTAATATTGAATAAAAAATACTTTCCACACAGTCTGTTATCTTTGTGGTCATCAACCATTCTTCTTAAAGATAAAATTTAAGATTGTGTTTCAGAAAATATTTGTCGGCCATAAATTACTCTTGGAGACAAATTCCCATATCCTGAATCGCTAATGTTGCATCTGATTCATTTTCTGACCCTAAATTCCACTTGTTGCAGGAGGAAAGCTACTAGAATGGTGGATTTTCCTCTGCCTTAAGTGCATGGCTAGGATTGAGAATCCTGTGGAGTGTGGTAATGTTGAATCACTGTGTTGTTGGAAATTAAGCTCCTTACAGCCATGCACGAGTGTAGCAGCTATTCGGAAACAGGCCACCAGTACTGGAAACAAACTTTTATTAACCACCACATTAAGAATCTGAAGAGCAGCCTTTTAGACATGCATATATGTCCAGGGGGTATCTTTGCTGTCCCCTTCACACTGGAAAAAAATTATCACTAGACTGCTCCATCTATTGTCAATCTGCTCATAAGTGTTAGCTCTGCCACATCCTTTTCACTTGGCTAGCTGGACTTGACTCCGAATCGCTGAATAGTTCATATGAGCAGATTGGTCGAACCCTGTCAATCGCCTCCTAGCAACAAGCAGACTGTTCCCCCGGATGGCTATCTGAAGTAAAACTGGTGAAATCCCTAAATTCAGGAAAAGCAAATCTTGTAGATCCATCTTGGCGTCAGTATTATGAACCACCCAAAGAAGCCGCCCACTGAGGTCCATTAACTGAACCTTCATACCACTGTAAAAAGGCAATTATTGGATTCCATGGTCACTCCTTACCCCCAAATACCCCTGAAAGAACCAAATTGGCCGGATCACCAACCATCCCATGTAACCTAATGCCCCCAGCTCCCTGACTGATTTAATAAGCTTAAAGCAGCTGGGATTAATAGGAAAGTCTGAAGGAAGGAGCAAGAGCTTAGGCAGGTGTATACTAGGGGTCAGAGTACAGTGCTTCTGCAAGGAGAGATCACTCAAGAAAGGGAGCGCAGAGTGGGAGTCCCCGAACTGAAAGGGATGTGCCGTTGTAGAGCAGTAATTTAGGGATAGGTATTTAGATATTTGTGGGCCTGATGATGTGTGGCTGTTTCGAAGATGGTAAAGTATAGCTCGAGATATATCACTTTGATGGCTTGTGCTTTGCTCACCTCAGTGGTTTGTGGCTGCAAGTGGGCCTGGCTGCATCAGGAGTTGACAGTTGAGGGCCAGGGCCATAGCATTTTGATTTTGGTGACTGGAAGACTTGGACTCAATCCGTAGCTGCGTGAGATGGACCGGGTGTAGGAAGCAGGCTCTTTATATGCTATACCACTAAGTGGTTATATCGTGCAAAGATTCCAGAGATTTCCCCAGAAGTATGCATGGCTCAATGTAAACCCAAAGTGCTCTATTTGTGGTAGTGTGGTTCAGCAGCCTTAGGCCTAACACAAAGGAGTGTAAGACCTTTGTTATTCACACATTGACCAATACATGACACGCGACTCAAAGTAGATCCACACAAATTTTAGAAAAATAAGCTTCTATAAAGTTGTTAAGACCAAGATGTACGAAAAAAGGTAAGTATGTTTTTCAGGAAAAATACTTTTAAAAGCTGACCGTGCAGTTCTCAGGCTTTGCAATGTTCACCTATGGGAGGAAAACAAGAATGCAGTTTTGCAGGTAAGTATTCAACTTTCAAATTCGGTCTTTGGTGTCAACACTAGGTAAGGTTCAAATCGGCACCAAAACTACACCACCAGCGGTACAAGGGTCAGGCGCCCAATGTTAATCAATGGAGACTGGGTAATCTAAGTCTCATTGCTCCCAGTTGAGTAAAGCTGTGTCCAGTTCGATCTTCTGGAGTTAAGGTTAGTACAGGGGGGCCACAAGGCAGCAAAAAAATGTACACTCTCAGCGGCACAGGGGCAGCTGAGTGCCAACACAGCGATGGGCCCTCAATGCAATTCAGTGGGGGAGACTAGTCTTGAAGAAAGGCTCAGGCCGGCAAACGTACAGCTGCCCAGGTAAGTAGAGATGCTAGGGGGATGTAGGGACACAGTTGGTCAAGCTCCCCCCCCCTGCCCAGGGGCTTCAGGTGCAGGGGTGACTTAGGCGTCGGAAAAGTCTTACCGGGTAGGTTGCGCTCAGGGGGAGTCTTCGAGTTGAGCTTTCTTCTGAAAGACCATGAAAAAGCACTTAGGTTCAATAATTAGCTTTATAGAACACATTGCCAAAAAAATCCTAGAAAGCATGGTACAGCTCAGTCTCCTGAAAAAAGGGAAGCGCTTTGTTGGGATAGAGCAAGATTGCCTTCATGGTTCTAGAGAGCATTCATCCATGACTAGAAGTCACCATAGCAAGCTGTAGTGTTTTAGACACCCTTTCTCACCTCAGCACACATGCCCCATTTTGTTACCACGTAATTGCATTACTCTGAGATCTACTCCCTAGCTTTAGTTCATTACTTATGTGGCAGTTATGCCTCTTGTGTGGCATATAGCAATTAACTAATTGGCCATAAAAGGTAAACCCTCCTGTTACCTCCTGTTTAATGCCAAGCTCAGACTAAATTACTTGGCTTTCATGGCCTGCAGAGGGGAGGGTGGGGAGGAATGTATGAATTAAAGTGAGATAGTAGGACTTGGAGTAATCCAAAGACCTGGTAGGTAATTGGGGCATTACCTCTAAGTCCCTCCCTCCATTGAGTACATTATTTATAGGAGCAAGCGATAAAAGCCAGACCACTGTGGTCAAATGCTCAATCCAAAAGTATTTTTTTTAATTGAAAAAGAAATGAGGATAAAAATTTTCTCGATTACTTCATAGAGGATAAAACTAAATACCCAAGTACACTATCTAATTTAACCTGCAAAACTCTGTAGTGGTTGATAAAGATAGAAGGCGAAGCCCAGGTCAACACTTTACAGATTTCAGAAATCGATTCTTCCTTTAGCACTGACATTAAAGAGGACCTACTCCTAGTGTATTTCTCATGAATGATTATGGTGGAATGTGTCCTATCACTAAATATACTAAGGCTATTCAAGATCTCATCCATCTGCTTTAAGCAGCCGAAGTTAGTTTTTCACCCTTTTTGACTGGCGGCCAAAAGCTAACAAAAATAGATTGTGCCACTCTAAAAGAATGCACCCTTTGTAGCTATTTTGCAGCTATTTGAGCAGTGATTGCCTTACATGTAGGGTATGGAGTTGTTCATCTGAATAGGGAGATGGTGAAAAGGCAGGTAGGATCGATTCTTGCTCTCTATGGGAAGCTTTATTAACTTTAGGCATAAAACACGGTAGGCCTGAATACAATTCTATCCTGAGATATTTTTACAAAAGAGCCCCAACTCTCCCAGTCTTCCTGACGATGTTATGGCGACCAAAAAGAAGGGATTAAATATTTCAACTTTACTTCCTCTAAGGCTCAAACTGAGCTTCCTTCAAGGTGTCCAGAACCAGACCATCTGGGGGAGCTGGAGATCAGACAACTCCAAATAAACTGGTGGGAGCTTTGGGTGATTTGCTAGACATTGAGGGCTTTTCTCCCCTCCGGCAAGGCTAGTGCAGGTGTTCACTGGCAACACCACCGCCATGTGGTAATGCAACAAGCATGGCGGGGTGGGGTAGTGGACCCTTTGTCAAGAGGTGCTGTCTATTGGACATGGCTGGAACAACAGGGTATTTCCCTGGTGTTTCAACACCTGGCAGGATTTCTGAACCCCAGCATGGACAAACTCAGCTGTTGATGCCTAGCAGATGAAAATGGTGTCTCCATCCAGAAGTGGTGCAAGGCCTATTACAGGAGTGGGGAGAGCCTTGGTTAGATATATTTGCCACCGCCTAGAACTTTGTCAGCAATTCTGAGCACTGTCTTTTTGTCTCGAGTGGATCTCCGGCCTCCTCTACTACATTCCGCCACTAACATTCCGGTCCAGAGTTTTCAAGAAGATCAGGAACGACCAGGCACAACTCATTCTTGTGCCTCCGGATTGGATGCAGAAGGTCTGATATCCCGGGCTGTTGAGCATGAGCATTGGTCCTCTGGTCAAGCTGCCTCTTTCGGAGCATCTTCTGTCACAGTAACAGGGTAGGGTTCTGCATCTGAACCTGCACACACTCCACCTTCATGTGTGGAGATTGAGTGGCGACAGTTGACAGCCTTCCATCTTCCACCTGAATTTCTGCAGTGCTATTCTGACAGGTGTTCCTCCCTCAAATTGGTATACGTCTGCAGCTGCAACAAATATCTTTCTTTTGGCCCAGCAGGGCTGTGCTCTGGGCACAGTTGAGGAATATCTTTGAGCCATTTTTGCGGTTGCGGGACCAACCTTCCTTATTTTGCAAAGGTTTGCAACACGTTTCCTTGATTGTGCCAGGCGCACCTTTTAAAACATGCGCCTAGCGCAGTCAAGGAAAATGCGCTGTATTAGAGTAAATGTGCTGCCCCCAGGATATGCATGAACTCGCTTCCTGTGGAAAACAGTGCAGATGCTTTAAAGCCACTCCGCGTTTACACAGTGCAGGTGGCAACATATGCCCTATGTGTCTGCACCCGCCTGCAAGGGGATGTCTGGAGGTACATTGGACTCCTTTTTCCCCCCTCCAGAGGGCTGCAGTCAGGGGGCACACGGACAGTGCACCCCCTGAGAGCTTATTTACCTCTGCGCCCGCGTCTGTAATATGGCGTAGGTGCAGGGGCAAAGGGATTCCCTCATTTGCTTGGGGCACGCCCCACGCAAATGAGGTAATGCCCTCTGAAAACAGAGCTGGCATTTTATGTGCACCAATGCTAAATAGTATTACAGAAGGTGTTGCGCAAGTGTCTGTGGCCCCTTCTGTAATACCAAAGTGCCCCTGGGGCACGCAAAGTGGGCGCAAACACCTGTTGGGCCCCAGGGGCACTTGTATAATGCAGCCCCAGAAGGCCACAAGCATGAAATGGCACCAACCGTCCAGTGTTTTAGTCTTTTTCTCTCACACAAACTTTTTGCGTTCTCCTCAAAATCAAATAGGTCTATCACTAGCTGTCTCCACCGCTGTACCAAATGTTCAAACACTCTCAGATAATAGAACTCCACCAATGAATGAATCTTTCTCCTCATGTTGCCTGCCAGCGTACTGCTGATTCCCTGGATATCAATCACAATTCCCTTCTGAGCCCAGTTTAAGTCTGATCTCTTGTTCAGGGAGTGAGACCTTGTTCCTCCCTGCTTGTTGATAAGTGCCTTGGCTGTAATGTCTGTCCCGATCAATACACTGTCCTCTTGATTCGAGGGTTGAAGGCTTTTGGAGCTAGTTTTGTAGCCTCTAACTCCATCTAATTGGATGACCTCAGACTCTGTTAGAGACCTAACTCCCTGTACCTGATGTAGTCAGCACCACCTACCTGAGTAACCCTCGGACTGCTCAGCTTCCCTACCCAGCGAGTCAATAGTAAACACCTTTTGTTGAAATAACTTGAGCCCTGTAACACATGACTACCCAGTGACCTCTTCGAAGTTGCCACATCCTCCAGAAGCCAGTTTCAGAACAGTGGTGCAAGCTCTGTTCCCCTCCCATCTAGATGGGTGCAATGCTCTGTTCAATGGCTTCCCTGACACCATGCTGGCACCCCTGAAAAGCATCATAATTGCTGCTGCAAATCTAATTAAGAGCTTAAAGAAGGTTGAGTACATCATACTACTGCTGATGGACTACACAGGTTCCCACTCCATGCCCGCATCATCTACAAAATGACCTTCATTGCCTGCAGCTATTAAAGTTGATACCCCTACATGTCGGGCCAAGACTCCACCTGAGGCAAACCATGTCACAATAGGCGCCCTATTATGTATCTGGCGCACTTTCCCTGTTTGTGCCCTGGCGCATCTTAAAATAGGTGTGCCAGGTGCAAACAGGGAAAGTGTGCCCTATTATATAGAATGTGCTGCCCCTAGGGCAGCCGCAAACTTGCAACTTTTAAAGGAATGTCTGGGGGTTCCATGGGACCCCCTTTTCCCCCTTCCAGAGGGCTGCTCTCGGGGGCACACTGACAGTGCGCCACCTGAGAGCTTCTTTGCCTCTGTGCCTGCGTCTGTAATAGGGCGCAGGCGAGGAGGCAAAGGGTTTCCCACATTTGCATGGGGCATGCCCCCAGGAAAATGAGGAAACGCTCCCTGATGATAGCTCTGGCAATTTGTGTGCGCCAGCGATATCGGTATTATAGAAGGGGCAGCACAAGTGTCTGCAGCACCTTCTGTAATACCAAAGTGCCCCGGGGACATGCAAAGCGGGTGCAAACACCTATTGCGCCCCTGGGGCACTTTGTATATTACGGCCCTAGGAGCCAAAATATTTCCAGAATGATGAAGTGCAAAGAAAAAAAAACAGAAGAGAGGCCTCCTCTTCCACACCCAAAATATGGCACCCCCACCTCCTATCAACAACAAAACTGATACAACTCTCCTGCAATTCAGAAAGAAACAAAGTGCACTTCTTCAAGGTGCACAACCCCCTACTCAAATGAGTCCTGCTAACCCCGTATTAAAGTGGTATGATCTCTTGTCTGTTCTTCACCACTCCTACACTATTGTTGCTTCCCACCAAGGTTAGTAGTATGAGGGTAGATAGATACATCACCGGAGCTCCTGCACCAGAAAACATAACAGGGTCTGTATTATAGAAGTGCCTTGGGGGGTGCAATGGGCGTTTGCACCAGCTTTGCGTGCCCCTGAGGCACTTTGGTATTGCAGAAGGGGACGCAGACACTTTTGCAGCCCCTTCTGTAATACCGAAAGCGCTGGCGCACATACAGCACCAGCGCTTCCTCAAAAGGGCGTTCCCGGATTTGCATGGGGGGCGTGACCCCATGCAAATGAAGGAATGTCTTTGTTTCTGCGCCCACGCCATATTACCAACACAGGCACAGAAGCTCTCAGGGGTGCACTCACAGAGCATTGCAGTCCTCTGGCAGGGGGAAAGGGGGTCCCATGGGTCCGCCCAGACCTCCCCTTGCAGGCGGGTGCAGTCTCTGACTGCACCTGCCTACAAGGGGATCTATAATCCCCCGTAAACGTGCAGGCGGGTTGCCGTCTCCACAGTGAAACATGGAGCGGCTGCTTCAAAGCTGCTTCTTATTTTACTTGAATGCACTGCCCCAAAGGCAGCATGAGTTTGCAGCTGCCCTGGGGCCAGCAAGTGCTATGTAATAGAGCGCACTTTCAGTGTTTGTGCCCGCGCACCTGTTTCTAAGGTGTGCCAGGGCGTAAACAGGGAAAGTGCGCCCTATACATATTAGAGCCCCAGAGGCAGTATTACAGAGAGTGCACCGGGGGTGCAACGGGCGTTTGTGCCCACTTTACCTGCTCCTGGGGCACTTTGGTATTACAGAAGGGGCCACAGACGCATGTGCGCCCCCGTCTGTCATAACGCTAGCGCTGGCACACATAAAGACCCAGCGCTATCTGAAGGGGACATTCCTTCATTTGCGTCGGGGCGTGCTCCATGCAAATAAGGGAATCCCTTTGCCTCTGCACTCACGCTATATCTCAGACGCGGGCGCAGAGGCAAAGAAGCTATTGGGGGTGCACTGAGAGTGCGTTGCCTAAAAGGTGGCACACTGTCAGTGCACCACCTGATGGCGGCCCTCTGGCGGGGACCCCCCAGATATCCCCTTGCAGGCGTGCACAGTCAGGGACTACAACTGCCTACAAGGGGATCTCTAATCCCCTTTAAAAGTGCAGGCGGGTTGCCGCTAGCACCGTGAAAATACGGACCGGCTTCAAAGCAGCCGCTCTGTTTTTCATTGGAATGAGTTTGGGACTGCCCTGGGTACAGCACATTCCATGTAATAGCTCGCACTTTCCTTGTTTGCGCGTGGCGCACCTGTTTTAAGGTGCACCGAGCACAAGCAGGGAAAGTGTGCCCTTTACATATTAGGGCCCCAGGTCAGCAAGGAGCAGGTTGTCACATGTACATGGCACAACGAGCTTCCGACCCTACAACTGACCATCAACAATTTGCATAAGAAAACATTTCAGCTGTTAAAACTCTACAAGGATTCAAACCCTTTTATTACTATAAAATCTCTGACACATCCTAAATCGGGATCTATCGTTGTACTATTGGACTCAGAGAAATGAACTTTTCCAAATTGTTCGGAGTGGCAATCACATTATCTGACAGCTGTTGAAAATGAGAATTAGAAAGAAAAAATCAAAATAAGTCTTGAAAAAGCAAATATAAAGAAGCCATTAGGGGAACAAAAGGTATACTTTGATACTTTTAACACTAATGCCACTATTTCCTTGGGCAAGTTGCTTCCTAATTAGCTAGGCTGTCCCAAAATGTGTGCAACTATAAGTTTGTTTTCTCTATATAAGTATCCCTGCAACTTTTACTGCTCTCCCTTGACGATGAAAAAACACAACAAATGGGACAGAACAGGGAAAAATGAAGGCTGCTCCCATAGGTTAAATTGTCTCAAAACACCAGTGATTAAAATTGTCTTAAAGCACCAGTGATTAAGGTAAAGTGGAATTCCCGAGATAGCTGACACTGGATCAAATACTTTTCCGGGATGCTATCATGGGCTTTAAAGTATAAATGGCGCCGGACACAAACCCAGTAGAAGAACTCTTTCTGTCAAGAGGAACAAAACACAAGTTTCACACATCAATTTTAGGTTCAACTGAGTAAGCAGTGCTTTAATAGCAATCTAGAGTATATTGCATCCAGTCAACGATTTGTCTCACCAATGCATAGAGCTTCCTGATGTCTTTGAGGGTGACTGACAATAGCATTCCTTTAATCTCTCCTGCCCACACCTTGCCATTCTCAAGATGTTGCAGTGGCTCATCTAATGCCGTCTTCCCTGGGACTTGGAAAGAACTCTTCTCCTAGTCTTAGACTCCTATGGACAGGCAAGATCTGGAACAGTGGTCACCAAGGAACCCGATTTCAGCTTCTCAAAGCAGACCTGAAAAATCCTATAGAACCAGTCATGTCCACTGGTATGTACGTAGGTAATACTTAGGGGCCATTCTGCATCAAGAGAGGGACACGAAAGCTGCTCGCCACAGAATGACAGAACCAGCATTCTTGAGTCAGATGCTCTCTTTGAAGGGCTGAAGGAGATCAAGGCTAAGAGCCATACTCTGCAATGACGACACCACCCGTTGTTTTACATCAGGGTTCACCAAAGTCGGTCCTGGATGGCCACATTTAGATTAATGTAGTTATCTTAAAAATCTGATGTGGATCCGGCCCTCCACGACTGATTTGGAGAACACAGTTTGACATCAAGATACGGGAGGCACGTTTCATGTCTACTACACATTGCTCTGAGTGCATGCGTTGGACAAGATCAGGTTTTTGAACCTATTAGTTGTTATCCATAACAGACACTAGCACTAGATATGCGTAGAGATGAACTTACCAGGGTCACGCGATAATTCGAGGCAGTTTTGGCTAGACAAGCCTTTAGATTGCAAAACAAGGAAGCTTAAAATTAATGTCAGCTCAGATGTACATCTGCCTTCTATTAATAGACTTTCATTTCCACAGTTCTGTTTTGCAGGGTGATTGTGATGCAAAGTTGTGAGTATTGTCTGTTCCCACTGATGTTCTTTTTTGGCTGTGCATATCCTTCTGAGTCAGCGGTGGGCTTCGGCTGTCGACTTTCTTCTTTTAAACGATGCATTGGTTCTACATTTTAGTTGTAGGGTCGGCTTTAAAATCTTTGTCACTTGCTCAAAGAGAGACATGGTTAGTTGGCAGTGCCGGAAAATTGCTATTTGTCCCATGACTGCTTTGGAGGTGTCATTTGGTGTTGTCAATCAAGTTTCCATATGACTAAAGCAAGTATTACTTTAGTCAGGCACCCATTCAGTGATGACACGCAACGATTATTTATAGAATACTGTGAGAAGTTGGCCTGGCATATGCTGTCTCCTAGTTATAGGGGACACCTTGCACCAGTCCAATTCGACTCTTATTGATGATAGGTTTAAGACAACCTTTAAAGAAAGCTATCCTAGTGGTAGCTGTGGAGAGCAGCCTTCAGGCTAAGTCTTGAAGGAGTGTTAAGCTTATTGTTTTACCATGGATAACCTCTTGAATGACCAAATGAAAGAGTAGCCCACACAGGTATATATATAAAATATATGTATTTATTCTAAACAGAATCCCACAAGTATCTTTATGAGGCTGAGGCAAAGTTAAAATTCAAACAAGCCTTGATAGATACAATAAATAGCACTGCAGTCATAGGGCCCCAGGGGGGGACCAAACCATATATTAAAGTGGTATAAGAACCACGACAATTCTACAGACAATGCCTAGGGCATTTAGGATCGCTGGCCCCTTAAGAATCCACCCCAGGTTATGAGGAAGGGGACCCACGGGAGGCACGTGCAGTGGAAATAGCTGCTATCGGGATCTCGATTAAAGCCTATGGAGAATGTCGCGATTTGGTTTAAACAGATTAAAGTCACTTCTAGCAGGAGTACAAAGTTAAAACTTTAGAGTTAAGCTTTTGAGGAGCCCACTACCACGAGAGTACCGAGGTACCACTGTTACCTGCCCCAGGGAAGCCGGGTGCATAGGTCGTTTTCGATTTCGGGTCGCGGGCTGATTTTCAATGGGAAAATGTACAAAACTGCTGCTAGCCAAAAGCGTCTGATGCCGTGAAGATTGAAGTTGTAGATCTTGCAGAGAAGAACCTGAAAGCAGAGGGGACAGAGTCTGGGTCACGGCACAGTGACCAGGGAGCTCAAAGGAAAGAGCCCTTCAATGTCTGGTGCTTCAAGTGGAAAGAGGTGTAGCTTGGATCTGCAGCCACGGGCTCCGGGAGGCTTCAAGGAAGGCCAGCTTCGGGAGGGCGACTGTCCCACGTCGGATGAGGGTCGCTGCGGTGTTAGTGTCCGGATTGGATCCACTAAGCCTTGGCAACCGCAACCCACGCAAGCTGAACAAATCAGCTACTGGTGCAGACCCACGAGGTCTGTGAGAGGTCTCCTTTGGAGAGACTGTAGAGCAGGCCTGGAGCAACCAGGGGAGCTCTTAAATGTCGAGATTGTCCTCCGCTCGGGCCCACAGGTCGAGAGACAAGGAACCGCGGAAGGCAGCAAAATGGAGTGCATAAAAGGGGAGCCCACGGGCCACCGGAGGGGGCTAGGGTGCTGATCTTTGGCACAATTGCTGCTTGGTGGTTGGCTCAAAAATGGGCCGAAGCACAACTTCCCCACTGGTCAGGGTCGTGTGCTATGCAAGAGGTGGTCGGTGTCCTGGGGTATTGGGAATCTCGGCACCCACGCGGTCCACGGTGCTCAGGTTTGCTGTGCACACTCACTGGCCTCTGGGATGCTTAGGAAACCCACCTCGAGGTTGCTGGAAGTCGACGAAGTTCGTAAGAGCAGCGAAGTTCCAACCGGGTCACTTGCAGTGTTTCAGGTGCCTGCCAAGCAGGGGGGTAACTCCTTTACCCCAAGGGAGATTTCTTCAGTCAGCCGGACAGCAGCTCGTCGAAGGTCAAGTCTGTGAAGTCCAAGATTAATCTGAGGCTCTGGGGCCACGTTATTCACCTTTATCCCCAAGATTAGGGGAGTGTCCAGAGTAGCGTCCACCAATGAGAGGTGAGGCGGGAAAGGGTGGCTACACCCTCTCCCCTTTGTGTGTTTCCCGCCTCGGCGATGGGCAGGATGCCCCTGAACCGGTTCCAGGCGGTGTATGCAGAATGTAGGCGCTGTAGCTGCCTACGTGCAACTCTGAAAGGCAACATATGGTGCACCCACCCTGTTCCAATCCACATATCCTGTCTGGGGAGATGCTAGCACCTCCCTGCCACAGGAGCCCTATTGTCCAGCTGGCGAGGCTGGGATTTTCCCCAGCAACAGCCAGCCAGTCGTGTGAGTGGCGGGTAGTAGCCATTTTGTACTACGTGTGCACTTTTAAATTGGTGTCTGAATTCTGCCGCTTTTCCCATATCGCCCCTCTAGCAGGGGGGAATCGTGCCCTCATGCCCATGGCTGGAGAGGGGGTAGGATTCCTACATGTTTGACACCAAACACGATATGGTTCTGTGTAGCGATTCTCAAGTTATCACGCTATCGCGATAGACTTAAATGCGGTTAAGAGTATATGGTATGGCTACACTACAAACAACCCAGCAATGATTTTACGAGGGTTGCAGAGAGGCCCTACTCAGGTAGGGTTCCCCCCTCACACATACCTCAGCCCCCTGCCTTGTAGGATTAGCAAGGCCTGCTATAGGGGTGACCTATGAGAGTATATGTGTTGTAATGGGGTGGGATATAGGGTACCTATATCCCTGTAAGGGGTGCTAGCACCACCTTACCCAGACTACAGTAGTGGTCTGGTGGTGTCAGTTTGTATGGCTGTCCCAGGGTGGCACAATAAGTGCTGCATCCCTGGTAGGCCTACTGAGGGACCCATGCCCTGGGTACCTAGGGTACCATCTACAAGGGACTGTCAGGGCATCCTCAGCATCCAATTGGTTTGTACCTAGGGTACTCACATCAATTTTAGGGAGAAAGCAGATAGGCTGGGGTCCTGGATAGCAGGATTCCAGCCAGACTAGTAAAAAGCCACTCAAATATCAGGCAAAACGTTGGGGGCAATCATTAGTCAGATTCCACCTTCCTACCCCCCCCCCCCCCCCCCCCCCCCCCACGAAAGGAGATAAGGCTAACCTTGTCCAGATAGGCCTTTATTTCCTGAGTGGGCATATAAGGAAGAACCTGCACTAGCATGGTTGCTCCCTGTCTCATGGTCCACTTGGGAAATCCTACCCCAAGGGGTTCTAGAGTTTCTCCAAAGTCTAGGGGAATTACCTGTATTGGTTTTTGGTACAGAGGTGGGCTGGTGGGGTGTCTGAGTCTGGAAGTGAGGCCCTATTTGGGGTGGTCTCAACCTCCTCAGGTCACTGGTCACCATGGAAGCCGTTCTGCCCATGACTGTCATATCTGGCCCTAAGGGTCAACCACTGGCTGCCTACAGCTGGGGGTTGGGTCCCTCTGGTTGGAATAGTGGAGGGCATAGGAATGTTTGGGGCAGCTATGCCCCAGGTTTCCCTGTGCCCAATAACGTCCATCTGGGGGGTGCCTGTACCTAGGAGTAAGGGGGATCCCACAGTTTGTAGAGGAATATTCACCTGGCTAGGACCACTCTGCTGGGTGTCCCTAATCTGCGGATGAGGGTGTTCCTCTGGACAGAGACCATTAAGGGTCCACTGACCTCCCTGTCCTCTGCAGCCCTGGGCTGACTGAGGCAGGGTAGAGAGGGGCAGGATACCTGCTCCAGACTTGGTGCCATCTTGGAAGGATCCCCTGCCATCAGAGCTGTGGCCAGGCCTGTCCACTTCTGGGGCAGTTACTTCACAAGGGGCAGGATCAGTTCCCTTAGAAACTTGACCCTCACCTTTGGTCTGGTGGGGGGAGGACTGTTCCTCTCCCCCTATGCTCTCTGTTTGGGTGGAGTGATCCATAGTTTCAGGCTTCACTCCTTTTACTTTCTCCTGGGGTGGAGGTGAGGCCTTTAAGGTCTCATCCACTCTCTCAGGGATACCTACCATTTTCAAATGGGCCTTGTGGTCTACCTCAGCCCAGGCTGAGATTTCCAGATCATTCCCCAGTAGACAATCTACAGGCAAGGTTGGGGACACTGCCACTCTCTTTGGGCCAGTGACCCCTCCCCAGCTGAGATTTACCACTGCCATGGGATGGTCTGTCCTAATTCCATCTATATTGGTCACATGGTAGCTAAACCCAGGTAAAAGCTGTTCTAGGGGCACTAGCCTCTTGGTCACCATGGTGACACTGGCCCCTGTGTCCTTTTAGGCTACAGCCTTCTGACCATTGATCATGGGCTCTTGTCTGTACCTGCCCAGGATATTGGGACTCATGGTAAAGTTGGCAAACCCCATGTCACCATTACAGACTAGAGTTGCTTGTGTAGGGGACCTGGTTAGGCCAGAGTCCATCTGAGTTCCCCAAGAAAACCCAACTAAGTTTTTGGGTGCACTCCCACCACCTGGGGGATTACTACTAGTAGTAACAGGAGGCGTTGGAGCTGCAATGGGATGAACATTTTCTTTATTGCCATTCTTTGAACAGCTGGAGTCAGTTTTCCAGTGGCCAGGTTGCTTACACACATGGCAATATGGTTTCCTGTTAGAAGAGGAAGGATTTTGAGACCCACCCCCAGCACTGGGTTTTTGGGGCCCTTCAGAGGACTTTTCAGTTTTATTATCCCCACCTTTCTCTTTGGGCTTGGTAAAATCTTTCTTCTGGTCACCACCTTGGTTCTTGGGCCTGATCCTGGTTCTGACCCATTTGTCTGCCTTCTTTCCCAATTCTTGGGGAGAGGTCAGATCAGAGTCCACCATGTGCTGGTGTAAGAGTTGGTTTTGACAATTATTAAGAATCTGCTCCCTCATGATGAGATT
This sequence comes from Triturus cristatus, assembly GCF_964204655.1. Classification (NCBI taxonomy): domain Eukaryota; kingdom Metazoa; phylum Chordata; class Amphibia; order Caudata; family Salamandridae; genus Triturus; species Triturus cristatus. The sequence continues at coordinate 125,611,500 of NC_140586.1, read as the reverse complement.
GTACAATCCTTGATAATCTTTTACTTTACTGCCATTTAACCAACCTTCCAATGCCTTGGTAGCACAATCCACAAAGTCTACCCAATCTTGAACCTGTGCTTTTTGGGTGTCTCTGAACTTAAGTCTGTACTGATCAGTGGTTAAGCCAAACCCATCTATTAAAGCATCTCTCTAGATATAATGATCATTTGCATCCTCTTCTCTTACAGAGAGGAGCTTGTCTCTTCCTTTGTCTGCAAAGGAGAGCCACAGGATTGCTGCCCACTGCTCTACTGGGACACTTTGTACTTTACGGGCCCTCTCAAGAGCAGAGATCCATTTGTGGATGTCATCCCCTGTATGATAGGGGGGCACAATCTTGTGGAGGTTCCTATTGTCAGGGACGTTCTCTCTAACTCTAGGGGTTTCATTACTGCCACCAGGGGTCTCTAGACTCCACTTTCTCGAAGCTTTCTGAAGCTCCAGGGATTCCCTGTCCAATGCCAACTGTTCTCTCCTGAGCTGTAGTTTAGCCTGCTCAAACTGGATCAGTCTGCATTTCCTCTCTTGGGAGGATTCTCTTCTCTGAGAAGAGGCAGAGGTCCCCTTGGATCTCTCAGAATGGTTGGACCCCTCTGAGGGTGATCTGTTCCTTCTGTTTGAATCCACCATTCTCCCTTTAGGGATGGAGAGAGTACCTCTTGGGCCATCACCTCCATGTTGTGAATGGTTTTGTTCATCCAGGTTAAGTTCATCTTCCTCTTCCTGGTCCTCATCAGAGTCCACCCCAGGGGTGTCCTCTTCTGGGGGATGCCCACCCAACCGGTCTACCCCATCAGACATTAAAGTCTGCTATGAGCTGGATTTCCCTGAGATGTGGGTATTGGCACCTTTGTTTGTCTTAAGTTGCCTAGTGGTGCACATCTCCCTCAGCTCAGCAAAGGAGAGATGATCTCATCTGTCGACTGGGACCCTCTGGGGTCCTTCCAGTGCCTTATGGGCACCTGAACTTAAAGACATTTCTAGTGTAGTGGTACTGGTGTATCTACCTACACTAGGTGTGGCCTACTGAACCCTTTCTTGAGTTGTAGTCAAGGTGTGCTAAACCCTCTACACACAACTCCTAAGTTCAGTAGAACTTATTGTATTCTAAGCTTGAATGTATATGTACCTTTGGTACCAAGTGGCTTTCACTTTAAAAATTCAATTTGTTATCTGGTAAAACAATGGCAAGCTTGAATCCAACCGCTGCACACCAATGTGAGAAGTTGCCCTGGCATATGCTGTCTCCTGGTTATAGGGGACACCTTGCACCAGTCCAATTCGTCTCTTATTGATGATAGGTTTAAGACAACCTTTAAAGAAAGCTATCCTAGTGGTAGCTGTGGAGAGCAGCCTTCAGGCTAAGTCTTGAAGGAGTGTTAAGCTTATTGTTTTACCATGGATAACCTCTTGAATGACCAAATGAAAGAGTAGCCCACACAGGTATATATATAAAATATATGTATGTATTCTAAACAGAATCCCACAAGTCTCTTTATGAGGCTGAGGCAAAGTTACAATTCAAACAAGCATTGATAGATACAATAAATAGCACTGGAATCATAGGGCCCCGGGGGGGGGGGGGGACCAACCCATATATTAAAGTGGTATAAGAACCACAATAATTCTACAGACAATGCCTAGGGCATTTAGGATCGCTGGCCCCTTAAGAATCCACCCCAGGTTATGAGGAAGGGGACCCACGGGAGGCGCGTGCATTGGAAATAGCTGCTATCGGTATCTCTATTAAAGCCTATGGAGAATGTCGCGGTTTGATTTAAACAGATTAAAGTCACTTCTAGCAGAGTTAAGCTTTTGAGGAGCCCACTACCACGAGAGTACCGAGGTACCACTGTTACCTGCCCCAGGGAAGCCAGGTGCATAGGTAGTTTTCGATGTTGGGTCGCGGGCTGATTTTCAATGGGAAAATGTACAAAACTGCTGCTAGCCAAAAGCGTTGATGATGCCGTGAAGATTGAAGTTGTAGATCTTGCAGAGAAGAACCTGAAAGCAGAGGGGACAGAGTCTGGGTCACGGCACAGTGACCAGGGAGCTCAAAGGAAAGAGCCCTTCAATGTCGGGTGCTTCAAGTGGAAAGAGGTGTAGCTTGGATCTGCAGCCACGGGCTCCGGGAGGCTTCAAGGAAGGCCAGCTTCGGGAGGGCGACTGTCCCACGTCGGATGAGGGTCGCTGCGGTGTTAAGTGTCCGGATTGGATCCACTAAGCCTTGGCAACCGCAACCCACGCAAGCTGAACAAATCAGCTACTGGTGCAGACCCACGAGGTCTGTGAGAGGTCTCCTTTGGAGAGACAGTAGAGCAGGCCTGGAGCAACCAGGGGATCTCTTAAATGTCGAGATTGTCCTCCGCTCGGGCCCACAAGTCGAGAGAAAAGGGACCGCGGAAGGCAGCAAAATGGAGTGCGTAAAAGGGAGCCCACAGGCCACCGGAGAGGGCTAGGGCGCTGATCTTCAGCCCATTTTTGAACCAAGCAGCAATTGTGCCAAAGCACAACTTCCCCACTGGTCTGAGTCGTGTGCTATGCAAGAGGTGGCCGGTCTCCTGGGGTATTGGGAATCTCGGCACCCACGCGGTACATGGTGCTCAGGTTTGCTGTGCACACTCACTGGCCTCTGGGATGCTTAGGAAACCCACCTCGAGGTTGCTGGAAGTCGACGAAGTATGTAAGAGCAGCGAAGTTCCAACCGGGTCACTTGCAGTGTTTCAGGTGCCTGCCAAGCAGGGGGGTAACTCCTTTACCCCAAGGGAGATTTCTTCAGTCAGCTGGGCAGCAGCTCGTCGAAGGTCAAGTCTGTGAAGTCCAAGATTAATCTGAGGCTCTGGGGCCACGTTATTCACCTTTATCCCCAAGATTAGGGGAGTGTCCATAGTGTCCACCAATGAGAGGTGAAGCGGGAAAGGGTGGCTACACCCTCTCCCCTTTGTGTGTTTCCCGCCTGGGCGATTGGCAGGATGCCCCTGAACCGGTTCCAGGCGGTGTATGCAGAATGTAGGCGCTGTAGCTGCCTACGTGCAACTCTGAAAGGCAACATATGGTGCACCCACCCTGTTCCAATACACATATCTTGTCTGGGGAGATGCTAGCACCTCCCTGCCACAGGAGCCCTATTGTCCAGCTGGCGAGGCTGGGATTTTCCCCAGCAACAGCCAGCCAGTCGTGTGGGTGGCGGGTAGTAGCCATTTTGTACTACGTGTGCACTTTTAAATTGGTGTCTGAATTCTGCCGCTTTTCCCATATCGCCCCTCTAGCAGGGGGGAATCGTGCCCTCATGCCCATGGCTGGACTGGGGGTAGGATTCCTACATGTTTGACACCAAACACGATATAGTTCTGCCATTCTCAAGTTATCACGCTATTGCGATAGACTTATAATGCGGTTAAGAGTATATGGTATGGCTACACTACAAACAACCCAGCAATGATTTTACGAGGGTTGCAGAGAGGCCCTACTCAGGTAGGGTTCCCCCCTCACACATACCTCAGCACCCTGCCTTGTAGGATTAGCTAGGCCTGCTATAGGGGTGACCTATGAGAGTATATGTGTTGTAATGGGGTGGGATATAGGGAACCTATATCCCTGTAAGGGGTGCTAGCACCACCTTACCCAGACTACAGTAGTGGTCTGGTGGCGTCAGTTTGTATGGCTGTCCCAGGGTGGCACAATAAGTGCTGCATCCCTGGTAGGCCTACTGAGGGACCCATGCCCTGGGTACCTAGGGTACCATCTACAAGGGACTGTCAGGGCATCCTCAGCATCCAATTGGTTTGTACCTAGGGTACTCACGTCAGTTTTAAGGAGAAAGCAGATAGGCTGGGGTCCTGGATAGCAGGATCCCAGCCAGACTAGTCAAAAACCACTCAAATACCAGGCAAAAAGTTGGGGGCAACCATTAGACAGATTCCACCTTCCTACAAATACTTTCACAATCCCAAGAAGGCTGTGCCAAAACTTAACTTGGCGCTCATGCTTTGTCCCCCTAGTCCAGCTGTCTATGGCACATACACCATCAGGTCTCCTACAATAAGTCTGGATATGACAACCTCCTTGTGCCTTTGTTGCTGCTCCTTCACAGCCTTATCTTCATTGTGTAATCCTTTGGGGATCGCTTGTCGAACATTATTAATGTGCATTCATGAGATCATACAGCACATATACTTGCACTTTCATAATCTTTCAAAGATTGGAGGGCTGTGGTATCTTTTCTCTTCAAAAAGCGACCTTCCATTACGTAGGGTGGTGCACTTCAGGGAAGGTAAGGGTGGCGTCAGAGGAGCCATGCGTTAAGAGTTTTACGTGGTTGGAGTCTTGGTGTACACTTTAGCCGAATGATCACTGGGCCAAGGGTAGAATGCATCGGTGCCGGGGGTGACTCCTGGGGTCAAGTAGGTACACCCTGAGAACGGTCCATTTTGGTCTGTTTGATTGGAACTTCCAACCACCCCCATCGGTGGGCGCCTTGGTCTCACCACCGCTATCCATGTGAGGTTATTTTGTGCAAGGATATGCTTTTGAAGGAATACATATTGCTATGTTGCTCATTGCATGGTAGGAGACCACTATTGTAGGGTGGAACTGCAGGGGCCCCAAGAGGAAACACCATTTTCCTATATTTGTGTGGTTATATTGAAGGTCAAGTTCTTCAAGATAACAGGTAATAACACTGGTGCAAGGAATTCATGCATGAAAATAATGGTTTATGTTTAGGAAAAAGTATCATGACATAACTGCACCAAGTAGGCACATCTTATAATTTAGATACAGTAAAAATGAGTCCTGACACACTACAACAGTGAGATGCTACTTTGCTATCCAATGGGTCAACTTTAGATAAATACCAATACAGGCAGTTATTTTAGGGAGCATCGATGGAACATATAAACATGACCCACAGTGCATGGACAATTACAGTATGTCTCTGAGCATATTCATTTATACCCAGTGGCACATGAAGTGGGAGTGTATTTGAAACCAATTGGAGTGTCTTATAAATGCTCCCCCTTTGTTGACATTGTTTTTATATTTGTCCTTTGTTGTTGTTGTCATACTGGCACATTGCTTGTGCTACGTAACAAGAGTTTTAATGTATGAATTTTTGATGATTTTAATTAAACAACCCAAGTGTTTTTTTCAAACTTCTGTGGTATTAAATAGGTTTGAGTGATATAATGGGGTGTGAGTGCAGAACCTTTTAAGTTATCTATCAAGGGGAACCTTTAGTGTTTTTTTGTCATTTAAGGAGGGCCATCCATATATGCGGATGATCACAATTTACATCAGTTCTTCACCTATAGCCCTTGGGGCTGGGCGCTGACCTGCTAGCCAAGGTAACAGATTTCTCAACCATCGCTGCCACTGATATGGACAAATGTATGAAAAAAGTCTAAAAAAAAAAAAGGCCTCTGCACCACGTAAGAGCCATCTAGCCTTTGTTTATTCTTGGCTTGTTTTGTGTGAGAGGGAAGAGAAGTGTGTGCATACAAGCGTTGTATAGGTTCATAGAGACGTGTATGAGGGCTGCTAATCAGAGTGGATACCCGGCCACAGACACTGCTCACCCAACTGAAGGCCCCTTGGCCCAACTACATACAGCAAAATCCATTTATGGGGGGGTGGGGGGGGGGGGGGGGGGGGTCGCACCCTAAACATGCACCCCCAGAGCTACCCTGTTACCTGTTTCTACGATGCAGTGGTCACGTGCCCTTGCCCCAAAACACTTGAATACGCTCAGACATCTTATTATGAATTTACTTTTCATACAACTGCCAGAAGGGCTCATTTTTATTTTAACTATGCAGAAAAAGTTAACAAAAAAAAATCGCCTTTTAGTCACTTCACATTGTTTGAGGTTTTGAGTCGTTTCTAAAATTTTGAAATATATTTTTATACATACAATAACAAATGTGCAATAGGTATTTTATTTGTCATAACATTAGTGTGTTTTCAAACTGAATGTTCGGGCAGTTGTCTATTTCCCAGTGGAGTTTTCTAAATAAGAAGAGGGTGTTATTGTTTGGAGGCATTAAACACAGTAATATGTGTAATCTCATGACCATGCCTTTTTTCAAGATGTGATGTCATTCGTTATATACCACAAGGTTCATTTTCATCTGCTCCTTGGATACAGTTTAGGGGTTATATGACTATTGGTTAGTGACCCAAGTGATGTATGTGCCATTGTTTCTTGCTCCTAGGACTTCTTGGTTGTTTTGTGCACTTGGCCTCTCTGTGCTCCCCAACATCTGGTTGTGGGTTGACACCTTGAAGGCTCCCTACAGGTAGGCCTTGGAAATTATCACCAACCCAATAATAAAGAACAGATCAGGGTATAGGTTTATTGATTGGATAGGGGGTGTGTCACCCAATTATCTAGTGGCCCTATCCGATCGGGGCTTATTGTGGATTCCTCCACATTACCATTCCTGTCATCGGGTGCCCTCTTATATACTCACTGGCATTGTGGCTTTGTTGATGTGGAGGGCATGCTTTACCGGTTGTACCTGCTCTTGTCGTGGTGCCCCCTTCCCTTCGGGGCAGCTCGAACGAGGGCTTGCGTTGGATCCAGACTGTGTAGTATGACTGTGCTTCCTATGATGGTCTTCCAAATACCACTCTACTAAGAACCACTCTTGACCCACCTATTGGCCCAATTCTATCCTTCTGCAAAAAAGCTTGACAGCCTGTTACTTGTATTATATTTAACGGAGTGACAAAAATCAGAATAGAGCCAACTACTCACATTGAGGATTTAGTTAAATAATGTGTTGAGTTAACCGAGATCAGGGAAGCAACAGGCCATATATACAGTGTTTTGTAATCAGAACTGCTTCCCATTTAGAGGATGCTCGTTCTAGCTCAGCCAGTAGGCGTTTTGGATGTTGGCATTAACTAATGTTCTTTGCCATTCCAGGTTCAATGGGTGGGTTTATCGCCGGTACTGGGTTAGATTAGACTTATCGCCCGAACTGCTCTGGGCGTTCGTAGCTGGTGATTGCCATTTCCCTGGTCATCTGCCCTTGACTTCGTCATGGGCCCAAAGGTGCGTCAGTGGTGGGTTAGGGGGCGAGGGTCAATAAACAGCAGTTATAACGCTCACTCGTCAAACGTTTAATACCTAGGCACGGAGCAACGACATTTACATTTCTAATGCTGCAAAGGAAGCTGGGCTTGTAAAAGGTGATCTTGCTTCAATGATGCACCCTAAGCATCCTAGCGAGGCTGGAAGATGGAAGGGCGACACCTCAAAGCAGACCCGTCACAGCAACTAGTGCATAACTGCATGGCAACATCGCAGGCAGAGGTGAAAGTAAAGGGGGAAAAAAAGTCAAAGAAACTCCCATACAAAAAGAACCACAGAGGACTAAAATTTAATTAAAGACAAATACAAGAAGGAACACTACAAAAACAACAACACACAAACCTGAGATTAGGCCAGGCAAAATGCCTGCAGGGCAAGGAAGTTTCCAACAACAACAGAGGTTGCAACAAAACACAGTGCGTATTGTCTGGTTCGTCCGCTGCGTCCCGCTGATGCAGGCCTAAATCAATTACATAAGTCACTAAGGAGAGTCACTGTTCCGGAGATAAGAATTGGGAAAAGAGTTGTTTTGGAGAAATGGAATGGAGTCAGAGAGACTTTCACTCGATGCCCTCACACACCCTGGAGGATGTTATGCTTCATCATGGGGCAGCGCTCCTTGGAAGGCTGGCGCTGCAATGCCCTATGGGTGCCCCGAAAGGACACTTTGTTAGAATTTTTTTTTTTGATCTAGCTGTATTGTGTGTGCGGGTCAGTGTGCAGTGTTATGTGAGAGGTGACAATTAAAAGAGGATATCTAAGGAAGTCTAATTTTAATGACGGGAAGCCCTCTGTCATAGTTTAAAAAACCAAAAGGTTGCGTGCTGCTCGAGGGTAGTTATGACCCTCAGTAGCTAGACAAGTGCAGTGTTTGTTTAAAAAGAGAATGGGGTTGACATGTTTCGCACTATAGTGTGGTCCTAGGAGTGGATCCTTTGCGCTTCGTCAGGACCATAGGGGAGTGATTAAGGTAATGAGAAAAAGGGTTATGCAGTGGCCTTATTGAGTCAAGTAGTGCCACTCGGAGGACCCACGTAGTTGTCCTATCTAAAACAGCAAAAAAGAAGGAAGAAAATAACAGTTCAAAAATTCAGTGAAGCAGTACTATATTAATACAAAGTAGAGGTCCCCACTGGTGGACCGCGGTGATTTAATATGAGCAAAGGCCACAAGTCACTATTTTCCACATGTGGATTGGTGAGGCGCTTAGTAACATGAATAAATAAAAGAATATCTAGAACTAACAAACAAGCAACATGAGAGAAGCCATATAATCATAAGGAGTGCTCATGATGGACATGTTGCTGTAGGCTGCCCCATAGATGTGAATATAGGCGAGGAGCAATCTATGGTAGATAGTATATGGTACAAAATTATCATGTTGCGGCCATAAAGCCTATTTTGGTAATAGTAGTCTCATGAGACTTCTTCCAACATTCCTCTCTCAGTGATGTAAGAATCTTTCAACATTTCATTCTTCTAAGACTTGATTCATCATCTGTATCTCAGTGATGTAAGAATTCACCTTCCTTCTGAAACTTCATTCAACACCTATCTCTCACTGATATAAGAACATTTCGCTTTTCCAAGAGTTCAAAGTTTGTCCCTCAGTGCTGTACTAAACTCCAATATTTCATTCTTTTAAGACTTCATTCTACGTTCATATTTCATTGATGTAAGAATGCACCATCATTTCGATATTTCATCCAATATGCATCTCTCACCGATATGAGAACATTCCATTCTTCCGAGACTTTATTCAACATTTGTCTCTCAGTGATGCAGGAATCATTCAACATTGCATTGTTCTAAAGCCCTCCTTATGAGTGGCCCAGTAATTTGAGCGGTATTTATTGCACCTTATAAAATCCAACTCCGCAGATTCAGAATTTATTGGGTGTAATACATACCACCCAATTATGAGTTTCGGGAATTACGTGTATTTTTGTGCTAAATGACCCAATATCCATGTTTTGGTAAATAGACATTTTTCCCCGATAAATATCTGCAGATTTTATCCGTTGATGTTTATTTTTACAAAAACCTCATGAATGTGATATGCAGTAACAGCAATTACAACACATATCACAATTAACCAGGCTGTTCTGTCATACAGTCCCTACTAATTTAGTACGATTGCGCTTTTGGGCAACATAAGCATCAAAACTATAGGGACTGAGTCGATTCACAACATCAGAATACATTCGCCTGATTCCTGGCTAACTCACTGTGCACCATCTGGACCCCTAAACCTCACAGAGTAATTCCTCATTTACCGGCAGGTTGATTCCTTCGGAAGCCAGACTTGTGTCGAACGTGCCACCATCCCTCTCAAGATAATGAGGAGATTCAGCTGGGCTAGAATTCAGGCACGGGCGACTATGACAATACATGGAAATGCTCCCCTGCCCAACAAAGGCTTGGGGCAATTTATATAATGAAAACTGGATCCATTCTATCTGTGCTTGAGTTCAGATCTGGCTGTCATTGTTGATTCTACCAATTCAGAGCTGTCTCCAAACAGACAATAATATGCAAGTCCAATTTGTGCAGTGTACTTGGACAAAATGTATGATGGTATGATAATGTGCCCGCAAAGAAATGTATTTCTAAGCAAAACACTTTCTGAGTACACTATCGCATGCAATCACACAAGCAAAATGTGCTTTGATGTCATACTCTAAAAAGAGGTCAACTTTAAACGTGAACATGTAAAAATGGGAGCGTTTGTGCACGGTCCCAATGAACCAGATGTCATCTCATAATGAGGGCCTGAACTTTATGCAACATGCTGATCTCTTTGATGTAAAATGCACCCATCCAATACCCATCTCTCACTGATGTGAGAACATTCCTTTCTTTTGAGACTTTATCCAACATTGGGTTCTCGTTGATAGTAGGCAATTTCATTCTCCTAAGACTTGATTCTCCATCTGTATCTCATTGATGTAACTTGCTAAAGGAGATAAAGTGTGGCACTGGAGAGCTCCCATAGCTCTGCCTATAGCCGAGTGCTATAGATGCGTGGGCATATGTACGGCAGCAGTGAATAAAGCCAGGGATATCCCCCAAAAGCATAAAACAGTTTGGGGTGGTTGACTGAACCAATCTCACTCTGCAAATACAGAAGCCTAGGTCTGAGATGTTAAGCCGTTTGACAGGGTTAATGCCCCACCCATCATCATGCTTGAATGTCGGTGTTATTGCTACCTGTGAAATTAACTGTTAATCCCTTTACGAATTAAGCTGACTGACTAGAATGTGATGGAGTCGTGATGCTATGTTATCTACGTGTTAACACATTCAAAACCAAAAATAAGAAATTTGAAAAAGAATGCCTTATAAATCCGAAACTCCAAGCAACATCCACCTCTTAACCATATAAGAGAACATTCCATTCTACCAAGACTTAATCAAATATCTATCGCTCATTGATGCCAGACCATTCCATTCTTGCAACATTTTATCCAAGATCCATTTCTAATTCTTGCATGGCTGTTCCATTCTTCCAACATGTCATCCAACATAGATTTCTCACTGATGTGAAAATTTATATTTCTTTCAAAATGCCATCTAATACCCATCACTCCTAAAGTAGGGCAGAGCCAAATTCTCACTTGTTTGCTGCGATACAAAAAAGGCAAATACGTTTTTGCTATAATGCTCTGCATGCCAAGGAAGGAATATTTTAAAAAAATAAGAAAAGCTGTCCAATAAAATCATTTAACTAGAAGAAACATTGTATACGCTTATTTATTTTTATGATACACATGGCATGATGCAATAGGTTTACAAAATATACCTAAATAAATGAGCGGTGTAGCTTCAGACAGTAACAAGTGGCCAGGAATTGACAAATACAACACACAGTGGACAATACTGGCACAGAATTTGTGATGGAAACAAAAAAGACCCACAATTCTCCGATTTGAATTGAAAATCTCCAATTCAGCAGGCCCATGGAAAAATACTGATTTCCAAGAGCGTCAGTAAACAGGTAGAAAACGTATTTAGCAAGGCACAATGTTCGGTTTCGAAATATTAATTTACAAACACTAACTCATGCCTATGTTTTTGTAAGTTGCTGTGTCACAACAGAAAACGCAAAAAAATTTAAGCTGAATATGGTGAGTGCATTATGGGTCTGTGCATGATTACGTATGAAGTCATCATGGGACTCTCCCTATGCATGGCGGCCAAAAAACTCAGCCATCAAGATGCCGTTCCGATCTCAACCACAAGATGGTGGAAAGTCACAGCATGTGAATCTCATAACTTGTCACTGCAAAAAGTGTAGTTAGTCACTTTATTATCCTTCAATTCTGTGACAGACCCATGTTTTCTAGGTATCCGAAAAACGTACGCAAATTCAAAATCTTTCTGACTGACGATTTCATTAATCTCTTCTGCAAAGTGTCATGGGAGAAATGTGGTCTGTAGGTGAAAGATAAGTTGAGAACATGGAAGAAATATGGTCAGGTGGCTAAACGATCAGTTTGAGTAACAGAAGACTGGAGTTCTAGTCCAATTCCAGCTTCACCACTAGACCAAGTCGGGTGATCTTGGGCATAATACTTTACCTTCCCCGACTGTGCCTCGTGGTGTGCATTTACCAATGTAGTAAACACGTAGAAACAAGCGGTAGCAACAGGTAAACATATGTAAAGGAAAACATGGTGAGTTTAATTAAAGTTACCTGCAACAGTAAAATCGAATTCTTATGGGAAATGCATCTAAACATTGGGAGGGTGAGGGTGCTGTGAAAAGGGAGTTGGAATCCAGACTTCCAGTGATCCCATGTGATGCGCAACATGTTTTGCCGGTCCTGTGTTTCCATTCAACATTGCAATTAGGGCACTTGGACTTGTGCTTTACTACATGGGCCTAAAAAACAGCTTGTTAAGTGCACTTGGCTAAAAAAAAAATAATGGCCGGCTGAGAGTCACAAGCAGCTTGTGCCCACTTGCCAGCTCAGGGTCTAATGGGCATTGTTAATGTTGCCTCTTTGGGGGTGGCAGATGCGGTAGGAGCTAGATTTGGTAGTCAAGATGAAGTCATCCCCACCTTTGGACCAGCATTGGCCACCAAGAGCTCTTTCTTTTCTGTTGCTTCGCATAAGTGGAACCGGGGCTGGGCATGGAGTACAACAAGTGCCAGGTCTCTGTCGCTCAATGCCTGCTTCTTTTCAGCAAGGACCAAAACTGTCCTGTCAAAAGGATACCATGCTTGTTGTGAAGTTAAAGTATAGCAGCCCTTCTGTGAAGTACTGGTGCGGCACAATTAAAAGCATACAAGTTGCAGTAAGACGTACTGTACTGCCCAACTGAACGTATAGCAACCCTGAGGACTGTTCTAGTACTGTCCCATTAAAAGGTACAGGAGCCATGCTGGAAAACGTTAGCGCCACCTTGTCTGAATAAAAACAACCCTGGCAAGAAGTGCTGCTACCACCCAATGAAGTGGTACAGTAGTCCTGCCCGGAATGGCTGGCACTGTCCCATTACATGGTCTGGTGGTCACGCCGACCAGTGCGAAAGTCTGAGTCTTACCGCACCCACCTAATTTAAAGTACTGAACGAAGCCCATTTTTTATCTTGCACAAGTTATATGCACAGCCACTGGAATTATGCAATTCCGCATAATTACTGATTTGACGCAGTTGCCAAATAATCCATCGTTTGCTGAGTAATTTGAAGATTTTAACCCCTTCTGTGCCCATGACGTGCTGGACTCGTCATGGAGCACAGTCGAGCTGTGCCCATGACGAGTCCAGCACGTCATGAGGGATTCCCTTTAATTAAAAATAGCCTCGGGAGCTGGGGAAGAGCTTCCCCAGCTCCCGAGGCCCCCCCCCACCTTTCAGTGTAATGACGATCGGCGCTTGGGGATCACCACAGGAGGGCGATCCCTAAGCAGGGATCCACCCACTAGACACCAGGGAGGGGGGAGCGGCCCCTTGGGCAAGGGCCTTTGCTCCCCCCAAATAACGTTGGCACCATTGAATCTTTTTGCCCCCCCTGGGGGGGCAGATGGGGGGCATTAGCAAAAAGCCCACTAGACACCAGGGAATTAAAAAAAAAAAAAAAAATAGGGGTGGGGGCTGCCCAAAACGGACAGGCCGATGCCCCCACCCCCCCAATTACTACAGTCTTTCTGCCCCCTCCCAGGGGGGAGGAGATGGGGCACTAAACCAGGGAATCGTTTTTAGGTACTTTTTAGGGTGGGGACTGCCTGCAACGGGCACGCCAATGCCCCCACCCACCACCATTACAGCCTTTCTGCCCCCCCTGTAGGGCAGATGGGGCATCGGCCCCCAATCTGCCCCCCCCGGGGGGGGGGGGGGGGGCAAAAAGCCCACTAGACACCAGGGGACTTGGGCCTCCCACACGAGTGAGGCACCGTTTTTATCGGGAGACCCGGGGGAACGCTGGGTGGTAGGAAATTTGTGTCAGCCCAGTGATGCCACAACTTTCCCACACAAAAATGTGTGAAAAAGGTGATTTTTTCAGCTAAAATTTAGGTTTGCAGGGCATTCTGGGTAAGGAAATGTTGGGGGATCCACGCAAGCCATACCTCCATGGAATCCCCAGGGTGTCTAGTTTTCAGAAATGTGTGGGTTTAGTAGGTTTCCCTAGGTGCCGGCAGAGCTAGGGTTCAAAAACTACAGCTAGGCACTTTGCCAAAAAAAGTTCATTTTTCACTGCGAAATTGAGGTCTGTCACGATGCGTTTTGCGCCGTTACCTGTCGCGGGCACTAGGCCGACCCACACAAGTGAGGTACCATTTTTCTCAGAAGACTTTGGGGAACACTGGGTGGGTGGAAATTTGGGGATCCAAGTAGATGCCAGAACTTTCCACCACAGAAATATGGGGAAAAATTGTTTTTTTGGGGCAATTTGAGGTTTGCAAGGGATTCTGGGTAACAGAACCTGGTGGGACGCAGTCAAGTCACCCCATCCTAGATTCCCCTGGGTGTCTAGTTTTCAAAAATGTATAGGTTTGCTAGGTTTCCCTAGGTGCCGGCAGAGCTATGGTTCAAAAACTCCAGCTAGGCAATTTGCCAAAAAAGGGTCATTTTTCACTGTGAAAGTGAGGTGTGTCCACGTTACGTTTTGCGCCGTTTCCTGTCGCGGGCACTAGGCTGACCCACACAAGTGAGGTACCATTTTTCTCGGAAGACTTTGGGGAACGCGGGGTGGGTGGAAATTTGTGGATCCACGCATATTCCAGAACTTTCCACCAGAGAAATGTGGGGAAAATGTGTTTTTGTTGGCAATTTTTTAGGTTTGCAAGGGATTCTTTGTAACAGAACCTGGTGGGAGGCAGTCAAGTCACCCCATCCTGGATTCCCCTGGGGGTCTAGTTTTCAAAAATGTATAGGTTTGCTAGGTTTCCCTAGGTGCCGGCAGAGCTAGGGTTAAAAAAACTACAGCTAGGCACTTCGCTAAAAAAGGGTAATTTTGCATTGTGAAAATGTGGTGTGTTCACGTTGGGTTTTGAGCCATTTCCTGTCGTGGGCACTATGCCTACCCCTACAAGTGAGGTACCATTTTTATCGGGAGACTTAGGGTAATTCAGGTTTGTAAAGGAACTGTTTACCTATTGACTTTCGATGCATTTCTGCCTTCCAAATGAAAGACATTGTGTAAAAAAGAAGTCATTCTAAAAAATGACTGAATTCTCATGCTAGCATGAGTATTCCCAAATTCGGAAATGTGCAAATATCTACTGTTTCTAAACTCTATATTTTGTTCCCAAGTTGCTGCTGAGGTTTTGGCTCTGGGTTCATCAGGTTCTTGGTGAACCTACAAGTCCTATATATCCCCACAACCAGTAATGTCCAGCGGATGTAACGGTATATTGCTTTCAAAGAGCTGTCATAATTAGAAGAAGTTACACGTGAAAACGTTGACACAAAAGGCGCTTTTTTTCAACAAATTTTCAATTTATCCTATATTTAACTGTTAGTTTCTATAAAGAAACCTTGATGGATCTACACAAATGACCCCTTGCTGAATTCAGAATGTTGTCTACTTCTCTAAAATGTATAGCTTTCCAGGATCCATTATTGCTTTTATACCCATTTCTACCATTAACTGGAAGGAGGTCGAAAGCACAAAAAAATAGCAAAAATAGGCTATGTCCCAGAAAAATGCCAAAACTGTGTAAAACATGTTGGGTTTCTGACAAAAGTCTGGTATCCCCTAAAAGTTGGGAAAATGGTGATTCCAGTCCCACAAACCCTTTTTTGATAACACTTGCAGGGAAAAACCAGATGCTTTCATTTGCAGCCCGTTTTTCCCATTTTCCCAGAAAAAAACCTAAATTTTGCTGTATTTTGGCTCATTTCTGTGACCCCTCCAGGGGAATCCACAAACCCCGAGTACCTTCAGAATCCCCATGATGTTGAAAGAAAAGGACGCAAATTTGGCGTGGATACCTTATGTGGTCAAAAAGTTACAGGGGCCTCAGCGCGCACTACCCCAAATAGCCAAAAAAGGGCGTGGCACAGGATGGGGGAAAAGGCCTGGCAGCGAAGGGGTTTCTAGCTCAAATTAAAAGTCACTACAAACGCTGCCACGCATCCTGCTTCAGAGTGATATAGCCATTTACAAAGGTTAGCTGGCCACCTGGCATTTGCTGTACTTAGGTACTAAACTAATACTAATGAGTTGGACCTTTGCTCGGGCAGTGTTGACGTGTCAAAATGACGAAATGGGTATTACTACCACACAATGTGTCACATTAGGTGCATCATTTCTTTTATTTTGCCACAATTTAGCCTGGTCTTCCCCGCCGCATAATTTCATACAGCGCCATTTATTCCTGTTCCTAACTATAAAAAGTGCAAGGTTTTAATTGGTGGACATTATTTGCAGCACCCTTCTTTCCTTACAGCTTGTGTTTTTTATCCAGTGATCTTTATTCCCTCACTTGTCGGGGACTTAATATCTCCCTCCCTCATGCAGAACCGGATGACGCTGAACTTCAGCAAACAAAGTTCTGTTTGCGAGTACAAAGTACAGCGCGTGCATTTGATGTTTGCCAGTTTCAGAGTTCTTCTGTTCACAGTCCTTACAAAAGGGGTAACACATGGGGTAGCTAGCAGATATTAAACAAGTTATTTATATGTAACAATAGTTCCCATGGAGCAAGGTACTACGATAGATTTGCATGCTTTACATAATTCCACCAGCAAGCATGTCATATGAAACCAAGCAAGGAAATGGACACGGACCACTGTCCCCTATTCTCTGACTCATCTCAACCATCATCAACTAACTAACAGATGGAAAGCACTTTCCATAGCGGTCGACAAGTTCAACTCCATCAAACGCTTCTTCACTAAGATATACAAAATCCGATCTGATACAGACAATATAAAATAGACAAAACGTTTACTGTAAATCCTCCAGCGTGCGACCTCCAAATGCGCAAGCTGCATTGCCCGCTCTCATGCCATAACTTAACATCCTCAAATCACTCAAAGCCACCTCCTACAATGCCGACATTTTACTATCACCCACAGTGAAATTTCTTTATTGTGAGGTCTTTAATCTCTCTCCCAACATAGGCAATGCGCTCTCCAGCCAAGGGGCCTTGCTGGATAACCTCAAAATAGGACAGACCCCCCCCCCCCCCCCTTCCTGAAGAAATCTACCCTTGACCCAACCGATCATGCAAACTACTCCCATCACACACCACCTGTCCATTGCAACAGTAATTGAGAAAGCAGTCTTTACCCAACCACAGCATCAGGTAAACAGGAATAGCCTTCTACAGGACTATCGGTCCAGCTTTAGATTATGCTGCCACAAAATCTATGACACTTTCCGCATCATTGACCCCTTCAGATTTTAATCAGTCTTTGAGGAGCCTTGAGACAATCGACTGCCAAGCACAGATCCCTGCCTTAGAAACATGGATGCGCATCCCCGATAGTCGTGCAATGGTTCACCTTCTACCACATCAACTGACACCAGCTCATCCAGATGGGAAATTTCAGATCCAAGAAGCTCCTCTTCTCCTCCAGTGTTCTGCAGGGATGCACCTTCTCCCTTGTCAACATCAGTTTCCACATGGATCCCCTAGGCTACATACTTCCGGACAAACACAAAGGTCCATCAATACACTGACAATACACAAATGTACATTAAAATAGACACATCATGACAATAAAGGATTCAACATCTGAATTGAGCTAATACAGAATTGGAGGGCAAGCACCAACCCAAAACCCAATCCAACTAAGGCATAATTGCCCCTGTTCTGCATCAGCACCAAACAACGAGGAATTTAAGCTGGGCTATTCCAGATGAATTTAAACAGCTTCAAACCTCAGCTGACAGTGAGTTTGACATCACTTGGATTGACTGCAGACACAGATGTTTGCTTCAATTAGCCCATCACCAAGGAAACCAATACTGCATGGTACCAAACTCTCTCTCCTGAATTAAGTGAAACCTTTCCTGCCAGAAACAGATTAAGGAACATCAATGTGAGTCTTGGTCCACTTCCATGTTGGATAGAGGCAATTGTTTCGAGGGGGGCAAGGTTTGATCATTTTTCACTGCACATCCAAGGTTTCTATGCCTGCACCGCTGTATACAAATTATGTATGACCCCATGCGGAATGGGGACCCTTCTTCTTTTGATAGTGGAACCTTCCAAAGAGGAGTCCAAAATCGTTCCTATTACGGGGGTTTCACTTTCACAGCAAGCACTTCTCTGACCAATGTGATGAGTGAATTGTCCTAATACATAAATATGCAGGGGCACAAAAACTGATATATAAAAAATAAAACAATTTTGAGAATTCCATCGTGCTACCTTCTCTGTGGTGTGGATCGAGCTGGCTTGCTATCATGGTGAGAACTGTTTAAATAGCAGCTCACATAATTAAAAACTACTGAATTCTTAGGAAAACCTTCCTTTAAAACACAAGATTGTTATTCATGCAATGGGGCTTTCTCGGGTAAGTGAAAAAATAACAATTACTTTCAATATTTGGCAGAAGCACAGAGGTGCTCTCAATGTTTGTGTTGGCTGTTTCGCTCCCTGAACCTGCAAATCTCGTCCTTCTGGTATCTCTGTTTTTAGAGGACATCCTAGACGTTTTATGTTGAAGCAATATATGAAGCAAATGTTGGATTATTTGGTCAAAGCATAGAAGTTGGGTGGAGCTGGCCTACCCTCTTGAAGTTCCACGATCATTTGCAATCACCACTGTGTTCAGAGATATCACCAGTCCGGATCTTATACAGATTGGTCAACAGTGACCTGTCAGTTATTATTCTGAGAGTCGTTAGCCCAGACACCCAAATTTATATAGGTCCATTGTCATTTCTGGGACTGCCTTTCTTCCGGGAGCACCGCATACTGTCGGCCACAGACGCGTACAGCAGGGGGTGGATGCACACATTCAAGGTCACCAGGGCCTTGGTCACCTGCATGGCAGAATGCACACTCACGGAGTCAGTGCAGTTCAGCCGGTGGATCCGGTTGTAAAGGTTGATGTTCCGTAGAACATGATAGGGCACGAAAGAGACGGCATAGAGGGCAACCACAGAGAACACCATGAGCCACACTTTCTTCTTCTCCAGCGCACTGAGGCTCTCGCTCTTGAACACCGTCCAGGCGATAGAGACGTAGGACAGCAGGGTGAATAGAAATGGGATCCCACAACCAAAGATAGCCAGGAACAGACTGTAGGGTATGTACGAAGTCAACTCAACTGTACGGGCTGTGCCGATACACTCCATGTGCTGAGGATTCCGTACATCCAAAGCAGAGAATTTAAACACTGGCGCTGAAATTCCCACCACCAGAATCCAAGTAACCAAACTAATGATCTTTGCGTGTTTAGGCTCAACCCTGCCATGAACATACATTGGGTACACAATGGCTACGTAGCGGTTAAGGCTGATGCATGTGACGAAAAAAATGCTTCCGTAGAGGTTGCAGTTGAAGAAGAAGCGCTCAAGCTTGCAGACGGCCGAGCCAAAAATCCAGTGCTTGTCCATGACATAGTAGGCTATCAGCAGTGGCAGCGAGAGGGTATATAACAGGTCGCTCACCGCCAGGTTAAAAGAGTAGATGATGCCTGTGTGCCAGGTCTTCTCTCGGGTGAAGAACAAGTAGATGGCCAAGGCGTTGCCGCAGATGGCCACAAGGAACTCCAACCCAAAGATGGGGGGTAGGTACCGGATTTGGAATTCAACAAAATACTCACTGCAGTTCTGCATGTCTTCTTCTCCGTCAAACTCGTAGAGGACCTGCAATCGATAAATGAAAGATAATAGTTTATTTGTTTGATACAGCAATTTACCGCCCACTCTGCCACAGCAGTCTTTGAAACCGCACATTTTGTATTATTATATATAAACACTAATTAGTCATATCCTAAGAGGCCAAGTGGGCGCTGAGAACTCTATCTGGGGCCATTGACGGAAGCTGACCTGTGCTTCCCATTCCCTTATCAAAGACGGACTTTTCAAAGCCCTACATCCGAGCACCTGGAAGTGTCCCCGCGGACCATTGTCTAGCCTCATTTGACTACGGCCAAGTGATGATTGGCTTGGAGTGGTTTCAGGATGCATTTTTATCCGCACCATTTATAGCAGCATAACGCGTGTAAAAGCAACCCATAAGTTGTTCTCATGATATTGATAGCATGGGTGCCATTAGGTTGGGTATCATAGAATCGCTTCTACAGAAGCGGAAACTGCAGAACCGATTAGCAAGTGCTATATAATGAAGCTAATATTAATAGACAATAGAGCTACGCTTGCTTCAATATTCCCAGATGGAAATTAGAGTTGGGTGCTTCACTATTCATGGTGTAACAGCCTTGACGGTTGTGAAGGCAGTGGAGAAGAATACTGCATTAGTATCTTTGTTTTTGTGGACGTCTCCTCTGTCTTCAACAAAGTCGATCATAGTTTGTTGTGGTTGCTTTTTGCCTACGGGTTACCGACTAGTTTTCCTTATCCAGACTACGTATGTGTTTCAGATTAAGGGTTACATGTGCAGCCAAGGAAAATTAGAAGGGGGAGTCTGGTCAAGTAAGGATTGGTCTTAGCCCCACTCCTGTGCAATCAGTATGTACCCAATCATCCATTGGTATCCAATAGCAGCACATTTCCTACAAGATAGGGTGGACTGCTCTGCCCACTGAAAGCTTGCGCTGAGGATACCAATGTTTTCGAGCACACGTCAAGCAGCCTACAGAGAAGACTCCATGCACGAATGCAGTTTTACCAATTGCTTAATACTGAACGCAGTCATCAAAAGACCAAGGTGTTCTGTGGTTAGGCGTAGTAAATGTAACTGGATAATTGCGGATAAAAGAATAGTAATAATTAATGAATGTGCGCATCTCAGGATGGCCTATGACCAGAAATTATCTAGGATCCCACACTGCGATTAAAAAACAACTATGATAATTTTAGGAGTTACAGCAGCTTTTAAACTAATGAAGTTTATGGGGCTTTCTACTAAATCATACGATAAATGCAGATCATCTCAAAATAGTGTCTACCATGTTGTGCAGTGATTACAAAGGGCTACAATCCCATACACAATCTTAATAGGGTTGAGAGGGAATCATGGAAAACTCTTTTAGGGCATACAGTGTCCACTCCGTTAACTCGTTCCGTGCTCATGACGGAACCACGCCGTCATGAGCCACGGTTGCCGTGTGCTCATGACGGAGTGGTTCCGTCATGCTGCAGCCGTTGGCGGCCGCGCCACCCACGCGGCGCTAATTCCCCGCCTGTGCGGGCGATTAGCGCTGTGGGCGGAGTCATGACGGAACCACTCCGTCATGAGCACAGCCCAACCGTGGCTCATGACGGAGTGGCTCTGTCATGAGCACCGCGCCACCGCGCTGCCCCCCCGCACCCCCCAGAGCTGCGGCGGAATTTCCGCCGCAGCGAAGGGGTTAAAACTGGTAGAACGTAGAGCTCAAGATATGATGGCGCTTTCTCAGATATTTGAACGATATCTTTAGTGCTACATCGACTACCATATTGGTCTTGGTACAAGTCTCCTGCTGTGGTACCTCTAGAGTGTCTAAAGATCTATTTTTGAAGTATTAACTTGATATAAAAATATAATAAAATAATACAAAACGATAAAAGATAACATGAAAGCAAAATGATAAAAATAAGTAATGCATTTGGCCTGTTGGACGTTGACCCCACTGATAGAACTCTTTTCCGTTCTAATGGATTCTGTTAAAGCAGTGCAAAAAAGTATTTATGTGAATTAACACATTTGCAACTATGCACTAATTTAGGTTGCCAAGACTGAGCATCGTAGTACCTCATGTGCAGCCTAAAAAACTACTTTTCTATTGTATTTAAATTTGTTGCCCATGCTTGATCGCGCAATTAGACAAAGCTGACGGTTTCCACTGTTAATGGTTCAAGAAGTGATTCCAAACATAGGTCACGAACATTTGGAATGCATATTGCACACGTTATTAGAAGGTATGGCTAAAGTGAGGTTGGCAATGCCCATAGAGGTGGGAGAAATGTGCGAGTGGCTGCCAGTGCTCACCTTTTTTTGACTTTTGTACTAGAGCACTTGCACTTAATGTGTATTTACTGCAATAAAGGCAGTATATTTTTTCTGTATCAAAGTGAGACACTGTGTTGCAATTTGAGTGTGGAACGGTGAACTTTATGGCGCTATCTGGATGCTTGCAGATTCAGCGGGCTCCTTTGTATCAACATGTGAGGTTGAGACAAATACACAGCTCCACCTTAAGGGCTGGAAAATTTTGGGATCATTCAGAAATTATGTTCTATTAGTTATGTGAAGCAAAAATAATTCGTTTTGATGCGGAGCAGCATCGGCAAACAGCATTGGCAAAGCCAATAGGCCCAAATGGCTCGCCTTGTTGGCTTTGCCAACGTCTTTTCATAACAGTAACATTATAGTTGTGTATGACTTCCACTGGTAGCCGGTGTGAGGGCAGGTACTGATCCACTGCCTCCATTAGGTCGACAGGGACACGAAAGAAGGTAATTGAATAGGACACGGATACTCAAAGTACAGCCTAGGTACCCCTTGAAGGTCTTACATGTGATAACGAAGAAAAAGGAGGAAAAGGAAAATAAAACAATTTCCTAGGGTCACATAATTTGGTCAAGTGAAGAAGCAGAGAAAACACATTTTTTTGACCCGCCTTGCGACTTTTCCATCTGCACAGAAGAGCACAAAAACTGCCATGCCATACCTTATGTGAATATGCTTAACAGTGCCAAATTTCGTGCAGATTCAAAGTTATAGGCAAATCAAACAAATGCCTTTTCAACTTTCAGTAGAAAGTACAGCTGTACTATAACTACACAAACTACACAGTGGTGACTGCCACAGCCAGACTGAGACCTGAAACCAGCCCTGGCACTCAGCTCACCCAGCGGGTGGGGGGTGGTGGCGAGTGGGAAGCACAACTCCCGCTGTGCTTTTGTTACAGGCGGCCGATATTGCAGCAATGCTGCAAAACCGGCCATCTGTACCAAACCGGCCCTCAGGGGTGCAAAACCAGCCCCCACCCTTCCAACCCACCGGGGACACGTCCGATGCCTGCTGCGGCCAGTCTGGCCCTGGCGTAATACACCCCCTCCCCATATGAGAGGATACATAATGTTTGATTGTGTAATATGGTCCAATATTGCCATCTCTGGGTTTTGGTGACATCAAGAACCACAAGGTGGCTCTATAGGACAATATTATACATGGGACCTGTTAAGTGCTTTTTAATTATATGTTTATTTTGTGGCAGTAAGCTTGAAAAAATGGCAGAGGTGGCTCCTCCACTAAGGCGGAGGAGCGTCGCCTCACTCCTTTCTAACAGTGCGAGAAAGCCGAAACATAAAATAGTAATAACCTTTGGTTATTACCATTTTATGTTTCATTCCGCATTGTGGGCAGGTGGGCAAGTGGGCGGAGCTGCCCAAGCGGGGCAGGAGTGATCTGCCCAAACCTGAGTATGCATGACTGGTTTGGCCGGCCCTCTCGGGCCGCCCAAACCAGTCATGCGTACTCTGCACTTCCCCATGCAGGCTACATTGGAGCCTACATGGAGAACATACAATCCCCTACAGCCCCTGACTGGGCGGCGTCCCGACCAATCGCAAATCTCCACTGGAGCGTTGTGATTGGCTTTGGGGGAGGGGAGGGAGGCTGCCTGTTCCTGCCGGAGGTAAGAAAGCAGTAGCAGATCAAGCAGTGAATATGCAGGACCTGGGAAAGGTAAGTATTACATTTTTTTTTTAATTACTTGAACCTTCCTCCCCCCCCCCCACCGTCCCGCCACAGGCTTCCCTCACCGGTCCCCCCGCGCTTCCCTCACTGTTCCCCCCCCCCCCCCCGCTTCCCTCACCCCCCCCCCCCCCCCCACCCCATAAGTGAGCCATGCTGGCCGCGACTGAACAATGGGACTGGAACATGCTGCAGACGGGACATAGGGAGCATGGAAGATGTAGACTGGGAAGCTGCATTGGACCATCCATGTGACGTGGCAATTAAAATGAGACTGCGGCTTACTAGACTGAAGATATTGCACAGTGTTTACAACATAATTATGGATATACTGTTTTTGCCACAACATTTTCCACATAAATTGCAAACCTTATAGATTTCACTAAAAATATTGTTTCCATCTCAAATGGAAGAAAATAGTCAGAGAATGTGCCATAATTTGTACTTCTTTGTCACATAAATTAAATGGCCATGCCACATACTTTGGTTCTTCGTGCCCCATAATCCTAGAAGCCCTGACAATATTAACCTCTTCTGTGCCCATGACGAGATAGTCTCGTCATGGAGCACGGTCGCGCTGTGCCCATGACGAGACTATCTCGTCATGAACCCCACCCACTAATGAAACGCCCGGCACAGGAGGGGGAAAGGGCGTGGCACTGAAGGGGTTAAAGCTTTGCAGAAAAGTTTGGGGACTGACATTATGGTGTTGAAATCTATATTTAATAGCCAATCACAAAATATTTTTTCAAAGTCAGGGTTTCCTGTGAAGTATGGGTTTTTATACCACTACATCTTATGAAAAAAGCATCAAAACAAGTAATGTTCATTACACATGCTGAGCCACTGGTTCAAAATGAGATGGGGCCACGACTCACGAGAGGTGAAGTCTCAAGTGAGCCTCGATTGCCCTTTCCTCCAGAATAGTAATAAATGCCATGTTATAGCATGTTATACTATGGGAATATGTTGTTTAAGCCATGGTATTTATTCATGTGTACATATTTTAACAAAACATATTTAACAAAATCTAAGAAACAGGGTTAACATTTGTATGGTAAAAATTACATTGACAAGCAAGTCCTTGTGGCTATCAGAAGAGTTGTTTCCCTGTGCAAAGTAATTTGTACATGCAGTCAGTGAGGCAGTAAAAAGTGTTTCTTCTCATCTCAAATTTACTTTAATGTTGTAATAAACTCAAATTTGACCTTTGCACTGTTTTACTAAAATGTGTGAATGTGTGTTTATTAGTGCGCCTGCTCTAAATATCTGTAATAGTGCCACATTTATTTTCATCGAACAACAATATAATTAGCAATGCCGATGATCCTTTGATACATTCACTAGTTTGGTGGGTGTGCAAATTGATTAGCGAGACCACCATTTATTTTTTAGCAGAATCTAAAATATTCACAAGTCATTTTTGGATATCAAAACTCAGACAGTTTACCAACCTACATGACAAACAATACCAACAACATTTTTCATTCACAATAATAACCCACAAAACATTTAACGAAAATCCTCAATTAGACATGTGGAAGAACATCAACCACCTATTACCTCCTATGACTAAAAATAAGAAAATACTTGTATCCCGGTTCTGAATTGAACAGTCCACTGGAAGCAAACTAATTAAATAATTAACCTAGCTCCTGTCAGTTGGGCAAAACTAGAATCCTTACAAAATGACTTGGAATCAATGGCTAGTGACAGGGATATATTATTTACATCATCTAAACAATCATGTTCCCTGTGCGCAGGTGATATCTTTACAACACGCTCTCTGGTGTACAACACAGTTGACGAATTTCGAACCCTAATTAATTTGGCGGTTCCGCCAGGATGCAGTAAAACTGGATACTATAAAAGAAATGAAAAAATGTCATGTGTTTTAGTGATTTATAATTTGTGTGTGGGGTTGATATGAACGTCTATGACCTAAACTGTTTACCTTATTTGTACTGCAGAACCGATGGCATGGTCCTCTCAATCTTCTTTCTGTGTGTATCTCCCAATAGTTTTTATTTAAAAAATGCAGAGGTTTCATTAACTATGTTGTGAGACCTTAATTAGTAGAGATTCATATAATCGGAACAAACTTCTGTGCACTCACTTAAATATAGTAGTGTCCTGCCAACTTGGCAGTGGTGGGCTACATCTTTCAGGGAGAATTAATTTGAAGGAGAACTGCAAATATATACATGTATCAATAAACACCCAGTGTTCGAGGGGTGAATCATTTCAAATGATAAAGCTGGATGAAGGTGAACTTTAACATTGTAATGACTGCTGGTGCCGACAGTAGCTACACCTTGGATAGCTATGTTGTGCACCCTTGTTAAACTGGTGTCCCATATTTAAAAGTGAGGCAGTACAAACGCGTGCTTTCCGACGTATTTGTTAAGTAATTCTGATCTAGCTGAGCGCGGAACGTCACTACAATGTTGTGAGTACATGATTAGGAAGGAAACGCCACTCATCTACGTTGTTGTGAAATCTGGCTACAGTCTTGCGGCTTTCCTGCATGCGCTAATGCAGTGATTTCATATCTCACAAATGCAGAACAAAGAATGCTTACTTCTCTTCACCCTTGTCCAGCTTTATCATATGAAATCATTTGACCGCCAGAACACTGGGTGTTTACTGATACATGTATGTATTTGCAGATCTCCTTCAAATCGATTCTCCCTGAAAGATGTAGCCCACTGCTGCCAAGTTGGCTGGACACGACTATATTGGAGTGCAGGGGCGTACGTTCAGATTACATGAATCTCTGCTAATTAAGGTTTCACAATTTAGTTAATAAACCCTCTGCATTTCTTTTATAGAAACTATTGGGACATACACAGCAAGAAGATTGGGACGACCATACTATCGGTTCTGCAGTACAAATAGGTAAACAGTTTAAGTCATAGACATTCCTGTCAACCCCACACACAAATGATAAATCATTAAAACAAATTACATTTTTGCTTCTTTTTTCATTTATAATATCCAGTTGTTCTGTATCCGGAGGAGAACCTCCAAAATTCATTAGGGTTCGAAACGTGTCGACAGTTTTGTACACCGGATGAGCGTGCTGTACAGATATCACTGGCGCACAGGGAACATGACTACATTTAAATGGTGTAAAGAATATGTCCCTTTTACTAGTCATTTTGTAAGGCTTCTGGTTTTTCTCAACTGACAGGAGCTAGGTGAATGATTTAATTTGTTCGGCTCACAGTAAGCTATCCAATTCAGAACCAGGATACAAGGGTTTCCTATTGTATACACATAGGTGGTAATAGGTTTATAATATTCTCCCACATGTCTGTGTCATGATTTTCGTTAAATGTTTTGTAGGTTATTAATGTGAATGAAATATTTTGTTGGTATGGTTTTTCATGTATGTTGGTCCACTGTCTATGAGTTTTAATATTCAAAAATGACTTGTGAACATTTTAGATGATAAAAAATAAATGGTCATTGCAGTAATCAATTGTATGTATATTAATTTTTAGAGCGCAATGGTTACTCCAATGGAGCATCCCCGTGCTAAGATTCCACGCTAACCAGGAAACTGAGATACACTACTTAAGAAAAGAAACAACATTAAAGTTGTCTAAAGAACCAAGTTTTTAATTTCTTTCGACAGATTATTTCAGACCGCTCCAGCTTAAAATCTATCGGAAGTGAGTTTCACAATTTAGCAGCAAGATAACTGAAAGAGCGACCCCTCCTAACCCCATTTGTGCTCTAGTGATCCAGGGAACTAGGGCAGAGCAGTGCCAGAGGTCCTCAGACAACAAGTGATTGTATTAAAGGGTCGTCAACATTGGTAATTATATTGTTGTTCAATTTGTTAGTGGCCTAGACTTGCAGGCGTAATATAGGTCCAACCCATCTTTCTTTGAAAACATTTTTTTTCATTGGAATGGCATGCAGGTGCAGCCAATCTCCCACTACGCTTGACCTTCAGCTGTGTGCAGCTGTGGGTTTGCCCTGCAACCTAATAACTGCAGGCAGCCAACCCCCACTACGACCTATAAACAGACCCTTTTAATTGTTTTTAAAGTTTTTTTTTCTTTGGTACTACAGCCCCACACTGGGGCCTCATGAGTACCCCTGTTCTTGTGTCAGGAACAACATTACCATAATTTTTTTTCATTTAACTTACGCGAGGGTCCTTTTTGGACCCCCCCACCACATAGACCTGGGGGTCTGGAGGTGCTTGCACTGCCCTCTTTTGTGCCCCTTATTATTTTTTCAGGACTCAGGAACTGGATCCCCAAGTCCTGTAATGGTAGCAACAACAGGATCTTTGCTGTCGCACATTCAAAATTCTATGTGCAGGAACGGGGGGATGGAGGGGAGGGGTTTTATGTTTTTTTTTATGTAATGTTAGTAATGTTAGTATCGTACGGGAGGCACTCATGTTTCTTTTTCTACCCGCTGCACTCTTTCTTTTTAAACATCCCCATCTACACACTTTCATTCAAGGGAGAGAACGACACCAGTCATTGGGAGGGTACTTTGAGGAGGGACCTATGGAGGATGGCACAGGTCTCACACACCCGAGGTCTCGAAGGGAGGGGGACTATACCGATCGAAAAAGGGGGAAGGACATGATCAAACAACCGGTACCTAGCATAACAAAATGGCAATAGACAACACGAAACCACTAATGTCCAACCTAAAGATAGTCTCCTTAAACGTTAAAGGGCTCAACCACCCAGTTAAAAGGAAAAAAATACTAGACTACCTAGCTAAAACTAAAGCAGATATCTTCCTCCTGCAGGAGACCAAAATATCCCTTGACGATGCAGAACGGATTAGGGCGAGATGGGTTGGACAGATGGCCTGCTCTACAGCCGTAGGGAAGAAACGGGGTGTGATCACTCTGTTAAATAAGAACTCCAAAATAAATATAGAAGACCAATATAGCGACGATGAGGGGAGAATACTGTTGACACATTTGAAAAGTGGGGAAGAAAACATCCATGTACAAAACATCTATGGTCCAAACGCTGATGACACCGAATTCTGGGTGGGCATCTCTAAAAAGTTGGAGGCAATCCCACAAAACGACCTAACAGTGATGGCAGGTGACTTCAATTTGGCGCTAGACTACACTTTAGACAGACAGTCTCAGTGCCACTCACTCCCCCCAAGCGCACGCAACATACTACGAAATTTATGTACCAGATTAAATCTTAAAGACATATGGCGGCTACAACACCCGGACACAAGAGACTACACATTTTACTCCAACCCACACAATTCATACAGCAGAATAGATTACATTCTGATCACAGGAACACACACCCATTTAATAGAACACACGGACATAGCCACGAGAACTGTCTCAGACCATTCCTGCATTAGTCTACTGTTGTGTGGGCGGCACAATGAGGACCACGCACGTAAATGGAGATTTAACACTGATGTCTTGTCAGACCAAACCAACAGAATCAAAATAGATGAGGCCATTAAGGAATATATATTAGCTTTAATGACACTATAGGCACCGATCCTAAAACCATGTGGGACGCATTAAAAGCCACAATTAGGGGGACAATTATGGACATTAAAACCAAGATGAACAGAAATGCGAAGGCACAGTTGCGTCAACTAGAGAAGGATATACAAAGATTAGAGGCAATCCATATCTCATACCCAAAGAACGTAGGTGCACTTACAGAACTCACAAAGAAGAAATATGAATTCAACAGAATTTTGAGCGAAAGAGCTGGGATGTGGATAAACAAATTTTAAGCAATAAACCTATGCGAAGCTAACAAAGCGGGGAAGCTCCTGGCCTCTTATCTAAAACACAAACAGAGACAGCATACCATCTCATCAATCACAGACTCACAAAATATCTCACACACAAGACACACAGAAATACTACGGACATTTAGTGAATTTTATCAAGACCTCTATAAAAAAGATCTAACGCTAGAAAAAAATGGCTGTACTGAGTACCTAAACAGACTAAATCTCCCAAAGTTAACACCAGAAGAGACACACACCCTAGGGAGGGAGATAAGCTCCACTGAAATCGAGATGGCAGTCAAATCCCTTAAAGCTAACAAGGCACCCGGGCCAGATGGATACACAGCCACATTTTATAAGATATTCTTAACTCACTTACAACCCACTATGAAAAAGTTTTTAACTACTGCGAAGGGGTGGGGATGGTCTCACAGACCATGTCCGAAGCTAATATTATAGTTATCCCCAAAGAAGGCAAAAACGCTCAGTTGCCCCAAAATTACAGGCCTATCTCTCTGATTAACGTTGATTGCAAGATATACGCAAAAATCCTGCCATCAAGACTTAATAAGGAACTGCCTCAATTGATAGGTAACTCACAAGTTAGCTTCCTCAAGACACGCATGTCACACGATAACACCAGACTCCTATGCCATATACTAGATAATCGTTACAATTGATGGACGGAATGCTGACAATGCAGACATTCTCCCCCAGTCAAGAGATCTGGGTTAAATCCATCGTTCTTTTGCCCACTACGCCACCCCAGTTTCGACATGGCCATATGCAAATCAGTCTTGACCCTGTGCCTCATGGGAACAGTCCAGCCCGAACTGCCAAGCCATGTCTTCCCTGGACCGGAATCAAGCATCCTAGGACCGGTTTCTGGCTATCAGCCGTCATCAGCCAGGATAGCCTGACTCCAGTGGCGTAGTGAGCACGAGTCCCACGTCTGGGAATACCCATCCCACTTAGGGCGAAAAGCGTTACAACAAACAATTGATGGATGGAATGCTGACAATGAAGACATTCTCCCCCAGTCAAGAGATCTGGGTTAAATCCATCGTTCTTTTGCCCACTACGCCACCCCATTCCGGTCCAGGGAAGACATGGCTTGGCAGTTCGGGCTGGACTGTTCCCATGAGGCACAGGGTCAAGACTGATTTGCATATGGCCATGTCTAAACTGGGGTGGTGTGGTTTTCAAAAGAACGATGGATTTAACCCAGATCTCTTGACTGGGGGAGAATGTCTACATTGTCAGCATTCCGTCCATCATTTGTTTGTTGTAACGATATACTAGATAATGCCGCCAAGTCTGACAAACCAGCTGTGACCATCACACTAGACGCAGAGAAGGCTTTTGATAGGGTATCGTGGCATTTCCTAGAACAGTGCATGCGGGCCTTCAACCTGGGTAACTCCTTCATGCGGAAAGTAATGGCACTATACGTAAAGCCCACTGCCCGTATCGTAGTCAATGGGGCGGTCTCAGAGCCCTTCACCCTACAGCGAGGTACAAGGCAAGGCTGCCCCTGTCCCCCTCACTGTTCCTGCTAGCTCTTGAGCCTCTGATTAAGGGTATAGAGGCCATTGAAGAGGTGAAAGGGGTCACCATCAACAAGGTCACAATCAAACTCGCCGCATACACGGATGACATTCTCATTGTCACAGAGAGCCCTAAATCGTCTATCACGGCCCTCATGGACTCCATAGACAGGTACTCGGTCCTCTCAGGCTATAAACTCAATAAAAACAAGTCACAATGCAAACAACTCAACATACACACCACAAAAGACATACTGGGGGACTCGGGCCTTGCCTGGCAAACAAATTTCATAAAATACCTGGGTATATACTTTGGGACTAATCTTAAAGGCACACTAGAACAAAATGTAAAACTAATGTTGGACAAGATAAAGATGCTGCTGGAGGGCTGGTCACCTAAATTCATTACTTGGTGGGGAAGGATAGAGACAGTAAAGATGATGGTCACCCCTATGGTCAACTACCTGGCAAATATGCTCCCTCTAATACTCACAGACGATTTCCATCGCAAAATAGACAAGCTGCTGAATAACTTCATCAGGCGAGACAAAAAAGCAAGGATAAGCCTAAAAAAACTAAGACTGGGGAAAACTCTAGGGGGGGTTAAACCTAGGGGGGGTTAAACCTAGCAGACTTTAAAACCTTCCAAACAGCCTTCTTGGCAAAGCAGGGGAGCTACAGGATCCTGCCCGACCAGGAGTACACTGCAGTATGGCTGAGATTGGAGAGAGCCATACTAAATAACCTTCTGCCCTTAGCCCTATTAACAACCAACAAACATTCACTAACAACAAACCCAATACTCAAAAATACCAGAAACGCTCTACTGAAGGTGGACCAGAAGATGGAACACAGCATAAAAAACTCGAAATGGGAATCTCTGTGGGCAAACGCTAGAATAAAATACAGGGGCAAGCCGCTCTCGATCAACTCGTGGGGGAAAACAGGGATCTCCCACCCTATACAACTTGAAGAGGGAGGGAATCCCATCACTTTCAATATGCTAAAAAAACAAACATAATCTACCAGACATAGAACTATATACTTTTCTAAAAATCAAAATAGCACTGACCAAAGCGAAACTTTCCACTACCAAGCCGTCAATATTCTAGTATATGTCTAACCTTAATAAATTAGGCCACCAGGTATCACATCTCTACAGACTCCTAAGGTCCAGCCCAACCAAAATCAATGAAAAGACAGGCAAATACTGGGGGTCCCAGTTTGGGGACTCACTTAGCGAAAATGAGATCCAGACGCTATGGTCCTCCCCCACACAAAGCAAAATATCCCCGGTAATAGCACAGACAAAGTTCTGGACACTACACAAAATCTACTGGACCCCAGAGCGTTTGGCGTCCTTGGGACTGAACCTCAACGACCAGTGCTGGAACTGCAACAATGGAAAAGGGGACCTGGCCCATCTTATATACTACTGCCCAAAAGTCAAGGCATTCTGGGAGAAGATCTTTGCCTTTTTAAACAATATGCTAGGTTGTGCCCTTGAAACTGAGTTTGCCACCCTAGTAACTGCTTTCATTAGGACAGATGCAGACACCCAACAAGACAGAGACCTACTCGACCTCCTTCCAACAGCAGGAATAACAAGCATTAGAAATGCAATAGGTCTCGCATTTGTTTGAGTTACAGCTATTGGCATTGTATTTGGCAATGTCTTTTACCTATGTGATATGGAGTGTATGTATGTGGTATGAAGTGGAATTATGTGGGTTGGATTGAATTTGGTAGTTGTGTAACTGTGTGGCATGGAATTGTGAGGTGTGGAGTTGCTTTGTGTAGTGTAATTATGTGGCATGCTGTGCTGTGGAATTGTGTGGATAGTAATGATGTGGTATTGAGTGTACTGGAATTATGTGGAGTGGGACTGTGTGTCATGGAGTGTAATTATGTGGAATGGTATTTTGTATTGTGGAGTGGTGTGTAGTGGAGTTTCATTATGTGGTGTGCTGCTGAATGTTGTAGTATGAAGTTGAATTAGGTGTTGTGTATTGGATAAGTGTGGTGTAGAGTGGAATTGTGTTGTGGAGTGGAATTGTGTAGTTTGGTGTTGAATTATGTGGTGTGGAATGTATTTGTGTAGAGTTGAATAGTGTGGCATGGAACAGTGTGGCATTGAGTGTATTTATGTGGAGTGTTGCTACATGGCATAGAGTGTATTTATGTGGTATGCAGTAGAGCGCAATAATGTGGCCAAAATCACAGATGATTATTCCACTATAGCTCAAAAGCCTAAACTGAATCCAGAGTATGCAATGCAACTAACACCTTCTAAATACTTTTACTGCATGTTTAAAATGAGCAAATGGCACAATATAAGTCTGTTGTATTTTTATTTCCATTAATAACATATTTTCTCTGATCTGAAAACCTAAACAAGTATATCCACCAATCAATCTTCTGTCCCATGTTTGAGCAACAGCCCAGTTGTGTCAAATGACATTGAAAACTGTGTACTCCAGGAACACCAGCAAGCAATTAATATGAACAGACCTCCTATTCATTGAACTTTATCAAGCAAACTGAAACTCTACAATTAACAATGAAGTAAAATACAGAATGTCGAGAACGTAGTCTCTAGCTCTGCTGTTTCCCTCTCAAGGAGACGCATATGGAAGGGGATAGGTCCAAAGTGGGGAAAGAGAGCTGGTACTGGATGGCCCGGCACCTGACATTCCAGGGATTCCCAGGCGTAATTTACACCGCAGACTCCAGGTCTTGTCTTCGTTTGAAACAACAGCGCGCATCCTGCGTCAGCTAATGACTGTGTTATTCACCTGGTGCGACCTGAGGGAGCAGAGCATCAGCACGCAGTGCCTGGGGAGGGATTTATACACGAGGAGGGGGCTGTTGAGAATGCAAAGACGCATCCTCAACAAGCCCGGCGGAGCGTGGCGCACGCGCGCTTGGGGGCGGGGGAGCGGACCCTTTGAAGTGCTCCCAAAAGGCGGATTGCATGGCGGCACGATGCGCGTGATTGCAATGCAATCCGCTTTTTGGGAGCACTTTTCAAACCCGCTCTCTATAGTCTCGCTTTGCGATCGCTTACGCGATAGCAAGGCGAGACCTAAAAATGGTACTCAATAACTGGAAAGACACCTCCAAGGCAAAGTGGATGGCTCAACTGGGTGACAGAAAAGTGTGGCTCAATGGTTAGAGCGGCAGACCCTGATGCAGAGGTCTGGCCCGGACCAGGGTTCAATTCCCGCCTCGGCGGGTCTTGGGCTCAATTTCCCCGGACCCGATAATTCTCGCCTCGGTGCCTATTCTAATCATGGGTCTCACTCTGCAACTCTGGGCAATAGCTTGCTTAATCTCCACAACGGCCCCAAAAGCGCTAAGGATGCCTGGCTTTCACCTTGGGGGTGCCCAGAAGTGGGCACTTCACAGGGAAAGGCCAGGAAGGGTTCCACAGCGGTATGTGCACAGCGCCTGAGAGACCCTTTCGGGGGTGTGCGGAGCGCTATATAAATGCACTACATTTACATACCTTAGGGGAGCGGATACAGTGGCCCTACGAGATTCACCATGGAGACAGCCCGACAGGAAAATGTGGGCAACCCTGGACAAATACCTAGACCCGTATGATCCGCCCTGAATAGGACCAGTGGAACTATCCGGATAGCAACCCACATTAGACAATAGTGAATACGCCAACTCTCATTCTATGCCATCCTCGCTCTCTCGTGCTCTGGCCCCCTGTCCCTCTCTGTGCTTTCTATGAACCATAAGAGTGCAGTGGGTGGAAGATAGCCAAAATAGGCTAATTGTAACTTAACCTACATAGCCAAAGTGGGCGACCCTGTAACAACAAGCGATGCAGAGTGCATGTTAATTGTTTTATGTATGTGTTATGTTATATGTCATGGGTTTTGGGGAGAAAAAACAAAATTCTTAATAAAAATCTGATATTTAAAAAAGTACTGCAGTACTCGAATGGCCAACAGGAGAAAAAGCTCCTGCAGCCAAGAACAGGCAACTGTTTTTTTTTTTTTATTTATTGTTCCTTTCTAACAATACACGTGTCTAACTCTTTCCGAGTGTTAATCCTTTCATGTACAACTCCAGCCCACCTGTAAAGCTAATTTTTCAAAAATGGCTAATCGGATTTACACCAAATCACGCTTTGTAAATTCAGTCTAATTTGGTGTAATTCCGTTCTGCCATTTTTTTCTATATCAGAGAACACACTTTCTAATGAGGATCAAAATTGGAAAGCACACTTTTGCAACTCCCCCTTTTTATTGCTCCCTCTTGACAGATCAGCAAAAAAAACTTTCCATGAAAAATCCAAAGTGGATTAACTTTTTGTTTTGGGAAAGTGTCTTGCAGATTCGTCCCAGTAGCAGACTTATTAAAAAAACAAAAAAAGCCTTTCCTATGCGAAATGTGACCCAACAAGAACTACTGTCTTACCCAACTAGAACTACACTGGTGTGAGAACCGTCAGTGTAGTTATTGAAGTATGTATGTACACCCAAATACACACATGCATTTACTTAAACAAATGCCATTGTGCTCCTATAACTCCCCTTCCCTGCACAGTGATTCCATGGGATTAGCTTCCATGGGGGATCCTTATGGTGGCGCCTACACAACATAAGACACACACCAGGAGATGATGGACGAAGAGCTGAAACTTTTCAGACACTCACCCCCAGTCACAGATCTGGGTTGAATCCATCATCGTTCTTCAGCTCACTTTGCCACTCCAGTTAAGACCCTGGCATATGCTCAGTCTTGACCCTGTCCCTCATGGGAACAGTTCAGCCCGAACTGCCAAGCCAGGTCTTCCCTGGACCGGAAACAAGCATCCTGGGATGGGTTTGATGTAACATCCCTCATCAGCCAGGCTAGCTTGAATCCAGTGGCAAAGTGAGCAAGCGGCCCACGTCTGGGCATACCCTGACAACTTAGGGCTCTCTGTCCATCATCACCTTGTGTTTGCCTACACAACGTAAAACTGACAGCAATAGCGATCAATAATAATGAGTTTTCCACCTCTGGGTTCCAAGTGGCATCGTAGACAACCTGAACTTCACTATGTTTTAATGTAACTAAAATACCTCAGTTATTCACTGCTGCCTTCTAAATTCTGTATACAGTTATGATGGAATGGACTTTGCATGTAGTCTAAATGGCTCAAACCTCGCTTGGCTCCTGTTGTCCGTGGTAATAATAAACCCTTCCAATATTGACATCTATCATCTACAATGCTATATATAATTATCATCGGATGCCCAATGTATACAGCTGAACTGGCACAGTCAAAAGCAGTCTATCAAATTCATATAATTTCTCAGTTCAGAGCTAAGGGCTTTTTGGTTTGTAGGTAGGTGAGGACAGGGATCGGAAATATACTAGATAATATCTGCGAGGCAAAGAAGATGTGAACCAGTAATGAGTCACTTTTTTCAGCCTAGAAGACATGGAGCATGTTAGAGCTACCAGAAGCAAGTAAATTGTTCCAGGAAGGAAGCCCAACCCTCTGATTACATTTCTATTCGGCTTGAAAGGAAATTGTGGGTTTTCTGCATTACCTAAGCAGGGGAGGATCTATTCTGGTGTCCTTGTTAGCTAGTTGTTTTTCTGTCTGCACTGGTGAATTAATGTTTCCGTGAGGAATGAGATTCAAACTGGACCGGGAGCTGGAGAGCTGTACAATGTTTGTGGTGGCTTCTGTTTGGAGGATGGGATGAGGCCCTTTGGCTAAATTCCTGACTTTGAAATCTTGAGCCGTGGATTAAATTCCCAGCTTTGGCAACTGACAAAAGAAATTTCAGATTCTAGACAAATTTTCACCTCTCGTCCTGCCTGAAACTGAAATATAGTGGGACATATTCACAAATGAATTTTGGAGTATGAAAATCAGTACTCCTAAAGTACCCTTTTATATATTATCGGTCCTTTAAATGGCCAGGTACTATTAGGCACCCCTTTAATTTGGAAGGGATAGCCCCAGCACTGCTCCAATGCTTTTAATGAGTGCGTACTGGCACTTCTCAGCAGCAGAGGTTCTCTGGGACAAGGAGTATCTGCACTTCTCTATCTCCATTTCAAGCACTGCACATTTTTACATGTGAAGTGAAGTGAAGTGAGGGGTTTTATAGAGCGCGTCTGCTGCCCGAGGGCGTCCAAGCGCTGGTAATGGAACGAGACTCTGAAGAGGGGAAGAGGAGGGAGCAGGGGGGGGATTAGTTTCTGAATAAAAGTGTTTTCAGTTCTTTGCGGAAATGCAGGAGGGTGGGGTTGGATCTAAGTGAAAAGGGAAGAGAGTTCCAGAGTTTGGCAGCGTTCAGAGAAAAGGACCTACCTCCTGCTCTAGCTTTTTTAATTCTTGGGACTACGGCGAAAAATGCATTGGTGGAGCGAAGGGTTTTACCGGGACAGTAAGGGGAGAGAAGTGAATGATTAATCTCCGGGCTCGCTCTATGAAATGCTTGATGCGATATGCAGAGAGCTTTGAACTTTATTCTCTCTCTGACGGGGAGCCAGTGGAGAGATCTGATCCCTGCCTTGACTGACTGTCTGCGAGGGATCTGAAGAAGAGTGCGGGCAGCACAGTTCTGTGTTCTCTGCAGTTTTTCCAACACGTACTCTGGGGCTCCTAAGTATAGAGCATTGTTGAAGTCCAACCTAGATTGTACGAGGCCCTGGATGACCACCTGCTTGGCTTCAAAGGGTAATATTGGCAGGATTGTTTTCAACATTCGGATAATCCCGAAGCAGGTTGCAGCTGTTTTCGTTGCCCGAGTATTTAGTGTGAGTTTGTTATCTAGCCATACTCCTAGGCTTTTTATATCTTCCTTCGGAGTTGGCATTGGTCCTAGACTTGCGGGCCATAGCTGGTCATGGGTGGTGGGAGGAGAAGGGCCGAGGATCATTATCTCGGTCTTATCACCGTTGAGTTTTAAGGATGACTTTGTCATCCAACTTTTGACATCCTCCATGCATGCTGCCAGATTGGATTGAGGGAGCACGCTGCTTTTCTGTGTCAGGGAGACCACCAGCTGGGTGTCGTCCGCATACGATATGATTTTGATACCGTATTTTTGGACAACCCCCGCCAGTGGCCTCATGTACACATTAAACAGCGTGGGACTCAATGAAGAGCCCTGGGGCACGCCGCAGTTTAGGGGTCGGCTTTTAGAGTAGGAATCGCCATCAAAGACCTGGAAGGTTATGTTGCTGAGAAATGAGCTCAGCCAATCGAGGGCGTTTCCTGAGATGCCAAGATCGAAGAGTCGGGATAACAGGGTTTTGTGGCATACTGTGTCAAATGCTTGCGCTTAGATCGAGGAGGACCACTGCCACTGTCCCCCCTCGATCCAAGATCCTCCTAGCTTCTTCCGTAATGGCTAACAGCGCAGTTTCTGTGCCGTGTCTAGGGCGAAACCCTGTTTGGGTGGCGTCCAGTAGGAGGTTCTCCTCAAGGTAGTTGGTGAGATGGAGGTTGACGAACTTCTCCAAAATGTTACTTGCCCATGGTAGCAGGGAAATTGGGCGATAGTTATTAGGGTCTGATGGGTTGAGATTCGTTTTTTTTAACAATGCTTTCACCATTGCTTGTTTCCAGGCAGGGGGGGGGGGGGGGGGGGGGGACTACCCCTGATGAAATGGAACTGTTGAGTAAGTCCAGAAGAGTAGGAAGAATGATTGGGTTGACCATATTCATCATCTTAGGGGGTGCAGGGTCGAGGGGAGAACCAGATTTTACCTGAAGTGCAAGAGATTTGAGTGATTCCAGGTCTAATAATGGAAATTCATTCAGGTGAACTTGCGTAGGGTGTTCAATGGCGCTCGTGGGTTGTGGTGTGACAGCTTCGGAGTTGGGGTTTGTGAATGATGAGTATATTATATTTATTTTTTGAAAGAAGAACTCAGCTAATTCGTTGCAACGGGAGATAGAGTCGTGGGTTGTAATTATAGGTGGGGGGATTTTGGAGAGGGTTTTAACTACCTGATATATTTCTTTGGGTTTGGATCTAGCTGCCATGATTTTCTCATTATAGTAGATGGATTGAGCAGAGTTTATTTCTATTTTGTAAGCTCTGATATTTTCTCTGTATCTTTCTTTATCGGTAAAGGCGTATCCCAGGCGCCACTTTCTCTCCATTTTTCTGCACTGTCGTTTCAATTCCCTGAGTTTGTCCGAGTACCAGGGGGCGGTTTCTCGGGCTCTTTTCAGCTTGGTTTTTCTTGCGGGGAGGATGGTATCAATGGAGTCCTCTAGCCATTTGTTAAAAGTTGTGCTATTTTGTTCAGGGTTTTTGGAAAGGATAGGTTTGGAATTAGAGAGAAGGCCAAACCACGACTCTGGCGGAAGTTTCGACCAATTTCTCATCTTCCGTGTAGTGGGAAGGGGGGGCGGCGTGGCTTTCCATGTAGACTAGTTAAGGGGGATTAGATGATGATCCGTCCAGGGTAGGGGAGTGATGGAGCCGACTGTTAGAGTGGGGCAGTTGGTAAAGACTGGGTCAAGCAAGTGACCTTTGTCGTGAGTAGGTGACTTTATTAGTTGTTGTAATTGGATCGCGGCTAGACTAGAGACCAGCTCGTTGGCGGTGCAGTCGGTGCTAACATCAAAATGAATATTGAAGTCACCCAACAGCGTGAAATTCGAGGAGGACATGGCCGTATCTGCAGCGAACAAGGGTAAAGAGGAGGGAAAGTGGTTCAGTGGGCCTGGCGGGCGGTATATAAGAGCCCCTGTTAAGCTGTCGTTAGGAGTGAGCTTGAGGCAGAAGGACAAGCTTTCGCAGTCCGGGATTGGGTCAGAGGTGCAGTGGCATTGATAGACTTATGGATGATGGCGAGGCCTCCTCCTTTCCCGCATGGGCGGTCCCGGCGTTCAATTTGGTAGCCCGATGGCAAGGCTTGAATTACATCTGGGTCGCAGTCTAGGGTTAACCAGGTCTCGGTTAGAAAGAGGACATCAGGGGATAGTTCGTCTAGAAGAAGTGAGATTTCTACTTTGTGTTTTGACATAGACCTGCAATTTAGAAGCAATAGGGTGAAGTTTTGCTGTGGCTGCTTAGTTTGAGCCGTTTTTAAGTTAGCATTACAGTGCAGGCAATAGGTGGGAAGATTGAGGGGATGATATCGGTGGAGGCAGCTGTCCTTCGTGGGGGGTTTCAATGTGAAAAGGGTGGCAGAGTTATATTGCGTCCTGTGAGAAGGGTCAGGGGGGGCAGCCCCTGTCCCCGGCTGGGCGCAGACGGGCTTGCCTTAGGCGCGCAAACGGCGCTCCCGCTGCGCTCGTCCGCTGCGCTTCCGGTGGATGCACATTTTTGTCGTAGAGGGGAGGACGCTATGGGGGGGGGGGCGTGGCCAGGGTGCACGCCGGAGATGGCAGCAGCTAAAGTTTGTTTTCACTAAAGTCCGTAACAGCGTTTAAATCGGCTGTGCGGGTTAGCAAAGTGGGGGCTTCTGTCCCAAGAGTAGGCTTGAGTGGGGTGAAGTTATAAAACACAAGAGTAATCAGTGGCTTTCAATTTTAAAACACAACACACCTAGCGCTCCCGGCTTCCGCCTCAAGAGTGGGTTTCCCCATGTATTTATGCATTAGCCCCAAACTTCGAAAATGGAAATAAAGTAGGAATATTCATACACAATTAGTACAAACAGAAAGGACTTCGCACTCTTTCCACTTTTACGACTAGGGAGTTTGGAAGTCTCGAGCCGATTCAGAAAGGCATGTAAGAGTAACCATAAAGTACTCCTTCCAGTACTAATAAAAGTTTTCTGAATAGCCCCAATTATGTCTCATTAGAAGTGTGCTGTTTAATACAGCCACATCTACCAACCCACTCTGCATCCCAGGTACACAGCTTGCGTTTTACATGCGCCTGCTGTTATCATAATAAATATTTTCTGTAAAGGTCTGTTTTGGATCTAGAGCCACACACAGTATGTGGACTACCCAAAATAAACTAAAAATAAATAAGAGAT
The DNA here is from genome assembly GCF_964204655.1 of Triturus cristatus. Taxonomy (NCBI): domain Eukaryota; kingdom Metazoa; phylum Chordata; class Amphibia; order Caudata; family Salamandridae; genus Triturus; species Triturus cristatus. Next base: position 125,570,835 of record NC_140586.1, on the reverse strand, counting down.
GGGGCTTTGTTTGTCTATTGTTTGTTTGTTAAGAGGAACATTTCCCTTATAGACCCCTTTTTTCTGTCCTAGTTGAGGTACTAATCCATAACAGAGAACGTCACCAATAAATTGCCCCATAATTGAAGTCTCATCCCCCGATCTCTTCTTTTCATTCATGCTACAGCTGGAAGAAAGTTCAAAAGTTTCACCAAAAGAGGTCAGCTTAAAAACTTTCAGGGATAACTGTACGTCTGTGTATGGGCCCAGCTCCTCTCCTCTACCCGAGAGAAGAAGCCATTCTCACTAAGTTGCCATTAGGGCTCATTGTGGTGATTAAGGTTATGTGTAATTTTTCCCCTGTCTGCGTTAGGTGTAATAAATCTAACTAATTTGGGACATCCACTTGCACTAACTAACCATACTGAAAAAAAATGCTAACAAGACGTAGTGTCAAGCTGTCCTTAAACCACTGCAAGGTAACTAGACAACGGGCAGGCCAATCTGCCCCAGGCCTTATCTAATTGGCTGTCAGCAGCCAATTAGGATAGGTGATACCTGGGCCCATTTAGACTGGTTGAAAGAGCTGCACATCACGTAAGTGAGAAAAAAAAACTTAGCTCCGTTTTCTCACCTTTGCAACAAGTCAGAATAGGTTCATATATCAGGATCATGCAGATTGGCTGCTGTGGGTAGACTTAGGCTACCTAGACTGCATTTTGCCATCCAGAGAAGCATAGCCAGCTGGAACACACACTAGCACAAAATGGGATAAGGGCACAAACATAGAAAATAGTCTGCTTGCAGCGCACACTTTGGTGGTTTTTTATATTTAATTATTTTCTGCATGCAACCTTCATATTGCTTATAATGGCTATTTTGCTTTTTGGTGAAATATTTCACGCCCTTCTAGTGGACATGGTGTCCTGAGAGGCGGAAGGTGTGTGTAGGCAGTTTTGAAAGGCATCAGATGACAAGTTATTTGAGCTCCAAAGCAAAGCGTGTTCGTCAAGGGGCCAAAGATGGTGGCAAGGGCCGGCTAGCAATTCCAGGTCTCTGGTAGACTGCTAACTAGATTCCGGGACTTGGTGGAAGGCCATTCCAAAAGCAGCAGAAAGCAGTTGGTCTTACTGCAGTTTATTTGCTTCAAATAAACAGTTTTAAGATATAGAATTGCATCTAGCTTCCCTCCAGGGGCCAATGGCCATGTCCTTCCATGGGCTGGGTCGGTGGAATCACTTCTATGTCCTCTCTAGTACAGTTGAAGGAAAGTTCTTACAGTATTGCTGAAGAAAAGCATCAGGTTGCCGCTACTTGTACATGGTAGTATACTTAAACAACACAGCTACTTCTAAAGTTAGGAGGACCCTGGCTCCCAAAGGTAAAATGGTGTGCATTGGCCAAGAGCCCATTCCAGGGAGGCCCCTTCATCCCCTTGACCCTTTCAAGCCTCTGGGCATCATCACATGGTCGGCCTCCATACTTACCGAAGGAGCAGACATTTCCTCTAGAACAATGCCTTGAGTGTGCCATGAGACTGGCATCAGGACTCTTCGGACCCTCCCATCCTGAAGATAACTCCCAGGCTTAGCATCCAATCCCTAGGGCAGAGCATCACTTTCGGTCCAATGGGAACCAAGGTCATCTCACAAGCTCTGGTCCCAGGTAAATTGGCCACATAGTGTCAGCGTGGTCACTTAATTAGCACTGAGTGGCCTGTCCCATGTCTATTTTAATGACGTTGACATGGAAGCCTTCCCTGGTCTGAGGGCCTCCGTGGGGAGGAGAAGACAGACTACCAGTCTGCCCTCTAAACACACTACTAGAGGAATATGCCATGGACAAAGGAAAGCTATAACTGATGACAAGAAAGCGAATCTTAAGCTTCTGCTCAAGTTGCTACATCTTAACAGAAAAGAGGTCCTCGGCATCAGAAGGCTACCTCCCCGTGAAACAGATGGTCTGTGCTTTTGTAGCGTGGAAATATTTTAATATGTTTAACCTTAAGTACCGCCTCTGACTGCTCTCTCTTGCAGTCAGGCTATATTTTGTCGGGTACACACGGACCTTGAAACAAGAAGTACCTGTATAAATGTCGATGTGGTTAAGAGCAACTTGTTTTCACATCCTCTGACAGGAAAAATAAGGTCCATCCGATTAACTACAAAAAATTGACGGTTAACTTACTTTGTGTACAGCACCCTTTCTCAGGACCACTGAGCCGAAGAAGGTTTCCGGTTTACACGGTACTGATTCCGCCCTGCAGCCTGGTCGCGCATCGCAGAACTCCAGACTCGGCCTGGTTACCATCATCTGGCTCCTATTAATACCCGTTTACGGGCAGCATGCCTGTGCCACCACAGAGAGAAAAACAAACATGGCGCCTCACAAAGGGAGGATTGTCTTGCCTCAGACTCGTGGAAGGTTCTAGAGATTTCTCGAACTCACGATTCCACACAGGCTGTGCAGTTCCAGAAAGTTGTAACCTCAGCAGACATCCCTGCAAAATCACAGCAAAGGGTTCAAGGTACAGACAGGGATGTCACTGGCACCTAGCACAAACAGCTGCATGGCATGTTCTAAACGGTCTTTGTTACTTCTCCAGGAAATAACATCAACGTTGGCACCAGTGTTGTGAAAAGCATTTAAATAGCACGCAGTCTGCCATTAATATGGCTTTGCAGCGCTTTGGCACGTTTGTAACCTAGTGTCGAGTATTCCATGGCAGAGTACCTATTATTTAGGGCATGTGAGGGGCAATGGTTCACGTTTTGTTGTTTATCGATGTAAGTTTGCTGGTTGTCGCTGTAGGTCTGGCAAAGGTGCTAGAACTGTGCTGGCCTTTTTTTCCAGCGAAGCCACAGACCTCCTTCCACGGGCAAACTTGGCTCCTTAAGAGAAACACTAGCCCGAGCGAGTTGAAGGAGGGCAGTTGTTGTAGGCATCTCTTGGGTTGTTCAAGTGTAACCTGAAAGGCGCCAATCTCTTCAGAATTTGAAAAACATTGAGATTACGACGATCTAATCCGAGCCATTTACAAACACTGACTTGAAGTATGTGCCTAGAACCCACTGGTAGACGGCTGCCCCTTGAGCCACCAGCTGGTGTGCCAGCAAAACGGGAATATTTTTCAGCAACTTGTTTACCATCTTGGCGACACAGCAACCATCGTTGGATGAGTTATGACACTCAAGAGGGTCAGTTCATGCCATGGGAGCAAGGAAGGGTGTTAACAGAAAGAAAAGATGTACTCCATTCTGATATTTATACAGCTTTTGCTACCCAGAACCATAACATACCTCTAAAAATGTCAGCACAATCTTGGCGTCACCTTAGTAGTGCCTACCCGATTCTCTACCTTCCATTTAAATCAAGCATCACTCTCTAGGGTCTTGACTTACTCTGGCTCCATCCTCATGGTGAAAAGGCCTCAGAATTCCTGGAAATGGAGTCTGAAATCCTGCCATAGGTGACATAAGAGTTGTGAATCATATTGTGTTATGTGGCTTTTGTTTTTTAGTATATTTTGTTTACCTCTTTTTACTTATTTTGTGTTGCATGTTCTGGAGGCTGGGAGTTCTGGAGTCTTACAGCAACTTTCAGCCCTTGGACGTTTGAGTGCATCTCTGGAGCTGGCAGGTCCCGTCCTCGGGTCGTGGCCTCATTTATCGCAATAAACTCACTAGTGAACTACCAGCGGCCTCCTCATCTTTCCGGTGCTACACCCACGCACTTCCCCTGAAGCAGTGACAAACCTCAGCTTGAAGAGAATTCAAAATGTTGCCAGGTAGATCAAGAGTGCGCGCTTCACTCATATAGAGAACAATCACTTCGCCGACAGAAGTAGAGCAAGCGCACCACACACAATGTGTAATACAGAAGCAGCACAAACTTCCCACAGGCAGCAGCAGAGCAAGCATCAGTCACATCAAACATAAAATATATGCATCAATTGTAGCTGCAATGTATGCTTAAAAAAAAGGAAACGGTTATAACAGAATGAGCAGCAGTGCAAGCTTCTCAAACACATAAGAGGTCAGACTGCTGCAGGGAAAGATGTTCTCACACAGCGACAGGTACAGTGCAGGAAGCGTTATTGCAAACTAACCTCACAAAAATCAGGTAAGACACAGGCAGCATCACTGCAAGCTTCACTCACACACATCAGGTAAGAGCAGGGCCAGCACCAATGCAGACGGCACTCAAGTGTATATTCAGTACATCACAGGCATCAACATGGAAAGCTTCCTTCATGTAGAGAAGAAGTACTGTAGAAGCAGCAGTGTACGAATCTATACATGTGCTACATGCAGGGGCGGATGGTGCATAGGGGCGAATGGGGCGTTGCCCCACCAGCCTCCGGACGACGAGGATCGGGGTCGGAGCGGAGGAAGACAAGACACTAAGACAGTCAGACACCTTGAAACAGTGTACTTAGCACTGCAGTGCAGCCCAGCCTTGTTGTACAAACACACACACACCCTGCGCATGACGTGTGGTGGACGTTCGTTCGACTTCAATATCGCCCAAGTCACGCATGTGCAGAGTGTGTCTGTGAGGCAGTGGTGAGGGCAAGCAGGCGCTACCTGAAGCAGCTGGTTTTCCAGGACTTCGGTCGGATTTCCGGCTCGCCCTGATCTGACGTAGTCACGTAGCTCAGCTCAGAGAGCATTCTTCTAGTTCTAAGATCCCGCCTCTTCCCCTGACTGGATGACGCGAAGGCGCCAAAGCGGCGGCGGACCCCGGCACAGGAACACATAGCAGATGCGGCGCGGACCCGGCGGTCAGGCAAGTGTCCCCGTTTTTTTTATTAACTGTATTTTTAACCCCACCCTCCCCCCGCGACCCCCCCTGCGACCCCCCCTGCACATATTGCGAGCCTCGAGATCTGGCAGTAATGAAAAAAGGAACACCCACCCGCGGCTGGTGCAGTACGAGTGATGTATAAGTTCCCCGAAGCTGTACTACCTTGTTTTAAACAATTCTATTGGTGAGTAAGTTTATTTTCCCCGAGTCAGAGGTCTCCCTCATTTATACCCTTCTTCGGTCTTGTACAGTCTAAGAGTCAGTCCTCCGATCTCCCTCTGTCTCTCGGTACCGGGCAGGAGAGTGTTTCCCCGGGTGTCTTCCCTGTCTAAGCTCACACCGTCTCTCGGTACCGGGCGGGAGAGTGTTTTATAGGGTCTCCCCCTGTCTTTGCTCACCTCGGTACTGGGCGGGAGAGTGGTCTCTCTTTACATACTGCCTGCCCCCCTGAGCAAAGTATTGTTTTATGTAAAATGCTTTGGAAAGTCATACTTTGATCACATATACGTAAACGGACATGGGGTGTGGCGGCTGGCCATGTGTGCTTTCAAAGGGAGTGCTCAGTGCCTTCTTCAAGGGGTGTGGATCTAAAAATATGTTAAAAAAATAAGTTAACTTAAGAAAGTCACTATTAAGATCTGGGACCGATCACAAAACATTTTTGTCTGATGCTATCAAGGTAGTGCTTGGTTTAAACACTCAGTTTTACCAAAGTACTAAAGGAAACAGGCTTCAGGAATTTATAATGTGACAATAACGTTTGTGCACATTTACTATGTGGCATTTTGTTTTGCGGTGATGTGTTCTGTTTTTTCTTGTGCAGCTGTCTTTTTGTGCTGCAATGTGATTTTGTCTAATTGTACTACCGAATTTTTGTGTTCCGTTCTGTTCCGAGTGTGTATTTTTTTTTGCACCACGTTATATTTGATTTGTGGTGTTATGTTGCTTTGTGTGTGTTATGCTTAGTTGTTTATTTTAGAACTGTCAGCACTCGTTGCAATATTTCTAGCCGAAAGCAGCACATGTTGTAATATTTTCAGCCGAAAGCAGCACATACATTGAAAGTTACTGTGACAAGCAACCAATACTTTACATCTAATCATGCTCGGCGAGGATTCCGGCACATTTACTGCCACATTACCACGACAACCTGCCAGGTCGGTCCCATGCATATACTTCAAGGGAACAACGTGTGTACCCCTTGTCTCCTAAGCACGCATGCCTGTTTGTGGGATGCTCCTGTACAGCGCGCGCGCTGGAGTAGGAGTGATGACAGAAAGAATGAAAGATAATAAGGGAGAAGATGAAAGGTGCGAATATATAGAATGGTTTAATAACATTCTTGCTTTTTGAAATGTGCTTGAAAATGCACTCTTTTATCAAAATATTCTCGAGGGAGGACCCCCCCCGGAACCCTCCTTCATAGGGTTGAGCTTGCTTGCTGTGCTCGCTCACCACATTGAGCTGCCAGTGACTTATACGCACTACCTCTTTCAATCTTCACCAGCCGCCACTGGCTACATGGGCATGATCAGTACAAGCTATACACAACTAACTCCTATCATTCAACCCTATATTATTTTGTGTTATGTTATGCAGATCAGTAGAGCGCACGATCACCCGGGAGGGTATCCTGGTGCTGAGCAGATGTGAGTCTACCACAAAGAAGCTGTGAAATCTTGGAATGGTTTTGGCTGAACATAAAAAAGATTAATCCCAACAATATCCAATAACACTGGACTAACCACGGGTTCCGCAGCAGTGTGCTGCCTGGTGTACAGTGCCTTAATGCCTTGCCCCAGAGGTAATAGGCGCTTTATCAACGCAATTACAATACAAAATACAGTGCTTAAAGAAACAACACACACACACACACCTATCGTGCGGCATGGACATCAGCAATGTGTGTTTCCATACATCTGCAGCCTGGGCAGCAGCACACACTTCCCTCACACAGCCAGGTACAACAAGGGAAGCAGTAGAGCAAGCTTCCCTCACACAGAGCTCGGTGAGATCAAACTTCCCTTGTTAACAAAAAGGGGTTCACCACAACCACTGGTACAGTCCAGCCACCCTCACACACTGTGCCTTCTAATCTTCCTAATCAGTCTGTGTGGCAAGGAAATGATACATCGCAGCCATGGCTGCCCCTCAAAAAGATAAACTGCCTTTCCTGAGGGAAGTGGTGCGACTTCCTCTCCCATGCCCAAGCTTTGGCATTCCGCCAGCCACGAACACATATGACAACACTTGTGAAACCCACCTTGGATTTTACCCTCGGTAAGGAAAACAAAAAGCGAAAGTCGCCCATGATTTATTTACTTTACCCACCACCTTGTCAGGGGACCACTGGAATAATAAGGGTCGTTGTTTCCTGTAGCTGCTGCTGCCGCCAAGGTGAGGGATTCGTAGAACTGTAAATAACAAGTTTCTCTCGAGCTCATCGGAAGAATTAATGGAAACTGAGTTGAGCTCGGGAACAGGGTTGGAAAGCCCAAGTGGGGCACAGGCTGCAGAACAGAGAGCTGCTTTTAGGGGTGGACGGATAGATCGGTCGTCGGCCGTCCACCCTGCTTACACAACCCTGGGGGAACACACACAGCCTTATGACACACACTTAAACACTTTATTGCTCCTGCAGTCCTCCTGGAGACGGCTGGGCTCAGTACAATGTGGCACTGGTACAACGACACCCAGGTGTTAGCCCCCAGCCCACCGCGGCTCTCTCCAGTGACCGGAGCGGTGTGTGATTTTCTATGGCAGCTGCGAACAGGTTCCTCACTGTGTAAACTTTCGAGGGCGGCCACTTGCGAAGTCTGTCCCTTATCCCAGGTTTCTGCTGCGCATGAACCCACTACGCTTGCTGAGTACGGTTGTGAGGTGCAAGTTGCACATTGTGGAGCCAGCTGCGAAGACAAAAACCCACATGAACTTTCTTTGAACGAACATTTCAACTCACCAGAAACGCACGCAAGTTGTATCCAGGATAAGGGGTCGAGGTATTGAATGTGGGGAGCAGTTTGGGGGCGCCCGGTCGCAGGTCCTGCTGCAGTCTGTGTCTGGGTTCTCTCACGTGCTCAGCGCGCGCGCCCTTCCCCCCTTTGCCGAGCCCCCTGCTCTCTCTTTAGGAATAACCGCCACGCGCGTTGGTCGCAGGCACCACCAACCTCCGGTGTGCTGCTGGTGGTGAAGGCGGAGCTTCGGTTTTTGATCTCAGCCCTCCCTCCCCTTCAAACCACTCCTTATGTTTTTTGCTCTTTAAATTACTGAGACATAATTTGGCATTCCCCCAGTGACAGCTAACAGTGTGTGGCTGCCAGCTCATTCAACTTGTCTGTATTGTAATGCAATTTTGTGTTGTTGCAGTTTTATATTGCGCGAATTCGACCCGTAGCTATTGGAGCGCTTTACACGAGCACCAGTTAACATTACACAAGGACACAGTCACGTTGTTTGTCGGCACAGTGAGAATAACTAATTTGCCCAGAATCATAGAATGTCGACGCCGCAAACCTGGTTACCCAAGTTCCAAAGTCGGCAGCTCTGGCCCTTACGCCACGGGGCTTACTACCCCTATGTTGGGACACTGAAGCGCTTCCCTACATGTGTGGTTTGCAGGTTGTTTTGATCATATGTAGGAAGTGTTTCCCTGCTCTGTGTGGAGACTACCGATCTGCGGTTATCGTGTTAGGGAATACAGCACTTAGCAAAGTAATGGATGAAGAAGTAAGTGTGAGAGGCAGGCACGCAGTTTATGGTTTTCAGTAAGACGGCAGCTTTGGGCAGCTCTGCAGTTTCATTTATGGATATTTTTATGATCATTGTCCACTTAGCTGGTTATTGCACTGGTTGTCTGTTCTAAGATAGTTTATGATCCCGAGAAGGCATGGATTGGAGATAGAAATGGCGGGTACATGTGCTGGGATAGACTTTGTTAATATTAGTCCATATCTGATTGTCTTTGTGAGATGTCAAGAAGTAGCCGTAGTATGTAGCTTGTCAGGCCCTGCAGTGGTGGATTCAATTAAAGTCGTCAATTGGCCAGCAAGAGATCTCTTCACCTGTTCTGTGCTTGCTCATTTAGTGATGGGTTATTTATTGTTGTGGGCTGGTGCACTGATAAGAAAGCAAAAGTGTCAAGCGGTATAATGGAATTATCATGCAACCTGCACTAATTACTGCAAAAAGAACAATCGATGGACGGAATGCTAAACAATGTCAAACACTCACCCCTAGGCAGAGATCTGGACTTAAATCCATCATTTAATTTTGCTCACCACACCATTCCAGATTGGACCCAGCATATGCATATCTGTCTTGACCCTGCTCCCCATGGAAACAGCTCAGCCTGAACCACCAGGCCCGGTCCTCTCTGGACCGGAAACAGGCATCCTAGACCCACTGATGAGCTCATAACTAAGGCTAAACCAGTCTTGGGTTGCTTGGGTTCCCGTTCAGGAAGGAGCTGGTTTGGCAGTTTGGGATTGACTGTTCCTATAGGAGCAGGGTCAAGACTGATTTGCATATACCAAAGCCCAAACAGAGGTGGCATGGTGTGCAAAATAACGATTGGTTGGGATGCAGTGATTACCAGAGGCTGCGATTAATTCAAGCATTTCATCCATCACTGTGTTGTATACTTATTGTGTCACCCTAAGTGGGGCGGGTATGCCCAGACATGGGTCCTGTGCACACTGTGCCACTGGAGCCAAGCTGTACCTGGCTGATGAGCCCATAACTAGGACGAAACTGGTTCTGGGTTGCTTGTGTTCTGGTTCAGGAAGGACCTGGCCTGGCAGTTCGGGCTGGACATTTTTCTATAGGAGCAGGGTCAAGATTGATTCGCATATAGCTGCGTCCAAACTGAGGTGGCATGGGGTGCAAAATAACAATGGATTGGGATGCGGCCCGAGTGATTACCAGTGGCTGAGATTAATTCAAGCATTTCATCCATCACTGTTTTGTATACCACCTGCATTAACTACGGCTGAGTTTTAAGATTTTATTGCGTCAGTAGAGTTACATATTGTATTGTAATGGCATTGATAAAGCGCTTACTACCCGTAAAGAGGAATTGATACACTTTAAGCCGGCCAGCACGCTGCTCCAGAATAAAAGGTTGTTGGTTAATCCAATTAACAGGAATTAGATGTGATCATTGTAGGAAACTGGTTCTTTATATAGAGAACCAAAATGAAGTACAATCTGTGAAGAGTTCAGTCAAACCCCAATTGGTTTACAGAAGCACAAATAATAACCCATATGCTTTCTTTTGTGGTAGTGTGGGCGTGCAGTTAGGCATACCAGAGGGCATTGCTAAGCATTTGTTGTACTCATAGAAGCAATAAATGTGACACACACTCATAAATCAGAGACCAAATTAGAAAACAAAGACGTATTTTTATATGAATTTTGATACCAAGAACTTCGTCAAGTAAGTACTTTTGCAGTTATGACTTTTTACAGGTAAGCAAAAGAGTTCAATATCATGGGTCTTTATGCAGCAATGTTTCCCTAAGGGAGAAAAGCCATATGTTGCATACAGTTATTTGCAATCAGTTTCTGGGGGTTCTCCTCCGGGACTTAGGGTCATAGGTTGCCTAGGTCCAAAGTGCCACCAGCAGTTTCAGTAAAGCCATCGTGTAGCTGGAGAACTCAAAAACACCTGTGTTTAGCACATGCACTCAAGGTGGGCTTCATTGTCCACTTGCAATATCTAAGAATCGACTTAGACATCACAGGGGCATATCTGCTTGGGCAGATATTTCTACACATGTAATAATAGTGCACCCTGCCTTAGGGCTGTAAGGGGTGTCGTACCCATGCTGTATGCAGTGTCTGCAGGCATGGCACACAGGAGATGTGCCAAGTTGTGTCTTCACTTTTCTCTGTTCTATGGCATGCAGCCTGCACTGGCAGTTTGCCTGTTGGTGCTGAGGGGTCTTTTAGGGTGGCACAATACATGCTGCATCCCTTTGAGACCCTCATTAGCCTCCTTGCCCTAGGTGCCAGGGGTACCATTTACTAGGGACTTACAAGGGGCGCTAAAGTGATTGCCAATTTGGAGAACAATTCCACAGTTTTGGGCAAATAGATCTGGCACTGGGGACCTAGATAGCTGGAAACTAGTGCACTTTTGTCAAAATTATGTCAGATACCAGGCAAAAAGTGAGGATGACCATGTGAAAAAGGGTCACTTTCCTACATTTGTAAGTTAAGGGAGTTTATGTAAGCTGAGTGATTGGTGGGATTGATAGATGTGCTAGAGGAGATTTGGGATTGTGAAATTACAAGTGTGAATTTTAATGAAGGAGAGGTTGTAATTTTTGACATCGTGGAAGGAACGATGCAATCAGCAAAATTACAGTAATAAAGATTAAGGAAAACAGGCTTCTCCCTTAATGTAGGCTGTGCTTAGAAGGAGGAGGCATTCAGAGGATGGAAAGACAGTTGAGGGTTCCTAGCAAGAAATGGAGAGGGGAGTTTTTCATGTAGGTTTTGGAAATACAGAGGAGGAATTTTGAGATCGCACGTAATCAGAAGATGCAAAACTGTAGAAACAAACAGCATTATTTGCATGTGAGATAGTGCTGTAATAGGTATTTTGGTATGCACTAGGGTAGGCAAACAGTCTATCTGCTTGTAGGCTACCACAAGACTACAGCTTCATCAAGGACAGCTAATAAGCTCAAGGGCTGGAAGTTTAAGTTAATGCCTGGAGCAGTGCTTTATTTGAGCCAGTGGTTTTCGGTGCTCAGCACCGGCACTTAATTGTCAGCACCGGTACTTGTGAAGGTGTGCACATAGTGGCACTGTTTGTCTAATTTAGAAATGAGCACAACAGCAGTTGTTTATGAATTCAATATATATTAAAAACGAATATTACCTGCCGCCCACGCCGTTCTTAAAGCTTTGGGGGCCTGGAATAGTCGCAATAGTCACATAGTTGTTGTGCTGGTACTGTCATTGGCAGCGGCAATGTTTTGTGCAAGTTGAAGCGGCCTCCTGATGAGGGCCCTGGCATGTGTTTGTTTACTCATTAAGCACTGGCCTGGAGGCATACAAAGGAATATATCAAGCGCATTAGGCTGCACTTAATGGAAGCAGCAAACTCATGATCAAAGCAGCATAAGATAATATACAGGGTAAGAAATGCAAACACAGAAAGGGAGATTCTACAAAGGCCGTAGCAAATGTCTTCTAAGGTTCACCCTTAAAGTTTGGCATTCGGTATGTACCTGACCCTTGTTAGACCATCAGGGGTGTAATGCAGACCCCTGCAGCCCCTCCGGTGAAGCAGACCCCTACCCTTTTGGGAGTTACATTCACCCCAAGATCCTTGAATATCTTTGTGCTATGGGAGACCTCCTCAACTAGTGCTGAGGGGGGAAGGAGGGGGGGGCATCATTTTGCGTTACACCACTGCTGCCCTTGTAGTGTAATGACCTGCTCTGTGGCCCTATGTATTTGTTCTTGACTCTCGTATGAACCTGGTGTGTGAGTGCCTGCTCCTTAATTCTAAACACACTAACGCATTGCTGCCTGCTCTGTGACCCTGTATGTTCGTGAATGACTCTCATGTGAACCTAATGTGTGCCTGCCTCTTATGTGAGCCTGGTATGTGGCTGCCTGTTATGCGACCCGGTGCCTGATTGTTGTGTGATAGAAGTGTGCACCTTCTTTTCGGTGACCTATTCGTTTGTGCTTGACTCACAATTGATCTTAATGTGTGCTTGTTTTGTGACTATGTATTTGTACCTGAGTTGTCTTTGGCAGCATCCTACTGGTGGGGCTGCATCCAAGTCATAAGGACATTGCACGCGCTTGCTAACCTCAGGTGTAATGATGGATATCCAAGTGTGATCAGCGTCATCAGGAGAGACAGCCTTCGTAAGACCCAGAATACAAAGTGATCAACTCAAATGATACCTCTGACCCCGATGGCATCAGAGCCTATGTTATACCAGGGCAAGTGATTCTGTAACTGTCATATGTCCTTGTGACTACTGCCAATAAACCCACACTAATTCAGCTCTTGAAAAGCCCACACTTACTCAACTCTTAGTAATCACTGACTCACTCACTATTGTTGTTGTATGATATGATCACTTTTATGGCATTAAGTTGTCAAATAAAGTATTCTTGACCAACTCACTCAGGTTTTGCAGACTTAGCTCTTTAAAAGTGCACTCTCTCTGACTTCTTAATGAGCTCCACACTCACTAAAAACTGGTATAGACCTCACGACACTCACTAAGTTCTTGAAGCCCAGAGCTCACTCGCTAAGGTATTAATAAAGCCCAGACTCACTCACCAGTATATGCTTCCAAACGTGCTCAGCTCTTGATAATGCCTACACTTACACTACTTCTGATAAAGTTCAGACTCACTTAGCTTTAGATACAGCTTATGCCTACTCATCTTACTGACACGAGAGATGTTGCATATGAGGTTGGGGTTGTAGGGGGCATTGCAACAGGGATTGGTCGAAGCTGTTTATTATACCCCCAAGCGTATGTACAATGTTGTGGGCCCTTCAGAATACCGAAATATCGAATGTCTAAACAAGTCTGACCTGGTCCACCAAGCTGGCCATTTTATACCCAATGAGCTCATGTGGTCCCCAGCTTCATCCCAGGTCTGAGCAGTGTCTGTACCTGTTCCCATGTTTCAGTCCACTTAGGTCCTGATTACGAGCCCGTTGGTGTTTTCTGATCCCGGTGTAAACCCCTGTTTGCACAGGGGTTAGATTTACGAGTCAGGTGGTATTTGCCACATCTGGTAGTCAGTGAGTGTGTTAAACATCTCACCCCTTAACGTTCAGTAGGATAAAGCTGCAGGAATGTAAAGGGGAAGAGTGTATGTTGTTTACTGTGCCATGCGGAGTTTGGTGCAGTAAACTAGTAATAGGTGCTGTTTATCGCACTCGATAAATAATGTACCCCAAGGTATCGTTTTGTATCTGTTGCCATATAAAACACCCGGATTTTGACAAACTCCTGGCAATCAGAGCCTTAGGGCCATATGCATCAACACTTTTTCCCATAGACGCAGAATGGGCAAAACTCTTTGATGCATCTGGCCCTTAGTGCTTTATTAACATGCCTGTCTCCAGGGAAAAGCCATTTTGTCACTAGGGCATGGACATGGCGACACTGACTCTTGGACCATGAAACTGAGACACAGACATGTTGATGCTCATACCTGCACACATACACTGCCACAGGGACATGGAGATGGTGATGCTGACATTTGGATACACACACTGGGACGTGGACAGGAAAACAGTAAAACTTTGACTCAGACACTGGGACATCATACCCATGACAACTTCGATCCGTGGACACAGACACATTAATGCTGGTAATTGGACACAGACACTGGGACATGGAATAGAGTTGGTTTTAGCTCTCCTTGAAACAACAAAGTCAATCCCACCATGTGAAAAAAAATCTGCCTAGCACATTCAAAGCCTGGACTTTGGAAATTCTCCAGCCCGAAATCATCTAAAGACATGTAGCCAGCTTCCTAAAGAGATCTTTGATGGATAAAGCATCATTATCTGCCAGGACTAAAGTACCTGAAATACCAGAGTAACATATCATGATAGGCACTCATACTTTAGTTGAGGCAAGACCTGCAATGTTTTTCCTTTCAATAATCTAAACACAAGATGGTGTGGCCCCCACTGGGAACTCCATCTATGTGGCATGGCCCACAAAAGTGGTAATCTTTGTGCCCCATGAGCTTTATTCTGCTGTGCCACTTCTGAGATAAAATTCTACACAAGTGCCAGAGGCACTGAAGAGAGTGGTAGACTCTGTTACATACACCACATAACTTACGGGAGATTCTCCGTCCATTCTCAGGAGTATACAGCACTGAACCTTTATTTTGGAAGAAATCTTTACTCCAAATGATCCTACCAAAAGCTCCAAGCAAATGATATGGAGCTCCAATTCCAGTTTTAACCCTGAGCCTCCATGTCAAGTGATTACAACAGAGATTGATCCAAACCAAACGGCTGGTGTCTGACTCCCCTACTAGAGGTGGACGAGCCTGTGAAAGCTCGAGCCAGGCTCAAGCCTGAAGCCAGGCTCTGGCTCAGCTCGAGGGCCTGTTGGAACCTCAACCCTATAACGAGCCGAGCTTTCATGTGGCTGCTGCCTGCCTCCCTACCTGTACCCTGGATATAACCTAATGGCCAGAGCTAATGACTTTGAAAGTGGTTGAACCAGGTTCGAGCCTTGGGGTTGGCTCAACATCCTGTGATTCTGGGCAAATCCCTATAAACGATGAATGGTGTCCTTGTGTAATGTAACTGGTGCTCATGGAAGTAGTCTAATACCTTCGGGTGGAGTTTGCGCTATATAAAAAGTGCACTTAGAGGTAAATGCAAATCCTTAACATAAGGAAAGACAAACAGATACCTATTTACTGGCTGATTTGCTCAAAGTAAAACCAGAAGAGCTGGAGGAATTGCAGTTTCCCCTTCTCAAATTGTGTGATCTTGGGATGCAAAACTCTTTTTCTCTTCACTATCTCATGCAAAAGCAATTTCAAATATGTGAATTCAGAATACCAGTTATACAAAAACCTGTTGTGTTTTATTTAATAGACTATAATGTTGCTCTATAATAATCTGGGGCACGTACAGCGTTTACATATCAATTGTCTTGCATGGTTAAAAACTATCATTTTTAATAAAGTACTTCTCATTGTATTGCTATAATCTGACATGCTAATGTCAAAGCTTCCACATATTAAAGATATAAACCTTTGAATTTATGTGATGTTTGGTGTATGATATATTTAGCAAACATTTTAAGGGCTCGGGCTCTAAGATCAGTTCCAGACCCTTGGATCGGCTATGACTTGTCTCTCCCTGTTAATTTGTTGGCTCGCCCAACTCTATCCACTATCATATTTAGTTTTGGACCAAAGATAGCTTAACCATTCCAGGTGTCAATGTGCAACAAACACCAGCTCTGCCTTGGCTTCCACTGGCTATAGAGTTACATTAACATAGAACACGCAGTGGCAAAGTTACGTTTTCATATTCTGAAGAGCCGAGTAACGCAAAGGCCCGGGATAAGATAGTCTGCATGGACTAAGATCGTGTCCCAAAGATTCTGTACAACTCTCTCAAGAAACTCTCTGGACTCACTAATTCTTTCTTTTTATCCTTTTTATGTCGAAGTCTACCAGACAGCGCAGCTGTCTCGTTTGCTAACGACATCTTAAGGACGTTCGGAAAGCTTCCCTGGGAATGCAGTCTGTCCATTGTTTACCATTGGCTTTGTAACTCACCTTTTCTTGCTTTCTGTTTGCTGTCTTTATTTGTTTTAGGCTGTCCAGCGTGAGCTCCTCTGCCCATACCTTATTTACATTTTTTTGCCAAGTGCGCCCCTCCTGTAAACAGGTCTTAGATTTTTTTCCCTATCTTGTCACATTTGCTCTGCATTCAAAGACAGAGGTCACATGTCAGACTCTGTCTTCAGAGAGAGCTTGATGTTTATTTTTATTTTTCTAACTTCAAAATGAAAGGATTTATGTAACAATCTTGCTGGCTACTGGTGTTAGTTCTGGTAATTCTGAGTGTGTTGGAAACAAATATTTTAATACCATCAAAACACATCAATACACTAGGTGATGACCTTTCCACACATCGTTTGTGCGCTATATATTTTTATTAGTAAAACTGTATGTCTATGCAAATGCAATGGTCATTTCTACTGAAGATGTGTTGTAGTGGCAGTGCGCTACTACACCATGCATACTCCACTATACCCTTATCCACTCTACTCTACACCGCTCCACTCCACGTCACTGCACTCTCCTCTGAAACACTCCACTCTGTGCCACTCCACGTCACTCCACTCTACTCTATGCCTCTGCAATCGACCCTGGACAACTCTACTCTATGCCACTCTTCTCTACTCTGTACCACTCTTCTCTACTCTGTACCACTCTTCTCTATGCCACTGCACTCTACTCTAACCACTGCACTCTATGCAAATGCACTCTACACCACTTTACTCAAATCCAATGCACTCTACTCCACTGCACTGTACGCGAATCTACTCTGCACCACTGCACTCTATGCCACTATACTCTACTTTGCAACACTTTACACCACTGCACTCTACACCATTGTACTCTACGTCACTGCACTCATGCACTCTGTTCTACTCTTCACCACTGCTCTCTATGAGACTGCTGTCTACCCACTCTACTCTGCACCACTCTGCTCTACACCATTGCAATCTACACCAGTGCACGCTACACCAATGCACTGTACTTTAAACAACGGCACTCTACGACAGTCTACAGTATGCAACTCTACTCTATGCCATTTCACTCTCTGCCACTGCACTCTACTCTGCATCACTCTACACTGCTCCATACCGATGCATTCTACGTCAATACACTCTATGCCACTCTACTCTTCATCACTCCACTCTACACCACTGCACTCTACCCAGCAGCTCCCCACTCTATGCCACGCCACTCTACTCTGTAACACTGCACTCTCTGATACTGAACTCTACACTACTGTATTCTGCACCACTCTACTCTTTGCCACTCTGCTGCACTCTATGGCACTGCACTGTATGCCACTACATTCTACACCACTACACTCTACACCACTGAACTTTTCACCACTGAACTCTACGACACTCTACTCTGCAACACTGCACTCTCTGCCACTGAACTCTCTGCCACTCTACTCTCCACCATTGTACTCGGCGCCACTGCTCTCTATATCACTGCACCACACTACTCTACTCCACTCTATGCCACTACACTCTATGCCACTGCACTCTACGCCATACCGTTATACGCCACTTTATTCTACTCTGCACCACACCACTCAACACCACTGCACTCAACATCACTCTACACCACTGCAATCTTATCCACTCTGCACTACACCTCTGTACTCTACTCGGCACCACTCTACTCTATACCACTCTACTGTACTCTACACCAACGCACTGTTTGCCACTCCACTCTACTCCACAGAACTCTACAACATTCTACTCTGCAACACTGCACTCGCCCCCTCTGAACTCTCCGTACCACTGCACCTCACTACTGTACTCCACTTTATGCCAATGCACTCTACGCAAATGCACTCTACTCCACTATACTCTATGCTACTGCACTCTACGCCAATCCATTATACGTTACTTTAATCTACTCTGCACCACTGCACTCTACGCCTTTGCACTCAACATCACTCTACACCACTGCAATCTATGCCACTCTGCTCTACACCTATGCGCTCTCTCCTGTACCACTCCACCCTGCACCACTTCCCTCTACTCTGAAACAATCTACTCTATGTCACTGCACTATACTCTAGCCACTGCACTCTATGCCAATGCGCTCTACAACACTTTACACAAAACCATTCCACTCTAAGCCACTGCACTTTATGCCAATCTACTCTGCACCACTGCACTCTCTGCCACTATACCCTACTCTGCAACACTGTACATCACTGCACTCTATACCATTGTACTTTCCGCCAGTGACCTCCATGCCACTCTGTTGCACTTTGCACCACTGCTCCCTATGACACGGCTCTTTACGCCACTCTACTATAAACTACTCAACCCTACACCACTGCACTCTATGACAATGCACTCTACGCCAATGTACTTTACTATACACCATTGCACTCGTTGACAGTCTACTCTGCAACACAGCACTCTCTGCCACTGAACTCTATGCGACTCTACTCCATGCCATTGCAGTCTACGCCACTACACTCTACTCTGCACAACTCTACACCACTCCATGCCAATGCACTCTATGTCACTCACTACACTCTATGCCACTCTACTCTGCATCACTCCACTCCACTCTACCCAGCACCACTCAGTTCTTTGCCATGCCACTCTAGTCTGCAACTCTGCACTCTCCACCACTGAACTCTAAGCTTCTCTACTCTGCTCTACTCTACTCTGATCCACTTGCCGCTATGCCACTGCACTCTCCTCTGCACCACTCTACTGTATGCAGCTCTACTGTACTCTATGCCAATGCACTGTACACCACTCTACTCCACTCCACCCTGCATTGCTCCACTCTATGCCACTACACTCTACACAAATACACTCTATGTCACTCTACTCTACACCACTGCACTCTACAACACTCTACTCTGCACCACCGCCCTCTATGCCGGAGCACTCCATACCACTGCACCACTCTACTCTACTCTACTCTACTCTACTCTACTCTACTCTACTCTACTCTACTCTACTCTACTCTACTCTACTCTACTCTATGCCAATGCACTCTATGCCACTCCACTCTATGCCACGGCATTCTATGCCAATCCACTCTATGCCACTCTAATCTACTCTGCACCACTGCACTCCACCCCACTGCACTCCATACCACTCTACGCCACTGCAATCTATGCCACTCTATTCTAAACCTCTGCACTCTATCCTGCACCATTCCTACCATCTACCCTGCACCACTTCACTCTACTCTGAAACACTGCACTCCACCCCACTCTACTCCACTTTGTGCCACTTAACCCTGCACCACTCCACTCTACACCATTACACTCTACGCGGTGCCACTTTACTTTACTATGCAGCACTGTACTCTAAGTCACTGCACTCGATGCCCATGCATTACTCAGAACCAATGCACTCCACACCACTGCACTCTTCACCAAACTACTCTGCACCAGTGTACTTTAAGCCACTTCACTCTAGGCCACTCTACTCTACTCCACTCTATTCCACTCTATGCTACTCCACAACACTATTCCACTCTACAGCGTTCTACGCAACTCCCTCTAAGCCACTCCATGCCACTTCACTCCACTCTGCTCTACAACACACTACTCCACTCTACTCCACTACTACACTCTGTGCCTCTCCTTGCCTCACTATGTGTACTGCTCGATTTTCCCGGCCTTCCGGTGTTGCAGAGCAATCCATATGACTTCAGTCTCTTTCCATCCGAGTCTAAGGACTGGAGTAGTGAGTAGGGCCTATCTATTAGACACTTGTGACACCATCCCGTGCTCCTACCCTTAGCTCAGGGCCTACACACATAGCCTTGAGGATAATTTGCCCTATAGTGAGGTTGTTTCATGGAGCTGTGTTGAATTCAGGCCTGGTAGGCCTCAAACGGGAGAGACTCCATCTTTCTTTCTGCTCCGGCAGCCCGGGACCTTTCCAGAGGGAGGGGGATGTTTTAGTTATGAGGTGTTATTCGCTCGGAGAGAACCGGTTCAGGCCGGCCCTTATCGAAGGATTGTATTTTTCTTCATGCCGAAGACACTACATCAGGCCGGCCGGCTGGGAAAGTGTCCTTGGTACGGGGAGGTACAGGAATTTGGTGGGCGGCAGGTTTCGAGCTGGAAATTTCCATGAGAGAATGCACATCTATATTAGTGAAAGTCTGAGGCAGACACTGGCACTTGCTTCTAGACCATAGGCGGCATCTGGCCGTTAGCAGAAGAGCTATTACTTATTCCAGGGAAGACTGATGACGAACTTGAATCCAAAGAGGAGAGAGTAGCCGATAAGGACGAGGTTCCAGTGACTCGGAGAGGGAGAAGGGAGCAGACCCATAACTGCAGAGGGGTGACTTCCAGGCTAAGCCGAGGCATAGACGAGAAGGGAACCTAGATGACCATTGAGTACAGGCGACGTACCCTCAAGGTGAAGTCGATCCCTTTTTCTTTGAAGTGTATAACTTAATCTTTTACTTTCCTTGCAGGTTATATATGTATGATGTGTTCCGTAAATGTGCATGTGGCATTTAAATAAAGTATTTAGCTTGTTGTACGTTAGCATGTGTTGTGTACTTTTGTATAGGAGGATAGCCTATTCTTTAGTCAGAGTTGCCTTAAAATGAACAGAGGTTAATCCTGGTCAGGTAAGTGGTAACTGGATGAGGGGGAAAACAAGCCCCTCGAACTAGAGAACAGGTTGTGCTCCGCTAATGGTCTTTGTGTGATCTGATATATAGTCCCAATTCCCCTGTCGTGTACTAATAGGATGAGCTCGTGCTAAGGCTGCCGTGTAGGTAGGAGATTCTGGGTCTGACTGAGGCCGCGAGATCGTGTGTGTGTCGCTGCCGAATGGGTAGGAGATTCTGGACCTGACCGAGGTCGCGAGACTTTGTGTGTTGCTACCGAATGGGTAGGAGATTCTGGACCTGACTGAGGTCGCGAGACTTTGTGTGTTGCTGCCGAATGGGTAGGAGATTCTGGACCTGACTGAGGTCGCGAGATCGTGTGTGTGTCGCTGCCGAATGGGTAGGAGATTCTGGACCTGACTGAGGTCGCGAGATCGTGTGTGTCGCTGCCGAATGGGTAGGAGATTCTGGACCTGACTGAGGTCGCGAGACTTTGTGTGTCGCTGCCGAATGGGTAGGAGATTCTGGACCTGACTGAGGTCGCGAGATCGTGTGTGTGTCGCTGCCGAATGGGTAGGAGATTCTGGGTCTGCCTAAGGCCGCGAGACTGTGGTTGCTGAGATTGCGAGGCTGTGAGGTCTTGATATATATATATATATATAATAGGAATTCCCTGTCCTTAGGTGGTACGTATATATGTGGTTATTTGGGTGTAAAAAGACCCTAGGGAGGGGGTAACGTTCTGTTTTGGGTCAGAAGGGCTCTGTAGAGCGGGTTCCACCCGATCCGAAAACCCAAGCAGAACATTTGGCGTCACGAACTGTTTACGTAACCTGTGTGCGTTGTGGTTGTCTTGTGTTTGCTTTCGGCGTGTGCGTGATTTTCTTTTTTTGTATATTTGCGTGTATACTTTTTCTTTCTCTTTCTTTCTCTCTTCCTTTCTTTTCTCTGCGTTTCTTTTTCTTTCTTTTTCGCGATGTTTTCTAGGAAATCGAAATCTACTCTTAAATTGTCCGTTGATATTCCTGGATGGGATTCAACGCCTTATGGTGCCTTGGCCCGAGAGTGGGCTGATTCTACTGGTCTGAGTGAAAATTGGAATTCTTCTTTGGAGTCGGCGGAACCGGCTGACGTGATTGCTTGTTTGCAGACGGCACCTGTCTTGAAGGGTGAGGAGGTTCCCGCTTTGGGGCGCAGAGGTTGGGTTATTCTGTCTGCGTATCGGATTCTGCATGAGAGGTTGCTGAAATTGCAGATCTCTTTTAAGGATGCGGAATCACACCTTGTTGAGATTCAGAATTCTAACACTTTATTGCGGTGTCAAAATAAGTTGCTTTCCGACAAACTTGACACTTACCAAACGGTTGCCGAAAGGGCGGCTGTGCGGATTGCTCGTTATAAGTACAAGAACAGGCGTGGTCGTGTTTCGTCGCGTAAAGTGCGCCTGGCCGTGGCGAAGGCTGGACTGGATTGGAATCCTGATGAATGGGATGGTAATATCTGGGACTCGACTACGTCTTGTTCCTCGGGTGAGGAATGTGCTATGCATGAGTTTTCTCGTTCCCGTCATGGAAGTAAGTCTACTTCTCGCACCTCTGATGGTGCACCCCGTGATTGCGCTCGTTCTTCGGGCGGGATCGATACTTCTTACACTGATTGTCCCTCTACTAGTACTGCTCGGGCTCCTTGTGATGCTCGTCCCGTGGTTTCTGCGCATCCGGTTTTTCGTCGGAAGTTGCAGCAGTCTCCCAATGCTCCGCAGGGTGTTTCTTTGGACTGTTTGGAAGATTTTACCCAACAAGAAATTAGTGATATTTTGCAGCGCTTTCGGCAGCGGACTGGTGAGGCTTTGCTCACATGGATGGTGCGCCTTTATGAACTAGGCGCTGCTGGTATTATGTTGGACACTGGCGATTGTTTGAAGTTTTGTTCTTTGAGTTTGGATTCTACTGTACAAGATCATTTTCGTAACTATAATGGTGGTGGTCAAATTTCTTTGCTCCACTTGGCGACTGAAGGTTGCAATTTGAAGTATCCTACCGAATCTGACTGGCCTGTCAATGACAAGCCGTGGTATACCTTGCGTGATGCTGCGCAACGTCTTAAGGAGGAAGTGATGAAAACGGCTATTTTTCTGGGCACTGCTGACAGGTTGCTTGATGGGTTGTTGACTTCTTCGGTGCGGAATCGTATCATTCGCTCTTCTCCTGTTGCCTACAAGCAGGTCATGATGACTTTGTTGATTAACCAGACTGGTAATGTACTATCTACGGTGTTGGAGTCGGTACGCCAACTCGGTGAGTTGGGTGAGTGGTTTAAACCTGAACGTCAGTCCCGGTCTGACACTCGTACTCCTGGTGAATATAAATTTACTAGACGTGATATCTTTACTGGTCTTTTGGCTGATGGTGTGCGTCGGGAGGATATTGATGGTGAGACTACTGCTCGTTTGTGGGAAATGTTTCGCAAACGGGGCTTGGACCGGAAGGAGGGTGCCCGGCGTGTTCGGACGACTGAGTGTGATCGTGGTTGTTCTGATGGTAGCGGTGATGATGATCGCCGTGGGCGCTTTGATCGTCGTGATGATCGGCGTCCTGTACGTGATCTGTCCCCTCGTCGAGAGCGGGACAGGGAGAGAGAGGGGGAAAAGGAAAGGGGGAGAAATGATCATGCTTACAGCAGACGTAGAGATGATAGGGATCAATCCCCTGAATTGAGAAGGAGGGAGGATCGATACAGTTTGGCCGATCGAAACTCGCAGTGCAATGTAGAGGACAGGAATCCATTTCGTAATAGAGATGGATATGAACAGGAGGTACCGATACCTAAGAAACGTGAGAGTCTTTATCCTGATTTGTCCTGGTACACAGAATGCAGTAAGAATGACTAGGAAATAGGTCAAGCTCCGGTACACAGATGGGCTCACAGAGATAATAGACCCTATGTAGATATTGATATTTTTTGGAGACATCGTAATATCCAAAGGGCCCGAGCATTAGTTGATACAGGAGCGGAGGCCACTCTTATTCATGGAAAATCAAAGAAATTTACAGGGCAGCCTTTCACTATTACCGGATTAGGAGGAAAGGAAACCCCTGCAGTTCAAACTTTGCTTGAAATGAGAATAGGTAGAATCCCTAGAAAGGAATATTCTGTATTAGTGGTGCCACTTCTAGAATTCATAATTGGAATTGATATTTTGAAGGGAATGACATTGCATCTTGATGATGGGTGTTACCAATTTGGAACGACGCATTATATCTCGTCCAGACCTATACGGGTTGGTCGTTTAAGGATGCCCCCCATACAAGTTCCCCAGGCGACCAAAGTGGTTTGTCAGAAGCAGTATCGTATTCCGGGTGGTCATGAAGAGATTAGTACCACCATTCAGGAGTTGGTTGATGCAGGCGTTATAACTCCAATTACGTCCGCTTGGAATAATCCTGTTTGGCCGGTGCGTAAAAGTGATAATTCTTGGCGCATGACTGTTGATTATCGAGAATTGAACAAACACACGCCCTCTTTGACTGCTGCAGTACCGGATGTTATCACCCTGATTGAAAGAATCCAAACACATCCAGGTACATGGTATGCGTCCATCGATATTGCTAATGCTTTCTTTTCTATTCCAATTGCCCCTGAGTGTCAGGAACAGTTCAGTTTTACGTGGAATGGGCGTCAGATGACGTTCAGAAGTCTTCCTCAGGGCTATGTGCATAGTCCTACGATTTGTCACCGGCTGGTGGCAGAACACTTGATTGAGGTACCAGTTCATCCCAAAATCCAGATATGTCATTATATTGATGATGTTTTGATCCAAGGCGAAACACAAGAGGATGTTCAGACACAATTAGATAGAGTCATTGAGTGTCTGCGTGGGAAAGGTTGGGAGATCAACCCGGACAAATTACAAGGTCCGTCTCAAGCTGTAAAATTTTTAGGTATTAATTGGCATGAGGGACACCGCGAGGTGATCCCTCAAGTTAAACAGAAAATTCTTGATTTTTCGGTTCCGAGGAATAGGAAGGAAGCCCAAAGATTCATTGGTTTATTCGGTTTTTGGCGCCAGCATATTCCTCATTTGAGTCAAATATTGGCCCCTTTGTACCGAGTTACACGTAAAAAGAATGCATTTGAATGGGGTAAGCAACAGCAAGATGCATTTAGTCTGGCGAAAGAGGCAATTCAACATGCTATGGATCTTTGGCCTGTACGTGATGGTGATGTGGATTTGAATGTGTCTGTGCAAGGCCCTTATGCAAACTGGAGTCTGTGGCAGAAACAAGGCAGGTGCAAAGTACCATTAGGGTTTTGGACCAAAAAGCTACCTGATGCTGGTGAGCGTTATACACCCTTTGAGAAACAGCTACTTGCTTGTTATTGGGCTTTGGTGGATACCGAGCAATTAACATTGGGACATGACATATTCTTGCGTCCTGAAATTCCTATTATGCAGTGGGTTTTGAGTTCACCAAAAACTCATCGAATTGGGCATGCTCAGGAGGCGAGTGTGATTAAATGGAAATGGTACATACAAGACAGGGCACGTGTGGGTCCGAAAGGAGTTGCGTCTTTACATGAGCAAGTGGCGCAAGCACCATCGACTGAGACTGAGAGTGAGTGTTCTGTACCTTTAGAACAGGAGTCTCCTGTCAAGTGGGGTAAACCTTTTGATGATTTGTCCGTCGAGGACAGGAACCATGTGTGGTTCACAGATGGGTCAGCAAAATTTATTGGAACTACACGGCACTGGAAGGCGGTGTCTTATAATCCGATCACACAGAAACTGTTGAGCACAACTGGTGAAGGGAAGAGTAGTCAGTTCGCAGAGCTCTATGCCGTTTATCAAGTTTTGAAACAGGAGTTACCTGGTGTATGCCATATTTTCACCGACTCCTGGTCCACTGCCAATGGACTGGCCGTTTGGTTACCGACTTGGCATTCCCATAATTGGAGGTTACACTCCAAAGAGTTATGGGGAAAAGAGTTATGGCAAGAGATTTGGGAAATGCTCCCACAGAGTACTGTTACCATCTTCCATGTGGATGCTCACACCCCCATAGATTCTCTTGACAAATTTTTTCATAACATTGCAGATGAGAAATCTAAAATTGCTGAGGCAGTGGTGGACAGACAAGATCCTGATATTGCGGGATTGGCGAAATGGGCACACCAGAAGGCAGGACACTTTGGAGAGAAGGCCACTAGCAGGTGGGCTGCTGATAGAGGAATTTATATTCCCCTGGACCTAATCAAAAATGTTATTCTACATTGTCCCGTCTGTCAGCATATCAGACAGCGTAAAGTACCCCAAATTGTTAGAGGTCATTTACATCGCGGGAAATTGCCCGCTCAAATCTGGCAGATTGATTACATCGGACCCCTTCCCATGAGCAGAAATTGTCAATATGTTTGCACAATTGTCGATACATATAGTGGTTTGCTGGTAGCTTTTCCATGTAAGCAAGCCACCCAATTGAATACCATTAAAACATTAGAATTGATTATGATGTATTATGGTGTGCCATTCCAAATTCAATCTGATAATGCATCCCATTTTCGTGGAAGATTGGTACAGGAATTCTGTGTGGAAAACCATATTGAATGGATCTTTCATATACCTTACTACCCGCAGGCCTCGGGCCTGGTGGAGAGATTGAATGGCCTGTTAAAGGATCAGCTACGCAAATTAACAGATGACAAGTATAAAAATTGGCGAGACTTTTTACCCCAAGCACTATTAATCCTGAATAATCGTCCTTTTTTAAATGCTGAATCTCCACTTATGCGTTTGTTCCCCCCAAAGGTTGAGACTATGCCTAATGTAATTAATGAAACTGTGATGTATTGGGAAATTACTTCCGGAGCTCTGGCTCCATGCAGAGCGACCCCAGGGTCGGCAGGCTTAGATTTGCATGCCATGGATGACACCGTTCTAAAAAGCAAAAATCGGGTCATCATTGCTACCGGTGTTGGTATTCATATACCACCGGGGAATTTTGGATTGATCGCCCCTAGATCGGGGCTGGCTGTAAAAGGCATCCAGGTACTTGGAGGGGTAATTGACAGCGACTATCAGGGAGAGATTAAGGTACTTCTGCTAAATAGCAGTGAGAATGACTTGCTGATACACCGCACCGACCGAGTGGCTCAATTACTCATTATGCCTGTTTTCAGTGGTGAAATAATGAAAGGCACTGCCCCAACTTTGCTAACTGTACGAGGCCAGAAAGGCTTTGGCTCTACGGATAACCCTGGAGCCAAGATTTGGGTGCAATCGCCTAAGAATCCCCCTGAACAAGCAGAGGTTATTGCCACCGGTCAGGATAACACCATTTTGGTTATGAGGCCAGGGAAAGATAGCTGGGAAGCTGTCCCAGCTAATAAATGTTATTTACGAGAATGATTAATGCCTGTGTTTGGTTCTTTTTCAGATCATTCTTTGGATTGTTGCTGCAGGATGTGTCGGTACTGGACACCGTTCGGTCTACTTCGGAGAGAGAGAAGGGATCCCATTAACCCGGGATGAATTGGGAACCAGAGTGTTGCGTTCCTTCAATGCGTGGGACTCGTCATCGAACTTTTGGACACTGCTGGCGAAAAGAGTAACTGATGCCCCTCACTTCTGTTTGACACCGATGAGATCTGTGCACGATATCTTAGCGACGTGCCTAGTTGCTGTCCCCGCCTCGCTGGACACGTTAATAAGCATCTTTAACGTTTCAAAGGCTCGTCCGAATATTATTCTGGGTGATTTTGCTACCCATGCATATTGTCCTTTATGTACTGAACTGCCGAATGAGCAACTTCCCATCCAATCCCAAATAACTACGTATAACATTACACAAGGTGATCTATGCTTTTTCCTCACATGTAATCCTAATGCAATTTCTGAATGTCTACGTCTCAAGTTAAGAGGCGCCACTGTTCTCACATCTCATGAACGAACTCTGTGTTTCCAGAGGACACCGACCACATGTGTTTCAGTCCAGAACAATATGACTTGCAATAGTTTGGTAGTTACTCCCAGTCACTATCGTGCAATATTGCTACCTGCCGGATGGCTTTTCTCATGTGGTAATACTTCCTGGCCCTATGTCCCTGCGAACATTTCCGGAGGCCCGTGTGCCATTACTAGACTCAGTTTACTTATGTTCTCATCACATCCAAATGCCAACTCTCGTGTGCTCCGAGATACAACTACGTTACAGGAGGATTGTGACTCATCTTTGCATTTATATTCCAAGTCTGAATACCTTAGTCTAGCTGTTTCAATTATTGGTGTCCCTGCTTTGGCGGTTTATAATGCCAAATCCATTGGGAAAATGGCTTGCTGGATGGTCAAATCTATTAATCATACTTCCACAGTCTTATCTGACTTACTATTAGACGCCCAGGGTGAACGTAGAGCCATCTTGCAAAATAGAGCAGCCATTGATTATCTTCTGCTTAAACATGGACATGGCTGCTCGGACTTTGAAGGCCTCTGCTGTTTTAACTTATCTGATCATACACAATCCATTCGTGCACACATAGATAAATTGCATGACCTAACTAATGAAGTTAGGAAACACATTGATCAGGGCTGGTTTGACTGGCTCTTTAACTGGTTGCCAGACATGAATATGCTACGCCACACATTAGGTGGCATTTTGATTGCTCTTGTTGTTTTAATTTCTATCTGTTGTTTTATTCAGTGTATCCCTTCACTGCTTCAATTCTGCACATCTGGTACTAGACATAGATCAGTTAGTTTTGTTTCATATTATTCTTCCACAGATGTTAGTTCCATTTAGTATATATATAATAGACTGAAGTCAAGGGTGGAATGTACTGCTCGATTTTCCCGGCCTTCCGGTGTTGCAGAGCAATCCATATGACTTCAGTCTCTTTCCATCCGAGTCTAAGGACTGGAGTAGTGAGTAGGGCCTATCTATTAGACACTTGTGACACCATCCCGTGCTCCTACCCTTAGCTCAGGGCCTACACACATAGCCTTGAGGATAATTTGCCCTATAGTGAGGTTGTTTCATGGAGCTGTGTTGAATTCAGGCCTGGTAGGCCTCAAACGGGAGAGACTCCATCTTTCTTTCTGCTCCGGCAGCCCGGGACCTTTCCAGAGGGAGGGGGATGTTTTAGTTATGAGGTGTTATTCGCTCGGAGAGAACCGGTTCAGGCCGGCCCTTATCGAAGGATTGTATTTTTCTTCATGCCGAAGACACTACATCAGGCCGGCCGGCTGGGAAAGTGTCCTTGGTACGGGGAGGTACAGGAATTTGGTGGGCGGCAGGTTTCGAGCTAGAAATTTCCATGAGAGAATGCACATCTATATTAGTGAAAGTCTGAGGCAGACACTGGCACTTGCTTCTAGACCATAGGCGGCATCTGGCCGTTAGCAGAAGAGCTATTACTTATTCCAGGGAAGACTGATGACGAACTTGAATCCAAAGAGGAGAGAGTAGCCGATAAGGACGAGGTTCCAGTGACTCGGAGAGGGAGAAGGGAGCAGACCCATAACTGCAGAGGGGTGACTTCCAGGCTAAGCCGAGGCATAGACGAGAAGGGAACCTAGATGACCATTGAGTACAGGCGACGTACCCTCAAGGTGAAGTCGATCCCTTTTTCTTTGAAGTGTATAACTTAATCTTTTACTTTCCTTGCAGGTTATATATGTATGATGTGTTCCGTAAATGTGCATGTGGCATTTAAATAAAGTATTTAGCTTGTTGTACGTTAGCATGTGTTGTGTACTTTTGTATAGGAGGATAGCCTATTCTTTAGTCAGAGTTGCCTTAAAATGAACAGAGGTTAATCCTGGTCAGGTAAGTGGTAACTGGATGAGGGGGAAAACAAGCCCCTCGAACTAGAGAACAGGTTGTGCTCCGCTAATGGTCTTTGTGTGATCTGATATATAGTCCCAATTCCCCTGTCGTGTACTAATAGGATGAGCTCGTGCTAAGGCTGCCGTGTAGGTAGGAGATTCTGGGTCTGACTGAGGCCGCGAGATCGTGTGTGTGTCGCTGCCGAATGGGTAGGAGATTCTGGACCTGACCGAGGTCGCGAGACTTTGTGTGTTGCTACCGAATGGGTAGGAGATTCTGGACCTGACTGAGGTCGCGAGACTTTGTGTGTTGCTGCCGAATGGGTAGGAGATTCTGGACCTGACTGAGGTCGCGAGATCGTGTGTGTGTCGCTGCCGAATGGGTAGGAGATTCTGGACCTGACTGAGGTCGCGAGATCGTGTGTGTCGCTGCCGAATGGGTAGGAGATTCTGGACCTGACTGAGGTCGCGAGACTTTGTGTGTCGCTGCCGAATGGGTAGGAGATTCTGGACCTGACTGAGGTCGCGAGATCGTGTGTGTGTCGCTGCCGAATGGGTAGGAGATTCTGGGTCTGCCTAAGGCCGCGAGACTGTGGTTGCTGAGATTGCGAGGCTGTGAGGTCTTGATATATATATATATATATAATAGGAATTCCCTGTCCTTAGGTGGTACGTATATATGTGGTTATTTGGGTGTAAAAAGACCCTAGGGAGGGGGTAACGTTCTGTTTTGGGTCAGAAGGGCTCTGTAGAGCGGGTTCCACCCGATCCGAAAACCCAAGCAGAACACTATGCCACTCCTCTCTGTGCCATTCCACTCACTTATACTACGCTACTGTATGCCACTCCACTTCAATCATCAGAAGGAGAATAGCTAGGTTTTGTGGCATAGGTAAGCCTCCAGAGTAGATAGGTAATGTACTTTAGAGTATAGGAGTGTGTCCGCGAAAAACCAGTCCAGCAGCAGCAGCAGTTTATTGGACTGAGGATTTTTGAATACTGCCTGAAGCCTCACGAATGGAGACAGAGTTCTACAACGGTGACGTTTCTCAGCAACACATATTGCTGAACTTTTCTAACTAAAACATGAATTTGGCTATCTTACCTTAGCCCTGAAAAAGCCCTTGTGAAGGGTGAAACCCGTTGTCTGTTTGTGTACAAAGGACTGTATATTAAAGACTTGATACCAAACTTATCACGCCTGCGGAACTAACTTTGTTTTCTATGCACTGTTATTTGTTGCTTCTGTGTGTTGCCTCTCATCAATCCTTTTCTTAATATATAGGAGCCGATTCTGATCTCGCTTGGAGGGGCTCCTGACGGCATCCGTCAGAAGCGACTCTGTCTCGTCTGCACTGTTCCCGGACGACTCCTACCGCTTTACGAGCGAGCAAGTACGATGCGAGGATAGCCTCACGCTCCGACCGACTCGTACCCGTCAGCGACGCCGGCCGGATGACTCCGGCGTCATCGACACGCACTGCAAAATGGATCCGATTCCCAAACGACCAAGTACGATGCGCGCGTCGAGCAGCCAGATCGACTCAGACCCTCCGACTCGAAAAAGCTCTGGGAAGCGGACTTTGTGGTTCCGTAGAGGGCCTCCTTCACTCTGGGCCCTACGACTTGATCACTAGGGGGGTCCCAAGGGTCCCCTCCTAAACATGAATGCACGGTGCGGGTGGGACCGAGGCATCCCCGCGACAGGGGGTGCCCGTGTCCGAGACGTGCGTTTTCTTGTCTATTGAAGCCTATGTACGCAACATACACCAGGTTCCAATAGACTTCAATGGGGCTCCAAGCAACTGGAGTCTGTCAGCGCTGCAGCACATCGTACTCTGTCGTTCGGAGTCCAGGAGCACGAGTCAGCCGGAAAGCTCTACGGGCGGGAGTCGGCCATAGGGCTTTCCCAGCGAGATTGGAATCGGGCTAATAGTTGTTAATTAATGTTAATTATTTGATGTTTATTTTGGGTCATTGTTTATTTTTTGTGTGTGTAAAGGGGTAAAGGGTGGGTATTAAATACATTTTAATTGTTTAATTATTAGTTGTTAATAGAAACAGTTTTTAATTTTAATATAAGTTTTAATTGTGTTTTATTATTTTGAAGTTTAATTTAAGTGTGTGTTGTGGATATTATAGTGTTAAAGTGTGTGTAGTCAATTAATGTTTATTCATTTTTTATTCATATGTTTTTAATTGATTATTAATTATGTAAATTATGTAGATAAATGTGATAAAAAATATTGAAGTGTTTTGTTATTGGTGTGGTGTTATAGGGTAGGAAATAAAATAAATACATTTATGTTTTAATTACATTTTCTGTTTGTAAATATATTCTAGTTTAAATTAATTATTTTATTGGAAAAGTATTTATTATTTGATTTTATATAATATTTGTAGGTTTTTGTTCTGTAATTAATATAATATGTTTTCTTTTTATCTGTTTAATATTTTTTTTAAGTACTGTTTATAAATTTTTATTGTTGTTTAATTTTTATACATATCTTTTTTAAGTGTTTGAGTGTGGATAGTAATTTTTTTTCTGGGATCCAACACTTTCCCTACTGTTGCATTTACTGGAGTGGGAATAGTAATTTTTACCCCTCCGCTATCCAGCACTTTCCCTACTGTAGCACTCACTGGAGTGGGAATAGCAACTTTTATCTCTCCACTATTCTGCACTTTCCCTACTGTTGCACTCACAGGAAATGGAATAGTAATTTTTACCCCTATGCTATCCAGCACTTTCCCTACAGTTGTACTCACTGGAGTGGGAATAGTAATTTTTACCTCTCCGCTATCCAACACTTTTCCTACTGTTGCACTCTCTGGAGGGGGAATAGTAATTTTTACCCCTCCGCTATCCAACACTTTCCCTACTGTTAACCTCACTGGAGTGAGAATACATTTTTTACCCCTCCTCTATCCAACACTTATCCTACCGTTGCATTCAGTGGAGTGGAAATACTAATTTTTACCCCTCCACTATCCAACATTTTCCCTACTTTTGCACTCTTTGGATTGGGAATAGTAATTTTTGCCACTCCGCTATCCAACACTTTCCCTACTGTTGCTCTCACTGGAGTGGGAATAGTAAATTTGACCCCTACGCTATCCAATGCTTTCCCTACTGTTGCACTCACTGGAGTGGGAATAGCAATTTTAACCTCTCTGCTATTCTACACTTTCCCTACTGTTGCACTGCTTGGAGTGGGAATAGTAATTTTTACCCCTCCGCTATCCAACACTTTCCCTCCTGTTGCTCTCACTGGAGTGGGAATTGTATTTTTTTCCCCTCGGCTATCCAACACTTTCCCTACTGTTGCTCTCACTGGAGTGGGAATAGTAATTGTTACCCTTCCGCTATCCAACACTTTCCCTACTGTTGCACTGTTTGGAGTGGGTATAGTAATTTTTACTCCTCCGCTATCCAACACTTTCCCTACTGTTGCACTCACTGAAGTTGGACTAGTAAATTTAATTATTTTACCATCCAACACTTTACCTACTGTTGCACTGATTTGTATTGGGCAATTTAAGTTTAAATATTTTTTCTTCGTTTACTGTTTCAATTTTTTATAATAATTTATATATATATATTTTATTTTGATATAATTTTAAAGTTTTAAAATAAATGAAAGATAATCGTTCATTAATTATTTTAAAGTATAAATATAAATATGTATAAATTATTATGTCTGTGTTTATTTTTTTACTTAAGTTTCTTTGTAATCATTTGTAAAAATGTATTTTAAATGTACTTTTTTAAAAAGTAATATTAATATTTAATATATTTAATATATATCATTGTATTTTATATATATATATATATATTCCAATCGATATTTTTTACAACTATATTTTATACATCGATATTTTTGATTCGATATTTTTTTACTTAGCTGTGTAGGTATGGGAATCGATATTTTTGTAGTCATATTTATTTTTTTTATATTTGGAACATCGATATTTTTAACATCGATATTCTATCAGTGAACCACTTTAAGTTCACACGGAGACAGGGGTGCAGAGCTCTTGGGGCACGGATGTAATAAATGATTCAGCATAGCGTGTGCTTTAACTGAGCACAATTAAAAACAATTTATCTCACCTCGGAGTTCGCAATCCTCTTTGCATGGTGGGCTGACTTTTCAAAATCCACCACAACTTGCATGCTGCCTGGCTGCCCTGAAGCGCTGAGCAGGCCGGCATGCAGAAAGTGAAAGTAGGCATCACACATCTCAACCAATGAAATCATCAAAGTAAACAGCATAAGAGCAGTACAAGTATTGGCTGGTGAACACATCCCTCCATCGGAGACTGATGGGGCTGTGTCTCTGCTTCCCAGCTCCCTTACAGTGATGACTTGGGAAGCCTGAACTACGCATGTCAGGCTCTCTGATAGCAAAATACCGGACAACCTGACATGCGCAGTTCAGATACACAGCCCCAGCTGGTTGCTGCAGTAAACCATGCCCAGGAGCACCATACCCTTGCCTGCCAGAAGACAGATAAATAAGGTATTTGTGGGGAATGGCTCGCAGGATGCGGGTCCACATCCCTAGGCTTATATGGAAAAACCGCCCCTGTACTTTACTAAACTCTACTTTATGACACTCCACGCCACTCTCCTTTACGCCACTAACTTTTTGCCGTTCTGATCAGCTGCCACGCTGGTGTACATCATGGCTAAAAACATATTGGGGAAGCCATTTGCTCTTGCATAGACGAGACCTATTGACTTTACCAATGCTTGTTTAGGCATGGCATAACTGTGACACCGGCACTGGGTCAAGGTCAACGGATGATAACAAACGTTTCACATCATGGCTAATTAAGTTGAAGGATCACTTCACGGCAGCTGGTCCGGAGAAACGCCGTTTATCAAAGAAGCCTTCAGCACCCTGGTATACTAAAAAGTTAAAAGAGATGCAAAGTCACTGCAGAAAATTAGAATGCAGATGGAGACTAAACTACACTCAGATAGAGCGGACCAGTTTCAAGGCCGCTCTAACAAATTACCATCTAAACATAAAAACGGCAAAGAAACTGCACTTTGCTGATATGCTTGACAGGCTAATTCCAATCAAAAAACTATTTTTAAAATAGTGAACTCCTTTCTAAACCCTACGTCACTCAAACAAGAAATCCCCCCTTCACAGGCCCTCTGTGACCGTATCGCAGATTTCTTTGAGGAAAAAGTCCATCTGCTGAAAAAAGATTTTCCCCTGCCCCCGCTGTCCCCTACTCACCCTAAGACTGCGCCGGACAGCAATCAATCATCCCTCCAAGTCTTTCAAAATTCCAGCCTAGATCAAACACGTCAAGCTACTTTGGCTGTCAAATCTGGGTCTCCTTTTGATCCCTGTTCCCCCCTGATCTTACATGCCCTGATAGACACAGTCATCCCAATCATCCCCAATATAATAAATACTTCACTGTCCACAGGGGGGGTAGCCAATGAGTGGAAACTAGCGGCAGTTAGAACCCCTGAAAAAGAAACAGCTTGCTGATTCCACCACCCTCTCAAACCTTCACCCCATTTCCCTTCTCCCTTGCCTAAGTAAGATCGCAGAAAAATTGGTCAATACAAAGTAGTCTGATATTACTTTTCAGTCAAAAAAGTTTGTATTGAAAAACCCCAATAGGGAATGTCTGACTATGTTTCGAAACACAAGTAGTGGGCCTAGCCACTTATCTCATTGGACATTTAGAGGGAGAGGGTGCTGGGGGAACTCCTCTTTAGGGGGGGGGGGGGTGCTGCAGCCTTTGAGGCCTGTTATTAAAAGCAGAAGGTGCTGGTGTCTGCCAGGTTTTGCAGCTCCCTGGGGTCAATTACAGCACCACCTGGGGGCGGGTCCTTCAGGAGAAGGAGCGAGGCAAGCACCAGCGAGGGAATGAAAGGGGCTACATTACGGAGAAAAGAGACAGAGAGGAGAAGACGAAAGATGGATGGAAAGAGAGGGGTGGAAGGGGGCGGGTCTGGTTCGAACATTTTTAGGTCTCGCCTAGCGACGCAGCACATGCGCTGCCCACCTTGGCGAGACCTATTGTTTTGGGTTTTGCTTCCGAAGGGGGACAGGAGATGTGCACGCGCGCGCTCCCGGACAGCCGATGTGCAAGCGTACGGGTCATGTGTACGCGTGCACATCTCCTGTCCCTCCCTGTCTCCTGCTTACTGTGCCTGCACAAGTAAACTCGTTGTTTACTAAGGCAGCCGTCCGGTAACTGTCTCTGCTCTCTCTCAAACTGGCCACTTTGGGAGGCCAAGCCCCTTTCTATTTCTTGCAGCCTTGTTTTATGATCCTGTCAAGCTTCCAGGCAAAGGGGCTTGGCATACAAAAATAGAATTAGCACTGTTTCTTTTGCTTTCACAACGCGCTTTAACTTTAATATGGCGCACTCACGCCTTTCTGTTGAAGTAGCTCTCCGTGCTCAGGCAAGGCTTTCCTGTCATGTAAATCTACATTAACGGAAAGCTAAGCCATGCGGGCATGTATGCGCTTCTCATCGTGCCAGCCTTTTCTAGCAGGGAGTGTGATGTTGTTGGTCTATGTCACAAAGGGTAACCTTTCATGAATTACAAGGCAGTTTCCGAGTAAATTATGCATGGCACCAAGCATTGGGAGTCCTACTACTTCCGAGCATGACAGCTTTTGAATGTTTCCTGTAAAGCAGCCTGAGGTTTTCAAACCCACATGTTACGTTTTATGGACTCTTCCTTTCAGGTGTCTGAAATCACTTCTTTCACTTTCATTGATTCATGCTAAACTTGCATTTTTAGTGTGAACGTAACAGCTCATTATAACCCATGTGTTTTTTGAATGCTGTTATGTACGTTTTCATGAGAGCATTAAGAGGTTAGCACTAAAAGTTGTTAAAAAAACATATGCTACCAGTGTTGTCTGTCGTACAGAAGCAGTGTTACTTCGAAATATGGATTTTTTTTCTCCGTTTTGCTGTTTTCGTGCTCGAAATAAGGGCTTTGCTTTTGGTGCTGCACCCTACTTTTTATCATGTTTGGTAGCCGGTCGACACTGGTGCTTTCCTTTCCTGTTGATTAATGCAGTCATCCAGGTTTGGCACTTTTTGTCTTGTACCTGTATTTGCTTTCATCTTTTGCCCTGTACATCATCTCCTTCATTTTATCAAAAGGTATCGCTAAGAAGGAACATTACAGACAAAGGTGACACTAAAGGTGGCTTATATTATTTCTTGTAGAGCTAGTCCAATGATCACAGGTTTGAATCCCGACAGGTCAACTCATCATCCTTCCTAGGTTGATATTGATTACCATAAACCTCTTTTATTCAGCTCCAGGATACCAAAAGAGTCAAGCGTGCATTTCCACGAATATACATTAAGTATGTCAGTATTACCTCATTTGTTTTTTGCTTGCATATCAGTGATGTGAGGAGTAATGTTATATTTTTTTCGGTGTAGCGTACATGTTAGAGAAACAGCCTCCTATGGCCAGAAAATACCCTATGACACAAGATGGCAGCACCTAATAAACCCATGAAGATTAAGCTTATGATTTAGAACGTTGCCATCGCTGCCTGCTTCGTCAGTTGTAAATATTGTATTGTATGGGTGGCTGCACAAGTTCTACTTTTATTTTTTATTATTAAACCGATATGGGTAAAATGATGAAGACTTTTGCAGCCATCCTGTTTTGTTGAATACATCTTGTAAGCTTTTCCCTGTGAACCGGAAAAATGTACATATCAAAACATGGGTTACAGCCCCAGAAATCTGGCCACACGATGAGAAAATCTAAAATCAAGGCAGAATAAGCATAAATGTTTGGGGGATAAATCAGTTCGCATCTCTCGCAAGGGTGCAGTGCAAGAACGACTGTCTGTAGACAGTAACTGTAGCTTTGAGTAACCATAGCAGGCTGTGTGTATGTTTTAGCATGTCAGTGAACAGTCTCCAGCTTAGGGCTTGTGCAGAAGTTTAATATTGATGGGTTCTCGATGTAAATGTAGGCAATCTTCTCAAACACGTGCAAAAATACCCGTAAGGTACATGCAAGACATCTGCATTTGTAGCAGTCTTTGCCGCGCAAATAACAGCATATGCAGTGCCTATGTCTTTGTCTTCCTGGTGAATATATTTCGGTAAGATTGGGAAGGCTCTGACATGTTATTACATTTGCTTTGGAAAGGTGAATTTCAGGCGTGGCTTCAGAGATGTGTTCTCGTTGTGCATTCACTAACAATTTCATTGATGTGGACAATATACGCTTGTGCAAAGGTATGTCGATCCTTTTTTCTGCCGGCATGGAGCAAGTGTGTAGTGGGCAAATTGAGCATTGTTGTTTCTGAAAGGCCACTGGAGTCTAATAATTTAGACTCAGTAAAATATCTTTTACGTTTTAAAGAGGGATGTGTGAGCTGTTTTTCAGGTTTCTGAATATGGGTGCAGGGCCATATCCCGAGCACCCAGTTTATTTACTGTAGGGTAAATTGAGTGGGTATCTATTGGGGAGAGGATGTGGTCCGTTGGCTGGACTGCCGACTTTGGTGCTGGAAACCAGGGTTCGAGTCTCGAGTCGCGTCCACATCCTGTGATTCTGGGCAAATTACTTAATCTCCCCGTGCTTGAATGTGTAACGTACAGTGGCGGCTCCCCCATTGGGGGTGGGGGCGTCGCCCACTGCTTTCTCACCGTGCGAGAAGGCAGAAACATAAATGGTAATAACTACCATTTTATGTTTCTGCCTTCTCGCACGGCGAGAAAGCAGATGTGCCTGATTGGGGGTGGGCGGTCCTGCTCGAGGGCGGGGGGGGAGTGGCTTGCTCACTGTTGTGGGTACTGACTGTTTGGTCAGCCCTGGGGCTGACCAAACAGTCAATACCCACAACAGTGGGCAAGCCACTCCCCCCTGCTCTCGAGCAGGACCGCACACTCTCCCATTTTCTCTATGTAGGCTGCTGCAGCAGCCTACATAGAGAAAATGGCCTGGGTGGGGCACGCTCCCCTGCGCCTCAGCGTTGTGATTGGCGGAGAGGAGCGAGGGAGGCTGCCTTTCATGATGACGAGTGCTGCAGGTCAAAATTGGAAAATGGTGGACGGCGGGAGTCGTACTCGGTAAGTTTTATATAATATGTTTCTTTAATTTTTGTTTAATTAAACCCCTCCCGCCTCCCCCCATGCCCCATGACGACCCCATTTCCACCCCCCTCCCACCCGCCCGTCATGCCAGCCGCGACTGCTTATAATAGCATTGAGCGGGTCTTGAATCGGCGGACAGCAGCGGATAGTGTGAACTCTTGCCGAAGAGGTATCTAAAGAATGACTTAGCTTTAGAGGCCTTGAGGGCATTTGTTAGCCATTTAGGGAAATCTCTGTAATCAGAGAGATGCTCTTGCTAACTTGTCCCCGGCCATCCCCATGTAACTGGCGTTAAATATGCGGCATTCCTTCAAATACCCTGCTCGGGGGCTCTTCAAAGCTCCGCGCCCCCGCCACTGATGTGCTGCAGAAGAACCAATCATTGGTGTAAAAGGCAGACCAGAGCTTTCCTCATCATGAGGTGGCAAGACCGCAGTTCTCTGCATATGACATCGATCAGTTGCCGCAGGTTCTTGGTTTCAAACACTGATTAGCCATCCTCACACTGTCGGACCAGGCCGGAGGTGTATATATCCGCTGGGGCCTGATTTACCAAAGGCTGATTTTATTAAATTCCGTTTTCTGGCCTATTCTCTATGCAGTGCCCTACAATTTTATGGCAAGACCGGAGGCTCCTATTATGCTTTCTTTTCTTGCATTTATTCAAATAGCAGCAAGATAAGTAGAAAAACTACACTCCCCAGAAGGCTGCAGGAGAAAACTACTGGCCAATGGGGAGAACGATAACACAAAATAAACCAATTAGGTCAGGCCAACCATATAAGGACCTATCTGACCGCAAGCAGTCCTCTTTTCTTGCTGCTCGCAGTCAGATAAGTCGATTATTTTATTCTCCTTTTATAATTCTGTGTGGCCAGTTGATTTGCGCAAATTAAATGTATCACTGTCGCTTTTGGTTAAGCATTGTTTCACGCGCTATGTTACTGTGGTTACGGCTTCGCTGTAGACTGCGCATTTAGTTTCCCCTTGGCTTTCAGATTCAGCGCGTCTGCTCGCGCGCGCGCTTTGTTTACTTTTTCCGGCATTTTCCCCTCACGCTCGCTGCCTCAGCTGACGCCTCGCTTTTTCGTTGCCGCTTGTCAGCGCTGCCTGTCTCTGCCTTGTAGCTTCACTCTCACGGTCTCCTCAGTGCTCGACTGTCTGCTACCTCGACGCATCTCCTCTAAAGCTCTTTTTCCACCGGCAAGCTCGTTTGTACACGCCCCCTTTTGTTCTTCTGTCTTGGTTAACCCCTTGTTTTCCAGTTTGTAAAAATGGATATTCCCAGTTCTCCTGAGCTTGACAATGATGAAAGTGCCAACTTTAAATCGGATTTAAGCCAATTTATTAATTCCTCTGTGGAAACTGCAGTAGAGCACTCCATGCAGAGAGTTTCAAAAACTATGGAAAATTCTTTACTCAGTATAATGACCAAAGCTTTGGCCCAGTCTGCGGGGGAATGCAGAAAACGAAAACTGGTTCCTGCCACTATTTTATCTAAAAAAGTGTCACATGTGATTAGCGAGGTTTCCTCGCGCAAGAATGAGGATACTATTCCTCCCAGGCCTCAGTCAAAGGAGGGGTCTACTTTGACATTTGGCAAAAGCAAAGCCAAGCTTAAAAATGTGGAGGTTCCTAAGAAGCTGGTCATTGATACCATCCATGATACGGATGATGATTTGGGTGACACGGACGAAGACAATCTCTTTGATCTTTTTGGAGTTGGCGATTCTTCGCCCAAAAAGCAGAAATTAGCACCTTTTGAGTCCGAGCCTATCCTGGACTCGGAGGGAATGCCTATGTTTGATCCTGCATTAATTAGACATCCGAATTCTACGGAATGGTTTCCCATTCCCCATGTGGGAGAGTACATCTCTTCCAAACTGCGGCAACCTCTGGATAAGTCAGTCAGAGCTAAGTTGAAATCTGAATGCCCCAAACCTTCTTTGGCCTCTCACATTACGGTCACTCCCGCTATTGATCAACCGCTCCTCACCTTTTTCTCTAAGTTCGGCAAGGACCCTCGTAAGCGGGTGGACAGAGCATGGTCCTCTTGTCAGGACAAACTTTTGGATATGGTGGGCCCTCTTGCCCGCATTCTGGATCTGGCGGAGACGGCGCGTTCAGAGGAGTTGGTTCTGAATCCTGAAGATGTTTCACTTTGGGCCCAGCGTACCTTTTGTTTATTGGGCAACGCCAATGCTGCCATTACTCATGAAAGGCGCAAAGGTCTCCTAATCAAGTTAGACCCTAAGTTAGCCAATTTGGCATCTCAGGACCCTGGAGTCAAGGCGGACGGTCTACTCTTTGGTGACTCTTTAGTCAAAGACCTTTCTAAATTTGTTTCAACTTTTGCCTCTCTAGACAAGGCACAACTTTCCATCAAAAAAGTTTTTGCCCCTCGGGTTTTTGGCAGGGCCGGCAGAGGCAGGAGCCGCTCTTCCGGCCGTTTTTCCTCCTACCAAGGTTCCAGAGGCGCTTCCAACTCTGGCTATCAGGAGTACAAGCCTCAATTCTACCCCCAACGTGGCCGTGGCTTCCGGGGTCGTGGACAGAGGGGCCACAGAGGCAACAACGCCAACTCCAACTACCCCCAACAAGGTAAGCCTGTCTTCTGGCCCTCCCGTAGGAGGGCGTTTAGCTCTTTTTCTAAGCAAATGGCAAACTTTAACCTCCGACTCTTGGGTTCTCAGTTCTGTCCAAGGCTATCTCATAGAGTTTTACGCTCCTCCTTTCCAGAATACTTTGCCTCCACCTCTGGTTTTTTCCGCCGACGTTTTACTCCTGATCTCTCAGGAAATTCTTTCCCTGTTGGCAAAGAAAGCTATCCAAAGGCTCCCATTCGATCCCTCGGGCTTTCTGAGCACTTTGTTTCTGGTTCGCAAAAAGAACAAAAAGATGCGACCTGTTATCAACCTCAAAGTTTTCAATCAGTTTGTCGTTTACAGGCATTTCAAAATGGAGACCATTATCCATTTGAGAGACACTCTGCGAGCCAGCGATTGGATGGTCCGCTTGGACCTTCAAGATGCGTATCTGACAGTTCCTATCCATCCCTCACATTCCAAGTTCCTCCAGTTTCAATGGCTGGGCGTCACTTATCGGTTTTGTTCGCTCCCCTTCGGACTTTCTTCGGCTCCTTGGTGTTTCACCAAAATCATGAAGCCTGTGGTGGCTTATCTTCGAGCCTTGGGAATTCGTTTGATCATCTATCTGGACGATATTCTTCTTATGAATGCGAGCAAACCAGGTCTTTTGCGGGACCTTCAAGTAACCCAATCCCTTCTTCTCGATCTCGGTTTTCTCATCAATCCGGAGAAGTCCATGTTGATTCCCTCTCAAAGTGTAGAATTCCTGGGGTTTCGCGTAGATTCTCCCTCCGCGTCTCTCTTCCTTCCTACCGAAAAGATCGCAGCTATTCGTTCAGAAATTTCTCAAGTTCTCTCTCTCTCCCGAATTTCCCTTCGTTCCCTCGCAAGGATTGTGGTGCTTCTATCCGCCTCCATTCAAGCCATCTTTCCAGGCCCTCTACATTATCGGGCCCTTCAGCGCTTAAAATTAAGACATCTGCGTCAGGGGCTGGCCTACTCAGATCTTATCCTCCTAGACCGAGACTCGCGTTCCGAGCTGCAATGGTGGATAGACCATTTAGATGCGTGGAACGGAAGGACTATCTTCGCCACGGCCCCAGATCTTGTCTTAGAATCAGATGCCAGTCTTGCGGGTTGGGGCGCCCGTTGTAGACCAATCTCGACTGGAGGTACATGGTCTCTAGAGGAGTCGTCATTGCACATCAACTGTTTAGAGATGCTTGCAGGCTCCTTTGCAATCCGCAGTCTCGCAAAGAACAAGGTAAGTTGTTCCATTCTTCTCAGGATGGACAATGTTTCTGCGGTCCGTTACATCAACCGTCTCGGTGGCACAAGATCCAAACCCCTTGCGGAACTCGCCAAGAGTCTGTGGCATTTCTGTCTCCTTCACAATCTCTCTCTCCAAGCCGAATATCTCCCCGGCAATCTCAATTCCATCGCGGATTGGCACTCTCGGTATCTCCGGGATTCCAGCGACTGGAGATGACTTCCCTCCGTGTTTCATTCTCTCTCTCTCAAATGGGGCCCTATCTTCATCGACCTATTTGCGTCCCGCCTCAATTCTCAGTTACCTCGTTTTTACAGTTGGCGCCCGGATCCGCTAGCATTAGCGACTGATGCGTTCCTTCAGGATAGGTCACTTCATCTCAATTACGCTTTTCCTCCCTTTCTTATGATCAAAAGGGTTCTTTCCCAGATTCGACGCCAACAGACGTCTCTGGTCATGGTGGTGCCCTTTTGGCAATCCCAGATATGGTTTCCTTCTCTTTTGGAACTAGCAGTGGACTTTCCGGTCCTTCTCCCTCATTCCACGGACCTTCTCCTGGACCCTCGAGGTTCCCCTCACAACCTCATTCTGGATCGGTCCCTGACTCTATCGGCCTGGAAGCTCTCCGGCCTCTCTCTTCTGACCAACTCCTTTCTCAAGAAGCTTCAATCTTTATCAGCCGGGCCTGGGCTCCCGGTACTTCCAGAGCATACAAATACGCTTGGTCTCAAGCTGGTGTTTGGAACGGTCTATCGATCCCTTTTCAGCCTCTGTGACTTTTGTGGTTAATTTTCTGGCCTCGGAGGCCAGCGCTGGCAAGTCTTATCGCACAGTGAACCTGTACAGATCAGCTATTTCACTTAATCATCATCCCATCGACAATAAACCGGTCGGATCTCATCCACTGGTTTGCCGTTTGTTAAGAGGAGTTCGCTTTTCCAAACCTCCGTTGGCTAAGTATTCTTCTTTATGGGACGTTAATTTGGTTTTTAAATTGTTTATGGATTGGCCTGACAATACTGCTCTCTCCCTGAAAATGTTATCTGCAAAGCTTACTATGTTGTTGTGTTTAGTCTCCATTAAACGTGTCTCTGATGTTAGGGCTTTAGACCTTTCTTCAAGGCAGTTTTCCCCTACTGGAGTGTTGTTTCAGGTGCAGAGACGCACAAAAACAAATTTACAGTCAGTGTTTTATCCTTACTTTCCAGCTCAGCCGAAATTATGTGTAGGTCGTTACTTAAAAGCCTATGAACAAAAATCTGCTGACTTTAGGACTTCTTCCCAAACGCAATTGCTTATTTCTTTCCGCAAACCTCACCTCCCCGTTTCTTCTGCTACTCTGGCCCGTTGGGTCCGTTGGATCATGTCTC
Source organism: Triturus cristatus (assembly GCF_964204655.1). Taxonomy (NCBI): domain Eukaryota; kingdom Metazoa; phylum Chordata; class Amphibia; order Caudata; family Salamandridae; genus Triturus; species Triturus cristatus. The sequence continues at coordinate 125,526,981 of NC_140586.1, read as the reverse complement.
TTGCGGGCATTGATGCTTCTGTGTTTGGTGCTCATTCTACCAGGGGTGCCATGGCTTCTAAAGCCTTTTGGTCAGGCTCGCGCCTAGAGGATATCCTTAAGTCAGCAGATTGGTCTAATGATTATGTGTTTAAGACCTTCTATTGTAAACCTGTGATTACTGCTTCTTCTCTGGTTGTTGATATGCTTTGAACTAGCATAATAGGAGCCTCCGGTCTTGCCATAAAATGTAGATTTTCCTAATAAATTATGACGGAAAGTCTTAATTTTTATTAAAGACACGGAGGCGAGTATTATCCCTCCACAACAGCTCTAATTTGTTCTGTTTTCCCCCCCTCCCTTAGGTACTCCAGCACTACCACCGCCTTCCTCGTGAGAATCGTCCTACGTCACCGGAGTTCTTGGCGTCGACGTCCATCTGTCTGCCAATGTGGTTTCCTCAGGATGTTTCGTCCATGGTGTTCCTGACTCAAGATCTGTTTACCTGGATTTTGACTGTTTACATACTGTTATTTTTGGTTCCTTTGTTTTCGACTTCTTCCTAACTCGCACAAGAAAAGAGGACTGCTTGAGGTCCGATAGGTCCTTATATGGTTGGCCTGACCTAATTGGTTTATTTTGTGTTATCGTTCTCCCCATTGGCCAGTAGTTTTCTCCTGCAGCCTTCTGGGGAGTGTAGTTTTTCTACGTATCTTGCTGCTATTTGAATAAATGCAAGAAAGAAAGCATAATACTCGCCTCCATGTCTTTAATAAAATTAAGACTTTCCGTCATAATTTATTAGGAAAATCTACATTAACTAGTTCAGCAAGTAGAACTGCAGCCTTGACGCAGATCCCAGGCACCTGCGTTTGTAGAAAGGAATTGATGAGCTGCAATTACCAGAACCTGAGGGAAATCTCGGGAAAGAGATGGGAAGTCATTAACATGCGGCACGGGGCTGCGCTTTAAATGCAGTTTTCCTCTAGCATGTTTCGAAAAACGTCATTGAGTCTAGAAAATTAACACTTTGTACAAACTCCTTCCACCGCACCAAATGTACACTTTAATTTTTGTTTGACAACTGAGAGATGTTAAATCATTTTTTCTTTTTTGAATACACGTCAAAAGTTTTCTGTTTTTTCAAGAATAGCTTCTTGAAAAACCATCCTTCAGTTAGCGCAATTGACTGATGGGTGTCAAAGTGAATGAAGCAACGAAATAACAAATCATGCAATAGTAGTATTTTATTACCTAGACCTACCCTTTTATGTCTTCCTTTTAATGTGGTGGTTGTGCTTCCATTTTAATTGTTGGCTAGAGACAGAATTATATGTCTTGCCACTGTTTTCGTCAGAACCCCCTCGACTCAAGCACACATCCTTGCTAAAATGAGTCCTTAGAGGTCCCTTAAGTCTAGTGTGGCAGTGCTCCTGGTAGGGTGTGAGTGCTGGCCCACCCTACCTGATGTGAGGGGTGTGAGAGTTCTGCCAGTAGTTTAAGACTGCTAGACTGTGAGGGTTGTGAGACTGTGTTGCGCTGTTAGTTTAATCTCAGGCTAATTACGTCTATATGTTTTACAGCTCAAGTGCTTAAGCATATTTTAGCTTTAAAGGCTCTGTGTTTGTTCCTCTAATGTAAGAATAACAACATAAAATATAACACACCAGCAAACCTGACATACAAACTATTTATTAACAGCTGCAAGAATTCAGATTTCTCATGTGCAACATTTGCATAGTTTCAGTGTGCTTATGTCCAAGTGTACATGTTGCACACTACAGTAACTGTTGAACATATTGAATGCAGTAAGATGTCAGGTTTTAATGTGATTAAAAATGTCTACACTATACATTCACAGTTGCTTTATAAACCTTTTTCCTTTCTCAAATTTGCTTTAAAATGTACCATCTGCCACTGCTTTCTTAACAGCTTTCTCTAGGGAAGAACCCCACAAATGCACCTTTCAGAAGTAACAATTATACCCAACTTTTACGCCCTATCACTTTAAAATGTCACCAGCCGCCACTGGTAACTTAACCGGTGCTCATGTAAAGCGCTCCAATTCCTTCGGGTCAAGTCCGCGCTATATAAATATGCAAAAAAAAAAATCTGCTCATACAGTAGTGGGAAGTGATGTCTATCCTTTATACTTTTCCTCCAAAGTAGTCTGATGACCTATGCTCTCCTGCTTCGGCAACCTGCCCTCTTAGTGCGCTGCTTAGTAACAGTGCCGATAATGGAACATTTTATATTTTGTTTTTAAAAGTGTTGCACACAGCGCTTCATCTTTAACATGGCGGCCGTGCTTTTGTTTGCTTATGGGCAGCTCGCCCACATCAAATTTACTAACACTATTTTTTATTTAAATTTTTTAAAGCGTGCCATGCTGCACTTTTACTTTTGTAGTAGCACCTCGGCCTTCATTTTCTGCACACCACGCTTAATATGTAAGATGGCGGCTAAACATTTCTTTTCTTATGCGCGGGTGACCAAAATCAACTTTGCACATTTTATTTATGACTTTTTAACTGTGCACCATGCCGCACCTTCACTTTCGTAGTAGCGGTCATGCCTTCCTTTTCTACACACCGCGCTTCATATTCAAAATTGCAGCCGCGCTTTTGTTTTCTTCTGTGTGGCTCACCACAAGCAACTTTTCACACATACCACCCGGTCACAAACGCTATCTAACAGGAAGAACAGCGGTTGGCAATGGCAAGGTAACTGGCACAGGATCATCTGATAACATGTAATAATATATTCACTTTGGTCTATTTTCCTTATCTCACATTTGCTTAATATTGAAATACCTTTCGACACCTTCTGCGTTTAGCATTTACTTTTTATTTCATAAAGTTTATACATGTTGTTTTTAAAAACACGTAATAAAACCAAACCTGACATTTTATGGATAGGTAAAACAATTTGTTATTTACAACGCCAATAGCTCTAACTCTTGAAAATGCGAGACCTATTGCATTGCAAATGCTTGTTACCAAGGATGCTTTTGATTCCCCGTCGGGTCTTGAAGGAGGAAGTGTCTGCCTAACTTCATGTTACTGACTGTTCCCCAGCCCTGCCGGCCTCGGAGAGGCGCAGGCTTGAGGAATAATTTCCTTCATAGGTCACTTCTCCCTTCTGAAGACAGGGCCCCTTCCTGTCTAGGCGGAGGCCTGTGCTGTGAGAGAGTTACGTGCATACCCAAAGCGCTGTCTCCCAAGCACACACATTCCTGGCATACCTTCTTTCATCTTCAGTCAACTCAAGCACATACACACTCGCCAGCAGGCCTTGCGCATCCTGCCAGGCGCGTGACGCCGCCATGACAGCGTTAGTTGTCTTCTGCCCCCGCAAACCAACGCTTCATCACCAGTTCCCGACCAGTGGCACCGCCATAGCTTTAGTATTTCAAGGGGGCACACTGCCAAGGGAAGATAACCCGGCTCTTTCTACCCAGGCTTGCTCTGACACACAACAATAAGGGTCCCAGGAGGTCCCTCTGTTTAATAACCTCTTCAAATATTTTTGAGATTTACTGAGACATGCCTGCCTACTCTGGTATTGTATTTCTGCAATTTGCCCTCCCCTCACTGCATAGATGACAACCTCCTTTTTGTACACCAGTCCTGCTGCCTAATAATACATAATCTCCTCTCGGCGCCAGTGCTTAATTTGTACAAGAATGAGTGCCGGTGCCCATATCTTTGCTCAGAAGTCCACTACCTGTGTATTTAAATTCTGAAGCGCTGAAGAAAAAGGCGGGGCAGGCATCGGCCCTGCCACAAGTATGGCGGGGCACCGACCCCCCTCCCCCCTTGCCTGCTCTCCCTGGTGGGGCGTGCACCGCTGCGTCATCATGACGCGGTGGACGCGCCACAGCAGGGATTGGCCTGAGGGGGCTCCACCTTGGCCCGGAAGCGATTGAGTCGCTTCCGGGTCAAGGGGGAGCAGGGGTCAGGCCGGTTAGAACCGGCCTGCCCAGTAATTTAGAATAAAAGGCCGGGGAGCACGGGAGTCGGTCTCTTTGTCCCGCGCTCCCAGGTCCGCCGCACCCAGCAACTAGGAGGCTGTAAACTTTTTGTTTTCTTTTTATTGCAGGTCTTTTTCAAGCCGACGTGGTGGCCGGCGGTTCCTGTCCTCCGTACGCGGATTGCGGTTGCAGGCTGTCGAAGCAGATCGTGGTCTCGTGGAGGATCGCGGCGGATCGTTGTCTCGCAGAGCAGGAGCGAGCGGGAACGAGCAGGACGATGGAGCGGCAGTTACCGGGTACTTCACCGGGCACAAAGGAAGTCGATCGGCCACCGGGGCTTACGTAAGGCGCGCACACGCGCCTCCAAGGTACGAGTGAAAGTCTTTGGTTAGAGGAGTGGGGGGAGCATTGAGGATTAAGAGAGTTACTGTGGCTTAAGGGTTAAGGTCTGAAACACTTACTCTCAAGGTTGCAGGTTCAATTCCCATTGATACAGTTCAGTAAGATCTCTTTTGGGTACTGTGCATTTAGAGGCACTGTCGTGTCACGGTGGCTTAATGGTTAAGGTCTGAAGCTATTACTCTCAAGGTTGCAGGTTCAATTCTCCATTGATTCTGTTCAGTTAGAGCTCTTTTGGTTACTGGTAAGTTAGAGGCACTGTCGTCAGCGTTTGGTGTTCCAGGTCTATAAAAGGCAAGGGCCTTAAAAAGAAAGGGTTCAATCCCCAGCAGTGGTGGCAAGGTCATCTCTCACGGGCAAAACTATAACAATTGTTTTCTGTGGCGAATTTTAAAATAACAGGGGGGGCGCTTTGGGCTGCAGGTTTAAAGGTACGTCGGGGGGATTTAAGGGGTGTTTATAGTGGCACCATATAACAGGAGAGTGTATTGAGTTGGATACAAGATTATTGTAGTTATCCATAGCAGATGCTAACCTGGTTTTTCATCATAGGATTGGGTGCTCTTCATATAGACCAGAAGGAGGCGAGATAGAGGGTATTGCTGTAAGGGGATACAGACAGGCCTGCACTTCACTGTTTCTGTGGGCCGCCGGGCTAGAGTTCGCTCGCCTACCGCCCAGACTAGCTGGTGTGGTGCGGTCCCAGTTGCGTGGTGCTTACGGCCAGTTTGTGTACCCCCAACGTACAGGTAAGGACGTGGATATGTCCCATTTAGGTGACACATAGCATTGTGCTCGCAGGTGTAATTGCTGATCAGTGTGTGGGTCACCGGGCAATTGTTGGACCACGTAAAATGGCTAGTATACGGGGTGCAAAGCGTTCCCGCATGGAACACATGTTGGAATCTATGATGCGCAGGATGGCGACAATGGATAGGATATGAGGAAAGGTAGAGCAAATGGGGCATAGCCTGGCGGAGCTCAGACAGACGGTAGATGACCAGGGTGGCCCATCAGGCAGGCCCAAGTGAACAATAGTGCCCCCAAAACCCAGAGGGGAATTAGAATCACTCCCCAAACGGGTTAGAAACAGGAAGGGGAAGAATCAAGACCCCACACCAAGGCAACCTTTAGGGGAGATTCCTTCTGGGGAGGGTCCCTCAGGTCTTCCAGTCACTCCAGAGAGCCCTATAGCTATACCAGAGTTAGCGCCAAGTGTCCCATTGACCCCTGTGGCTTCCGTGCCTGTGCCTGTGCCTGCACCAAGTTCTGTGCCTCCAGCTACCCCAGTGGTACCAATGATAATCCCAGTAGTGCCCACACCATGCCCAAGGGTTCCAGTCCTGAATCCAGTGGCCCCCATCCCGGTTTTAGCGCCAGCAGAGGTTAGTCAGGTCCCGCCGGAGTTAGCAGCGCAGATTGCGGCAGTCCTTCCTTGGTTAGGTAAGGGGGGTATGTTACCACCCTCTATTGGCACAAAAGAAGTAGGGGAGGACCCGTTAGCAGAGGCGCAGAGGCGCAGAGGCGCAGAGGCTGGTGGCGAGGATTATGGCTGCCCCAAGCGGGGTGCCGAGCCCAGACCCAAGTAATACCAGTCAACCCCAACCAGTGCAACAAGAGAGCGACACTGGAAAAGACAAGATGGCGTTGGGCCAATAGGTAAGTAGGTGGCACTGCCATTGCTGGGCGCGGGTGTGCTACCCTCTAGGAGGGAACATTTAGCAAGGCATGTAACACAAGAGGTGAGGGAATTGATATGGTCCGGTGCTTATGTCAATATGTTTTCTTTACTTGTGGATAACAGGGAAATGGAGTATGCCAAGAGGCAAAAGGATTGGATGCTTCCCAATGAATGGCGGGTTGAAATGTCGAGATTCAGGGTGGAGGAGACCCTGACCAATTGGATAAGGGCTTTCTCAGTGTTTATGTCCATAATAGCGGAGCGGTCGCCTAATCTGCAAGCAGAAATGGCGTGTTACCAGAGCAGGATTACTATGACTCATGATAAATATGGGGGGGTAGGTTGGAAAGAATATGACATGAATTTCAGGAAGGCTAAGGAATTCGACCCATCACTTACATGGGACCGGGTTGACTCAATCTCATGGTTTGATCAGTTTGGCCCAGGGCAGCAGGGCAATGCAGTGCAAAATTGGAACAAGAGTCACACTTCTCAAGCACATCAGCCCTTTCGGCCACCACACAACGGGGGCACGGCCCTTGGTGCATGGAATGGGGGGGGGGGTCAAAAAGGAGTATGCTGGGATTTCAATAGAAAGACCTGCACCAGAGCCCAAGGCACTTGTAAGTTCAAACATCCATGCTCCATATGTAATCACCCTTCTCACCCAGAATCAAAATGCCTCAAGAAAGGGAATGCATTCTCAGGAAATAGAGGGAGGAAGAAACAAGAATAGGGAAAAGGAAAAAATGCTAACACATTCAACCATTGACGTTCTGGCTATGACTCCTTGGTTAAACAGGTACCCAGATCATGCCGCGGCTAGGATGTTACAGGAAGGGTTTTAGTATGGTTTTAGGATTCCAGTTGGTGACTATACAGGGACACCAGAGTGTAAAAATCAGCTGTCAGTAAGGTCCAACCCAGGGGTAGCAGCAGTAAAAATTGCTAAAGAATTGCGCCTGGGTAGAATAGCGGGTCCATTTGACCACATCCCCGTGCCCACCTTAGTCTGCTCGCCCCTGGGGGTGGTCCCAAAGAAAGATGAAGGGGAGTTCAGGTTGATCCATAATCTATCAGCCCCCAGAGGCAATTCATTAAATGACGCCATCAATGAAGAACTCTGTAGCGTCAAATATGCTTCTTTTGATCAGGCAGTTGATATGCTAAGGGTTCTGGGACCAGGGGCCTTGATGGCCAAATCAGATGTTGAATCCGCCTTCCGACTGCTGCCGGTTCATCCTTTAGATCACCACCTGTTAGGCTTTTCATTTCAAGGGAAATTCTACATGGATATGTGCATGCCCATGGGTTGTTCTGTTTCCTGCGCTTACTTTGAAAAATTCAGTTCATTTTTGGAATGAGTTTTCAGGCAGGCGACGGGGCACCAATATGTCATGCATTATCTGGATGACTTTCTCTTTCTGGGGTTGGCGTGCTCCGGGAATGTGCGGTGGCATTGCAGGAATTTTGCGTGCTCATGCGTGCTTTTCGGGTCCCTCTGGCACCAGGGAAGACAGTGGGTCCAGCAACCACAATTGAATTTTTAGGCATTGAATTTGACTCTGTACAGGGATGTTTTAGGTTACCTAAAGAAAAAATAGTGAAATTTAGAGCAGTACTCCAAAAATGTTTGTCAAAAGATAAGGTGACCTTACATCAGCTACAACAGGCAGTGGGCCAGTTGAACTTTGCGCTACGGGTAATACCTATGGCATGACCATTCTCCCGTTCCATCTCACAGGCCATGACAGGCCTGCAAGAGAAGCATCATCACACAAGACTGTTGTCTGAAGTTCGCCAGGACATGCGGATTTGGATCGCATTTCTGGAGGGTTTCAACGGCAGGGTAGTGTGGCCCGGTCCCCCCACTACTTCCGCGGAGTTAGGTTTATGGACTGACGCTGCGGGCAGTGTGGGATTTGGTGCCATACTCAGGAACGAGTGGGTGGCGCAACATTGGCCGGTTTGGTGGGTTGGGAGTGTTCTGACAGCCAACATAGGTTTCCTGGAACTTTTTCCCATTTGGGTGGCATTCACTGTTTGGCCTCATCATCTGCGAAATCAATCGGTGATTTTTTGGTCAGGCAACATGACAGTGGTGGAATGCATCAACCAACAGGCTGCACGGTGCAAAATGATTCTCCGCCTGTTGAAAGAGATAGTGCTGTTGTGTATTTATTTTATTTATTTATTTTATTTAATGAGTTTTATATAGCGCTGGCTAGACCCATAGGTATCAGAGCGCTTTACATTAGGTTACACAATGTTACAGAAAGTGATAACAATTAAACATTACATTAAAAAAAAAAGCAACACATTGAGAGGAAAGAAAGGTGAGACAAAGAGTGGAGGGGGGGAAAGGGGAAGAGTGAGGAGGGAGGAAGTGGGAAGAGATGACAGGAGAGATGAAAGAAAGTCTGTCCAAAGACCGACTGGGGAGGTGACGTCCGAGGAGGAAATCCACAGTCCGTCTCCCCTATAGCTAAACAAGGTAGCTCCATTGGGCTTCGGTCAAATAGCTGGGTCTCAACTGACGAGGAAACGTTCACAGAAGAAAGTCCAGTGGATAAACAGGGTGGGGGATTATGGGCAAGGACGGGTGAGGGCAAAGGTCAATAGCTGGAAAGAGAAGAGTAGAGTAGAGAGGGGTAGGGGATAGGGAGAAAGGGGGAGGAGGGAGACAAGGTCTGGAGAGACGCAGGAGAGTTTGTCCAAAGACCGGCTGGGTAGGTGATGCTGAAGGAGGGAATCCATAGTCCATGAAACTGAACATACAGCTTAAGGCAAACATGTCCCGGGGGTACTGAATAATGCTGCTGACGCACTCTCTCACTTCAAGATGCAGGTTTTCAGGGAACACTTACCATCTGCAGAGACAACACCAGCACACTTCCCGGAAGTACTCTGGCAGATTGGTACCCCCAGCTACAGAACCTCGTGGCAGCTAGCCTAGCACCCAGGACCAGGAAAGCTTACGAAGGGGCGTTTTGTTCTTACTGCACGTTTTTTGGGCAGGAATGGGCGGATAGTTGGCATAAGTCAGGTGCATTCCTCCTGTATTTAGACGCCTTGAATAAAGAGGGGCGCTCCGCGGCGACAGCCAGGCGACATGTAGCAGCGGTTTCTTTCTTTGCACAGATCAGGGACACAAAGGACCCCACAAATAGTTTCATTGTAAGAAAGGCATTGAAGGGGTGGCAGCGCCTCCAGGGGGCTGCTCCTGCACCAGGCAGCCGATTGGTTTGGAGCGGCTGACTGCATTGCTAACAGCCTTGGGTGCCATTTGCAGTTCAATAGGGGAGGCATACTATTAAGAGCTGCCTTTGCACTAGCTTTTTATGGGGCATTTAGGGTGGGGGAACTGGTGGCACGCAACAAGCAGGATGTACAAGGTGGGCTCCTGCTGGAGCATGTGAAGATACAGGGAGACACTTTGCTAATAACCATTAAAAAATCTAAAACCTATCAGGAAGCCCGGGGCGAAAAGATGGTACTTCACCGGGCACAAAGCAATCCATGCTGCCCAGTGATGCACCTAGAAGCTTACCTCCGACAGAGGAATAGTGCGTGGGGTGGGACATTGTTAATGCATGCAGACAGTACCCCACTTACCATGTTCCAATTTAAAAGGGTATTGGCCATGGCGATCGGCAGGACAGGTTTGAATCCAAAGGATTTTGGAACTCATTCATTCAGAATAGGGGCTGCCACAGAGGCAACAGCTAGGGGGTTGCATGGCAACAGTCTAAAGAGGATTGGACGATGGGCTTCTAATAGTTACAAGCGCTATGTGCGGCTGCACATGTTGTGAGGGTACCATGGACTGATGCCTGTCCTGTTTTGTTTGTTTGCTTTCAGTTTCTCGAACCTGTCACGCAGGGGGAATCTGCCGTCGGCACAGCAGCAAGATTCTTCACAACGGTGGCCACAACCACAGGACAAGGGAGCACAGGAGGTGTGAGTCATTGGTCATTCTTATATATGGCGTATGAAATCTGTTTTCCTTTCAGGTAATTACAGACAAAGAGCTGAGCAGGATGGTTTCAAAGTTTCTTTCCATGGAAAAGGGGGTCTCTGCCTCAATCAGTTTAGGGGTTATGTGACAGATCTTTTGAATAGACACAGCCCTCCGCCCACAATAGTTATCCTGCATTTAGGTGGGAATGACCTGGTAAAACTGGGGAGAAGGGTCTTGATGGAGGACATAATCTCCGAAGTAGGCTGGTTAGCTAAGGCGTGCCAGGGATGCACCACAGTTTGGTCGCAGATGATACCCAGATTCAAATGGAGGGGGGAAATTCTGTGAAAGCGTTGAATCACTCGGTAAGGAGGATCAACAATAAAATAGGGAAATCGTTCAGGTCCCCTCAGTTACAAAACATTGCACATGGGTGTGTCAGGGGAGAATCGTGCTTCTTAAAAGACGGGGTCCACCTGACTAGGTTAGGTAATGAAATGATGTTAGAAAATATCATAGCTTGGCTAGGGAGTGTAAGGGCTGGGCATGCATGACCTTTCAGGGCAAGAGGAGGGGGGGGCAGATAGTCGGGCAACTACGCTGGCCTGTGGCGGTAAGGTCATGACTGGTGAGCAGTAAATTTAAGGTCCTTAGGGGCGGTGCCATTCTTGGATGGGGTCGCCCAGTGGGAGGGATAAGGGGTCTCTCCCATAACTCCAGGGGCGGGACATCCGGTTGGCTGGATGGGTGCGGGGAAGGGGGGAGTCACGCTTTCTTTAGGCTGGTTGGCCACCCCGCACTGGCATGATGACATCATTAAATGGCTCAGAGTGCAAGAGCCCCCATTTTTAATGGAGTTCAGGGAGCGTACGGGGGTAACCAGGGGGGGAAGTACCCTCTCGGTAAACGGGCCCTCTGCGCATGCACACTCCTACGGGAGGGCGTGGCTAATTGTTAAGGATCTGACACCGGTTAACGACCTTGCCATAGGCCCAGATAGGATACGCAGAAAGTAATTAATGTATGATTATGATCCAGATGTTAGACTCGGATAGGAAATACTCTGTATTAGAAATATGTTAAGGTTAGCCATCTGATATCTGTACATATAAATTGTAATCAAATGTCATGCTACGTTTTCTGCGTAAAATTGTGTAAATATTGTTTAATTCAATTTTATTTGTTTTCATGTTATAATAAATACAGCCGGGGGTTGTACGACCCCCGCCTCCAAAGAAACCCACTCTCATGTCCATCATTAATAAAGGTGGTTTATACACAAGGCGGGGGAGGGGGAAGTTCGGTAGTCCCAGGCCATATACCAAGGCGGCTCACTCTTAAATACACTGCATGACTTTTAATTCACTACCAGGCACTTCCTGCCAATGTATCTTACTGTTGCAGGTTCCTGTTTTGTCCCTTCATGGCGTTTTTCCGTCTTTCTCGCCTGTCTTCTTTGTGTATTTTTCCCTATCTTGTCTCGGCAAACGTTTGAGAAATAAGTCTTTGTCCCCCAAAAACAGTGCGAGTAGCTGCTGCGTATGGCAACCACTGGCTCAAATTAAGCATTACTTCTCACCGATCCATTCATCCCCCCAATCATCGCAAGAACTTACATGAACTGACATACGCTGCATCAGAGCCAGACTGGAAACCCAATGCTGCCTTAGCAAATTTTGTGAGACCAGCCCCCGTACGGTGTGTAGCGAGCAAGTCTGATGACTGCTCGAGGGTTTGGGGTGTTCTCCACCCAAGAAAACTTTGTAAAAAGAAAGCACAAAACGATGCATTTCACAAAACATTTTTCATTGCACATTTAACTGTATTAACTTTCAAAGCATTGTAAATAGAAAATGATGACCTGACATAAGCACCCAAGTTATAAAGCGTGGAAATGTCACACATAAGTACTGTAGGAAGGTGGAATCTGACTAATGGTTGCCCCCAACTTTTTGCCTGGTATTTGAGTGGTTTTTGACTAGTCTGGCTGGGATCCTGCTATCCAGGACCCCAGCCTATCTGCTTTCTCCCTAAAATTAATGTGAAGTACCCTAGGTACAAACCAATTGGATGCTGAGGGTGCCCTGACAGTCCCTTGTAGATGGTACCCTAGGTACCCAGGGCATGGGTCCCTCAGTAGGCCTACCAGGGCTGCAGAACTTATTGTGCCACCCTGGGACAGCCATACAAACTGACACCACCAGACCACTACTATAGTCTGGGTAAGGTGGTGCTAGCACCTCTTACAGGGATATAGGTACCCTATATCCCACCCCAATACAACACATGTACTCTCATGGGTCACCCCTATGGCAGGCCTTGCTAATCCTACAAGGCAGGGTGCTGAGGTATGTGTGAGGGGGTACCCCTACATGAGTAGGGCCTCCCTGCAACCTTCGTAAAATCATTGCTGGGTTGTTTGTAGTGTAGCCATACCATATACTCTTAACCGCATTATAAGTCTATCGCGATAACGCGATAACTTGAGAATGGCTACACAGAACCATTTCGTGTTTGGTGTCAAACATGTAGGAATCGTACCCCCAGTCCAGCCATGGGCATGAGGGTACGATTCCCCCCTGCTAGAGGGGCGATATGGGAAAAGCGGCAGAATTTAGATACCAATTTAAAAGTGCACATGTAATACAAAATGGCTACTACCCGCCACCCACACGACTCTGGCTGGCTGTTGCTGGGGAAAACCCCAGCCTTGCCAGCTGGACAATAGGGCTCCTGTGGCAGGGAGGTGCTAGCATCTCCCCAGACAGGATAATGTGGATTGGAACAGGGTGGGTGCACCAAATGTCCTTTCAGAGTTGCACGTAGGCAGCTGCAGAGCCTTCATTCTGCATACACCGCTTGGAACCAGTTCAGGGGCATCCTGCCCCTCGCCCAGGCGGGAAACACACAAAGGGGAGAGGGTGTAGCCACCCTTTCCCGCCTCACCACTCATTGGTGGACACTACTCTGGACACTCCCCTAATCTTGGGGATAAAGGAGAATAACGTGGCCCCAGAGCCTCAGATTAATCTTGAACTTTACAGTCTTGACCTTTGACTTGCTGCTGCCCAGCTGACGGAAGAAATCTCCCTTGGGATAAAGGAGTTATCCCCCTGCTTGGCAGGCACCTTAAACACTGCAAGTGACCCGGTTGGAACTTCGCTGCTCTCACGGACTTCGATGACTTCCAGCACCCTTGAGGTGGGTTTCCTAAGCATCCCAGAGGCCAGTGAGTGTGCACAGCAAACCTGTGTACCGTGGACTGCGTGGGTGCCGAGATTCCCAATACCCCAGGACACCAACCACCTCTTGCGTAGCACACGACCCTGACCAGTGGGGAAGTTGTGCTTTGGCCCATTATTGAGACAACCACTAAGCAGCATTTGTGCCCATGATCAGCACCCTAGCCCCCTCCGGTGGCCCGTGGGCTCCCTTTTATGCACTCCATTTTGCTGCCTTCCACGGTCCCTTGTCTCTCGACTTGTGGGCCCGAGCGGAGGACAATCTCGACAACTAAGAGTTCCCCTGGTTGCTCCAGGCCTGCTCTACAGTCTCTCTAAAGGAAACCCCTCACAGACTTCGTGGGTCTGCACCAGTAGCTGATTTGTTCATCCTGCATGGGTTGCAGTTGCCAAAGCTTAGTGGATCCAATCCGGACACTAACACCGCAGCGACCCTCATCCGACGTGGGACAGTTGCACTCCAGAAGCTGGCCTTCCTTGAAGCCTCCCGGAGCCCGTGGCTGCAGATCCAAGCTACACCTCTTTCCACTTGAAGCACCCGACATTGAAGGGCTCTTTGCTTTAAGCTCCCTGGTCACTGTGCCGTGACCCAGACTCTGTCCCCTCTGCTTTCAGGTTCTTCTCTACAACTTCTACAACTTCAATCTTCACGGCATCATCAACGCTTTGGCTAGCAGCACTTTTGAACATTTTCCCATTGAAAATCAGCCCGCGACCCGACATCGAAAACGACCTATGCACCCGGCTTCCCTGGGGCAGGTAACAGTGGTACCTTGGTACTCTCGTGGTAGTGGGCTCCTCAAAAGCTTAAGTCTAAAGTTTTAACTGTGTACTCCTGCTAGAAGTGACTTTAATCTGTGTAAATCAAACCGCGACATTCTTCATAGGCTTTAATAGAGATCCCGATGGCAGCTATTTCCACTGCACGCGCCTCCCGTGGGTCCCCTTCCTCATAACCTGGAGTGGATTCTTAAGGGGCCAGCGATCCTAAATGCCCTAGGCATGGTCTGTAGAATTGTCGTGGTCCTTATACCACTTTTTTGATATATGGTTTGGTCCCCCCCTGGGGCCCTGTGATTCCTGTGCTATTTATTGTGTTTATAAATGCTTGTTTGAATTGTAACTTTGCCACTAGCCTCATAAAGAGACTGTGGGATTCTGTCTTGAATAAATACATATATTTTATATATATACCTGTGTGGGCTACTCTTTCAGTTGGTTATTCAAGAGGTTATTATGGTAAAACAATAAGCTTAACACTCCTTCAAGACTTAGCCAGAAGGCTGCTCTCCACAGCTACCACTAGGATAGCTTTCTTTAAAGGTTGTCTTAAACCTATCATCAATAAGAGTCGAATTGGACTGGTGCAAGGTGTCCCTATAACTAGGAGACAGCATATTCCAGGCCAACTTCTCACAAGTACCCCGGCCAGAAGGCATGAAAATGTCACACATAAGCACCCAGGCCAGAAGGCATGAAAATGTCACACAAATGCAAAAGGAGCATTGTTCATGCAGACATGTCAGTAGCTGGCATTTTGTGCAATTTGTGCTTGGTCTTCGAGAAAGACTAGAAAGTAGAAATGTGGCTGTATATAAGTGTACCATTCTTTTACAATGAAAGGTATTCACCACCTTCCAAGCGACAGCCCATGATTGGAGACTAAGGGCCATATGTAGGTAATTTCTATTTACCGATTCCTAAATACCGAATTTTACCGATTCGGTATTTAAGAATCGCTAAATAGAATGTAGGTAAAAAATCGGTAAATTTTACCGATTCGATAATATTCGTTATTACCGATTCGGTATTTACCGAATCGGTAATAAGGCATACCTTCCCATTCATTCCTGTGGCCTGGAGGCCCATAGGAATGAATGGGAAGCCATTCACTATTACGATTCGGTAAATACCGAATCGGTAATAGGGGGAGCATATTCAAGGGTGGCAGGGTGTCACATTGATACCCTGTTGCACCTCTGAATCGTGCATGTGTGCACATGTGGCGCACATACATGCCCTAAGGTCATGTATGTCTGCCACATGGCACTTTTAAAAAAGCACAAAATTGCTTTTGAAAAGGTATTCGGTATTTACCATCAACTTGTAGTTGGTGGTAAATAACGAATCCTTAAACCAAAAATGCACTCACTTGAGTGCTCCCTACATAGGATTTAAGGATTCGGTAATTTACCGATTCTGTATTTTACCGATTTCTTAATATACCGATTTGGTAAATTACCGAATCCTTAAAACCTGCCTCCTACATTAGAAAGGGCTAAATACCGGTCGGTAACGGGAAAATTACCGATTTTCGGCCGTTACCGACCGGTATTTAGCTATCTACATATGGCCCTAAATGGCATGCCTGGATTTAAAGGACGCTTATCTTATGGTTCCCATCTGGAAACCTCGTCACCTTATCCTTTGATTTGATTTAAATTTATAAAGCGCAGCAGTTACCCGAAGGCGTCAAGGCATTATAGATCACCATCAAAAGAAAGTTCACTAGTATTCCAGATTCAGAATATAACTGCAAGCAGAATAACCAAGTCTTAAGATCCTTCCTAAAGGGCAGGAGCTGGGAAATGGCCTTTATGTTTTTTGGAAAAGTGTTCCAAAGTTTACTGGCAGCCGTAGAAAATGCTCTTTCGCCCCATCTCTTTCTTATGGTTTTCAGTACATTAAGCTGTAGTTGAGATGATGAGCGAAGGGGTCTGCCTGGGGAATACCAGACAAACATGGTTTTTAATCTTGATGGTTAAGGGAGATAGAGAGCTTTATGGACCAAACAGAGAGATTTCAAGCTAATGCGCTTGTTAATCGTAAGCCAGTGAAGGCGCTCCAATCCCTTAGCAGCCGACTGCCCCCAGGGAATGTCCAGAACAAGTCTCCACAGTGCATTCTGTACCACCTGGAGTTTATGCTGCGTACTCTTGTTTCTGGTGAGATGGACAGACATGGGCATTTTCAAATCTGCCATATGGTTTGTCTTCTGCCTCACAGTGATTTACAAAGTTACTTAAACCAGTGGTGGCATTTTTTAGGTCAAGTGGTGTAGAAATGATTTTGTATCTGGACAATATGAATTTCATTGTGCAAGACAAGGTCAAGGTCCAGAGTCAGGTCTCAATGACAACTACCTTGTTGCAAGAGCTATGTTTTGTGATCCTATGGAACTAATTAATCTTGAGTCCAACAGGTCAATAGAGCTTCTAGGATTCACAGTGGATTTGGTTTGAGAAGTTCTAGAATTGCCCATGAAGAAGATTCAGACAATAAAAAAAAGACATATATCAAGCATGAGTGAGTCCAGAGAGCCCCTTGAGAGACTTGGCCAGAATCCCTGCAGACTATTTTTCCTGGCCCTTCGTGTTACTAGGCTGTTCAGAGTATGACAACTCTTCATCTTTGCCACGGCGTGTTCTACGTAAATGGAGTTCTATAGTCATGGAATGGTGTTTGGTGCACATTGATGCCTGGATTGGTTTGGCTGTCTACGGTGTAAAACCAGATATGGTAGTGTAGTTAGACATCAGCCGTTTGATTTGGACCACTCACTATGTTAATCGCTTGACATTGAGGCTCAGGGTTAAAACTGGAATTGGAGCTCCACATCAATTGTTTGGAGCTGTTCATGGCATCCTTTGCAGTAAAGAGTTTCCACAAAATGGAGGTTCAGTGCTGTATACTCCTGAGAATGTACAGAACATCTCCAGTAAGTTATTTGGTATAAGGAACAGAGTCTACCACTCTCCTCAGTGCCTCTGGCACATGTATAGAATTTTATCTCAGTAGTGGCACAACAGAATAAAGCCTATGGGGCATACGACTTATAATTTTTGTGGGTCATGCTATATAGATGGGGGGTCAAGTGGGGGGCCACCATCTGGTGTTTAGATTGTTAGAAAGAATAATGTCACAAGTCCTGCCTCAACCACAGTATGAGCGCCTATTATGATATGTTAGTCTAGTATTTCAGTTCTTTTAGTCACGGCAGATAATGATTCTTTATTCATCGAAGAACTCTTTGGGAAGCTGGTTATATGTCTTTGACTGATTTCTTGCTGTGTGACCGATTTCCAGGCTTTGGATGTGGTAGGGCAATTTTTTTCCTAAGGTGAGGTTGCCTTTGTAGTTTCAAGGAGAATTAAAACAAACTCTAGTGATGGTGTCACACCCCAAATTTCCAACAAAGGCACGGTTATCTGTAGTCCGATGTACGGAGAGAGAACTAAGATGTTATAGCCAAAAAAGGATCAGAAAGCTGCGTATAGCCATGAACCCACCTTACCAGCCAATATTTTCTCCCACTCTGGACCGCAGGTTCAAGTAGGTTATGCAACAAGTAGTAGTGAAATTTCAACTTTTGGTGCCAATTGTGTTAGAGGTGCTTTAGGTTAGAACTTACTTCAAGCCCACTGATGGGGTCACTTCGAATGAGTTAGGTGGGCTTTCAAGTAGCCTAATGGGAACCTTAATGCCATATAGAATGATGATTTTCTGGACAACGTTAAAGAAAGTGTAGATTGTATTAGGCACAGGGATTAGAATTATCCCTCCCAAAAGAAAACAAGCATTGGCATAGCCAATAGGTCTCGCCTTTAGGAGCATATAAGTGTTTAGCCAGAGCTATTGGCTTTACCGATATCTTTAAGCCATTTTGTAGAGCATTGTGGCTGCTATGTAGCATGTTGGGAAGTTATAATAAAAAAGTGTTATAAGCATTGTTATCACCTTACATATAATTAAGAAGATATTATGTACAACTGAACGACCCTATTAAAAAAAGAAATAACATAAAAATGTCTTCAAGTTTTTATGTCCTTGCAATACGGGCAACTTTTTCTGCCTGTTATGATGCTCGTTTGTTATATATATATATATTTTTGTTATGGGGGGCATAAACAACAGGAGGGTCGAATTTGGGAAATAGTACCTAAAAAACACGAGTAGCTGACGGACACTGGGGGAGAATCAACAGATGCCAAATTCAGAAGGAAGACTGAGGTGGTGCTGAATGAGGCTGAGGTGGCGGTGCGTGGGTGCAGAGGTAATGCTGTGCTGATGCTAAGGTGGTGCTGTGCCGGTGCTGAGCTGGTGCGCAGGTGGTGCTGAATAATGCTGAGATGGTGCTGTGCTGTGATGATGATGCGCTGATGCTGAATTTCTGCTGAGGTGGGGCTGCACTGGTGCTGACGTGGGACTGTGCTGGCGGTGGTTCACTGATGCGGAGGTGGCCTACTGAATCCTGCATAAACGTTCCCACAAGTCCGCCCTCAGGTATAAAGCTATAAATATACATAAAATGAAAGTTGGCAAAACAACATTCAACCATCCTAAAATGGCATAACAAGGGTTCTCAAAATGCAAATATTCTACCCTTAGGATTTGTCACAGGGTGTAGCCAACAGCAAAACCGTAGCACACTATGCAAATACACGACACCCTTTGTAACAAAATACATGCCTTCAATCATTAGCACAGTATTACAAATCCACTCTTAAAGGCTGATTGACTTCAACATATACACTTCACAATAAACTAGTTAGGCATACTGCCTATGTCATACTTTTTCATAATAAATAGATCAGGCTTCTAGCCTACATCAATAGCTTGTCACCAATGTTCTCTTTAATTTACTTTCTCCGGGTGCAACAAGCGACTGTGCATGTGCGCACACTTCACTTAGTGAGCACGCGATTTCACTATGCATGTGATCTATCTTCTTCCAGGCAGTCTAGCTGCTGGCACACATGTAGATACTTGCTTAGTTTCGCCAAACCTAACAGCTGCTCATATTGAAGTAATAATAACTGTTAGTGGCTGTGAGATGGAAGCGTGGAGAGATATGCGTCTAACGCGGTGGCATAGCTTGGCAGCCATAAGGTACGCCAACACCAGATGAGGGCTGGGGAGACGATTTTACTGGTGGTCCCTGGAACATCACTGCCGTGTTTTAAGCAGAGCATGAAAATAAAGCTTTTAACTGAGAAGTGTACTGGGTATGGGACGTTTACTTCTGAAACTCTTTATCACAGAAAGATACAACCTGTGAAACAAGTTCTGCTGCCACTTTGTCTTGTGCATCAATGTCCCCTAGTAAACAACTTTTTTATTTGCACACCATTTTCTGTGGTGCAGGGAATATCTTTGTTTCCGGCTCATTATGCAGGGATACGCACATCTTTAGAGCACTAGAAGGTGGGGAAGAGATTACAGCAAGAGTTCAGGGACAGCAGTGCTTAATTTGTAAAATAATAGGTGCAGGTGCTCACAATTTTTCTTAGGAGGCCACAGTCACTTCCCCCGGCTCCACCAATTTCCTCCAGTGGCTCCACCCACATCTGCCACTGGCACGGCTGAACACCAGGTGTAATAACTGATCGGAATTTCTGTTAGTGAGCCATCCTAATGTAAAGGAGGTTCTCACCCTGATTACATTTTGGGAAAAAATTCAAGCAAAAAGTGTATTTATAGCACAATTTCAGCAAAAAGGTTGTGTGGTGAAATAAAGTTAATCTATGATCACGTGATTTGGGCAAGCAAGGTAGCTGTGTTTAACCTCAAGTGACTCTCAGGTTTCACACTGTGCCATTAAGTCAGAATGATTACATTAGTATCTCTTTCTGACATCAAGTCTTAATGCTTTTTCCTTAGTTCATATCGGATAAGATTAGAGAAGAGGTGACAAGCAGAACCCGTATTTTATTTCTGGCAGCTGTACATGGTGTGATGAGATCCCAGAATGAGGGCAGAAAAGCACTGCTCACCAGTTGAGACTGCATTATATTTGTTTTCATGCAAAGGGAGATTTATCGGATTCACTATGTGTTGAGCTCAGGGATTCTTACCGGGTTCCCTGTGATTCATGGTGGGCAGCTGCAGTCACCAGGCCACCTGATCCCCTCTCCAGAAAACTCACTTTGTTTTGTGTGGGCATGTGACTCGAGCTTTGAATAAATGAAGAAAAAAAACACCCTTGCACAATTTATGCAGAAAAAGTACACAGACCCCTTTGCCATAACCGTTTGTGAAAGTTGAATTTATTCGGAAATCCATCTGTTGTGGCTCACATAGATTTTTATATTTTAAACAAAAATTGATTCTGCAGAGACAATGCAGCAACTATGTGGGATTCATATGCAAAATATTTACTGCTATTAGCTAACATCCTTCAGCCCATTTAAATTAAAAAGGGTTTCCATTTCTTTCTGGATGGTGGGGGCCGTTTTTAAAAGCTCTTCTGTTTTTTTCTGGTTCTCATCACCCCCATCAGCCCGTCTCTTCACTTCAATAAAGTTAAAAGCAACTGGAACATTAGAAACGGCCCTCACATACAGATATCTGCTATTCCTTTTGGCTATTTCTTCTAATTAATATGATCTTATACCCTTGCAATCCTGTTTCTCCCCATGAGGTCAGCAGACAGTGTGAACGGGTAAAAGGCGCAAAGAAATGAAAACACTACAAAAATGCACAGGCCTCTTTTTCAAGGCCAAGGCAAAAACACATGTATACATATGACGCACACATCCACCCCACCCCCCTTCCTCCCAGCGCAAACAATGATTTCCTTCACTTACTTGATCCATGAGGGTGATTGCTGGTCACAGTGGGCCATCGGATGGGTGCTCCAATTAGCTTGTGCAGGCCAGGCGGGAGTTTGCAGTTCAGAATGCCCCACAGTCCAGCCCTTAAACAACGCTAACCACCTGGGGTCAATTGGAACAGGCTCAACTTATTCCTTTTTCTTTAAAAGAGGCGGTTCATAATCCTCAACCCACCAGGACCTTTTTCTCTCCTATACTTGCCCAATTGATGGCAGTTGCGAAACCTTTAATAGCTTCTTCTAATTCAAATATAGATATTATTTTGCAATCACCTATCTGGTACAATAAATACTTAAAGCTTAAAATAGAGCTCTTTTTTGGAAAGAATGGATCGACCAAAGCATTATAACCATCGGCCATATACTTACAGATGGCTCTCTATTAGATTTTTTAGAGATTCTAAGAAAATATCATATTTCCTCTCAACACGCCACACAATTTCTGCACCTTAAAACTTCCCTTCTCCTCCTCCTCACTCAGGACTCCTCTGTGGGTCCACAAAATCAGTCCCCCTCTCACAATTTAGATTTCTCCTCTCAAATAAAGGCATCTGGCATCTATAAAATGTTGTCCCGTCCTTCAGAATTGAGATCAAAATCCAAGGTGGAACTCTTATGGGAAAGAGACCTTCACCAGGAGTTTCCCTTACAGACCTGGAGCTCCATATGGGCTAAGATCCACACTTCCTCTCGTTCCGCAAGCACAACACAAATGTTGTATTATTTCTAAAACAGGCTCTTCTTGTCCCCTGAGGACCTCCATAAGTTCCGACTGACTAACATCAGGAGGGGATTCTTCTGTCACGACCTGTTTTAGGTGACGCAATATTAAAACACTACTCTTTAACAAATGTGCATTTTGTAAGGTAATTGTACGCAAGCGCGAACATTCAGTTTGCAGTGTAGCATATCTCCACGCTTCTATATATTTTGGGGAATCTGAGAGGTAACCATAGCAGGGGGGTAACTCTGGGCTTTATGGGGAGTTACACAGCGGCAAGAGCAGTAAAAACAAGATAAAGGCACGCTGACAGCTAGAAGCACCACGCGCCCTCCTAATTATAGAAATAAACAAAATTCATCCCATGTAAATGCCGCTTCAAAGGACAGTGAAGAGCCCAGTTATAGGCAGCATAAGGCTACTGCCTTGTTTGCACATGCATCGTGACCTGGCTCGCCCACTTTGATCCTGTACTTGAGCCTCCCGGGGCCCTCTCATAGGCAGTCTTTGCCCCCATACACAGCGACGGGAGCAGGAAAAACAAAATAAACCCACGCACTACAGGCACGCACATAGCCATGCTGGCACCCATGAAGCGGCCCCCTGCTGATAAAATGTAAACTCCACGGCATCCTAAATTATACAAATAAACAAAGTTTGTGCAATTAGAGCATGCCACACGCTGCAGTGCTCTTTAAGACATTAAGTTAATTAGCAGCAGCAACGGGGGGCCAACACAAACAGAAAATGCAGGACAGGTGGGACGTAGTGGGGGGAGGGCACAGCGAGCTAAGTCAAAACAAAATAAGTAGTGCGCCTAGCTACCTAAAGGAACAAAAGTGCACTGATCCATGTAACAGGGTCAGTCTCCAGGACCGAAACAAAAAACCAAAAGACGGGACAAAGACACTTAAGGCACCACAGAAAAGCAAGATTTTAGGAAGGGCACTACAAGGAACCAATTAAGAGCGAGAGGTGTGGCCAAAATCCATACACTGATTACAGTATGTCTCCCGACAGCGCATGCGCTGTCTAGGCTCGACCTAAAAAGGGAAGGGAAAGGTTATCTGTTTGTTACTGTTGAAGTGATGTTCGATTTGAATATTTTGTATCTTGACTTTGGTCTTCAATAACAATTAAACATGGCTTTTATTCTGGATTACAATGGTACACCATTTTTCAGTTCCCAACACCGTTTTATGACATTTGTTTGTTTGGGCGGGGATTCTTAAAAGAACGAATGAGCATCTGGCTGATGAATTGGATACATGTTTGAGAAGATAAGTTGATTCTGGGCAGAAAAGCCTTTTCACCAAAGAAAAGAGGCAGGGGCAGACTTTGTTGGTGATATTGTAGTCTAAAAGAGAAGAACTATATTGGTTAAAATATTTTGTTTATGTCTTTTACAACAATCATGGGAGTTATAGTTTAGTAAAAGAAATGCTACAGCATGGTATTTCTTTGCTGCAGATCATTAGTAAAGATAGAAGGATTAGAGAAAGCATAATAGGAGCCTCCATGTCTTTAATATAGCCTTATAGGCCCGCTACTGAAGTCTATAGCGATTGTTAAAGGCCCTAAAACCTAGTGTAACGCGGGAGAGGGCTTTAGCAACTGGTATAGCCCGAGGCAGAAGGGCTATAAGGCTATTAGTACATTCCACCCACCAAGGGTAAAATGTTCTAAATTAAAATGGGAGAAACATGAAGAAAAACATTGGAATATTGGAGCCCCAGGCTTGGACCAGCCATTATAAGCCAGGAGCTACTCCACTGTCTTTAATGGAACTCTCAACATTCCAATGTTCTAATAGAATATAGACTTTCTTTAACATTCTCCAGAAAACTATTATTACTGTGCAGAATTCCACAGCACAGCCTGACATTGATCAAGGCAGGTGAGAATGATTATTGTGTTGCTTGTTCATTGTGTAGTGCGGTATGTACATCTAAGACTGCCAATATATGATATTTATTGATTATAGCAGCATCCATTAGTACTTGTCACCACCAATTGTCTCACACACATGAAACTCTGCCAGGCAATTGGCAAGCCTAACATCCTAGACGTTCGATTCTGTCCAGTCCTCCAGTCTCACTCATCAAAAGTCAACAACATTCCCCCGCAACTAATGGAAGTTGACATAGTCACCTAATATAGGAAAACTATCGATTCAGTGAGAGCACATCTTCACAAGCCAAACGAGACCCCAGCCTGCCATGGACTTCTCAGAACCAAAGCACTGCAATGCCATGTCAATGGGAGATCTGGTGCTATACAAATGCCAGTAACAACAAGCATTTGCAATGCAATAGGTCTCGCATTTGCGAGAGTTTGAGCTATTGGCATTGTAAATGACAATGCTTTTTATTTATGCATTTGAAAACCCGCAAGCTGTGCGTAAACAAGCACTTTGTACTTATAGTCCTTGCTTACGAGAAGCAAGGCTGGCAGTCTCTTTTACTGCCAGCCTTTCTTCTCCTAAGCAAGGACTATACGTACAAAGTGCGTGTTTGTGCACCGCTTGCAGGTTTTCAAAACAAATGAATAAAAGGCATTGTCATTTACAATGCCAATAGCACAAACTGAAATGCGAAACCTATTGCATTGCAAATGCTTGTTTTAACTGCTTTATTCTTAGCGATCTGCCCCAATTATAAGGGCACTCGTTCTTGGGGACTAGTACTTATTTTTCAACATCGGTATTTGACCGAGAGCACGAGAGATAGAAAGTTGGAAAAGGAGTGAAGAAGGAGAAAGAGAAAGTCTGAAACACAGAGGCGCAAAGAGAAAACAGATGAAATCTAACTTGGATGAATGAGTTAAAGAATCAGCAGGTTGGAATAAAGACTAGGCAGCCTTGACAGCAGCAGGCTCCTATGGAAACTCTTGGGTGTGTAGTTTTTAAAAAATGTATTTATTTATCTTTTGCTGTTGTTTGATGAAAAACAGAAGAACGATCTCCTCAGTGGGTCTGATTCTGCCTTGTTTCTGTAGTGTGTTGTAGATATTTTTTTGAGCAGTTTAAGCTGGTTTGTTAATATGATGAAAAAGTACTGTGTAGTATGCTGGGACCGTATGTCTCTCAAAAAATGTTGCTTGACAGGGGAGTCCCGCAAGGTTCTTGTCTGAGCCCCACTCTCTTTAACTTATATATGGCTCCTTTGGCTAAAGCAGTCGAGTATCTGGGTTTTGAAATTATATCATATGCTGATGACACCCAGCTTAGGTTTACCATCGGACCTAACCCAGAACTCGACAAACTCCGTTTTGCTTCTGGAATGCTTGCCATCTTTGACTGGATGTCAAGAAATTGCCTCCAGCTAAATCCCGGAAAAACGAAGGTTATGCTTTTAGGTAAAGCCAAAAACAGCTGGTCGGACGATTGGTGGCCTAGTCAACTCGGTCCCCCCCCCCATTCCCAAACAGTCGGTAAAGAATCTTGGGGTTCAATTAGATCAGGCTCTAACCATGAAAGATCAGGTAGCAGCAACAACCAGCTCCTGCTATTATGGACTAAGGCTGCTTAGGAAAAATTTCCCTTACCTCCCCATATCTCAGCGCAGAACCTTAGTCCAGGCGATGGTTGTTAGCCGCTTAGACTATGGGAATGCGTTGTTGGCTGAAGTGAGTCAAATCCATCTGGCTAAACTCCAGGTTATTCAAAACACGGCAGCACGGCTTGTTCTGAATCGCCCTCCAGGTTCGGCCTCAACACCACTGTTGAGGGAACTGCACTGGCTAAATATCAGAAACAGATCCATTTTTAAGATCTGCTGCTTGACCTATAATGCTCTAAGGGGTAGAGGTCCTCTCTACCTTCGAAAGAAACTGGTCAAATACTCTCCTCATAGGAATCTTAGATCTAATACTTTAGACCTCCTTCAAGTTCCCAGAATCCGTCTTACACACACGGGAGGTAGAGCTTTCTCATACCTAGCTCCGAGCTATTGGAACAAGCTTCTGTTAGCAGTTCGTAAAATTCAGTCATTGACTATCTTTAGGAAGCAACTAAAAACTTTCCTGTTTTAAATTTCTATACGATGCTGGTATTGCTTTCTCCCTCGTCTTCCCAGTTTAGCGCCTAGATCCCCCAGGGTGAGTTGTGCGCTCTATAAGAAATCCTTACCATACCAAAGAGTGGAAAGCCCTACAAAGTCCTACACAAAGCAGGAGTTGTAGCAGGCATAGCGTGTTATACTAGCCAGAGCTATTTGGGTAGATACTATGCACTTGGTATCCTGCAGCGAATGTATGGCTGGAAGACAATTTATCCTGCTATCTGATAGCATGCACATTGCATTTGAGTACACATCTTAAATGAGGCTTGTTCCAAAAACCCAAAAAAAGGAGGTTTGAAAAAAAACCATTATGACAAGCATGAGTTATTTTTCAGTGCAAGTGAAACTTTTACATATAAGTCATGGATATGTGTTTGATAAAATCCTATTAGACTGTTAACGTTTTATAAAAGGGAAGTTTATTGTTTCATCAGACTTAATTAGATTGACCACCAGTTTAGCCTAATGTGTGTGTGCCGCTTTTAAGTGGACAAAACGCTTCATGTTAGTTTGAAATGAAGTAGCCAAATAAACGTAAAATTGTTAGCGAAACTTTGAAAAGTAAAACTGGAGCTATAGTGTCCAGGGCTACCACCCAGGTATTGTTTTCTGCCCTCCCTGAGTGACTTGTGAAATGTTGGTGGCCTGCACCGTGTGTATGCCGCTCCGTGCCCTTCACTCCCTTCCCACCCAGACCTGTTCCGTAAGTTTATCATTGTAAAAGAATTTTCCTGCCGGCTTCCTTCAAATTAGTATTAATCTTGTATGGCAAGTGAGCTCGTTAAGTGCGTAATAAGCCGATTAGTTCCAGGTTGACATACAATAATATTAATGTTTAAAGTGAAAAAAAGGCTAACATTCAGAAACTGAACTTGTTTTACTAACTATTACATAACACAAAAAAACAAATTTGGAGAAAGTTCCTGCGTGTGCCTTTTAAAATGAAACTGTAACAGAATTACCTTAAAATGTCCCCTTTGTTATTTAAAAGCAGCTGAGTCTGGGATCTCCGGGAGCCACTCAACCACCGCCCCCATGTCTCCGTTGATGCAGCCCACCATGTTGAACGGTACAGTACGGCAGGGATAATATGCAGTGCCAGGAAGTGAGGGCCAAAGCTTCCAGGCTTTGCGAAGTCGTGTGTGATTAGCTGCAGGGCAAGGGCGGGACACAGCTGCCCTTATCACTTGGTTATTTGTAGCATCTGACTGTCCATAAAGCGCGGTGCCCGAATATATAAAAGTTATGTGTGCACCATAAAATAAATGTTTTAAAAAGCGGTCGCCTTGTTGAATATCCGCGGTGCCCAAATGCATGCAATTAGTGTGCGGAATTAAAATTATTTTTAAAGCTGGCGCCATGCTGAATATGAAGTGTAGCACCCGAATATGAAGCGACGAAAAACAAAATAGAGTGCTCCAATAGGAGCATATATTATTATTTGTTTTTTAAAGTGGCCGCGGTGTTTGAATACATACAACTAATGTCCGTGACTAAAAAAACACAGAATGCGGTGTGAATCGCTATAATAATGCTGCAGTACATACTTCGGTCATTGCAAGCCCCTGTCCTCTTTTTAGGTCTCGCCTGGCGAAAGCAGCACATGCGTTGCTCTCGCCATGGAGAGACCTTTTGGAATCAATTCTGCTGAGGGCTTGCATGGACAGAGATGGCTGCTCTCGCCATTTGTCCAAAGCAAACAGCATGCGCGTGTCCGTGGGACTGTGGACAGTCCAACTCCATTTTGTTGTCCTAGCAACTAAAATGCCGCTTTGCGTACACTCGCCATTGACACAAAGCGATCGCTTTCATTTTCGCTTTTACTTTCACGGCCGCTTTTTTGTTTTACAATAGCGATCGCTTTCACTTTCGCAATCTCTTTCACTGCCGCTTGTTATCAGCTTTCACCTCAGCAACAGTTCTGTTCTCACCCCATCAGCTCTACCTCACCACTAGCTCTGACCCCCCCAAGCAGGTCTGACTCTACCACTATCTCTGACCCCCCACCCCCCTCCACCAGGTGTGAGCCTCCTCTCTACAAGTCCAGACTCCACTGTAGGATGAGTCCCCAAGTATTCACAGCGCAGCGTGTTTTCTGCGGCACCTCAGAGGCTGTCTGGTCCCGGGCCCTCATTCCTGCCTTCTGATTACCGAGGGCCGGCAGCTGATGTTAATGACGGTCTGGAAGCAAGAGGGAGGGGGTGGGTGGGGCACAGTGCCAGGGGCGTGACAGTGCACTCTACCCGTGTCTGTCTGTCTGCGCGTCGCCCTGTCCTGGCTGTCTGCTTCACCCTCCGCCTGCCAGCCTCTCTAGAGCACAGAGCGAGATGTTGAGGGACACATCACCCCATGGGCACTCTGCCACGGTCTCAGACCCTCGTTCAGATGCAGGGGAGCGGCCCCAGGGCCTGCTGCCAGCATTTCACCTGCGTGGCTCCTCCTTTTAACAGGGCGCTCTCGCTTCTTTCCTGTTTCCTTTACGTTCCCTCTCCCTCCGTCTCTCTCCGCCACACACACTCCTCTCTTTCTCACACATACACTCCCCCTCTCACAAACACCAAAACACTGTCTCTCTCTCCCATAACACTGCTCACTTTCCTGCACACAAGTATCCCAGTTATATACACCATGCACGCATAAATGTCACACTCCCTCACACACGAACCCCACAAACATCGCACTCCCTCACACACGAACCATACAAACATCGCACTCCCTCATAAACGAACCCCACAAACATCACACTCCCTCACACACGAACCCCAGGGGTGTGACAGTGCGCTCTACCCGTGTCTGTCTGTCTGCGCATCGCTCTGTCCTGGCTGTCTGCTTCACCCTCCGCCTGCCAGCCTGTCTGGGCAGCTAGTTGGACAGACAGACAGACAGAGCACCGAGCGAGATGTTGAGGGACACATCACCCCATGGGCACTCTGCCACGGTCTCAGACCCTCGTTCACATGCAGGGGAGCGGCCCCAGGGCCTGCTGCCAGCATTTCACATGCGTGGCTCCTCCTTTCAACAGGGCGCTCTCGCTTCTCTCCTGTCTCCTTTTTTTTTTTATTGATTCACAATATCAGATTGTATCATCATTCTTTAACCATATAATCATGAAAAGCCCCCCAAATATATATTCCAATCTTTCGCTTCCTTGAGCCTTTAGCAGAAAATGAACTATATTCTAAATTATAAATATTATACATCCTGGCTCGCCACACTTCAAACACAGGGGCCTCAGATTGCAGCCAAGCAGCAGCAGTGGTCAAACGAGCGACAGCCATAGCCAAAAACAAAAAATGGCGGTGTTTATACATCGGTTTCCCGAGCTCTACATCGGGCCCAGTACCTAATAACATCATTGTTGCAGTAATTTTGATAGGCATCCCCACAATTGATGACAAAAACATTTCAATATTACTGATATACAAGGACAACTTGCTGCAGGCATAAAAAACATGTAAACAATCAGCATTACCACTCCCACAGCGAAAACACTTGCCGTCTTGCCTCCCACCCCATTTCATCATCTTTGCAGGCGTATAATATAAATTAAAGACAGTTTTAAAAAATTGAGCTTTCAAATTCGCAGACAAAAATGTTCCTCTGGCCAATAGCCTTCTCTAAAGACACATCATGCTCACCCAAAGCATTGGCCCATTTAAGATTGTGTTTCTCCAAGTCATCAGGCTTAGAAGCTAACAACATTTTATATAACACCCCTATTCTCTCCTGGCGCCTAATTGATTCAATAAGTTTATGCTGTACCGGTGCCAGCTTTTTCCTGCTTAAAAAATCCCGTATTTGAAGGAATTTGAAAAACTGTGTCCTAGGTATACCATATTGCCTAGAAAAATCCAGAAATGAAAAATAAAGCCCCTCCTTCTCAGAAAAATCACCAATTTGCAAGATGCCCTTACTTCTCCAATTTCTAACCACATGAACCCAGAAGATGGAAGGCAGAATGCGTAGGGCACTAGTAGGAGTGTAGTATGTTATCCTTTCTAAAGAAATTTTTTAACGGATAGCTTTCAAAACTTTAAAGACGGCATCCATGATCTCCTCTTAAAACAGCTACCATCAATTTCCTTGAACACGCAATTCCTAGCTTCCGCCCCCAGTAATACATAAAAAATTGATGGGGCTTCTGCTATATTACTGACCTCTTCTCCGGACAGCAATATACGCATTTTCAACAAAAAACATGCATAATAATAAATCGTGAAGTCCGGTATTGACCAACCCCCCCTTTCCCTCGATAACGTCATAAACCGTATGGCTCTTCTAGGTCTACCTGGAGCCCAAAGGAATTTAGAACAGACGGTTTGCAACTGCTGAAGTTGTTCTCTAGTGACCTCTAAGGGGACAGATCTAAAAAAAATATAAGACCCTAGGTAGGATATTAATTTTTAAAATATTACCTCCACCCACTAGTGTAGTTGGAGACGCCCCCATCCTGCTAAAAATTCTTTAATCTTAAACATAATATCCAACCAATTAGCTTCCACTAATTCTTTCATAGAAACCCGGAGTTTTATCCCTAGATATGTTACCTCCTTGACAGATCTTAAGTCCCCGGACATCATATTATTAGTACATAGTATTTGCGTTTTTGTCCTATTAAGTTTATAGCCGGATATTTGTCCAAATTCTTGTGCTAAGCGCTCCACTTCTACAATCGCCATAGCCGGGTCGCTAATAGCAATAGCTATATCATCCGCATAAGCAAATACGGAATGCTAGATTTCCCGAACAATAAATGGTCTCACTAGGGGGCTACTATCCAACATATTAACAAAAGGATTAATATAAAGAGCAAATAATAGAGGAGAGCAGGGACACCCCTGCCTAGTACCTCTAGTTATTTTCACGGGTTCCGACACTCTACCCCCTACGCATATCCTAGCTACTGGTGACTTATATAATACCTGAAGCGCAAGGATAAACCCTTGCCCGAACCCCGCCCGATCCATAATGTTCCTAAATAATCCCACGCCACGCGATCAATCGCTTTCTCAGCATCTAACAATATTAATCCCAAATCCCTCCCCTCAGCCTGCGCAACATCAAATAATGTAACAACTTTATTAACGTGGGCCACTGTCCCTCGAGAGGGGATAAAGCCATGCTGATGCAGAGATACTAATGGAGATATAACTTTTGCCAACCTGTTCGCCAATATTTTAGCGTATATTTTCCCATCGCAATAAACTAAGGAGATCGGACGGTAAGACCCCGGGTTCTCAGGAGGTTTCCCCGTTTTTTTAAAAACCACAATGGTAGCTTCATCCCAAGTTTTAGGTGTGTGGCCATTTTGAGCAGCGCACACCATCTCTAACATCTCTTTCTTTAAATCCTGAAAGAATACCCTATACAGCTCCCCAGGGAGCTTATCCGGACCAGCAGCTTTCCCGATCGCTAAACCATTAACGGCCATCTCTAATTCATTCATAGTAATTTCATATCTAAACCCTCCACTTCCTCCTGATCAAGCTGCACAAATTCACCAACCAGCGGCATAATATTCAAATTAATCGGTGACTGCTGTGTATACAAGTCTGTATGATACTGATGAAAACTTGCCAGAATTCCCCTAGGTTCAGCCGAGATTAAGCCTGAACTATCCTTAAGATTAGTAATCCTCTAGGACGACTCTTTCATACGCATTTGAAGAGCCAACCAACGACCTACTGCCTCACCATATTCATGATGCTCCCTTTTATGAATCAAATATTTCCTGGCATTCTCCTTATTCCAAAGAGTGTTAACATTCGCTCGACATCGTACTACATCAGATTCCAACCCCTCAATATCCTTACGCTGTGCGATTCCCTGAGTCAATTCTTCCTCAGCAAATGTCAATTTTAAATATAATTCCTGCAATTCTACCGTAGCCAGTTTTTGATAGTGTATGCCAAAACGTGTTACTTCTCCTCTGAAGCAAGCCTTAAAAGCATCCCATAGCACCGGAACTGAATGTTTATTATTCTCAAAAAATTCCTTGATCCTTTTCCGCATATGTTCCTTAAACCCATTGTCAAGGAGCAATTTCCTATCAAATGTAAAGGTTCTTGGAGTAAGATCGACTATAAATGCCGAAAGTTCCAGTGCTATAGGGGTGCGATCAGAGGTTATCCTAGGATATATATGTACCTGTGCCCCAGAAAGTAACTCAGTTGATTTAAAAAATAATCAAGACGGACCAGTTTCTGATGAGGGAAGGAATAAAGCATATATCCAGGTGTTGATGTTTGAAGTTTATTCCATGCATCTAATAACCCATGATCTTTCAATAGGTTAAATAATGCCTGAAACACTCTAGGTTTCCGTCCAGTATATCCTTGCCTTCCCTTTTGTAATTCGTTGTTAACCAGATTAATATTAAAATCTCCGCAGAGTACTAAAGGTGTCGGCCATAATGCAAATTCTCTATTTAAATCTTCTAAAAGAAGAGGTTCGTCAAAATTAGACCCATAAACAGTGCAGACTGTAAACTTAGATCTACCAAAAATACATTCCACGATTGCCCATCTCCCTAGTTTATCAACTAAGACATGACCTGTACTTTGAACAGCAGGTTTAGCCATTATTGCCACCCCCCGTATCGTTGATGTCTGTTGTGACGCTGCAAGAAGTACAAACCCTAAATCTGTCAAAACCGAGCGTTTCCCCCAGGGGACGTGAGTTTCTTGAATACACAATAAATCTTGTTGAATCAACTGCAGTTCCGCAGAAACCCTCTTTCTTTTATTGTAATTATTAAGGCCGCACACATTTAGAAAGCAAATTTTCAATCCCCTGCTAGCCATAAAAAGAAAAACAAAAATAGATAACATAAGCCACACCTTGCTAACGTTTTAACCAATACAACATTTCCTCTGTTGCCACCAGTTTTTTCCACTCTGATACTGTGAAAATGTTCCCCTGTTTGCCCCCCCACCGCCCCTGCCCTCAACCTACCCATGCCCCCCTCCAACCCCCTCCCCTCCCATCAACAAGGCTTTAGGACTCGTAGTCCTTGAGATGAAGAAGCTCTCAGTCATCCCATGCCGTTGCTCGCATCTCCTCTCCAACAAAAGTGGAGGACACCAAAAAACATACCACACCAAAATAAGCACGCCTTTGCAAAAGGAGCAGAATTTCCTCATCTTTCACCCAAACTTTCCCGGCCACCCAACAGTGATACAAAATAGATACCATTCCATTAACTGAAACCCTATAACAAAAAGATCCTATATAGTTTTTAAATACTCTTTTGCAGAGCTCACTGAGGAGAGAAATCGAGTGTGACCCTGAAATATTACTTTAAGTTTGGCCGGGTTTAATAAAAATGCTTGAGCCCCTTTAGCTTGGAACATTGGTATGAGCTGGCGGAGCTTGCACCGAATTTCTACAGTAAAGTGACAAAAATCTTGCCGAACAAAAAACTCAAAATCCTTCCCTGCCCTTTTTCTATCTGGCCGGGCTAACTGAAATACATCCTCCCTAGCTAAAAAGCTATTAAAGGAAATCAAAAACGCTCTGGGCTTATTATTTGCTTGGCCTTGATTCAAACGAATATTAAATGGAAATCGGTGCGTCCGCTCAATCTCTCTATTCCAGGCCCATCTGGTGAGCTCAGGAAAGGCATCTGTAAACAGATTGACAATAAATTTACGGGAGTCCTGCCCTTCCCGCCCTTCAGGAATCTGCAATACTCTCAGATTTAATCTTCGTGCGCGATTCTCTAAGTCCGCTAACTTCCACTGGATGTCGTCTTTCATGCTGCGGAGGGATTCGGTCAAGGCTTTCTGTGCCACAAGTTCATCCTCCAGATTTGAGATACGTGTTTCTGCCTCGCTGAATCTGGTGGAAAACTCCAAGCACGTCTTTGCAAGTCTGCTCACTGAATTCTGCAACTTCCGGCAAAGATTCTGTACTCTCTGGCTCTCAACTCTGGTTTCTTCACAATGTGACATTATTAATTGATAGATCAGCGTCAGAGAAATATCTTCAGCTGGTTGCTCTATATCCACTTGTAGACCAAGTTGATCTTTCCCAAACTCCGTGCTACAGGTCTTGTGATCCAACCTTTTGCGTACTGTGTGGGGACTACCTTCCAAAAACTCGCCCGATTCTTCCAGGTACGCACTACTATTGTCACTGCCACCAACCCCATTCACCTGTGTAGAAAATATCACAGCTAAGTCCTCACACGATGAGGTGGAGTGATCTGATAATGAAAAAAAGTCTCCAGATTCAGCGTCATGTATTAAAGCTTGTTCCCCATCATGAGTACCGCCATTTTTGTAAACATAGTTTACAGCGCCCAAATCCACTGTGCTTGATTTAGAGGTATTAGGGGTCTCCATATTCGCATTCGTGCCACTTTCCACCTCCTCTGTCCGGCCCACCGCTGACACACTTGGTATGGCTATAGTTGCACTTAACGATGCAGCAACCCCTACCAATTGTTGTGAGTCCTTACATATCAGTCTGTCTGAGGGTCCAACAGGATTGGGAAGACTTGATGGCAGAAACACTACAGACTCAGACATGGGAGTTCTATTTTCCTCCAAGGTTACTGCAGCATTAATTACTGATTTCTCGCCCCCACAAAACTCATTTTCTCCATCTGCCCCCTCCAGCGATCTGGGGGCCACATTGTTACCCTTCTTCCTTGCATCCTTATCTCTCCTGTCTCCTTTACGTTCCCTCTCCCTCTGTCTCTCTTCCCCCACACACACTCCTCTCTTTCTCTCTCTCACACACACACACACACACACACCCTCTCACAAACACAAAAACACTGTCTCTCTCTCCCATAACACTGCTCACTTTCCTGCACACAAGTATCCCCGTTATATACACCAGTCACGCATAAATGTCACACTCCCTCACACACGAACCCCACAAACATCGCACTCCCTCACACATGAACCCCACAAACATCGCACACCCTCATACATGAACCCCACAAACATCACACTCCCTCACAGACGAACCCCACAAACATCACACCCCCCTCACACCCAAACCTCACAAACATCACACACAAACCCCACAAACATCACACTCCATCACACATGAACCCCACAAACATCACACTCCCTCACACACAAACCCCACAAGCATCACACTCCCTCATACACGAACCCCACAAACATCACACATGAACCCCACAATTATCACACTCCCTCACACACGAACCCCACAAACATCACAGTTCCTCACACACTAACCACATTCTCCACAAGCATCACACTCCCTCTCACACGAACCCCACAAACTTCACACTCCCTCACACATTAACCCCACAAACATCACACTCCCTCACACATGAACCCCACAAACATCAAACTCCATCACACACGAACTGCACACTCCACAAGCATCACACTCCCTCTCACACGAACCCCCCAAACATCACAGTCCCTCACACACTAACCCCATACTCCACAAGCATCACACTCCCTCATACACGAACCCCACAAACATCACACATGAACCCCACAATTATCACACTCCCTCACACATGAACCCCACACTCCACAAGCATCTCACTCCCTCACATACAACCCCACACTCCACAAACATCACATTCCCTCACATACAACCCCACACTTCTCCACAAACATCACACACTCACAAACAAACCCCACACTCCACAAACATCACACTCCCTCATATACAAACCCACACTCCTCCACAAATATCAGACTCCCTTTCATGCAACCCCACACACACCACTACCTCAAATACTAACCCCACACTCCACAAACATCACACTCCTTCTTATACAAACCCACACTTCCAAGAACATCATGCTGCCTCACATACAATCACACATACATCACGTCTTCATATACTAACCTCATACTTCAAAAACATAGCAGTCTCTCACATGCGAACCCCATATTCCACAAATAACACACTCCCTCACATACAACATCACACACCTCCACAAACATCACTCCCTCACATACTAACCCTACACTCCCCAAATATCACACTCCATCACATACAAACCCACAAACATCACACTCCCTCACACACGAACCCCACAGTCCACAAAGATCACATTCCCTCACGAATAACCCCACACTCCACAAATGTCACTCCCTCACATGCGAACCCCACACTCCACAAACATCACACTCCCTCACATACAAACACACTCTCCTCTACAAACATCACGCTTCCTCACACACAAACTCACAATCCTCCGCAAACACCATGCTCCCTCACACACACAAACATATCAGTCTATCTCACACTTGTCTTATATACCCCGCTCTCAGTCGCATGTGCGCATAACGCGTTCTCGCTGACATATACATGACGCACACCAAACTCTCTCTCGCATACAGCTTCTCACATACACACACCAGAAACAATACAAGCACACATAACTGTCTATCACACACACACACACACACACACACCAGTCTTTTGCATACCCACAACCCAAACTCTCTCTGTGACACTGCCCTGCACCAGCCCCAGGTCCCAAAGAGGGCCCCATTGGCTGGCACTGTTTACAGGTGCTTCACAGACTGGCCCATAGCAACCCAAAACCTTCTTATAACAAGCACTGAAAATGCAATAGGTCTCGCCTTTGATTAAGTTAAAGCCATTTGCTTTGCTAATGGTATTGTATAGCAAAGCAAATGGCTTTAACTTAATAAAAGGCGAGACCTATTGCACTTTTAATGCCTGTTCTATGTTGCAGTCGCCTCCATGCTGGCCCACATGGCTCGCTGGCCCAGTCTGTCGGCTTCTTGTGAGACAGACCAGCATGGTGCTGACTCTACGAGAAATGTCCAGGAACTACGCAGGCAGACAGCTGCAGTGCTGACACGTTTTGTGGCGAAATTCAGAACCTCCTTCCCCTCATTTGCGAAATTATGAAACCCTCAGAAACAAGCTGTCGCTGTGAGAGATGGTGACCCACTGAGAGGCGAGAGAGAGCCACTGCTCATGCCTGCACTGACTAGTGCCATGCAGGATCAAAATATCCAGTCCGGGTGCGCGGGGCCTGAGGGAGACAGGGCGGTCACCAACCCCACTTCCAAAACCAAACCGATGACAATAGATCTTGCAAGCGAACAGCGCATGCGCCGAGTCGCTAGGCGAGACCTAAAAATTATCTGTGGTGTTTACACATTGTCTAAGCTCTCTTTGTGCTACGGCCTCTAACAGAGCATGCTAGAAAGATAACATATAGCATGATTTTGAAGGTATTAAAAACGCCTTTTTGCTCAGACCGGATCACTGTAGTCGGTAACGTGGTAAAAATGCATCAAATCTTTCTCTTGGAGGATTGAAATCTTTTCACCGCACATTATGGTAACAGTGGAAGAGTTTGTAAGAAAATTACTTGATTAGGTTGTGGGGACATAAATAAAGTTAAAGAGGATGAGATGCACACCGTCGTAATCCATGTTCAACCAATTTTCTGTCATTCCACTTTTAAAGGCGTGAAAAACTCGCTCCGCTTTCGTCTCATAGCGCTAACAACATAACAAATCCACTAAAGGAACCGGCTTCGATTCCATCAAGCTGCACAGCCACGACAACATTTGAATCTAATGAATTAAATGTGTATTCAAAAAGACTCAGGAGTTCAAAGATGGGTTCCACATGCCATGATTTATTAGCAACAACCCAATGCATTTCTGGAAACTGTTTATACTCGTATGCGCATTGTCGGTAAAGGTGTCATTTTGATTAGCATATCAAGAGGTAGGATGAACTCTGAATTTATGCGCCATGTTCAACATGGATGAATAATGAGGGTGCGCCAGGATGCAGAATATTGGGGTGTGTTTGGAATGGGTTGAAATGACTCGCAATGCAGGGATTACTGATTATCTAATACCATGCGTCTGGTAGATAATCGCAGATTTTCATTTTTTAATATAAGGGAAATGTTTTACCATGTTACTAAAGTTGATTGAAACACGTGTGTGTTTGTATTTGTAGATGCCCCTGATGAAGAGAATTGTAGATTCCCCTGATGAAGGGAATCAGTTCCCGAAATGCATTGGGTTGTTGTTAATAAATCATGGCATGTGGAACCCATCTTTGAACTCCTGAGTCTTTTTGAATACCCACGAAACACATATATGAAGAAACGATTGAATAAAATGAATTGAACTACTACGATAAGAAGCATGGATGAAAAGTAACGGTTAAAATGGAAGAAAAGTAAAGAGTAAAGCATATGAATTTAATTCATTAGAGTCAAATGTTGTCGTGGCTGTGCAGCTTGATGGAATCGAAGCCAGTTCCTTTCGTGGATTTGTTATGTTGTTAGCGCAATGAGACGAAGCGCAGAGCGAGATTTGCACGCCTTTAAAAGTGGAATGACAGAAAATTGGTTGAACATGGATTATGACGGTGTGCATCTCATCCTCTTTAACCTCATTTGCATGAATCAGTTCGTCTCAAATAAGATTGCACCCACCATCAAAACAATGTTGAAAGAAATTATAAGGAGTAACAAACAAGAACAGGACCAAGATATATGTTAAGGTGCATGATAAAGATGACGAAAGGACACAAGAGTCAGGTTTCCTTCCATGTGGGATTAATATGGACAGAAGCATTTCCTGCACAGTACAAAATAAGAGGACTGTGATATAATAAGAATTGTTTTATGAAGCAGTCGTAATAATGTCAGTTAAAATGATTGACGAGTAATTTGAGATTATGAGGGTGTTTTGAAACATGGTATGTAGAAGGGCTCGGAATATATTGCATCTTGGAATATGTAGGAGCACTGTTTAAAAGTGACGAAAAAGCACAGTGTATTTAGTCTGTGGTTTATGTCAGTGAAAAGTCATTGCATACACAAGTGCAACAAATCATCTAGAGTGAGTAGGGGCGTGATTATAAAGAAGCCATTTGCAGGCACTAAGTTTATCTCGTTTGTATCCGAGTGACACGCGTCCCTGTTCGCTAAGTGAAGGCAGGATAACAGATTGCGCCATGTGGACGTAATGATTATTTATGGAGTGACCAGTATGTCATTGTAAGCACAAAAGCTGTTTATACTCGTATGCGCATTGTCTGTAAAGGTGTCATTTTGATTAGCATATTAAGAGGTTGGATGAACTCTGAATTTATGCGCCAGGTTCAACATGGGTGAATAATGAGGGTGCACCAGGATGCAGCATATTGGGGGCTGTTGGGAATGGGTTGAAATGACTCGCAATGCAGGGATTACTGTTTATCTAATACCATGCGTCTGGTAGATAATCGCAGATTTTCATTTTTTTATATAAGGGAAATGTTTAACCATGTTACTAAAGTTGATTAAAACACGTGTGTGTTTGTATTTGTAGATGCCCCTGATGAAGGGAATTGTAGATTCCCCTGATGAAGGGAATCAGTTCCCGAAATGCATTGGGTTGTTGTTAATAAATCATGGCATGTGGAACCCATCTTTGAACTCCTGAGTCTTTTTGAATACCCACGAAACACATATATGAAGAAACGATTGAATAAAATGAATTGAACTACTACGATAGGAAGCATGAATGAAAAGTAACGGTTAAAATGGAAGAAAAGTAAAGAGTAAAGCATATGAATTTAATTCATTAGATTCAAACGTTGTCGTGGCTGTGCAGCTTGATGGAATCGAAGAGGGTTCCTTTCGTGGACATAAATAAAGTAACTGAAGAGAGTTATTCTAGGTCCTGCATAAATTGCCAGGGTAAAAAAAAGTTTTAGATTGCGTGAATGTAGTGCAGTAAAGTTGCTCAAGATTATAAGGTCTAGCTGTGAGTGGAAAAAACTCCATTGTGAAAAAAGACTAAGGGACCAGGAAACACATAATAAGCGATCAAATGGTTATTGGTAACTTTCAATTTTAATCCTAAAAGAAGAGTACATTATTTTTGAGAATTTACCCCTGCATGAATGGAATCTTCGAGTCAAAATAATGAACATTACAATTTAAACTTCTAAGGTTATTTATGCAGGCAGGGTTGCTTTCTTGTACTACAAAACTGTGGGAGTAATCAACTGTAATACTGCATCATGAAAGAATTTTTGGGTGTATTAATACATTATGTTTCTGTTATGTATGTACATTGTAAAAATCCCCTGAAGAAGGGTATTCATTTTCCAAAATGTCGCTAACAATGGAATGGGCACTCTGAAATGGGTGCGGAGTAAATTTTCATGAAAAAAGAAAGAAATTCTAAAGGAGCAGAAGTCTGTCTTTAATCAGAACAGAGTGCTAAAATAATTTACGTTGATATCTATTACCGTGGTGGCCACACACAAAAAGAAAGTACACTAGAGGCTGTAAAACAAGTGTGGTGCATCACACATAGAAAGAGCAAATCACCTTTCAAGATTGTCCACGTACAGGAAGGTGTCCCTTCCTGCACATAAACATTAGCCCCTGCAGCGCAGACACCCTTGCAACTTGGCGCATAGGTGCCTGCACTGGCGCTAGGCAGCTTTATTAGCCCCAGCGCTAAGGGAAACACAGGAGTGCACCATATTTGTGTAAATACAGCACATCCCTGGCTTTTAAAAATGTCGGAGCACGGTGCTTCCAGTTTTGGCATAACACCATGCTCTGACATTTTGTTGTAAATATCCCCCAGTGTTACAGATTGTCCAACTCGATGATACTCCTTTCAACCTTTGTCCTATGGAGTGCATGCTCATATCAGCAATGGTAACTCAGGTCACGGAACTTCATGGAGTCCTACTTGAATTGCATGGGTGCAGGTGGATCACAGAAACCTACGTAATAGATTTTCTTCTTATTTTTGCCACTTGCTATGGGAGCCCTACATGATTGCCAGGTAGTGGTGACAGCTTCTTCCCCTGGCTTGTACTCTGTACCCCTGGCACAGTCAGTGGGGTCACTATGGTGGGTCTAGATGGAGCCAGTACCCCAGTTACATTCCTACTGCCCCCACTCTCTCGTTCCGCAAGACCACAGCCACCAGTAATACAAATCAGATCAAGCTTGGGCGTGATGAACGGAATGCCTAAATTAATCTCAGCCACTGGTAATCACTCAGGCTGCGTTTCAATCCAACATTATTTCGCACAACATACCACCTCAGTTTGGTCGCAGTTATATGCAAATCATTCTTGACCCTGCTGCAGTGGGAACAGTCCAGCCCAAACTGCCAGGCCAGGT
Organism: Triturus cristatus; assembly: GCF_964204655.1. Classification (NCBI taxonomy): domain Eukaryota; kingdom Metazoa; phylum Chordata; class Amphibia; order Caudata; family Salamandridae; genus Triturus; species Triturus cristatus. The sequence continues at coordinate 125,486,208 of NC_140586.1, read as the reverse complement.
CCTCCCTGAAACAGAACAAAAGGAACCCAGGACCAGGATCGCCTTTAATAGGGCTCATCTGCTGGGTATGGCTTGGATTCAGTGGCACAGTCTGCAGGGGCCAAACTTCTGAGCATACCCGTCCCACTTAGGGTGACAGACTGTAGTATTAAAAAAAGTGCTGAATGGAATGCTTGAATTAGTCTCAGCCACTGGTAATCACTTGCGCCACATCCCAGTCCATCGTTATTTTGCACACCACGCCACCTCAGTGCTGTCCCAGTCATATGCAAATCAGTCTTCATCATCCCCCAATAGAAACAGCCCAGCCTAAACTGCCACGCCAGGTCCCTCATGAAACGGTGCACAAGCAACCCAGGTCCAGTGTCACCCTCATTAGGGCTCAACAGCCATCAGTAGCTTAGTTCCAGTGGCACAGTGTACTTGGGACTCATGTGTAAGCATACCTGTCCTACTTAGGGTAACACACTACAAAGAAATAATGAAAGGAATGCTTGAATTAATCTCAGCCTCTGGTAATACCTCTGGGCCATATCCCAAACATCGTTATTTTTCACACCATGCCACCTCAGTCCCAGCCCAATCAGGACGAAACCAATCTTGGGTGGCTTGTGCTGCAGCATCCTGGGCTGGCAGTTCAGGATGGACTGTTCCTATTGGAGCAGGATCATGGCTGATTTGCATGTGGCTGGGTCCAAACTGAGGTGACAAGGTGAGCAAAAGAACTATGGGCTGGGATGCAGCCTCGAACTGTTGCCAGAGGTTAGACTTATTGCAAGCATTCCTCCCATCACCTTTTGTGTGCTTGACGTTCTGGAAAAAATATCAGTCATTACATCATGGTAATCACATCGTGATTACCTTTATATTGCCTTATCTTGCACCTGGAGTATTTTACTCGCAGATAAGCTAGTTAAGTGTGGAATCCTGTCGGACTTTCATCGCAGAGGATTCTGAATTATGTCAAGGAATGTGAGGGGACCTTTGAATACAGTGAGTGTAGGATCAGACGGGATGTTCCTGGAGGTCCCCTGCTGGTGATTGCTGTTCTTTTCTCATACTTGTAACTTTATTGGAATAAATGACTTACCTGGAGGACTATCGCAGGGAAATCATTTTCTAAACTAAATATTACTTCTAACAATAAACGCGTATGTGTGTCTGTGTGTGTGTGTTTGTACTAATATATATGTGTATATTTGTTATATATATTGTATGTATATATTTGAATATATATTTATACATGTGTATTTTTGAAAGTATCAAAATTAAATTCCATTTTAAAATTATAATATATTAAAACAATACAAAATGTATTAATTAATAATACGCATATTGTACAATAATATTTACTTTTTCAGTAATATGTAATAATTACACTAATAATATTGCCAATTTCAAATGTAAAATTAATATAAATTTAAATTCAATTCAATTCAATGTTTTACTAAATATAATGTACATTTAACTACCTATCCCTGATTACAATACATAAAACCAACTACCCCTAAACATAACTCATCCCTTAAACCTCAATATCCTTTACTTCCCTTAAACACTACCCTTCCCTCAGCCTAACCTAAAAAACTACTTACTTCCCCCCTGAACCCTACAAAATCCCTATATGCTATCCATCCCTGAGTCATAAACACTGCTTACTACTCCTATACAGAACTCATCCCTGAACCCTAAAAATGCCTTACTACCACAATACACGACCCACCCTGAACCCCCAAACTCTTATTTACAATTATACACTATCTATCCGTGAACCCTAAAAACTCTTACTAACCCCTATAGGCGACCCATCCCTGAACCGCTAAGCGCCTCAAACCCCTGAACACTAAAACCTCCTCTTATCCTATACACTTCTATCCATCCTTTAACGTAACACCTCCTCACTACAGCCGCACCATAACCCTAAAAGCTCCTTAATACCTTATTCTCCATCAATCCCTGAGCCCTATATACTCCTCACTACCCCAACACATTACTCATCCCTGAACCTTAAAAACTCCTTACAACCACTATGAACCAGTCATATCTGAACCCCCGATACTCCTTACTAACCCCTTTAGGCCACCCAACCCTGAGTCTAAAACGTGCCTTCTACCCATACAAACTACACATTCCCAAACTCTAAAAATGTCTTACTACCACTCATCTCTAAACCATACAAGATATACAGTCTTTATTAATTCCCATACACTGCCATCCTGGAGCCCTAAATCCCCCTCATCAGACTCTATTGACTACACATCTCTTAATGCTCAAACCCCCTTTAAACACCTTAACTCAACCCACCCTGGAATCTCAAACTCCCCTTATAACCCATAGCAAAAACTTACAAAACTAAAAAACTTATACCCATGTGTAAAGTTACTTTTTAAGAACCTTAAAATAAATGAATTTTGCAAACTACTAAATAATCATATTTTGACAGTACAATTTAATCACTTTAAATCTAAACATTCCAAAAGAAATTAATTTATTTGAAAACAGTATTGCAATTTAAAAAAACCAAATAATATATTTGCAGATAGATAGAAAGACAGACAGACAGACAGACAGACAGACAGACAGACAGACAGACAGACAGACAGACAGACAGACAGACAGACAGATAGATAGATAGATAGATAGATAGATAGATAGATAGATAGATAGATAGATAGATAGATAGATAAATAGATAGATAGATAGATAAAAATGTATATACTATTTAGATTAAGACACTTAAAACAATTCATACCTGTGATGTAAAGTCCTGCGAAGTAAAAGATTGAAAACATACCTGTGAAAGGCTCCCAGTGTAACTCCCCTAATTTAATGACTCCCATGCCATGCAGGAACTTGCCTTGGCGTTCCCATTGCGGTGACTTTTTCAAAGGCACTGCCATGGGAATGCCAAAGGGCCACACACCAGACCAGGAGAAAACTCCTAAACTGGCGGGCGGCTGGCGGTCGACTTTGAGGGTGCGGGAGCAGGGTGGGGGCATGCCACATCGCCACCACACCGCCAAAGTCGTAAATAGCCCCTTAATCATTTTCTCCCGGGAAAATGGCCTGCAGTGAAGAACATGTCCAATTATAGGACCACAAGAAGAGGTGTGGCATTATGGGCAGAGCTGCCGACTTTGCAACTGGGGGACCAGACTAAAGTCCCAGCGTTGGCTCAGGGTTCTGTGATTCTGTTCAAATCACTGAATGTCCCCAAGCCTAAAAAATTAATCTGACTTTGAATAATGTAACTGATGATTATGTAAAGCACTTCAATGCCCTTGAGCTGGGTTTGAGCTATATCAAACTGCAAAAATAAATTAAAAATACAGAGAGGTTTGTGCAGGCTACATTGTTTGTAAACAGTGGATTTAGAGATGGACACTAAATGTAGACGCTTGACACCCAAGGGGCTTTAATCTTCAGCCTCTGGAGGAAAAGCCCCATTCCAGTCAATTTCTTTGTAGCTGCTGCTCTGCAATGTATATTGGATGCTGCGGTTCCTTTGGCTGCAGAGAAGTGGCCTATCAGTACTTTGGACACTGCCAAACCTCTGCTGGGTTTTAAATCCAGCATCTCCCATGGGATTGATTCGCCTGGTCCTGGGAACACCCATTATCTTCCTCTGTCGTCCCTGCCCAGTCATAACATCAAGAATGCCTAAAAGAAATGTAGGTTCTAACATGCATGCTATGCAAGAACCTCTATGCATTCAGTGCAAAGATCTAGACTTAACATTTGAAAAGCCTTCCGCTGCCTCACCTTCATCTGAAATGCACGTATAGGTACACACAGGCAGACGCACGCGCAGGCAGAATCCTCACGGTTTCTAGTTATAGGTAGCCCCATCCGTTTTTGTGGCCCAGTGTGCCCCCCACCCCTCCAAACTCCAGATAAGGCACTGGTGGCACTGCCTTTGCTGCTATGGTCTCAGCCGTCACGGACCCATCAGCAGCTGCACTCTGCATATGAACCATTCTTACTCTCTGGAGACTTGTACCCGTGCTCATCAGCACGTACGCGGCTGCTGAGGGGAGAAGGTTGGTACAAAGGGTCCAGGGCCGGACTGGCCGTAGCGGGCACCGGGCAATCCCCCGGTGGGCCGCATGGGCGGGGGGGGGCCAGTTTTGGGCCCCTGGGGGGCGTTTTTGTTACAGGGCTGTTTTTGCAGCACAGCTGCAAAATCGGCCCTGTAACAAAATCGGCGAAAACCGGCCCTGGCAAAGAGCTCGGCGGCACCCCAATCCCGGGGGAGGGAGGGGGACACGCCAAGCACTTTGCCAGGGCCGGTTTTGGTTCCCAGTCCGGCCCTGAAAGGGTCTGCCCTATGATGTCATCCGGGTCAAAGGGTGGGCAGCGCACTTCCTCCCCAGGCATTTTGTTGAATGAAGGTCTCTGCTTACATAAGGCTGTCTGTGGTGTCTGGCACGCGCTTAGAACCCGGCAGTCTACAGAACATAGACCTGGCCGACACCTCAGGAGGACAGAAGGAAAAGAAGGCGCTGGGTTCCTTACCTGGGCCCCCATCGTTAAGGCTCTGTTCTGGCTGACCCCTGCTGAAGACAGACGGGTGAAAAGTTGTGTTCTAAAATCGTAAACTGTGACAAGTGGCAGAGTGGCAGCGGGCACAGCGAAAGTAGATGAGGAAGTTGGCAGCGTAGCCGCAGCTGCGCCGTCCATTTCCTCACTTCTGATGGTTAGCCACAAACATTGATGTCTCGAAAGTACAAAGTGTTACTGGCTGAAGACGTCACACACACAGCCATGAGCCAGACGTCAGCTAGATATGGTAATGTGGCGAGTTAGAAGACGAGAGTGCGCAAAGTGCATGCCCCGTTTGAGCTCCTTTGCTTATAATTTTAATTCGCATGAGGGATTTATTGTGAGACTATTCTTGTAAAATGTCCTTTTCTCGCTCTTACTTGAAATGTTTGGCTTGCTTGCTCGGTTTGACATTGAATACATATATTGTGAAACAATGAAACGCACTTTTGAATAATAAATCCTCATTTGTAAATCACCCGTAGGGTTCTCTAGGCGCCGCCAGGAAGATTAAGTAAGCTATTGCCCAGAGTCACATGGTGCTGGGCTGGTCTGCCGCCGGCGCCGGGGATCGAACCGTGATCCCCAGATTCCGGAGTCAGTTGCCCTGGCCGCGCCGTCACACCACCCCCTCTCGGTGGTGCCTCTGTTAATGTGGCTGTGCGCCCTGCAGTCCCACTAGACCTATTTAGCAAGCTTGCAGTATTTAGCATTTTTCGCGATAGGAGTACGGCATGAAAACGTTTGCAGACCATTATGTACATGAAGAGCGTTATTAAGAGAGAAGCAGCACATAGTCACGTGAGCTGTAGTAATGACACTGCAAGGCCATTATGCAAGGTCCGATGCAAGGTTATGTAATGGCGCAGTGTGTTATCATTTGTTTGTATATATTTGTGTGGTTTTAGAGAGCATGAACCAGACCCCTTGGGGAAGTCACAGCGCTTTACTTTAATTAGTGAATGCACAAGGGATAATAGTGAGCCACGTTTAACACAAAAAGGCCCCGATTCATAAAAATCCCGTTTGGATAGCTAGAAAAGCTGACGTTTTAGCGGATTCCTTAGTTATTAGGCATTACCAAATAATTCCAGGAGTGCTCCTGGAAAGTTGCCTGTGTTGCAGACTCCCAGAGTACGCCCATGCCTTTCTGTTTGCACACGCGCAAATCTACAGGAATACATTTGTGCACGCTATTTCAATTCAATTCAATTCAAATAGCTTTATTTCGACAGTTTGTCATAAAAGCACAACCATACAACACATAACACACACATAAATAACACATAATACATTACAATTACAGAATAAAAAGTTATTAAATTCCATATACTGTCAGATATCTAAAAAACTTTAAGAACAGTTAAGAAAGAAGGAGAAGAGGCAGCAGAATAGACAGGTCCTAATTAAAAGATACATCTTATGATAAGATAGCAGCAGCATTTTTGTTTAAAGTGCGAGTGCGAATAATCCAGGACCAGCCCAGAAATTTAGCCACTGCTATAGCTATACTAGGGCTACAATCAGACCCTAAAATTCTCAACGCAACGGCACATCTCCGGACACCCAACAGGCTACAGATCGGCCTCAGCCATCTCCTCCGTGGGGCCGCATATAATGGACAAACAAAGAAAACATGGGGAATGGTCTCTGCCATTGTCAAACAATAGTGGCATTTGTCATCAGTTCTAGAGGCCCATTTACACGTAAAAGTCTTAATAGGCAAGCTACCTGCCCTAAACTGAAAATAAAGTTTTCGATCAATGGGCCTCTCGATCAAATCCCAGTAAGCCTCACATACAGGCCATGATTTAAAATCCAAAAAACGACCTGTTAGGCTAGTTGGAGTACTGGAGTGACCTACAGATGCATAAACCATTTCCCAGTATTTCTGTTTCAATTGCACCTTAGGCGGGAAGACTGCCGTCTCTGGATTATTCCATAGTATCTCTAGATCCAGTTTAATGAGTAGGGACCTAACCTCCTTTAACCAACCTACTCTGTGGAAACAGTCCCGCAAGATCACATCCTTGAAACCCATAGCGTATTGCACAAGTTCTGGGGTGACCCAGAGACGCCTCCAATAAAGGAGTGGCCGTAGCTTTGCTATGTCCACTATGTTTTTCCTCCCTAAGTCTAGATGGAGCGGGATCTTGGGAGTGCTTTGTGGGACACTTGCAAGATTACGTAGAAATTTATTTTCTAATCTTGCTAGCTGTTTTAAATCGTTAAATCCCCAGAGCTCAGCTCCATAAAGGGCCGAGCTCACTGCTTTGGCGTTATAGATTTCTAGGGCAGGAGTAACTGGTTTGGTGAAGGAGGATTTATATTTCTTGGTCAAACACCCTATATGTTGATGTAGTTTTAAAGCTGTAATGTCCAGGTGGTGTTTCCAACCCAAATCCTTTTGGAGGGAGATACCAGGGTACGTAAACGCACTCACCTGTTCTAAGGGCTCATTATTTAATAAAATACTGCCTCTGAAAGATTTATGCTGATTAAAAGCCATAAACTTGGTTTTCGAGATATTTATTTCTAGCCCTCTTAAGGAACAAAATTCTACAAATGCATTAATGGCCTTCTGGAGGCCGCTCGGAGTCCTGGAGATGAGCAGAGTATCGTCCGCAAACATGAGGACAGGAACATGGTTGCCAGCCAGAAGGGGATTATCGGTGGGGACCGCTGAAAGATACTCAACTACCCCGTTGATATACAAAGAAAACAGGGTAGGAGCCAACACGCACCCCTGTCGGACACCCCGCCCAACAGGGAAGGAGTCGGTAACCTCCCCCTGTGCCCCCCATCTGACCTTTGCAAAGTTGCCCTCATGTAAGCGGGCGAGAAGTGTTAACAACTCTGGAGCCATCCCCAGGTCACCGAGGACACCCCATAATTTCCTCCGAGGGACCAAATCAAACGCTGATTTGAGATCTACAAAAACAGCGTATAATGACCCCTCGTTCAGGAGCACGTTCCTCCAATAGATAGTTATAAACCGAAAAATTTGGTCTATGGTGCTGGTACAGGAACGAAATCCCGCTTGAAATGGGGACAAGATATTAGCATCCTCTACCCAAGTCTGTACTTTTCCTAGCACTAAACGACCCATAACCTTTTGAATTGAATCAATAAGACTTATGGGCCTGTAATTACTGGGGAGGGATTTGTCTCCTTTCTTAAAAACAGGGATTATCTCAGCACCTTTCCATGATGGGGGCACTGGAGCTCCATTAGCCACTGCATTAGCAAGAAGGGCTATGTACTGGCACCAAGTTGGCTTGTCACTTAAAAATATATCGGCCGGGATTCCATCCATACCTGGAGCTCTTCCCTTTGCCACACAGTCAAGTGCTGCCTCAACATCCTTAATAAAAAACACTGTACCGGAATAAAAATTTTCAAAGAGTGATGGTGAAGCCTGTTCGCTAGTTGCGCTACCAGCGTACTGGGGGCCAAAGAATTCAATCCATTTTACCTGGGGAACATTATTCTGTGGGGGCTCCGGACGCCCACCCCTATCCCAGTTGACAATGCTCCAGAAGGTTCTCGAATCCTTCGCAGCACAGGCACTTCTTAAATCCTGCCACCATAGTTGATCCCAGTCTTTTTTGGCTTTTTTCTGCACCTCCCTATAATGATCCCTTGCATCCCTAACCCCCGTGTGATCTCTTAACCTTAGGGCTTCACTCAGCCTTTGTCGAGCAGCTCTACATGAAGTATCAAACCAGCTAACATCATTGGTTTTCGAAGCCTGTCTCCCTGGCTTCACATCCTTTAGAAAGTAGGATTTCAGGTTATCAAATAGGCTAGTATGGGCTTCTATTACAATTTGTGGGAAATCTTCCCTCAAGACTCTTGACATAAGGTAGTTGGTACTCTTGATTACTTCAGCTTTAAGAGCTTCCAACTTCTCAGGATATTCAATTAGTTTATTCCATTTTACACGGCGTTTGTCATTTGTGATCACTACATCCGAGGTAACAGTTCCCTCAACATGGGTCACGTCTCCCTCTCTAGTAGTGGCCCAAAGATCCATACATAGAGGGTTGTGGTCACTTTCGAGCCGCCATGTTACCTTCATGTCATCAAGTCTATGCCATATCCTAAGATCAATCAGTATATAATCGATACGGCTGGTGGAACGCCCATTATCAAAAGTAATTTCTCCTTTCAGATCAGATCTTGTGCGCCCATTTGCAGCCCTAAGGCCTCTTTCCAAACACAACGCCTTAAGCTGGATTGCAGCGTTAGACCATTTTTTAACAGGCGGTAAAGTCAAGCCTTGGGATTCCCCATCTAAGATCTTGTTCTATTGATAGCTCTTGTACCTCATTACCCAATGGTTCAAATGTGGTGTTGAAATCCCCTGTTACAATAGGAGTAATGTGGATGGGAAGATTTTCTAAATGTAAGTCCAGAGATGATATGGTCTCTGAGCTAAGACCTCCCCTCTGCCCCCTAGCATACACATTGAAAATGGCAAGGGTACTCTCGTTAACCCTACTAAGTTTGAACGCTAAGATATCTATGTCAGAGGGTTTTAACAATACCACATTATAGTCTAGTTTTTGCCGAACCCAGGCCACAAGGCCACCTACAGGGCGCCCTTTAGGATTTTTTTTTTGCAGGAATGTAAAAATTAAGATATCCAGCCCTAAAAACAGGATCAACAGCCCAGGACTCCTGAAATAGGCAGATATCATGTTTGTCAATAAAGTTGCCCCATTCAGGAGACAACAATTTCTGGGCAATACCTGCAATATTCCATGATACCAGGGATATTTTACTACCACCAACGGGAATTTTTTGTAGGGATCTACACCTATCGCTTGTCAAAGGATTATTTACAATATAACCGGACGAAATCATTTGTTCAGGTGGATTATTGCAAGCAGATACCACTATTTGATAGTTACTCTTAGGGGTGTACGACGAGATTCGGGTACTAATACAAGGAATTGTTTCATCCTGGGTTTTGTTTCTGATCAACTTATTTTCATGAGGGTACTTATGAGCAGGGTAGATTTCACTTTCCCTATGTCAATCGCATTCCTCTAAATCAGACAAGGCATTATATCTATTTTCTAGCCTAAGATCAGTAGAGAAACTTAAAAGTGCCCTCCTCCCTGTAACTATATTTGGGCCGTTTGATAATATTGGCATCATATTACGTCTCAGAGACCTGGAATTACCAATAAAGAATTCCAATGTGAGAGGAATTATATCAGAATCCCTTTTCTGAGGTGGTAGTAAGTTAGCAAGAACATTAGGTAGTACATACGTTGTAGCGAAATTAATAACAACACAATCTCCCCCAAACTTTTTCGTATTGTTTCCAAGCCATGGGACCCGTCTGGCCATTATAATTTCTCTTGCCAGTTGTTGTTGCCCACCCATTCCTCCAAAGATCATGTTCCTACTAAGCCAATATAAGGCTTTGTCCATTAATGCAGTTGTAGACTCTACTTGGCCTGGTCTTAAGTGAGGAACATTGGCAAGGACAAGAGCCAAAGGGATAGCCTCTCTAACAAATGGGAGTCCTTTCCTTGGATAAGTTTTATTGACATTCGTAGTGTTGATAGAGTCAGTAGTAGGAGGTGTATTGTGATAAACATTATCAGTCTGAGAGGTTTGGGTAGGCAAAATTGATGTTGGAATCAGAGTATGCGAAGAAGAGCCTGCCACCACTAAAGGAGGCAGAAGATCAACATTCGAGGGGGCTTCCTTCGTTAATACTGGCACCAAGCACTGGGTGTGATCATGAATACTTGTTCCTGACAACTCCGAAGTAGAAGGTTGCGCAATTGTAGTCATGGCATTGAGCTTCACTTCCAATGACGAAAATCTGTCCTCAATAGATGTCAATCTATCGTTGATAGGGGCCAGTATAACATCCAGTTTTTTCTTAATTGCTGCCCAGAGTTTATTAGGTAAAACCTCCACCTGGGACAGATGACCCGAACCTGCTTTAGCAGATCGTCCCACAGGCAGTTTCTTTGGTCGTCCAACTGGAGCCAAACCCCCCGCTCTTGTACGTCTTGTCTGGATTTGAATCGGGGGGGAGGGGGAGGCCTCTACTACCGGGGGCACTTGAGTAAGTGTTGGGGAGGTAGACACACAATGTTCAGTAATGTATGGTGGAGATGGCATGTGTTCTAGCTGGTCTACTAGATCCCTAGGAATGCCAGGTGATTGCTGCAATGTGTTTAACACTGAGGTATCAGGGTTCTCATGGATGAGGGCTGATGTCTCATTCCCTACCCCCATTGACAGACGCCTTTCTGTTCTTTCTATTTCCTCAGTTAAAACGCTAGCAGCTCTAACCAAATATGAATCCAGGGTTGCTCCTACCATCCCATTTGGTTTAATGCCTGAGGGCTTCTTTTTCACCATAATCACGAATTACAGGCACCACTACTCACAGTACCTTATCTTTGTGAAGATCGCAGAGGGTATGCCCAGCCCGGCCTCTTCTGGCCCCTGACGGCCACAGACGGTCCCGCCCTTGTCCCGGGCTTCTCCCGGCGCGTCCCGCGCGCGTCCTCGCGGGAGGAGGGACCAGTCACGCCTTTGTAGCGCCTCCTGGCGCGCTTCGAGATTGCTGTCAGCTGTGCCGCCTGAGTGAGTTCTGCGGGGCTGCTGGTAGTTGTGGTCCTGGTGAGGGAAGGTGCTAAGCCCGGCCGGCACTGGAGCGTGAAAATGGATGTGCTCCTGTGCCTCAGCGAAGCTCTGGCAAGTTCGCGCTGCTCCCCCACGAAAGAATGTCTCCCCAGAGAGTCGATCCTAGACACGCCTTTGTAGCGCCTCCTGGCGCGCTTCGAGATTGCTGTCAGCTGTGCCGCCTGAGTGAGTTCTGCGGGGCTGCTGGTAGTTGTGGTCCTGGTGAGGGAAGGTGCTAAGCCCGGCCGGCACTGGAGCGTGAAAATGGATGTGCTCCTGTGCCTCAGCGAAGCTCTGGCAAGTTCGCGCTGCTCCCCCACGAAAGAATGTCTATTTCATACTAGAGTTCATTTGAACGTTGTCCACATTTTATTGTTTCTCTATGAGGAAAACAGTTAAGTCCCCGACCAAGCCTTGTTCTTATACATCTACTTCAATTTGAGGCTATTCCTTCTCATTTCCTAGCCTGAAAAGAGATTCACTCTTGTCCCTATGGGCTAAATGATTGATTGTTCCACACGTTGTAATCTTTAATGCTTTTTAGGTCTCGCCTGACCCAGCGCATACGCTGATCTGGAGAGACATTTAGTAAGTGGGTTTCGAAAGTGCTACCCACCTTTTTGTGCTGGCGACAAGCTACAGCGCACGATGGCGTGCACACGCACAGCTGCTCCCCGCATTCCCCCCTCCCTTCTCGCCCAGCCATCTCCTGCGCTAGCTTTCTCCTGCACCATACCCCTCCCCCCGCTGCTGCGCGCGCATCCCTAGCGTGCGTCATCGTTATCACTTTCGCTTTGAGAGTGATCGCGATCGTGATGAGGGATTGTCAGTGTGTAAGGAGTAAGGGGATCGGGTGCATTGCCCTACATTGCTTTCGGCCCCTCCTTAAACCTACCTAGTTATGAAGATGGCATGGTCCAGCAAGTGGAGTAAGTAGAGTCCCAATGGGGTAAGGTTGGTGTGACAAAACAGAGATAACATGGACAAACAGCCCTAGCGGAAGAAGCATATGTTCTGCTGCGTCTTCCAGCCACACATACCAAAACATTAACACACACACAAACCTTCCCCTATCCTTTAGCCGTCTCTCTCTCTCGACCGATACACAAGCCCCGCCCCCAATATCTCCCAACACCCCCCTCTGCCGCCCCCCCTCCCCATGAGCCTTCCCCGAACGGAAAATAGATATTACATTTACAAAGCACTACCTTTCTGAACCTGTGATACATCTGCGACCTTTGCTGCGTCCATTTGCGGTACTATGGTAACCCGCCTTTCGTCTAATTTCTACCATTGATAGGAACAGAATGATTTAGAGGGACTGAGAATTTCATGTTGTGAACCCCACATGGGTACGAAATAATAACCGTTCAGAAACAGAGAACCGTTGTTAACCCCTTCGGTGCTCATGACGGAACGGTTCCGTCATGAGCCACGGTTGAGCTGTGCTCATGACGGAACCGTTCCGTCATGACCACGCCCGCGCAAGATTCCGTCAGCACAGCGGCGGAATTTGCGCAGCATGGAAGGGGTTAAGGAACAGCCGGGTTTTACTTCATGTGCGTCATTGGCAGATCCCTCCCCACGCAGAACAGTGCCCTTGGCATTCACCGAGCAGTTGTGTTTATGTAGAAGTCGGATCTCGCCAATAAATATATAGCTTTAGTTTTGAGGGGGCGGGGGACAGGCAGGATCAGGCGAAGAAAGACTTCATTAATATTTTTCTTTCAGTTTGCTAATTTTCTATTAGACGCGGACAAAACACTCTAATAGAAATGTGCATCTTTAAAACGAATTTCCTGTGTTTTCTTTCTTTAATTCACCATGTTATTCATGCAATCTTGTTTACAGTTGCAGACCTAAATACTGTTGGGTTTAAATATCGCCTATATGGCTCTCCCTGCTGTGGCTTGTAACTACTTAGGCCTAATCTAGCTGGCACCTCGTGATGCTGTTTGTGCACATTCAGGCCACCGCGCTGGCTGCGCCTCCCTGCTGGTGGGAAATTGTGTTTTGCTGCTCGTTAGTCGGTGCCTGCACTCGTCACACGCCCACGTGGCCCGATTTTATGCTGGACGGGGAAGATAAATAAAAATATGTTGATTTTAGGGCACAGCTCATTATAGCCCACTGTAAAATTGTTGGTACGAAATCCGGCATGGGAACCTGAGGTTGCACGTTACTGTTCTCTATAGGTTCTCTGTGTGGAAGCATGAATCAAGATGGTGTCTTAACATCCATCAGAGAGAGCAGTTCAACCACCTGTGCCGCTGCTCTCACCTCCCCCGCCAAGACCTAAAGTCCATCTGTCTAGCATGGTGTTTACAGTCCTACTCTCTCTCACCTCTGTGCGCCCCTCTCTTTCACTCATCACTGAGCGTCCCTCCCTTTCACTCACCACTGTGCGCCCCTCCCTTTCACTCACCACTGTGCGCCCCTCCCTTTCACTCACCACTGTGCGCCCCTCCCTTTCAATCACCACTGTGCGCCCCTCCCTTTCACTCACCACTGTGCGCCCCACCCTTTCAATCACCACTGTGCACCCCTCTTTCACTCACCACTGTGCGCCCCTCCCATTCACTCACCACTGTGCGCCCCACCCTTTCACTCACCACTGTGCGCCCCTCTCTCACACCCCTGTGCGCCCCCAAAAAAGCCTGTCTGGGATGGAGGGCCCAAAGTAGACGGCTTTGGAAAAATTAACTATGCTGCTATAAAAGTTATTTTTGCTGAGACGCTCCTCTTGGTTTCTAATGGTATTACCCACAGCAGCTGCACCTACACACATCTCGACAGCTTAATAAAGTCTTTAAACTGTCGCTTCACCTTTAAATATTTTCAGATCCATTACTTAAGCAGTGCTTTGTGTAATTACAAATTCACTCTACTGTGAAATCATCACCTTCCTCACCATTATTGGGCCAAACTCATTAACTCCTCTGTTTCACTAGGTGATGTTTTTACTGCCTAACTGAACCCGTGCCCATCAAAACCAGCATTTCCAATGCAATAGGTCTCGCATTTGCGAGAGTTTAAGCTATTAGTATTGTGAATGACAATGCCTTTTATTTATGGGTTAAAAACCAAAACATAAATAAAACGCATTGTCATTTACAGTGCCAATAGCTCAAACCCGCGTAAATGCGGGACCTATTGCATTGCAAATGCTTGTTGTTTCTTTGTGGAGAAAACAGTTACCCCCCCGAATACGCCCCTTTCCTTGCAACTCCATTGTTTTTTGTGGCTATCCCCTCTCATTTCTTACCTTGAAAACAGATTCACTCTTGCTAGAGTGACTAGATTTTGAAAACCTAAAACTGGGACATTCCGTGGACATAGAACTAGGAGTCCAATTTTGCAAAGACCAAGGTGTGCAGAATGACTTTATTGACAGGGAACTGGAACACAGTGCACACATACAATGCAGCACTAGGGCTAATTTTAATGCATCTTTTAATAACAATATCATTTGTGTTCATTAAATTGCCTTCTGATGGGCACTGCTAATTACTAAAGTGGTACATGGTACCTTGCCATGCACAATGCAGTGACCACCCACATATATTTACATTTTGTCAGTATTCATAAAATATTGCAGGTTGTTTCCCACCCTGGAAACACAACTAAAAATATTCTGGTAAATAGCAGGCACGCTAGCGTTTCCACAGTAGTGAAGGCAACTGTGAAGATCCGAATTCCATAGGTGGTAGTGGAAGGAGCAAATAGTTTCTATTTGGAGAAAAAAAAGCAAAACAATACTAAATGTGCATTTTCACATTTCTTTTGTATGATGTCTCTGCCTCCGCAGAATCACGTACATATAAACAGAAGTACGCCGAGAACTCTACATCTTGTGTAGTTTTTTATCCACGTGAAATCAGACATTTAGTCAAATCGGCCAATTTAAACAAGAATATGCAAATTTTTGATTTTTCAGAGGAAGCATTATGAATTGGACCAATTGCAGAATAACACAACCATTTCACTTGCAGGAGTTTAGGACCAGGCTTCTTCTTGTTCAACTTGGACGGTGGACATTGGCCCACTGGAAGCATTATGGACACATGCAAGGACCAGTTTAGGGTGGCTACATGCATATGGGCCACAACCATAGAGATCTATTGTACAGAGGAGAAATCATGTAACATTAAGGCATACCCGAGATTACTAATATAAATATAGAACTAGGAGAGCTAACTTTATACCTAAACGAAGCATTCCACAGAGGCTGATAACATACTACATAACACGTTTAAACTTGGCAGTTTTGTATTAAAAATGTTAACAAACAGATCCGAAAGCATCTTTCATTGCTTTCGAGGTGCTCACCAGCCTCCTTATGTTTTCCCCAAACATTTTTTTAAAGAAAAAAAAATATATATATATATATATATATATATATATATCACCAAATAAGTCGCAACAGTTCAGCGCGCTCTCAGGAAATGAAAAAAGTCAGAATCGATAAGGTTCTACTGCTGTGTTTATTCTACTAGTGGAATAAACGCAGCAGTGGAACCTTATTGATTCGGAGTTTTTTCATTTCCTGAGAGCGCGCTGAACTGTTGCGACTTATTTGGTGATGTAAGGAGTGGTGTGCTCCGCCGGCGTGTGCGCCACTCTCCTTGGGTCCCCGACAGTCCGGAAGGAGCTTCTCTGATGGATATATATATATTTATATATATACATCTATCAATATATCTATAACTATGTATATCTCTCTCTCTCTCTCTCTCTCTACATATATATATATGTACACACACACACACACACACACACACAGTGACTTTCAGTCTGCCCTCTTTATCCATTGCGGTACAAAAGGGGGTGGTAATGGACGGAACATCAGAACCAATCAAACACTCACACCCAGTCAACAGATCTGGGTTTGATCCATCACCGTTCTTTAGCCCACTCTGCCACCCCAGTTCAGACATGGCCATATGCAAATCAGTCTGACCCTGTGCCTCGTGGGAACAGTACAGCCCGAACTGCCAAGCCATGCCTTCCCTGGACCGGAAACAGGCTTCCTAGGACCGGTTTCTGGCATTTCAGTCATCTTCAGCCAGGCTTGCTTGAATCCAGTGGCAAAGTGAGCAAGGGACTCACGTCTGAGCATACCCTGCCAACTTATGGCGAACAAAGCGGTACAAAAGGGGGTGGTAGTGGACGGAGCATCAGAACCAATCAAACACTCACACCCAGTCAACAGATCTGGGTTTGATCCATCACCGTTCTGTAGCCCACTCTGCCACCCCAGTTCTTCTCTTTATCCATTGGTCTGTTGAGATGTCATCCTCAATGTGCTTCCATCTACCATAACCTACATCGTTGGGCAGTGGGTCTGTCCCCTTCATCCATTATCTCTGTGTGTGTCACTTTGGGTGTGCACAACTAACTAAAAAGTAGTTCACATCAGTGCCAAGGCTGGTGGGCTAATCTCTACTTTCATTTTGCTTTTGTTTAATTATTTATTTGATCATTGTGCATTGGGTCTTTGTTTATATATTTTTCAGTTAGCATATGCTTGCCACCTTTAATCCGCAGCCTTTGCATTAATTCTTTCAAACATTTAATCAATATTGCATATGTTTGCAAAAAATTGGTGTGACCCCCCCCATGAATTGACAAAGTGGCCCTAGGGATACCTAGGGTTTATAGCACTATGGGCAGTGGGTTGGCTACCAACCAGCAAATTTGAACATACTTTGGCACATATGCAAGGAACACCAATGAATGACAGCCTTGCCCCATTCACAACAAATGTGAGCCACACAAATTCATCAACAACATTTATTTTATGGTATCATTGTGTCATAAATCCATGCTGGAGACAATTTGACAAAAATGTAGGTGCTCCAAGTGACAGCGCAGGGCAAGTGAAAGTTAGTGAGTCACAAATAATAATGACAAGGTGCGCAGGCAATATTCACAATATGTACAAAGGTCACAACCAATGGAACAAATGATCATTTTAAACCTGCTGATAGGGATGA
The DNA here is from genome assembly GCF_964204655.1 of Triturus cristatus. Taxonomy (NCBI): domain Eukaryota; kingdom Metazoa; phylum Chordata; class Amphibia; order Caudata; family Salamandridae; genus Triturus; species Triturus cristatus. The sequence continues at coordinate 125,469,010 of NC_140586.1, read as the reverse complement.
TTTTTGTCAAGGCTGTCATACATTGGGGTTCCATGCTTATGTGTCAAAGTGTGTCCAAATGCTTCCTAAGAGAACATTGTTTTTTGTGTGGCTGTATTACCCATGGGTGCCCCTTGTTCCATATGAAATACCAAGCAGCACAAGCAACGTTTGTGACATATAGTGTGCCAGTTACCCAACTTTTTTTTATTTTGCCCAAAGCGCTACTTCTGCACCCTCTGATGCTGCCGATATTTTGATTGTGTCTATATTTGACTCTGCTCCCGCCTGTTTAGCTGTAGGACAAGATTGCCAATACCATGACCATGTATATGGACATTTATGCCTCATCTTGAAGCTACCATATTCCACCAGGGCCATTCAGTCTAACTTGTAGAGATTTTGTTAGTGTCAGACTTGTTTGCAACCATTGTGATCCCTGCTCTTTTGTGCCCGCTTTGAATGGCCGCCTGCTCATTGATAGCCTTCCATTCAGAAATGCCAGTAGGACAACTATCCCTATTTTGACACCCATGGCACAACTAACTTGCCCATCTTAATGCTGCATAAAGGAAATGTCAACAGGAAGGCGCATTGTTATGTTATGAGGTTTATAAAGTGCATGGTTACTCCAAATGGAGTGTCCCTGCACTGAGGATAAGCTGCGCTGAGCACCAGGCAACAGTCCTTCAGGTATTGCAACAAGGCAAGGCAGTCCTGCACTATTTCCTAATAGATCTTAAGAGTTTTCCGAAAACGAGCTTCAGATGGCTCCGAGCTCAAGCCCTGTGACACAGAATTCCAAAGTTTAGCTGCTAGGACTCTAAAAGAGCATTCTATTCACTCTAGGAATCGCAGTCAGAGTCGACCCGGAAGACCTAAGGTGCCTAGTGGGAGTGTAGGCTTGGATCAGAGGAAACAGATATCCTGGGCTCTTCTGATTGAGTATTCGATGCACAAAGCAGAGTGTTTTGAAGGAAACTCTATGCCTTACAGGGAGCTAATGAAATTCGGCAAGTCCTGTGCTCATAGAGGATCTTTTCGGGTTATTAAGAAGTAGCTGAGCTGCAGCATTCTGTACCCTTTGAACATCCTCATGCTGCCTTTGGAGACCCCCAGGTAGAGTACATTACAGTAGTCCAGACGAGAAACCAGCAAATCCTGGAAAACCGTTTTCTTAGCGGATTCCGGTAATAATCCCCAAACTTTTCATACCATTTTTAGCCCACCAAAGCAGGACTAGTGTCTCCTAATTATATGTGTGAAAGATACTTAGAAGCCTTGTGACTCTCTTGAGTCTCGATCAAGATGCCCTCCTTATAATTTTGAAATCTTTGGTAAATTACGACCCAACCCATAAACATTTGATTTGCTAATAATTTTTTAAAATCTAATAGGAATGGCACCTCCAATTATAATTCATTAGTCATCAATACTTGTGTCTTCTTTTAATACTTATTAAACCATTACATACCTGCCAACTTGAACAAAAATATCACCTTGTGAGGAGGAGGTGGGGCCATGGAGGGGGTAGAGTCTCGTTCGAGAACTACTTAAGAGTCACGCTTGAACACCACCCTGCCCCCAAAACCCCTCCTACCCCCAAAAAAGCTTGCTGAGTCTGATGTCCTGGGGTGTTTTCACACCCTTTAATGGTAGTAGGCAGCTCAAAGCCTCGGAAAATGGGCTGGAAACTGCTATTTAGAGTGTTATTCAGCTTGTTGTCCCTGCCAGCATGGGATATCGGCTCCTCACCAGGTGACCGTTTAATAGGAGCCAATATCATGTGTCACACGATAGCACAGTGTGAGTTGGCAGATATGCCATTGGAATGTGGTGTGCTTCATTGAAAACAATGGAGTGCATCAGGGCCAATGTTGGCTGGTACGGACTCTGTGCTCCGACATTCTAATGTTTGCCTTTCAGTTTCTTCCTTTGTAAATTACAACATTCAATTCTAGTGGGCAAATTGTTCTAATAGCATTATGGCTATTCTGCTTTGGGGGTATATCAGTTGTTAAAAGCCCTAACCCTACTATAGGCCATGAGTGTCATTAAAGCCCTAAGCAGTGGGCTATTATAATATAATATCACTTAAGCATCCAGCCAAGTGTTTGGTCCATCCTGGACTTTATTTAGGCTTCGGTTGACTAACGAATGTAGGGGCGCTACAATCTTATTATATGGAGTTTAAATATTATTGGATTACTTTCTTGGATATTAGTGTAGTGGAAGAATGCCCTCGCTCAGAAATAATTTTGTGGAGCAGTGACGGACAGAGAACGCTATAAGGACCACTGTTGAAAATGATGTGATTTTTTTTTCTTTACCATGAAGCCATTCCATAGCTCTCTGCTCTGGATCCTACCGCTTTAAATTAAGCCTACTTATATTCAAGAACTGCAAATCTTTATGAACAGAGAGGCAGTACATAGCAATGAGAGCAGCACGCAGGTCTCAACAGTAAGGAAAGTAGACACATATGGAACAGATGAGGTATGAAGGCTGGTGGGTGAAAAGTGAGGCAGGTTTTAGAACATGCCAAAGCCAGTCAACTATTTCCATATCTACTACAGGTGCAATAGGATTTGGGGTGAAGTGTGGTGAGGCGAACAGGTAGGCGGCCCTAACTGTTGTAGCGATGAGTGTCGAGGCGTTTGTGAATGCATGCGGGGAAGATATGGGAAATATTTTCCTGGGGAGTACATTCAAAGATGAGACCCTATTAGGTTAAGGATCAATAAATCTGAGCTATACAAGGATGCTTGAGAATGACCAGAAGATGTTGACTGGCACAGTAAAGAGTTCCAATGGCCTGGTTCGTACATCCTGAGGCAGGCCCAATCTATGGCAGACACCACCTCTGGATGTCTGTCTAAATTCAGACTCCATATTGTGTCTGTGTCCAGCTTTTATAGCCCTGGCAGCTTTGCCAATCCTTTTCCATTAAGTTTTTCTCTTTCTCACATTTCTTGTGCTATTGCCCTCATGCTGCCTTGAGCCTTTCCCTCCTTTTGGTTTTACATATGTCATGAGTTCCTCTTCTTGCTCCTCATTTCCATTCTTCTCTTCTGTTTTACCTGGTCTCCTCTACTGTATTCCCTGACTCCTCCATCTCTCACATTTGACTCCTGAATGCCTTTGATGGTTCACTTACTCTCTGCTTTGCTTTTGGAATGAGGGTTCGCACTATGCACCTCCCTTGTCCTCTTCAATTTCTTATGGTATATTCCTTGCCTCAGCATCGTTTAGCAACTCTTCCTTCTAAACTTGTGCTCTTTTCACTGTTCATTCCATCTTGTAGCCTACCATCTGGTGTCCCAACAGTCAACTACAACTTCCCTATTCCTTTTCCTGCCTCCTGCCATGGACTTCCTCCATTACATTTCTCACCTTCGTCGTTGACTTTGTGCCTCCTCTGCTTCAATTCACTTTTCTTGTTTGTCCACATCTATGAACATAGAATCACTAAAACTCTAGGGGTGGCCGGTGACCTCACAACTCAAGAACATCACAGGAAGTGACATCATATTACCTTTGACCCTGAATCCTAGGAAATGATGCCACAAGACCATAATCCCATTGACATCATAATAATTGACATCGCTGAAGCTTGGTGTATACTTCTAAGGGAAAAAAGTATTGCTAATTCACAGGGAGATGCATTGGTCAGGCCCACCGGCACTAATAATTCATAGGGACTATATATTGTATATGAACAAATGCAGACCACAGAGGTGACAGTTCGGTTCGAAAACATTTTTTTAAATGTTTCCACAAAAATGGACCGTGTCACAATTTGAAAAAAATTGAGTTTTTTAATGTGTCTAATTTTTTCAAATTGTTACATTTTATTTGTAATATCAATAGCACACATTCCACTTTTGAATTTATATTTTTCTAACTTGAAAAAAAATCTCCCAGTGGGTCCTGCAGAAAGTAAACAATGTTCATCAGAAAACTGTTTACCTTCTGTGCTTGGTACTGCGTTTACCACCTCTGAGGCCAGGGGTCGCAAGAGGCAAGCCTGGAGTAGATGCTGCCACTCCTAAAAGACATCCATGTCCACATTCAAAGACTTGGGAGACAAGTCCTCATACCATGGAGGAGATCTGGGCATATGTTATATATAGGGTGCACATCCCTGGACTGCCACGCGGCGTACCTTTAACTAGATGTGCAGGGCATTTAGCCGAACAGCGTGTACTATCACAGCAAAAGCAGTGTTCTCAGCGCTGGCATGAACCCACACCTCCAATGAGAAAAGCACATCAAGGAAAGGTGGACCAACTGTTTGAATCCACAAGACTGCTACACACTGTGCAGGCAGCAACCCGGCCTGCGTTTTAAAGTGAGCCCGAGCCTTCTCTGCAAGAAGGTGCAGTGCGATGTCTTAAGGGTGTTCATATGATCTCCCTTTCTCCCCTTCCAAGGGCTGCTTTGAGGAAGAAAGTGCACTTACTGCGTGCACTTGTGTGTGGAGGACAGCCAGTGTGCCCCCTGATTGCCTCTTTGCTTTTGCACCTGCGGGCACAAAAGGCGAAGGTTTCCCTCATTTGCATAAAGTCAAGCCTCCAAGAAAATGAGGGAACACCGGCACCCTGTGAAATCTTGCCGGCATGCATTGAGCACCAGGACGACCTGTATTACAGAAAGGGCTATGGAAGCATCTGTGGCCACCTACCAAAGTGCCCCAATGGCAAAAACAACCAGGAGCGCAGGCCTGTTGCCACCCCCTTGGAACATTTGATAATACTGCTCCTTGAGTGATGCCTCCTGTGCTCCAGTTTCCTTTCATACACATTATGGGCAGTTGGATCACTCATTTTTGTTTTTTTGATCAAACAAGATCTTTATTGTTATCGTAGGCCATACAACTCATCCACTGCCTACATCCCGTCGGGCCGGCAGGGCCAAAGTACCAGTGCTAGGTGGTATGTGGGGGGAGGTAGAATACACAGCAAGCCGCCTACAACCCCATGAGGGGCCGGCCGCGTCAGGGGGGCAGCGGTGACAACACAAAGTGACTTAGATCTCGTTTTTTGTTATTTTTTCCTTTTAAATTTATAGAACTGAGAAAGAACTAGGGAAGGGAAACCAGTATCATCGAAGTGTGTGCTAGGGGATGTGCGTCGTGACAGACCGTGTTAGAATACGCAGCAGGATGGGCAGTTGGATCACTCATGACATGTAAAGGGACAGCATGGTCAAAGACATGTCTTGCCCAGGCCACCTGGTGCAACATCCATGCCTCCCATGTCAATGTGGAGAAAAGGTAGAAGAGAAACAGCAGCGACGACGCCTCTTTTTGTGGCTTTGAAAGAAGCTTGCGTTGATTCATGGTGCCAAGAAACCACAGCAGTAGCTCAGAGCAGCTTGTCCATGCTTGCTCGACAGAAAAGTGTATATTTGACGCAACACACATGCCTGCGACTCGCTCTGACACCTTCCTCCGCCGCCGTGCTACATAGTAATGCCATGCTTGGGCTGGCACATGGCTCCCAGAGCCACCCTAGCATATAGTGTGTCTGTATAGTCTTCCCCAACTGCAGGCATTGCTGAGAACGTTAGGTCCTATAAACGAGTGTGTCTTCGAGACAGACACAAACTAAGGATCTCAGATGATCCCTTTTCTGGTCATGAGAATTAATTTTTCGAAAAGTACATTGTTGCAGTTGTAGTCTTTCTTCAGTTCAGTTGAACTAATTGGATTTACACAGGTGAAAACAATAAGAAAAATGAAAGCCCGGTGCTCAGAAAGGTGTGCACCTCCTACATGGAACCATCTGGTAACTCTGGGGCATATGTATCAAATACCGTTATTGCGATTCTCAAATAGCGATTTTTAGGGAATCGCTATTTGAGAATCACAAAACGGGATGTAATAAAAAATGTGCAAATATTTTGCGATTCCTTGGCATTCCTTAATTGCGATTAGCAAATTGCGAATTGCAATTAAGGAATACCTTCCCATTCATTCCTATGGGCTAGGAGGCCCATAGGAATGAATGGGAAGACATTCTCAATTTGCGATTCGCAATTAGAGAATCACAAAATGAGAATGCAATTTCAAGGGTGCCAGGGTGTCAAAAGGACACCCTGTTGCACCCCTGAAATATGTATGTGTGCACATGTGGCGCACATACATGCCTTATGTATGTGCCCCACATGGCACTTTGAAAAATGCAAAAAAGTGAATTTTTCAAAGAAATCGCAAATTACCACCAACTTGAAGTTGGTGGTACTTTGCGATTCCTTAAGGCCAAATCGCACTTTTTCTGTGCTTCATACATTGCATTTAAGGAATCGCAATTTACGATTCCTTAAATGCAATCGCAAAATAGAGAATCGCAAATTTTGCGATTCTCTATTTTGCAATGCCCTTTTGAGATGATACATCCCAAAAGGCCTTTTCCCGTTTGCAAACGGGCCAATTCTGAGAATCGGTCCGTTTGTGAACGGGAAAAGGGCTTGATACATATGCCCCTCTATGAGTCCAAGATTACTCAAGTTACTGGTACTCACTGTTTCCGGTCTTGGGTGGTAATGACTGCAAGTGCTAAAATGCGCTGATGTGCTAAATAAAAGACTAGGGCTGGAAACAAGGTGCCTTTGTGACATGGCAACATTTGTAAATCCCTTGAATGCAATCTTTCATTATTGAAGCTGGTCAGACATGTAAAGCGTTTTGAAATCTGTAAAATTCTATTCTTTTTGTAACCTATTGAATTTTGTGCTCTTGTTGCAAAACACACATTTAGAAAGAAAGGGGTTGAGGCGTGGCCTGGAGCACATGGAGTAGTATGCCGTTTCCTGTGCTCTGGCTGGTCACCAGAAATCCTCTAGCAATCTTGATTTAAAAACCCCAAATTTTACCAAAACTAGAGCAAATATTTCTGAAAAGACCTGTTGACGTCCTACAAATAGGGCTTTGGGAAGAGCAGACCGGAGAGAGTTCTGTCTCCCGGGGGGTATTGGGAAAAAGCAGGCGCAGTCTACTCGTCTGGGCTTGTTGATCTAAATCTGGTAAAAGATGTAGCCCAAGGGTTATATATGGCACCCACCATTTTATTCATAGCTGTGCAGCAGCTTTTCTTGTACCAACCTTTTCCTGGTGCGGGGCATATTGTCTCCGCAGAGGTGTAGCGTATTTGTTACCTGGGAGTGGTTAGCCAGTGGTCAGCATGGAAGATGAACAGGCCTGTGAAGTGCTGCGCCTCCTGTCAGAGGCCGAGCGCTTAGATCTGCTGGTGGCTGAGGGCATGGCCGCGCAACTGGTGTGCCCAACTCGGAGCGCTTCCAGCAGGGTGGTGGCTGTTGTTCGGGCATGCTCGCCACCTCGTGGCCTGGTATCAGCTCAGGTAAGTGCGAGAGGCCACACGCAGGCCCGCGGTGCAGCTTCAATGCCAACAGGAGGGAGCGGCAAGGTGAGGGAGGGGCCGTGGGAGATAAGTGGCACTCAAACTGAAAAGCAGGGGTGGGGGAAGCCTCTCAAAGGCAGTGATTAGGGTCTCTGTGAAGACGCCTCGGGGATGTCAATTGCACGCAGTGGGAGTGGAGAGCCTGGATGGCAAAGGGGGGAGCCTCAGAGAGCAGTCAGGGCAATTGGGAGGCATTGATTTGGTGATGGGACAAGCCTCAGAAGGAGCTGAGGACCTAGAGTTGCCCATAGGAGGCAACAGTTGGTGGGACACGGGTTTGAGTTGGGATCTTCCACAAATGAGGCAGCTGGAGAGTGGGTTGGGGCGAGCCCAGATATATTTGGAGCTTGGGAGAGTGGGGATGACAGCAGAGCAGGGTCTCCCAGTCGTGGATCAAAAGTAGGAGAGGATGGAAGGGAACGGGTTAATGAGTCAAGGTTTTGGGGGACTACCGCAGTTGGCCCAAAAAATGTACCAGATGATTTGTGGGCAGGTGGGCATAGCTCCGGAGGGGCAGGTAGCCGAAGGAGACGCCACGCAAGTGATACAACGCGGACCCAGCAACATATGGCATAAATAGGTCTAGGGAAGCCTCGCCATGGTGGACGCATGTGCAGAGGGTAACATCGTTGGAGAGGGATCAGAATGGGGCCTGACAGCCTCCATCGGTGGAATGCTTGAGTGGGTTTGGTACGGCGGTGTGCCCCTATTGTTGCATCGCAAGAGTCAGAAGGTGTGGCTTCCACAACAAGTGCTTCCTAGGGGCATTCCAGGCTTGGATTCCACCTTAAAGAATAAACTGATTAATACCTATAGAAGAGGTCGCACTATCAGGGACATTGTTAGTCCTAGTTATTTACCTCCAGGGAAGGGCAAAGGCAGACAGAATTGGTTACCTCCACAACCGAAGGGTTTCTTTACTTGCACCACATGTACTGTGTTCCAATATGGTATGAACAGAACTACCACCTTTTACAACTTCAAGATTAATGCATTCATTAACTGTAGGATGACATTTGTTCTATATGCCATAATCTGTACTTGTGGCAAGGTATACATTGGAATTACCACCAGGAAAATAAGATTCAGAATAACAGAACATATCACGGCCAGTAATAACAGAGACACATCGTACCCCTTGTCTTTCCATATATGTGATACGGAGATCAATAGCCCTTTTAGGTTGCATGTGATAGATGTTATAACAGTTAATGCCCATGGTGGGGACATTGTCGCACTACGTCAATGTGAAGCAAGATGGATTTCACGCTTACGGACAGTAGAGTCCGGTTTGAATAAGGAACATGAATTGCACTACTTCCTTTGATCTTGAAACAATTTGCCATTATCTCCACGTATTGGTGACTTTAGAACGATACTGAATGTCTAGTGTATTCTAAGTCTGCTATTAGTAGATCATAGTCTAGTAACTTATGTAGTCTTTTCTGGCTATGTTTGGTTGCACGCTGTTGTGATGCATTTTGAATTTACTAGGTGTACACTGTAGTGGTTATACATTATTCTCGGATTGTCAACTGGACACAATCTCAATATACATTTCGAGTATCATTATACATAGACGTGGCTAAACAGTTATTCCAATGGCTTGTTATCAGGAGATTTCTAGTTTTGTAACATACGCTTTTTTCTGCTTGCTAACTGGGCATAATCTCAACATGCATTTCGAGCATCATCATACATAGAAGTGGATATACAGTTCTCTTTATGGCTTGTTTACTGGAGATTTTGTAACATCTGGTGTTGGGACTCGTTGTTTTTACTGTTCCTGAATGGCATTTTCTATGATTTAATATGACCGACGCGTATTCTGGAGTCTTAGTGCTATTTTGTGAACGGCGGCTCACCACTATAGGATGGATGAAGCAAGTTTCTGTATAGCGTCGATTTACTTCCTTTGCATTCTAAATTAAAATGTATTTTTGACAGCTGGAAAGAATACTGGATGATATAAGCCTTCTGTAATAGCTTGGGGACATAAGGAAGACCTTGTGTTGATGGTGAAGTCCTGCAGGATACAGGGGCCAGATGTGTTTGCTTTTTTCGAAAGGTATTTGATCCACTTTAAGATGACCGACGCGTTTTTTAACGTTTAAGATCCGTGTCTTAAGTAATCACAGATGTGCTTAAGTTGGTTGTTTTTTGGGTACTATTCAAATGGCACGGCAACTTCTCACAATCTTTTTGCCATCCAAGTGCACACTCCACAGAAGGTTTAAAGATAACCCGCGTGGAATACATGTAGGTAAGTGAGGGACATTTTGTTGGTAATGGAAAGGTGGAGATTGGAATAGCATCATGTTGTTTAAACGGTTCTGTCACATCGAACATGTGCAACTTTCCGTTTTAAATTTTAATGGTGAGCTTTGAGAAAGCACAACCAGAGATTACGCCTGCAACTTTTGCTAAATTTAGATTTTGAGGGAAAGGAGCTACTTAATTAATGGCACAATGGTCTGCACTAATATTTGTCACAGTGTCTGGTAACTAGTGGTGTTTACAATATACTTATGCCCTAAAATAAGCACACAACATGTACCTTACTGCCCCACTGCATATCTTAGCACCTACACTTCAAGAATTCATCTGGAATAGTGTCACAATTGATGAATGTTCCTCTGTACAATTTAAAGCTTTTAGTCTTTGTGTACTGCGGTAGTGGGTGAAGTGAGGTTTTGCAATAGACCACATATCCTCACTGAATACACAAGCCTTTCCTCTAATTACCGGACAGTAAATCAAAATGAGGAAGAATACTTTGTAGATTTCAAGGACCTAGAACAAGATTGACATTCTTTTGGTGAGCATGGCTACTCCTGTAAGACTTTTGGGTCTTTTCCTCTACATGCAGAATATGAGATGTAGTTTTGGTGAAAGAGGAAACTAGTCCATATTGTATAATGTGGGGAAATAGTCAAGTGGATCTACTTTTTGGATGCAGCAGTCATTTCTTCTTTAAGAATGAATTCCTAAATCCCCCACTCAATTGAGGTGGGAACTGAAATTGGGGCGACAACTTTCCCCAGGGGAGTGGCAAGACATTTATTATAGGGGGAGATACACAACGTCCAATGCATGCAGTACAGAGACAGCGATGAAAATCATTACATACTGATATTTAACCCCAGTTTGCCTACACAAAGGGAACCCAGAAAGAGGAGATAGATGCTGGAGGTGCAGCAACTCCCCTGGGATACTAGTACACATCCTCTGGGATTCAATTCTGGGAGGAGGAGGAGGAGCCTAGCGCCCAACCATGATGGACGCGTAGGCACAGGGTTCCCGGGGTCCACGCAGCCTCCCACGATTATCCTGGATTTCATCCTGATATTTTGAAGGAATACTACGGGCAAACCTACGCTGAGGATACTCCTGTTCTCAGAACTCAAATCGGACTTTGGGAACTTTACTTCTTCGGTCTTTGGGAAAGAGGCCTGCTCTGCGGCGCTGCCCCGGACTCGGGTTGGCATCTTCCCCGTGTCCCAATTGAACAACAACGGATCCGGAGCCTCGGGCTGACCCGTGCCCCCCGGGTTTCACTTTCGCTTTTGACTCTCCTCAGTGACGTGAGGGCGGGCGCCTGCGGAGGCTCCACATCTGAGCTGCTCGGAGGCCGGCGGGTGATATCGGTAGCGGGAGCTGTCTACCACTGATTGCGGTGTGCCCCCTCCAGGGAACCACTACAACACACGGGCATCCAAGAGTTGGTTTCCCCCGCCGTGTAATGGCGGCCCGACTAGACGGGGACAAACTAAGGCCCAAGGCTACCCGGAGAGGTGGCTATGTGCAGACGAATAATATGGATCGGTATGCCCATCAGATGGGGTCTCCTGGTCCGCGTGGGCTCGCAGAGGTGGCTCGAGAGGGACCGTCATCCTCGGCGGAACTGACACTCAACGATGTCATGGGTGCCATCGACGCCATGAAGGAGTCGGTTGGCCAGCGGTTTGACTCTCTGGCCCACAAGCTGGACACTGTGTCAATCGATGTTAACCTACTCAGAGCGGATCTTTTGAAAACCAGCGACAGGGTCAATTCACTTGCTCTCACGACTTCAGGCCTTACGAAAGATGTTACTGACCTGCAGACGGAGCTTCACAGTCTGAGGGCCCTCGCCGACCTTTCGGTCAAGCGGCTGGAGGATTTTGAAGGCCGGGCACGGCGAAATAACATGCGCATTGTAGGTGTGCCGGAGAGGTCGGAGGATGGGTCAGTGGATCTTTTTGTGGAGGAATTGATCCTGAACCACCTCGTGCCAAAGGGCCTCAGTAAATACTTCATGGTGGAGCAGGCCCACAGAGTTCCGGGGGGTCGGCCGAAGCCGGGGGCCCCACCGCGACCCATCATCGCCAGGATCTTTAACTTTAGGGACCGCGACGCCATCCTGCAGACCTCCCGTGTAAATGGCCCGCTGAAGTATGAGAACGTGGACGTTAGCTTTTATCCTGACTTTACTCAGGCGGTCCAAAAACAGCGCCTGGGGTTTCTGACTGTGAAACGGCGATTAAGAGACATGGGACTGAAGTATGCCATGCTTTTCCCGGCTAAGCTTCGTGTTGAACTGGAGGACCGGTCCCACTTTTTCGACCGGCCTGATGCGGTGGAGGAATGGCTTGATACATTGCATCGTCGACGCGGGGGAGAGGAGCGGACCGAGGACGACGGAGGTGGCTCGGCGGAGCACCCGTGAACTACTGAACTATGGTTCCTGGCTAATCGTGTGTTGACCTCAGACTTTGGTCAGGGGTGACCTAGTACATGGGACTGCATTGCCCTTCCTTTTGTGTCGGGGGGCTGCGGGGTATCTGGTGAGACTCTTCCTCCTCTAGGGGGGTTTTCTTTCTTTTCGTAGACTAGGTTTATGTCGGGGCGACAGGCACACTGCGAGTTGGGGTGGCTAGATGTTCTAATGCAGGGGTGCAGGGTGGGGGGGTGTGTCACGGGAGTTGGGGGGGGTGGTGGTGGGGGAGTTGTTGTTGTTTCAGGTTTGTTTTATACCAGGTGATCGATGTTCTGTTTTTTGCTCTCGTAGCGGGTGGGATGATCGTTGTGGTTGTGATGGGGGGTAGGGGATTGCGTATCTTAACATGGAATGTCAATGGTTTGGGGGACCGTGTGAAGCGAGGGGTGGTGCTACAATATCTGAAGCGTCTCTCTCCTGATGTCGTCTTCCTACAAGAGACGCATTTGGTGGGCAACTCCTGTCAGGCATTGAATAGACGGGGCTACCGTTTGGTGGCCCATTCCGGCTTTACCACTGGATCCAGAGGGGTAGGCATTCTGGTCCGAGCCTCTCTCCCACTGGAAATTGATGAGGTGAAGCACGATGACCGGGGGCGTTACGTAGTGCTGGTCGGCCGGTGGGAGGGTAAGACTTTGTGTTTGGTTTCAGTTTACGTCCCCCCTGGGTTGCAGACTACCACCTTTGCGGATCTGGGAGGTCTATTGCTCGGGCTCCCTGAGGGCCTGTTGCTGGTTGGTGGGGATTTCAACTCTGTTGTGTCTGGTAGAGAGGATCGACACCCGCCCAGAGACCTCCCTGGGGCGCATTCTTGGTTAGGTGGCTTTATTGACACTATGGGACTGGTTGACTGTTGGAGAGCGATGCACCCGGGGCTGGCTCAGTTTACGTTTCACTCTGGGGCCCACGGCTCCCTATCTAGATTGGACTATGTGCTGATGCCGGCCGCCCAAGCCCCAATGATTGGGGAAGTTAAACATCTTGCTCGTGGAATCTCGGATCATTCCCCGGTGCTGCTCCACTTGGATATTGCCTTGGGGGCTGGGGGGAGGGTGGCACCGATTAACCCCTGGTATCTCCGTGACCCCACAGTTCGTGCCCAATTGGTGAAGTCTCTGGACCGGTTTTTCGCGGAAAACCAGGGTTCCGTCTCGTCAGCTTTGACATTGTGGGAGGCCTTTAAGGTGGTGATCCGTGGGCAGGCCCTATCCCTGATCTCCCTTGCTAAAAAGCGTAAAAACGAAGAGGTGGTGCACCTGGAGTCTGACATAACTAGTATGGAAGGGGATCTTGGGCGGGGAGTCACGAGGGAGAAACTTCACGCCCTTAGCCTTAAGCAGTCGGACTATAGGGCGCTGGTTACGAATGCTGCCAAGCTCACTAGTCGGGAACAGCAGGGGCGCTTGTATGATGTGGGTGACAAGGCTGGAAAATTGATTGCGTGGCTGGAAAAGAGCGAAAGAGTGAATCGTGTGGTTCCGGTGATTGTGCGTGCTGACGGTGTGAGTGTCACAGATCCCGGAGAGATAGTGAATTGTTTTGCAGATCATCTGCGCGACGTCTATACGTCGGTCTCGGATAGGCCGGAGGATGACTCTCGTCAATTGTTACGAGATATTACATTGCCATGCCTCTCTGTCTCCGACAGAGACTTGATAGATGCGGCATTGACGAATGATGAGATAGCACTGGCAATTCGCGCGTTCCGCTCCGGAAAGGCCTTGGGCCCAAATGGTCTGCCGATCGAGCTGTACAAGCTTCGTCCTGAGAAGCTGGCGCCTCATCTCCGTGAGATGTTTAATGCGTCGCTTGAGGTCGGCTCCCTTTCGCTGGACCAACGGCTTGCAACTATTGTGGTTCTCCATAAAGAGGGTAAGCCGCGAGACGGTTGTGCATCTTATAGGCCTATTTCACTCCTAAATGCCGAACCAAAGATTCTTGCGAAGGTCCTGGCAAATAGACTGATTACTGTAATTGGCGACCTGGTTCATCCGGATCAATCTGGTTTTATTCCGCATCGCAACACCGCGTTGAACCTGCGGCGCCTACATGGAGTTCTCGCAAGAGTCGATTGTATCCAGGAGCCCACCATTTTGGCGTCCTTGGACGCCACGATGGCGTTCGATACGCTGGAATGGTCGTATCTTTGGGCGGCACTAGCCAAGTTTGGTTTTGGACCCGGATTCATTAAATGGGTTAAACTGTTGTATGTGGAGCCGCTGGCGCAGGTGGTGGTGAATGGTAGGGTGTCTGCCCCCTTTGTGCTCGGGAGGGGTACCCGCCAGGGTTGCCCCCTGTCCCCGCTTCTTTTTGCTCTTGCGTTGGAACCCCTGGCGGCGTGGCTGCGGTGGGAGCCCTCTATGGCGGGTATCCGGTGGACTCCGACGTTTGAGGACCGTGTGTCACTATACGCTGATGACATTTTGCTCTACCTCACCTCGCCGCGGAAATCATTGATAGTGTTGTTCGATGTTTTGACCTCTTTCGGCCGCAATTCTGGGCTTGTTATTAATTGGGCCAAGTCCTGTGTATATGTGTTGGTTGGCGACCCCCCTCCTCTCCCTCGCGGCTGTCCGATTCAAATCTCTCAGTCTGGATTTAAATATTTAGGCATTCACGTCTCCTTGAGTTCAGCAGTTCGTTACTCTCTGAACCTGCTGCCACCGCTTCAGCGGCTTCGGGCTGACGTAGTTCGTTGGCGGAGGCTTCCGTTATCGCCGCTGGGCAGGGCGGCCTTATTTAAAATGATGTCTCTGCCACGTTTTTTGTACGCCCTACAGAATACGCTGGACGTGGTGCCTACACGGTATTTTCGGGAGGTGGAAAGCCTGCAGCGACAGCTGGTGTGGGATGGGAGACCACGTATCGCTCTTGCTAAGCTGACTCTTCCATGGTACGATGGTGGCATAGCTCTTCCTGATATCAGAAGGTATTATTGGGCATCCCAGCTGGTGGCAGTGAACCATGGGACGTATGGCCCAGCTTTGAACCCCGCGTATGAGATGGATAAGCTACTGTTGCCGGGCGGGGATTTCAATCGAATGCTTTACTCCAAGAAGGGACGCACTAAACTTACGGGCCCCACGAACAATGCTGTACGCGCGTGGCACGGCGCCACGGCTGCTACGGGCTGGAAGGGCCGCCTGACTCGTGCGACTCCGCTGTATGCTTCTGAAGAGTTGGGCGGGCTGTGGCGCACTAAGGGATTTGAGAAGTGGGACACTATCGGTATTAGCCGAGTGGGGGATCTGTGGGCGAAGGGCGCCTTTAAAACGTTCGATGTCCTTCGGACCGAATATAGCCTGAGCGATAGGGAATTCTTTCGTTACGCGCAGGTCCGCCACGCCCTGCTTTCTGCCTTTCCGACCCCGGCTGATATTCCTGAGGCCTCCCCCTTGGAAGATCGTATACTTGATGGTTACTTGCCAGACAGCACCATTTCCCTGATCTATAAAAAATTGATTAATACCCGCGCGGACCTCCTCACCCGCCTGCGAGAGGTATGGGTCGCTGATGGCCTAGAATTGGACGACGAGGACTGGGTTGCGGCTATAGCCTCGCCGAGGGAAATGGCCATACCCGCTCGCCTTAGATTTGTGCAGTTAAAGATACTACACAGGGTCTATGTTACCGGTCCCCGTTTGCTTCGCTTGGGCTACTCGAGTGATGGTTTATTTAGGCGTGGCTGTGGCCTGCTTGGTACCTTTCTGCATATTTTGTGGGAGTGTCCAGTGGTTGTCCAGTTCTGGACTAGGTTGCATGCAGTGATGGAGGAGGTCACTGGTGTGGCTTTACTCCCGGAGGCGCGGCGCTGTGTGTTGAATGTGTGGGAACCGACTGACTGTAACGCGGCCCAGGAGCGCTGGGTGACTCTGGGCAATATGATAGCCAAAAGGGACATTGCGCAGCTGTGGGGCTCGGATAGGTCTTCTACGGTGTCAAAATGGAGAGAAAAAATGGATTGGTGCATGTTCCGGGAGAAAACCGTGTATGTTGCTAGAGGCAAACCCAAAAAATGGAATAAGATGTGGGGGCCGTGGAATTCCTACCGCGGAGATATATGCACGCCCCCCCTGGTGATCGCCTCCGATGTAGCTATGTCCCCTTAGCTCGGATGTTCCTGTTCCTTCCTGGAATTGGTACTTGGGTTTTTCCCTGCCCCCCCTCCTGCCTCGCCTAATACTAGCTTCTGCCTATAGTGCCGCTGAGTGGCGGCTGCCCCCCCCCCATGTTAGAGCAAGTTCCTGCTTATGTAGTTTTCATGCCTGGTTTTAGTTTAGTTTTGTTGTTTCTTTTTCATAAAACGTTAATTCAAAACCTTCTTGTTGGATGGAGTCTAGTTGTGGGCCTGTTGGCCGCCCTCCCGTGTAGGTTGCTCATTTGTTGGCTGTACTGTGTTTTCTTTTTGCATACTAGCGGCCGGCCTCGGAGGTTGTAGGTCCGTGACTGTATATAACTGCTGTGTCAATAAAGGTTTTAAAAAAAAAAAAAAAAAAAAAAATTCTGGGAGGAGATCGTGTTAAAGATGGATGCACATTTCAACACTCAGCTCCCTAGATTCCCTTCATATGTAGTACTGGGCCTCCCTAACCCGCTGCCCCACCCACTTAAATCCAAGAGGGGCAGACATATTACATTGGCTTTAAGGGCGGTGCATCAATCAATAATAGCCCTTCGGGGTACAGACAGGGTCCTGTCTCTGGCATTTTCTGGGGATGGAAAGACTTTCATCGACACTTAAGTCACAAGGGGACACATTTTGGGAGACTTGGCAACCATTCTTAACACTTCTCTCTCAGGAATTCACTGAGCTCACCTGCCCCAGATATCTAAAATATCTGCGCACCCCCATAATTCCGTTGCGATGGATCTCGGAAGGTCTACAGGTTGTGAACCCATGGTGCCAAATTAGTTTAACAGGCACCTGGGGCGGGAGGGTGAGGGAGGGGGGTTTCAGGGGAAGTTCCTTGTTATAAGTTGCATAGATAGCTGACTATGGCTCAATATTGATGCCACGCCAGCAGATGAATAGCTTTCGTCCTATGCTTAATTTTGCAACAATAAAAACAAGTTAAACATAAGAATTACTTCTTATTGCTTATCTGTAGGAGAGTAGGATCTGCACTTATGTTGCCCCCACTTTTTTTCTGATGTATACACTGGTTTCTGGATATAGTCAGGCTGGGCCCTTGCTAATCAGGGCCCCAGTCTCTCTGTTCTCTCTAAACAACTTTGAGTGCATACTAGATGCACTAGTGATTGGATACTGTGGTACCTTATGAGCCCCTAGTATATGATACCCTAGGTACCAAGGGCATAGGTACTTCACAGGCCTACCAGGGGCTGAAGCATGTATTATGCCACCCCTGGGAAGCAGACTAAATCTGACACCACAGGCCTGCTACTGCAGCCTGGATGAGGTAGTGTTAGCACTCCTCACAGAGGTATAGATTCCTATATCTCACCATACACACACATATAAACCTATCAGCCACCCCTATGGCAGGCCCTATCAATCCTGAGGGCAGGGTGCTTGGTTTACAATGTGAGGGGGTGCCTCTGCCTGAGCAGGGCCCCTCTGCAGCTGGCAGGGTCTATTCCTTGTGGCTGTTTGTGGATGTGGTTAAACCATATACTCTTAAGGGCATTATAACCTCCCGGTTAATGCTAACTTTGGAATGACTGCTTCAAAACATGTTGTGTTTGGTGTCAAACAACTTGGAATCATACCCCCACACCAGTAACTGGTGTGGGAGTATGATCCCACCCTTCTAGAGGGAACAACATGTACCTACTGTGGTAACACGGTAGAAATCTGAAAGAGCCCTGGCATCACAAAATGGATGCCACCAGCACAGACACTGGGCTGCCCTCCTGCTGCTGACTGAAACTCGCAGTGGAGGAGGCCCAACAATAGGCATCCTGTCACAGGGAGGTGTCACTACCTTCCAGACAGGATTTAGTGTATTGGTGCTGGGTGGGTGCACTTCTAGAGTGCTTTGAAGTCCTGGACTGGGAGAGCAGTAGGCTCCTCTGTGCATATGCCAGCTCAAACCGGTTCAGGGGCTACCTGTCCCTGCTCTGGCGCGAAACTGGACAAAGGGAAGTGGGTGTAACCACCCCCTACCCTGACCCTCACAGAGGAGTGGTCCTAGAACTAGTCCCTCCGATCTTCAGTATAAGATAGGAAACCTTGTCATTGCAAAGTAGATAACCCTGGACAACGCTCTACAAAGAAGAATCCTGGCCCTTCGACGTTCCACTACCTTTGGAAGACAGAAGAATCTCCCTTGGAGTCAAGGAGTGACTCCCCTGCTTGGCAGGCACCAGAAACTCTAATCAACGGTCGCAACCTTTCCCGCTCCCGCCGGAGTCCGAAGTCCCTGCAGCCCCAGAAGTGGATTTCCTGATTTCTCGATGGCCATTGTGAGTCCCCAGCAGAGCTGAGGCGAGTGGACCCCACGAGTGACGAGGAACAGCAATACCCGGGTACGATGCACTATTGTCAAGTGCAACCCCTTCACGACGTTCTACAAACTTGCGCATTGGACCACTTGTGGCCCAAGCCTCCAGCAGGTTTTGCAGTGAAAATCAGAGGCCTACCCCATCCCGAGTGACCGTGGGCTCCTGTGAAGTATTTCCTCAAGAGGCATCTTCGCGATCCCTTGCCTGTTGGCTTGTGGGTCCCCCGAAAACTTTATCAACTCAAAGGGCTCCCCTGGTTGCTCCAGGCCTGCCGTCACTCTCTCTCACTGGGTGAGTCCCTCAGACCTTGCTGGTCTGCACCATCGACTTTCTTCACTCTACACGAGACTTGCTGTTGCCAAGGCTTGTTTGTTCCAATCCGGTTACCGACACCGCAGTCTGCTGCAGACGTCATGGAACACTCCGAATCCAGCTGCTGGTCATCGTCGATCCTTCTTGGACCTCACGAGCGAAGAATCAAAACACCCTTGATCACCTGAGATCACCCGACATCCGTGGGCATCCATCGTCCTGGCCCCGGGTCACTGGCAAGTGACTGTGAACATTGTCTCTGCAATTTTCAGGTCATCTGCATCTCAAATACAGTCTTGGATTCCACCGGACACTTCTTCAGTCGCCGCAAGCAGCAAGTCTTCTTTGGTCTCCATAGAAAACAGCGACGCGACCCGACACCAAAAGACACCTATGCACCCAGCTTCCCTGGGTGAGGTAACTCATGCACTCCGGTGCCCTAGTGTGTGTTGGCCCCCAAATTACTTACCTTGTAAGTGGCTTGCTTGTAGACTTCCTCGAAGTACCCTAAAACTTTAAAAATCAAACCGCGACTTGCTCCATTGTAATCAATAGGGAACCCGTGGCTGTGTTCACACACTGCATGCGTCTCCCGTGGGTCTGTTACTTACCTGCTTTCACTGCAGTAGTGAAGCCCCAGCGATTCTAGAGGCCCTAGGCCTTGTCATTCTGCAAGTCGACTTTCCTAAACCTCTTTTTTAGTATATGGTCTGGTACGCCCCTAGGGCCCCAGCAATATTTGTGCTTAACTTATTGTGAAACGTTGATATTTGAATGTGTTCCTGGCTTCTAATTTCGTCAAGAGATTAGTAGAGTGTGTCTAGAAATAAATACATATATATTTGATATGCATACCTGTGTGGTGTCCTTTCATTTGGTAATTCAAGAGATTATAAGGTAAAACAAGCTGCTTTACATTCCTCTGAGACTTAGCCTGAAGGCTGCTCTCCACAGCTACCACTAGGATAGCTTTCTTTAATAGGTTGTCTTAAACCTATCTACCATAAGAGTCGAATTGGACTGGTGAGAGGTGGCCACTATAACTAGTGACCAGCAAATGCCAGGCCAACTTCTCACATTATCTAAGTCAATATACTACTTACTTATGCCACTTGCTTAAATCTGACTAAATAAGAATAGTCTACACCAGGTTAATGTCCACATTTACTATGGGTGCCAATGTATATAGTCTAGCACTCTATCCTGTTCAACAAACATTTCACAAATTGTATCATTTCTCGAGACATAGCTGGACTTTCCTGCATGTACTTCTATGCTAGCTTGATCTGTTTTTATCAGTTAAGGTCCCTGTTGGTGCGATTTGTGGGATGGAGTGTTTTATGCTGTAGGAAACTCAGAGCAAAGGAAAGCTCAAAAGAGGAGTATGAGCTGGCCAAGCGTCCACAGGTACCCATCACCACTGAAAATTGGACGGCGGTATTCCTTATATACGCCAGCGTTTACTGTGAGAAATATCCAGAGAGAAGTGTAGTGCTACTCAAATATATGCATGTTGGACGCAAAGCACAAATCTCTTTTGGCGTTAATGCCTGGGCTCAGTATGATGAAGAGGTTAGGGCTCACATGGAATGGGACCCCGAGGTGAGATGGGGGGAGTTGTGGCAATAAATCATGGGTCCAGCCAAATTTGGGAAGACAATATACACAGCAAGTGGTTTGCCTATTGTTTACCGCCTCTTTCAAGCCCGTCCACCCGGGGAGGGGTGGGTACTTTTAGCAAAAACCAAGGAGGGACACGAGGCATGCTAGGATTTCAACAAGGGCCTGTGAACATGGTGGTGTTGTAGATTTAAACATGAATGCTCTAAGTGCTCAGGGACAATCCCCTTGTTAATTGTTACTGGAAAGCCGGAGGTGCACCGGAATCTCAGCAGGAAAGTCAGACTTAAGGGTGAGCGGGCACGTCCAACACACGGAGCTATGAAGGGGAGAGGGGCACAGAGACCTCAAGGGAAAGGCTCTTATGCCAGTTAAATTAGATAGGCTCACATTTTGGTTTACATCTTACCCGAAAAAAGAGGATGCCCGTACCTTACAGAAAGGTTTCATATTAGGTTTTAGGTTGGGGTACACAGGACCACGAATGAAGCGTTGGGCAGATAACCTGAAATCAATTAAAACTCATCCCCAGGTAGTGTGTGACAAGCTGCAATAGGAGGTGCATGGAGGGAGGGTGGCCGGTCTATTTGACACATAGCCACTTGAGAACTTGATGTTTACCCTGAAACGGGAGGTGCCCAAAAAAGAGGCGGGGCAGCTGCAGCTCACTCAACATTTGTCATGGCCGGAGGGCCACTCAGTTAATGACTTCATTAGGGAAGACTTGCCGTCCGTTTCCTACTCATCAGTGGAGGTGGCGATGGCCATGGTTGAACAAGGAGGGTGAGGAGCCTTTATGGCAAAATGTGACATCAAATCAGCATTCCGTTTACGACTTGTACACCAGAGGATTTCCCACTACTTGGTATACAATTTGATGTGGCTTGGTATGTGCATAAAGCTCTTCCCATGGAGTGAACAATTTTGTGCACCTTAGTTGAGCACTTCAGCACTTTCCTGCAATGGCTCTTTGTGCAAGGGACAGGTCACAAGAACGTGGCGCACAATGACTTTTTCATAGTTATGGACTCCGGTTCCACAGACTGTCAGCATTTGCTTGTTAGTTTCCAGCAGCTCATGGAGGACGTGGTGGTCCCTTTGGCCCCTGAAAAAACAGTGACCACTAAAGAACAAATTTTGAAAGTGACTACCATCTAATTTCTTGGCATTGCGTTGGACTCAGTGGCAATGATAGTGTGCCTTTCACAGGACACGAAGGTAGGAATGCAAGTGCTTTTGGACATGATGTTGGCAAAAGAAAAGGTCACGGTCAGGGAGATCCAAGTACTCTTGGTGCACCTTGATTTTGTATGCTGGGTGCTGTGGACAGGTGGGACATTTTGCAGCAGACTAGGCTTAGCTCTGTCGGGGCTGTCCCTCCCACACCATCATATTAGGTTGTCTGCTGGGGTTAGTGCTGATCTGCTTTTTGGAGAAGCTTGTTGGACTCATTCAATGGCATTCCAATTCAGACACTGCAGGAAGCTGATTGGGATGTGCAGATTTTTTCTGAAGCCGGCTGAAGCCGGCTGAAATGCCAGAAACCGGTCCTAGGAAGCTTGTTTCCGGTCCAGGGAAGGCATGGCTTGGCAGTTCGGGCTGGACTGTTCCCATGAGGCACAGGGTCAGACTGATTTGCATATGGCCATGTCTGAACTGGGGTGGCAGAGTGGGCTAAAGAAAGGTGATGGATCAATCCCAGATCTGTTGACTGGGTGTGAGTGTTTGATTGGTTCTGATGCTCCGTCCATCACCACCCCCTTTTGTACCGCTTTGTTCGCCATAAGTTGGCAGGGTATGCTCAGACGTGAGTCCCTTGCTCACTTTGCCACTGGATTCAAGCAAGCCTGGCTGAAGACGGCTGAAATGCCAGAAACCGGTCCTAGGAATCTTGTTTCCGGTCCAGGGAAGGCATGGCTTGGCAGTTCGGGCTGGACTGTTCCCATGAGGCACAGGGTCAGACTGATTTGCATATGGCCATGTTTGAACTGGGGTGGCAGAGTGGGCTAAAGAAAGGTGATGGATCAAACCCAGATCTGTTGACTATGTGTGAGTGTTTGATTGGTTCTGATGCTCCGTCCATCACCACCCCCTTTTGTACCGCTTTCTTCGCCATAAGTTGGCAGGGTATGCTCAGACGTGAGTCCCTTGCTCACTTTGCCACTGGATTCAAGCAAGCCTGGCTGAAGACGACTGAAATGCCAGAAACCGGTCCTAGGAAGCTTGTTTCCGGTCCAGGGAAGGCATGGCTTGGCAGTTCGGGCTGGACTGTTCCCATGAGGCACAGGGTCAGACTGATTTGCATATGGCCATGTCTGAACTGGGGTGGCAGAGTGGGCTAAAGAAAGGTGATGGATCAAACCCAGATCTGTTGACTGGGTGTGAGTGTTTGATTGGTTGTGATGCTCCGTCCATCACCACCCCCTTTTGTACCGATTTTTTCAGATGCATCAGATGGCATAGGTTTTGATCTGGCGGCATAGGTTTTGGTTTGTATTGGCAGGGAGGCTGGTGTGCAGAACAGTGTCTGGACTGTTGGAAGAATGCAGGTCGGAGCATTGCATTCTTTGAGTTTTTTCCATTAGTGGTTGCTGTCACACAGTGGGGCGCATGGTTACAACAGAAGAAAGTGCTTTTCAGAGTAGACAATATGGCTGTAGTTTAGGTGCTTAGCAGACAGTCAGCGAGAGACACACAGATCCTTAAGTTGCTGAGGGTGTTTGTGCTGGAATGCTTGTGGTCTGATATTCTGTTTAGAGCCAAACATGTACCGGGTGGACAATGACATTGCAGATGCTTTGTCTAGTTTACAGTGGGAGAGGTTCCATGAACTGACCACGGAGGCGGACAGGGACAGAATTCAGATGCCACCAGTGTTCTGGACAGCCGGAGAGTGAGGATCTGTCAACCAGTAGTGGGGTCCTTGGCGGCCTCCACACTTAAGGCATCTTACCTGGCTTGGGGCAAATTGTTGAGCTCAGGAGCTCATCGACTCCTGAGTGAATGGGAGAGAACAGAGGACGCAGTGCAGTTCATTTTATGGCTAACGATCTCAGGGAAGCTGGCAGACATAGCCTTCATGGGCAAACTATTGTGGGGTTATGCCCCATCAGCGGCTAATTAGGTAAGAGAATGTTAGAGGGCTGGGGTAGGGAGCAGAGTAGAGCGGGACAGACTAGGAAGCCTCTTTCTTGGCAGGTTCTTTGTACAGTGATCCATATGTTGCCAGAGGTTGAGACTGTCATTGGGTCATAGGTTGAAACTGTCTTGTCTTTCACATTAATGTTGTGGATGTTTTTTGGATCCTTTTGGGTATCTGAATTGTTAGGGGTGCAGGGTTTGAAATGGGAGGATGCTAGTTTTAGGCAGGATGGCTGGAAGTACGCCTACTTAAATCTAAGACTGATCAGAGGTTGAGAGGACCTACGGTGCGATTACAGTTTCACAAGGGTGAGGTATGCTCAGTAGTGTGGGATAGAAAACTCAGATGTCAGGCCAGGAGGGTGGAGAGGGTAGTTTTCTCTCATCAACAAGGGGATTGAATGACTTCCTTCCAACTATTGGCAGTTCTGAGAAAAGCTGTGATGAGGCTAGGACTGGTTACTGCTGACTAAGTGTACTCATTCTTTTAGGATCGGGGCAGCAACGGAGGCAGGTGGAGAGGGTGCTCTAGTGAGCGAATTATGGGACTAGGCAGGTGGTTGTCTGATTATTATTGAAGGTATGTTAGAAACAGGGAAGGGGCAAAGCTTGATAACTATGATATGTTTAAACTATATTCTTTTTCGGGTTTGGTTCTGGTCCTTTGGCTGTTAGCTTGTCAGTGTGGATTAGCTGACATTCCTTCATAAAGTGGGCAGATCGGGCAACCGGGAAGAGTGCTTGGGGTAAGAATTTGGGTTTCCACGGAAGTCCTGGAGTTAAACTGTTACGTCATAAGAATAGCAAGTTGAGCACAGGTTAATTAATGCACTGCTAGGCAGGAGGGGAAGTTTAAAGGGAAATGATCAGACAAGTACAATAGGTCATGATGTCAAGGTTTGAAGGGTATGTATATGTGGAGGAAGGGTTAGGGAGGAGGTAGAGAATGTAGGTGATTGAAAGTTTAGCGAGGTTTTAGTTCTGTAAGACCTTAGGCCTAGGATGCCTATGTGATACACACCTGTTTCCATAAGTAGCCTTTTCCACACATACAAGAGTCAGTGGTCTGTCATGTGCCCTATTTCACCCAATTCCTCATAATATGGCACAGAAGTCACCTGAGCTGTAAACAAAACTGACTCCATACTCAAAGCGCTCTGTCCCAACCAAGGCGACCGTCGTCGGCCCAGAGACAAGTCTGAGTGGTACAGGTGAGGTGCCCTGCCTTGTTGGCTGCAGGACCTACATAGAGGTGATGCATCAATATTTAAAAGGAAGGATTTCTCCTTTCAAAAGGGGAATTTTGACAAGTTGCAGTGCAGGTTTTATACTGCAGTAGTCAGGCAACACAGGATAGGCCTGAAGCAATGTTTGCACTGCCACTCGTGGATGGCATAATAGGTGCTGCAGTCTACAAGTGGCATTTAAGTTCCAGGTTCTAAGGGCACTAGCTTCACCACAAGCGACTTATAGGTAAGTTATATGTGCAAATTCTACAATGTTTAAAGGGGAACACAGGTACTTTACTAATGGTTAACAGGGGTAAAGATCACAGACTTCTGAAGCCGGGAAATCAAATAGGGCAAAGATCTGGGAGGACATCACACAAGAGATGGTAATTTCTTATGTGGGGCAAAAGCCAAAATGTCTACTAGAGGTTAACGAGAACTACATAAGACAGTACTAGAGCAAATGAGATGCATCAATCACATGGATACATGATACGTACACATACACAGGCAGACAGATCTATATGCCTACTAGCATTGCTCATAATGCCTCACCATAGAAGCACACAGGTACCAGAAATTAAAAACAACAATGGCACAATATACTACACAGCCAAATTGACATCTGGCACTCCTTTAAATGATTCTACTCCAAACTGTATGAAGATAGGACCACTGCAACAGATGAGTTTGTCGTGTGTTCCCTGTGGAGCCCATTGCCATTTTCCCTGTTAGGCTAACTGTGCATGTTGTAGGCCGCTTTTGCTTTGCACCCGTTACAAAATATCACACATTTTTTGTGCTAGATTGTTATTCTGGAAATATGCTGCACATGTTTTTGTATTTTTCTCTTCTGCTAGGATTCAGTCAGAACATGTCATATAAGGTCAAACAGCACTGTTATTCTCTATGGTCGGACACTAACACCTAGACATAATGGAGAAAACCAGCTGCTGTTTTGCTCACACAATTCTTATCATATAAGCCAAGACTTGTCGTTTTAACAATAGAGGGAAGACATTCTCGCAGAGCAGAGGTCCTGAGTGGAGAGAGCTGCACCAGCTGAGATGTAGAACAGCTACCTATGTATGCCAGGTATGGGGTTCACCACTATTCCCAAAGATCTATAATATATCACTTGGTTTCCATAAAAGGGTAGGCTTAGGCAGATCTGTTAGTCAATATGACAGTGCTTTTCATTGTGTATGGTCTCTTAATCATGCTAATCACATAGTTGGCTTGCATATGCTTTCTAAGTGGAGTTACTGCATAACAGAGCACAATAGATTCAATAAATATTGTAAGCTTATTTTGTGTCTCTTTTAAATCTATTGTGGACATTTATGAGTGAGAGAACGAAAGGTGATGACCTGCTACTGCGATCCCTGAGAGGGTCTAGACTGCAGTGGTCTTCAAACTTTTTAATTCCGTGGCCCCCCAATTGTTGAAAAAAAATCGCCGGGCCCCCCCTCTTAAAATGTTTCACAATTATGCTATTAAACTTGCAATGTTTAAATATGTCTAGACTTATTTAAACACTGCAGCTAAGTTATGCCACTGTTTTAGAAATGCAAACAATACATGTTTTCCAAACGTACTATTCTGGTGAGACAGGCCTTACTAATGTGTAAAAGTATCCTCAGTGTGATTATTTGAAATGGTAGTGGGGGTTTTGGAGAAAACTTGGAGTCCTTTCCCTTTTGACACCTTCTCCCAGCCAGGATTTAAATGACAAAGGATGGTACTTATGGCCCATTACAGACCTGCTTACTGCCGCTCATTTTTTTCGGCTGAAAACAAAGCATAATGTTTCTTCTGGCCAGAGCCTGGCACCCCCCCCATGGGATCACTTGAGGCCCCCCTAGGGGGGCCCGCCCCCCAGTTTAAAGACCTCTGGTCTAGAGTGTTGTGTTCTGGGGCGCCAAATCACTTGTCTTTCTGGAAAGGTTAGGAGGGCAAGTGAGGCACTATTAGCTAGAAGGGTTTGGGCCCATGGGTACTGATATGGAATTGTGGCACAGTCCCTACATTCTGATGTCCTTTGGTCCCAAGCATAGTTGTGTTTCTGAGCAGAATACCTGCAAAAACTTTAGTAAATACCTTGACAGTCATAACAAGACGCATCATACACAAAAAACGGAGAACAATAAAATTGGCCATAACTGAAAGCGAATTCCAAGAAGCCATTAAATAAATGGCAAAAGGAAAACCCTGAGCCCAGAAGGATTTGTATAAGAATTTTACAGTATGTATGTGGACACACTAGCATCCAGTATGACATCAATGTATATGGCTACTGTGCAGATGGGCACACTTCCTGCATCAACAAGAGAGGCAGTCATAATCTCAATGCTTAACCCACAATGTCTCCCATTAGACAGAGCCTCAAACAGACTCCTATCAATGCTGAATATAAATTAGAAATTGCTTAGGAAAATGCTTGCACACTGAATCTACCCGCTATTGACTTATCTAATGAACCTATACAAAAATAGGTTCATACCCAATCGTAACATCATAAAAATTGCGACGACTTATGGATGAAGGCCATTTAGTATACCCTAACGACATGATACTATTGATGAGCCTATAGAAGACATTTGATACAGTAGATTGGAGATACCCAGTCAGGATACATCGCCGAATGGGAATCGCAGGAGAAATCCCGAAATGGATACTCCTATTAGGAAACAAAAAAAACAGGAATGTAATTTCCCTACCAGTGGATATATCCCAAAGAAGCAGGCAATGCTGCTTATTATCTCCTATTTTGTTCACTCTGATTGTGCCCTTTGCCAGTATCACCAGAGTTGAGTCATAAGAAAGAGCTGCAACTAGCAGATGAGGCACACACCATGTATCTTTACACCCATGATTTCCTGATCTTTATCGATAACTCAGCTCATAATAAACAGACTAAATGGACTAGGGCTCTACCCTGGCCCTAGACTTAACTGGCAGAAAACATGTGGCTTCCCAATAACACCGACTAAGGATGCAACCCTAACCGTTTTGGCAGAATTGAACACAGTGAGGGAAACCAAAACTTCCAAGTACTTAGTAAGACAGATCTAACATTCAGTATAGGCTCTGCGCTTGAGGAATCTTGGAAGGGCACTGAACCCCCTGAAAAGCTTGATAGATTTCTGGAATACACAACCATTTTCTGTCATGGGTGAAATAGCATTAACCAAGATGATGATGCGCCACAAATCCTGTATCATTTCGCCAATCTGCCTGTATGGGTCCCTAAACCTTTTCTATGCTAACCTTATGCAATATAGGACATATGCAGATGTGTTGCACTGGCCAACACTGCAGAAGTGGGACAAAAGAAATAGACAAGATCGTTTATTGGCTTCCACCAATAATGATTAAGGGATACCAGACCACTAAATACAGGCACAAAATTATACAAAACAGCATACAAAGTGTAGAACTCTGACCGTACACGTTCCACCATACGCTCCCACTGACGTGTCTGTGAGGCTATCAGAGACACCTTACACCCAAGAGACCTGGAAACTGGACTAGGGCTGGGTTTCTGATATTAGGTGAATGCGATACATCTCGAATACAAAAATATTTGCGAAGTTAAATGAAGAAGATGGAAACACAAGTAGTGGAACTGTAGAGAAGACAAACCCGCAATGCAGGATCTTCTACACAACATCCACACTTAAGAAGAGAGTAGACAGCAAATCACTTAGCTTTACAAGGCCATTGATTGACATGACAAAAATTAAATTTGACAGTTTATAAAGAAAATGAAACCCGACCTAGACACATCAAATGACTGATAAACAAAGGAAAAGAGAACTGTAATACACACAAAAGATATCGCAAACTTCTGGTTTAAGTACATACATACAGTGTGACTACCTACATAAATCATACTTAACCCGCGAAAGACTCAACAAAATATATGCACACACACATGAACCTGCAATTCCCCAAGATGACCGTTAACGACATTGGCTTTTATTCCTGTACCCTCTCATTGCCCCACATTACACAACTTTTAGAAAAAAGTCATTGCGGATGCGACACTGGAGGTGGCATTGAATCACACCAACTTACATTCCCAGACACATTTATCCTGGGCCTATTTCAATGGCCCAAATCCTACTAAGCAGGTTCCTAGATCTTGCACTGATATTAGCAGCAAAGGGTGCATAGTAATGGTGTGGCACTCTGGCACAACCACACCCTACAAGAAATGTTCCAGAGAGGAACCAAGAGTAATCATCAGAAGACATAAAACACAAAACTGGTATGACTTCCAATCCACAAGCAGGGAAACGTGCACTGGAAACATAAAATGTAACACATGCTCCCCCACATGACAATGACATGAGAATAATAAATAGCACACAGATTAAAAAATAAAACATCACCCAAAACCCGGCAATGGAGTAACATATGGACACATAACTATCTTGCTTCTACCATATAACATATTAGACTCTGCAACGAGATTAGAAAGCTACCCCCTTTTAACTAGCCCCCCAGGAAATGTAACTAATAAACTCTAAGAGATAATGTAATACTCACCAGCAGGACTAATACAAATATGGAAGCACTACACATAGGAAAAAACACCCAAGCTGGTGCATACGGGTAGGGCACCATCGTGTTAGGTTGGTCAGGGGTTGGGGCTGATCTGCACATGCGGAGAAGCTCCTTGGACTCATTCAACGGCACTCCAATTCAGACACTGCAGTAAGTTGACTGGAATGTGCAGATTCTTTCAGATGCATAAGGCAGCATAGGTTTTGGATTGTATTGGCAGAAGAGTGGCCATACTGTTAATGCTTACTGCAAGTTTAAAAGTTTTGTGAACCAGCAGTTTAAGATAAACCAAAGCGAGAATGTAGAAGCACAGCATACAATTGTATGTAAATAAATTGTTGTGTGTAAATGTTGTGAGGATATCTGTGAATTTATGCTGCCATACTGACAACAAAAATACAAAGGACGGGGTTCCATATTTTCCTGAGCAAAAGAACAGAGCTTATGTTCAATCTATCACTGTTAGCAGCGGTACCGTATTTATATTTAGAGAGGCCAACACTAAAGAGAGAGGTAGGGATGAGGCAACCAGCAGAAAAGAGAGCAAGGATGGAGAGAGAACAGAGAGGAGGTAGAGAAGGAGACAGACAGAGGGAGGAGGGATGCAAAAAGAGTGAGAGCGAAGAAGGGTGTGAGCGTGTTTTGCAGGGCTGCTTTCGGTCCACAGTCCTGCCATCCCCGCAAAGCCAGTATTCTTATGTCAATGCAGTAAAAACAGTGTAAAAATGTGTTTAAGCCTGTATTTGGTCCGCTGAAATATAACTTTACAACAATGAGAGAAGAAATCTGGGCAAAAGCAGTTTGGAGCTATTCTGTGCCGGGAAACCCTGTCAAGGGTAGCTGTGCGCAATATAAATTCAATTTAATAATAAAAAATATTCTTCACGGATTATTAAAAAGACAGATGAAGAATTGCAATGTTAGAAAAGACAACAGGTGGTTTTACACAAGATCTTACCTAAGGACCACCTCCTGGCACTTCCATAATCTTATCAATGTAAGAAAACATAAGGCTTCTGATGGAAATCTAATCACAGCGTATGACATTAACACAATGAAAAGTGTATATGAAGAACTATAAACAAAAAACAAGGCACAGTGTGTATGTGAAAGGAAAAAGAAGAGCAGCATATTTAGAGATGATATTCTTTTATTTATTATCAATCTATTATGAATGTGAAAAACATATTATTCACATTATATCCAAAAACTTACCATTCATTCATCATTCGCGTCAGCAATCAGAACAACACATACACACAGAGAACTGACGGAATCACAATGTGACAAAAAAGATATCTACAAAACAGATGATATAAAAAAAGTACAGTAATTGATATTTGTTCAATCTTGTTGGCAAAAATATAATTTGTAGCGATGAGTCTTTCAACTTCATCGACATGCGTTTCGGCACAGAAGCGCCTTCTTCAGGAAAGCCACTAGTTACCACTATAAACAACCTGTAATCACATGTGCCTGGCTTCCAGTATCTTAAGACATCAACAAATGTCTGCTATTGATCGCCGAGAAAGGTGGCAACCCCATGATTCTATGCGAGGCAGAACCAAAACAAATAGGAAAGTGTAGTTCTTTGCCTACTTGCCTAAAAAAACGCAGTCTCCTCTGATAATCACAATCAGAACAAGCTTTATTCGATTTGATACAAGTAAAATCACAAAAGCAAATATAGCAGAAGAAGAAAACAGCTCATCTTTTAGAAAGCTTACATATAAACGTACAGTTCATCCTACAGTTCATTCTACACAAGGGGTTACAAATAAATGTGCATCGTACAGTAGGAAGAAAACCATTTTAAAACATGTCTCACACAATTAAATCTATCATAAAATGTTAAAAGCCCAAATCCTAATGAGATTTAACCGCTAATACACTTTCTGATTCTCAATATACTTTTTAAAAACAGGCAGTAGCTACAGTAAAACATTAGTTGTCTAGAAATTGTAAATATAGAAATGCTGGTCGACATTGCCTCCATCCCCCTAGCCTTAAAATAGGCAGAATCCACCCAGTTCTCTGTTTTTTATCAAATTTGCAAAATAAAACCACATTTATAGTTGATTGCGGAGACAGATCATCACATGGGCAACGACATAACACTATGGACCAGTTGTTTATTTCAGGAAAACTAATCAAACTGTGAAAATTCCCAAATCTAAATAGAGTTCAAATGTATCTGTCATATCCACTTAGGTTACACAGTAAATATGGCTGCATATCCCAGGTTATTAAAATCAGTTGATGCGGTACTACTGTCGAACAAAGCAAAACCAAAGGAGATGATGGACGGAGTGTTGAACATTGCAAGCACTCACCCCCAGTCACCTGATCTGGGTTTAATCCATCATCATTCTTTAGCTCACTCCGCCACCCCAGTTCAGACATGGCCATATGCAAATCAGTCTGACCCTGTGCCTCATGGGAACAGTCCAGCCCGAACTGCCAAGCCATGTCTTCCCTGGACCGGAAACATGCCTCCTGGGACCGGTTTCTGGCTAATCAGCCGTCATCAGCCAGGCTAGCTTGAATCCAGTGGCAAAGTGAGCAAGGGACCCACGTCTGGGCATACCCTGCCAATTTAGGGCGAACAAAGCTAAAGAATGATGATGGATTAAACCCAGATCAGTTGACTGGGGGTGAGTGTTTGATTTGCTCAAACGCTCCGTCCATCATCCCCTTTGGTATCGCTGTACTACTGTCGGCTTGTTTACTTCCTGAGCGAGTCTATTTACCTCGAGGTGGATCATACAGATTCTTTTAAACTCCTTCCTGGAGACAGAATTTACAGATTCAGGGAAATTATAATAATCAGGATGCCAAAGTTCAAACATTAAGTTTTTGATGTATTTCCAACCAAGAGATCTTAGTAACCTGGTCCAGCTTCATACAATCTTTAATAATATCTTGATTCTGACCTGTACTACTAAAAGTCAAAACCCTATGCCATAGTAATACCAGCTGGTCTTTAATAATATATATATGGAATGCCCAGCTCGCTATGGCAATTGTAAACAGAAATACTCCCTGGGGCCGCTAAAAGAAACTTAAAAAAGGCATTTTCAATCATCTGAATAGGTTGCAAATTTTGAAAGCACCACACGTCCGCGCCATAGGTGGCAATGGTCATGCATTTTGCCCGGTAAATCCGGAGGAGCAGCGCTGGAGGCCTTCTATACAGTTTTTTTAGAAAAATTGGCCACAGCTGGCGTCAATTTCATAAAAAGAAGACTCCTACTTTTGACAGCCTGGTGCCAAGAACCTGTGTAGTCAAATAGAGTGCCTAAATATGAAAATGTCTTAGTGGAGTCTACCCTACTTCCCCCTGTAGATAGGCTCCTGCATTTCTGTCTTCCCTTCCCACATGTCATGATGTATGTTTTCTTGACATTGAGTTTTAAACCTAAATTATCCATAAACGTGGTGTAGGTGGAAAGTGCTTTCTGTAGGGCTATCTGGGTGCGGGCCATCAGTACTGCATCGTCCGCATAGAGAAAGGTTGCTATCGGGCGTTGGTTGATGTAAGGTGGGTCCTTAGCCTTTTCCACCATCACTTGTTCCAAGGCGTTTGTATAAAGAGTGAACAAGAATGGTGCCAGGGAGGAGGAGGAGCCTAGCGCGCATCCAAGATGGTCGCGTGAGCACAGGGCTCCCCGGACCCTTTCTGCTCCTCGGAATTTATCCTGAGAATATCCTGACGTGGCTTATGGAATCTGAGAGATAAAGACCAGCTGAGCATATATCTCTTTTCAAAAATCAAATCGGACCTGGGAATCCTGAGTTGTCGTCGTCGGAACTTTTGGGACCCACCCGACGGAGGTGACCGGGGTGAAGGTGACCCGAGGGGCCGGGCTGCAATTGAACAACAGCGGCTTCAGCGCGGTGCCAGCTGCCGATCCACCACTTTCGGTTTCGGTTTTGCACTTCAGGAGACCGGCAGGGAGGTGCGCTCGGGGTGGCGAGGTGCTTCCTGGGCCTCTGCATGAGGTTTTCTTCCACCTGCCACTAGAGTGCCTATCGCCTCGGACCCCCTATACCGACATTTTGTGGTCTTCTTGCTGGTGCCCTTACACCTCTTGATTGGAGGTCCCCTTGAGTGACCGTGTTCACATGGGGGGCAAAGGGGGTCCCGAGGGGCGCAAGACCAAGGCTTCCCTCCGCGGGGGAGCAGTCCAGAGCAATAACATGGACCGCTACACCCAGGGCAGGGGGCCCTCTGGCGCTGCTGGCCTCCCCTCGGATACTGCGGAGGGAGGCACGACCGTCTCTACGGAACTATCCCTGCAGGACATTATGGGCGCCATTGATGGCATTAGGGAAACCATCGCGACGCAATATGAG
The DNA here is from genome assembly GCF_964204655.1 of Triturus cristatus. Lineage (NCBI taxonomy): Eukaryota > Metazoa > Chordata > Amphibia > Caudata > Salamandridae > Triturus > Triturus cristatus. The sequence goes on along the minus strand of NC_140586.1, from coordinate 125,435,156 downwards.
GCCCTGGCCCGTAAGATTGACACTGTCGCGATTGATGTCACCCTGATCCGGGCCGACCTCTCCAAAACTAACGAGAGGGTCCAGGCTCTCGATACACGGACCTCCGCCCTCGGTGCGGAGGTGTCGGATCTGCGGGCCGCGCTTGGAGACATCAGGGTGGTCAACGATCATATGGCCCGGCGGCTTGAGGACTTCGAGGGACGGGCCCGACGCAACAACATCCGCGTCATAGGTGTACCGGAGTCCTCCGACGGCCGCCCGGTTGACCTCGTGGTCGAGGAACTTATCCTGAAACAGTTGTCCCCGGCTGGCCTAAGTAAGTTCTTTGCCGTGGAGCGGGCCCATCGAGTTCCGGGCGGTCGGCCACGGCCGGGGGCCCCCCCGAGGCCTATCGTGGCCAAACTGTTCCACTACAGGGACCGCGACGCTATTCTGCAGGCCTCACGGACCCACGGCCCGGTTCGTCATGAGAACTCGACCATCAATTTTTATCCGGACTTCACGCAACTGGTCCAGAAACAACGGATGGGATTCCAAGGGGTGAAGCGTCGTCTCCGCGAGCTGGGCCTAAAGTATTCGATGCTCTACCCTGCAAAACTCCGAGTGGAACATGGGGATCGGACAGCCTTTTTTGACTCTCCTGTGGCCGCAAGTGACTGGCTGGACTCTCTGCCGGACGGAGGTGGCCGTCCCGGACCCTCTGCGGGCACCGCGGGTGACGGGTCCCCTTTAGAATGACTTTTGGTCCTTGATTTTGCCGTTTTGCACTGTACAGTTGGGTCTTATTTCATTTGTATATTGTGTTTTACCAGGACCAGTGAGGGGGGCGGGCGGGGACGGGTCCCTTACCTCCTCTGGGGTCTTTTCGTAGAATGGGGTTAGAGGGGCGACAGGCACACTGCAAGTTGGGGGGGTTTTTTGGCCCGCAGGGGTGCAGGGTGGGGGGAGTTGGTCTTGGGGTGGGGTTGGGGGGGAGGAGGGGTTGTTTTGTTGTGTGTTTTTTGTTTATAGGGCGAGGTACTGATTTTTGTCCACATTTGGGAACTGTGCTGCAGGCTGGGGGACCCTTGATCTATTGGGGGGGATGGGGGGGGACGGGTTGAGGCTTATGTCATGGAACGTCAATGGGTTGGGGGACCGTATCAAGCGGGGTGTAGTACTGCAATATTTGCGTCGTTTGACTCCTGATGTGGTGTTTCTCCAGGAGACGCATCTGGTTGGCAATGTTTGTCATGCAATGAACAGGGGGGGATACCGCCTCGTGGCCCATTCTGGCTTCACAACTGGTTCCAGGGGGGTGGGCATTCTCCTGCGAACCTCACTTCCGGTGGAGATCACTAAGATAGTCTCGGATGACAGAGGGCGCTATGTGTGTTTGATTGGGAGGTGGGAGGGGCAGCCCCTTGCCCTGGTTTCAGTTTACGTCCCCCCGGGCCTCCAGAACTCCACCTTCACTGACATGGGTCGAATGCTGCTTGACCTTCCGGACAGCCTCCTGCTCATGGGCGGGGACTTTAATTCTGTGGTTTCGGGTGAACTGGATCGTCACCCACCAAGGACCCTCCCCGCTGCCCAGGCATGGCTGGGTGGGATGCTGGAGACCTTCGGCCTGGTGGATAGTTGGAGATTAATGCATCCGACCCAATGTCAATTCACCTTTCACTCGGGGGCGCATGGGAGTCTCTCTAGGTTAGACTACTTCCTTATGCCCGCGGCGCAGACTGGTCGGATTCGAGAGGTCAAGCACCTGGCGCGGGGTATCTCCGACCATTCTCCGCTGTGGCTTCTTTTTGACACCGAGCCGCGGTCTGCAGGGCGGATCGCTCCCATTAACCCATGGTACCTGCGAGACCCTACGACTCGTGACAGCCTGGTTAAGGCTATGGACCAATACTTCCTTGATAACGAGGGGTCGGTGTCGTCTGCAATGTCCCTGTGGGAAGCCTTTAAAACCGTGATCCGCGGACACGCCCTCTCCCAGATAGTGGTGGCTAAGAGGGTCAAGAGTGAGGCAGTGGTGAGGCTGGAGACTGACATCTCGGGGCTGGAGTCGGCCTTGGAGGCGAATGTCACTCCGGACGGGCTCCATGCCCTCAGCCTGAAACAGTTTGAATATAGGTCCCTGGTCACTGACGCGGCCAAAACTATGTATAGGGAGCAGCAGGGTCGACTGTACGATGCCGGGGACAAGGCGGGAAAGTTGATCGCGTGGCTGGACAGGAGGGAGAGAGTGAATCGTGTGGTCCCGGAGTTGCGTGCTGCGGATGGTGTGTGTGTGACGGAGCCGGATGAGATTGTGGAATGTTTTGCCGACCACCTCCGGGCTGTGTACTCCCCAGTGACTGACAGGGATGAGGACGACTCTCGCCTTCTACTGAGGGATATCGCCTTGCCCAGCCTGTCCGTTGAGGACCGTGAGCGGCTGGACGCCCCCTTGTCGGCGGATGAAATAGCGACCGCGATCCGCTCCCTTCGCTCGGGCAAGGCTATGGGTCCCAACGGTCTGCCCATTGAGCTATATAAATTGCGCCCTGACAAGCTTGCGCCCTTCCTCAGTCGCATGTTCCGTGAGTCTCTGGCGGCGGGTTCCCTCCCGGCCGACCAGCGTTTGGCCACGATAGTCGTGATCCCCAAGGAGGACAAGCCGCGAGACCGCTGTACTTCTTACCGGCCTATTTCACTGCTAAATGCAGAGCCTAAGATCCTGGCGAAAGTCCTTGCCAATCGCCTGTTGAGCGTCGTGTGCGATCTTATTCATCCGGACCAATGCGGCTTCATCCCGCATCGTAACACCGCTCTTAACTTGCGGCGTCTTCACGGCGCCCTTGCTAGGGCGGAGCTCCTCTCCGAACCGGCCGTGCTGGTTTCTTTGGATGCCACGATGGCTTTTGACACCATCGAGTGGCCATTTCTCTGGGCTGTCTTGGCTAAATTTGGCTTTGGGGAAGGATTTATTGGCTGGGTGAAGCTTCTTTACACGGGACCCATGGCTCAGGTGGTGGTGAATGGGCGGGTCTCTCGGCCCTTTGCCCTCGGCAGGGGCACGAGGCAGGGATGCCCGTTGTCCCCTTTGCTCTTTGCTCTCGCCCTGGAGCCACTCGCTGCTTGGCTCCGCTGGGAGCCCTCGCTTAGAGGGATCCGGTGGGCCCCGGGCTTTGAAGATCGGGTTTCGCTGTATGCGGACGATATTCTCCTGTATCTCACCTCACCGCGGCAGTCGCTCAACGTCCTCTTTGACGTTCTGACTTCCTTTGGGAATAATTCGGGTCTCACGATCAATTGGTCTAAATCCTGCGTCTATCCGATCTCCGGTGGTCCTCCTCTCCTGCCGCCTCGGCTTCCGATCCAAGTATCTCTGAGCGGCTTTAAGTACCTGGGGATATACGTTTCGCTGGACCCGGTGGCTCGCTATGAGCAGAATCTCCTGCGTCCGCTTCGGCGATTGCGAGAGGACACGGCCCGGTGGTGCAGGCTGCCCCTGTCCCCGCTGGGTCGGGCCGCGCTGTTCAAAATGATGTCCCTTCCCAGGTTCCTCTATGCACTCCAGAATTCCTTCGACGTCATCCCAGTGGCCTACTTTCGGGAGGTGGAGAGCCTGCAGAGGAGACTGGTGTGGGACGGGCGGGCGCGTATTGCTCTTGCTAAGCTTACTCTCCCCTGGTACGACGGGGGCATCGCGCTTCCCGACATTCGCAGGTATTATTGGGCTGCGCAGCTTTCGGCCATTAACCATGCCACGTATGCGCCTGGCCTGAATCCGGCGTATGAGATGGACAAGTTCCTGCTTCCCGGCGGGGACTATAACAGGGCACTTTACTCCCGCTCGGCTGGCCGGACCCTTACGGGTCCTACTAAGATTGCGGTGCGGACCTGGAGGGCTGCCACTGCGGCCACGGGCTGGAGTGAGCGACTGACATGTGCTACTCCTTTGTTTGCCTCCGATCGCCTGGGCAGCCTCTGGACTACGAAGGGGTTTGACCAGTGGGACACGATTGGTATCAGCAAAGTGGGAGACCTGTGGCATAAGGGCGCGGTTAAGACTTTCTCGGCGCTTCAGGCCGAATATGAGCTTACGGACAGGGAGTTCTTCCGCTATGCCCAGGTTCGACACGCCCTGCTCTCGGTCTTTGGAGAGGGGACCAAGATCCCGGTTTCCTCGCCCCTCGAGGACCGCATACTTGACGGACATGTCCCTGACAGTACTATTTCTTTAATTTATAAGAAACTGATTAATCATCGGGCTGACCTCTTGGTGCGCCTTCGGGAGGCTTGGACGGGGGATGGGGTGGAATTGGACGACGAGGACTGGCAGTCTGCACTGTCGTCCCCCAAGGAGGTCGCCATTCCAGCCCGTCTCCGGTTGGTACAGCTTAAGATTCTTCACCGGGTGTATGTGACGGGTCCTCGCTTGGTCTCGATGGGATTTTCCGACGACGGGCTCTGTAAGCGGGGTTGTGGGCTCAGCGCCACCTTTCTTCATATCCTGTGGGAGTGCCGCGAGGTGGCGGACTACTGGCGCCGGGTACATACGGTTATGGGACAGGTCACTGGGGTTGTGCTGCTGCCGGAGGTGCGTCGCTGTGTTCTGAATGTGTGGGAGCCCAATGATTATAGCGCGGCTCAGACTCGGTGGGCGGCCCTGGGGAACATGATTGCCAAGAGAGATATAGCGCAGCTTTGGGGTGCCCAGCGGCCGCCCACCGTGTCAGTATGGAAGGAGAATATGGACTGGTGTATGTTCAGGGAGAAGACTGTGTATGTTGCCCGTGGTAAGCCGGGGGCATGGGACAGAATCTGGGGGCAATGGAATGCATATCGCGGGGGTATCTGTACGCCCCCCCTGGTGGACACCGATATCGCAATGTCCCCCTGACCCTTGACGGTTCCGGGCACCTTTTGGAATGACTACATATGGACGTTCATTTCCCTTGGCCCCCCCCCCCCCCGTCCCCAGCCTCCCGGTACTCCTTCCTTTCGCGTGCTGCTTAATGGTCTGAACTGGAGTTCCCCGGAGGAAGCCTGACCTGCGCTGTTTGTCTTTATGCCTCGCCTTTTGTTTTCCTTTTAGTTTTTTGTGTTTGTTGGACTTAAGTCTCCTGTTCCTTTAGAACTATCCGGAGCCACTACGGGGCCGAGCCCCGGGAACCGACTGCAGCCTTGATAAATGTATATTTCATTCTGTACTTAGCGGCCGGCCCTGGTGGTTGTAGGCCCGTGCTTGTAATCGAATTATTGTTCAATAAAAAATTTTAAAAAAAAGAATGGTGCCAGGATGCAGCCCTGTCTAACCCCTTTCCACTTTGAATGACACAGTACATTACCCCTTGGTTCTGTGTCGAACCTTAGCGGTCGCCCCGCTGTACAACTGCCTCAAAAACCGGACCAAGGGGGGGGTCCACCTTCATATCTGTTAAAATGTCACATAATTTGCTGTGTATAACACAGTCAAAAGCGGCTGTGAGATCAGCAAATGCTAAATATAGTCTCCCTGGTTTGACCAGAGTTTTTTTCCTATTAAAATACTAAGGTTAAGAACTTGCTCCGTAGTACCCAGCCCTGCCTAAAACCATACTGTACGTCTGTTTAAATATTTTTTTCTTCTGCCCAGGCTTAAAGACGATTTAAAACAATCCACCCTGCTACCTTCACCAACGAGTCCAATAAAGATATTGGGCGGTAGCAGGGTGGATTGTGCCGGACACCCTTCTTAAAAATGGGTACGACGATTGACTCCGACCAAGTCTTGATAAAGCCCATCGAGCAGCAAGCTTGCAATACCCGTGTCAGTAGAGGAGTCCAGAGAGGGAGGTTTGATTTAAACAAATCAATTGGCACACCATCTGGACCAGGGGCCTTTCCACCCTTACTTTCAATTATTGCTCCGATGACCTCCTCATGTGTAAAGTCAAGATCTATGGGAGGAAATTCATGGAAACATTCTCCACGCTGACTACACGGAGTCATTTCCCTTACTTCATCTGCACGAGGATTGTAGACCTTGGAGAAAAAATCAACCCATTGCTTCTCATCTATTGCAACCTCCACCAATGGTTTGTTAAGGGTGGTAAAGAACAGGGTATTCACCGCCCCCCAAAAGGAGGCGCTGTCTTTATTCAATGAGGCTTCGTAAAGGATGACCCAGGCATTCTCGTTTAACTCCTTTTTGCGTGATCTTAGTGCTTGTCTATATTCCCTCCTGCACTCCCGGATTTCCACACTGTCCCTCACAGGTTTATGAAGAGCCATCTTTAGTTTGGTGTAGGCTTTTGTACAGTTTGTGACAAACCAGCCCTGGCTACGTGTATGTGCACCTTTACGCTCTACCCTAAGAAGATTTTGTATTGCTAATACGATTTGAGCATAAGCTTCTAATGTCCTATCATAGGGAGTAGATTCCTCCAGACATGTTAAGATGGAGTTATAGGACTTGGTCACAATTTGTTTGTTAAACTCAATAGGTTCGCAACTAGACCATCGCAAAGTATCCATTTATCTTCCCCTGTGATAAATTCAAGTTCAAGCTATCTGACAACTATATTGATTTTGTATATTGGTTGGAAGAACTAGACTAGTACTCAACGCAAGATGGTCACATTACATTTTTATGGACTTTGTAATTTAAAATATGTTAAGCGTAACTACTAGGAAAGATAATAAAGTCGATAGTTGATTCTAGGCCTCTCGCAATAAAAGTATGCTCAAAATCAACTTGGGGAGAACGCAGACTGTTAGCGAACCCTAAGACATGTGAGAATAAAGTCTCATTTAGTAGATCCCCACAATCGGAATGCAAAAAATGAGGCAAAGAATCATTGTCATCTAGAGATAACCCACATTTACCAACCGCACTTAGCGGGAATAGTCCAATGTTAAAATCACCCCCTCAGATGGTAATCATATTGTGCACCCTGTCTTCCTGCAATTTGTCCATGTCGCTGTTCAGCTTCTTCAAAATTGCTCCAAGTTGCTCTTTAGGGGCGTTATTATAGAAGTTTATCAATGCTAGTGTACAATTGTCATCTAGATGTATCAATATTATTTGATAGTAAATTTCAGATAGCAACATTGTAATCTTGGAGGCCCTAATCAAATTAGAAATGTAGATACAAATTCCCCCTTTGGCTCTCCCATGTACTGAGGGGACTGCAGGAGTGTGATATGTCTTGAAACCATTAATGTGGATTTCGCCTATTGTCCATGTTTCTTGTAAACACAGACTTTTACATTTCCCTATAAACTCAACCCAAACAGGATTATTCAATTTGTTACAGAGGCCTGCAATGTTCCAAAAGAGCACACCTAGAGTGTCATCCTTATGTCGTGCAGTGCCTAGAGGTGGTTCGGTTAAACATGGGGCTTCTTGTACTGCCAGTATATTGCTAACATTGCAGCTCGCCCTAGTCCGAATAGATGAACTACTAGGCCTTTTTTTGTCCCTAGGTCCTGATAACTGCTGCTAGAGGATACCCCCAGTGCTTCGATTGGGACAGTATCCTCCTTGGTTAAGTAATGAGCTAAGGCAATTTGAGTAGCTATTCCTCCTATAGACCCCCTATTATGTATTAGGGTAGTTAGTCAGTCATTCTCATCCAATGTTTGGAGGGGCGCAAATCTGTTTGAGACATCTAGATTACAATTGGATTGACCAGAACCGAGCGTGGTGAAACAATTCCCATTTTGCCCCATACAATGCGCAGGCTGGTAAAAGAAGCCCAACGGGAGAACATTGATACCGATATAATAAATGTTTTTGCCCCCGATTCTACAAAGAATTTCCCTCACTTGTTGTGATTCTATGCGAGGCAGAACCAAAACAAATGAGAAAGTGTTGTTCTTTGCCTACTTGCCTCAAAAAAACGCAGTCTCCTCTGATAACCAAAGGCTGAATAATCATTTTTGGATGTGTTCATACAAAATTCCTAATTTAGAAAAATTTGCTGAGCAAGAAAATTAAATGTCAGCTTTAGTGCTCCTTATAATACATCCACTCAAATAAATAGATGTTAATGAGAAATACATTGTTTCTGACTTACCTCTCTTTCTCAGTTGCTCCCAAATATTGGCATGTAGATGTCACCCATGGATTACTTTCAATCACCTATCATTATTTTCAAATGCCACATCCAACATATGAAAGCAGAAGACTGCAGCCCAACATACATGCCAATACTTAAGTTGGTGACTCAATATATTTAAACAAAGAATATTAGAGCTTTCTCCCACTTAAGACATCCTCAATGGCTTTGGATCAGCTCCTTGCTGATAGCTAAAAAAATCTTTCTCCTCTATCTCAGTTCATTTCTGTTGACTGGATGGTGCCCCTCCCTCTTCTACCTTTTGTCCCATTCCCTGGAGCACTGGTTATTTACTCTTGATTGAATGAGGCATATCCCTCAACTGTTGATGTCATGGGTCATCAGGGTGAGACCACGTGCACATAAATCAGCAATGCCAGACTGAGATACTACAACCAGCCTTATGGTGGTGGGGTAGTTTGAATTTTCCTGATTAGCAGGGCTCAGCATACTTTCTATCTGCTAATGGCAATAAAGACAGATTTTGGATCATTTATGTACAATGAGAAGGGTCAGCATGATCGGACGAACTACCCAGAAATCAGCAAGGCTTGCCTTAGACATTGCAACCTGCCGCAAAGTGGTAGCGGGTAATAGAATTTCACCTAGATGGCTAGGATCCATGGACTTTCATCTTCTAATGCTGCTAAAGCTAGATTTAGGGTCATATCTTCACAATGGGAAAGGTTAACATGACATGAGCAGGAGCTCAGGAATCAGCTATCCAGAGGCATTGCACCCAGCCTTAAAGTTGTAAGGAGTAGTTTGATTTTTCTTGGCTGGAAGGTCGCTGTGTACTTTCATCTTCAATTGCAAACAAAGGCATATTGCAGGCCTTAGCTTCTACATTGGAGAGGTCAGCAGGATCAGTAAGGCATTGCATCCAACCTTAAAGTAGTTTGAATTAATTCCTTAAAATGTACCTACAAGGTTCAAGGACAGACAGGCAAAGACTGCTCTCCTAGGATACGCATCAGCTACAGTATAAATCACACCCAATCAACACACTCTGCTGGCTGCAGCCGGCATTCAGAGAAGTTTAATTAGGAGTTGTCTATAAGAGGAAATGACACCTAGTAGCTGCTATTGTTTCTACAGATCAAAGGCCTCTTTCTAGAGATGAGAGAAAAGTTCATTGGAGAGTAGGGGGAGCGGATGTGGAGAGAGTGGGAGCTGACCAAAGGAAATTGGAAGGACAGTTAACTTGTCCAGACATTTTTAGAATTTGTTTTTGTCAGAAGGCTCACATAGCAGAAAAGCAAAGTGCCAAGAGCTGCGGCCGCTGCAGGTAAGAGCAGTAGGGCGGTGGAGCCAGATGAGGGGGAATTTCGAGCGACGACCAATGGGAAAATTAAATAAATAATTAATTTTCCCTCGTGGTCGTCACACGAAATCCCCCCTCACCTGGCCCCACCGCTCTTACCTGCAGCGGCTGCGGCTGTGGGCCAAGACTGAACAAAAGAAGAACTACCTAATCTGTGCCACGTTGCTGATTTATGCTAAACAATGAGAGCAGGGTACGTCTCCTATAACTACATTGTCTCTTTTTTTACCCTCAAATGTCACGGACTACAAATAACAAAAGTGGTAAGTTGACTGGGAGGAAATTCTAGAAGGTCATGAGGATCCCTCCTTAAGTAAATCTTATCTGCCTGGATAAAATCCAACCATTGAAATCCCTGAGATTGAATACCAACCTGTCACCTCCTCCTTTCTTCTATATAAGGAATATGTTGCAGCAAAATCCCTGGGGTGAGGAGTGGACAAACATTTTGCTTCTTCACATAACAGTTCTTGCTCATGATGGGAAAAACTATGAAAAAGATATGGTGGTGGAGCCAAGACGAGAGAGCGACCACAACCCCATCTGTGTCTCTCACAGCAGGTGGGGCAAACCCCGCTCGCTGACCAAGGACCAAACACTGGCTCCCTCGGCGTGTGTTCCAACAAATGATATGCGGAGGTTAAAATGGACCTTGGTAAAGACCAATGCCCCAGTAATGGCTCGCATTAATACCAATCTCTCCGCAATTAATGCGAATCTCGAGGAAACTTTGAAAACTAAAGATCATAATGAGCAAGTAACCAGAATACATGAGTCATTTTTCGAGGGTCTACGTGCCTTCTTCTTCAAGCAATCAAGAAAGGGTAGTAAGCCACCGTGTAAGCAACTAAGGTGGTATGACAAACAATGTAAAAGTGCAAGAGGCATTCTGGCTCAAGCCCTCTCTAGTGGGAGTAAACCACTCATTCAATCAGCTAGATCTGCTTACAAGAAATGCTTAGCCAAAGCAAAAAGAAAATGGGACGAATCGTTCTGGATTGATTTGAAGGAAGCTTGTCATGCCCGGGACACTAGACTGTTCTGGAATGTGATAAAGTGGGGCAGAGGGGGCTTGCCTGAAAATCCCTCAAATCATGTCACCCAAGAAGATTGGTTGGGGTATTTCAAACCCCAATATGCATGTGACCCTTTGTATAGAAACTTGGGCACAACCCCATATGTCTTTTACTCGTCAGGGCCCTTTAGCTCTAAGGACGTCTTAGCCGCCTTGTCCTGTGTAGCCGCAGGGCGGGCTCCAGGCTTGGATGGTGTTCCATCTGATCTTTTTCTTGATAACAAAGCTTCCTGGAGCAAGTACATCACCCTAATTGCGAATGCTGTGGCTGAAGGAGCACCAGTACCTAAATCCTGGGGGGGTGCTATTATAATCCCAATATATAAAAAGGGTGATAAAACCCTTCCAGGAAATTATAGGCCCATCAGCCTAATAGACACAATTCAAAAAGTCATAGGGAGGATGGTATTGAATGAGGTACTCATTTGGATCGAAGATAACCAGATCCTCTCTAGTCTCCAAGCGGGTTTTCGCAAATACACCAGCACCGTGGACCAGGTGTTCCGCTTTAAGCAATTGCTCTGGAAGGTTGTTGAACTAGGTAAAGGCAGTCTCTATGTCACTTTTGTGGATTTAAGAGCTGCCTTTGACCTTGTCCCCCGAGAGCAACTCTGGAGGGTCCTCGAAAAGCTCGGTCTCCCCTTGGAGCTATTGACTTTAATTAGGAGACTCCATGAGCCTAACTTCGCAAAAATACAATGGGGCGGCCCGGGGGAAACAACCCCCGAGTTTCCTGTCGAGCGAGGTGTGCGACAAGGTTGTGCCATGGCCCCAACACTTTTTTCTTTGTATATTAATGGAGTAGTCGATTACATGCTTCAAGCTAACACCGACGCTCCTAAGTTGGCAGGAGCTCTCACACCAATATTAATGTTTGCCGACGACACTCTTATAGTGTCTAAAACCCCGTCCGGCATGCAAAGGGCTCTGTCAATCTTCGAAAACTTTTGCAAAGATCATGGCTTGGAGGTCAATGTGTCAAAGACCAAACTTATGACATTCAATCCACACCCAAGTTACAGAGCTGGTAAGCTTACAACGAACGGCCAAATTCTGGAGGAGGTAACAAATTTTACATACTTGGGCATTCACGTGTCCCAAAATAACCGGTGGAACAGACATTTGGAACTGTCCACGTGGAAACTCACCCAGATTACGGGAACGCTGGTTAAAGAGCATAAAAAATCCTTTACCAAACCTGTTAAACCAGTGTTACAAGTATATGAGGCAATGGCCCTAAACTCAGTCCTGTATGGGGCAGAGCTCTGGGGTTTTGACGCACTAACATCCCTAACAGCCGTCGAAAACAAATTTTTTCGTTGCATTATCGGCTTACCACAAAGTACGCCAATGGTCCCATTGCGTTATGATCTAGGCAGGAAGGCCATTAAGGACTTGGCCAATCTCCGTCCGGTTTTATACTGGAGGAGATTATGGACTACACCGGAGCTCCGATCTTACGCAATGGGCATCATGGACGTAATTCAGGTTGACAAGTTCCATAAGATTGGGTGGCTTAGGAACCTTCGCGATTCTTTAAAAGCTCTGGGGTTGGAAAGCCTATGGAACGATCCAGTTGTCGCTGAGTTTCCTGCTAAAAAGCTATTGAAAATACTATACTGGGAACGAGTAAATCACAGGGTGTGGGGTGATTCCACCCCCCCACGATGACCAGCCGTTTCTTAGAGGCAAAGGTCACACCTTTCTTTGAACCTTATTGGGATCTGATCACCTCACTAAGGGCCTCATGTAGGTAAATAAATTTTACCGGTTCTTAAATACCGAGCCGTACCGAATCGGTAAATTAGAATCGGTAAGTTATATGTAGGTAAAAATTCGGTAACAGTTACCGATTCGGTAACAGTCGGTAAATACGAATCGGAATTCACCGATTCGGTAAATACCGAGGTGATAATTACCGATTCGGAAAATACCGAGGTGGTATCTACCGAATCGGAAAATACCGAGGTGGTATCTACCGAATCGGAAAATACCGAATCGGTATGTACGGATTCGGTAAATAACATCACATGACTTGACGAAACAGCTAATCCTGTGCAACGACAGCCCACCCAACCAGGAACTGCCCACACCCAGGCAGGTGTACACAATTAGCCGAAGTGGCCACACCCAGGCAGGTGTACATAATTAGCCGACCCTGGAGAGGCTTGGAGTGCAGAGGAGAGGCAGGGAGCAGTTGCATGTGCGAGCGGGAAACGAACAGCATGTCCAGCCAGAGAACACAGAAAGACGGAGGGGAAAGGAGGAGGAAGCTCAAATTCAGCCCCAAGGAACTCCAGGTGCTGGTGGAGGAGGTGGTGAAGCAGCACCAGAAGCTGTTTGGGAGGCAATCCCTGCAAGTGCCTGAGGCCGAAAAGCGCAACATATGGCTGGCCATCCAGGCGCAGGTCAATGCTGTGGGAGTGACCCACAGGGACATTGAGGTCCTCAAAAAGCGCTGGTATGACCTGAGGATTGTGACCAAGAGGAAGATGGGCGACATCCAGAAGGAGGCCAGCCAGACCGGAGGTGGAACCAACAGGGCACCTGCCCTCACCGAACTGGAGGAGCTGGTGGCGGCCACAATCGAGCAAGAGAGCGTCGTGGGTCTTGGGGACGCCGACAGCTCTGCCAGAGCCGCAACACACCAAGGTAAGACGAAAGCACAGCAATGTAGCCTCCCCTACCCCTATCCCACATCCCCCATTGTGAAACGAGAATCACACTGCAGTCCACACGTGTCAGTGCAGACAGGCAATGCATTCCGGGAGATGTAGTCAGGGCAACACTAACCATGACGTAAATGTTACAGGGCAACAAGGCATGTCACGCACTCGAGGCACAAGGAGACAGAGGACAGATTGGAATGTGAAATGATTTATTGTGACGCTTGCAATGCAGCCCTTCGGGGACACTGAGCCAATGTTGTTTTTCTGTCCACAGATGTGACATCATGCAGTACAGGGCATGCTGCAGGGGAGACGGCACACCGGCCACAAAAATCACCTCTAGCCAGCACGAGTTCAGACCAGGGAGCAGGCCCACTTGCAGCCGCACCACCAACACAGCCAGCCTCGCCGCACACAGAGCCAGCATCACCTCACCGAGAGCCAGCATCACCACAACCACAGCCAGCATCGCCACTCATGTTCGAATCACCGGCCACATCTCCGCTTGCAGGTGTGAGAATGAGGAGGCGTCCAGCAGCCAGGCTACGAGCCTTCGACACCTCGTCAGACGACAGCATGGGCCCAGAAGACCGCACCGGGCCCCAGGAAGGGAGCCATCCCACTGTGCCCCACACCTCACAGGCAGCACAGACGGGAGCAAGAGGGCGCCGCAGGTCGCGTGTCCAGAGTCCACCAGCACCCACTGACGGCCATGGTGTCTTCTTGGGGCTCGAGGGCCAAATGTTGAAGCAACAGCGCCTGCAATCAAAGGCAGTTATGTCAGTCCAGAGGCACATGCGGGTGATGAAGACAAGCTTAGTCAACATGGACACAAACATTGGCGGCATGGCTGCGGGCATTCGGGACATGTCCTAGTCAATCCAGCAGTTGTGCAGCAAATTAGATGCTGACATCGAAGCACGGCGCCGGGAACGCCAGAGAAGGGACACTACCAGCAGGGCACTCAACCGTCTGGCAACTGCGACTTCCCTACTTTGCCGGCGCTCTGTGACGATGCAGGAGGGCCTAACACAGTGCTGCAGCGACCTGTCTCGGGGGATGGTGCAGGTGACAAGTGCACTAGGGGTGCTATTGACTAGTCAGGCGTCGACAACTGCTGCAGGGGATGCTGCGGAGAGCATCGACACCAGCAGCAGCATCACACCCCCCGTCCCCGAAGCACGCAGGAGCAGCAGGCGGCTTGGGGTTGGCTCTAGTGAGGATGCACAGGCCGTGCAATCCACCACTGCAGCGCGTATGCGCAAACATTGATGTGGCCCTGCTTAGCCACTTCCCATTGGGTGACGTAACCCTGGACATACTCCTTGTATAGATGGTATATTGCCAGATTGGCCTGTTCATGTGTTCATGGCGTGGTGCCACATTAAACTACGTCATGACTTCTCACAACTCGCTGTGTCCCCTCACTTACTCAGAAATAGTTGCATGTGATCACTGCCCGTCTCTCTCTCCCATCGATTGCAGTTGGCACTCTAGCTGCGCTGCCCTCTGGCTGGCCTGACTCATCCTCGTTGTCCTCAAAATATGTTAGTTCCACATCTGTACCTTTTTTCGTGGCAAGGTTGTGCAGCATTGCACAAGTGGCAATAATCTTGCAGCAGGTGATGGGTTTGTACTGGCGTGCGCCTCCGCTCTTGTGGAGGCAGCGGAACCTGCTCTTCAGTAGTCCAAACGTGCGCTCCACCACATTGCGTGTTGTTTTGTGGGCCACGTTGTATCGTCTCTCACTCTGGGTTGCTGGGTGTAGGTAGGGAGTGAGGATGAATGAACGGCATGCATATGCACTGTCGCCTGGATGAGTAAAAGGGAACCATCAGTTACATGCCTCTATACACTCTGATTTGCAGGTTTCAAGGGGCGTCACTGTTACTTACCCAGCAGGTATCCCTCTCCGAATTCGCCGGCACTCAGTCGTGTGTAGATCCCACTATTCTGGAAGATGTAAGAGTCGTGGGTGCTCCCAGGAAACTTTGCAACAATATCTGTGATGATGTTCCCTGCATCACAGATCACCTGCACATTGATGGAGTGGGTGGACTTCCTGTTCCTGTAGATGTGCTCTGTATCAGCTGGTGGACAGATTGGGATGTGTGTACCATCAATACAGCCGATGACATGGGGGAACTGTGCCATGTGATAAAAGTCTGTTTTTGTTTTCTGCAGTGCAGCCTGTGTGTTTGGGAAGCTTATGTAGTGGTGCATTCTCTGCATCATGGCATCCAGGAACTTCCTGAAGAAACGGGACAGGCAACTCTGGGATACACCACCCACCGCAGCTATCACCACCTGATAACTGCCGGATGCCAGTAGATGTAGGCTGCAGAGCACCTGCACATGTGGTGGTATGGCGTGCGCCCTTCTTGTTGGCTGGTCCAGGAGTGGGTGCAGGTCCCTTATCAGGTCCATGATGGTTTCGGGGTGTAGCCTGTACCTCTCATGTATCTCTGCATCAGTCAGCTGTAATAGTGTGATGCGCTGTCTGTAGATTTGTTCCTCCCGTCGCCACACCCTCAGTCCTGCTGCCTGTAGACGTAGGCGCCTTGCAATGACGTACATGGCGGCCATGTTGTCCACGCTGTTGCATTTTGGGATTGCTTATGTGCATTGTTGATGGTTACCACCTGCTTTCAATCCGTGTTAATTACCGACTCTTATTTACCGATTTTCCTGGATTTCTTAATTACCGACTGCTCCTACATGTCATTTTAAATTTTTACCACTTCATATTTACCACTTCATATTTACCGATTCGTTAATTATGTATTCGGTAAATATGAATCGGTATTTTAGAATTCGGTAACTATGAATCGGTATTTACCGCCTCATATTTACCGAAAAGTGGTTTTTGGACTCCTACATCTCACTTGTCTGAATACCGGTCGGTAACGGCATATTTACCGAAAATCGGCCGTTACCGACCGGTATTTCGCTACCTACATGAGGCCCTAAGTAATAGGAAACTCTATTTTCAACTTAGAGCAGGATCCCTCCCACTTAGGGCTCTAACTTGTGGGTGGTTTGGAGTAAGTACATGTACCTGCCCTGTTTGTGGTGCCAAAGAAAAAACTATTGCCCACTTTTTGTTCGTCTGCCCTGTATACGCCACTCCTAGACGACACTGGCTTTCCCCTTTATGTAAACTACTGGGCACAAGGAGTTCTGTTGTAGCTATCAGAATCCTACATACAAGCACTTTACCAGTCCATTCAATTGTCCTAGCCAAATACTTGGGGTGGGCATGGTCTCTCAGACGGAAAGCCCTTCAGTGCACTGAGAAGGCAAACAGGTAGGGCCCTAAAATCCGCCATCACTTGCTAGTCATCCCTATTTCACCCATTGTTTTTATTACCGATGTGTATTGTACTTCATCTTCTCTATTCTATGTTTAATTCTTTTCTTATCTACAAATTTTATCTATTTATTGGAAGATTTTATATTATCTAGTAATTGTAATATTTTATAATTCTGTATTTGTTTGTGTCTTGTATGAATTATCTTTTAATTCGAATAAAGACTATGATGATGATGATGGTAAAGGTTAACATGACATGAGCAGGAGCTCAGGAATCAGCTATCCAGAGGCATTGCACCCAGCCTTAAAGTTGTAAGGAGTAGTTTGATTTTTCTTGGCTGGAAGGTCGCTGTGTACTTTCATCTTCAATTGCAAACAAAGGCATATTGCAGGCCTTAGCTTCTACATTGGAGAGGTCAGCAGGATCAGTAAGGCATTGCATCCAACCTTAAAGTAGTTTGAATTAATTCCTTAAAATGTACCTACAAGGTTCAAGGACAGACAGGCAAAGACTGCTCTCCTAAGATACGAATCAGCTACAGTATAAATCACACCCAATCAACACACTCTGCTGGCTGCAGCCGGCATTCAGAGAAGTTTAATTAGGAGTTGTCTATAAGAGGAAATGACACCTAGTAGCTGCTATTGTTTCTACAGATCAAAGGCCTCTTTCTAGAGATGAGAGAAAAGTTCATTGGAGAGTAGGGGGAGCGGATGTGGAGAGAGTGGGAGCTGACCAAAGGAGATTGGAAGGACAGTTAACTTGTCCAGACATTTTTAGAATTTGTTTTTGTCAGAAGGCTCACATAGCAGAAAAGCACAGTGCCAAGAGCTGCGGCCGCTGCAGGTAAGAGCAGTAGGGCGGTGGAGCCAGATGAGGGGGAATTTCGAGCGACGACCAATGGGAAAATTAAATAAATAATTCATTTTCCCTCGTGGTCGTCACACGAAATCCCCCCTCACCTGGCCCCACCGCTCTTACCTGCAGCGGCTGCGGCTGTGGGCCAAGACTGAACAAAAGAAGAACTACCTAATCTGTGCCACGTTGCTGATTTATGCTAAACAATGAGAGCAGGGTACGGCTCCTATAACTACATTGTCTCTTTTTTTACCCTCAAATGTCACGGACTACAAATAACAAAAGTGGTAAGTTGACTGGGAGGAAATTCTAGAAGGTCATGAGGATCCCTCCTTAAGTAAATCTTATCTGCCTGGATAAAATCCAACCATTGAAATCCCTGAGATTGAATACCAACCTGTCACCTCCTCCTTTCTTCTATATAAGGAATATGTTGCAGCAAAATCCCTGGGGTGAGGAGTGGACAAACATTTTGCTTCTTCACATAACAGTTCTTGCTCATGATGGGAAAAACTATGAAAAAGATATGGTGGTGGAGCCAAGACGAGAGAGCGACCACAACCCCATCTGTGTCTCTCACAGCAGGTGGGGCAAACCCCGCTCGCTGACCAAGGACCAAACACTGGCTCCCTCGGCGTGTGTTCCAACAAATGATATGCGGAGGTTAAAATGGACCTTGGTAAAGACCAATGCCCCAGTAATGGCTCGCATTAATACCAATCTCTCCGCAATTAATGCGAATCTCGAGGAAACTTTGAAAACTAAAGATCATAATGAGCAAGTAACCAGAATACATGAGTCATTTTTCGAGGGTCTACGTGCCTTCTTCTTCAAGCAATCAAGAAAGGGTAGTAAGCCACCGTGTAAGCAACTAAGGGGGTATGACAAACAATGTAAAAGTGCAAGAGGCATTCTGGCTCAAGCCCTCTCTAGTGGGAGTAAACCACTCATTCAATCAGCTAGATCTGCTTACAAGAAATGCTTAGCCAAAGCAAAAAGAAAATGGGACGAATCGTTCTGGATTGATTTGAAGGAAGCTTGTCATGCCCGGGACACTAGACTGTTCTGGAATGTGATAAAGTGGGGCAGAGGGGGCTTGACTGAAAATCCCTCAAATCATGTCACCCAAGAAGATTGGTTGGGGTATTTCAAACCCCAATATGCATGTGACCCTTTGTATAGAAACTTGGCCACAACCCCATATGTCTTTTACTCGTCAGGGCCCTTTAGCTCTAAGGACGTCTTAGCCGCCTTGTCCTGTGTAGCCGCAGGGCGGGCTCCAGGCTTGGATGGTGTTCCATCTGATCTTTTTCTTGATAACAAAGCTTCCTGGAGCAAGTACATCACCCTAATTGCGAATGCTGTGGCTGAAGGAGCACCAGTGCCTAAATCCTGGGGGGGTGCTATTATAATCCCAATATATAAAAAGGGTGATAAAACCCTTCCAGGAAATTATAGGCCCATCAGCCTAATAGACACAATTCAAAAAGTCATAGGGAGGATGGTATTGAATGAGGTACTCATTTGGATCGAAGATAACCAGATCCTCTCTAGTCTCCAAGCGGGTTTTCGCAAATACACCAGCACCGTGGACCAGGTGTTCCGCTTTAAGCAATTGCTCTGGAAGGTTGTTGAACTAGGTAAAGGCAGTCTCTATGTTACTTTTGTGGATTTAAGAGCTGCCTTTGACCTTGTCCCCCGAGAGCAACTCTGGAGGGTCCTCGAAAAGCTCGGTCTCCCCTTGGAGCTATTGACTTTAATTAGGAGACTCCATGAGCCTAACTTCGCAAAAATACAATGGGGCGGCCCGGGGGAAACAACCCCCGAGTTTCCTGTCGAGCGAGGTGTGCGACAAGGTTGTGCCATGGCCCCAACACTTTTTTCTTTGTATATTAATGGAGTAGTCGATTACATGCTTCAAGCTAACACCGACGCTCCTAAGTTGGCAGGAGCTCTCACACCAATATTAATGTTTGCCGACGACACTCTTATAGTGTCTAAAACCCCGTCCGGCATGCAAAGGGCTCTGTCAATCTTCGAAAACTTTTGCAAAGATCATGGCTTGGAGGTCAATGTGTCAAAGACCAAACTTATGACATTCAATCCACACCCAAGTTACAGAGCTGGTAAGCTTACAACGAACGGCCAAATTCTGGAGGAGGTAACAAATTTTACATACTTGGGCATTCACGTGTCCCAAAATAACCGGTGGAACAGACATTTGGAACTGTCCACGTTGAAACTCACCCAGATTACGGGAACGCTGGTTAAAGAGCATAAAAAATCCTTTACCAAACCTGTTAAACCAGTGTTACAAGTATATGAGGCAATGGCCCTAAACTCAGTCCTGTATGGGGCAGAGCTCTGGGGTTTTGACGCACTAACATCCCTAACAGCCGTCGAAAACACATTTTTTCGTTGCATTATCGGCTTACCACAAAGTACGCCAATGGTCCCATTGCGTTATGATCTAGGCAGGAAGGCCATTAAGGACTTGGCCAATCTCCGTCCGGTTTTATACTGGAGGAGATTATGGACTACACCGGAGCTCCGATCTTACGCAATGGGCATCATGGACGTAATTCAGGTTGACAAGTTCCATAAGATTGGGTGGCTTAGGAACCTTCGCGATTCTTTAAAAGCTCTGGGGTTGGAAAGCCTATGGAACGATCCAGTTGTCGCTGAGTTTCCTGCTAAAAAGCTATTGAAAATACTATACTGGGAACGGGTAAATCACAGGGTGTGGGGTGATTCCACTCCCCCCACGATGACCAGCCGTTTCTTAGAGGCAAAGGTCACACCTTTCTTTGAACCTTATTGGGATCTGATCACCTCACTATAGGAAACTCTATTTTCAACTTAGAGCAGGATCCCTCCCACTTAGGGCTCTAACTTGTGGGTGGTTTGGAGTAAGTACATGTACCTGCCCTGTTTGTGGTGCCAAAGAAAAAACTATTGCCCACTTTTTGTTCGTCTGCCCTGTATACGCCACTCCTAGACGACACTGGCTTTCCCCTTTATATAAACTACTGGGCACAAGGAGTTCTGTTGTAGCTATCAGAATCCTACATACAAGCACTTTACCAGTCCATTCAATTGTCCTAGCCAAATACTTGGGGTGGGCATGGTCTCTCAGACGGAAAGCCCTTCAGTGCACTGAGAAGGCAAACAGGTAGGGCCCTAAAATCCGCCATCACTTGCTAGTCATCCCTGTTTCACCCATTGTTTTTATTACCGATGTGTATTGTACTTCATCTTCTCTATTCTATGTTTAATTCTTTTCTTATCTACAAATTTTATCTATTTATTGGAAGATTTTATATTATCTAGTAATTGTAATATTTTATAATTCTGTATTTGTTTGTGTCTTGTATGAATTATCTTTTAATTCGAATAAAGACTATGATGATGATGATGGTAAAGGTTAACATGACATGAGCAGGAGCTCAGGAATCAGCTATCCAGAGGCATTGCACCCAGCCTTAAAGTTGTAAGGAGTAGTTTGATTTTTCTTGGCTGGAAGGTCTCTTTGTACTTTCATCTTCAATTGCAAACAAAGGCATATTGCAGGCCTTAGCTTCTACATTGGAGAGGTCAGCAGGATCAGTAAGGCATTGCATCCAACCTTAAAGTAGTTTGAATTAATTCCTTAAAATGTACCTACAAGGTTCAAGGACAGACAGGCAAAGACTGCTCTCCTAAGATACGAATCAGCTACAGTATAAATCACACCCAATCAACACACTCTGCTGGCTGCAGCCGGCATTCAGAGAAGTTTAATTAGGAGTTGTCTATAAGAGGAAATGACACCTAGTAGCTGCTATTGTTTCTACAGATCAAAGGCCTCTTTCTAGAGATGAGAGAAAAGTTCATTGGAGAGTAGGGGGAGCGGATGTGGAGAGAGTGGGAGCTGACCAAAGGAGATTGGAAGGACAGTTAACTTGTCCAGACATTTTTAGAATTTGTTTTTGTCAGAAGGCTCACATAGCAGAAAAGCACAGTGCCAAGAGCTGCGGCCGCTGCAGGTAAGAGCAGTAGGGCGGTGGAGCCAGATGAGGGGGAATTTCGAGCGACGACCAATGGGAAAATTAAATAAATAATTAATTTTCCCTCGTGGTCGTCACACGAAATCCCCCCTCACCTGGCCCCACCGCTCTTACCTGCAGCGGCTGCGGCTGTGGGCCAAGACTGAACAAAAGAAGAACTACCTAATCTGTGCCACGTTGCTGATTTATGCTAAACAATGAGAGCAGGGTACGGCTCCTATAACTACATTGTCTCTTTTTTTACCCTCAAATGTCACGGACTACAAATAACAAAAGTGGTAAGTTGACTGGGAGGAAATTCTAGAAGGTCATGAGGATCCCTCCTTAAGTAAATCTTATCTGCCTGGATAAAATCCAACCATTGAAATCCCTGAGATTGAATACCAACCTGTCACCTCCTCCTTTCTTCTATATAAGGAATATGTTGCAGCAAAATCCCTGGGGTGAGGAGTGGACAAACATTTTGCTTCTTCACATAACAGTTCTTGCTCATGATGGGAAAAACTGCTGTCTCGGAGCAAAGTCCTGAAAAAGGTCACCATAAAATACTAGTTTGAATGACTGCATCATTTTCAAGACCCAAGCGTCTTGTGGTACCCTCTCACACTTGCAGAGAAAGAATCAGACTGTGCCCCCAAAACAACTTAAGAGACAGAAATTATCTTTATGTGTAAATCCAGCTCCACACACTAGCTAAGAAGTTCCTGATAGATACATCTGCAGTATCTACTGCTGCAGCATCAGGACCTGAATGTGGAGAAGATTCCTCCCCAGACGTTTTTGTACTAGCTACCTTGTCTTCATGACACAAACACTCTTAGGGACCTTGAAAGAATGAGTAGCCTGACAAATGTATCCTTCCTTCCAAAAAAGCCTTGCTTGAAGACTTTCTTCAAGGATAACTGTGCCTTGCCAGCCCTGTGAGACTATTCATAAATTTTCCCAGGTCTTTCATGAAAAGGTTACCAAGAAGAATGTTCCAAACTGTTGGAGTGGTCTAAACTGTCATCAGAATCTTCCGCAGGGGCGGGGTTTGTGGAAATTATTTCCCCATGTGCTGGATCTAAAGCCCTACATCCATGATCACACATGTAAGCCTGAGGTAACTTCTCCATGGCCAGAGAGTGTAGACACCTACATGACTTGCCCACTGCATTTTGTTGTTTCCCTACAAAGGTGTCTGTGGTGAGGTGGACACGGCAGTAGGGCTCGAAGGCTATTCCCAGAGCTCCGTAAACCAATGGCTGCAGTGAGTTATAAAGGTCCTCCACAAACCCTTCTTCTAAGTAATAATCCGAAGAGCCATCTTGACAGCATTGTTCATACTTCTCATGGGTAAATGGTTCAGACACAGACATGTGATTATAATTGCCTTTAATAGACAAGCTAGATTCCCTATATGAGGGGCAGGTAAGGGGAGAAACCACTGCTATTTTATTGAATTGAAGGCACAAGAGGCCAAATATACAGTGGAGGGGCTGGCTTTAGCTTCTCAGCACAGGCCTGTAATTCTGATTCTTGCAACCCCAGAAGCCTCTGCAAACAGGGCCGTAATCAGTGAGGTCTCAGAAGTTAATAAATGGCTGTTTTCACTGGTGTGCTAGAAACAGTCACAATTTGTTCCCCCAAATGCCCTGGTTTTTCGCTGGGGCATGACTGAGGCTCTGATTCTTGCAGCAAAACAACATGAAAGCTCCACGCTGGTCTGCTGGGCACGCTAGTGGGCATCGAAATAACAAGCATTGGCATAGCCAATAGGTCTTGCCTTTGGGACCTTATAAGTGTTTAGTCAGAGTTATTGGCTTTGTCAATGTCTTTAAGCTATGTTGTAGAGCAGCATGGCTGCTGTGCAGCATGTTGAAAAGTTACAATAAAAAAGTTTTAAAATGTATTAAGTTTAGAAAAACGAACAGATAAGGCCCACAAAGTGACCCCCAAACAGGATTTAACACATGGTTTGTAATTGACACAGATGCCCTAAGGCAAAAGCATGTGCTTTACAAAAGAAAGTAAAACGAGAGTTAGAGCTATTGGTGTTGTAAATGTAAATGTTTTTACCTATATGTTATGGTGTGGAGTGGATGTATGTGGTGTGTAGTGGAATTATGTGGTTTGGATTGGAACTGTTAGCTGTGGCATTGTGTGGCGTGGATTTGTGTAGTGTGGAGTGGATTTGTGTAGTGGAATTATGTGGCATGGTGTGAAGTGAAATTATGTGGATGGTAATTATGTGGTATTGAGTGTATTGGAATTGTGTGGAGTGGGATTGGGTGTCTGGAGTGTAAATATATGGAATGGTATTTTGTGTTTTGGAGTGTTATGTAGTGGAGTTTAATTATGTGGTGTGCTGTTGCCAACTCCATTTGACTTGAGAGGAATGCGGGAACGTCTGCGGGAGACATCTTAGGGGAGTTAAAGAGCACGTGATTAAAGGCCACTGGCTGACTCTACAGTGAAATCACAATAGGGGCTTCAAAAAGTCAGGCACCACACAGACTACTTGAAATTCTTTACGCTTTGAGACTGTATAAATATATTTTGTTGGGCATTTGCAGTTTACTTCAGGGTCAAGTAGTAAAATTGTGCTGTAATGCAGATGGCAGTGTCGGTATATTCCAAGTTGAGAGCTTCTGCCGTTCTATCTAAGGAATTCCTCCCGGGGGCTTACAGGTTGCATAATGACTTTTGTATCAAGTGTATTAACCTACTGAACTACCTCACATAAGCCCCATAGTTTAACTACGTCTTTTTAGCAGCACATGACATACAGTATCAAGGGCAAGTGAACATCGTAAATAGGCCAAACGTTGTTTAAGTTCAGATACTTTCAATCTGATGTTTAGCACTGGGTTTCCAGACGCTACTCAGTCTAAATTTGTGAACTGTAAAGATGTACATGACCAACTCAAAGCAATTGCCAGTAGTTCAGTAAAGGACTGGATACAGAACCCAAGAGTCTCAGAAATCCAAAGTTGGCAGGTTCCATATTAAAATAGTTAATAGGCTGTCACTCAATTCCAAGGATTCTTTATCGACAGGAGAAATAATGTAACTGCATCGCAAGGGTACATGGCTGTAGAAACAAACATACAATTAAGGCAATGTATACATGTATAACTACATAAGAGCCATCAATTAGTGGACCTACCCAGAACATATATCAAACCTGCCTTCCTGTGCAGAACATATATCAAATGTGCTTCCTTTAGTAAGCAGTACACATTGAAATAGAATAAAAATGCACAAATTGATCATGCACCAATGTAATTGTTAAACAAGCATTGGCATAGCCAATAGGTCTCGCTTTTGGGACCTTATAAGTATTTAGTTATGCAGCACAATAGCCTTGGTGCAACAACATAAACTGCTGCATGGCTAAACACTTATAAGGTTCCAAAGACGAGACCTATTGGCTATGCCAATGCTTGGTGCCAACCCGGGACCAACTCTCTTGACCAGGTGAATGACAAATATTCCACACAATCTCTACGGGACATATCCACTTTCAAGACGGCTATGCAAAGAAATTAGTCAACATAGGGAAAAAATATATGCCCTAGACCACACCATTTAATAAAATTGAGAAGCCGTGACCAGAAACCAAAACATCTGCTTCTTTCACCGCAGTGTAACCACTAGCTCACATCTCCTGCCATTCGTGATATCCTCAGACCAGTTTTACTAGGAAGTGTCGGCCCATTGAGAAAAATACTCCTTTGGGCTATTTGTACACATAACCCGACATATCTCCAAGTGCCACTGACTCCCGGCAGCATTCCCCTCAGAGGCTTCTGCTCGTCAGAGGGGGATCGGGCCCAGGAAGCTTAGCGGGCTCATAAAAATGTTGTCGGGCTGGAGGAACACATAGCATATTTAATCTTCCAAAACATAAGTCCCAAGACTGACGGCAAAGTCAAACCTCCTGAGGGGGGCGGGGGAGGCTAGCTTCAGAGTAACCCGCTGCAGCCCAAGGACACACATTGCAGGGTTTCCGGGACGTCCCAAAGCTAGTCCTTACCCCTGGGGTACCATGCAGAGTGCGCACTTCACCGACTCCCATGTGAAAAGGAAGCGCAGAATCCTGCCCCGCCGCCTCAGACACGGGAGCCTGCACCAAAGCGAACGCAGATCCCACGGGCCACACAACCCCGACTGAAGCTTCCCACAAAACCCCTTGCTGCAGTGTTTGGTGCTATCGTGACAGATGTCAGGAGTGTGCTCCCTGAAAAGTGACCGGGCTGGCTCAAAGTGGCGGGAAATGAGAGGGAAGCCCCTAATGTTGTGGTTCTATGCAGTCTCTGTTTCAAATATGTCTGCAGTGACAACCGAGGTCAGCATTGTTACAAGGTGATCTTCCACGAAACTTATGTTAAACAAGGAAAAAACGCATGCAAAAAAGAAGCGCTCGCCGGTCAGCCACTTTTTATTTTTGCATCGCGCTGTCACTTTAAGTGCGATGCAAAAATAAACATGCGGCCTGCTTTCCTTCCGCCATGAAAGGTTTCTTGTCTTTATGGGGCCATGTGTTTGAAACACATGGGCCCCATAAAGATAAGAAAGCTTTTACCACACACGTAAGTCAACCGAGCCAGTCCAACTGGGACTGCTCCAAAAGAGAAAAGTGTACGTCACTGGACGCTCTTTTCCAATGGCTGGCCACCGTTTAGCATGAACGGTGACGCCAGCCAATGAAAAAGAGGGGCGGGCTTAAACCCAGCTAGTGGAAGCTACTCTAAATCATTACATCTCGCCAGCGAGACTGCGCATGTCTGCGCAGTCTACACCAGGCGAGACCTAAAAAGTTATAGTCTGCATTTTATTCTCCAAAATGACGCTGCTGTAAAAGATTTTTTTTTTTTTTTTTATAATTTTTTATTGAAAATCTTGTGTCAAAAATACAATTAATACAACCATAAGTTGGCACACAAAGAAAAAATTTAAATTGGCAAGCAGAAAGAAAAAATACAGAATTACATGAAGAAAATAATTTACACAATACGGAAATCAACCATTACACAAAGTAAAGATTCCAAATTCTATCAAACTTCATAATCCCGCCTATTCGCTGTGCATATCGCATTTCAGACTTTCTAACATTCCAAATTTTTTGCAACCAGGCAGTAAAGAGAGGGACATGAACTGAGTTCCAGTTCTGCAGGATTAATGACCTTGCAACTGCCATTGCAATAAATAATAGTTTAACCCACTGTTCTGTCAAACCAAGATCAGAATCGTAGCCATACAATATTAATTTAACATTATAAGTAATCCGAATCCCACAATACTTTTGCATATATTCGAATATCTCATTCCAAAACGGGATTATTTTAACACAGTTAGCTATAGTGTGGGACCAGTTTGCAGGAGTATATTGCTGGCATCTAAAACAAGTGGCAGTAGTATTGGGAAACATTTTAGCAATGGCAGCAGGGGTACGGTACAGAAGCCATTTACTGAAAAACAGCATTCTTCTCCAATTAGATCCTCGAAGAACACTGAAATTCAGTTTATTTATCCTTTTCCAAGTATTAATAGTGAGTACATGATTCTCCTGTTCTTGCCATTTTTTCATTGCTTTTTGACTAAGATCATCCGCAGTATATTCTGCAAGAACACGTTTCCATACCCCTGGCTTCCTCGTCCTACCAATCGTGAACAAATCGTCCCATAGTTGATTGGAGGAACCAATGCTGACTGGTTCAACTTGTACCAACGTTTTAAAAATAAAAGCATACGAACCAAGTAACATAAAGTTCCCAGGAATTAGAAGCTGCATCTCTCCAGGTAACAACCATGTCCCTTCCCTCAAGAAATCTAACAAAGAGTGAAATCCCAAAAGTGCCCATTGTAGTACAGTATCAACTCCAATTTTTATTCCTAAATAAAGAAGAGCATTCCTTAAGGGAGTTCTAAGATTAAATTGCGGGAGAGAATATCTTTTAAGAAAGACATCCTGACGCTTAAAAAACCAAAGCATCGTCTTATAACGAGTAAGTTTCGGTAATTTAGGAATATGTAACGGAGAAGGAATCTGAACCTCATGACAAATTCTATTAATAAAGAAATTAATAAACACAGTTGGGGTCTGCGTTCCGGATTTAAACCGCTCTAAATATTGGGCAAAATATGCGCTATAGTAATCTTTAATATTGGGTACAGCTAAACCTCCCAATTCTGTATCGGCGTAAAGGATCCGCATTGCGATCCTGGGACTTTTTTTTGCCCATATAAACCCTGTGAATAGTGATTGTACTTTTGAAAAAAAACTACTGGGCAAAAAACAGGGAATGGCAGAAAATAAAAAGTTAAATAGCGGCAGAATAGACATTTTTATAAGTGCCACTCGCCCTAGGATGGAAAATGGCAACGATTCCCATCTATTAAATAAAGATTGAACCTTGCGTAGAAGAGGATCAAAGTTTAACATAACTAACTCGGAAACCAAAACCGAGTACATAACTCCTAGATACCTCTTCGGTCTAGGATTAATACAGCCGGATAAATCAGTATGTAGCTCAACCTCACCCCCCCCACAGACTAGTATTTCAGGTTTTTTTTTATTAATGCGATAACCACCCAGATGTTCAAATTCCTCAAAAAGTTGAAGAGCGGCAGTTTGAGATTGAATATCCGACTTAATCAGTAATAAAATATCGTCGGCATATAGTTTGATTTTTGCCATAGAGGAAATAGGAGGAGAGATATTTACGGATTCCCTAATAGCTGTGGCTAATGGTTCAATAAAAAAAGCAAACAGAATAGGGGACAAGGGGCAACCTTGCCTGGTGCCCCGCTGAACCGATACTTTACCAACCATAACTGAGTTAATGATTATATTTGCTTTGGCACCCGTGTACAAATTTTGAATTAAGCTAATAATCTGTGGAGGAATTCCAAAGTGATTTAAAATAACAAATAAAGTTGTCCATACCACTAAGTCAAAAGCTTTTTCCGCGTCTAATAATAAAATTAAAGCGGAAATTTTATTGGTCTGAGAATAATCTAAAGCCTCAACGAGAAAATGTGTATTTGTGGCTAATTGTCGACCTGCCACAAAGCCATTCTGATCCGGGTGAATAAGATCCTTAGCAATATGATTGAAACGTATTGATAATAATTTGGTAAGGATCTTATAATCAGTGTTAAGTAATGTAATAGGCCTATATGAATTGGGATCTTTGGGATCTTTGCCTTTTTTAGGAAAACTCACAACTGTGCCCTCCCCAAAAGAATCTGGAACTTGCCCACCCATTAACATATAATTAACTAATTGTAGTAGCAAATCTGAAAAGGCGCAGAAGAAAACCTTAAAAAATTCAGCGGGGAGGCCATCCGGGCCGCAGGCCTTACCGATTGGGAGGTTCTTTACCACTAATTCCAGCTCTGACTTTGAAAATAAACTCATCATTGCTCCACTATCTGCCTGAGATAAAGAAGGCATATCATATCTTGCTAAGAAATTTAAAAGCCTAGAATGGTCTATTTCCTGATGATGGCTATATATTTGTTTATAGTGAGAAAGCATTATCATACCAATAAGATCAAGCTGTGATGTGTCTAACAGAGTGATAGGAGACTTCAAAGTACGAATTGAATTTGCAGCGGCTTGCTCCTTAGCCTGCCAAGCAAGGAGTTTGCCAGAAAAATTACTCTCCTCATAACTCCTTTGAGATTGTATAAGGAATTGCTGTTCACTCTGTGTAGCAAAAAGCGTACTTAATTCACGTTTGGCCTCGTTTAATTTTTTTTGCGCAATACTAGAGAAATTTGATTGTCGAAGCTGAGTCAGAGAACAGATTCTTTGATAGAGTAAGGTCCTAGTCTGTTTAATAGTACGCCATTCTTCTGCGTCTTTGGCGATAATAATACCACGAACAAAGGCTTTTAGTGAGTCCCAGATAATATGTAATGGGGCCATGTGTGAATTACGAGCAATAAAGTCAGCAATTTCGGATTTTAAAAAGGATACCCAAATGCTATCTTGTAGGTACATTTTATTAAATATCCATCTCTTAGGGGACTTAATTTCTTCCCCTACTTTAAACTCAATTACCAACATTGCGTGGTCTGAAAAGCCATTATGCAAAAATGTCTGATATGAAAATTCTAATGAATTAGAGGCCAAAAAAAAATTCAATACGAGAGGAGGATCTATGTCTTCCCGACCAATAAGTAAATTCTTGTTTATGAGGAAATTTCAATCGCCATGGGTCACACAGATCAAGTAATGCGGAGTACTTCATAATGGACCTTAATGACTTTGGTTTAGATTGTTTCTTCAAAAGACCCGTGGAATCAAGTTTTATGTCAATAAGAATATTAAAATCCCCGCCTATAACTATATCTCCTCTGACCAATAGTAATGATTGAAATAACTCCTCATAAATGGCGGCACTATCTTCCACAGGGGCATAATAACTAACAAAGGTAATTGGCCTATTCCTGTTTTTAATTACACAAGTAGCCCAACACCACCGCCCAGCTCCTCCATCTTCAAACTGAATAATTTCTGCATCTAAATTACGATTAATAAACAGCGCAACTCCCCTTTGAAATTGTTGAGCACATGAAAACCCACGATATAAGGACCAATTTTTAAACATTGAAAAAGAGTTAATTTTCTCCACAGAAATATGGGTTTCTTGCAGCATCACAACTGCTGGGCGCTCTGTTTTAATCCAGAGCTCAATAGTACGCATTTTTTTTTTATTATTCAATCCATTGACATTGAAAGAAACAACTCTAACCCCTCCAATAGACATTAATTGTTAAGAAAAACTTCTTGCCAACAAAATTTTGCATCGTGAACCACAAGAATTTCATTTTTTTCATTTTTACCCCGCATACCCCTCCACCCAAGTGCGCTTCCCTCTACCCAAGTGCTCCCCCCCCTAACCCTGGTCCCGTGGCCCTGTACTACCTCTGTATCTCCCTCCCACGCTGGCCACACGGCACCAACCCCTCTCATAAGAGCGCCTTGGAAGTGCGCCCCGAATCCCATGACCCCCGAGTTCCCGCCTGCACCCCCTACCCCCTAACTAAAATATGCGAATACCCATCTAGACAAATCAAACCATATTCCAACCTTAGCCTAGCCTTGAGCCAGCTTATCAAGCATCTCCCGAGCCTCATCAACATCTGTAAACAAATAGAATTTGCCCTTGATCAAAACTTTTAACTTTGATTGCTGTGCAATCGATGCTTGAGCTCCTTTGTCCTTAAATAACTGAAGAATCTTTACAAAGTCCTTTCTCCGTCTAGCAGCAGCAGCCGACATATCGGAAAAAATCCGACACTTAGTGGTGGGATTAAC
This sequence comes from Triturus cristatus, assembly GCF_964204655.1. Lineage (NCBI taxonomy): Eukaryota > Metazoa > Chordata > Amphibia > Caudata > Salamandridae > Triturus > Triturus cristatus. The sequence goes on along the minus strand of NC_140586.1, from coordinate 125,404,482 downwards.
CTGAAATTGTCTTTGCTTAAAGGCCTGAGATAGGATTATTTCTTTAACCCGAACATCAGCAAAGTTAACAATGATAGTCCGAGGAAACGGAGAATTAGGGAATGGACGAGCTGGTACTCGATGCGCCCTGGTAATTGTTAAGTCTCCCTTAAACTCAGGGATGACCTCTTGAGAGAAAAAGGAAGTGATCCATTTTGTCATGTCCGATCCCTCGATATTTTCAGGTACACCTACTATTCGAAGGTTTGACCTTCTATTATAATTCTCTAACTCATCCAGTTTGGATTCGAAGGCCTTTGAAAATTTAGAACCAGTGATGATCTCTTTCTGTGCGGTGATAAGATTGTCCTCCACCCTAGAAATTCTAGTCTCAGACTCTTGCAGACGATTAGAAAATGAAGCCATAGAGTCTTCAATTTTGTCCAGACGCTTACAAATCACCTCCGTTTCCATCTTTTGCATTTGCTTCATCTCTCTAATTTCTTGCAGGATTAGATTCAGCATATCCTTAACTGAGATCTGAAAGTCCCCAGCAGTTTCAGTATCCATCCCCATAATCGGACTCTGAGACAAAGTCACCTCACTGGGAATAGTCGAAGAAGTACTGGATCCTGCCGCTGAAGCAAGACTTTCAATAGGAGGGATAACTATTGAAGAAGCTGCTGTAAAAGATGTAGGATTAATTAATTTTTTCCAAAGGTTTCACAGAAACTAAAATAAATCATGAAGTGAGCAAAACATGTTTTCTTCGATTGACATTCAGGCTGGAAACTCAGACGGTCCTCACCCTGGTCGATGGGATGGTGCAGAGTTCAGCTGAACACTCTATATTTATTAGGGTGCTTCTTATTTGCATGTCACTCATGTTTATGTAAAATGCATGAGAACCAATTGCTGTGCTGTCTGGCCAGCCTGCTGCATAGTCACAACAGGCTGTCACAAGGTGGCCTAAGAGTTTGCCTTCCGTAAACGTGGACACCTTGGCTTAATTTTGCATTTTTAATAGGAAACTGTAATCAGACTAAGATACCTGAAGTTCCAATTGTTATGCTTTATGCTTTTCTTGTGATGATATCTAATGTGTTTGCAAACAGCGAATTGGACCAGAGACTTGAGTGTCACTAAAAGTGCTGTTTGAAATAACCATTGTAAATTATTCATTGCTGCTTGATTTGTACACAAATCCGAGAGCCTGTACCACCCTTTCCACAAACGCCGAGACTGAGGAAACAAGCAGGCAGCAGATTGCTAGGGTGCATGGGCAGGAGGAAGAGGACCGAGCAGATGTAGATAAAGAAAAATAAACATGCGCTCTCTGGGAAACCGTGTCTGACATTTGATCTCGGTCTTCGCATGAACAGCAAATGTGACGAGATAAGAATTACGGTACTGTTTACACAAAAGCTTAGAGGAGTAAAAACACAGAGCGCTCCCTGGTGTTAACTGCTCTTAGACGAATGAAAAAAAGTTCCTTTAGCAGTTGCTATAACGGGACAAGTGATTCAGTGAAATGATGCATGTAACAGAGGCAGTCCTCATGGGAGGTTACAAAAGACCAAAAGGAGGGACTATTAAGCATATTCACCAAACAGAAACAGGCATTTGCGAAGAACAGTAAAAGGAGCCAATTAAAAAGATGGGCGGTGCTTAAATCCCATATTGTAGATACACTATGTCTCAAAAGAGACAGCGCAGGCACTGCCTAGGAGAGACCTAAAAAATAGACTCTGGATTTGACTGACAAGCACCAAAGAAAGAGGTAACTAAATGGTGTCTGTTCTACTTAGTTAGCAGGATCTATAGTGATTCGTGGATTGGACTATGATGTAATGCACGTGGTTCATAGGAGTTATAGTTCTTTGTATGTTTTTTTCATTAACTGCTGTTGATTTCAGTAAAAGAAAGAGAAGTGTAATCTAAGTCTCCAGATCTAACATAGAATTTGTGTTTCCCAGCAGCAAGCAGAGGATATGTCTGGTGATGGTGTTGCGGGGTGTTATTGTATGTACTGGTGTGAGGGTGTACCTAAAAATGCAGTTGACAGAATATGACACATTTCCATGATGCCAGTGTAAACAAAGATCTTCCATCTGTAACAGATTTGCGTATGGGTGCTTGTTCTTGTGCTTCATCAGTACCTGCACCCAGGTCTAGTCATTCATCACAATTTCCTTCTAAACTAGGTGGGCACCCTTTAAAGTGCCACCTGGGTACATGCTGGTTAAACCTCAACACCACCAGTGTGTCTGGGGTTGCAAAGCCTGGTGTTTTTTTTTATACCAAATAGGAAATAAATCTGCCTGGCCGTTATAGAGCTGGACATATAGGTAATGTCCTGAGGCCAGCCCATGGTATCTTATGGGCCTCCGGTCCCTTGTAGTAGAATTATGTTTAAAACGCTACCACAGGGCAGTATATGCTTACACATATACTTCCACACAGGTATTATAATGCAAGCTGACTCCTGGCCTCCTTGAAATGGTTACCTTAGCAAAACGGTACTTGTGGGGTGAGTTGAGCAAAACCCTTTGAAAGCAAACCAAGGAACTGGCCCTGGACCAGGAGTCTCCAGGCAGATCCTATCTACCTGGCTCGGGGGACTCGGGTGCAGAGGTGCTCTTGGCTATTCGTTGTGCTGAACCAGATCCACGGCCAAAGGAGCTAGCAGGCGTGCCAAGAGAGGGCAAAAACAAATTCAAGATTTTTACGATGGAGCCAAAGGAGTAGCTGGTTGTTAGAGCAGATACATCTTTTCTCTTGAAGCATCAAAGAAAGCAGGTAGTAGTTGGACTGACCACCAACAAATCTTGGTACCTGCAAGGACTCTAATTAAGGAAATCTTAATCCAGAAGACTAGGGGAAATAAGTAGAAAGCTGAGCCTCACTGAGGGTTGGAACTGCAGGTCCCAGAAGCCACCTGCACAGGGACTTTGAGCGGCCATGCGGGCGGCACGAGGTGCAAGGCTTCAAGGTCGTGTACTTGGTGGTTTGTGCCTGCCGACTGCAGGGGACTCGTTTCTCTAGCCCAAGGGAGTTCTTGTGAAGTCTGGAGTTTTCAGAGGGTTTTGCCTTCCTTGTGGATCCAGTCGCTTGCCTTGATCGAGTTTCAATCCAGCAGGTGCAGGGTGTCTGCCACAGGTACAGAGCTTAGTGCCAATCTTCGTGGAGACCTGCCTTGTCATGGTCACAGGTCTCTTCTTGCTATCACGTTGAATCGAGGGTTCTGGCGGCTGAGGTGCTATTTAAATCCTGGATTTAGGGAATGTTGGTGGGTGTGAGGACTAGTACCAATGAGCATCTATTCCTGCGGCTAATCTGCCCCAGAAGTGACAACATGCTGTGGGTGTGTGCCACTAAAACTAGTCAGAACCTGATTTCTAGCCTGAATTCGAGATAGCTAAAACCATCCTAAGTTGTGCACCTCAACTGCCAGCCCCTCCGTGGTGTAGCTAGAACTTTTGCCGCCCATGGCGGCCCCTGAGTTTGCTGCCCACGGTAAGAGCAGGGGGGAGTGCTGGAGATTCCTGTTCTTGCGGCCCCGCAGCAGCCGCAGGTAAGAGCTCACTCTTGCTACGCCAATTCAGGCCCTTGATGTCTGGTCAGCCTTGTGGAGATGGACGCCTACCTGCATAGCTAATTTCCCACCTGCCTATGAAAAACAGTGCCTGGGGCAAGCTGGCACTTTGTCCTTGAGTGGGAGGACTGTTCCTTTATCCAGTGGTGCCAGTGAAGCCATTGAGGCTCACTGACGCACCAGTGTAATTCACTAGCCATCCTTTGTGGGTGCAGGTGTCACCTCCTGCTCACACAGGTACTTTGTCTCTGACCTCTGGGAGCAGCACACACTCCCCACCATGACGTCAGACTTCTGTCTTGGCGGCAAAGCTTGGAAAAAGCCCACCAAGGCACAGGAACACTGGTTAAACTTGGTGGGCACTATCTAAAGTGCCAACTGGGTACATGCTGGTTAAATCTCGATAACACCAGTGTGTCAGGAGTTAAGAGCATGTCGTTTGACACCAAACACAAAAGAAATCGTCCGGGCCATCATGGAGCTGGACATAAAGGTAATGTGCTAAGGTCAGCCCATGGCATCTTATGGCCCGCCGGTCAAATGTGATAGAATACTGTTTAGAACGCTACCACAGGGCAGTATATGCTTACACATATACTTTCACACAGGAGATATAATGCACCCTGCCTCCTGGGCTATAAGAATCCTACCTTAGGCTTAATATGACTGACATATATTAGCTGCAGTGAGGTGACCCCAGGGTCGAACTCGAGAAGGCAAGCTGCTCATGCAGGGCTGGCATGGCAGAACTGCAGACTTCAATTTCACTCGGGTCACTCATGGTGGCACAATAAGTGGTGCAGCCTGAGTACCCCTTTTACATCCCTGCCTTGGGTACCACTGGTACCATATACTAGGGCCTTACAGGGGTGTAAAAGTACTTGCCAGTTGGGTGTACCAATTCACATTTACAGTTTGAGGTAAATAACACTGGTGCTGCGCCTGGTGGTTAGCAGGACTCAGCACACTTTCAGATCCATTACCACAGCATCTAACAGCAAAAGGTAGGGGATGACCATACAAAAAGGGCACTTTACAACAGCTCCAAAATCGACTGACATCTGTACCTGCTTCAGACATAAGCCACTTTACCCAGCTTGAAAGAATAGCTTGTGTCACCAGTTTTTATGGCTTCTGCAGAGCCATGATTAATTGGCCCTTATTGCCTGATCTAAATTATCTGGTACAGTCTTCATATGCCTTCAAGAATGGAACTACACACAACCAAATTTGTCTGGCAATTAGAGATATGATATACTCCTAGATAAATCTTTTAACATCTTGATATATGCAAAGAAACTCCATCCGAAGAGAATACTCTATCTGTTAAATCCAACAGGATCAGGGGCACCATAAAGTTGCCAAACGTGTTGTGTGGGGCTGCAAGATTTGCAGTAGCCCCCCAACAGTGTTAAAGAAAATAAGCCTATGTCTCCCAAATCATAGGATGTATAGGGAGACTCCTGAATCTGGCACTTGGTGCTTTTCAACTCGGGAATGAAGGGACCACTCGTTTTTGGTCCTATGGCTACATTCTGTGGCATGAAGATGTAAAAGAAAGACTTTGACGGGATATCCTCATTGATGCAATACTTTTTCTTCTACTAATAATGTGTGCATTTACACATGGTTACTGACCCCATGGGATATAATGGTGTCTGCTAATGTTATTATGGTTCTTATTGATGTGGTGACCCCTTGACAAATTCAAAAACCTTGTCTTATGTTTTAGAACAGCACATTATTCTGCACTATAACTTCTGATATAGGTGGGGAGACATTGTTATTATGGGGAAGGCAGCCACTAGGGGTGAAATGTGGTATTAGATTGGAATTAAATCTCGAGGGGGCGTGGCCAAGACGTGCAGGAGAATGGTAGTGCTTCAGAGCGCTCAGTCTACTTTTGCCATTCCCTACAGAAATCCTGTGACAATCGGTACCCATTTGTTGTGGCCGGGCCTAGCACTGTCGTACCAGGGGAGAATGAACCTGGGGGGCCGCAACGAAGCGGGTGAGTTGGAGGCTGCAAGACCTTTGTGGCACACCCTGAATGGCAGCTGGAAATGCGTCTGAAAGGCTTGGGGAGGATGGCGTGGCCCGTGCTGAGAGGAAATGAGCAGCCTGCTGCCTCAACAATGTGCCCAGCTGTACTTTTGAGCCTTGGGGACAACAGAAGTGCCTGCCTGCAGTGACGAGAAGGCTGACAGCTGTGTGGTGTACTCAAGGGTGCGGCCAAAATGCCTGGGGAAGCTGGCGCAGCTTTGCCTTAAGGAAAAGAGCAGCCCTCCGAATCAGCCCCCCAATGAGCCAATCTGTGCTTTTGAACCCCTGTAATCATAGCAGTGTCCCACTGTTGAAAATGCTGACAGCGCCACAAGGCAAGTGTGGTGCACTCAAGATGGCGGCCAGAGGTGCTACAGAAAGGCCCAAGGAGGCTGGCGGGCCTGTGTCAAGAAAAGATGAGAGACCCATTGCCTCGGTCCCCCCAATGTGCCATGCTGTACTTTCGGTCTCCAGAGGCCCCAGAAGTGCACGGCCACACACGTAAGCAGGCTGAAGGCTGCTGCAAAAGTGGCCTCCGGCTCCTGCAAGCGGATGCAGGATGAAGATTTTGGAGGAGGTCCGTGTCCTCATCCCTTCACACCTACCAGAGCCTTTAGGGTTGTCTGGAGCATCTGCACCCATCGGCCTGCGGCCCGTCACAGGTTCTGTCAGCAGCGGAGGAGGGGGAACACTGGGAAGCGGAGCCCATCCAGCCAGGTCATACCATGCCACATACCTGGCTGGGCAGCCAAGGACATTGAACACATTGATGCCCCACAGCCAGGGAGATCTGTTATAATGGGGAAATCAACATCTGCATGCTTAGCTGGGCCCCAAAGGAGATACGCTGCCCGCCCAACCTTCATGCACCCCTGTACATTGGTCATGGCAAGACTCCCAGGCTGCTGAATTCAAGGTTCACCTCCCTGGTTCTTCACTGGGTCGCTTGGCTGCAGCATTTAGCATCCTATAACTCGAACCCAGCCAGAGCAACCAGAGACCTGGGTGGGAACACCCACTCGAGCCCCGACTCCAGGCCACCTTATGTGGAGGATACACGGATTGACTGTGAAGGACCCCACTTGAAAAGTGCAACCTCTAACACACTAGACTGCATCCTGGAGGCCATTAATGCCACTAGGGAGACTCTAGAGATCAAGATAGACAGAGTGGTGAGAGACATGACCGTCCTGCTGGATGACCACTACAAATCTGCTGACAAAGTGTAGTCTAATGAAACCCCTTTCCACACTATGCACCCAATCTTGGATGAGTTATGGAGACAGGTAGCAACTCTCACCAAGAAAGTAGCACTGCTGGATCAGCAGGCAGAAGATGCAGGAGGGCACTGCAGGTACAAAAATGTTAGAGTGCTGGGTCTCCCCAAGGGGGTAGAGGGCGCTATATGGTAGCCATCCTTGAAAAGTGGTTTCGCATTGATGTAGCTCCTTGGAAGCCTACCTCAGTTCTTCGCCCAGGAGAGGGCGCACTGTGTGCTGGCAAAATCCCCATAGCCTGGAGCACAGCCTCGCTCTATGGTGGCAAAGCTACTCCGCTACAGGGATACAATACTGCACGAGGCCCGCTCGGTCTGCCCTCTGAGAGTTGGTAATAGCATGATTGCCATCTTTCCAGACTACACGCTGGCGGTCCAGCATAAGAGAACCTCATATTTGGAAGTGAAGTGTACACTCCGGGAGATGGGTCTCCAGTACATGGTGTTGTATCTTGGCCACCTCAAGATCGAGGTTGAGTACCACTCACATTTCTTCGACACACCAGTGGAAGTGTGGGACTGGATCGAAAGATATCCTGCTTATTTGAGCGGCACACCCCTTCCAATCACCTTGACCTCAAAGGAGTAAAAGATGCAATAGAGTACACTCTGCAGAAGGCTGTCCAACCAGGAGGCAGATGGACCTTGCCAGGGAGGCTGCCTTGGAGGCTGCGAGCTACCTTGGCAGTTCTGCCCGCAAACCAGGAGCTCACCTCTCTGATGCATCCTGTGCTGGCACTGACTTGGATTCGGCCATAGCAGGACATTCGCAGGGTCTGCTCCTGACCCCACACACAGCAGATGACCTCTAATTTCCCTCTTGTCTATACTCTTTGTCATCACTGGGGATAACTTAGAGTGGGGGAGCAGACAGAGAACACTCTGGATCGACCGTCAGGTGCACATGACCACGGTCATAGGGTGCAGCTTGCCACACTTTATCCTGAGATGGCAAGCAACAGGCAGCTTATGCACTTGAGACTGTACAGAGATAGGACACCCCTCATTGCAGCTTCTCGGAGTGCCTCTGTCATGGGCACATTGTTGCATTCAGAGCGGCAGTTTGATGGGTTTTGGGTGCCCGACCGCTGTCGGTGTGCCTCGGAAGTGGGTGTTGTTTGTTTATGTTTACTAGGCACACAATGTTTACATTACACATAATCCAGAGAGTCCCTCACATATGTTTAGTATGCACTGACCTTCACTCCCACACAAGCACTGCCTGAGGACTCTGGAGCAAGGGGCTGGCTGATAGAGTCCCATCTACTAAGCAACCCCCAATTGCATTTCAGGTACTTTCCTACACTAGACTCAACTGGTATGTTAAATGCATTCACTCCACCCATAAGCACCACCAGATATATTACTACCTGAAACGGAGAGGTGTTGATATTGCATTGCTCCAAGAGACACACTTGGAGGGGACAGGTCTTCAGGACCTGCTGTTCCTCCTTTGCCAAGGGCACACCCATATGGATCTGAGCGGGGGTTCCGTTTAACTGTGAGACCCACTATATGGATAAAGAAGGTAGATACGTATAACTTGGGGGTACTCTTAATGGGACCACATTATTGGAGTCTCTAGAGCCATAACTGAACACATCTCTGTCTGCGGCTAGAGTGCCAGGTGGAGACTTTAACTATGTAGTGGATATGTCATTTGATAGATCCACCCATCCACTTCCCAGTTCGGAGGTGGACAACGACTTCCGAATGTGGACAGTGGTGTAACAAAGGACCCCGTAGCCCCAGGGGCCCCCCTCAGCACAGTACCTTGGCCTGAGAGCTCCTGAGTGAGGTCGGAGGGAGGGGCCCTCTATGTATTTTGCAGGGGGGGCCCTAAGTTTTGTTACGCTACTGGACGTGATGGACAACTGGGGCCTACTGGACCTCTGGAGTAACACACTTGGGCATGCACAGGCATATTTGATTTATTCCCCAGTGCATAATCTGCACGTTAGACTCAACAGGATACTGATCTCCTCAGCTGTAGAGGGGCTGGCTATTCAGGTGGAAAACTTAGGCCGTATATTCTCCGATCACAACCCACTTCTAAGGCGCTTGGGGGTGGGGAAAAGATCAGCCCTGATTTCCAACTGGAGACTTCGCCCAGGGTTGCTGCACGATCCAGTCTTCAGGGACTCACCTGGGAGATGCCATTAGGGACTTCTTCCTATACAAGCAGGCTACAGGATCTGTATTACGGGTCTGTGAGGCGTTTATGGTGGTGATCCGTAGATCCCTGGAAATCAAGCTCAGCAACTTGGAGACTAAGTTGCAGGATCTGGAGGCCATGGTGTTTCTGGATTCTTCCTGGAGCTCTGAGCTCTTGGAGAAGCGGAAGCATCACGCCGATACGGTGCGGAGACTGGGTCTCTTCTCATGCAGAGAATATACAGCTAAGTCACATATAGAGGGGGACAGGGAGACTAATGGCTTGGCTTGTCTCCTTGGAACGCCTGGCTCACATGGTACGAATACTCAATGCAGCAGATGGGACACTAATCCACACAAAGACCAACATTCATGCCGTATTTGTGCAGCACTATAGAGCCTTATGCAGTGAATCCCACCTACCTGGGGGAGAAACTATTGACAGGTTTTTTGGCAGAGGTGGCTCTCCCCAGTCTCCTTGATTATGTCTGACAAACGCTCGGACTCCCAATCACAGAACAAGAAATTAGAAGGGGCATCAAGGAATTGGCAACTGGGAAGACTCCTGGAGTAGATGGTCTCCTGTGGAGTTCTACCAGGCATCCCCCCCCCCCTCCTAGTGCCTCACTTTTCGGACCTGTAAAAGCCAGTCTGGGAGATGGGCACCTTACCTCTGTCAAGTCGAGAAGCCTGACTTATCTCCTTACCGAAGCCACGGAAAAACCCAGAGGAGACCTCTTATCGTCCTCTGTCAATGTTGACATTGACTACAAAATAATTAGGACCTGATTTAGATCTTGGCATACAGGTTACTCCGTCACAACGATGGCATATATCTCGCCCACCAAAATATAAATCCCATGGGATATAATGTGATTTATATTTTGGATATCCGGAGTGACCTGTATGCCAAGATCTAAATCGGCCCTTAGTAAGATCTTGGCCAGTCAGCTAGAACCTCCCTTACACTTGCTGATCCACAAGGATCAGAAGGGTTTTATCCCACACTGAAATACCTCCTTGAATATAGATTGTCTCCCCGGAGGCCTTGCCGGATGCCTTTGTGCTCTCACTAGATCTGTGCAAGGCTGTTGACACCCTGCAGTGGAGGTGCATGCAGGCAGCAATGCAACACGTGAACCTAGGGCCGAAATGGGCTAAATGAACTGCACTGCTATACAATGGGGAACAAGCATGGGATGACGACCAGGCAAAACATCTCGGAGCCTTTCAAGATACACAACAAGGGTGCCCCCTACCTTCCCCGTTATTTGCATTGGCCATTGTGCCTTTTTCCTGCATTATTCATCAGAAGGGGTTGGGTAGGGGAGTACCGCTGCATGACGGGGAACATAATATCTCTCTGCATGCAGATATTTTGTATGTTATGCAGAAACAGGTATACCCTGGGGGGCTCAATGTTGCATATGGTGGGAGACTAGATAAGCTTGCGCAGCAACTGGCAAAGGGCTTGTACCTTCCCTGTGGGCAAAGGCCATGTAGACATCCGGCAGGAGATCGTGGACTGTGGAATCCCTTGGGAGCCCAGGATGTTCCGATACCTCAGGGTTAAAATTTGTCACAGAGATGTAGACAATTGGGAGGGTAACCTAGACAGAGTGCTTCATTCGCTGAGAGGTAGGGTAGCTTTCTGGTGCATGCTAAAGCTTACGCTAATGGAGGAAGTAGCACTCTCCAAAATGATCATCTTACCCAAGGTGCTTTACTTCTTTGTGAACCTTCCACTTTGAACACCCAGGTCCTGGTTCAGGTCGCTAGACACTTTGATGCATGAGCTAATATGGAACGGAGACAGATGCAGGAACTCATAATGTATTCTCCAGCATCCGATTGGGAGGGGGGCGTGGAGTCCCGAACTTCGGGTTGTACTACATTGCAGTGCAGGTGCAGTGGCTGGCCTGTTGGCTTTGCCGGACACTCTAGAGAAGAACTGGGACTGTATGGAACTCCTCCTGACAGGTGACCATTGATACCCCTCCTGTTAGGAGAGTGCTCAGCTCGGGGTCCACCTCAGAAACTGCTCCAAATTACTTTGTGTTGCTGGTAGAACTATATTAAGTTATCTGGCCACTCACTGAAATTTTCCACGGAATGGCCATTAATGGGCCTTCCAACGCCCCAATGTGGTCCTCTCACAGCCTGCAGGCTACAGGCCTGGACTGCCATGGACCTACTAACAGTTGGAGACTGCTTTGACAAGGGCAGACTGAGATGGACTCTTGGCAGACGCCGGCCTGCCTGCCTCCCAATTCCTCACATATGTGGCTGCCACCCGGGTGGTAGATACACTATGGCAAAGGAGACAGTCCAAGCTGCTGGTGCATGAGGTCTTACAGATTGTCCCTACTTTTTGGAGATGGCCGATGGATAATTTCCTGACTTTATAAATCAGCTCTATTACAGATACAGGTAGATTTAATGTTGCTCCGACGGAGATGGGAGGCTGCCCTAAGTTGTGAACTGCAGGATAAGGAATGGCTGGATGTACTGGAACATATCCACATTGCATCCCGTAATACTAGATTTCATTACACCCTGTTGAACTTTCTCCATATGACATCTTACCCCATACTGACTCATCACAATGCAGGGCACACTTGACCAAAAATGCCCCAGATATAGCAAACTTGATGCCAACTTCATACATATGATTTAGTCCTGCCTAGTGGTCACGCAGTACTGGCAGGAGGTGGTGACTGACTTGGAGTGAACACTAGATCAGACAGAGCTTCATCAGATGGAGGTTTGTCTATTGGGACTGCCTCCCATCCCAAAAGTTGACAAAGGTGTGAGCTAGATGTTTTAACTTAACACTAGTATTGGCCAGGCACGCCCTAGCCATGCATTGAGGGAGGGTCCAACTGGAAGAAAAAGGTTGAGCACTGGCAGAGGAATCTGAATTAAGGGAGGAAGAGTATTCTGTTTCTGCAAGGTCGACCAATCGCAGACGACTGGGCATCCAATCCGGGGGATTTCACAGGGGCATAGGGGGAGGACACGTAACATGTGCCACTGGGCGTTCCTTGGCTTGGACAGGTATAAAAGGGAGTGATGCAACTCGACCTCTGTGAGCCACCAGGAGAGACACATTTCTGTGTGTTCGGAGAGAAGGAACAGACACATTTTTTAGCATACAGTGACCCTGGTCATACTGCTTATGGTTACATTATTTATGGAAACTGTTGTAGACCAGCTTGGTTGTAGCAGCTGTAGAACTGTGTAACTGGACCAGCTGTTTGAGGCCATTACTGCGTGATCCTATATCTCTCAGACTTCTGGTACTGCGAAGCATGTGTCGGCGGTACTATTGACCAAAGCATTCCATATTGCTTTGTTTATAAAAATATGAAGCTGTGATAATGTATTGCCGGCAACCACTAAAAACTAGAGTTTAAAAAAAATAGATTGGTATTAAAATTCAGGGATTACAATGGTTGAATCCTATAGTGGCATTTCAAGATGAAGGGCATCCATTGACTGGGAGATCTAATCTCAATTGCATTTTATACCAGCTGAGAGTAGGGTTGTCACGAGACGGTTTTATACCAGCATGACCAGTATTTTAATGTCCCTGTTGGTACAAAAATAAGAATAATCATCTAAAGCTGGTATTTTTTCCTCTTATCAGTACATACTTTAAACAGTTAATGGTAGAAGAAAACGCTTTCAAATGTGTTCTACAGCTTCCATTATGACTCCTCTCTGATAATTAAAGTAAACAAAGACAGAAAGGCCATGTTAAAAATGAATACAGACAATTTCATATAACATTCTACTTAGGATTCATGTCCCGGCCTTGGCAGAGACTTTACACATGAACAGATGACCAGTATTTTTCACTGGGAAAGGTGGTAACCCTGGCCGGGACATTAAAATACTGGTCATGCTAGTTGAAAAATGGGCAGGTGGCAAATCTAGAAGCAAAGAAAGAAGCAGCAAAATGATGTCTCTCCATTTTGATTAAGGAGCTACAGGGTGGTTGACAAAGTGGAGTATGATGTACCACACATGGTTCATGGGAAATGTAGTTGTTTGTATACATTTTTAGGTCGAAGCCTACCAGACAGCACAGCTGTCTTTTTGCAAAAAGACTGCTTAGGGGCATTCTAAAAGCTTCTCTTGGAATGCATTCCGCCCACTGATTACCTGGCTTTGTGATTTGTAACTCATATTTGCTTGCTTTTTAGGTCTCGCAGACCTGTGTTGCAGCGCGAGTCTTTTTGTAATCGGGCCGGTTTCCGAAGTGGAGTGGAAGCCTCACCCATTATTTTCATTGGCTGGGGTCATCCTTTATGCTAAACGCTGGCCTCCGATTTAAAATGAGGCTTGTTTTTTCCTGCCCTGTCTCCTTTTGGGACGACCATCCGGACTTGATTGTTTGCTTGCGGCGTGACACGGTCTCCTTCAAGAAGTCAGTAAGCACTATATTTTTTGAGCCGGCTTCGGCTCAGAGGAGCTCCCCAGCCCGCCATTGCCTTCCGAAACGACCTGGGCTCCAACACCAGTGTCCTCAAGTCCTCAACCTGCACTTCCGTTGGTTCCTGACCAAAGTGCACGAGCTGGAGCGCCGAAACAAGCTCCTCGAAAAGCAGCTGGCCCAAGCGCTAGACGAAGGTCGGCACCGGCGCGCTCTCACCCGGGACCAGTCGGTCCAGACCAGCTTCATTGGACCCATCCGGCCACTTTTTCATTGCGGTTGTTCATTAAAAATATGTATAGTTACTCTCGGTGCACGTGTGCGTTTAACATGTTTAGTTACTGTTTATTTTTAAATGGAATATGCAGTACTGCACACGAGCCCCACCTCTCCCACACCCCCAGCTGCGGACGTCACGACCACTCGCAGACAATTGAGCGGCGCAAACATTTAAAAAGATCTATGAGCCTACTAAAGCTGGCCCGTTTGACGACTTGAATAGGTGATCCCGGACACCATTGATGTATAGTGCTTCTGAGCAGAATCATGCACATCTGCTGCACTCGGTAAACAGCCCGCCCGAATGGTCACCCGCCGTTGTCCATGTTAAGTACCCTCTGTGCTGCCTCCCACCCACAGAAAACCTTAGTGGTCTGACATGTCTAGCACAGATTGCTTTTTATCAGCCACAGCTGTTGTCCATGTTGCCTGTTCACACGCCCGCCTTCTGTTTTCTTCCGGTGTCCTGCCAATCACCAGTCACCCCAAAAACACCACTTTTCAAACTAAAGGCATCCATCCTACTCATAAATGTTGTTGAATAAGCACAAGGGGCTACTTAAAACTAGCACTGTCCTTCCGTGAAGAGCCCTAAATACCTGTAAATATTGAAGTGTGCCCATGCTTGTTGAACAAGCATTTGCAATGCAATAGGTCTCACATTTGCAAAAGTTTAAGCTATTGGCATTGTAAATGACGATGCCTTTTATTTATGTTTTCAAAACCAACACATAGATAAAAGGTTTGTCATTTACGATGCCAGTAGCTCAAAACCTCACAAATGCGAGACCTCTTGCACTGCAAATGCTTGTTATTTGCTGGCTTTATTTATTTTATGCAGTCCAGCATGTCTTTGTCCCTCCTGTGGAGCATAGCCTGTTTACCATCCCTCTTAGTATTCTTTCATGAGTGTTCGCTTTCTGTAAACAGGCCTTTAAATCTTGTTCTTAACACATTTGCTGTGCACTCACAGACAGAGGTCAAATGTCAGGCTCTGTCTTCCGACAGAGCTGGTGGTTTACTTTTCTTTTGCTAATTTCAAAGTGAGAGGATTTATGTGACAATCTTGCTGGATAATGGGGGTGAGAAATCAAAGTTTTTTATTCTAGTACACAGCACAGTGTAAATGTCTATATATATGAACTGTGCACAGAATATATCAGAATTAGGGAAGCACAACATGTTTTTTTTCTCAATTCTGAAGTGTGTGGAAACAGATATTTTAATGTGATCAAAAAAATCAATACACGTGCTGATGCCACTTCCACACCTTATTATTTGTGCGCTGTATAGTTTTATCAGTAAAACTGTATGTGCATATGTAATAGTCATTTCAAATGAAAATGTGTTACTACTTATTTACTTATCTACTACTTATTTATCTACTTATTTATTTGAAAAGTTTATATAGTGCTGTCTAGACCCGGTGGTATCAGAGCGCTTTACAAGAGGATCAATGCGTTACAGGTTACATAGTTACATCATTGAAATCAAAGAATCACGTAGGGAGGAGGAGGGGGAGGGAAGGAAAAACAACGAGGAAACGAGGAAAACAATGTCAGATGACCGGCTGGGTAGGTGACAGCCGAGGGGGTGAAACCAGGGCCAGACTCCTCTATAGCTGCATATGACAGCTCCACCGGGCATCGGACCGGGTTGCTGGTGCACCGAGGTAAGTACAAACAGTTTTGGTATCCGCCCAGGGGGCATTGTCAAAAGTCCATCGAAAGTTCCATCAAAGTTCCACCGGGCGAGGGCCCTGTTGATCCGGGTCCGTGGTGTGTGCAATGTTCAAGGTTTCAGAGGATCAGCGAGTTACGGGTTACATAGTTACATCAATTAAATCACGGAGGGAGGAGGAGGGGGAAGGAGGAAACACAACGGGGGAATGAGGAAAACAATGTAAGATGACCGGCTGGGTAGGTGACAGCCGAGGGGGTGAAACCAGGGCCAGACTCCTCTATAGCTGCATATGACAGCTCCACCGGGCATCGGCCAGGGTTGTTCGTGCACCGAGGTAAGTACAAGCAGTTTTGGTATCCGCCCGGGGTTGTAGGGCACTCAGCTGTTGCCCCAAGCAATTCTCTCAGTGTGAGTGAGGCTGACGTAGGACTAAGTGTAAAAAACAGTCCCATTGCAAGCCTTTTGCACAGTGGAGACCCTGATGTGAGCAACGAAATCACCCTCCGGGCGCCATTTTCAGCGACAGGCACAGCCCTTGACTGCCCCACCTTCAAGCAACTCTGCCATGATTTTCTGCCATTTTGGGGTCAGGCGGGCGGGAGTGGATCGGCGGGGCAGGGGTGCAGAAGCACCTGGGGTCAACGCACAACTGCTCTCGAGAAGTCAGGGAAGCGAGGCTTCGTGGTGGTCACCAGACAAGGGAATGGAAAGCCACAACAACGGGGCAAGCTTTGAAGGCGGCCTGAATCTTCTCGCACGGTCCCCCATCCAGGAGCCGGTGGCGGAGGGGGGGGGGACACCCTGAGAGCCCAGCGATCAGCTCTGTAACACTCAGAGCCCGGGGCACGCTGCGAGGGAAACCGACTCACCCAGCGGCAGGGGAGTCGGGATTCCACGGACGTAGCACAGCTCCTGTACCAAAGGGGGTCCCAAGGGAGCAATTTCGCCAAGGGCGGCCAGCAGGGGTAGGTTTCCAGTGGCCCGGGTGCAATCAGTCTCAGAGAGCCTACACTGCCTCAATGCATCCGCTGGACTCACCAGCATCTGCGCGTTGGGACTCGGCCTTCTCCAATCCACTCACTGGACCGACTTAGTCCCCGAGGATCATCAGCATCTTTGTTGAGTATCCGGGTCAGTTGCAGGGAGAGTGGTTGCACATTCGTCCAAAGCTTCCTTGCGACCATGTGGCAATCCACTCCCTGGTCTGCAGCAGTTCAGGGGGAGCCTCGTCATCGTTGTCGGCTACCGGGTAGATTGCCAGGAAAACCAGCAGCCAGCACAGCCAATTCTTCCTTGCGGAGAAGTGAAGCAGACCACAGCAAAGCGGAAACAGTCCTCTCTGCGGCGGTGTCGAGAATACGGGTGGATGTGCAGGCATGAACGGGGATATTAACAAAAAAGTGATCACTAGCCCCGGAGCTACATCGCAGAGCTCCAGCCCAGCGGTCATCTTCTTCTTCTACACCACTCCTCTCTATGACACTCCACAACACTCTATGCCACTCCACTCTATGACACTATAAGCCACTCCACTCTACAACACTCTACTCCACTCTGTGCTTCTATACGGGACTCTACACCACTTCAATGTATGACATTCACCTCCACTCTACACATTTCCCTCTGTGCCCCTCCACACCATCCTACTATACTTTACGCCACTCCACTCTATAACACTTCACTCTATAACAATCTACTTACCTCTATGCCACTCCACTCTACGACACTACCCCACTCAACACCACTCCACTTGACACCACTGTATGCCACTCCATGCCAGCCCACTCTACTCTATGCCCCGCCACTCTGCGACACTCCACTCCACTGTACAACATTCTACACCACTCTATGCCACTCCACGCCACTCTACTCCACTCAAATCCACTCCACTTTACGACACACTATCCCCCAGTACTCTACACCCCTCCACGCTACAACACTTTACTCTACTCTACGTCACTTCACGACACTCCACTCTACGCCATGCCACTCCACTTTATGCCACTCACTCTACTCTACACTTTACTTCACTTGAACTACAAAACTCCACTCCACGCCACTTTACTCTACGTCACTAAACTCTATGACACTTCACTCTATGACACTCCACTCTATTCTACAACACTTCACACCACTCTATGCCACTTCACTCTAGGACACTCTACTCTAATCTTTAGCAACCTATAACACTCTATGCCAATCAACTCTACGCCACTCTACATATCTCTCTCTACACATCTCCCTCTACGTCACTTTACTCCGCTGCACGCCACTCCACTCTACTGCACATAATTCCACTCTGCTCCACTATTTGACTCTTCACCACTCTATTGTACGCCACTCGATGCCACTCCACTCTACGCCACTCCATGATACTCTACTCCATCCTCTGCAACTCCACTCTACCACACTCCACTCCAAGCGACACCACTCTCCTTCTACAACACAGGATGTTAGCCATGCTGAACTACAGCCATGTTGATGTACAACATGAAATGAAAGTCAAGTGCACTATACCCGAAGGTGTCAAAGCAGTTTGAGAGACAGATTATGGGAGTCTATAGTTATTCGGAAGAAGACTGGTGGTTTGGGATGAGAAAAGTCATGTTTTCAGATGTCTTTTGAAGATAGCAAATGAGTCAGGTCTAGAGATGTGGGCGGGTAAGGTATGCCACCGTTTGGCAGCGGCCACCGAAATGGAGCGACCCCCTATCTGGCCTTCTGAAATCTCAGAATTATTGCCTTTTTATGGAAGGAGGATCTGAGGGGCCTGCTCGGAGTGTACCAGCGGAAGAGTGAGTTAAGTTGACTAGGTCCTTTCTGATGCAGGGCTAAAAAGACTACATAGAGAGCAATAAAAGTAATCCTCTTTTTAACAGGGAGCCAGTGAATGGAATGAATCCTTTGCCTGACCGAGAGGCATCTAGGAATATGGAGGACAAGATGGACCGCCGCTTTCTGAGCTATTTGAAGCTTATTGAGGCAAGAAGCATTGATGCTGAGATATAAAGTATTACAATAGTTCAATCGCAAGGTCACCAGTGTGATGATGACTGATTAACACAGTTCTAGGGAAATGTTAGGGAAGATCTTCCTCAGGGTCTTGTGGATGAGGAAACAGGTGCTGCTGGTAGTGCGGCTGACCCGAGTGTCAAAGCTCAAGGTGTTGTCAAAAGTGAAACCCAGGTTTTTGGCTAACTTGACTGGACTGGGAAGGGGTCTACAGTCTTCCGGCCACCAGATGTTTTACCAGATGGACTCCTGAGTGCCAAACAACAGAACCTCAGTTTGTTCTGCATTCAGCTTTTGGGCATTGTCTTTCATCCACCTGCTGATGCTACTAAAATGTAAATAAAAATGCCCAGTATTTGTAAAGCGCGAACAATTACCCGAAGGTGTCAAGGCGCTGGGGGTCGTCGGGAAGATTAAGCGAGCTATTGCCCAGAGTCACATGATGCTGGGCTAATCTGCCACGGAAGCCAGAGATCGAACCGTGAGCCCCCGTGTTCCAGAGTCAGACGCCCTGGCCGCTGTGCCACACCTCTTCCACTTCCACTACTCATGCACTGATTGAACTTCCCGGCCACCAAAGTCAGGTAATTGGGAATGGACCCGATGATCTGGGTATTGACGGCATAAGATAACACCAGGAACCCAAAGGAGCGCACCAAATTGGCCAGCAGGGCAACATATAAATCTGACCTGAAACACCCGCCACTGATAATTTGTATTTTGTTAGGTAAGAAAGAGGAGAGACGCTTCAGGGCAGTTCCACAGACACCGACTTGTTGAAGACATGGGCCATACGCACAGGTGAGACGTGTCAAATGCTGCAGATAAATCGAGCATTACCAGATTGGTGGCCCCACCCTGATCAACCTAGCGCCTGATACTATCTGCAGACACCATAAGGGTGGATTCTGTACTGTGGCCACTCTGGGACCCATTTTACGAGGGGTCAAGGATGCTGTGAGTTTCAATGAATTTGACTAATTTCTGTTACATTAATTTTGCAAGCATCTTAGCAGAAGATGTTAGCAGCGACATGGGGACGGTCGTTTTTCAACTCCTCAGGTCCGCGTTAGATTTTTTAAGGAGTGGAGTCACTATTGCCTGTTTCCAGGAGGTAGGAAAGATACATGATTGCAGCATGACAGTGAACAAGTTCTGCAAAAAGCCAGCGATAGGATCAGGGGTTACCTGAAGGGTCTTCAACAGGCAGGGTTCTGATGAAGAGATACAGATTTTAAACTCACCTGTAGGTCCTTGGTTTGCAGCAGGGAAATGGAGGGGAATTCAAGAGCTGATTGGGCTTAGAGAAGCAGGTAGTAGTTTCCGAAAATGGCTTGTTTCCTACATGCAGGTTAAAACTTTTTAATTTTTTTTTGCAGGTTTATATAGCGCGAACTCAACCCGAAGGTATTGGAGCGCTTTACATGAGCACCAGTTACATTACACAAGGACACATTCATTTTATTGATAGGCATGGAGATATTAAGTGATTTTCCCAGAATCACAGGATGTGGAGTCGACCCCAAGGCTCGAACCTTGGTTTCCCAGCTCCAAAGTTGGCAGTCTAGCCATGAGACCAGTTCCTCTCTGCAAAAATTCTGAATTTTGTCCTGGAAGTAACATGCTACTCATCGCAAAAATCTTGAGATGACTGCAATGAACTCTGGGATAGCAGAGTCAAAAGCACTGTTACTGCTTTAAACAGTGACTTAGAGAAGTTGTTAGCAGACCTGATTTTCTCTGTGAAGGGATGATTTGGTTAAATTGATGGCTTGTTTGTAACCCACTAAAATAGCCTTATGCTTCACTTTTTCACCACGGCCTGGGTTAGATCTCCATTTAAGCTCTTGTCTGTCGCATTTCTGTTGTAGGCCCTTGAGCTCTTCAGAGAACCGGGGCACAGAGGGTTTTCATCTGGAGACCTATTTGATTTTCAGGGGTGCTATTCTGTCCAGAGCAGCACTGACTCAGGCTTGGAAGACTTCTGCGGAATAGTCATCAGGACTGTTACTGGAAAGATTCAGTGCCTGATCCAGGCTTTTCGACGTAATTTTGCTCAAGTTTCTGCATATTATGGGTTTGGAGGTGCCCGTAGCCAGCCCTGGTATTGGTTGCGGAGGAGGACTGTGAAGGTAATTGCCAGATGGTCTACCCAACTAAGGAGGTGAGTGCCATTGATAGTCAGGTCATTATGGTTGGTGAATATACCATCAAGGGTACTACCTGCAGAGTGGGTGGGATAGGGGACCTGTTGGCCTGCTTGGAGAAACCCAAGTTAGACATTAAGTTAAGAAGAGAAGCTGTCTTTTTACATAGCAACGGCACACCAGAAGGCCAGAGAAGGAGATTGTTAGCAGAGAGTTTAATAGAAAGAAGTCATGCCAGTAGGCAGAGGTGAGAAAAGTACAACATAAGTTAAAACACCGTCATTATTAACAAGGAAAGTGCAGAGTAAGTTAAAACACAATAGTTATTAAAAAGACGCCTGCTTAGCAAGTAACTTCAACCCCCCCCCCCTCCACCCCCCCAGCAGAATGGCCTAAATGCAGCCAAAGTGTGCAACAAGTTGAAAACAAAGCTTAGATGTTCCCAAATGAGTAGCCACTAAAGGATTACGTCCCCAAAAACAATGGCAAAGCCAATAGCTCTTGCATAGGCGAGACCTACTGACTTTGCCAGTGCTTATTTCATTGTTAAGTGATATTTTTTAGTAAAGAAAGGCAAGGATGATCCGAGACACCAGTCCTGACATAAAATCTGGCATTCGAGAGTCACTGGCGTTCCTTTCTGAATAGTTGTCACCCTGTGTTGCCTAGTTTGAAATTCAGTTGCGGGCTTCCTAGCTGAGTCCAATAATTCTCCCTACTGGCTTTCCATTTGTATGGAGCATAACTGATGTGCTACTCCCCTTTCAACTGTATACTTTAGAAATTGGGCCAAGTATGAGTATTATAACAGTGTACATTTATTGGTTTCATTTTGGTAGGTTTTATAATGTTTTATTAATTTCTGACATATATATATAATCGGGCAGTGGCTCAGGACGTGGCTTCACTGCTAGAGCGACCGACTTTGAACCTGGGGAACCAGTTGCACGGCTCTACATCCTGTCTTTATGGGCAAATCATTTAGTCTCCCTGTGCCTAGAAATAAATGTATCCATCTGTAATGCAACGGGTGCTCATGTAAAGCGCTCTGATATTTTCGTGTCGAGTTCGCGCTATATAAAACTGCAACAACAAAAAAATCTCTGCAAAATAATTGAAAAGAACATTCTGAGCTGTGACGCTAACACAGTCTCTCTTCTTTAGCGGTGCTGTGAGTCTTTCTACTAGCTCTGCGTCTGCAGTGTGCAAAGTTCTAACTTTTACGTTAATTGACTGGACGGTCACGCTCGTGAAGCCTCGAATCTCTAATTGGGTTTTTAATGTTGCCGATAGATTTCAACTGTAGGCCTGGGATTTATTTTCCTCTAGGATCGACATATTGGTGCTTTAGCAATTTTAAAAGACGATTTGGAAGCGCCAGGTTGGAGAAGAGATCGCGCCTAACGGGGCAGTCATCTTAAAACGGGTCGAACTTACTCAGCAGCGGCCATCTTGGTGCGTACCGGAAGTGCGTTTTACAACACTATAATCGCACGCCGGAAGTTCAACTACATCCTCCATGTGTCTGTCGAGGCCTCGTGTTGGCTCTTGGCACAGGGAGAGTCCGCTCTGCAACGCCTTGATAGCCTCCTCTCGGTGGGAAGAGCTCCGCAACCATGGTGCGCAAGGGCAAGGTATGGCGAGCGCTGTCAAATTTCATACTTTATTCCAAGAATATGTTTGGACTGGTTGAAAGCTTATAACTGCGCCCTATAGTAAGATGGACATTTTCTGATGGTTGTTCCGTGTTGATAATATGAACTCTTTCTGAGTCAATATGTTGCCAATTTTCTGAAGTTTGGAGGCTTTTGATCATAGATATTTATCAAGGCTAAAATGTTCTCAGAATAAAAGTTTTTTTTAGATCTGGGAGTTGGACTAAGTAAGATTTGGGAACGGACTTCGGGGATTTATGAATCGAATAGGAAGACTTTTTTTCAACATTGACTTGCTTTGAAGTGTGCGATCTATTAACGCGACTCTACAACACTTTACTCCACTTTATTCTAGGCCACTCCACGTCACTGCACTGTATGACAGTCCACGTTGCTCCATTCTACAGCACTTTACGTCACTCCACTTTACGCCACTCTACCTCACTCAACAGTGGGTCTCCGGACTTCTCTCTCTTTCTGCCCCTTAACAATTTCCCCCCTCTCTTGTACATGTCTGCTTGCCTCCTTTGACCATTCTTTAGTTCTTCGTAATTCTTTCACACTCTTAGTACCAGCTCTAACATTTTGCTAATTGTCTAGGCTTCACCATGACCCAGTCACCTTCGTTCATCCATTTCGGTCTCTCTCATGTTCTCTTGTCTCAAACCATCATTCTTCATCAAAACCTTTACCGTACAGGACTGTAATAATTTTCCAGCCATCTCCTTTTCCCCACATCAATATAAACAGAGCATGACAGATGGATTAATTTACTGTTGTATGGAAAGCCCGTGGCATTTGCATGTAAAAGCGTCCACTGGTTGGAACTCCCTCCCACGCTCCCTCAGACTGGAGCCCAACTACCTGACGTTCAGGAAAAAACTTAAAACCCTCCTGTTTCCTAAATAAACCCTTCGCCCTTATCCCCCTCAGCAGGTTTTAATCTTCACAGCGCGGGGATGCCCTCGGGTCACCAGGCGCTCTACAAGTTGCTAAAATAAATAAAATAAATAAATAAATAAATGTCTTTTCACATCCAACTTACTCCTTAGATCGTTTTGTTAGTCTCCTTTGGGTTGTGGGTAGTATAAGATACTTTTGTTGTGCTTCACTTCACCTTAAGAAACCTTTAATCTTGTGTAATGTAAGTGCAGTGGCATTATCCAGGTACACTATACCCATATAAGCCATCCCTTGTAAAAATGTTTCTTAACACTCAAATAGTGTTGATTCTGGTTGTCTAACGGTTGAATGCCACTTACTTGAATGTACTTGGTCTGTAAGTGTACAATTGCATAACATGGATGCATTGTCAGAGACATGAAGTGACCAATAAAATACAAGTATATTTCAACCAAAATGGCAAGTGAGTCCCTGACATGCTCAACCGACTTTCAGTGTTTTATTGTTGCTTTCTTTACACACATTGCAATCACCACACATTTAGACACCCGTTCGTCAAAATCTGGCTACCAAAATCTTCCCCTCACCATCTTTCTTGCCCTTGTTTGACACAGATGGCCTTGTTGAGCAAGTGTAATCAATCTGGGGCTGTGCCATGAATGGAGATACACATCTGTCATTCCACATTAGCATGGTATCCCTATAAAGTTATATCTTACATTAAAGCCTCACACATGCCGAAACATAATTTTAATACAACCTTTCTTAAAAAAACAAACTTACTTTTTCGGTTTCGCCTCCGACAATGCCTGCACTGTCTGTTGTGAGACTAATTGTTATTTTTAGTGGATTACTTGGTATTGGCTGGCTTTATTGTTGCTCTCATTTGCTAGCTTCTACTTCGTTAGCACGTGTTGGGCTTCACTTCTCGGGTTTGACCCTGCCCAGGAGCATGGGCCCATTACTTGTGTCCGTCCATGGATTCGTTTTCAGCTGCCACTTTTTTGTTTTCGTTTAACCCTCTGGGTGTATGGGCATGACGTCAACTTCTTTAGCACTCACGGGGGTATGGACTTTGGTGTCATTTCCAAATGCCCAGCTCCTGACCATCAGCTGCTGTGTGCTGCTACATTGAACCCTTGCCGCCCTCATTTTGCTGAGTCTTAGCTGAACACTCTCCCACTCTGGCCAGTAGGGGTGTGAATATACTGCCAGTGACGTGTTTGTGTCATTGGCAGAACGACGCGCATGAAACTGCCTCCTGGTACCTCTGGGAGCATAGACGGGGCTGGATACAGCCCAGTTCTCTATGCTCCAGGCGATTGATGCAAAAGGGAGGTATTTTTGGAAAGATGATAAACTGAGCTTTGCAGCAATGCTTCCCTTTTCCTGCAAAGTGCCAGGCGGTCATAGTGGGATGTGATCTTCTGACGCTCCCAATAGACACCAGGGATTTTTTGCAGTGTTGGGGCAGCCCTTTGGGGAAGGGCCTGCGTTTTTCCTTCCCCCTCATACTTTCTTTCTGAGTCGGCCCACCGTGCACAGGGCCATGTTCTCACTCAATTGGGGGCATTAAAACCTTTTTGACCAATTCCCCACCACTCCAGGGGTTATACTTATTTACTTGTCGAAAAATAAACAAACGATTGACGGTAAGCCGCTCTGGAATAGGGCCATGCTCCCACCCCAAAAGGGGGCAACACAGTCTTTCTGTTCCTGCCTGGGAAGACAAATTGCTAGCCCACTAGACACCAGGCATTTTACATTTGGGCAAAGCCCAGGGGTGCAGGTGTCCCTCCCTGCCTTTGGCTCCGCACTAAGAGCAGTATACCAGTCCTTCACTCACAAAATTAGCCCAGTTTGCTCTCTGTGTAGAGGCTGAAAGCCCACTGGATGCCAAGATATAACCCCGAAACCGGTCCTAGGATGCTTGTTTCCGGTCCAGGGAGGACCTGGCTTGGCAGTTCGGGCTGGTCTGTTCCCATGAGGCACAGGGTCAAGACTGATTTGCATATGGCCAGGTCTAAACTGGGGTGGCATGGTGAGCAAAAGAATGATGGATTTAACCCAGATCTCTTGACTGGGGGTGAATGTTTTTATTTGTTCTGCATTTCGTCCATCAATTGTGTCTTTTCCTAAGCAGCAGATGCGCACTGCGTAGGAGAGACCTAAAAAAAAAAAATCCTTCCTGTCCACCAGCAATGAAAACATGCATTGGCAAAGCCAATAGGTCTTGTATGTGCAAGATTTATTTGCCTTTGTCAATGTTTTTTTTATAGCCATGTTGTACAACAGCGCGGCTGCTGCACAACATGGCTAAAAGTAAAACAATTGAAAAGAAAAGAGTGTCACTGTCGATGCTGCCAGCATTTATAGTGTTTTTTTTCGTTATCTTTTTTTCCTTTTTCCTTTCTATAATGCTGCACAGCCATCACACTGCTGTACAGTATGGCTTAACGAACATTGACAAAGTCAAAAAGTAGTTCTAATTAATTGTCAGGTTTTCTTTCTGCCATGTTGTACATGGTAAAAAAAAGAAATGTTTACGTTTAGGCATGCTGCACAGAAGCCGCGCTGAATCTCATGTCACATGCTGTGATTACTTTTATTGCAATAGGAACAAGCATTTACAATGCAATAGGTCTCACAATGACATTATTTTGAGCTATTGGCATTGTAAATGTCATTGTTTTGTTTTTTTCTCTTCGTGAAGCATTAATCAAATGGTGTAATGCAAAATGGCAATAGCTCGCTTTGTTGTAACTGCAAAATCTATTGCATTGCATTTGTACTAGTGTCAGTTTTGAACTGTGTTGGAGGCCTATTAAATGTTCTTCCCAGGTATGTACCATTGCATGATGGTGTGTGGTGATCAGAGCTGGTCTTTTCTCAGATAGAGCCCTGGGCTAACCCAAACTTGGCTCCCCATCCTACTTGTCCTCTTTAATGGGCTGTGGTTCAAACATTGTGAGGAGTAGAAAGAATGTGAAGGGGCGAGTAGTTCGCATATATGAACCATGCGCTTTCCTTCAATACAGTGAAATATCCGGATGCTGTATTCTGCATCATAACCCCACTCCATGATAATTGTAATTAAAAAGTAGAAATAGCATTTTCTTTAGTCTCGCTTACTCAAACGGCGTCATAGTAGCTACGGGGAAAAAATAGCCCGGCACAGACGTTAGCCATGGGGAGGAAGATGAGCTGACGCGCATGGTAAACACTGCTGGGAGTGGCTGGCTCACTTCTCCCCAATCATGGCTATCTTTTGCTACCCAAAAGATTTGCTTGGTTTGCCCTTGGGAGTGCAGTCAGCTTCTTTACCCGCGTCTCAGGTTCGCTGTGGGCAACTGGATCCAATGAAGCAGCTTGGGAATGAGTTCACGATGCTGCCGCTAACTGCCCTGGAGCCTGCCAGGCACTAGAGTCCTACACCGCTGCCCCATGCGGATGCGCCCCTATAAAGTTCGGTAGAGTATCGGTTTCCGCTGCTTTCGCCACCTGCACCACTCCGTGATGAAGAAAAGAGAATGGCGGTGGGAAATGCCAGGGAGCCCAAGGAGGACTGCCCAAGCATAATGGCCATGGAGCGCGGACCTTGGCCAGCATCGACCAATGTGTCCAGGATTACCTTAGCTGGCAAGCGTGGTCTGACGGTTATCTTTAGCACTGCACGGCCATTGTACGTCTTCTGGGCAGGTGTTCTGGTAGGACATGTTTTACTGGTCGATAGATGGGTTTGAGCCTTATATTGTGGACTGGTCCTTACATGGAGGTCTGTCTACTATGGCATGTTCAGGTGGCTGTGAGCCTTGTCAGGCGGCTTCTTTAACTTCGCTTCCTCGTTTTTCGTGAAGTCTTGTTTCTTCTGTCCTCTTCCTGATGTTGGATGTCAGTGCTCCAGTCGTTAGGCTGCTACACCCTGTCCGCGTCTATCAATCAGGAAAACTTGTTCTATCAGAACACCTGCCCTGAAGAAGACCATCCCCCTAACAGCCCAGGTCCACCTCAGAAGGTTGAAACGCCTTGGCGTAACCAACAGTGAGTCCAAGAGCTAGCAATTATTGCTACAGTCAGTGCACAAATTGCACTGCATCACGGAAATCGTAATTTGAGACTATGCCCCGGCCTAATACCAAATGCTCTGGCCTCTATAGGGCCACAGAATAGTCAAGACATAAATAATAGAGGACCAAAGGGAATTATATCCCCACTATAACTATCCTAAGGACACTAGCTATAACATTTGATGCTTTGTTACACACAGGATTCATCCTTAAAGGATTTGAGGTGTGAAGAGTTTGTAAATGTGTTGTATATAAGTGATGTATTACTGTATTGTCAGTCATTTTTATGTTTCTGTAAATGTAACATTTGTGCAGTTTAAAGTTTTTGTATGTTGTCAAAAATAATGTCAAATACCAACTATCCTGTATTGTCATGGTTTAATGTGGAAATAGTCTATGTATATGTAAAAATGTGTATATAATTTGAATAAGAAAAAAATATAAACATTTACTTGGCAAACAATCAGCAATATTTTGTTCTTTTGAATTAAAATCAGATACGGGGTAATTTTCATTTAGAAATAACAAATGATAAAAAGTCAATTTTTGGACGAGAATAGGAAGAATCATGTTGATACTTATTTAAGAAATTCATGTAACTTTATGGTCTAGGAGGCACACTGTCGTTGACAGTTTAACCCACACTGTGGCACCACCAGCTGTATATTTTTACATTGTGGGGAGCTGCAGGGGTACAGTAGCAATCTAGAAATACTAAACGCTATGCTATGTAGATCACAAGAAACATGACCCCTGTAAAATGTGTTGACATTTTTAAGCATACCGAGAGATGTAGCTTTTGCTCTACAACGTGGGATGCAGGTTAGTGGTTGTGGCTGCATTATATGGCTTAAATCAAGACTCGGGCACCTTTTTAATGATTCCTCCGCTATAAATGCTTTATTTACATTTTTGACTGTCATTGCAATGACCCCTTGACAAAACCCAACAGTATTGCCTTTTATATATTGACCATGCCTTATATAAAAAAAAGTAGAATTTCTCTGGAAAAAAATAAAGGTTAAAGGGGCATTCTAGTTAAGTGAAAATGTCAGTTAAAACATACAATTTTAAACTAACAAAACCAGTGAAATTCACCAGTTGTTGTTACTTGAGGTAACTATAACTCGTGCCCCCGCCATGCTCAGTGTTGTCCTCAATGATGTAATTTCAGATGTTACAGTGACGTTATCAGTGCAAGTTATCGTTACTTTGCTTATTGCTGAGGTCTGCAATACTGATTAAATAACTTTTAAAAGAATGAGATTTACTTGTTAATTGACTTAATAATCTATTCCCTGTTTCTTTTCGCTCTTTTAGACAAAAAATCAGAAGAAGTCCCGGACTAGTGCTATCCATGTTGCCAAGGAGGAGTACTCGTCTGTGCCACACTCCTTTGTGTTCCACCGCGGTCAGATTGGCAAGAATGTGCATGAACTCATCTTGAACATGAAAAGAGTGATGGAACCCTTCACTGCAACTTCCCTTAAGGTACACTATCTCTGAATATGCAAAATGTGCCCCAATGCGTGTATCATTGCACATTGGCAGTGAAAGAGCGTTCTTATTGTCAGTAGTTGGTAGAACTTCTACTATGCCTTTATTGCACGACTGCTTCAAAACTGATCCATGTGACAGGGCTGTTGTCGGACATACACACAAGGTATATTTTTTTGGCATCCTCAAATAATCCCCTCACTTAATTTAACTTTAAAAGTTGCTAGGGCCTTTATTGCTGTACTTAATAGGTAGCTCAGTTAATTGCATGCTTACCTGACTGTCCACTGTCATCACACGTCGATGAAAAACAAATAAGGTAGCTGATTTGGATGCAGATGATGATGCCATATGTAGACTGAGGTACCTGTGACTTCTTCAAAAGTAAACGCTCTGATGCATCCATGAAAGGTTTTACTCTTTCCCAAAGTAATAGTGATTCTGAATTGTTTGCACGTCAAGTGTTGCTCCTCAGTTGTGCCCATCTTTGGACTGGATTGGGTCCACTTCCTCCAAATTCTTTGACAGCAACATTGATCTCAGTGCCTAAATTGAAACCGGTAGTGGTAGACTGCTAACAAACAAATCATAACATCTGTGTAGGCGAACAGCTCACTCCAAGTGCTTCAGTTAGTCATCCTATTTTCAACTCTTCACAGTGTCTCATGTCTGTTGGGTAAAGCTCCTCTGCTCCTGTTTTTTCTTGCCATTGCGGTACTTGTGTCCTGCTTTATAATAGTGAGTAACATTTGTTCATTTATTAAAGTGCAAATAAAACCATAGACTAGATAAACAAGCTGAACCTGATTTGGGAAAAAAAGCGCCCATCTCTTGCCTTGTTTATTGAAATAGGAAAGGTCCTTTGAATGTGGTCAGAAAAATCTAAATTCAAGAATAGTTTATTTTCTCAGTTTGCTTTGCTCATTTTTGTAGCTGAAACCATCTTTCAGTTTATAATTACTGATGTGCGTGACTTATTTTTTCCTAAATGTTTCTTCATTTGTTGGTGTTTTTAGGTTCGAAAGAAGAATGCTCTCAAAGACTTTGTCTCAGTGGCTGGTCCTCTTGGTGTGACTCATTTCCTTGTGTTCAGCAAAACCTCAACTGGTGTCAATTTTGTAAGTAGGAGTGTTTTTGAAATGTCGTTTTCCAAGAATTCAGTGTGAAGATAGAGAATTTGCTGAAGACACCCAACAGTTGGGTAATCAGACTAGATAAATGATCGTTTATAAAGCGTCAACAGAGAAATGTCCTCAAGCTCCAGTGCCCGTTTGGTGAGAGAATAAAGTTTCACACCTTTTGAATAACCTAGTGGAATGCGCATAACAATTTCTTTTAGTAGCTACAACACAGCAAATTGAGAAAAAAAAATTCTGTGCCCTAATTGCGGCATGACCCTTCCTTTTTCTATGCCATGATCAACAAGACTCTCATGACGCCATCTGCCTAAAGAAGTTCCGAATCTCTTCCCCTTTTGGGACAGCATGTAAAAAGCATGTTAAAAGGTTTTCAAACGCCACCGGCCCCTACTCTATCCAAATAACTGAATAACGTATCCACCACTCAAATTTCTTCATATTTCACTATATTAATTTTCAACACTAATCCTTTATGGGTTCCGGAGTAGCGTGCTACTCGCCAGAAAAGCACATCAACACCCATTCAGGGGTTATAAGCGCTATATGAATGCAAACCTTTCCCCCCCTTCTATCCCTCCGCTACCCTTCTAACTCCAAATAACTGACCAATATCCACCACACAAATTACTTTCATATTTCACCTTACTAATTCACCACTAATCCTTCATGGGTTTCCGGGGTAGGGTGCTACTGCCCCCCCCCCCCCCGCCCCCGCCCCAAAAAAGGTGCTTCAACATCCCATCAGGGGTAACAGGCGCTATATAAATACAAACCTTTTTAGGTCTCGCCTGAGCCAGCGCATGCGCTGCTTGGAGAGACATTTAGTATACAGGGTTTCAAAGTGCTGCCACGGCCGGCCTAGCACTCATGCGAGCGTGCACGCGCGCAGCCGCCATTTGACTCCCCTCTAGCTCGATCACTGCTGCGCAAGCACCACTCGCGTGGTTACTTTAGCTTTTACGGCCACCCGTCCGTTACTTTTACGGCTGTTCAGCCAATGCTTGTTTTCTTGTGTCGCTTTTCTTGCATCTACACTACTAGTGCACCATTTCATTATTATAAAATCACTACCGAACAAAAATCTTTGACGCCTTCTGGAAATGTTTCTCTGGGCTGTAATTACACCCCCCCCCCCCCCCCCAGATGTCCTTCATTTTAAGGGCTCATTTAACAATGAAGCTCCCACGCAGGATTGCTACTTTTCAACTTCTCGCAAGCATAAACTACTGTTAGAAATGGTGAGTCATGTAAGAAAATGACGCGCCTACGCAAAATTGATTTTGCATAACCGATTTTACTTCTGTTTCTCTGTGTGATGGCTGGCCGGGATGTAAGAGTAATTAGCACACTGGGCTACAATACGAGCAGCGGATTTTGAACATTACATGCATACTCAACGAGGGACAATGTATCCGGTACTTTAAACAAACTTCATACAGCTAGTTCACACAGTTAGAACTGACTTTTCAAAGGTACAGAAAATGAGATATCAAAAGCTTCCTGCACATACAATTCAGAAACGAGCTCCTGGTTTCTATAGGCTGGGGCAGAAATTACAGTTTGTTAGCAAGTTGCCACATGTGCTTATTACCCCTTATTAGGAATGGTCAGTGAAATGGGCTGGTATAAGCTTTTACTGAACACACACAACACTATAATTTTTTTTTTTTATTGAAATAAAACGCATCCTCCTTCAATCCATTTTCTTCAGAGTGTGTGCAAGGGCCAATGTATTCACATTCAGGAATACATCATACACTGTGCTAACGAGTTTTATACATTTGTCGTGTGCTATCTTGGAAATTATGGAAACATGGAAAGAGTGTTTACTGTTTATTTTCGGTACATCAATTTAAGGTTTATTGGTTAGTTAATTAAAACCATAACAATATTACTAATACAAGAGCATTAAAAAAAAGACAGTAAAACCACCCAGGGTATCATAAGACAGTACTACAATGGAGATAAAAACATTGGTGGATTAAAAAGAAAACATTGATCCTGTACCCTAACTCATAACTAGATGAGAAGGATAAAAGTATGTATACAGTCAGTTACTCCTATCTGGATATAATAAAAAAAATTATACCACCCAGTGGATTTTAGGACAATTATACTGTAATACTACTAACCCAGGTGGATCATAACGAATAGTTCTATGAAATGACAGGTGACGTAATAAACAAGCATTGGCATAGCCAATAGGTCTCGCTTTTGGAACCTTAGAAGTATTTAGTTATGCAGCACAATATCCTTGGTGCAACAACATCAACTGTTGCATGGCTAAACACTTATAAGTTCCCAAAACTGAGACCTATTGGCTATGCCAATGCTTGTTTCCTCTTCTATCCTTCCGAATCCAAATAACTGACTAACCTATCCACCACTTTAATTACTTTCATATTTCACTATACTAATTCAACACTAGTCCTTTACGGGTCCCGGAGTAGTGTGCTGCTTGCCGCAAAAGCACTTCGCCGCCTCGTATGGGGTAGTAAGCGTTATAAATGCAATTACAATGCAATACTCTCCCAAGTGCATCAGGTCTATTGATTTTTCTATACGATACAGCAGTACAAGTTTTACAGAGTTTGAGAGATATTATGATCTGAGTGGATTATAGGTCACACGTTAAGATAAAGTATATCCTCTAGTTTAAGGATTTGTATGTCCACATTGTTATATTATTTGCAGGGGTTGCCAGAGCAGACTGTCATTTATTTTCCAGTATTATAAAAAATAGACGTGCGGCAGTTGAAACATTAGTTCCATGTGACCAGCTCAATGTTGGTTAATACCATCCTTCAGAATTGTTTGAAGACTGGGCACATCCAAAACATGGAACAGATCTGCCGCGGAGGCACCCTCGAGGCAGGGGAATATTAGATGCAGCCTATGGTGAGTCAGATCATCTCTGTGGAGTATATAGATTATGTGCATTTAAAACAAGCAATTCTTGAGACCATAGGATGATATTCTAGGATTTGTTGCCATTCAAAGCCACTGAATTACTTCCTTGTGTCACCTCCCGTGTGATTTTTAAGTGCAGCAAGAGCCCGGTGGATTCTGGCTAGCAGGATTAAAAAGTCTGTGCAATCGGGCACCTGACATGACCTGTTGTATGCAAGGTGTGTATCAGTTGATATGCATACTCTTTGTCCCTAGTGTTCCAGTGTGTAACTTTTGCTTGCCTAATGGTCCTGTATAACATCTCCGCAGAACAAATCTGTTGCAGAGGTCCTCGAACCTTTCGAGAGCCCGTTCAGAGAACAAGTCCTCAATTGTATTATCCGCCTCCTCCCACGCAGCTTGTTACTGAGATCTAAGTGTAGTGAGTTGTAGTATTGGAGTACGATTTCACTTGTATATTGCTGGGGAAGCTGTCGTAAGCAGTTATGTGCAGTATTTAAAGTAGTGATTTTGTAATTGGGGCACCTGGAAAGAAGGCTCCCGGTACCAACTTGCAGTTATGTATGTGAGGGACCTGTTCCTTCCTGGTTATGCCTGGCCAGACAATAAGCTACCCATTAGAGCTGCACAGTAAGGTAGTATTTGGATAAGTCTGCGCCCCGTGCCACCTCCAGACATGTGAAGCCTTGGAGAGTGCAACTCTGCACCTATCCACCCCCCAAATGAGTTCTAATAATATGGTGCTAAGTTCGCGGAATACTTAGAGATGGATGAGAGTCGACACGTTGGCAAAATATTAGGAGTATACAGACCATTACCATTTTAGTAGGAGCAATTTGGCCTGTGATTGATAAGGGAAGGGAGGTCCAGAAGACAACTTGTCAACAAAGTGGTCTGATAGCCCTCCCTATGTTGCCCATCAAAAGGATTACATTGTTGTGGTTTAATTGTATGCCTAGATACTTAAAGGATAATAGTGCCCATTGCAAGGGTCTGGTAACCAGATATATTGCTTGTTCCGGAAGGGTTTTCCCCTTCGTTATAGAGCATTGTACTAGGGTGACACAAAATCCAGGAAATACATGCTGAATTTAGGGCCTGGGGCCTTGCTGCTTTTTAGAAATTTAACAGTGCTTATAACCTCTTCACAAAAAATGATTTACTCTGCCAAACACGCCACAACTTGCGCAACTTAAGGTGATTTAAAGAATGCCTCCAAGACCTAATACAACTGAAATTCTTGGTTCATAGAACACTAATATCGAAAGTGCTTTGGTTTAGTCCATTTCAGTGCGCCTAAGGTCTTGTAGGGTGTTGGGGATTGTAGTACTGGGATCCTGTATAGTTATAAAAATTCCTTTTGAACTTTTGTTATACACTTTTTATAACTATACAGTTGATTTTGGTGCTCTGTCCCTTTGGACTCTGAGCCCCTCTCGTTGTTTTCAAGGTACTGGGATCCTGACCATAGCAGTGAGAATACTACTATCTGGGAAGCAGGAACTGTAGCACCTTGATGCAACTTGGATTACAATTCTGTATTACGTTCCTATTTGGGTAGCTAGTCTTTCTGTGAGCTAAAAGTACTTTCTATCTCGTAAACATTGAGCACTGGGCTCGACAATGTAATTGTGTGTGTGTTGGTTGACTATTGAGTTCTGAGTGCTTGTCCCCTACTCTACCTCTCTGAGAAGCATGTGATGCTTGGCTTTCAGTACCCTGAGAATTAAAGTGCGGGAGTGGTTGTACTAGCCCAGTTTGCTGAGGAGTCGTAGTAGAGCGGACCAAGGATACTAGTGGCAAATGACCTTTATTGCCGGCACCTGTCTGCCCTCTGAACGCCATTACGGATCTGAGAGAGGACATTCTTGCTAACAGTTTACATCAGCAGACACCTTTAGGAAGCTGTGAAAACTGCCACATATGCAGATGTCGTATGTAGGTTACAACTGTAGGCTCAGCTTTAAGAAATATATGTTTTGTAGCAATTTCCTGTAACGCTTTTTGCTGTATACATTTTTTTCTAGTGGGCAAAGCCTTACTTCAAATTGAAGTAGTGCTTGGGTGTTATTTTTTTAAAGATAATGTGAACTCGTTTATAATCTTACCAGTGCATGTGTATCAAGGACTCTGTTCTCCACAGTGACTGTTGTGTAGATTAGTCGATGCTCTGTAGTGAAATTTGACCCATATTTTGCTGCTTTGTTCCCATTTCAGAGCACTCACATGTATGCATGCACGTTGGGTTAGTTAGTTCCTCCGGGCGAAGTAGACCCTGTAAGCTAAAGTTAATATCATAATTTGATGCAGAAGGAATCTGTACCCTGCGCCAGTGATTGAAATCACAGTGTTGTGAGCCTAAGTTTGACCTTTGTTAGTGAGAGGAAATCATCTAGGTGCACTTTCTACTTAGTAGTTCAATAGCAATTGCCTTTAAGAAATTAACACAATCCACCGGGAGTTGAGAAAAATTCCTGTTTTTGTCCTATCGCCACTGAAAGAGACTGAAGTAAATATTACAAATACACCACTGCAGCTCATAGACGACATAGTACAGAAAATAATGTGGTGCAAGTTGCAGTAATGATACAGTAGATTGAAATTGCAGTGGGATGATCTTAGCTGATAAAACGAAAAAAGCAAGTATATGACAGACCCATATGCATTCCATTCATTTACTCAGATATCACAAGCTTGGTCTACCAAAACTGAAGTGTGCAAGGCGCAGACACGAATGGTCGACTGGCTTACCTGGCCACCCTTCCTCCCCAATTCCTCTCCTTAGACTAATTGAGTATTTTGTCTTGATGATATTTATTTCATTCTTCCATTCACTTTAGCTGTGTCGCTGACGAGTATGCTCTTGTAGGAATTCACACAAAAAAATGTTGCCTCAACTGTGTGCCTCCTACTCCCTTCTCATATGATCCCTGAATAGTGTGGAGATGTATTCTTGCAGTTGACTATTGTACATAGTATATGAGCCTGAAAACTGTTTGCTGCCACACAGTGACCTCTGGATGCAAATGATGAAGATATAATATTCTGAGTTTGCTATGATTTTGTTTCAAAGTAAACGCACTGATGCATCCAGTACTAAGGGAAGGAGGAGGCAATTCTACTTTGCGATCTAGTGTTGTTGCTGCAGGTAGTTGCCATTTGTGACAGTTTGTTTGCAACACAGCCTGTATCTCCTTAATGTAACACACCGTCGTAGAAGCAAACAGTTGTTTGTATTCTTTATGATGGTGTGCTAGTGACATGGATTTGCCCCTGCTTCCATTTACTGATATACTTTAACTTTTGTCTTCCTCTTGTTGCCCACAGAAAGTCGCCCGTCTACCAAGAGGACCAACACTGACCTTTCGTGTAACCCAGGTGTGTATTTGTTGCTAACACCTTCAGTTGTTTTCATTTTTGTTTAATTGTGGTATTGACCTGGTATTGGTGCATGCTGCATGCGATCTTACGTGTATTTCTTTATGCCTGTACTTCACAGCACTCTTTATCAGTTTGGTGTTGGGCATTTCAGCTAGTTGAGACACCCGTGTTGGAGGTAGAGCCGGTGCTTCTTGTTTCCATAAGTTAATTTCAGCCTTCTGTCTGCATGGAGCGACGTGCTTCAAGCCTTGGGGAAACTAGATGCAGATGATGATAGCGTGTAGTTATGAGATGACTGTGATTTCTTCTCAAAGTAAACGCACTGATGCATCTGCTCATAGGGAACTTGGTAACTGTTCTTGCTGACTACTTGTCTTGGCATGGCGCACATTTCCTGGTATTCATTCCTGCCAGCCAGCATGGACAACTTTTGTTATTGCTACCAGGATGTTCCCATGCCATTGTAGCATTGATTCCTGTTGCATAAATATCTTACTTAGATTAGGTTGAAATGTGTGGTCTGCCCTCCATTTCAAATTAAGCTGAGCTGCAGAATGGCGAATCTTTACAATGAGTAGCACAATTCAATGGGCTTGTGCGAATGTAGACTGGCAGTGCCTTTTGAGTACAACCATGTCCCGTGTCTCCTTTTCCTATGCCACCAGATTCCTCTTCTTGGTTGCAGTATCATCCATGAGGTCATTCATGAAGGGCCCCAGCTGGTCATACCTGGCTGGCACATGGTCTCACGATTCTCGTATTCATGAGCACCTTTCAATTAACCCATTTTCCCAAGGTTGTTCTTGCATCAGTTCACTTGCTGCAAGTATTTGTGCATATCAGACAAGTATCTAACAGTGGAGGATAATTCATCATAGTGTATGAATCTTTTCAAGATGCAGCTCTGTAGAATCACAGCTGCTAGTCTAAATACATATGAGGTCATGGTTTGTTGCTGTCTAATCACTTTATTTTACTTGGTTATCTAAGCCGTCTCAGTAACTGTCCATCACGCACATTTACTTTTTGTGTTGGCAACATGCTCCCTGTTTGAAATCAGTACCCTTATCGATTTGCTGTTGTCCGCTTTGCAACCCCCTCTATGTTCATAGTACTCTCTGGTCAAGGATGTGGTTTCCTCGCTGAAACGTCACCGGATGCATGAGCAGCAGTTCACACACCCACCCCTACTGATTCTGAACAACTTTGGCCTTCCGGGGATGCACATCAAGCTCATGGCCACTGTCTTCCAGCACATGTTCCCCTCCATCAACGTGCATAAAGTAAGTGTTGCCAGTGTATCTAGGGCACTCTGAGAATACAGGTGCTGATCTCACTTGGGTTTCTTAGCTGAACTCTTGATTATGCACCCCCTCTTAAACGGTATATGTATAATTTTCTCATCTTGCTCTTGTTACGAAGATGGGAATTGGATGCAAATGATGAAAATGTGTAGTTTTGAGTTTACAGTGATTTAACTTCAAAGTAAACGCACTGATGCATCCTAAAAGTCTAAATGTTGAAGAGGGCTCCTTTGAGCAGTGTTTTTGACTTTTGCTCTGATCCTTCTGCAGTGCTGGCTGAGTTAGACATGAACAGAGTTTGTAGCTAAACCTAATGGCAACTTCTAAGCATCAGGGCGCGTATATTCCCTGGAGGTGGTCTGTCAAGAGGTGTTCTTGTTTCTATTGGTGGATTCATTGATTAATTTTCCTGCATTTTCGACATGGGTAAGCCAGATTTATGAGTTTGTTCTTGTCTCGGGTAGAGCTAGTCTCCTTCCAAATACTGGTTCCATGCTGCTTGCTTTGTATAACATTCTAGTAATTTCAGCTCACGTTTATTTTGGTGTTCGCAACATGCATCCTCGATGGATGTCGCTTTGTCCAGATTTGTTGGTAAATAGGTAAAAAAACAAGCAAAACATTTTCCCACTGTTTCATGGATAAATCAAGCATCTGGGTTGCATGTGTGGAGGCCTGTGTGTTATGAGGCATTAATGGCATTTGTTTGTACTCTCTCTGATGACCACTTATGTGGCTGAAACATGTCGACGCCGTGAACATACTGTTTCATGTAGTGGGTCCCACAATTTATTTCTGTAGAGAATAAGTTAAACAAGCATTTGCAATGCAATCGGTCTCGCCTTTGGGACTTTAAATGTACTTACCTATTCAGCACATTATTGTGGGTACAGCAACATTTACTGTTCAAATCTGCACGAAGCAGGGAAAGGGTGAATTACCACAGGCTCCCCATCCTGTGATTCTGGATAAATCGCCTAATCTCCCCGTGCCTACAAAAACAAAATTAAGGTGACCCTGTGTAATGCAACTTGTGCACATATATAGCACTCCAAAAACCTAGAGGCGAGTTTGTGCTATATTTTATTTTTTAAAAACTGTAAAAAAATTGTTATGTGGGAGGTATTTATACTTATTTCTGCCCACTATCTATTTTTGTCTTCATGTAATTTATTCACGTTTTCAGATTGGGTGTAGAAAACTACCTTTGGCATTTTACAACTTTGGGCCCGGTGCTATTGCACCTGCTGCACCATTCAAATCATGACCCTGTTGTCTGCAAGGTAACTGCACTTGTGGCTGCCTATTTAGTAACAAAGTATAGCATAGCTCTTGTACATTAACTGTATTTTTGACATGCAATGTTTATTACAACATTTTGAATTTGATCATAATGGCCAAATAGATTAAGTTGAAAAAATCAATCCGATAATGCGTACAAAGTGGAAAGAAAGTTACTGATGCATGAATAGCAAATGCCACAAACGTTATAAAGGCTAAAGCATCTGCTTTACACAACTAAGTAATAAGAATCAAGCATTCCAACATGCTTTTAGAAGCTATCTGCCTTTTCCGTGGGAAGAGATCTTATCTTGACAGTGAATGGGGGTTAAACATTGTGGACAGCTTTAGTAGAAGTATCGTAAATTGCATGCAGCCTGGGGAACTTAACACAAAAAAAGTTCAACACAAAAGCAAACAAAACAGTAATTTGGCAGTGGGAACTGATAAGAGCCTCCTTTTGATATAGATGAAGTATGAGATTTAACAAGCTCCGCGCAAGCACTGTGCAGGCGAAACTTAAAAACGAGCAATGAATGACATGCTGATGCCCACTCAGGCATGTTGGGAATGCCCTGCCAAATCGTGCTTTATATCTAGGTTGTGCCACCACTCCCACTTCTGTTGGATTGCACACTGTGCTGAAAACAAGGCAGTAGCCAGAACAATAGGTATGGCAGCAATATGTTAAAAAATTGCAAAGGAAGTGGGGTGTGAAAGGCATGGCATGAGGGAAATAAAATGCAGAGGATCAACCCTAAAGTCTAGAGCCACTTCAAAATAAAACAAAGATTTACAGTTCCAATAGATTTTGCTCTGCCCGACCCTTTCACCAAAACCTGAACGTTAGCAAATATGTATCCATTGTGGGTCTCGGAGAGAGGGCTGGCTGAACAGATATACTACCAAAGACATTACTGGATGCTGTCTTCTCTGAGCCTGCTTAAAATTATTACATTTGCATCTGCATGATAACAGGGCTGCCCACAAAATGCCATGTTAATACCATTAACCCTGGAGCAGCATCATGTCAGGCTGTAAAACATAATGCCATGCATGACTGAAATATTTCATGAGCTACCACAAATGTGTTGTGGATGCCTACAGTACATATATTGTGCCATAGATGCTTACAATATGATAGGAATTAGCACCAATGTGCTTATGTGAACACTATACAATGGTTGGGCACCAATGTGCAGTGGTCCCCCCCCCCCCCAATATGCCAAAAATTCCCACCATACTGCCATTATGCTATGGAGGGCCAACCATGTACATGGAGTTACAGGGCTGTTGTTAAGCCATGGACAGGCACCCTAGTGCCTCGTAGTTCCATAACCTTAAAAAGAAACTGTCTTCTCCCTCGTTCCTCTCTATGGTTATAGACCCCCTCAATACTTGCAATATCCTTATAATATAAGGCGGGGGTACCCGATTTCATTAATTCCGTGGCATGTTATATGCAGGTGACTGTCCAAATGCAGGACTATGCACTTGTTCTCCACCACCAACTTTGACAATACACTTTATTAGTGATTGATTATTCCTACAATTGTACCCTTTCCTCAAGGCAGTTTGAGGCCACTGCATTGTTTGACGAAAACCCCAAATACAGTAAAATGAAATGTAATAAAATAAAATGTGTTTAGACACAGTATTGGTGTCGGGTTAGCGAGATTACTAGAGATCTGATAATTGGGGGCACGCTGGGCACAGTTAATGGAGTAAAGCAGCTGAGGAAATAACAGGTTCTTGCAGCTCTGGCGCTGTAAGGGCTATCACCAAACACTGGCTATCCCATAACCCAGTGTGAGCGGGCAGTACTAGCCTCTGTCTATGGGTATTGGTGCTTGTGAAATGCTCAGCAGAAACATAAAGCACCAACAATGGACTCGCAGTGACACATCGTCCACTGGGAAGAAAAGGACAGACAAGAAAAATGTCAACCAGGGCGGGGTGAGACCGCTTTTTGAGTCATGTGGCAGGTTGGAACGTGGGTCATCAAGGCACTCTAGTTCCACTCGATCCTTTGACAAGTTTAGAAAAGGGTGGGGTAAGAAGGAGCTTCTCACCAATCTAGTCCTCCCCTTGACAATCTGTGTGTGTGGGGTGTCAAAGCTAAGGTGAAAATCTCTAGGTTTGTTGATGCGCATAAATGAAGGCGCGGGGCATGCGTCCAGTAGTGTGGGGCTGCAAGGGTTGAGATTCGTCCTTTGACCCCTCCCCCCCCCAACCTCCTGTATCCTTCTGCATGTGCAGCTCAGCTCTGCGCTCCGCGTCTGTCACACACCGGCGGGCTCTGCGGGTGGGGGGAGAGCTGGCCAGCAAAATCAAAAACAAGCATTCAAAATGAGATTTTCTTTTGTACTATAGAGTAGGTTTAATAAGACCTATATAAAGAAACAAAATAAAGTGCACTGTGGGACAGTTGAACGTTTTGCTGACAGGATTCTGCACTTATGTTTGTCACACATTGGAGAGGATTTGTAAGTAGATGCTTGGATCAAGGCAAGACCTGCACGGGTGAGTTTATCAGGTGTGCTGATTAACGTTCTAAGAGCAACTATATCTATGAAAGCAAACAGTCCAATCATGTTTAGCCGCTTTGACGCGCCTGGAATTCCCCTGCTGTGCGGGAGAATTCCACGCGTGTGCGGAACGGACGGCCCCTGGCCATCCTCCGCACACGCCCACCGTGACGTCGACGCATGGAAGAGGTTAGGATTTACAAGTTTGTTAAAGCCAGCCTCCAGGCCTTAGCCATCTGGGACCTTCGTTCTTAATGCAGATTTTTCTTTCAGGTGAATCTCAATACCATTAAGAGATGTGTCCTTATGAACTACGACCCTGACGTCCAACTGATAGAATTCCGCCACTAGTAAGTATGCATTAGTCCCTTGGCTTCACTCCGTTTGTCTATTGCAGCGGTAGGTGGATGTAGGGTATGTTGCTCCGGTTTTAATCAGTTTACCATTTTGGTCGAAAGATTGTTACTGTATAAAATCGTAAATGATTGTTTAGGTTGCCCACTATTGAGCAAAAAGTTGTAAATATGGAAAATCACACTGTTACTACATTTTGGTGCATGATTGTTGGTCTTGACACATTTTACAGAAATAGATGGGTTAATGAAAAACTGCCCATAAAGTCCTTTGTGACTCATGCCTGTTGTGTGATTTTTATATGCAACGCAGTCTTGAAACCAGTTCTTGGTTGCCTTTGGAATCCTCCGGATTGGAGCCAGAGACAAAATAGACGAAGGGGTCTAATGAAAGGCATTAGGGCTCTTGTTAAGGAAGTACTTTTTGTATGTGAGAGAACCTGTGTCCAATCCCCTGCTTCTGATGGCCTAACTGTGCTTTTTGTACCATAATAAGAAGAGACTTTGCCAAGCAGAAGGTCCTGGTAAAATAGTATGGATGCATTCATCTGATTGATGGCTTCCATAATAATGTCAGATGCTAGAAGAACAGGCCCCATTCTTGTACAACATTTCCAAGATAATGCAACTGCTCCATCTTCACTCCCTGTTTTTTTTTTATTTTATATATAGATTATATAGATAGTATTGCAGCAGTGGAACTGGAGCTCACAATAAGCAGGGTAGGCCCGTGGTCTTCAGACTGTTCAATTCCGCCCTCCCAAATGAATTTTTTTTTTAATGTTCAAACATTGCAGTTATGCTCATTTATCCTTTTTAAAATGCAAATACTTGATTTCCAGTGCTATATGCAGGTTTGTCTCCCTAAAGTGTAAAAGTATCCACAGTGTGATCCTTTATCAAAAATTGAAAGATGGGCTTTGAGGGTTATTTGTAGCCCCTTGACACCTACTCCTAGATAGGACATGAGCCACAAAAGATCGAATCATTGCCATTGCAAAGTGACTTCACTAAAAGCACAGCATTGTTTTCAGCAAGATGCTCCTCTTGGCCAGTGGCAGAGTCCCCCTGTGATCAAGACCAATTCAAGACTGCCCACCTTCCCCTCCCGCTCACAGTGCCCCTAGCCCACTGCTGGTTTGAAGACCTCTGCGTTAGACTGCAGATGTTCATGAATAAATAAAAAAAATTAAAAAAGCTTCCAACTTCTTGGTGTGGGTTAGAAGGTACACAAAATATGATTAAGCAAAAAAAGAATAAGTAGACTGAGTTTATCTCACAGCAAAAATGGCTGTAAATGGAAGAATAAATGTACTTTAGACAAGAAAGGCACATGGGGGTACTGTGATTTTTCCACGTGGGGGACATTTGAGGGAGGAGGAGTGAAGGGGCTTCACATGTGTGCGTTGGCATCTTCATACTCTGTTACTCAGTAGAACAGGAGAGGGCTTTGCTGGTTTATCTGGCTGTTTGCAAATGATGACGCTCAAGACTGCTGAGTCTCAGTGATTTTCAGTAAAGTAAACGCTCTGATGCATGCAGTGCAGAAAATTGGTACATTTTGATCTGCCTGTTGGAGGGCTGATTGAGGCAGTCAGTGGCTCTGTTTGGAGTTGTAGTGGAGCTTTGGGCAAGTGGTAGTTACACTATTGAACTGTTGCTTTAACCAATATAATGGCTAACCTATAAAAAGTGCATTCGATATTTTAGAGCTGTGCATAATCTCACATCTTTATGGCTACTGTGAAGTGAAAAAAACTAGCATTTTAGATTTTCATGTAACATGATTTTGTGAGTGAAATCCACTTCAGGGACTCTTCTTAGATTGGATAAGGGGAGTTCTGTTGGACTAATTTGAAAATACTTCCGTGATAAGAGAGGCAAATCTACCCACTGGAAACTGGACACAGGTTCCTACATTTGCCTCCTCTGGCATAGTGGTCCTTTAATGAAAGAATGTCCTTCAGCGCAAATGAGATGGGAGGCAGATTCCGTGTTGTGTAGTGGGTAAAGGGATTTAAGGGCTAACGTAGCATGCTTTCCCAGCGATGCTGCAGTGCGTAACCTCATTTTGACTTATTTGCGTGACTTTGAATTCTACTTGGTCAAGTAGATTCTACTACTCTACAGTGCAACTATTTGAAACCCTTCAAGCAGCAATCCCATTTTGTCAGTGAAGTGCAGAGCACAGCAAAACACTGGCTCACTGCTTTTGGATTAAGGGTTTCAGGCCTGCTTTTAACATGATTTCTGTCTTTATCTCGTATTTTCGCTTGATTTTGAGACCCTCTTTGTATAATGTCCTTATGCCGCTACCCTTGGTGTTTCCTAGTTGCCTTTCCATTTAGGATGGTGGCGCTATTAGTATCGGGCAATCCCCATAATGTCACTAGGCTGCTGTATCTACGAAAGCGTTGGTTGTTGTAGAGTTGCAGATAATTCTGCTCTTACAAATGTTTTAGTAAACCATTGTTTTGCAGCATGAATCATTTGTAGATTTGCACACTTTGTATTATTCCACCATGTGTCTTTGTGTCTGGAATGCTTTCTTTGTCCTTTTTCCATGTCCATTATTTATTTAT
This sequence comes from Triturus cristatus, assembly GCF_964204655.1. Classification (NCBI taxonomy): domain Eukaryota; kingdom Metazoa; phylum Chordata; class Amphibia; order Caudata; family Salamandridae; genus Triturus; species Triturus cristatus. Next base: position 125,360,276 of record NC_140586.1, on the reverse strand, counting down.
TTTTTTACATTTCCAAACATCGACCATGTGTCTATAGGTCCCCCTATGACATCAGATGTACCATCTAGAATCATCAGTACGTTGTAGCCATCTTCAGAATCTTTTTTTCCCCGCCACTGGGTCTGGATACACAGGCTCAAGATCCGTAGGTCGAGAGGAAGAAAATAACTTTTTTATCTTAAGAAGAAGAGGCTGAGAGGAGCAAAAACAGACGCACAGGGAAAACGCAGAAAAACACTGTATGGTATCTTTCAACCAGGAAAACTCATGTGGGTAACAGACCATGAGGATCAAACTATGTCAAGTGGGTATGGAACACACAGTTTTTCCTTTTTGCCCAAAGTCACGTCACAAATGTTTTGAAGAAAAACACCCACCAAGTCTGCAATCTGCCTGCTGGGAGACCACCGAACTGAGTACTGCAGAGTCTGCTCTTAGTTTCGTCCAGGGCTCTAAAATCAAGGGAAAAACAAAGGTGGGCACTCTACATCATGCCACAGTCTTAAGAAGCAGACCCTGTAGAACAATACTCCAGCGACGAGGAGGCCCTGAAGGGCACCAAAATGGCACATGGGTAATTCTCTGAAGCCAAGGAGACCGCCAATGTTGAAAGAACAACATGACTCTGAACTGGGGACCACTGGGAGCATGGCTAAACTCCAAACAAGCAATCACATTTCCCGTTCAGAGGAGGATCAATGCACTAATTGATCTGATTTTGCCTTTACCAAATAAGCAAGCGCTGACAGTGAGGACGGTAGAGAAACTATTTGGCATAAGGCTTCCTGCATTCCCTTCATCCCGAATGCAGTGCTTCACATGAAACCAGTACAGGAATGACTACAGAGATAGTGGTCACAAGCGATGGAGAGATCTAGTGGTTGTAACAGACAAACTACAGTGGTGGAGCATTCCTAACATGTCAATGGGCAGACCTTTTCAAAACCCTACTCCCTCAGTCACAATGGATGCCTCACATCCAGGCTGGGGCGCCCACATGAAGGGGTGCATATGGACCCTATGTGATGCAGTGAAGTACATAAACATACTGGAGCTCAAGACAGTTTTTCTGGTACAGAAGGCCTTTCAGGCAAAGATCATGGGGAAAACTGCAAGTGCAGACAGATAATACGACAGCCATGCTCTACTTCAACAAACCAGGAGGGACAGGATCCCACAAACTGTACAGGAGATATGGACCTGAGTCATTCAGAGACTCATACTAGTCATGATATGCCTACCAGAAGTGCAGAGCACCAAGACAGACTGACTCGGCAGACAGGCATGCATCGCACATGAGTTGGAGCTAAATCAGGAAGTAGTGGACTCTATATTCAGGAAGTGGGGATCACCAACCATAAGCAACACAGGAGAACGCAAAATGCCAAAAACTTCGCAGCCAGACTCCCAGGACAATAGGTGCAGGGAAATGCCCCATTGATCGATTGGTCAAACATTTGCATGCGCCTTTCCACCAATTCCTATGATAGTAATAGATCAATACAAATAAACAATTAAACTAACCTTAATCTACCTGCAGTGGGTAAGACAGACCTGGTACTTAAATCTCATAGACCTGGCATTGGTCAGGAGGATAACCTTGCCAGTGCTTGCAAGACCTACTAACTATGCCCGGGGGGCACCTGCTCCACCCAGAACCATACTCTCAGCCTGGCACCATGGCTCTGGGGAGTTAGTTTGGCACCTACTCTTGCCTTAAAGAACTATGAAGATGCTACAGAAAGCTAAGACCAGCACCCAATTGCAACTGGGCACACAACACAACCATAATAGAATACATCATCAATCTACGCCCATTGTAGAATATGTCAGAGGAGTTGATTGGCAGAAGTTTCTTTCAAACTCCAGTCATCAAAAGATTCCTGGAATGGGCAAAGAGAATAGCACCACCAAGATCAGTCCCTACACCTGTGTGGAATCTCCACATTGCATCTCATGCAACCTTCCATTGGAAAAAAATGCACAGCATAAAGTTTAAATTTTTAGCCCTAAAACAGCTTTTATTGGGCATCACCTCACTGCACCTGGTCAATGAGCTGCAAGCTCTCGCAGTGTAAGAACCATACCTGCAAATTCACAAGGACATGGTAGTAATAAGCACATAACCCTCATTTTCTGCCATAAGTGGGTTCAGACTTTCACATCAAAGCATACACCTACCTGCTTTCTTTCAAAAGCTATAATTCTTAGCTGAAAGGACTTTACACAGGCTAGACATCCGAAGAGCAGTCTCTTAATACCTTAAGGAAATTAGGACAATTGGAAAGAGTAACTAATTAATTATTTTTCTCCTTCAGCCACCTCTCCAATGGGACACCAGTAAGCAAAACAACCATAGCATGATGGGTGGTACAGACAATACAGAAATGCAATGCAGCAGGAGGAGTTGCCCTGCAACAAAAGGTCAGGAGCCAAGCATTTGCAATGCAGTAGGTCACACATTTGCTAGAGTTTAAGCTATTGGCATTGTAAATGGCAATGCCTTTTATTCATCTGTTTAGAAAACTAACATAAATAAAAGGCATAGTCATTTACAATGCCAATAGCTTAAACCCTCAACATTGATGGGGTGGTGGGAGTGTACTAGCAAATGTCGGCTGCACGTCTTTATGTGCAAAATGCGTGCCTCCCCACACCAGGCTGCCATTGGCTAGTACTCCGATAAAAAGAAAAGATGGCGCCTGCTACTGTTAAAGCAGACCTCCGTGGCAAATTAAGGGAGCGTAGCCACTATTGTCAAAGCAGACCTATCTGGCCACATAAATAAAGAAAGGAGTGCAGCTGCTATAGTTAAAGCGGTCCGCACTGCCCAAAAAATTAAATATCGATTAAAAGGTGCAAGCTCACTTTGTTAATATGATGCGGCTGCCATTACTAAAAAAAAATATTAAAAACAAGCGCCGTGCTGCGTTACAGGAAAGCATGCCGTGGGTGGAATAGGAGAAATCATTCAAGAAAATAGTGCTCACAAACTAAATAAAGCATGCTGAGTAACAACACAAGTAAAAGGTCCAGTCCTCATGGAAGGTTACAAAGGCAGACCAGGCGGTACTAAGGAGGGACTACTAAGCCTATTCATGAATACATATAGAAAGAACAGTAACATGAGCCAATTGAAAAGATGGAAGGAAAATGGACGGAGCTTCAAGTCCATACCTAAATACAGCATGCAGAGCAGCGCAAGCGCTGCCCAGGCTCACCCTATAAAGGAGCAACCCTCGCATTCATCGCCAATGTGTCCATCGAGGGTATATGTAAGGGAGCTGCATGGTCCTCTACCCCACCTTTACCAAAGACAAAGAAGCACAGGTGGGAGAGTTCTGATGCACATTGTTGCAGATAGAAGCTCATCGTAGTCCGATCTCCGACTAGAACACACAAAACCATTTCAAAGTCTGCACAGCATGTGAATCTAGAAATAATTTTAAGCTGCAAAACTACTTCTGCTGGTAAGTAACCATTTAGTTTTTCAGCGTGAACGTTTCTGGACTCGCATGCGAACCGTCCTACTCTCCGAGATGAAACACTTTGTAACAGAGCAAGAAAGAGGGGGGGGGAAATAGAATCTGAAGATGGCTACCACGTACAGAGGTTTCTAGGTGGTATGTCTGACATCGTCAAGGTAGGACCTACTGCCAAATGCTTGACGTCTGCGATGGAGGATAAAAAAAATACAAAATAAAGGACAAAGACTGCATTCCGGACCCAACTACTAGATGGTGGAATAATGCTGTGAATCTGAAACTGTTCAAGCAGCAAAACTGCTTCTACTTGTAAGTAATCATTCCGTTAACAAAGAATTGCTCATTTTTCTAAGCCCATGTGCTTTAGTTAGTGGTTGTTCTTTTAATGGAAGAAATTACACCTAGTTGTGTTACTCCGTCTTCTGTATCTACAGGAAATGTAGGCCATTGCTGATTTTCCCCCCCTCCTCCTGTATTTTCACTGACTTCCTGTAGTGTCACATTGTTGCCTGTTTCTGCAGGAAGCGCTGCCTCTGTTGATGCCGGTCATGCTTTGTCCCCTGCAGCAGCCTGAAAGTCGTCCCCGTGGGTATGAGCAAAGGAATGAAGAAGTTGCTGCAGGAGAAGTTCCCAAATATGAGCAAGTGGGAGGACATTAGCGAACTTCTGGTTAAGTAAGTGGTATCGGTCATGACACGGTGTCATTCTGATTAATGTCCTTTTAAAGAAAACCGATTTGGTTTGGTCGGTGGTTTGTGTGAATGTGAACTCTGGTGCACAGAGTCAGAAACCTTTCTAGGAGCCTATGGGTGCTAGAGGGTTTTTCGAGATAAGGGAGGGGAGGCAAAAGACAGTAGTTCAGTGGGCAGGTGCGTCTTAATACCATCCGTCTGTCTGTGAGTAAGGTGATTGGTGCCTGCCGCTAAAGTAACTGTCATACTTGTTTTCTGTGAGCTGGAACCATCGAATTAGCTTTTAGAAGGCAAGCTGCCACTCTCCATATTCCTATTATTATTTGTACTTGAAATACAAACCTTTTGACCTGAGACATTTTTGTAGCTACAGATAGCTCTTTTGTTTTTTTATATGGACCCGATTTATTTTGTCTTCTTTTACCCTGCTCTGTTTAGAGCAGTTAATTGCATTACTCTATTTCCATTCGTATACTAGTGTTTATTTTTTGCTGCCCTGAGTATACAAAGTTTCTTTTCCGTCTTCCAACATTGGATGCCAGCTGTAGAGTTGCTATAGTTGAGTACATGATTGCGTTTTCCCTTAATCTGCTATATATGGCTTCTGTTTTGCACAGGCCATTAATGTAAGGCAAAAAATATGTTTTTGTTTCAGTGGGAGGACTCTACTCTGAATTCATATCACTGAACTGAAGGCTTGTCCTTTAAACAAAGACCACTAATAAGAACATTTGAAACATGGCATGCTGTAAGAATCCGGCTTTAAATGCACTAATTCTTCTGTTTGTGGCTCCGTGCACGCAGCATTCACATGAAAGGCTTGGTGTAGTTGCATCAGAAACTAATTCGAAGATACAGCAGGCCTCATGATGTGTGAAACAAACGTGTGGCCCTGTATGTAGTTGGGCATTTCCTCCAGATGTTTGAATGACGCGAGTCCTTTAAGTGAGGTTTGCAAACGTTCGTTACAGAATGTAGCACATTCATTCTCTTATAAAATGATCTCTGCCGTCTGATGGAAGATGGCCCATCTAATAACTGACATCCTGGTAAATTCAGAACTGCTTTCCATGCCTTCTCTTCATTTCACACCACTGAGCGCTAAAAATGTGAGTGGTGCTTTTATTAGCCCTTGGACATGGAGAGTAAATCTCCCAAGCCCAAAAGTGCTGCATCTGCGCACTCTCCTTGAAGCTGAAACAGATGTTGCTTCCTACATTGAGACAGAAAGGCTCTCCATCCTCTTAGCAAACCATCTTGCATCTTAATTTGGGTAAAAACGTACTAGCCTTCACCATACACCAAACGGGCCTCTATGCATGCATCCCTTGTGCTGGTGCTTTTGGGAGTAAAGGGACATAACAGAAATCTGCAACTCTATCCAAGGCAGATTTTCTCAAGATCCTTAGGTTCTTTCTTTGGACTCTTGAGTTCTCATAATGCCTTTAAAGATGGCGGTCTGAAAGAAGATCTGAGCGTTCCAATCCATAGGGTCCACACTGTAACTGAATGGCTTCAGGAAGCTGACTTCTTGGCTCCGTGACTTGAGCACTTTCTGCTTGCACCCATTGTGATTTGATATCATTAATTTGAATCTGTGGTCCGTTGGCCTGGCCTTCCATACTTCTGAGGGAAGTGAATGGATTGGCTTTAAATTAGCTAATATTAACACCTGTTTTTTTAAAAACATTTAGAAATGACCAAACTGTTACATTAAGTACCATATAAAAGCAAGGTAATGCCTACAGTTGTAAGTGACAATACAGGCTCTTCACTCTACATGCTACAAATGCCTGACACCGTAAGTGTGGTGGATATACCCCTCCATGTAAATCCATTTGGCAAAAGTTGTTTGTTCCTGTCCCCAAAGTTGTTCACTCTGTCCATTTGCCAGCATCACTGCGGATTCTGGCCTATGGCCCAAACTCCTCCAGCTGCCACTGTGCTCCATACTCCTCGCACTCTGCCCCTGTCGCTCTTAAGCGCCTAACACTTGGTATTTCAAGCTCCTCACACGTTGTGTGATGCAAGCTCCTCACACAGTCTAGCTGTGTCTCAAGCTCCTCATGTGTCTGTGTCCCATACATCTCATGCTGCTCTTCTGTGTCCCACACTCTTAACAACTCAATTTGCAACATATTCTTTACGTTCTGTCCATGTTCCCCATGATCAGTCCATGTGCCTCTAGATCTCATAGGTCCACATGCCCCAGATTGTTCTCTGTCCATCCATGCACTTCTAACGTCTTACACTGTCCGTCCAGGTCTTCTCTCTTTTTGCATCATCCATGTGCCTCAAACTCTTCACTCTCTGTATCCCAAGCTTCTCACAATAGCCAATTGTCCTACACCTGCTTGTATTTAAAAAGGCTGTGCTATTCCCTGGCCATGATAGAGAAGCCAGGTGCATTTTGGTCTACTCAAGTGAGTGAATAGTGGGAACCTTTTCTGTCCCCTGCTATCAGAGCTGCATTAAGTTTGCTCTCTGGGCAAAGTCTACTGTGTACCCCATTGTTAGTTTTTGGGACTCTGGAAGCTCTGGATATTAGTTTTTTTGGCGAGTAATGGCTAAGTGTTTGGATGTATTTTAATTTTTACACTTTTTTATTTTCATCTTTTCTCTTAAGAGGTGCCAACTTGTCTGAGAGTGAAGCTGAACAGGATGGGGAACACAACATAACCGAGCTTCCCCAGGTGTACGCTGGCCGAGGCAACATGAAAGCCCAGCAGAGCGCAGTGAGACTCACTGAGGTTGGTGTGATGTAAAACCACCCATTCCACTACACGCCATGCTTTGGCAGCCTGCAATGTTCTCTTTGCTGTTCTTCGTTGTCACACAGCAATCAAACTCTTACTGCTTGGTAGAAGGTAGTAAGTGCCAGAGCCCAAAAAACGTTCAAAACAATCTAGCAAAAGTATGAAAAACGTAATGCAAGTGATGGCAAAGTAATAGTGAAAATGCTGAAGTGCATTTGTTTACCGGCAAGAAAAAGATCTTGTGCTTTTGTTTTCGTGCTGATGAAAAAGGGGTCCTCCTGCATTAGAGACCAATTTTCAAAATCTATTGCGCAAGTGATAAAAGCTGGGTGTGAATTTCCTGACTACTAACTGCCGGCGAGCTGCTCTCTTTGCCTAACTTGATGTCTCTGCATTTGTTTTTTTTGGGTAGCCCTACAAAGACAGAAGAGTAATAGTCTTGGTAAGATGGCTGCTCGGATTATAGTCCTTTAGCAGTCTTTAGGCATAAGTGGAAGGACTTTCTACAGACCCTAAGCAAGAACATACAGTAGAAAACTTACTCCGAAATATACTTCAGGAAAGATAAGCTTTTCTTGAAAATGATTCAAAGTTGACTTTCAGTTGAGGAAGAAGGTAGTGGTGGAGGGGGCCCGAGGGACATTGTTCACCAATCCGCATCCTAGACAGGTTCATGTCCCCCACCCCACCCCACCCCAAAACCTTCCGTTTTGGATAAGCTTATGTTAGGAGAATTTTTTTGCATCCATTTAGTAATTCCTGACACAATTTCTAAAACCGTCTTTGAGGGGTGAGATGTCGCCTTGTAGCTTGATGATAAGCTGTGTAGTTAAAGTATGCGAATCTGGAAGGCCAGGTAATGGCAGCAAGTAGTGCCACATAAAGATGAAAAAGGGTGGGGCTTGATATAGAGCGTTAAGCAACTCCACAGGGAAGATTATTGAAATCTGAGTTGAAATTGGGGTAGGGAGAGTTAGTGCCTGAAAACTGCAGGGTAGGAAGGATGGATACCAATTAAGAGCACAGCCTCCCAAACCGACATTATGCATCCTTTGCATGAGAATGTGGTGGGATACTGTGTCAAAGTCAGCAGACATATCTGGCAGGATCAACTAGTTGAGTTTTTCTGTCCAGGCAAAATTTGATCTAGTTGAGGTCTGTAATTAGTATAGATTCAGTACTAAAACCACGTTTAAAGCGTGATTGACGGGTGTCAGACTTTAGGTGACTCTAGTCTAGATAGCACACCAGCATTAACTTAACATGGGCTTCAAGATTTTTCGTGGGCTCCTAAGAAGGGAGATCGAGCTCTAAAGTTAGACGGCCCCTTAGAATCCACATCGGCCTTTAATATTTTTGAGTAAGGGTAGGACACCTGTATTTCCATGCTTCACGAATATTCCCCAAACTGAGAGACTGGATAGTCGTTACTCTTAAGTACTGTGACTGGGGATAAACTTTTCAGGAGCTTTACCTGACACGGGGCCAGAGGTGACAGTTTTATAGGTCAGAGTTTTATCCCTCACAAAGTTTAATTCAGCAAGAGGGGATTTAGGAAACCTTTAAGTTAATAAAGTGCTACGTGTGGATAAAGGTAGTGCAGCATCTAAATTCATTTTAAAACCTTGTGTCAAGTTTTGAATTTTATTGGCAAAGTAGTTGGCTCATCGCAGAGTGCTTAAGGCAAGGAAACGTGCATCTTTACAGCAATTAGGATTTCTCAAATTTTTAAAGATATTAATGGAGTGTTTGCAGTTTGTGATATTTTATTTCACGTACCAGCACATGCCGAAACCAAAACATATTATATACGGCAAACTTGGTCAAGCTGGCTGGATTCTGAGTTTGGTATTTTCTTAGGTTTCATATTAATCTTGCATACACCCCATGAGTTGTCCATTAAATGGCTTTAGCTAGGGTTCAGGGGCTTGTAGGATACAATATCATGAACTCTTTTGTGGGCACGATTAGTTTTCAGTTCTTTAGAGCACCACAACGTTTGTGGATTAGTTGCAAGTGGAGGGTTGTAAGACCTGGGCCCCACTGTGATGCACTGTTCAGGGACAGCCCAGAGTGTACTTGCCTCCCATATGGGTTTGTCCAGTGTGTCACAGGATATCTCCTCTCTCTCTCATCTCCCCTACAAGAGCACAAAGCAAAAAACCTTCCCATTCCTAGACGCTCCATGATCTCGAACTCTGCCTGGGACGTATGTTTCCCTACAGATGTATTTTATGTATAGTATCGACGTAGTTGAAATAAGTTGCATTGTGCTCATTTCAATTTATTTTTCTTTTGTACTTTCTGCACCTGTGTAAATGCTACGTACCATTGATAAAATAGGCTGTTATTTTATTTAATATCTCAGATCGGGCCAAGGATGACTCTCCAACTCGTGAAGATTGAAGAAGGCTTGAATAATGGAAATGTGCTTTATCACAGTTTCAGTAAGTGCCAATTAATATTACTGACACTCAAACAAAAGGGTGACATCTGTTTTATAGCCAGCATCCTTCTGCTTCTCTTCTGACCTTTTACTGGTTAAAGTTTTGTTTTAAAAATGCTGATCTTATTCAGGTAACATTTTTTATATTCATTGCTAGAGAAAAACACAATTTTCCACCTGTTTATGGTAGTTTTGTGAAAACTTGGTACTTTGGTGTTCTTTGGAAATATGAAAATAAATACCCACAAGCCTAATTGACTGCTTTTGTTAAATTATACAATCGGTTGCAGAAAATGGTGCAAAATAATCTGCCTTTAGGATTCTGCTGCTCTGTGTCAAAATATACTATTATATCTGTATTTTTGCAGAGCTGAAGTCCTCAACACCTTTTTCATGTATGCATTGCATATGTTGTGGTCTTGTGCCCCGCCTAGATTAACTTCAGTGGCTTTAATAGGTCTAATCCTAGAAAATGGCCAACACTGACCTAGCATGCTGGCCGTTCCATTTCCTACATGCAGACCCACATGTTGCCCTTTGTGCTACTCTATTGGGAAATGACCAATTAAAATTGCGTAGGTTGCTCTGGTTGTGACCTGCATTGGCCAACTGGTAATCAGATACACGTTGTATAAATATGAGAGGGGACTCAGCTTGTTTGGGAAGGTACCTCGGCTTAGTCTCCATTAGCCAAACTAACAGTGTCCCAGTGCAAGTTTTGTCACAAGCCTGTACAGGGTATTTTCGTTGTGGGGCCCATATGCTGCCATTTTTCATATACGTGAATTTGCTCCTCTCTTGCAGCAGTGTTTCATGCTTAGTATGATTTGTTTCACCAGTTCAGAAGACCGAAGAGGAAATCAAGGTAACCCTAGAGAGGAAAGAAAAGAAACTGAAGCTGAAAGCACAAAGACGCCAAAAGCAAGAGCAAGATATCCAGCAGAAAAATGAGCAGCGTGAAACGCACAAGTAAGCTTGACCCGAAATTCAAGAAGCAAGAAGGTGCGCGAAGGGGCTTGGGAGTGAGATGAGGCAATGAGGAAGGAGCCGTGCGACGGGGGATACATGATAGGAGGCTGAGAGAAATCAAAGAGCAGTGAGAAAAGGGAGGGAGAAGGAAAGGAAAGGGAGACACGAGAATCCAGGGACCAGTGAAACAAGTAGGGTGATTTGTGAAGAATGCTGAGGCAAAGGTGAAATGCAAGGAAAAGTGATGAAGGGTATTGAGAATGCAAGGACCATTGTGGGGGATGGGGAGAATGTAAAACAGTGACACTTGTGGGACGGAAGAAGCAGTGAAAACCGGAGTAGGAACCATACAAAAGGTGAGATGAGGGAGGAGCAGAGTAAAGAGATCAGCTGAGATCAATGATCACTGCAGACCCTCTGTGTGACACTGCTCTGGAAGAGTTGTACACCTCACATACTTGAGATAGCTGCACATTTTCAGCCTTTGAGAGTAGGGCAGCGGCCTGTTCTTTTCTCTGAATGGCTACTAAAACATTAGTATTTTTATTGCCAGACAGAAAAGCTTAGAAGGGATAAAACGCAAAAAGCTGCAGTCTGCCAGTGATGAAGATAGTGAAGTGGAAGACCCCGGCATGGCAGACGATGAGAAGCCAGCTGAGGACGATGACGATGATGTTGAATATTACAGACAAGAAGTGGGACAGGAGCCTGATGAAGGTAATATACATACGTTTTTTCCTACTGTGCTAAAACACTTGGGTATCCAAACTATATTAAAAAAAACTGTTAATCGTATGTTAACGGATGGTACCCATTTTATCATTGTCAGGAGAATGGAAACCTGTGTCTGGTCTAGGATGATTTGAAGAGGTGGCTTTTAGGTTTCATCATTTTCTGCATTGCACACATTGGTCCTCTGAAACATAGTTCACTTTTTAATGTGTTTTGATTATAAAAGTGAATGTGATGCCTCAGAGTCCAGCGTAGCAAGTTCAGAGTACTAATTACCCTAAATAACAAGTATTGGCAAAGCCATTGGGTCTCACCTTAAAACCCTGCATTTAAAAAAAAAAAAACGTTTTTGTCCTAAAAAAGGCGAATTAGTGTGTTCAAAGAATGGAGAACGCCCCAATGCAAATCCTGGGCAGATTGATAAAAATGTAAATACTTTGTTTTCGATGGGTCACTCTCCAGTACATAAAATGTTAGTTCTTTGGATGGTCAATGATGGTTCTTGGTATCTGGCTCTCCCCTTTTATTCAATGCTTTGAGTACAATTTTGTGGCTGAGAAAGTCTGAGGAAGGCCCGGTTGTTGTAGCCTCATGAGCTGACAGCTGTATTTTCACTTCATCCCCTTTCCCACCAGAGCTCTCCACTCCGAAGGCCACCCACCACCACCTACATCCCTGTCGTTCTCCATGAAAAAGGCCGTTGGGCAGTTCTCTGGATAACAAATAATCTGTGTGTTGTCCAAAGGCACTTGTTGAAGTCTCAACAGTCTGCCCTTCTACTAGGCCTCAGCTCCACTCCACCCAAAAGTGCTCCTTTTAATTTTGTGCCAGAGAAAGAAAGATCCTTACTGACTTCTCTTCATTCAAATTCTTAAAAGCTGACCGCACTGAGAGCTGGCAGTCTGACTGTGACCCTCCACAGACCTCTTTGCTTGAAGAGCAGTATCATAAAAACAGATATAATAATTTCCCAAAAAAGGTAGTAGTGGTTCCCAAACGGGAATTTCACAGCACATCAAACAATGTCCCAAGTATTTTTAGACAGTACTGTGTGAGAATATCTTGAGTAGGACGAGGTGCTATATAGGTTCAGCCAACCTACTACCTGAAGGTGCAAATTAGAAAACTAATGTGCTATAGACATATTCAAACCTTTTGTTTGCAGCACTCTCAAGTTGATGTTCTCTCTTCTCATGACAGAAATAATTCTTTAGATTCCAAAATGTTCATTGTTTCCATTATGGATTTATTATTTGTATAATCCAGCAAACATCAGCCAACACGTGTTTCTTGATCACAGGACTTTTTCAAGGCAGTTCGCCAATATCCTGTCCAGGCGTCCCTGGCCTTTAATTACAGCTATCCCGACATGTCAACCCCGCATCAATTTGAATAAAAAAAAAAAAGGTCCGGGTCATATTCCTTCGTAGAATGTAGATATGACAATACGCCCTTTAGAAAGCAGCGTCTAATCCATACACCCACGTAAAGTAGCTCCCAGTAGAAACACGTCGTGGAGTCCTTGAAAAGCCTCCTCACAAAACCAGAGTTTGATCAATCGTGACACAACGTGATTCTGTGTTGTTGGCACTGTGTTTATACGGGAGCCCCTTTACGTGGGTGTATGGATTAGACACTACTTTCTAAAGGATGTATGGTCATATACATTCTACGAAGGAATATGGCTGACCTCTTTTTTTAATTCAAATTGTTGCAGAATTGACATGTCAGGATAGCTGTGTTTAAAGGCCAGGGACGCCTGGACAGAATATTGTCGAACTGCCTTGAAAAAGTCTTCTCATCAAGACGAAACACGTGTCGGCTGATGTTTGCTGGATTATACCAATAATAAATGATTAATGAAAACGATGAACATTTTGGAAAAGGAATTATTTCTGTCATGAGAAGAGAGAACATCAACTTGGGATCTTTATTCTGAATTGGATACATTGTGGACAACTATATTCACATTGTTATTATACTTAGGATTTAATGGTCCTTTGTTTTACCTCAAAGAGAGTGCTGCAAAAAAAAGGTTCAAATATGTCTATAAAAACAGATCTGTTCATGGTCCTCTTGATGCTTGTTTGCTCTCTGTGGTTACCCCCTACAGCTCCTTCACATTTCACATAGTGGCTACAGAAGAGATTAGTTACTGATTAAGCAGGATTTGATCAGCTCTCTGACCATGAGTCAAAGCATATAGACCCACATTATCGCTGGTCATATGAGGCAGAGAATTTTGCATTCCATGTGAGAAGTTGCTTACTGCTACCTAATCTGCCTCTCCTGTGAGGTGCACACCAGTTCTGATTGCATCGTTCACAAGATCCTTAAGGTAAGTAACAAGATGATTGTATTTATACTTTTTTACATTCTTACAAAGTACCAGTCCTGGTGACTGACTCAAGGGGGTATTCAGTGTAGGAAACAGAAAACGAATCACACTATCGTGGGTAGTATAAATAGACATATTGGTTTGTTCCTTGCCTTAATTTTCCAGTTCTTTTGACCGATATACATAAGTTGCACTAATAATGCCATGTGGGTCATTTAGCCTCATTTCCCATGTTATTGTTGCTGTATTGTTTATCTAGCGCTCACTGTCTCTAGGGACTTCTAAGTCTGCTACTTCTGCTTATGCTCATATGATCATTGCTTCCTATGCCTTCCGAACCCCCTGTATTGCCAACTCTTCTCTCGTCTGTCTCCCTTGTGCCCTCCTCCCTCTCTATCTACTATACCACCCACCGCTGCCCTTGCATTTCTGAGATGTTTTCACTTGTTACCATTTTCCTTGTGTGACATCATATGGATTCTAGATTTGGAATTTGTGTGTTCTGTGCTTGTGAGTTCCATGACTGTGTCTGAGTCTGTTTGCTGTAGCAGTGTAGATTCTCATTTTCTGGTTCCCTCTTTTCTTGCTGTTCTTTTTAAACTAATAAATGTTATTTATCTTTGAGTCTTCTGATCTGACTGTCTGCATCCCTTTTATGGTCCACTTTGTTGGGAAAATTCTTCGATTTTTAAAGTACTGTTCAGAGTAGTAATGTTGTGACAACATACTTGGTACAGAACAAAACCAGATGAAACTGTGGTGTTTTTGCCTGTGTTTAATGAAGTAGCCCCTTGATGAAGCATGCCACGCTATGTGGGCAATAGCTTCATCCAAGGACATTTGAAGGCCTGGATAGAAGTACGACATCACATGATTAGGGGTAAGAAGGGCAAGATATTTAGGCAGTGTGAGAAAGTGGGTTTCTGTTGCAGTACCCCAAGCTTTTGCCTGGCTTTTGATGCAACTTTGTCTGAAGTATACTGGGACCCTGCTGTCCAGGTTCCCAGTATCAGTGGTGTTTACCACAATTGGCAACTCGGTCATTAGTAAATGGTACCCCTGGTACCTAGGGCATTGGGACTGAAGACAACCTCCTAGGGACCCCTCTCCAGGGCCATGCTGCCACTGCAGCCTGCATGCAGTGGTACAGACAAAAATGACAGTTGACCTTGCACACTGCCTGTGTGCCATGCAGCACAGCCGAAGGTATAGGTATGTCACCCCTCTAGCAGTCCTTACAAAGCCCTAAAGCAGGGTGCACTATATCTCAGTTTGGGAACATCTGCATGAGCAGATATGCCCCAAGAATATTAAAGTCTATTCTTAATATTGTAAGTGCCAGGGAAGCCATAAAGACTACATGGGCTGGAAACTCAACAACTAGAGTTCGCCAGCACCGTGATGGCTTCAGTGAACCCAGAAGTGTTTGGTACCAAACAACTCCTCTTAATAAACCCCCACTGATACCAGTGTTGGATTTATTACAACACATACTCCGAGGGCACCTCAGAGGTGCCCCCTGAAAACCTATCCGCTCTTATGTTGTCTCTGGCTGCCTGCCACCACCAGACATGTTTCTGGACCCCTGGGTCGAGATTCCCTGCTCTCTGTGGCCACAAACAAAGCCCATCCTGGACGAGGGTGTCACACCTTCTCCCCTAGAATGAGCACAGTACTTGAAGGAAGCTTCAAAGGCTTTGCTGCCTTTGTAATGCGACCCCAGCCTCTGCTGCTAGCAGCAGATGGTAACTCCGGGTTCAAACCCCCACTTTTGGCGGGAGAACTAGCATTAAAACCTAGTGAGAATAGGTGGTGTGCCCCCCTTCAACAACATCCCTTGTGCTGGAGACGAAGTGCACCCCATTTTTCAGTGCCCACCATCTTGATGATGGTGGGACTTATCTAATCAGGGCTAGGGCTATGTCCCCCTCCCACAGGAGGGTGCCATAATAGTGGGTGTAGACACCCCAGGTAAGAGACCCAGTGGTCCCTACCGATCACTCCCCTGTAACACTCCTTAATCTAGTATTTAGGTGGCACTCCCAGACCCTGGAATCAGATTACTGATGACCTAAGAAGAGGCTCACACTACAGAATTGCACCAGCAAAGATGACTGCAGACACCAACTGACTTAGCCCCAGCCCTACCTGTCTGCAGCCCTCGATGAACCTGTGCCAAAAGACGACGTGTCTTGCAGCCCAGCGACCTCCAAAGCCTTGGGAGGACTGCCTGCCTTTGACAAAGATCAAGAACACCTGTGAATAGCGGTGCTGTCCAAAAGAAACAAACGTTATAGAATAAAGAACTCTGCCCTGAGGTACCGCGAAAGTACCGCCGGACCCCCCTCTGAACCCAATGCCCACGGCCCGAGTGCAGGTGGACCACCGGTCCTGTGACGGCTCCCTAGCGCTTCTAAGTAAGAGTCCACCGTGTGCTGACCCCTGCAGCCTCAACTCGAAGACTCCTCCCCGTCATATCTCCCCTAGCCCCTTTTTAGGTCGAGGACTACCGGTCTGCCGAAGGCAGAACCGGAAGTCGGAAGATTTAATGTTTTCTAGAGTGGCTATTTAGCCCGCCTCTCTTTTTGCTTCTCCTCCATTGGCTGGCTTCCTAAACGGAGGCCAGCCATTGGAGGAGAGAGCCGTCCCTCCAAATAGGCTCCGTCTTTTTCAGATTCGGGGGCGTGTTTCTTGCTGTTCTTTCCACTTTTTAGCCACGCCCTTTTAGAACAGCAGGAACACGCCCCCGAATCCGAAAAAGTTTCGGAGCTTCCATCCGCCATTTTTTCCCTATCGTCTGGCCGTGAGGATCCATCCGTCCGGCGCCGTGTTCATGCCCCATGCAAGCAAGTGTGGGATGATGCTCACTGCCGGGAGATGGCGAAGGCTGCTTCTGTGCAAGTCCCAGGATCTAGTGCCCGGGGCCGTTGTTTTTTTTTACTTCCAGCAGCGATTGGAAACGGAGATCTATCTGAAACAAGATTCAGAAAGCAAAACTTCCGGTGTTAGAAATTTGAGTGCCAGTGCTACGAAGTTCCGCCCAGCAGCTACACTCCGCCCTTGCCTCGCTGCGCGTCACTTCTTCGCGGGGCTGCGACCCTCCCACACTCCCTCAGCTTCTTCAAACAACAACCATGCAGATTTTGAGGAAAAGCGGAACGTCGCGATTTTCTTACTCTAGCAGTCTTTAAGGGAAACGGTTATTTGGATTAAGAAACGTGATACCACTTTTTTTGATACGTATCTTTCAGTAGAGGGGAGAACCTCGACATGCAGCTACACGCTGGGCTTCTCCTGCTATTTACGTCCACCCCGAGCATCATCTTCGTCTGAGTCCTGCCTCCATTGATGAAGAAATTCCCAGGCACCGACCGGGTCGGGCTTCAGACTGGTGGGAAAAAGCCCTTTGGGCAAAAAGGGATTCAGATCCCCCCCCCCACCCCGTCGTGTAACCAAGGCTCGCCTGCTGCATCTACCGGTTCTCGTTTTTGCTTCAGTATTCTCTGTGAATTCTGGGCACGTCACGTAATTTCTCCGTACTGGAAAAATGAATGCGATCTTGTGTAATGTATGTGGTGGCCATGTAACTCACCGCTGTACACACTGCGGTAGATGTTGCATTATTTAATGTTATGGAAGGTCAATTGGTTAATGAGTTAATTGCAGATGTCATTGTCTCTGTGTATCCAGAGAGAAAACTGAATTCTGGTTACTGAGCTGGACATGTTTAATGTTCGAGGCATGTGGGCTGCTGAATTCATATCTGTGCATAGATCGCCGCCTAGTGTTGGGTCCGGATGTTTGCACGTTGTTGTCCTGGAAGAGTCTTCGAAGTATCCTTGGATAGGTGACTCCTCCCCTGGACTACAGTGCGCATGGGCATCCTCTCCATCCTCAGATTGTTTTTTTCCGCCATTGGGTTCGGATGTGCTATCTTAGCTCAAGTTAGGAAAAAATTTTGTCGAGGCCACAAGGCCTTTAGTTCGCGTCGGTACTGTTTATCGATCGGTTTTCGATACTCTCTGTTAGTTTACTAACTTTCAGCACCGACTTTGTTCGCATTTACCTGGCCATCAACTACTTCGACGATGGAATCGAGGACGCCATTCAAAAGGTGTCCGGTATGTAATGCGAAGTACCCACACATCGACGTCCATCCGGTGTGCAACAAATGCCTTTCGCCGGACCACGACGAGTCGACATGTATGGCCTGTGCCCGGTTCCGTTCAAAGAAGACTCTGCGGAATCGTCGAGCGGCGAGGCTCGAAGCGCAGCACGCGGCACCGGCCCCAGCTGACATCTTCGACGACGCGGACGACGTCGAAGAAGTAGAAGTCTTACCCTCCAGTCCCGTTTCCGACCAAGAACCCGGATCGGACGAGGCCGACGAGTCACTCTTCCACAGAGGTGAAGACGACACCGAGGTAGGAGACGTCGAGGAGGCCTTAGGGGCCGAAGAGAGTAGCTCCGATGATGAACAAGGCCTACCTGTTCAAACCGAGAATTCACCAGTGCCACAGACTATGGCTCCGGTCGAGGGATCGCCTTCGGGCCTTACCCGAGACCTATCACGCAGTCCTTCGGCCCCGCCCTCGGGCCCGGCCTCGGACGTTCAGCGGCAGCCATTACCGCTTAAGCCAGCTGGTTTCCCTTCCACGAAACCGAAACCGAAAGCTGCTCAGGTTCCTACGAAACCGAAACTGAAAGTGGCGCTAGTCGGATCGAGGCCTTCAACACCTTCGACGCCGGCGCACCGTGTCGGCACCGACCGCACCAAGGGGGACTTCGGTGCCGAACTCGAGACGGGCGACATGGGAGTCGACAAACGGAAGAAGGCCATCGGCGCCGAAAAACCTGCTCGGTTACCGGCGTCGACGCCACCGACACCGAGGGCCGTCCCGCCTGCTACGCCTCGCGGCACTCCCTCGACGACACCGAAACCTCACGTGTCGAAGACGTCGACGGTGATCTCCGCACCTCGGCTCGATGCACCACGGGCGCAGAAGATATCTGCAGCCGCCTCGACGACCCTGGCGGGGGCCACGACCTCTAAGGCGCCCCGAGTACGGCCTGGCGCAATGCCAGGCTGCAAAACCAAGGCTGCCCTCCAGGACCAGTCGGGTTCGATCGATCCAGCGGTTTCGTCGGTGCCGACCAGCATTACCTTCGGCTTGCCTCCATCCACAATCCCGAAGGCGTTTCAACTCAGGACACAGGCCACCAAAACTGCGGTTACGCCTGTCGAGCCGTCTCCGTCACGCGTCATCGACGCCGACACTGGCAGGATGATTCTCCACGACCGAAGGATAACTTCGGAACCGCCATTGGAACCTTTCAGGATCCCGCTAAAGAGGAAGCTGCCTGTGGACACAGAACCTCTCCTGTATGAACCCTTTCATTCACCCTACCAGGATCCACACCGGGCCTCCCCCACACGCTCCGACACGGATGCATTGGAGGACTACATGGGTGAACAAGTCCCCTACCATGTGGACACGGACCCTGATGACCAGCAGGACCCTGACCAAACTTGGGGCGACCCTGCAGACCCCAGTGCACCTCTTGATGCACAGGACCCACAACTATATGGGGCAAAAACGTCACCCACAGAGGATACTGCGGCGTTCAACGCTCTGATTGAACGGGCGGCGAACAACCATGATGTACAGCTTCACTCTGATATCATCGAAGATGACTTTCTAATGGACACCTTTGCATCCTCAGAAAGACATGTAAAGACTCTGCCAATGTTGAAGGGGGTCCTTAAGCCAGCCACTGACATTTTCAGGGAACCCACCAGGGCACGAGTGATAAACCCCAGGATCGATAAGAAATACAGATCAGCACCTGGGGATCCTACTTACATCAGAGGACAATTACCACTCGACTCCATCGTTGTGGCGAATGCCCGCAAGAGGGCACACTCGCAGACAACGGGTGACGCTCCTCCCCCGGACAAGGAGTCCAAGGTGCTGGAGACCTCCGGCAAGCGAGTTGCCGCACAAGCTGCAAGCATATGGCGCATAGCTAACACTCAAGCGCTCCTCGCTCGCTACGATAGGGCGCACTATGACACAATGGAGCAACTCCTTCAACACCTCCCTGACCCCTACAAAGAAGGTGCAGAAATCCTTATCAGAGAGGGACAGCTACTCACAAATGCTGCCATCAAATGTGCACTAGACGCTGCTGACACGGCTGCCAGGGCCATCAACACTAGCGTCATCCTACGACGTCACGCCTGGCTACGTATCTCAGGATTCAAGCCTGAGGTACAAAACAATATCCTTAATCAGCCCGTCAACCCCGACTTTTTGTTCGGGCCTGAGGTTGACGCCACCCTCGAGAAGATAAAAAAGGACACGGACACTGCAAAGTCCATGGGCGCCCTACAAACTCAGTCCTTTCGGAGCGGCTCCTTTCGTCGCCCCGGAAACAAGGGAGCAGGCAGAGGACAGGGGTCACAACAAACATATAACAAGGGTAATACGCAGACCACCTACGATAAGAACACCCGAGGTGGCTATCGTACCAAGGGCAGAGGACGTGGCTACGGCAACACCAGGTCCTCCCCCAAGAACAAGCAGTGACGCCCTCTCCCTTCCTCCCGACCACATAACACCTGTCGGGGGAAGGCTA
Source organism: Triturus cristatus (assembly GCF_964204655.1). Lineage (NCBI taxonomy): Eukaryota > Metazoa > Chordata > Amphibia > Caudata > Salamandridae > Triturus > Triturus cristatus. Next base: position 125,340,219 of record NC_140586.1, on the reverse strand, counting down.
CAACGGTTCCTGTCCACGTGGAACTCCATCACCACGGACAGGTGGGTCAAAGATATTATAAAATACGGTTACTGTCTGGAGTTAACTTCCACTCCACCCACAATACCACCAAGAAACCGTCCTATGTCCTCAGAGCACTTGACGCTCTTACAGCAAGAGGTAGAAAGTATGCTTCTAAAAGGCGCTATCGAGGTCGTACCCGTCCACGAGCGGGGCACGGGGGTTTACTCCCTCTACTTCTTAATTCCAAAAAAGGACGGGTCGCTCAGGCCTATATTAGACCTGAGACCCCTGAACCAGTACATTCTTTCGGAGCACTTTCACATGCTCACTCTACAGCAAGTCCTTCCGCTTCTCCAGCAGGGAGACTTCCTAGCATCACTGGACCTCAAGGATGCGTATTTTCACATACCCATCCACCCCTCACACAAAAAATACCTCAGGTTCACTGTTCAGGGGCAGCACTATCAGTTCAAAGTCCTTCCCTTCGGCGTGACAACAGCGCCCAGGGTTTTCACAAAGTGCCTAGCTACGGTGGCGGCACATTTACGGAGACAGCACATACACGTCTACCCCTACCTAGACGACTGGCTCGTTCAAGCGAGATCAGCCCAGCAATGTGCAAGCCACGTGTCCCGTACCATTCACCTTCTTCACAGTCTGGGATTCTCACTAAATTACCCAAAGTCTCATCTCCAGCCCGCACACGTACAACAGTACCTAGGTGCGACTATAGACACTCTGGCGGCCACAGCTCAGCCAAATTTAGTGAGGATCAACGGCATACAAGCGCTGATCTCCAAGTTCAGACCCAACCACTCGCTTCCAGCGCGAGTGTTTATGCAGTTGATAGGCATGATGGCCTCCTGCATCTTCATAGTCCCGCACGCAAGATTACATATGCGCCCACTTCAGGAGTGCCTAGCACGTCAGTGGAATCAGGCTCAAGGACAGTTGAAAGACCTAGTGTTGGTGAGCGGTCGGGCATACAACTCTCTGCATTGGTGGAATCCACAAAACCTTTGCAAGGGCCGACCGTTCCAAGAGCCTGTTCCACAAATAGTACTGACAGCGGACGCGTCTCTCCAGGGATGGGGAGCTCATGTACTCCACTACACAGTGCAGGGACTATGGACGACACAACAGAAGAAGATGCACATCAACCTTCTGGAACTGATGGCAATCTTCCTGGCCATGAAGGCTTTCAAAGTACATCTGTGCAACAAGGTCGTGTTGATCCGGACGGACAACATGACCGCAATGTACTACATACAGAAGCAGGGAGGGACACACTCTCCACAGTTGTCTCATCTGGCTCAGAGCATGTGGAAGTGGGCCATTCAGAGGAACATGTTCCTCATGGCGGAACACCTCCCCGGCAAGGACAACCAGATGGCGGATCTGCTCAGCAGACACAGCCACCAGATGCACGAGTGGGAGTTACACCCATCGGTACTCCAACCGTACTTCCAGCAGTGGGGTCACCCAGAAATAGACCTATTCGCGACAAGCGAAAACGCAAAATGCCAAAGCTTCGCCGCCAGATTCCCACACCCGCAGTCGCAGGGCAATGCGATATGGATGAACTGGTCCGGCAAATTTGCGTACGCTTTTCCCCCAGCACCGTTGATACCGCTGGTGGCTCGCAAACTCCGACAACACTCCCTGACACTCGTCCTAGTTGCTCCCACGTGGGCACGCCAGCCGTGGTACACCACCTTCCTCGAACTTTCCGTGGTACCGCATCAAAGGCTGCGGATCAAACCCGCGCATTTGACGCAGAACCATGGAGAGGTTCAGCACCCAGATCCGCAACAGCTGAACCTGGCGATCTGGCTCCTGAAGTCCTAGAGTTTGGCTATCTCAATCTGCCACCTGACTGTATGGACATCATCAAGGAGGCCAGGAGACCCACTACAAGAGCTTGCTATGCAGCCAAATGGAAACGGTTCGTCATTTATTGCGGTAATAATGACATTAACCCGCTGGACGCATCCATCCACAACATCATATGTTACCTCTTACACCTATACCGATGCAATCTGGCGTACACCTCTATACGTGTCCATTTGACCGCAATATCAGCCTATCTGCAAACCAGGCAGCACCTCTCTCTCTTCAGAGTGCCTGCCATCAAAGCATTCTTGGAAGGACTCAAACGAGTCATTCCACCTAGTCACCCACCGGCTCCAATGTGGAACCTCAACTTGGTCCTCACACGCCTGATGGGTCCACCCTTTGAACCTCTACACTCATGCGAGATTCAATTCCTTACCTGGAAAGTAGCCTTCCTGGTAGCGATCACTTCCCTAAGAAGAGTTAGTGAACTCCAGGCACTAACCGTTCAAGAGCCATTTATTCAGGTTCACGCCAACAGGGTCGTACTACGTACCAACCCCAAATTCATGCCCAAGGTAATATCGCAGTTCCACATGAACCAGACTATTGAACTGCCCGTTTTCTTCCAAAACCCACAAACTGTTGCAGAGAGGGCATTACATACACTAGATGTACGGAGGGCCCTCATGTACTACATCGACAGGACTAAACCCTTCAGGAAGACAAAACAACTGTTCGTTGCCTTTGCCCCACACCACAAAGGTAACGCCATCTCCAAAGCAGGGATAGCCAGATGGATAGTTAAGTGTATTCAAATCTGTTATCAAAAGGCAAAACGCACATTAACTATTCCACCACGAGCCCACTCAACACGCAAGTTGGGGGCTTCCATGGCCTTCCTAGGAAATATTCCCCTGCATGATATATGCAGAGCAGCCACATGGTCCACTACACACACATTTACAAAACACTATTGCGTAGATGTGCAGTCAAAACAGCAGGCAGCTGTAGGACAGGCTGTTCTCAAAACACTTTTTCAGACCGCTGCAGCTGGCACGGGTAGCCGCCGCCAATAGAGGGCACTGCTATGTATTCTATGCACAGATATGAATTCAGCAGCCCACATGCCTCGAACTGAATATGCTACTTACCAGTATGCATCTGTTCTTGGCATGTAGGGCTGCTGACATTCATATCGCCCTCCCTCCTCCCCGGCGCCTGTCGCAGCTGCAGCTCTCAGAATTATTGCAAGCATGGTCATCACTTTCTGTATCTACTCCATCACTGCCACAATGGCGAAAAACAATCTGAGGATGGAGAGGATGCCCATGCGCACTGTAGTCCAGGGGAGGAGTCACCTATCCAAGGATACTTCGAAGACTCTTCCAGGACAACAACGTGCAAACATCCGGACCCAACACTAGGCGGCGATCTATGCACAGATATGAATGTCAGCAGCCCTACATGCCAAGAACAGATGCATACTGGTAAGTAGCATATTCATTATAGCGCGACGAGGTCCCAGGCTGCAACTGAAAGCCCTGCGAATATGCAAGTCATTTTAATTTGTTTTATTGCACACGTTATAAGATAGGCTGCTGCAAAATGTACAAAGAGATTCAGATCCCCCCCACCCCGTCGTGTAACCAAGGCTCTCCTGCTGCATCTACCGGTTCTCGTTTTTGCTTCAGTATTCTCTGTGAATTCTGGGCACGTCACGTAATTTCTCCGTACTGGAAAAATGAATGCGATCTTGTGTAATGTATGTGGTGGCCATGTAACTCACCGCTGTACACACTGCGGTAGATGTTGCATTATTTAATGTTATGGAAGGTCAGTTGGTTAATGAGTTAATTGCGGATGTCATTGTCTCTGTGTATCCAGAGAGAAAACTGAATTCTGGTTACTGAGCTGGACATGTTTAATTTATAGCGCGACGAGGTCCCAGGCTGCAACTGAAAGCCCTGCGAATATGCAAGTCATTTTAATTTGTTTTATTGCACACGTTATAAGATAGGCTGCTGCAAAATGTACTAAGAGATTAAAAATGAACATTCACTAAAATGTGAGGTAACACAACACCGAAGCCAAAGTTTATATGCTGCATCAAAGGGAGAGTGAAAATAGTGGCATTTCTATTAAGATATGGTGCTGTTTTTATTTCCCCCAGCACTGGCACTCTTTAGGCTACTAGGCGCTAATGCACAACCCCTTGCACCATAGTGCAAAAGTGGCAGCGTTCTCTCATGCATAGGCTTTGTACTGGAAGGATATCCTTCCAGTATAAAAACTATGCTTTAATTGAGGGGTCTCTGACAAGAGCCATTTCTGACTGCTGAAAATAGCCCAAGTCACAAATGACTCTGACAGTTGTTGCAGTAGCGACCACTTTAGAGACAATCACAATAGTGACCACCCCTTCTAAGTTTCCTTTGAGATATATAAACAGTGACCATCCAGCTGTATGTCACTATATTGAGTGATGCCAAAAGACCACATCCAGAATATTGACGAATACAATAACATGAAGGTTCATACATATAGGTAAGTATAGATTTGCAATTCTAAACTCCACATCTGCACTCCTTGAAGCTGTATACATCTTCAAGATAAATAGATGTGGAGTTAAGAATGTAACTAACATTATACTTATTTATACTTACTTTCATGAAATTGCGGTAGTCTACAGTCTGGAACAATATTTTGACTGGGCGATATTTAAAATTCTATTTTGTAGTAGAACACCTCCCACCCAAGTGCCTAAGACCGAGTTATTAACAGCAATTTCAAGGAAAGCTTTTTCCTAATCAAATGCCTTCTCATGATTAATGAAATAACCACTGCAGTGCCCATTAGCACAGAGGAAGAAACTAAAAGCTATACATTTCTACAATTCGGTATTATCATTCAAAGACCAGCTTAAATATATTTTAGATTTTCATTATTTTGTTTTTAAATACCAGCATATCTCAAAATGTGAGATATTGGTTTTCTATCAAATACACACTTTAAAAAAACTTTTGCGTAGAAAATCAGATTTCATGCATGATCATTAAAAGTCAACTTGTCATTTCCCTAGTACAAATGCATCACACAGACAGATTACGTCTCACCTGTCCAGAGTTTACCATCACTCACCTGGGATGCCTTCCATAGTGCCGAAGATGGCTACATCATATCAAGTATGCACTCCATTATGTCAGGACTACAGTTGTGCCACTGCCGCTTACCATAATTCTAACAAACCCCACATGTCAGCATTGGACATTTTTCCAACAATAGCCACAATTTTTGATAGATTGCAACCATTGGGCCAAGCATACCCAAGATATGGCAAGGATAGTTACCATGATTAGTCCAAGAATGCCTGGCATGTGTCAAGATTTACTATTATTATGCCAGTGTCAACATTATGTCAATAATAGGCAACCTTTTGCAAGACATTAAAGCCCTTATATTTGGGGCACATGATACATTTGGTGTTCCCTGACAACACGACCATCTTCCAGGAAGAGGAAATGCCTTTCACGAAGGGTCACAACACCAGACAGATATACAACCTATATATAAAACATATATGTGCATGCACACACACCCTGAAACATTTAAACAAATACGCTTACATACTTGCACCACTCGCATTACCTAAAACAAACAGTGCCGTTACTTGACTCCACTATCACTCCAGCCATAGCTCTACCTGGCTACAGGATGGCTAACATATGGTTCTCACACATTTCCATTCTGTCTCAGGTAGTCCCGCACACGTTAGCGACTCCAGTTTGGCTATTGCACTTTTTTTCTGGTCCGATTTTCACACACATTGTATGACTGATAGAGTGGGGCTTTTAAAGTGACCATTTTGTATGTGACTGATTGAGAGTGAAGACAGGTAGCCATGTTGCAGGTACTGTCACAGTGTGTGTTTGTAAGCATGTAGCACTGCCATTGGTTTGACTACAGATCACACCAAGGATACAGAGTTGTGTAGCGTTGCCTTCTTTAATAGGGTTAGATCTTCTAAGTTATGTACTATGCTGCGCTGTACTTTAGGGAGCTACTTCCAGGGTACTGGTGAGCTACTGGTAGCTCTCGAGCTATCCGTTGGAGACCCCTGCTTTAATACTTTTCCCACTATGAATGTGTGCTGTACAGTGCAACACACATGTAAAGATTGAAAAGTTAAGGCAAAGAGGTATGCCATCCAGCGATAATAATATCACCTAATGCCATAAAAGGCATTTGATTCCCTTGAATGGCCTTTTTTCGGGATGATATTACAACAGATGGGCTACACCCCTGAATTTATGTCCGTACACAACCAATGGCAGTTAGAGTAAACTGTTGCCAGTGCTGTCCCTAGATGTGATTTTTAGGGGCACACACTGGGCCATAGATAACAAGCATTTACAATGCAACGGTCTCGGCATTGTTAAAGTTAGAGCTATTGGCAGTGCTCATGACAATGCCGTTTCTTTAAATGTTTTAAAAACAAAAACATAAACAAAAATAAGGTCATGAGCAATGCCAATAGCTCTAACTTTACCAATGCCGAGACCATTGCATTGTAAATGCTTGTTACTTATTTCTTGGTCTTAAAATAAATCTTGAGAGAAGCTTATTTTTTATAAAATTGGAGTGAGTTTCCTTTTTGAGTCTTGTGTTTATTAATCCTTGTGTGCATAACAAATGTCTTGCACTCCTCTGTGTTGGGCCTATGGCTGCTCGCCCACACTACCACAAATAGAGCACTTTGGGTTTACATTGAACCCTGTCCACTTCTTGGGGAATCTCTGGACACTGTGCATGATATTACCACTTAGTGGTATACCGTATACAGAGCCAGCTTCCTACAGGCAGGCTATTGTATATTGATAAACGAAGGAGGCATTGTCCTGGGAGGGCATGTAGGTGCTTGGGTAACACCATCTCAGTGCCCCTTTTTGTGTAGATTAGACATGGACTATTTGTGATTGAGAGACTTCTATACCAACACACTTATGTATAAGTTGCAACATGTTGCCTCATATAGTCAAGTAAAATGTTCCTGTAGAAGTCCAGTGTTCAGTTTATTTGTTTGTTCGGCCTTTATGAGCAACACAAATGCTGCTGTTCAATGTAAGGAGTTCATGGTGTATATAGTAAATGCAAAACCAAAGGAAATGATGGACGGAGTGTTGAACATTGCAAGCACTCACCCCCAGTCAACTGATCTGGGTTTAATCCATCACCGTTCTTTAGCCCACTCTGCCACCCCAGTTCAGACATGGCCATATGCAAATCAGTCTGACCCTGTGCCTCATGGGAACAGTCCAACCCGAACTGCGAAGCCATGTCTTCCCTGGACCGGAAACCAGCTTCGAACAAAGCTTGTTTCCGGTCCAGGGAAGACATGGCTTGGCAGTTTGGGCTGGACTGTTCCCATGAGGCACAGGGTCAGACTGATTTGCATATGGCCATGTCTGAACTGGGGTGGGAGAGTGGGCTAAAGAACGGTGATGGATTAAACCCAGATCAGTTGACTGGGAGTGAGTGCTTGCAATGTTCAACACTCCGTCCATCATTTCCTTTGGTTTTTGCTGTATATAGTAAATGCTCCGCTTTGAAGAGTGTTTGTTGCTATCGACACAAAGTATATTTGTACGCCCACCTCTCTCCTATTTCCATTCATTGAAATTTTATGGTAAAGCCTTTATCTGCTTTACAAAGCAGCACATTGTGTGCTGCCCTCAAAGATGTGTTAGGTATATTGTTTGCTGGTCTTCGTGCAATTGCAGAATAAAAGGAGGTGTGTGTATTATACGTGTAACAATTAACTTATTATATATTTCTCAATCATGAAAGTTAAAGCTGTCTAATACATATTGAGGCACTGTGGCCCATCACCCAATTACATACACCTTGCAAGATTCAGTAGCATCTGTATGTTTTCGGTAATGCAAGTTCTCCCATATAGGCATTTAATTTTTCTTTTTTTTTTTTTCCTTTTCTAGATCTCCAGCTAAAAGGAGGTAAACGAAAAAGAGGCCCTGGCTTACCACCGCATCCTAGTAAGAAGTTTAAGAAGAGCAAGAATTTGAGTGATGAAAGCAGCGTTAATCGTAAAGGTGGACCTCAACAGCAAGCCAGAGGCAAAACTGTCGGTCAACAGGCGAGATCACCTGGTGGGAAATTTAATGATAAGAAGGCATCATGGGGGAAGTTTAAAAAGCAGCAAACCACTACAGGAAAAAAAAATAAGGAACAGAAAGAAGCTGTGTTTCATAAACAGCAGAGATCTCCCGGTGGGAAATTTGCTGAAAGGACAAGATCTCCAGGGGGAAAGTTTAATCGGCAGCAAAGATCTCCCAAAGGGAAATATGGGGACCAGCAAAGTTCTCCGGGTGGGAAATTCCAAGGACAGCGGCAAGGTCCAGGATGGAAAAAGCACATGTCTCCTGCATCCCCAAAGTTTAAAAACAAAGAGCTGCAAAGGTCGCCAGGTGGCAAATTTAGGGCGCAACAAAGACCACCGGGTGGTAAAAGAGATCCTAAGTTCAACAAGCCCAGGATGGAGAGATCAAAGCTTATTGGACAAGGACAAAAAACAAAACCTTGGTTGGGGAGAAAGCAAGGAAACCAAGGAGGCAGCAAACAGAAAAGAAACCAGAAATTTTAAAATATTTTGAAATTTTCAAGACCACTGAGAATGGAAGAATAAGTATATCCTATGAACATGTGTCTTTTGAACTTTATTTCTGACAGGATCACTGGGAATGCACAGAGCAAATGTGCAGTTATGTGACCGTAGTCAAGAAATGGCATACAAAATAATGTATATCAACACCGTGTCTGCCCTCTTAGAACTATATTGGGTGGACAAATTAAGGGATACATTTGTCAAACTGTCAGATTATGCACCTTCTTACTTACCTCTTTTCCCTTCTGTCTGATTATTTTTTTTCCCCTCCCAAAATCCGAATATAGAGCCATGCTTCTAGGCTTGGGGGTTGTGTGCCTTTTTTGTCCAATTTACCCACTAAGAAGCATGCAAGCAGTGAAGTAAGACGTGGTCCCACTAGTTACTTGGGTGGCCTGTCTGCACTTACTTTTGAGAGGGTAATGCTGAAATCCTTACAGGCCTGTAGGCGTCTCACCATTTGCACAGTATGTAGCATTTCAGAGTGGTTTATGGATGCCGTGTAGAATAATTCATCAGTTGAGAAAGTGCTTTTCTGAACTGAGGGTGTAGCTGTGTGACCTTAATATTGCTCTATTTGTTGTGTTTATAAAAAAAATATTGATTTCCTTGTAGTTCACAAGTTTTCCTAATCCATCTAATATGTATCTTACTCAAATGGTGAGCTTCAGGAATTTCAGATGTAAAAAAGGGCCTATCTCATGCATGAAGAGAAGCTAGTGGGGAAATGCCCTTCATTGAAAAAAATTACATTTCCCTTGTAACCCATAGTCGTATATTCAAATCCTCTTCCAGAAATTCATGGTATTGTTTGCCTCTTGCCGCAGTTATATTTATCAGCTGAAAGCAACTGTATTCAGTTTTGTGGTGTTTGATTACACTTTGGTAACACTGTGCCTGCCAGTTGGCTATGCTTTTGAAGGAATGTACTACACCTGATTACATTTGAATAAGAAATATACTCTGCATAATCCATAAAACCGTAGGGTACATTAGTTGCACATGCTACTTTGTGTGGTCATGTTTGTTAATCTGTAACAGATTGTGCCGGACTGTAAATTAACTAAGTTTAAAATTTTTTGTATTCCTTGTTTTTCTTATCCCATATACCTCTTTCTACCAATTTACTTGTGGCCAGTGTATTAAAGATGTCCTATAATCGAAGATTCAAGGCCGTCCTAGACAACGGACCTATATTTGAATCATTACAAGTTCTAGAACATACTTCAACAAGAAGCATGAAATGTGGAATCTGTGATCTAATTCACTTTGGCCAGTGTAGTAAGGTTTCATCTGTAAAAGTGAGGGAGCTGGATGTACAGTGCCCTGTAACTCAGTTGTGCCATATGTGAATTGTCCAAACAGTGTTTAATACCAGTGTTCATTCTCTCGCTAGGTTTCTAGACCATTATGGGATATAGAGGGTTGAAATTAGAAAACGATCCTCCATGTTTCCGAATGATATATAGGTTCACTGGTTGTCCTAGTTTTTTCAAGGTTGGTTGCAGAGTGGGCCAGCAAGAGGATAGTCAAACATGTTGCTAATGCAGCTCACTTCCAACTCTCAGCCTTGATCAGTTCTGGCATAATTTGTCCTTGAACGGTACAAATGTGTCCAAAATGATGGCATGAATGTTTAAAAAATGTATGCAATATTTATTGGTCACTCTACACAAACCAATAATTCAAAGGATGACTAAATTAATTTTGTGTAATTGGCCACATAGTGTCTGAAATGATGATTGATTTGGGCCTGAAAATGACTAAGGTAAATTTACACCCAAATTAAGAGAGGTTATGTTCACATTCATGTTCGAACTGTGTGGAAAAGAAAGGTACATTTGTGACCAAATAAATGGCTAGATTCTTTGTAGAAAGGCGTAACTCTTTCTACCAATGAGATTGGTCTAAAATAAATGATATGAGTACACGTGGATGGTGTTTTTGTTCCATGAAACATTGACATTTAATGCAGCAATCGATTTGGGGCCAAAATAATGGTAGGACCGTGCACAAAATAATGCTACCAAAATATAGGTCAGGAAGTTCATTATTAGATGTAAAAGATTAGCTATGTTGTGTCTTAAAACTATGATCTATTTTGTACCCAAATTAATAGTTCTACTATTATCAAAAATTGATAATTTAGGCCCACAGAATTGGTTTGCTAGAGCCTCAAGTAAACAGGGTTGATCTTGTGGATTACCATCAGGGCGAAGGTGATGTGGTCCGATTTCGTCAGGCCTTTAATAAGGCATGCTGCAGCGTTTAGGGTGAATGTTGAGAGGAGGAGGCAGGCATAGATTCTGGGAGGTCGGTAGAGCAGTGCATTACTACCATTCAAATGCAAGAGTACTAGGGCTTGAATGCCAATTCCTGAAGTTGTTTTGTGCAAGGAATAGTTTCACTTTCTGTAGCAGAGAGAGCTGGTATCCATCCATCTCCATTGTCTTGATTTATTTTTTTAGTGCAATATTGGTGTGAAGGGTAAATCTGAAGGACTTGACTTTAGGTGAAAGTCCAGGTTCATATCCGTCAAGGGTCATGTGATTGTAATTCATGGTTGGACTTATTGCTTCTTTTTCTTGGCAATTGGCAGGACTTCTGGTTTGGTCGAGTTAAGTTTCAGGTAGGTGCTGGACATCTAGATCTGGATAAGGTGCAAGCACTTTCTGAAGAATAATTGCAATCCTAGATTCCTGACATTGTAAATACCCCTCACGAGCACCAGTCTGGATCTGGAGATTTTTCTCAACTTTGCTCTTTCATCAGGTTTGTCCTGCCCTTGAAGTGACGTAAGTAGAGCGCTCTCTAAATGTAACTTTCATTTCAATATCATGAACCAAATATAAGCACCACCCCTGTTCGCTGATGTCTGTTCCTTTCTGTTCGAGGCATGTGTGCTTTAGATACACATGCTTTGCATACTCCTGCCATCTAGTGTTGGATCCGGATGTTTACAAGTTGTTTTTCTTCGAAGTCGTCTTTCCCAGTCATGAGGTAAGGTGACTCCTCCTTTCGGTGATAGTACGCATGAGCATCGACTCCATTGTTAGATTGTTTTCTTTCCGCCATCGGGTTCAGACATCTATATTGCTGAGCTCCGAAACCATCCTTCGGGTTCCCCTCGGTGCGCATGCCACTGTACTCTCGATGGTGTTCTTATCATACACATTTCCCTCTCTCCACGTATCGATTCAATCGGGAAAGTCTTCATCTTCGGTCAAAAACATTGTGGGCAGTTTGTGCCTAGCCGCATCGGTCCAGCCTTCTACCAATGGAACGGACTCTTATTTCAATTCGGTCTCTGTGCCGCGCAAAGTTCCCTCGCACCGACCTACAAGTATCCAACTAGTGCCTCTCACCCAGTGGTGGCTGGTGACATGTGAAAGTGGTGAGGCGTAAACCTTTTTTCGTAGTGCACCGTGGCGAGCGAGCCCGAACATTTTAAGGGGTTTCGGGGGGGGGGGGTTGTTGGTTGGTTATCACCCCAAGAAAGTTTTGAAAAAAGACTGGGTAAATGGTGCATTTTCAAGCAACTTTGAGAAGCAAGAAGGTTAATACTGCAATTGTGAAAGTGCAGTTATTACATTAATAAAGGAATGTCATATAACAACATGTAGATAGAAATGTTTCTGAAGCTAGGCCCTGCCAGTGCCACGCACCTCTGAGCAATATACATGCTGTGTTACCCTCTTCGAAGCCTTCTATGACTGTGTGCACTGCTCTACTGTGCCTCCTGTATCACAGACTCCTGATAAAATGGGCCTACTTAAGCAGGGCACACAACCCCCTGTCTGTGTCTCAGGCAGCAGGTCACACCGTCCATCTGTGCCTCCCGGAAAAGGATACTGTGGTCTGTGTCTTGTCCAGCAGGGCACACTGCCCTCAGTGCCTCTTGTAGAAGGGCACATTGTACCTCTATTCCTCCTGCATAACAGTCTACCGGCCTCTCTTTTTTAAATTTTACACATTGTTCGTTGGTCTCTTGCAGGAGAACAGTCTACCGGCCTCTCTTTGCAGCACGGCGCACTGCCCTTCTGTGGCCTGCCAGTACCTGGAGCAGTGCAGCACACTGTCCCTCTGTGTCTTAGCAATATCAGACACTGCCACCCTCTCTTTACCTCCGACCACTTTGCTTCACAAGGTTTCCAGCTAGAAAGCCCTACAACGGTCAGTGCCACTAGTAACACTTTAAGGGCTCTATTGCCATAGCAGGCACTGTATGCTAGTGATACCCTGAGATTACCACCACACTGAGATTCAGAATGGGGTTTTACTACCTTGGACATGTCCAGCCCTAATAGTAGGCTCTTAGTAAAAAGGACTCTCTGCTGCCCTAACAGAGACAACACTGCATTTACAACATACTTGCAATCCTAAGGGGTAAATACAGATCTGTGAAGTCCTGTATGGAGTCATGAGATATTAGTATCCTGAGATCTCTAGGTACTGGGCATGCACAATAAGGAGTTTAAATGCTGAGAATCATAAATCAATGACATTTACAGAGAGGTGTAGAGACAACTGTAGTGAGAGGTTTATACACAAAGGTACAGTTTAGGGGTACACCCTGAGACTGTTACAGGTGGGCTTATAGTGCAGCACACAGGGGACCCTACGCTAGCATCTGCAGCTTAGCCTTTGGTAGTTGGGTGATGCAGAGGTGATGAACTATAAATCCATGGAAGTGATTGACACGAGTGACATTTAAAGGAATGGGGCACAATCTTCACTCTTAGACATGCCACAGATCACATGTTGCAATGGCACATAATTCCACTTTAAACGAGGAGACTACACACCAGCAAACTGAGAAAAGGCAAAGCTGGAACAAATAGGGGCACAGCTGGGCTCTGGGAATAGCACTTTCTACAGTTTTAGTGTTAGACACGAGGCAAAATTCAAGGCATTTTAAATGATTCAAAATGCGGCTTCTGTGCCCGCGTCCATATCAGTTTTCAGTGATTCACAAAAGAGCCACTTCACATCACGTAATTAGAACACGTGTTTCAAATAAGATTACATGCATTAGTGGAAAGAACCCCTTAAGAAACACAACTCCGCCCTCCAACGCAGGAGAGCTAATTTGAGTGAAACTGGAGAGGACTCTGGTTTCTTGAACTTTCAATTAAAAGCCAATTGTGATCGACACTGCAAGCAGATTTTAAAGCATTTAAGTTTCCCTGAGTTTCATTTTTTAGATATTGATGTGCCACAGAGATTATTGAGCTGGTTTCAGGAGGTCTAGAGTGCAATGAAAAAAAACATACAATACAGAATGTAAATCTTACCAAAAGATATTTCCATGGCACTAAACAGATACAATGAAAATTTGATGGGAATTTTCTGCTTCGTTTGTTTAGACGCATTCACCCTTCAACGTCAATTAACTTTTCCAGTTCTTATCGAGCTGCTATCAGTCGCGGATCACAATACTCTGGGAGGGGGTGGGAGATTTTAAATTAAAATAAACTTACCTGATCCCGGTCCAGCGCACCGCCTCTGGTCCTGGGTCAGTTAAAGAGTAACTGGGTTTGCTGCGGTCTTGTTGGTTCGTCTGTTGTACATTTGATTCCTTTGTCTGTTTTATATTCCGTCTTTGTGGCTAGGCGGAGTGTTATGAACTCGCCAGAGAAGACCGTGGTGTTTCCTTCTTGGTGTGTACCTCGAGCCAGACCTCACTCTGGGCAAGTAAGTCTGTGCAACAATTCCACACCCGCAATTGTCACTTCCGCCAAGCGCAGAAGCAGAAATTAGGCAAATTATTTGTGAAAGAACAGGCAAATCTGCAGTATGAGGGGGAAATCGATTCGGCCAACCTCTCTGTGAGACAACATACTTTGGCCGCAGTAAAACGACCCAAGTTCGTAGCAGTCACGGCAGGTAGACTCGCAGCCTGCGAGTCATGATGCCGCCGGCCGTGACTTAACACGGGAGCCAATAGGTGAGGCGCAGGGGAGAGCGCCCCAGCCGTGCCATTTTCTCCTACATAGAGAAAAATTGAGAATGGGCGGTCATGCTCGAGGGCAGGGGGGAGTGGCTTTCCCACTATTGTGGGTACTGACTGTTTGGTCGGCTCCAGGGGCTGACCAAAGAGTTCCCACAACAGTGGGTAAGCCACTCTTCCCCCCCCCCCTCCCCCCCCTTGCCCTCGAGAAGGACCTCCCGCAACCAACCAGGCACTCCTGCTTTCTTGCAGTGCGAGAAGCCGAAACATAAAATGGTAGTTTTTACCATTTTATGTTTCTACTTCTCACACTGCGAGAAATCAGTGGGGCGACGGCCCTATGGAGGAGCCGCCACTGCTCTCACCAGAGCACAATGAAGATGTTGAGGCTTGTCGGTCGTTCCGATCTAAAGAGATTTTTCTGGATCGTCTGGCTCGACGGCGAGAAATGCAGCGCCAAAGAAATCCACCCACTCTGGACATCTTTGGAGAAGAATCTGAACAGGAAGAAGCAACAGCTGCAGAAGAGGGGGGCATTCTCTGTCCCAGAATCAGATTCCGACTTAGAAATCAAATTGGAGTTTGAGGACGTTCGAGCGGGACAGGGTGCCGTGAGTACTAAACCCCCTTACCCCATAAACTGACTAAACAGAAGGCTACACAGCACCACCTCTGCCTTCGGGCCTTGGTGGGCACTGAGACAATGTTTCCAACGCCCTGCCCTCGGACCGGCACAAAAACAGTCAAGCCTTCCAGCTCGGGATCAAGTCGAGACAGATCATTTTCAGAGCCAAAATCTCCTGCTTCGGCGTATAAAAGGGACAAGTCTGGTTCGGCACTGAAACCTCTGGTGCCAAAATCAAAAGCTCTCCCAGATCCCCTGGAACCGATCTTAAATTTCATGGAGGACAGATTAGACTCAAAACAGAAAAAGCTATACATCAACCCATATACTGGACACATTTTCACTAAAACTCCTTCAAAGGAAAGTTAGTTCAGAGGACATTGGTTATAATATTCCTCTTAAGAAGGAGGACATTGCTACAAGTCCTAGCCACCCTACTTTGCCACCCCCTCCACCATCTTTACCATTACCACAACTGCCAGCCTTGGACCCACTACTCCCAACACCACAGGGGTCTTTTCATATACAGCCTGATTTTTGGACATGATGATGACAACATTCCTTTACCAACCGATCCATGGGATGAATAAAATATTGATCCACCCATGGATAATGATCCAGATTTATACCCTGCAAAACCATCACCTCCAGATGATAACTTATGAGCTGATTTCAAGGACAGCAGCTTATCATGGAGTGACAAGGCACAAAGAGGCTTTGGATGGCACCTTTTTATTTGAAACATTAGGGTCTTAATAGGACTTGTCAAAGGCATGATGGGGCATGCAGATGAGATTTTTAAGTACCCTGTTTGTGCCTGTATTTTAACACCCAGGTTTGAAAAGAAATACAAACCTTCACCATCTCATCCTGTTTTTTTTAAAGGACAGCTACCATTAGACTCACTGGTAGTTTCTAATGCTCGTAAAAGAGCAAACTCACAGACCTCTGGGGATGCACCTGCACCGGATAAAGAGTCTAAATTACTTGACGCATCCGGTAAGAGTGGCTGCTCAAGCCACTAACCACTGGTGCATTGCTAACATGCAGGGCCTACTAGCTAGGCATGACTAGGCACTCTGGGACAAGATGGAAGGCCTACTTCAATACCTCCCATAAGAGCACAAGATAAAGGCACAAGAGCTAGTCCAAGAAGGAAAACTTATATTTAATTCTTCTATTATATGTGCTCGTGATGCTGCTGACACTGCAGCGAGAGAAGTTAACACCAGCATTCTTTTGTCGACATGCCTGGCTTAAAGATTTCAGGTTTTAAACCAGAAGACAAGCAACATCTTTTCGGACCTCAAGTTGATGAGGCTTTAGAAAAGATGAAAAAAGACACGAACTTGGTGAAATCCATGGGAGTTTTTCAGCCTCCATCAAGTAGAGGCTTCTTTTGCTGCTCATTTTGTAGGGGAGGGTCCAAAACTACACCCCCAGACCCTAACGCTTCCTCATAAGTACAACACGCAACCCTCTTCCTCTAGAGACTTCTACGGCAGAGGGTACAACGGAAACAACTTCAAAGGTAAGGGTAAGAGCATGCCAAAGCCCCCCCCCCATAAACAATGACTTGCCTTCATTCCCCCGGATCGTTTAACACCTGTCGAGGAAAGACTTTAACATTTTCTCCCCATTTGGAAATCCATAACAACAGACAAATGGGAGGTAGACATTATCCAACATTATTGCCTGAAGCTCACCATGAATCCTCCCGATAATCTACCTCGCACTCACAAACTCACATCGGAGCATCTGCAGCTCCTCAAAATGAGAGGTACAAGCTCTTAGCAAAAGGAGCCTTAGAACCAGTTCCGTTACAATACCAAGGTTCAGGGGTTTACTCTGTACTTTCTAATCCCCAAAAAGGATGGCCCTTAAGACCAATTTTGTATCTAAGGACGTTAAATCTGTATATACTATCATAGCATTCCCACATGGTCACGCTCCAACAAGTGCTTCCACTACTACAGCAAGGCGATTTTATGTCCACACTAGACTTAAAAGATGCATTATTTCGCATTCCGGTTCACCTAGTACATCACAAATATCTGATTTGTGATAGCAGGAAAACACTTATCAGTTCAAAGTACTCCCATTCGGAGTAACTAAGGCTCCCAGAGTAGTCACAAAATGTCTAGCAGTGGTGGCAGCACATCTTAGAAGACCACAGATTCATGTCTTCCCATACCTAGATGACTGGCTCATCAAAGCCAGCACACACAAAGTGTTTACAACACACTTGGACTACATTAGACCTACTTTACCAATTGGGTTTCACAGTCCATGCACAGAAGTCGCTTCTTCAGTTTTCACAAATGCAGTCCTATCTGGAAGCAACTCTAAACACTTGCACAGCTTTAGCCTCTCCCAATGCAGCCAGAATTTGAAATAGTCAAACTCTGCTACTACAGTTTCAGACCAATCAATACTTCAGAGTCAGGACATTCATGCAACTGTTAGTAATTATGGCATCATGCATTGCAATAGTGCCTCATGCAAGGTTACACATGTGTTCTCTACAAGTGTTTAGCACATCAGTGGAATCAGTCTCCGGGTCAATTAACAGGTCTAGTGTTGGTAGGCAGCCGCATCCATCGCTCTCTGCAGTGGTGGAACACACAAAACGTATCAAAAGGGCTGCCCTTCATTGACCCTGTTCCACAGATCATGCGAACAGTAGACTCCTCTCTCGCAGGTTGGGGTGCCCATCTTCACAATTTGACAATTCAAGGTCTATTGGACAACCAGTACACAAGTCTTCACATCAACTAAATAGAGCTTCTAGCTGTGTATCCAGCTCTGAAAGCTTTTCAGTCTCACCTCCTAGGGAAAGTTGTCCCAGTGACTAGGGGAGAGTGTCTGAAATGTTTCAGCGCTTCGTCCATCATCTCCTTGTGTTTGCAGAGTTGTCCTAGTCCACAAGGACAGCAATGAACTATGTACAAAAACAGGGGGTACACATTCTCTCCAGCTGTCACGCCTCACTCAGACCATTTGGCTGTGGGCAATTCATCAAAGTTCATCTTCTAGCAGAGCACTTCCCAGGAATTAACAATCAAATTGCCGACCTGCTCAGCAGTAGTCGGCAACAGATACACGAGTGGGAACTTCATCCCCAAGTTCTCCTTCCATACTTTCAACAATGGGGATTCCCACAAATAGATCTGTTCGCCACAGTGGACAACTCAAAATGCCCAATGGATGAATTGGTCAGGGATATTTTTCTACGCTTTTCCACCTCTTCCTCTCCTTCCCGGCTCGGAAGCTCAGGCAAACATTCCTCATACTGATACTAGTGTCTCCCACTTGGGCCCGTCAACCGTGGTTCACAACACTCTTGGAACTATCAGTGGTTCTACATCAAAAGCTGTATCTCAATTCCAACCTTCTTGCACAGAACCATGGAGAAGTCAGACACTCTAACCCCAAGGAGCTCAATCTAGCGATTTGGCTCCTGAAGTCATAGTTTGGTTATCTAAACTTGCCACTTGAGTGTAAGATTATTATTAAGAAAGCCTACTACAAGAACATGTTATGCAGCAAAATGGAAAATATTTGTTTCATATTGTACCAACAATAATATTGATCCACTAGATGCCTCTATTCAAAATATCATTTGTTACCTTTTGCATCTACAGCGTACTGGTCTAGCCTACATTGCCATTCGATTGCATCTTGCGGCAGTAGCTGTATATTTGCAAAGCAGACAACATCTTTGTTCAAAGTTCCAGTAATTAACGCTTTTATAGAGGGCCTTAAAAGAGTAATATCACCCAGGGAACCTCCTCCACCAGTTTGGAATCTGAACATTGTGCTTACACGGCTCATGGGTCCACCTTTTGAGCCGTTATACAACTGCCCATTACAGTTTTTCATAGATAGTTGCCTTCCTCATTGCGATCACTTCATTGAGGAGAGTTGGTGAGCTAAAAGCATTAACCTTGGAAGAACCCTTCTTTCAACTTCATAAAGATAGAATAGTTTTTCGCACCAACCCAAAATTCCTTCCCAAAGTGATTTCTGCTTTTCATATCAACCAATCAGTTGAGTTACCTGTGTTCTTTCCTCAACCTGATTTGGTAGCAGAAAGTGCTCTTCCTACTCATGATGTCAGAAGAGTGTTATTGTATTATATTGAAAGGACAAAGGATTTTTGTAAGGCAAAACAACGGTTTGTTACATTTGCTACACTACACAAAGGCAATCTTCTCTCTAAATCTGGTATTGCAAGATGGACTTTTAAATGCATTCAAACCTGCTATGCTAAAGCTAAAATAACTTTATACCTCCTAGAGCACATTCCACTCATAAAATAGGACCATCTATGGCCTTTTTAGGTAACATGCTTATAGCTGACATTTGTAAGGCAGCAACATGGTCCACACCACACACTACTGTGTGGATGTGTTAGCACGCCGACAAGCCAGTGTAGGGCAAGCTGTGGTAAAGGACACTTTTTCAAACTGCTGCAACATCTACCGCTTTGGGAGAATACTGCTATCTACAGCACACTTGCCTCGAAACGGATTATGCTACTTACCCAGTAAGCATCTGTTCTTGGCATGTAGAGCTGTAGATTCAAATGCGCCCTCTTACCTCCCCGGGCACCTGTAGTTGCAGTTTTCATTATTTACATTACATACGCATCTGTACTACTCACTCCATTCTTACCTTCTTGCAGGAAACAATCTAACAATGGAGTCGATGCCCATGCGCACCGTCACCGAAAGGAGAAATCGCCTTACCTCGTGACTGGTAAAGACTGTGAAGAAAAACAACTTGAAAACATCCGAAACCAACACTACATGGCAGGAGTATGCAAAGCATGTGAATCTACAGCTCTACGTGCCAAAAACAGATGCTTACTGGGTAAGTATCATAATCCTTTTGCGCCTTCGAATACGGGCCCAGAGCTCTCCCCCAAACCTTTACCTCATTTCAGATTTTTTTTTTCTTCCCCAAATTGTTTCCCAGTATACACTGGATATGTCCCCATCAAGAACAACAAGGTTTAAGGCTTGTAGGAACTGTCACAAACAGATGTTACTACCCATGCCACTTGTTGCCACGTCAGCGTCCGCGTTGACACTGCTGATGCCAGAGGAAGACCCAAAGTCTGAATAAGATGAATCTGCCTTAACCGAAGTTGCATCCTTTGCATGTTCAACACAACCGGTCCAACTTCCTTCTGATTTAGACGTTACCACTGTCCAGGAGTCATCCCCAAGCATTCCACAATCTTTTTGACTTAGATTCAGAACATTCTCAACATAGCCTGGGTGATGACAATGGAGAGGACTGTGATGAATCATCCCAGTATTACAAAAAAAATAATCTTCTTATGGACCTTAGGAGGCCAGAGGATTGGACACCTCCTGACGGTTGAGTTCCACCTCCACCCTCCCTCCCTGGCCAATCAACAGAAAAATCTGCCTTGCTGCAGTCATCCGGCATTCGTCAGAAGTTCTTGATTTGCAGAAACATCTATTGCGGTCAAAACCAACATACTGTATGAGGTTTCACAGCCCAAGCACACCTCCTCAGAACCGATGCTCCCTTTCAATGAGGCTCTGGTTGACACACTGATGGGCGATTGATTTAAACCTTACTCTGACCCACGGGTTAATAGGCAAGACACTGTAAAGCTGCCCCAGTTGATCCTACATTACTCACACAGCACCCCCCATCTTAGAGCCTAATGGTCCAGGCCCCTGAGTGTAGGCTGAATCCAAACTCCACAGGACTCCTCACAGGGAATTTAAATGTATGGATGCGTTTGGGAAATGGATGTTGTCTTCAGCCAGTCTGGCCCTTAATTCAGTCAATGCCAGCTCTCTTCTGGAACAGTATTAACATGCACTATGGGACATGGTCTGTGAGATCTGGATGGTAGTCCCTGATAATTTTCACTTTCACTTCGTGCAGATCATACAGGATGGCCCAGACACAGCAAAATACACCATCTGCTATGGGTTGGAGAACGTTGGCTGGTTATGCAGGGCAGTTGGTACCAGTGTGTTGATCCACAGGTTTTCCGGTGACAAAGCGCCATTAATGGATATGCCATTTGGCTGCACCTGTCTGTGTGGGGCTGAAGCAGACTGCACTGGAGCACTTCCAAGAAAGTAGGTGCGCAACACGCTCTTTTGTCCTTTTCAAACCCAAGCAGCAGTACCCCCAGCCATTTCTGCCCATTTGAGGCTTCGGCATGGGTTCGGTGTAAAGACAGCGCCAAGGCCTACCATCCCAGTAACGGACCCCTTCCTGGCAAGGGTTGAGGATCCAGCCGATAATCAGGCCAGAAGGGTCACCATACTCTCCAGTCTTCTGCTTCCGATCATCTTAAGTGTGCCCTCGGCAGCACATGGCCGCCCTATAGGAGGCAGAATAAGTTATTACCTTCACATGGGTGGCAGAGCATCCGGTCTGACAGGTAGGTCCTCCAAAATCGTTCAACAGGGTTACGCCCTGCCATTCTTGTCCAACCAGCTGCATATTCTACCTATGTCAGAGCAGCTTTCAGGAGACTCAATTCTGCAGAAGGAAGTCCAGGTGCTTTTTGACAAAGAAACCATAGAGAGGGTTCCGGCATCTGAAATAGTCACAATGTTATTTCCATTATTTCTTAGTGCAGAAGAAGGAATTTCTGTGGTGGTAAACCACTTGACAGGATCTGTGTATACCAGGGCAGGTGAACCGTGTTTCCAACACTTAGCAGATCACAAATTGTAATTGCACCCAGAGGCAACCAGACAGTGGATACACAAGAATTGTTTTGCCATCCTATTTTCCTCTTTTGAAGTGTCCCCCAAGTATTCTGTGTAAACCCTAGTGACCTTTCAAGTAGGCTTTGAAACTAATGTCAAAAAGAGGCCCTCTATGAGTGGAGTTTGCCTGGGGATGGACAAAGGAAGGATCCGGCCCAGGTACTGGCTAACATTTGCCTGTGATGGGAGGACTCTCTGAAGTGCTCCCAAGGTGTCATAAGAAAAAGCCCAGGAAACCTGTCAAGCAGAATTTATTTGACACTTTAATGTCAAAATAGGATCCTCACAGCCCCACCATATATATTCTGTCAGTTTCAGAAGGGTCGTCTCTGCCCGTACAGGTCAGCCTAATATTTGCACCTGGGGGACATTTCACCCCTATTTAAATGTGAATTGCTAGCTGGGAGAACAAAATGCAGATTGGTCTTCAGGAACTTCATGCAGGCAAAAAGTAACTTTCCAAAAGTAAATTTTTCTTCATTTTTAGTAGACATTCAACTTCACAGTTGAATAGCATTTTAAACACCTACTAAAGTTGTTTCCAGGGTTTTCCTATGAAACAGCCAGATTTGCTACAGTAAAAATAGCTTTTGGGGTCTTTTCACTGTAAGGACGTGTAACAATTAACTTTTTAGTGACCTACTTTCAAATACCATGCACCGTGCCTGATGAACAATAACGCCTTCTTAGAGGTGACAACTATTTAAAAGGGGGTTATTTTGACAAATTAAATTTGCACAGACTACAAAGAGTTTACACTGCCACTGTAGTGGATGGCACAATGGTTACTGCAGTCTTCTTGTAAAATTAAATTTACAGGCCCTGGTGCACTTTGATACCCTAAACTAGGGGCTTCTAGTTAAGGCATATATGCCAGTTACAAGTATCCAATTTTTTCCATGTCTTTTTTCACTGTATTTCTTTATTGGTATTTCCGCATATGACATTCACCACAAGCTATACATTCAAGAATGCTTGGTGTAGGAGAGTGGCATCGACTGCATAGTTGACCCCAACTTTTTGCTGATGTTTTGACTATTTTCTGACTCCAGCCAGGCTGTGGCCCTGCTATCCAGGACCCCAGCCTATCTGCTTCCTCTCTAAACTGATGTGAGTACCCTAGGTACACACCAATTGGATACTGAGGACACCCTATCAGCCCCTTGTAGATGGTACCCAGGGCATGGGTCCCTCAGAGGCCTACCAGGGGCTGCAGCACTTATTGTGCCACCCCTGGGACAGCCATACAAACTGACACGACCAGACCACTACTGTAGTCTGGGTAAGGTGGTGCTTGCACCCCTTACAGGGATATAGGTATCCTGTATCCCGCTTAATACAACACATATATCCTCATAGGTCACCCCTAAGGCAGGCCTTGCTAATCCTACAAGGCAGGGTGCTGAGATGTGTGAGGGGGAACCCCTACCTTAGTAGGGCCCCTCTGCAACCTTCGTAAAACTATTGCTGGGTTGTTTGTAGTGCAGCCATACCATATACTCTTAACCGCATTATAAGTAATCGCGATAGCGTGATAAACTTGAGTGGCTGCACAGAACCATGTTGTGTTTGGTGTCAAACATGTAGGAATCATACCCCCAATCCAACCATGGGAGTGAGGGCATGATTCCCCCCTGCTAGAGGGGCGATATGGTAAAAGCGGCAGATTTTAGACACCAATTTAAAAGTGCACACGTAGTACAAAATGGATGCTACCCGCCACCCACACAACTCTGGCTGCCTGTTGCTGGGCAGAACTCCAGCCATGGCAGCTGGACAATAGAGATCTTGTTGCAGGGAGGTGATCCCACCTCCCCAGACAGACTATGTGGATTGGAACTGGGTGGGTGCACCATAGGATGTCTTTCAGAATTGCACGTAGGCTTCTCCAGTGCCTACTTCTGCATACACCGCCTCAAACCGGTTCAGAGGCATCCTGTCCCCTGCCCAGGCGGGAAAACACACAAAGGGGAGAGGGTGTAGCCACCCTTTCCTGCCTGAACTCTCATGGGTGGGCTCTGATTTAGACACTCCCCTAATCCTTGGATAAAGGTGGGTGCAGGGTCCCCAGAGCCTCAGATTAATCTTGGATTTCACAGACTTGAACTTTCGACTTGCTGCCACACAGCTGAATGAAGAAATCTCCCTTGGGGTAAAGGAGTTACCCACCTGCTTGGCAGGCACCTGAAACACTGCAAGTGACCCGGTTGGAACACCGCTGCTCCTAAGGACATCGAAGACTTCTGCCTACCTTGAGGTGGGTTTCCAAGCTTCCCAGAGGCCAGTGAGTGTGCACAGCAAAGCTCAGCACCGTGGACCCCGTGAGTGCCGAGATCCCCAATACCCCAGGACACCGGCCACTTCTTGCACAGCACACGACCCCGACCAGTGGGGAAGTTGTGCTTTGGCCCAGTATTGAGCCAACCTCTCTGCATCATCTGTGCCAAAGATTGATGCCCTAGCCCGCTCCGGCGACCCGTGGGCTCATCTTTACGCACGCCAAGTTGCTGCCTCCCGCGGTCCCTTGTCTCTCGACTGGTGGGCCCTAATGGAGGTCAATCTTCACTTTAAAGGGCTCCCATGGTTGCTCCAGGCCTGCTCTACAGTCTTCTCACTGGAGACCTCGCTCAGACCTTGTGGGTCTGCACCGTAGCTGTTTTGTGATCCTTGCGTGGGTTGCGGTCGCCAAGGCTTAGTGGATCCAATCCGGACACTAACACCGCAGCGGCCTTCATCCTTCGTGGGACAGTCGCCCTCCAGAAGCTGGCTTTCCTTGAAGCCTCCTGGACCCCGTGGCTGACGATCCATCTTCCACCTGGAAGCACCCGACATTGAAGGGGTCTTTCTCCTGAGCCCCCTGGTCGCTGTGCCGTGACCCAGACTCTGTCCCCTCTGCTTTCAGGTTCTTACCTTCAAGATCTACATCTTCAATCTGCACGACATCGACGACGCTTCATGCCAGCAGCAGTTCTTCACCTTTTTCCATTGAAAACGAGATCGCGACCCAACATCGAAAATGACCTATGCACCCGGCTTACCTGGGGCAGGTAACAATGGTACCTCGGTACTGTCGTGGGCGTGGGCCCTCCAAGAGCTTAACCCTAAGCTGCTGAACTTTAACTCCTGCTAGAAGTGTTTTAATTCTAGCAATTTCCAACCGCGACATTCTCCATAGGGTTTAATAGAGATCCCGACAGTAGTTTATACCACTGCACGCGTCTCCCGTGGGCCCCCTTCCTCACTACCTTGGGTGGTTTCTTAAGGGGCCAGCGACCCTAAGTGCCCTAGGCACTGTCTGTAGAATTGTCGTGGTTCTTATACCACTTTTTAAATATATGGTTTGGTCCCCCCCAGGGGCCCTATGATTCCAGTGCTATTTATTGTAACTATCAATTCTTGTTTGAGTTGTATCTTTACCTCCAGTTTCATAAATAGACTAGTGGGATTATTCTTAGAATAAATACATATATTTTATATATATACCTGTGTGGACTACTCTTTCATTTGGTTATTCAAGAGGTTATCTATGGTAAAACAATAAGCTTAACACTCCTTCAAGACTTAGCCTGAAGGCTGCTCTCCACAGCTACCACTAGGATAGCTTTCTTTAAAGGTTGACTTTTAACCTGTCACCATAAGAGTCGAATTGGACTGGTGCAAGGTGTCCCCTATAACTAGTGGACAGCATATGCCAGGCCAACTTCTCACACTTGGCAAAAAGAACATTGTAAATTAATGCAGCTGATCGACTAAAACATTACTGTTAATATGAAAAATAATATGGGTGTTATATTTCGAAAACATTGGTAACCTAACAAATCAAGGTTAGACAATCCGTGCAGGAAGAAGGAGGGCAACAGTGCACTTTAGAAAGTTGTTGCGAATCTTACTCCCATGTGCTGTGATGGGGAGCCAGGCTGCTACTGGAGAAGTAAAAGGGGTAGTTTGGTGAATGATTGCTGAGGTGTCAATGTTTGGGTTAAACATGACTAGAGTAGTGAGTATGGTGAGGCAGGAATCACATCTTGGGGTTTGGGGGAGGTTCTCCGGGTGGTCTCATCTGGTTTAGCCTCTAAAGTGTTCAGGTACCCTTCCAAGGGCACAGGGCGGGCAGTATTATGGGTGCATTGTGCGTGCGCCTGTATTTCTGCATATGCTCCTTTCATTCGTGGAGCCATCGCCCCACTGGGGGTTGGAGGGAGGCTGTTGAGGACTTTCATTTCATGGAAATTCATCGGTTGGCAAGTGCCAGGTCGAGGTCGAATTTGTGGATATTCTTTTGAGCCTTTGCTTAGGCCTAATATGCATTGTGGTGCTGCCCAAGGGAATTGCTTCCCCACTATGTCAGAAATATAAGCTATGACGCTTACCAGTAGTCTGAAATTATTAGACAGGGCCACACCATGTGAATTAAGTCTGCGTTAACCTCAGGGCAACGCAGGCAGGTGTGTATGGACCCAGGGAACATGCAATGTATCTGTTAGGGTGTCAGGTTAGATGTAAATAGTTAAACTGTAAGTATTTAAAGCATGCATTGAGGGGGATTTTTTAACATGCAAGCATCATGCCCACTGAGTGTCAATAAGTCCTAGCCAATGTCTCTTTCCTGTAGACAATGGGGGCACAACAACCAAGCGCACTGGTGAGCAATTCAAAGTTTTTGTTTTAACAAATCACGAAGTCCTATATAATTGACGCTTCACACTCCCAGGTCCTGCCGCCAAAGTCTAAATATGTCATGATGCATGACAATAACAGTGTATATAGTACATGAGAGAAATTGAAGAGGATTGATGTGCTAGCAATAAGGAGGGTGCTGACACCACATGATGATTTCCATCCAAAAAAACATTAATATTACTTTCTTTATGGGGATAATATATGGAAATTAGATTGTAAATAGGCAGACTCGAAGGGGCTGTTGAACAATTAAATTGATATGTTTTTAATTTTGGAGAATGTGATTGAATTATTGGTTTTCTAAAAATACATAGGGATCTATATTGATTTGTGTATTGATTTCTGATGACGTCCAAGTGAGGACGAAACACGTAGGCTGACGATTGGATATTGTTATATTTGGCTGACGACTGGATACTCTTATATTTTGGAGCCATGATTTTCCTTTGAATTAGTAAATGGAAAACACATAGGAAATGAGTTTGCCTATTGTTAGAATTGGGAATATCTGGTTGGCACAGGTATGCACTTGTGACAAGCAGGGACTCTTACTTTTAAGTCAGAGTAAGGGGATCACCTTTTCAAATAACCCCTGCTCACCCTTTAGGTAGTGTGGCGCAAGCAGTCAAGACTATTCTCAGGGCGTCATAGGTTAAGCATTTGTGAACACATACAGTAATACAATGACACACCACAAATGGACACCTGTCAAGGTTGTATCAAAAATAGTTCTCTTTATATAAGGCTTAGCACAAGACCAGAATAACGAATAAAATAACCACAGTATTATTTTTAAAGTTCAATGTTCTTGTAAAAAGGCTTAAAATACAAAAATAGGCTTCTTTTCAGGCTCTGTACGGTTCGTACCTGGGTGTGCGACTCGTCCGCATTAAAAACAAGGAAAGTACGAGTCAAACAATCGGTGCGGACTCCGGGGTCCGTAACATGCACGCTGCGGTGCGAACAGAACAAAGTACCTTAAGTTTGTGGGGTCCGCGACGGACAGTGCGGGACAAGTTGATGTGTCCGGGTCGTAGTTCGGCAGCGTATTCAGATGCTGGTCGGGTCACGGCATCGGGACGGGGCGTTGGTACGGGACCTTCAGGGATACGTGCGGATGGCCCGGATCAGCTTGCAGAGTCCGTGGCGTTCGGCGTTCGAGCCGTACCTTCGATGCGGATAGGCGGCGACACTTCTTGGCACCGTACAGCGTACGGGGAGGATCAGCGTGATGCGGCTTCTCGGCTTTGAGTACGGCACGGTGCAGTACGTTAGCAGTGTACGGACCATACCTGCGGGACAGTGAAGCTTGGGTCCGGCGTACAGGGTTCGGCAGCCAGGGCTGTACGACTCGAATCGGCGGGGAAGGTTAGGTGCGATGCGACCGGGAGGGATACGGTGCATACTAACGCTTTTGGATCAGCGCAGACACACGGTGCCGGGCGGCAAAGACACGGCTTCGCGGCGGATGGAGTACGAGTCGTACTGGGGCCAAATCCAGCGGGAAACAAGCAAAAATTGTCCAGGCAACTCAGTTTTGGAAGGCAGATGAGTCCAATGGTCCTGGGACTCAGTTCAGGGGGCAAGCTCTTCTTCCAAGCCCTTGGAGATTGTTGAAACAAAGTGCAAAGTCTCTTCCAGTCTTTTCCTCTCCTTTCTCAGCAAGGCACCACTGCAGGCCAATCCCCCAGGTTAGGGAAAGTTACTCCTCCTTCAGCTTCTTCCAGGTCCTTCTAATCAGGCAGAGTTTCTTCGTGGTTCAATCAGGATCTGATTTCTTAGGAGCAGGGCTCCTACATTTATACCAAGTTTCTTTTGTCTTTACAGGCCAGGGGGGCCTTTGCATAATCCCAGTCCAGTTCTTTTCAGTGAGGAGCACTTTGTTGTTGGGACTCTGGCTTCTTCTTTCAGCAGGCAGGGCAGAGACATCAGGGTGTGGAGCCAGCATTGTGGTGGCAGAGCACTGCCCTATTGAGAGTCAAGGTGCACTCCTCCCACCCATCCTGGTGTAATTTCTCTATTCACCACCTGGCAGCCCCAGCCTGTCTCCTGGAACTTCCCAGCCCTGTCACTCAAGCTACACACAAAGAAGATAGCCCTCCCCTCCAGAGGCGGACTGAAATGGTTAGGCACGCAAAGGCTAACTTTCTAAAAGTAGCATTTGCAAACCCAGGATATTAAAATAACCTTTACTAAAAGATGTATTTTATTATTCTGAGTTCAGGCATACTAAACATGAATTTCTACCATGCTTCCTGAGCCTGCTAGGATTATAGGGTGTTATAATCTAGCAGCCCGTTCTGGCCTATGGAGAGCAGGTAGCCTTACAATAGTGAAAAACGAAAATGGCTGTAATTCACTATTAGGACATGCCACACACCTCAGGGCATGTCCTACCTTATCCTTACAATGCACCCTGCCCTAGGGCTTACCTTAGGGGTGACTAACATGAAGGTAAGGGAATGTTTAGGGACTGGCAAGTGGGGACACTTGCCCAGTCAGCATGCCAGTACCAGACTGTATGCAGGTTCTGCAATGGCAGACCTTACACATTTTACCAGGCTGCTTCTGTGGGCGGCACAACCAGTGCTGCAAGCCCACTAGCAGCATTTGGATATACAATCCCTTGGCACCCCTGGTGCACTCTACTAGGGTCTGATAGTAAACCAAATAAGCCAAACATGGAAGTCAATTCACATAATACATTTTCCCCTTGGGAGCACTTGCCCTGTGGCACTGGAAGGCAGTGTCACAGGGCCCTGAGCAGCTAACACCAGCACAAAAATACATTGAGGCACAGACAAAAATGGAAGGGTGACCCACGCCAATGGTGCCAGGTCTAACACCTATGGATTTGATTCTTGAAAAACAATAATTGATTGGATACCATAGCGGATACATTGACGCTCCTTTCCATTTGTAGAATTCATTTTTGAGGACTGGGTCTTTGGCGGCCGGACCTGGGAGTGTGAAGCGTCAATTATACAGGACTTCGTGATTTGTTAAAACAAAAACTTTGAATTGCTCACCAGTGCAATTGGTTGTTGTGCCCCCATTGTCTACAGGAAAGAGACATTGGCTAGGACTTATTGACACTCAGTGGGCATGATGCTTGCATGGTAAAAAATCCCCCTCAATGCATGCTTTAAATACTTACCTAATTTTTTTTTGTTCAGGATAATCTTTTCCACTTGTATGGGTTGCGCAATTGAAGAGCTGACGAACTGTAAGGATAAATGCTTAGGAGATACATTGGAGGTACGTTTCAAAAGATGACTAAAGAAACTTAGCAGACAGTATGGCGGTTGGGGAGTTGATGATGGATTAGAATGTAAGAAATTTTTCTATTATCAATTTTTGCCAGAAGTCTAAATATAATGTCATGATGCATGACAATAACAGTGTATATAGCACATGAGAGAAATTGAAGAGGATTGATGTGGTAGCAATAAGGAGGGTGCTGACACCACATGTTTTCCATCCCCCAAAAATTAATATTACTTTCTTTATGGGGATAACATATGGAAATTAGATTGTAAATAGGCTGACTTGAAGGGGCTGTTGAACAATGAAATTGATATGATGTTTTTAATTTTGGGGAATGTGATTGAATTATTGATTTTCTAAAAATACATTGGGATCTATATTGATTTGTGTACTTATCCTTTTTTCCGGCCCTGATGACGTCCAAGTGACGACGACACGCTTAGGCTGACGATTGGATATTGTTATATTTGGCTGGAGATGGGATACGGTTATATTTTGGAGCTATGATTTTCCTCTGAATTAATAAATGGAAAATACTTATGAAATGAGTTTGCCTATGGATTTTATTCCTGAAAAACAATCATTTATTGGATACCATAGCGGATACATATGACGCTCCTTTCCATTTGTAGAATTCAAGTCCTAGCCAATATTCACCACCCATTTTGTCCTTAAGGCTGGGAGTAGTGGATTGGTTTTGTGTTGTAGTGCGATACAGAATCACATCGCTGCATGTCGAACATGCGTGTGTGAGAAGTATTCGTAACAGTTGAGAGTTCGTTGGCACCGGTGTTCTGTCCCCAAGGGTATTTAGCAGAAGTGCTATTGCTGTGTAGAGGAGAATGTTTCCAGTACGCAGTCTGTTAGTTTTGACTAGATCGTTGAACAGCCTTAATAAGACTCTCAAATCTTTAATAGTGTTTTATGATCGGATAAGGGGGGGTAGCCGGAAGTGTTTGGCGCAGGGGTGTCAATACTGGTGCAAACTTGACTTATCCTAGTTGATACGCAGGCCTGATATCCTATTAAAGATCTCTAGGAGTTCGACTAGAGGGTTGATAGGTGTTGTATGGTTAGGCAGATAGATCAGGGCATCATCTGTTTATAAAGAAATTATATGCCACAGACCGAACTGTACAACCCATTCGGGCCCATTTGCTTGCAGCTCACAGGCCAGACGTTCCATGGCAATTGCAAAGATGATGGAGGACGGTGGGCACCCTTAACAAGTGCCCTGTTCTATGGGCAGTGAGTTGGAGATTCTTCTATTTTCACCCGTGCAGTTGGAGCTGTGTAGAGGAGATTTATCCACAAACGGATTGTCGGACCTAGTTCTAGTCTGCTGTGTACTGTTAACAGTTAGGGCCACCTTAGGGTATCGAAAGCTTTTTCGATGTCCAGAGATGCGATCCAGGGTCATAGGCCCTTTGTACATGCCCAATCAATTATCAGAAGGAATCTGCGCAAATGTAAGCTGTTGCATCCCAGGATAAAGAGATTTTGACCTGGGGAAACTATTGATTGTGAAATCGACAATCTATTTGCTAATATTTTCCGCAGGATTCTGTGTTGAACAGGGACATGGGTCGATCTGAGCACACTAACAGTGGATTCTTTCCTGGTTTAGGGAGAACCGTGAGAACTGCTTTCTCCTACAATGGAGTAACCTGGTGGCCAATTGCAGGGTGAACGTGATATAAAATTCCAAACGGAGGCCGTTCATACCAGGTGCCTTATCCCTGGCTCGCTGTAAGATTGCCAGTTGGATTTCCTCAATGTCAAGTGGGGTGTGCAGTTCTAAGAGTTGTAGGTGGAGATTTTCAGTAACTGGAGGGGGTCTAAGCATGCCTTCATACGGTGTACATCTACTGCCTCTGGGGTAGTAGACTTTGTACTGGAGTACTCCAGAATGTATGATTAATTACTCTGTCTTCACAAAATGTCCCTGCGAATTGGGTATGGCTGCCATTGGGGGTCTAGGTATTTCAGAGTGCAGGATCCAGGCAAGGAGGCACCACGTTTTGTCCCCCTCTCTCTGTGTTGGTGAGCTATATATTCTTTGTATTCTAATGTGGAGGTTCGCTTCTCCAGAGCACAAATCTCGGAGTCTAAGGATGTAAATTATTTTTGGAGTGCCGTCCTAATGCTGTTGGTTGTCTTGATGGCCAGTCCTCGTAGCTCTAAATTGAATTTGACGGCAATGTCTGAGGTGGAGCCTGTTTTTGCGAAAATAATTGTCCATGGTGTCTCCCAGGGTGACCCGATATGCTGAGAGGTGCCATGTGGTTATATAGGGGGGAGGTGTGAGGAGTAAGCGGTTACGGTCTGACAGGATGGGTCCCAGGTATTCTGTCTGTCTTGTCTTAGGGGCTTGTGTGCAGTGCAGTAAATGAAGCCTATTCTTCTGTTAATTCGATCAGCCCTGAATAATGAATTTCCCAATAGCTGGGTGAGCGAGGTGCCATATGTCTGGCAAGTTGCATGTGGGAGGCCAGTGTTGGAGGTGCCTTATGGTCACGAGGGAGTGGGCACCCAGAACGGGTGGGGGGGGGCTTCCAGTACCACATAGCAGCCTTCTGGATATATAGTGGAATCCTGTAGTGTAAAGGGGACCCCATAGCGACTATTTTAGGACCCCCTGGCATAACTGGAATACATGGTTCCAGCTATGGTGCCTTGCCACCTTTTGCATAACATGATCAATTCCGCTTGTGTAAGGTGTGTTTCGTGTATATATGCCAAGTGGACATGGCACCTTTTCAGGTAAAGGGGTACCTGGTACTGTTTAACCGAGCTAGCCATACCCCTGATGTTTCAAGTGAGAACATTATAATAACTAGTTCTATGTTAGTGGCATCCCCCATCATCAGTGTGGCATAGTATAAATCCTATGTTGTATTTTAACACAATACTTGTATCCTTCCTCTCCCCATGTGCCAACAGGTAGTCAACCCTTTGCACCACCTTATATCAATCTGCATCTCCCTGCCCTGGGGGAGGCACTGAGGGTGCTGTCATTGGGGCCAAAGATGGACCCATTTTGGCATGATGTCTGGAGTGCTGTCAGCTTTGAGGAGGCCCACCTCCTTGTGAAGTAAGTAAGGGTGTGCTGTATAGGCAGAGACCTCCAAGTACAGACATAGTTGTGACCTTGCAAGGGGATGACCCTGCTTCCCGTGGATTCAGAAAGTCTTAGCCCAACAAGATACAGTCCGAAGTCATTGAGGGTAATGTCTGGACCTCCCCCTTAGAATCCAGTCCGCTACGGCTGAACCAGCCCCATTGTAGGTCATGAGCGGCTACTTTGGTTCGACTGGTGTGGGGGAGGATGTGAGCGAGTGTGGTGAATGAGACACTTTTGTGGTCTGACACCCTATGATGACCCTCAACCACCACCATTTTGTACTGACTTAAGTGTTTTATGTTACCTTAGCCTAAATGTAGGATGGGTTTGCATATGCCTGCTTTTCTTCTGTCTTTTAGTGGAATAGTCTTTCCAAGAATAGAAGGTATGGGATGTTGAGGTGCAGTCTTGTGGATGGTGGTGCACACATGTGCTCAATGTTGTATACTGAGGGATTAAGTGTATAATGTTATTTGGGTTAGGTGAATTATGACTTTGACCTATTGGCTTTGACGTAGTCTAATGTCATTCTGCCTTCTGACTTTACCTTGCTTCAAACTTTTCTGTGTGCACAGTGGTGCTTGTAAGTTGTGTGGATGAGAATTATAGGTGTGGACTATTGCCTTTGACAGGGCCTCATGTCTGACTCTGCCTTGCTGCTGCGTGCACAGCCGTGCTTGCAAGTTGTTTGGGTTATTCACATTCAAGGTCTTGGTGTTTTCCTGAGCGATTGTTTTTGTTTAGTGTACTGTGGAAGGCCCTGTGAGAGCTTCGTCAAGACAGAGGCTGGAAGAAGTGCGAATGGAGGAAGAGACTTGAGAGCTCCTTACTGCCATGGAGATGCTTGCTTGGAACTTGGCCAGTTCTGGTCAAATTCCTCTGGCGGTGGGAGGATTTCTTTCACGAATCTTCTAGTGTGTTTATAGCTGAGGGTTGCAGGCTGAGAAACTGGGAGTTTGGATTCCGAGCGAGGGCAGACGTGTCTATCTCGGATTGAACCCTGGCTTGCTGAGCTCTGATCCCCGGCTGTAATTCCCCCAGTCAGAAGTGGGCAGTGTATGCACCAGGTGATGTATTGAGTTGTGTGGCTCTTTGATCATTGGAGGTGTTTTCTTTGTGGTGTGGGAGGTGCACATCCAGAGTACTCCTCTGCTCTCTATATATGTATATCTTTCTGATCTCTTGCAGGACGTCCAGTGTACCTTATCTTATATCAGTTATTGCTGGTTTATTAATCAGTATTATAGTTTGCTCAGTTATTGATTCATGCCTTTAGATTATAAGTTTGCTACATATATTTGAATCTTATGCATTTGTTATCTGAGATAGCCTTTGCTTAGAGAGTATTATGTAATAAACCCCAAGCCTTATTCTAAAAGTGATAGTCTTTGCATTTTGTTAAATAAAACCCATTTTCAAAAGGTGGTGTTTGTTTTGTGTTGCAGTCTTGCTGTGCCAGGGGTGGTAAGACATGCTCAAAAGTGTATATTATTCAAAGGTGTAGTAGTATCTTTGCCGCCCAGGTGGGAGTGCAGGGATTGGGTGTGGCTTATTGGTGAGAAGCCACATTCAAAACAGCGAGTCGTTAAGTTGTTCAGTCTCTATCACCACTTGAGTTCTTTCTATGGCTGCCTGTATCCTGGACAGATCTGCTAGCTGTCTAAGGATCTTTGGGATGTTTAGTTTCTGACTGTGTCCAGCTGCTGCCACCATATGCCCCAGTCTTGGGCCTACGTTCCCTGTGAGGGACCTTGCCCCTGTCCTCCAGCCAGGCCCAGCCAATCTCGTGTGGAGAGTGAGTTGTGTGTCCTTGAATGACCTTAGCAGGATATATGAGGGCGTTGTGCAGGCCTAGGCTGCCAGGGGCATATCTTCAGAGGGAGTGAATTGGGTGGAACCTGCTCCCCATATGTTTTCTCAGAGTTGGATCATGGAGGCCCCAGGTGGCCTGGTGATAATCTGGTCGAGGTTTTTAAGTCTCAACTAGGCAGCAACTGCGTGCTGTCTCTTTGAGATATGCTGTATCTACTACATGGGCGTTAAGCACTGCCCATCTTTTTGATTGGTTCCTGTTAGTGCCCTTTGAAAATGCCTGATTTTGTTTGGTGAATTGCTTAATTAGTCCCTCTTCTTGGTGTTTTGGAACCACCCATGGAGACTACTCCGGTTACATATGGTCTTACCCTTTTTGTTATTTTATTAATTTCTATGCACTATTTTTATTTAGGTCTCGTCTAGGCAGCGCTGACTGCTTGTGTTTTGTTTACTTCGTGCACCGCCAGGTTGATAAACGAAAGTTTTGCAACTGCTTCATTTGCTGCTTCATCTTTCTTCACAGCTGCCGCGCTCTAGTGTTTTTTATTTCGATTTACTTTGGTGACGTATTAATAAAAGAAAGGCGCATGGCTGATTCATTTGCCACATTCATCTTTCATCACGGCCGCCGTGCTCTCTTGTTTTATATTTATTTTATTTACTTTGGGCGCCTTATTGATAAGTGTTCTGTTTACTTCGTGCGCCTGGTGATCCAATTAAAAAGATGGCTCCCGCGCTGCACCTTTTTTCCGGTTCATAGCCTTTAAGAACATCAGTACGTGCGGGCGACTCTGAAATTATACAGTTCACTAAGAGCGTAATTTACTGTTGAAGGAAGCTGGCTCTGTAAATACTATACCAAAGTGAGCTATAGTGTGCACAGAGTCCAGTGGAACCCCAAAGGTAGGCAGAGGTAAAGTTAGATGGCACCTTTCACTCTATTTGTGGTAGTGTGGTCGAGCAGTAAGGCTTAATCAATCAATCAATGAATTTGTAAAGCGCGCTACTCACCCGTAGGGTCTCAAGGCGCTGGGGGGAGGGGGATCCGATACTGCTCGAAGAGCCAGGTCTTGAGCTGTTTCCTGAAGGAGAGATGGTTCTGGGTCAGTCGTAGGTGGGTGGGGAGGGAGTTCCATGTCTTGGCCGCCAGGTAGGAGAAGGATCTTCCTCCGGCGGTGGTCTTGCGGATGCGCAGGACAGTGGCGTGGGCGAGGCTGGCGGAGCGGAGGTGGCGGGTGGGTGTGTGTGTAGAATGTGAGGCGGTTGTTGAGGTATGTGGGTCCCATGTCGTGGAGAGCCTTGTGTGCGTGGGTGAGGAGTCTGAACGTGATCCTCTTGCTGATGGGGAGCCAGTGCAGGTCTCTCAGCTGGGGAGAGATGTGGCTGAAGCGGGGGGTGTCCAGGATAAGTCGTGCAGAAGTGTTCTGTATGCGCTGGAGTCTTTTCTGTAGTTTGGCTGTGGTTCCAGCGTAGAGGGTGTTTCCGTAGTCCAGTCGGCTGGTGACGAGGGCCTGGGTGACCGTCTTCCTGGTGTCGGTGGGGATCCACCGGAAGATCTTTCGGAGCATGCGCAGGGTGTTGAAGCAAGATGACGAGATGGCGTTGACTTGCTTGGTCATCGTGAGGGAGGAGTCCAGGCTGAAGCCCAGGTTGCGAGCATGGTCCGTTGGCTTTGGAGCGGAGCACAGGGCAGGGGGCCACCAGCAGTCGTCCCAGGCGGAGGGGGGATGTTCCCAGGATGAGGACTTCCGTCTTATCTGAGTTCAGGTTCAGCCGGCTGAGCTTCATCCATTCCGCGACGTCTTTCATTCCTTCCTGGAGGT
Organism: Triturus cristatus; assembly: GCF_964204655.1. Lineage (NCBI taxonomy): Eukaryota > Metazoa > Chordata > Amphibia > Caudata > Salamandridae > Triturus > Triturus cristatus. The sequence continues at coordinate 125,303,644 of NC_140586.1, read as the reverse complement.
TGGCTCTGGCTGTGGCGGGGTCGTTGGTGAGGGAGAGGATCAGCTGGGTGTCGTCGGCGTAGGAGATGATGTTGAGGTTGTGTTGGCGTGCGATGGCTGCGAGGGGGCTCATGTAGACGTTGAAGAGGGTGGGGCTGAGCGAGGATCCTTGCGGGACGCCGCAGATGACTTCGGTGGCCACGGTCCGGAACGGGGGAAGGCGGACTCTCTGGGTTCTGCTGGCGAGGAACGAGATGATCCATTCCAAGGCCTTTCCTTGGATTCCGATGTTGCTGAGGCGCTGTATCAGGGTGCGGTGGCATACGGTGTCGAAGGCTGCCGAGAGGTCCAGGAGGATGAGGGCAGCTGTTTCCCAGTTGTCGAGCAGGGACCTGATGTCGTCGGTGGCTGCGATGATGGCGGTCTCGGTGCTGTGGTTTGCTTGGAAGCCGGACTGCAAGGGGTCGAGGGATCCGTTGGTCTCGGAAGACGGAGAGTTGTTTGTTGACGATCTTCTCGATGACTTTCGCCGGCAAGGGGAGGAGCGGAAGTTCTTGAGGTCCGTGGGGTCCGCGGTGGGTTTCTTCAGGAGGGCGCTGAGCTCGGCGTGTTTCCAGCTCTCTGGGAAGGTGGCGGATGCGAAGGAGCTGTTGATGATGTTCCGGAGTTGGGGTGCGATGATGGAGTCGGCTTTGTTGAAGATGTGGTGTGGGCAGGGGCCGGTTGGGGAGCCGGAGTGGATGGTGTTCATCGTGTGGGTGGTATCTTCGGTGCTGACCGTCGTCCAGGTGCGGAGAGTGGTGGTGGGGGGCGCCGTATCGGTGATATGGTGCGCAGTCTGTGCGCCGAAACTGTTGTGTATGTCGGCAATCTTGCGGTGAAAGAACGAGGCGAGTGAGTCGCAGAGGTCCTGCGAGGGTGTGATGTCGTTGTTGCAGGCGCTGGGGCTGGAGAGCTCTTTGACGACGCTGAAGAGTTCCTTGCTGTTGTGGGAGTTGTTGTCCAGTCGTTCTTTGAATGTGGTCCTTTTGGTGGTTCGGATCAGTTGGTGGTGTTTGCGGGTGGCGTTCTTGAGGGCTGTAATGTTTTCTGTAGTCTGGTCGTGGCGCCAGGCTTTCTCGAGGGCGCGGCAGGTTTTCTTGGAGTTTTTGAGGTCATTGGTGAACCAGGAGGCTTTCTTGCTGCCGTGTCTGCTGTGGGGGCTCTTCAGTGGTGCGAAGTCATCGGCGCAGTTGCTGAGCCACTGTGTGAGGTTGCGGGCTGCTTCGTTGGGGTCCGTCGTGTTGGTGGGGGGGATTCTGGCTGAGGGAGGTGGTGAGCTGGTCGGCGGTGATCTTGCTCCAGCTTCTGCGGGGAACCTGTTGAGGGTGGTTGTGGGTCGTGGCTCTCCTGAAGTTGAAGTGGACGCAGCTGTGGTCTGTCCAGTGCAGTCCGGTGGAGTGGCTGAAGGAGATGTGCTTGCTGGAGGAGAAGATGGGCTCAAGCGTGTGGCCGGCGATGTGGGTGGGGGTGTTCACCAGTTGCTTGAGTCCGAGGTTGGCGAGGTTGTCCAGCAGGGTGGCGGTGTTGCTGTCATTGTTGTTCTCCAGGTGGAAGTTGAGGTCTCCTAGGAGGATGTAGTCTGAGGAGGTAAGGGCGTGCGGGCTGACGAAGTCTGCGATGGCTTTGCTGAATTGTGTGCGTGGTCCCGGGGGGTCTGTAGGCGAGGGTGCCTCTGAGGGTGGTCTTGGGGTCGGTGTGTATCTGGAAGTGAAGGTGTTCGGCGGCGGTGAGGGTGTCGTCAGAGTTGGTCGTGATTCGGATGGTGTTTCTGTGGACGATGGCGATGCCTCCTCCGGCTTGGTTGACGCGGTCCTTCCGGGCGATCTTGTAGCCATCCGGGATGGCTATGGCGATGTCGGGAGCTGAGGAGGCATTCATCCATGTTTCTGTGAGGAAGGCGACGGCTGGTGATGTTGTGTCGAGAAGGTTCCAGAGTTCGACGGCGTGCCTGTGGATGGAGCGGGTGTTGAGCAAGATGCACTTGAGGTGGTCGTTGCTGGAGTCTGGCTTGGTGGGTGTGGTGCAGGATCGGGTGCAGGTGAAGTTGCAGGCGTGGCAGGTGAATGCTCCGTGGGTGCGTTTCGGGTTGGTTTGGTAGCAGGCTGGCTGTCGGCCAGTGTTGAGTGCATGGAGGGTGGCGGCGGCGTATCTGTCGGGTTGGCTGGCTCCGGCGGGGTCCATGGGTTCTGGCGCTGGGCGCGGTACGGGCGTAGACAGGCTTGCCTTTGGCACGACTTCGGCACTCAATCTGCGCGCCCGCTGCGCGTACGCGCGGTCCCCACCATATATGGCGAAGTGGGAGGGTGGAGCAGCTGGGGAGCGGGGCGGCGATTGGGGAGCGGGTGCCACGAGAAGGGGGCGGGGCCGCAGGAGAGCAGCGGCGGGGAGCGGAAGGGGGGGTGGAAAGAGCGGGAAGACGGAGCGGGAGAGCGTGGGCAAGCCTGGGCAAGCCTGGAGAGCAGGGGCCTTAAGGAGAGGCGGCAGCAAGAGAGGCCAAGAAGGCAGCAGAATCTGGGCACACGGGGGCCGTGCGGAGTGGAGTGACCGGGTCAAGAGTCACTGCTCACTGCCGCACGGTCCCCGCCTTATATGGCCAAGTGGGAGTGAGGAGCAGCTGGGAGGCGGGAGCGGGGCGGCGAATGGGGAGCGGGTGCCAAGAGAAGGGGGCGGGGCCGCAGGAGAGCAGCGGCAGGGAGCGGAAGGGGGGGTGGAAAGAGCGGGAAGACGGAGCGGGAGAGCGAGGGCAAGCCTGGGCAAGCCTGGAGAGCAGGGGCCTTAAGGAGAGGCGGCAGCAAGAGAGGCCAAGAAGGCAGCAGCAGCAGAATCTGGGCACACGGGGGCCGTGCGGAGTGGAGTGACCGGGTCAAGGGACAGTGTTAAGTATTTGTTGTACACACTCAGTCAGCAAATGAATTCACACACTCAAAGACTGAACTTCAGACCAATTGTTTTTGAATAAAAATATTCTTTTAGTTATTTTATTTCCTAGAACCAAGCAAGCCTGGCACAGGTAAGTGATAAGTACTTTGCAGTAAATATACAGATTGTAACAGTTTGGATTGTAATTGTAAATCTACTTTGATTTTATTAGAGTAGTGTTACTGATAATGCAATGCTTTTCAGGATACAGTACATATACTTTGTATAGGATTTTGAGTAAAATTACAGGTAAGTTACGTTTGAGATTACTTTTCTTGTGCAGTGTAGTATACCTGGATACTACACTGTGACCTTTCCTTTAAACAGGTAAGTAAAATCATTTTTTGTTAGTACAATTTTAAAGAATTTCTTTAGGTTTTCAAACTCAACACTTTTCCAAGAAAAACAGTCAATGTTATCCTATGGAGGAAAATAGTGTTATCGGTTTTCGTGTAAATATTCCCCTAGGGTCAGGAATGCACTCTTGTTACACCCTCTTTGCACTAGGGCGGCCGGGTGCAGAGTGCTGAGGCCCAATGTTATCCAACGGGGTATAGGGGGCCCTCCTTTTGGTGGCTGCTGACGAGCAGGCCACTTGGTTGTGGGAACAAAGCTCCTGGACTTTAGCTCAGGGCAAATGGGGAAACAAAGTAGCACCAAAGGTGCATCCTCAGTGGCACTAGGGTGGCTGGGTGCAGAGTGCTGTTTCGACATCGGGCACCCTGTTTCGACGTCGGGCGCCCTGTTGTTTGCAATGGGGAACCTTCAGTTTGCAAAGGCACTGCAGGCTCGGGGACGAAGGTCTTCTGGGTGCGACCACCACTTGGAGAGGTAAGTTGGGATACTGGGGGTTGGTTAGGCACCATCAGTTGGGCCACCCAAGGCCGTGGGGCGTCAGGTGCACGGGTGCCTTTTAGGATCAGATCTTCTAACGAGCTCCTGGTCGCGGTTGGGGGGACCTTCTAGATTTAGGCTGCAGGCGTCAGCTGGAGGTTTGAGACAGGTCAGGGGTCACCAGATATCAGGATCTCCGTTCAGGATCACCGGGGAGACCTCCTGTTGGTGTTTGCCCACTCGAGCTCGGGCTGTGCAAAGTGGTGCGGATTTGCAGTGTCTGGCCGGAGCCAGAGGTTGGAGATGAACAAATCCGGTGTTGACGGGAGACACATTATTTGTGGTTGAAGGCAGGCAGGTCCTCCTGGGTTTTCGAGGTTTCTGGCTGCAGGACACACTGGGATCTTGCAGGAGCAGGTTCGAGTTGGAGACAGGCCGGTAGGGCTGAGGCCAAGTTAGTGGGCGTCTTCCTCTTGTTAGCTTTGGCACGGCTGTTCGGTCCTTCTTCTTTTCTTATACTTTCTTCTTGTCTGAGGAGGCAAGGTTCAGGGGTGCCCCTAAATACTAGATTTAGGGGTGTTACAGGTAGGTAAAAGGTTGGGACCAATGGGTCCCTTCTCTGGTGTGGGTACACCCCCTATTATGCCACCCTCCAGTGGGAGGGGGGAGCATAAGCCTTTCCCTGGTTGGCTGAGCCCCCATCTGCAAGATGGCGGGTACTGAGAGTTGTGATTCACCTCACCTCCCCCACCTGAAGAGTGGAGTTGGCAGAGGTGGGCACACCTCTCTTCCTCACTTGTTTTTCACGCAGGTTCTCGTGCCTAAAGTGGGGGTCAGAACCAGTGGGGACCAGTTGCTGAAAGCAGCAAGTGGCCTGGGGAAGCTAACAAAGGCGGTACGCCTTGGAAGCTTCCCCTTCGTGGACCCTGCTCACCCTGGGGGAGTAGGCTTGTCCCCTCGTCACAGGATGTGCATTGTTTCAGGCCCCAGAGAGCAGCAGGCTTTTGACCCAGGGCTCCAGAAACATGCCTGGTGGTGGCAGCTGAAAGCAGCCACTCAGCTTGGACACTAGTGGTAGGTTAGTGTTCAGGGGGCATCTCTAAGATGCCCTCTGTGTGCTTTTTTCATTAAATCCCACACTAACATCACTGTGGGTTTAATTTGCTACGAAGTTTGATTCCAAATTTCTCCTTTTTCAGTGTAGCTATTATGATGCTGTGGAGTTCGTAATGACAAACTCGCAGCACCATATACTCTTAATGGCAGCACTGCACTTACAATGTCTAAGAATGGACTTAGACACTGTAGAGGTACAGGGCTCATGCACCTGTACCCTCACCACTGGTATAGTGCACCCAGCTAGAGGGGGCACTGATCTATGCCAGGGCAGAGGGTTGTAGGCATGGCACACAGGGATGTGTGCCATGTTGACTCTTCACTTTGTTCTGCACCAAAACACGCAGCCTGCAAAGGCAGTGTGTGAGTGTGAAGGTACAGGACCTCTAAGGGTGGCACAATAAGTGCTGCAGGCCTTAGAGGCCTTCTTTGGTCACAGTGGCCTGGGTACTTGTGGTACTATTTACCAGGGGCTGACCTGTGGCCAGAGATGCCAATTGGGTTTAGGCTTCAATGCAGTTTTAGGCAAAGACCATAGGCCCTGGGTACCTGGTTAGTTAGAGAAAGGGTAAACCCAAAATCACTGGGACCTGGGTATAGAGCAGTATAGATAAACTGGTCCCAGCACAAATTACAAATCAAAATGAACATCAATAAACATTTAGACAGAAAACAACTGAAAAGGGTTCAAGTGTTGTTTAATCACACTGAACTAAAGTGAGCATATACTGAATTAAGCTAAATAGGCAAAATCTTTACAATGAATAATAAAAGTACCCCGGGTAGAGGGAAAAGGAGAAGGGTGGGGGGGGTTCAGTGATTGAGTGTGGAATTTAGGGAAAAGTGAACACATAGGTAAATCCACTATACAACAATCAAATTGATCGGCATTGATACATTGCTGCCAACACGTTATGCATAGATCCAATCATAAAGTGCAATACAATTTAGAAAAAAGCCATGTATAAAGAGGATCACAGTGCATCATGTACTAGTGATAATACTGGCAATAAAGTTATGTCGACGTTTCGACCCCTTGGTTGGTGTAGGTGTTCAATAAGACCTTACAAAGTGGGGTCTTCCTCAGGACTGGGGTGCGTTTGGAAAGAGAGAGGGCACCTAAAAAAACCAAATAAAGCGAGCGTAAGGCTGATTATTCGCATGTTATCGGGTAAGGAAGTTAAATCTTAAAATCCCAAAGATTACCGTATCTGCCGAAAGGTTAGCAGGAGCCCAGGGCACACTCAGTCTGAGCCATCAGCAATTCAACAGAAAGTGGGGTCAACCATGCAGAAAGAGCGCACTTTCTCACAACTGTTTCTGAGTCATTAAGATTAAGGTGGTTCAAACCTTTAAAGGGCTTATGCAGATGTGCGCTGACTTGTCAAAGATGTTTAAGTTAATTTGGGCTCTGGTCTGTCTGTGGCTGTCTGCGCACATCTGCATAACCCCCTTTAAAGGTTTGAACCACCATCTTAACTCAGAAACAGTAGAGTACATTCTTAGTAAACTATAATTTTATAGTCTCTTGCACACACCGACGTTCTTAAAGTTTTAGAATATGCATGTTTATATTAGTCCATCTTCTTTATTCCCGATCCACATTTAACGGAAGTGACGCACACAATGAGGGCTATTGGCAGTGTCCCTTCCTGTTCTCCACCGGCATAAACTCGAATCAAACAGGTGGGGTTCACACCAGTGCCTTGCAAGTTTTACACACATCGCCATATAAGTTGCATGTCCTCTAAGTTCCATGGAGACACATTCATGCAGTGGGTGCATTAGACATCTGAGCTATCCGTTTCCCAGGGATTGGATCTTGTCATCTGAAAGTTGCTCACTGACCTCATTAACACTTGCCTGGGCCACTCTGTAAATCAGGTGTTGTCTCTAAAAGCCCTTGCTTTGTGTCTGTGGCCTGCGGTATGATCATTTGCTCATTTATCAGTTGAAGCTTTTCTACTTTGAAAATCGAATAATAACAGATCAATAAAGTGTAGATATATAAAGAGGCTAAATGTACAATTGAACATTTTAAAACATACTGTAAATGTAAAGGAATTTGAAACTGGAGGCTAAAAATTTAATTGGTATCCTCAGATTGATTTGCGGGAGCAGCGCAGGTGCATCAAACAGAATATAGTGTGGATGATGAGCGGCCTCAATTGAATTTAGAAAAGCTCCAACAATTCTATTAAAATGACATTTTGATTTCTACTTTAATTATATGTTTTCTAATTAAATAAAATGTGTTATTTGTGTATTTGTTTGATGAATGCTTTTTTTTATTTTTGTGTATTATTTTGTGGTTCAAATCATCAACATTGCTTACGCTGGGGTTCCCGACTTTCAGTAATGACTCGTGGGGGGTCCCCGGATTCGAATAATGATTCAGTTGGGGTCCCCGGGTTCCAGTAATGATTAAGTGGGGGTCCCCAGAAGTCAAAAGTTTGGGAACCTACTCTCTCTGTGTCTGCCTCTGCACCTGAAAAAGTTGTTCTTTTTATTAATAACAGTGTGCGGCCATCACATTTCCATCACTCCCTCTCAACCTCTAATTATTGTTGTTTCTAGGCGTTCCCTTGTAAAAAGTGTGGAAACTGCTTTTTGGGACAGTGTTTACTGGTTTTTCGCAGCTGCCTTGTTCAGATAAGCCCAATGCGGAAAGCGATTGTGGATTTAAGAAACTGATTACTAGACGGTCCATTTTCTGCTTAAACCATGTACTTACAACGTTTCCACTCCAGAAATACAGTATGTAACAATTAAAGAATCCACAGAATATATAATTCGTGCAGGTAGCTGTATATTTAGTCCGCACAGTACCAACCGTATGAGCTAAGTGCTCTTTAAAGTGTTACAAAGAGCACTTTAACGCAAAGACGCGTATACAGACCTAGCAAGAGGAGGGATGGTACCTGTTCGTTTTGCTCCTAACTAGTCGAACTATTTTAATACACGCTGAAACTGCATTTTTAGTTTCCAGAGTTCTGTGATCCAGCAAAACAAACGCCACAAGCCTGACTACACGTTTCTCTTTAAACCGATCTCTAGAATCGGTCAATAAAGCGTTCAATTGCAATGTTACATGTGTATGTCTTCAATCCCTGGCCACCATTAGTTGACTTGCTTTAGTAATCTGCGCATAGTTCACACATTTCCATTGCTTGTGTGTGGTTTTCATTCTCTATAGTTAATAGAGATTTTGAAAGTGCTTAGTAATAGTGTGTGTTAATGTGAAAGTAACATGTGCTATTCCCTACTAAATAACTTTGTGGGAGTATTTGTTGTATAAATGCGTGCAGCCGAACTTTACTTTTTATCTTTCAGTGTGGTCATTGGTTGTGGTGATCTGGCCTATCTACATTCTTTCATAGATAGCATAGCCATAAAGGGTGATGGAGCGGGGTGCCTGTGACAGTGCGTTATGTAATGTGCTTATATATGCTTTTTTTGATGGGTTTTTTTCGAAAGCATTTTGGGGCAGATTTATAAGCCCAGTGCGCCACTTTTGCGCTGCCGTTGCGTCACTTTTGTGACGCAGCGGCAGCGCCATGCTGCGGGCTATTTACAACGTGACGCATCTAGGGAGATGCGTCATGTTGTAAAGCTTGCCCACATGTGGGCATTCCTGTGCAGGGGGGGGGGGCCGTTCCGGCGCAGGAACGCCTCCGAAAAGTGGCTGAGTGAAATCTACTAGATTTCACTCAGTCACTTTTGAGCCCATGCTGCAGGCTTAAGGATTGACGTAGCATTGTGACGATAGGGCACCCCCGAGCCTTGCTGGAGCTGCGTCGCGTTTGCGACGCAACTCCAGCAATGCGCCGCCTTACGCCTTCAGATGCGTCACGCATATGTTTATCCTTGCGCCACGATGCGCTGCATTGTAAATGCAGCGCATCTGTGGTGGCGCAAGGGTAAACTTGCGTGACGCATATTTCCTGGCGCATCCATGCTGATTTGCAGGGATGCGCCAGGAAACATAGATCTGCCACATTATGTCTCCCGCCATTGATTTACGACAAACTTTGATGTCTAATGTAATTTAATGGATAATGTGCTGCTTGGCTAAAGACATATAAGGTCCCAAAAGCGCAACCTATTTGCTATGCCATTGCTTGTATGGTCAGTGCAGGACTGCTGAGTGCATGGCTGATGTGAAATTGCACTCTGTCGCTACTGGCCCCTGCCTGGCATTCGCATGCTCTTTGCCAGGATGACACCAGTAGCACAACACACAAGGTGCTCGAGTTGAGACTCTAAAGACACTTCTTCAGTCAGTGACGTCCTGTTCTTCACATTGTCCCCCACAACAGAGGGCTTTCTCCCCCCCACGTGCTATTGCATCTGTTCGGGACACAGCCATCACCCTAACCAAGATTAAATCATTTCACCTTATTTAGGACTTCAAGCAGGACTTTAAGTGGGGCTGCATATCTCAGACATAGCAAAAACTAAAACTGACTTTTAAACAGGTTCCCCTCAGGCCCTTTAATCCCGTCCTTAACTCTACACGCAACATAAACTGTATAAACTCCTTTATGGTAATCCATGTCAGGGATGCTGTCCCTGTTTATAATTTGCATGTTTTGTTTCATCTTGCGTTCCCTAGGAGTATTTGCTTTATTATGTGTTTCAGTAGATTTTTTCATGCAACATAGTACTCTTTTTATTAATGTATAATGGGTTATTTCTAGGTATCTAGGTGAGCCCATGATGTTGGTGGGTGTTTGACTGGCACAAACGAAAGGTGTGGAGATGGAGCTGAAGGCAGTGCAAGATTCTCAATGTGCCCTCAGTAGGGCTGTTCAGACGACAACCACATCGAATCCTTGGCTTCTCAGCAGAGCGCACAGAGCCCAGGGATGTAGCCTCAAGGGAGTAGGGGTATAAGGGGTGGGAGCCCCCTCAGTTGGTTTTGACCTGAAGTGTCAATTAGATTGGCTGTCTGCAACAACAGTGACATCAAGTCACTGTTGCGACAGACTGAGTAGAGGTGAGTCAGTGAATATATTAATGGAGAGTTGAGCCAGAACCAAGCCAATGGTTTGGCTTAGCTGTAAAAGACCGTGCATGAGTTGAGACATGAAAATATTTGGCATGTAAGTCATGCAACAAACATCATGTAAAAATATGATAAATGCACTTAAAAAAAGTCAATTTCCTTAACACGCAGTTCATTTTAGGATTGAAAAGTACCCTTTCTGGTTAGCCGCCCCCCTACTTTTTGCTGTTAACCAGGCCCAGCACCAGTGCTTATTCCCTCAAAGCTGTAAATGTGAATTGGTACACCCAATTGGCAAGTACTTCTACACCCCTGTAAGGCCCTAGTATATGGTACCAGGGGTACCCAGGGCTGCAGCACTTATTGTGCCACCGAGTGAAATCTAAGTCTGCAGGTCTGCCATGTCAGCCCTGCACAAGCAGCTTGCCTGCTCGAGTTCGACCCTGCACACACCATGTGTGACAGGGTCACCTCACTGCAGTTAATGTAGGAGGCTGGCACTTTGTGATATACCACTAAGTGCTTATATCGTGTAAAGAGTCTAGTGATTCACCCAGAAGTATACAGGGCTTAATGTAAACTTAAAGTGCTCTAGTTGTGGTAGTTTTGTCGAGCAGCTGTAGGCCTAACACAGAGGAGTGTAAGACATTTGTTATGCACACAGTGACTAATAAATGACACACAACTAAAAAAGGAGATCCACACCAATTTTATAAAAATAAGCTTCTTTCAAGATTTACTTTAAGACCAAGGTTTACGTTAAAAAGTAAGTACGTTTTTAAATAAAAATACTATTCACTTTTAAAAAGTGGAAGTTAACAAGAATGCAGTTTTGGAGGCAAGTACATTAATTTCAGATCCAGTCTTCGAGGTTTCAGGTCAACACCAGGCAAGGTTCAAGTTAATACCAATAGCGCACCACCAGGAGCATGAGGGCCGCCAGGTGCAGAGGTCAAATTCGGGGTCTGGTGCCTAAGGGAGACTGGGGGGGATGGGAGTTGCGCTCCTCACAGGTAGGTAAAGTGGTGTAAGGGTTCAATCTCCCGGAGTTAAGGTATGCACAGGGGTGCCACAAGGCAGCACCAAACTTACACCCTCAGCAGCACAGAGTGCCAACACTGCGTTGAGTGCCCAATGCAAATCAATGGGGGATATCAGTATTGGAAAAAGGCTGCAGGCTCGGGCCAGGAGGCTGAACGAAGAAAACTCATAGCTGCCCAGGTAAGTTCTGATGCTATGGGTCATGGGAAAACCGTTGGTCAAGCTCCCCAGGGGCTTCGGGTGCAGGTGTATCCTTTGGCGTCAGGAACAGCTTACTGGGCAGGTCCTGGTCAGGGGGAGTCTTCGGATTGAGGCTGCAGGCCTCGAGGTAAAGTCCGGCAGGGGTCCGACCACGGTCAACTCTGGTTCAGAATCGCTAGGAAACCTGTGCAGGACCAGTGTGCCACTTGGATTCGGTCCGTGGGCGTCTGGTGTAAAGGTGGGTCCAGAGGTGGTATCGCAGTTCCTCAGGGCAGAGCTCTTTTATTTTAAAGTTGGTTTCTTCTTGAACAGGTTCACAGGAGTTTTCTAAATCTTTATGGAAGGCAGACAGTCTGCCCAGGGTTTTGGAGGTCGCTGGACCTGCAGGACTAGTCAACTTATGTAGTAAGGGCGAAAGGCAGCAGACAGTCAGTCACTGGTCCTTCTCTCATTGCTGGGGCAGCTATTCGGTGTCTGGGCTTCGTAGGTCGTAAGGAATCTAAATTTAGGGTCTGGGGGTGCCAACTAAAAACTAGATTTAGGGAAGTTACAGGGGAGTGAGAGGTATAGACCAATGGGTTCCTTAACTGGGGAGTCTACAGCCTCTTTTATGCCACCCTCCTGAGGGAGGGCTTAGCCCTATCCCTGATTGGAATAGTCCCACCATTTTCATGATAGTGGGCACTGAAACATGTGCTTAACTTCGCCTCCAACACCCGAGGGGAGAAGTTTGCCTTTTCGCACTAAGGGGCATATTCTCAAGGAACTATCATCGAGTTATCGGCACTTTATCGCAGTCAAAGTCGCGATAAATTTTTCGCCCCATTCACAAGCTGGTGCGAACCAGTTTACCTGCGATAGCAGCCGCAAAATACATTGCCACAGATGACCCTGGCAACTATCGCTAATGAGATGCATAGTAGGCATTCCCGAGCAAAAATCCACGACACCACCACTCCGCAACATTCTCAACGACCAGCAACATCAGCAATAAGATCCCAAAACAGGCGATAAGGTGCGTTAGCAGCAGGAAATTAACACCTGCTCTGATCTGGTGTAAAGTCGGACAACAACCTGCACCATCAAAGGGAGCCCAGCCCAGAGCCACACATGAAGAACAGCAGATGCCATGGAGCCAGTCACCTTGCATCCCGGAGCCCCAAGAGGGCAACAACACCCACCGCCACCACCCCCAGGACCGCCAACTCTCCCCCAGGATCCCCACAGAGGCAGCGCAGACAAAGACAGTGGCCCATCTGGAAATGCACCAGCCTCACAGACCCAACATCAGACAATGTCAATGCCCACTACAGGCTCAAAAGGACAACCATCCACCGCATCCTGACCATCATTGCCCACAGGCTGATGGTTCCAACGCAGCGGACAACCAACATCCCTCCGCAGACAAAGCTGCTGGCTGTGCTGCACCTGTTGGCCTCTGGGACAATCCAACCAACAACCTCCAGAGTCAGAGGAGTCTCACAGCCAGCCCCATCCAAGTTCCACACACCTGTCCTGGATGTCATCGTCAACTAGGTACCCTAGTATCTATATGTCCCCCACATCGCGCAGGAACAGCTGGAGACAAAGCAAGGACTATACGCCATAGCTGGATTCCCGCACGTGTTGGGGCCAATCGACTGCACACGTCCTACTTGTGCCCCCTGCCAACACTGCACACAATTACCGCAACAGAAAGCACACTCATAACATGTGCAGGCAACAGTGGACCACCGGGGATTCTCCACCAATGTCGTATCCAACTACCCAGGCAGTGTGCATGATTCATACTTCTTCCGACAGTCCAACATCAACCAGTGCTTCCAGGATGGCACCTATGGGAATGCACTGCTCGTTGGCAAGTACCAAATGGACACACCACACACCTCAAGTCCACAATCATTCTACTCACAATTCTGGCAATGCACACGTCACATAATCACATACAACATGGCCACCAAACAGACACAACAGCACAACTTATTGTGGCAACCTGGGCTAGCCATGTACATGACATCAACGGCATGGCACCTCAGCCACACAATAGCGGAATGTGGGGAGAGGTGGGAACCAGGCATGTGTGAAGGAGGCAAGTGACCCATAAATGAGACTGTGCACAATGCCAAGTGTGGCGGAGATGTGCTGGACATGCTGCATTATGCAGACCACAGACATATCCATGTCTACATGCACTGCTGGTGTTTGGAGTACAGTGGACGCAACCATGTCACCCGAGCCAGTGGGGAAGATTGTGGAAATGAGCCTGTGACGTCCCCACCTGTAAGTGTGTGCGGAGTGAACTGGGCCGGCGTACGCCAGTCCAGCGTGGGGATGTGGGTGATTATCCCGTGGCTCTGGGTCTGGTTCAGTACTGGAAATGTGCAGCAGCATGTGTCTCTGTCGCAGTGTGGGTCTCCACTGGGGAGTGTAGGTGGTCACTGATGGGCCTTAGACAGCCACTTCTGTGATCTGGTTCGGCTTCCATGAGGTAGTACTCCACCCGCACATGTTCGGCCACCCCCTTCTGGCAGACTGACACCTGGCCTTGGAATGTGATGTGTGCTTCGGTGGGCTGCTGGGAGCCAGACGGGGTGGTGGGTGCACTAGCTGTTTTGTTTGTGCAGGGGGTGGGATATCCACGATGCAGCGGTGCTGCCCTGCTCCTGGAGGTCAATTGCCTAAGATGTCCATGAACTGTTGTAGGGCGTTGGTGTCGATAGTTGGAGGTCCTCTTCAGCATCACTGTAGAGTTGTCTGGTCTGGTCTGCTGGAGGTGGTGTTTGTCCCTCTGCAATGTGAAGGGGAATGCTTGTTGACATTGTGTTGGCATGTATGTTGAGGCATTGTTCAAGTTTACATACAGACTGCATGACGATGTACATTGTGACGGTTTGGGAGGGGCAGACAATTTGATGCGGGACAGTGGACATTTGGACAACATGACGTAGGTGAGGTTGTACACGTACATTTTCATCTCACAGTTTCCTGCTATGTCAGATGTGATTGGCCATTTCTACGCACAGGCGGACCCAGTTGTGTCCTCTGTTCTGCAGTGTAAGTGTTGCACTGTGTTCCACATTGTCGTCCATGTAGATGTGCTGTCATTGCTATGTGTGTGTGCTGCATTCTGGGAGAGTTGTACCTGAAGCTGTGATTTTGCTGCCCCTTATCCCTTGGAGGCGGTGCGCCTTTGGCTTTTGTGCTTTTAAGGTGCTGTGATGTTGGCGACTTGGGTCATTTGTGCTCTTGGACGGTTTTTGTACTCTTGTGCATTATTTGTCTGCAGATGTATTGTTGACGTCAGTGGTTGGTTTTGCACGTGGATGTGGTTGGTTGTGCACGTGGATGTGTCAGAGTGTGACCTGCTCCTTTCCAGATGTGGTCCACACTCAGCCACCTCAGTGTCATGCACAATGTCATGGTGATTGTACTCCAGCCATGCTGCTCGTCATGTAGTGTCACTTGCATTGTCAGTGTGGCTCTCACATACGCATATTTGCTGTGTTTCGCACGGGTGCATGTGTGTGTTGTGGAATTGGGGATGTGTGGGATGTGACCCCTTTGGGCACATGGTGGACGGGGCCCGCTGCCAACAGGACGGCAGCAACGGCGAATGGAAGTGGGAGTTCTGCGCCACAGGAGGAGCTGGAGCAAATGGTGGCCACAGTCATCAGTGTGGAGACGGTGCAAGGTATCGGGACTCGACGTGATCTCAAGAAAAGACCAGTTTTCACAACAAGGCAGGACTCCACGAAGATAGGTGCTAAGCTCTGCACCTGTGGCAGCCCCCTTGCACATGTTGGATTGAGACTTGACCAAGGCAAGAGACTGGATCCACAAGAAAGGCAAACCCCTCAGTAAACTCCAGACTTCACAAGAACTCCCCTGGGCTAGAGGAACTAGTCCCCTGCAGTCGGCAGGCAAAAAACGGTAAATCTAGACCTTGAAGTCTTGCTCCCCGAGCCGTCCAGCGTGGCTGCCCAAAGACCTTCTGCAGGTGGCTCTTGGAACTGTAGTCCTCCTCATCAACAAGGCTCAGCTTTCTACAACGTTTCTCTGGATAAAGATTTCTTCAAATGGAGTGCTTGCAGGTACTGAGGCTTGTTGGTGGTCAGTCAGACTACTACCTGCTTTACTCGGCGCTTCAAGAGAAGAGATTCATCTGCATGAAAGACCAACCACTCCTGTGTCTCCATTGTAAAGATCTTGCATTTGTTTTTGCCCTCTCTTGGCACGCCTGCCAGCTCCTCTGGCCGCGTATCCGGTTCAGCACCACAGATAGCCAAGAGCTGCACCTGAGTCGGGTAGATCATATGTGTCTGGAGACTCCTGGTCCAGGCCAGCTCCTTGCTGAAGTTCAAAAGGGTTTTGCTCAACTCGCCTGGCGAGTACCATTTTCCTAAGGTAACTTTTCCAATAGCACAAGCCTGATTGAGAGCTCCGTTTGACAGGTAAAGTGCACCTCTGCACCTCCCTCAAGGTAAAATTGAAGTTGAATTCATACTATCTGGCCCCACGCAAGATATATCGACTGCCCTGACTCCTTTACCAATTACACTGGATTCCAGGGGCGTAACACAGGCCCCGCAGCCCCTGCAGTGAGCAAGGGGCCCGCTCAGCACCGTACTCAGGACTGAGAGCTCCATATTAAATACGGAGTGGGGGCCCCTTCATGTACGTTGAAGGGGGGCCCCCTCAACTTTCGTTACGCCAGTGCTGGATTCATATTATATATATTTTGTGACAGTCTAATCACTTTTAGCCCTGAAGAAGTCACCTCATCGTGATGAAACACGTGTTGGCTGTTTCTATGTGGAATGCATGCTATGGAATAAAAAACCTTGTTGACTCCTGTCCTTTATTTGAACCCAACACGATTAAGACATTATAGTCTATATAACTTAATTTATCATATTCAGACTCCTTTTTGAGTGCTTGGGTACTAAGTTATACACCCTTGATGTGCTCACCGCAAGTTTGGGAGTGGGCACAATGCCTAATCCTGATTGGAGAGTGCCTGTCATCTGCAAGATGGCGGGCACTTAAGAGCGTGCTTTATCTTGACCCCCACATGAGGGGTGGGGTTGGAAGTGGTAGGCACACCTTCTGGGCTGCTCTTATTTTTCCAGCCTGTCTTCCTGCCGAAAAGTGGAAGAGACAGGAAAAGGGGGGGCCTGCTCCCAATAGGAGGAGAGGCTGGAGGTTGTGTTTCAAAGGCAGCAAGGCCTTTGAAGCTCCCCTGGCACAGATGGCTCTTCCTGACCTGGGGTAGTTGTGACCACCTCTACCCAAGAAAGGCTTTGTTCCTGGGCCCAGGGAACGAAGGCTGCCATCCCAGGTGTCCAGAAACATGTTGTGTGGTGTCAAGCTGGTGTTTACTAGTCAGGGAACCCACCAGTGGCTGGTTGTCTTTCAAGGGGCATTTCTAACATGCCTTCTGAGTGCATGGTATAATAAATCCCAAACAGGCTTCAGTGTGGATTTAATATGCTGAGAAGTTTGCTACTAAACTTCCCAGAATTCAGTAAAGCTATTATGGTGCTGTGGAGTTCGTAATGACAAACTCCCAGACCATATACTCTTTATGGCTTTACTGCACTAACAATGTCTAAGAATGCACTTAGACACTGTAGGGATACAATGCTTATGCAACTGTGCCATCACCAGTGGTATAGTGCACCCTGTTGGAGGGGTGTCTTACCTATACCATAGGCAGTGGGTTGCAGGCATGTCACACAGTTATGTGTGCCATGTCGACTTTTCACTTTTCTCTGCACCAAAACACGTAGCATGCAATGGCAGTGTGTGTGCGTTGAGGTACAGAATCTCTAATGGTCGCACAATATGTATGAGCCCTCTTGTTCTTTTTAGTTGAGTACATCACGTTGTTTGTTGGGAAATTTCAGACTTACACGCCCTAACATTATTGATTAAGCTACACCCTCCCCCCCTGCGTACACCAAACTGTCTTCCAGGAAGAGTTCCACGCTCTGAAACTCTTCTTGTTCCGGTAGACCCTCTATTTGAATGTTGTTACATCAGGATTGACCCTCTGCATTGTCAACTCATTGTTTCAGTTGTTGGGTTTCATCTTTGAGGGCACGTATTTGCGTCTGCGTCTCCGTGACTGAGAGACGCAAGGTGGCTAATGTAGATTCACTTTCCTCCACCCTTTTTTTTAAATTTCCAGTGATCAGCCCACAATAGACCCCCGTCAATTACCAGAGCATCTAGCTTGGGTTGCAGGGACGTTTTAATGTCCATTATGGTTTTGAGGAGGATCTTGATGAATTTTCCTGTTTGCTCTGTTAATGTTTGTGCGATTGTGGGGGAAGATGTCTCTGTCTCCCCCATGGTCTGGGGCACTTCATTCACTTGCAATGAGAAGACCTGTTAGAGGCAAGAGTAGAGTGTAAGCCTCTTTGATGTTTTCGGGGGCATATAGAGGACTTGTCGTTTTCTAGGGCACCCTGTCACTAATGGGAGGATCTCTGTGATCGCTGTTCAGGCCGTGGGGAAGGAAGAAATCAGGGGGAATTGTGCAGCGTCTCCCAGTTGTTCTTTGTTGAGTTCTCAATCCGTGTGATGCAATTCCTGATGGTCCTGTGTTTACGGGGCAGGTGATCCCATTGCAGTGTCTGCTCAGCCGGGCTCGTGTGCTCCCCGGCCACTGGTGCAACCACAGCAAGTGGCCCGGGGATATTGTGATGTGCAGTAATGTCAGTCTGCGTGGAGAGCAGTCCCGCAAGGGCGCTGAAGGACTTGCCTACTTAGGGTCTGGCCTGATTTTTGGGCCTCTGCCGTCCGTGGGTCTGATGCGGGAGTAGTATTGTGTTGGCTGGGGCGAAGAGGAAGTAGCAAGCCCAGTGTGTCTCAAGACCGGTGGTATGGCAGCAGGCAGCAGGCAGCAGTGCAAGAGGATGATGCAGTCCCACTCGGACCATGCTTCTGTGGGGCCCAAGGAGTCGGGTCGTCTTGGGCAGGCCAGGGGCCTTGAGCTCACCGTTGGCTCAGGATGATGTCGTGCCAGGAGTAGGCTTAGGATAGCGTCAGAATTCTGGATTCTCAGGTTCAGTGGAGCTTTATGCTGTGCAACCATCTCGGCTCCCATCTTGGCCACTCCCCCATTTTTACCATGTTGAAAAGGAGGAGCACAAGCATTTTATAGCTAGTTAGAAGGGTAAAGTGCACAGAGTTCTACAGCCAGCAAAAATATTGATACCAAAAAAATGGCCATAAATCCGAGGTGACCACATAGAAAAGGCAGATTTTGCGTGCTGAAAGTATTTGTAAATGTTGTCCAAAGTTGTGATCAGAATTAGTTGTCTTGTCTTCAAAATAATGGTCAGCTGTCATCCCAATGAATCATTAATTTGTGATACTTTGTGCCGTTAAATAGAATAAGGACTGAAGGGTAATTATATCTCAACATATTGGTGGCTATCAGACCAAACAAAAGATGAATAAGTGAGAGACCATGTTTGTCCACAAATATAGGTCAATTAGTGACCTAAATTATTATAAATGTGTACCGAAAGCACAAGTCAGCCAAGTATGGGGTACAAGGATCAAATGTAAATATGTAGACAATTTGGCTAAATTATTCATACAATTGCTCACAAAATGCTGTATCAGATTTTTGAATGAATAAATAGGTACGTGCACCAAAAAATGTTAAATTGTGCTTACAATTAAAGCGCATAAGAGCACAGAACAAGGGCGTAAAATAAACAGCTGGAAACCAAGATTTGAGTACAGGTGGTTTATTCTTTTATGAGAGAGAGAGAGAGGGAGAGGGAGGGGGAGGGGGAGGGGGAGAGAGAGAGAGAGAGAGAGAGAGAGAGAGAGAGAGAGAGAGAGAGAGAGAGAGAGAGAGAGAGAGAGAGAGAGAGAGAGAATATTTATAATTTGTTTGTCACTTTTTGCTAATTAAATCATATGGCTTCCTAATCACAGTCCTGGAGATGATTTCACTATTTCCCCTTCATTTTGTTTGGTCATGCCGCACATGAATTCTCAAATTCCCAAAAGGTTTCAGCCAAGACCGTGCTTTCTATTTTCCTCATTTTTGACAGCAGTTTCTCTGTCCTCCAAGATTCCTTCTATTGTTGGTTTTTCTTCCCAGATTCCTCCTCCGGGTTTTCAATTCTTCCTGTGGGGTAAAAGTGTTTTTAGTAAAACCCTAAATGATGGTTGGAAATTGGAATTTCCAAAAAGATACAGGAGACCCCTTGTTCCAGAGGTAAGTGGGGAAATATGCAAAATGGTAGATTGCCTCCTTACAACTCTGAAATGAAAAAAGACTGACCCACTATCCTACTCATGCAGGTTAACGTACCTTGCTGGGGTTCCCCCGAAAAACTGATTTTGAATTGCCTTGATGCAGCAAGGTGGCCTTGGAATGCCAAGGCTGGAGTCACCAAAGTTAAATTCTAACAAATTCTGATGTGCCCTGTCACAAAGAGTAAAGCTGTGCTTAAAATGCTTTATTTTTGCCCATAACAATGATCCGATTGTGGCAAATACAGGTGCCCTACTATGCCCAACACATGTGGCAAAGAGTGAACAAAATAACCATCAAATTGGGCCGAACACAAATTAAATCACACCTTGTAGGAGAGTGGAATCTGACTAATGGTTGCCCCCAACTTTTTGCCTGGTATTTGAGTGTTTTTTGACTAGTCTGGCTGGGATCCTGCTATCCAGGACCCCAGCCTATCTGCTTTCTCCCTAAAACTGTTGTGAGTACTCTAGGTACAAACCTAATTGGATGCTGGGCATGCACTACCAGTCCCTTGTAGATGGTACCCAGGGCATGGGTCCCCCAGTAGGCCTACCAGGGCTGCAGCACTTATTGTGCCACCCTGGGACAGCCACCCAAACTGACACCCCCAGACCACTACTGTAGTCTGGGTAAGGTGGTGCTAGCACCCCTTACAGGGATGTAGGTACCCTATATCCCACACCATTACAACACATATACTCTCATAGGTCACCCCTATGGCAGGCCCTGGTAATCCTACAGGGCTGGGTGCTGAGGTATGTGTGAGGGGGGACCCCTACGTGAGTAGGACCTCTCTGCAACCTTCGTAAAATCGTTACTGGGTTGTTTGTAGTGTAGCCATACCATATACTCTTAACCGCATTATAAGTTATCGCGTCATCGCTGTAACTTGGGAATGGCTACACAGAACCATATCGTGTTTGGTGTCAAACATGAAGGAATCATACCCCCAGTCCAGCCATGGGCATGAGGGTACGATTCCCCCTTGCTAGGAGGGTGATATGGGAAAAGCGGTAGAATTTAGACACCAATTTAAAAGTGCACATGTACCACAAAATGGCTACTGTCCGCCACCTACACGACTCTGGCTGGCTGTTGCTGGGGAAAACCCCAGCCTCGCCATCTGGACAATAGGGCTCCTGTGGCAGGGAGGTGCCAGCACCTCCCCAGACAGGATATGTGGATTGGAACAGGGTGGGTGCACCAAATGTCCTTTCAGAGTTGCACGTAGGCAGCTGCAGAGCCCCAATTCTGCATACACCGCCTGGAACCGGTTCAGGGGCATCCTGCCCCTCGCCCAGGCGGGAAACACACAAAGGGGAGTGGGTGTAGCCACCCTTTCCCGCCTCTACTCTGATTGGTAGGCTCAATTTGGGACCATCCCCTAATCTTGGGGCTATATGTGAATAACCTGGCCCCAGAGCCTCAGATTCGTGCAGAACTTAACAGAACTGACCTTCGACGAGCTGCTGCCCAGCTGACTGAAGAAATCTCCCTTGGGATAAAGGAGTTATCCCCTGCTTGGCAGGCACCTAAAAGACTGCAAGATACCCGGTTGGAACTTCGCTGCTCTCACGAACTTCGACGCCTTCCATCAACCTTGAGGTGGGTCTCCAGTGCATCCCAGAGTCCTGTGAGTGTGCCCAGCAAGCCTGAGCACCGTGGACCACGTGGGTGCCAAGATCCCTGCATACCCCGAGACCCCGGCCACCTCTTGCATAGCACACGACCCCGACCAGTGGGGAAGTTGTGCTTTGGCCCATTTCTGAGCCAACCTTCCAGCAGCAGTGGGTCCCCTTCCTCTTAACTGTGGGTGGATCCTGAAGGGGCAAGCGATCCTGAATGCCCTAGGCATTGCCTGTAGAATTGTCGTGGTTCTTATACCACTATTTTAGTATATGGTTTGGTCCCCCCCTGGGGCCCATTGATTTCTGTGCTATTTATTGTGTTTATAAATGCTTGTTTGAAGTGTAACTTTGCCACTAGCCACATAAAGTGACTGTGGGATTCTGTCTAGAATAAATACATATATTTTATATATATACCTGTGTGGGCTACTCTTTCATTTGGTCATTCAAGAGGTTATTATGGTAAAACAATAAGCTTAACACTCCTACAAGACTTAGCCTGAAGGCTGCTCTCCACAGCTACCACTAGGATAGCTTTCTCTAAAGGTTGTCTTAAACCTATCATCAATAAGAGTCGAATTGGACTGGTGCAAGGTGTCCCTATAACTAGGAACAGCATATGCCAGGCCAACTTCTCACACACCTGGATAAGGGTTCGTTTATGTCCAAAATGACAGTCTGTTGGTAGTTTCAATTATTTACACGAAACTGATCAATGTGTTCCAAATAAAGGTTAATGCATACCCTGAATATGAAGCCACTTCTAACAAATATGAGGATCAGTTTGTGCTCGATGTTGTAAGAATGACCATTTTTTTGCATTGTGTATCTATAGGGTTTTTGCCTCAAGTATTTTTATTGGCTGGTGAACTCTGCACTTTAACCCTGCTTACCAGAGGTAAGATGCCTGTGATCCTCCTTTCTACATGATGAAATTGCTATACTCCTAATTGGTATTTTTAATGTACATAGAGGTCTCTAGTATACAGTACATATATACCCAAGGCCTGCAAGTTAAATGTCACTTGTAGGCTGAAGCACATACTAGTGGGCTACAGTGACAATGTAAAACATTGTAGCCTAACTATGGCAGTTTAAACCCAGCAATTTGACCTGTTAAAATAAACAGTTTTGATAGTACAAAGTCTTCCTTTAAAATATAAATATATCACATTGTCATCCATGAGGCAGGGTGTATTGTATTTAAAGGTAGGACATGTTTAATGCTAACATGTCCTTAAATTGACTAGCACCCAAAGGTTATCACTGTGGCAGTCATAGCTGTCTTTTGTAGAAAACCAGAGTACAGATTAAAATCCTAACACTATATCTCAGAAATTGGTCTAGCTAGAAAAATAATTGAATAACTATTTTCAACAGTTATTAAAAATCTAATTCAATAGTGAAGTCTGAGTTTTAATAAATATTTTTTTAAAGTACATTTAAGAAATTACCTTTTCCTTGCCTGAAGTTCCTGGAGGCTAAATTTTCATTTGCTCTCCCACTTCTGCCAGCAAGTAATTAGCATTTGAAAAGGTGTGAATGCCCCCCAGAGGGAAACAATAGGCTGACCTGAATGGGCAGAGATGACTCCTCTGAACCTCCTGGAATATGCAGGGTGGGAGCCTTGAGCATCCTTTTTGAAATTACAGTGGTAAATGCTGCTTGACAGTCAGAGCTCACTTGACAGATCAGTTGTTTTTTTTAAATAAAACACTTGGGGTGCACTTGAAAGTAAGGAAAACGAGATGCCAAATTCTTCTGTATATACTGTCTGGTTGCTGAAAGACCTGCTTTGTCCCACCACACTTCTCTGGATTTTTAAATAGAACACTGGGGGTGAATTTGAAAGGAAGGGAAACAGGATGACAAAAAATAATTCTTGTGTATCTACTGTCTGACTGCTGGAAAGGTCTGCTTTGTTCTACCAGACTTCTGTCTCTGGATTTATTGGGGGTACCATGGCTTCTTCAAACGTGATTTTGGTGATAGAAGTGGGACGACACTAGATTTACCAAAGTACACTCCCCACACACAGTCCTAGGGGTAGATTTCCAAACATTTTGCATTGTGTTAACATCACAAAGTGACGCTAACCAGCACCATTTTTTCCCCCTAATTTACTTTCCAGTGCAAAATGTGTTTTGCGTGGGAAAGTACTCCATAAGTAACACAAAGCAGCACGTTAATTAGCGCCAAGGGGGCGTTACATGGGTGGTACATGGGCATTCACATGCAACTACCCATGCCTTTTGACACAAACCTCCATCTACAAACAATAATAGACTGGGTTTAGTGGCAAAAATTAATGCCATTTGAAAGGAGGCGTTAAAATGAGAAATGTTTTTGTTTCTCCCTTCTTTTCTGACTTTGAATGCGTGCTGCACTATGCATCACACATACAAAGTAGGAAAGTTTCAAAGTATGACTAAGCATAGTATTTTGTACTGGTAGGATACCCATCCAGTTCAAAATCTATAATAGATGCATGCACCCTTGCAGTTTTGCGTAAAAGTGTGTGCCTGGTGCAAATCTGTGCTAGGGAGAGGGAAGGAGCCATTTCTCTGTGGATGTGGCACTCTTCTGCTCTCCTGTCACGCAACGCAGTGCAGCATTTGTGGCTGCTGTGCTGTGTTCTGTGACTGTTTCGAAAATCTGGGCCCTAGTCCTCAGAACCCCCGTTTAACGTGTCTGAAGACTTTCACCATATTAAAAATGCCCAAAGTGTGTAGGGTTGGCCCCAAAAACCTTTACCCCATTGGTTAGGGTGTGTCCAGGAGTCATTCCCACCCACTAGATCATGCCAGGCCTAAATGTGGCATCTCCAGGTACCAACTTCAGAACACTCCTTGATCTGACTGCACCTGCTGTCTGTCATCTGAGGATCCCTAAACAACTGGACCTGCTCCCTCTATGGTCCAAGTTCAAAGAAGTGGATTCCAAGGGTCATGAGACTGACCTCCTGTTCAAGCTATAGTGACACAACAAGAGGCCTTTCATACAACAAGAGGCCTTTCATACAACAAGAGGCCTTTCCTGCAACTCACGAATGGCAAGAGGACCTCGACTCGACCCTTCCTGACATCTTGTGAGTCTCTATGTGCCTCTCCAATTCTTGAAGTTTTCTAAATTGCGTAGCTACCCAGAAGGGCCTCACATGGCTAGGTTAGCAACGGGTGACATAACTGAAAGAGGATAGTTCTAAGGAATTTCTTGACTTTGAGTTCGGACTCAGTTTTCCTGATATGCTGGGGAGTGCGTTCCAGAGCTTAGGAGCTGTGAGTGCAAAAGACCTTCCTCCACTTCTAGTTCTTTTTATTCTGGACACCGCCAATAGCTGCTGGCGGGTGGAGCGCAGCATTCTTGTAGGGAGAAAGGAGTCTCTGGATTAACATTGGTCCCTTTTCATACATCGCTCAATGGACTAGGCACAGAATTTTAAACTGTATTCTTTTAATCACAGGTAACCAGTGTAGGCTTGCCAAAGTCGCTGTGGTGGACTGATATTTGGGGATTTTTAAAAGTCTGAGCGCGGCGGCATTCTGAATAACCTGTCATCTTTTGATGACCTGTAATCTTTTCATAACAGACTTGGGTCCGTAGTCCAGGGGCGAGATGACTAATCCTTGCACCACAATTCTTTGCAATAATTCAGGTAGTTATCTCAAAAGCTTTCTCAATGTTCTAAGCAACCCAAAGCACGTTGCTGCTAACTTTTTTGCTTGGGTTGTCATAGAAAGCTTGCATCGAACCAGAAGCCAAGGCTCTTGACTTCTGCTTTTGGGGTGGGTTGATCGCCGAGACTTTCTGGACAGTTCATTTCCATCCATCTGTTGGGGTTATTTCCCACCACCATCACCTCAGTTTTTTCATCATCCAATTTCAGGCTACTTGCTGCCATCCAATCTACCACATGTTTGAGACAGTCGTTTAACTGAGTGGAGGTTTTATCTGTTTGTGAGGAAAGCGAGATGATGATCTGTGTATCATCCGCATAAGATACGGAGGAAAAGCTAAAGTCCTTTATGATCTCCGTAAGTAAGGTAACATACAGGTTGAAAAGGGCTGGGCTAGAGTCAATTGAGGCCTGGGTGCCGTCTCCTGAGGTCCTGGGAGGCGTCTCCTGAGGGGCTTTAGAAGTGTACTTTTGTGGTGGATTGGGATTCAAAGGACTAAAGTCGGATGTTAAAATCTTTTGACCAGGACATCTGGTTTATCTGACCAGCGCTTCATTGCGCATAGGCCCCAATCTTACACAACCATACTGTCATTGACACTTTTTGGCTCTTGCCGCTATTCCTCATTAAAACTATTAAAAATTAATCTCCATTTCCTCTTATTAGATTTTTGTCATTGATTATCATATTTTACTCTATTTTTCAAGTTTGTTTTGGGACTTGTTATTGTTCTTTATTTCGACTATATTACTGTTTTGGCACTGCATCCATACTTTATACACAGTACTGTCCATATATGCTCACAACAAGGGCCAAACATTATTGAAAATAGATGGCAATTATGGTGACTTTGAGTCATAGCTTCTTATGTTGGTCTAAATAAATAGAAACCTGATAAGGAAATGGTGCTATGAGTTATTTTGATGCACAAAAAAAACTTACATTGAAACTAGCGGTCAAATTGTGTAAACACCAATAGTGAAAATGTCCATTGATAACACAGATACTAGTACCCTCAAATTAAGCGACAATATTTGCCACCAATAATGGGAATTTTTTGCCCCAGACTGATGACACGTGTTCTGTAATTTAATGGTGCATTTGTACTCGAAATATGTTCAAGTAAACTACAAAATATTTGTCAATTTCGGTAAAATAGGTATCAACATTATCTCTGTCTGCCCCTAATAATGAGACCACTGTAATTGTAAAATGAGTGCAACATTTGGTCAATATTGTCAGTAGAAGCTCAAGATAGGGTTCAAACTGATATCAAAATAGGATACTAAACTTTAAGTCTAAATTAATACTAAATATGAAACCACAATGATGTTAAGTTGCCTTCCACATAAGGCTCATATATGACGTTATTCACTTTTTATATGCACTTAATCTAATAGCAAGACTAAAAAAAAAAGCCAATACTAGTGGGCTCCAATCTACTGCTAAAACGATGGTATGTGCTTGAATTAACAATTGTATCCATAAAGTAAAGATACATCTGTAACCACAATAATAGGGAACGGGTCACACAGATTATGGTTAATATGCGCTCAAACTAGGATCCTTTGGTGCCAGAGAATGGGCAGTTCATGCTCAACATAATGGCATGTGTGGGACACACCCAATGGGTAATATGTCCCCAAAACAAGGATCATTCACCTGTCTAAATAGGGTTCAAGTTATGCATACCATTTTGGTCTGTTTCACTGAAAGACTAACATAAATGTCTAGATAAAAATAATGATAGCAAATATGTGCCAGGATGGACAGTAACTTGGAGTAAAAATAATCATAAATTGGTTCTAAAAATAATGGCTAATTTGTGCCCAAAGAAGGGCTAGCAGGACACATAGTAAGGGTAACATAATGTCTAATTCAGTAGTGAATATGAGAATAGTTCCAAGTT
The DNA here is from genome assembly GCF_964204655.1 of Triturus cristatus. Lineage (NCBI taxonomy): Eukaryota > Metazoa > Chordata > Amphibia > Caudata > Salamandridae > Triturus > Triturus cristatus. Next base: position 125,277,006 of record NC_140586.1, on the reverse strand, counting down.
GAATGTCAAATCAATATACATATATATATGTATATATATATATATACACATTTGAATATATATATATAGATAGAGGTAATAAGTTGACTTGCAAGAGAACAAAATGAGTATAATGTTTTGCACCGGTGGGTTATTATGCACTTTCTGTCCAGGTTCAGGACATAAAATTCTGCACTATGCACTTTAAGTATTTCAACAGACATAAGTGAATTTTGTTTATTACATTGGCAATATTGATATGCTTAATTTTAAAGTGGGCACTTGTCCTTCATCCTTAAAAAATGTAATTTGAACACACAGTATTATTCAAAATGTGAATTATCCTATTTTTACAATTATAAATATAAAAATAACGATCACCCTGTGGGAAAAGTTCTTTTTCTAATGAATATTGTATTTAAATATAAGCTTCATGTTGGCTATTCATCAAAAGTCTGTTGTCCAGCTCTATGAACAAATTGGGTGGATCTTATTGTTGTGCAAATGTATATAAGATCACGATTGGTCCCGACATGTCATGTGATCAAGACCGGGGAAACCCGGTCGAAACGCGTCATGTTGCTGTTTGTGGAATTAAGAAGCACTTAAGAAATATCTTGCTGCGTGGGGGTCCGTTCCTGTGCTTTTGCTGGAGATTAACGTCTTGCAATCAGGATTGTGAGTTTATATATATATATATATTCACTGAAAAAACCATAGGTTTCACACACGTTATAGTTAGGAATTAGCATTTAAAAAACCTTGCAAATTCACTGAAAAAACCATAGGTTTCACACATGTTATAGTTAGCTGGACATTTTACTGATAAAAAACCAATGAAATTCCCCCGTTATAGTTACTGTAGGCAACTATAACTCACGCGACCGTAATCCTCTGCTGATGCTAATACTGTATTTAGACACTTATTTGCCCATGTCTTCTTCCATTAAATTTTAGCTATACATATATTACAAATATTTTTTTTTCATAAAGACACATATGTCGTCAGCAGAGGATTACGGTCGCGTGAGTTATAGTTGCCTACAGTAACTATAACGGGGGAATTTCATTGGTTTTTTATCAGTAAAATGTCCAGCTAACTATAACATGTGTGAAACCTATGGTTTTTTCAGTGAATTTGCAAGGTTTTTTAAATGCTAATTCCTAACTATAACGTGTGTGAAACCTATGGTTTTTTCAGTGAATTTGTACGGTTTTTTAAATGCTAAGTTACTTTACGCCATTTGTGGCGTGCGCGCCCACTTGCGCTTCACGCACCGCGTGCCCACGTTACGCTAGATGGGCCATGAACGCACGATGCGCTTCGCGCACCGTGCGCACATGGAGGTCATATGATGAGCATCGTTGTGACAGGTAAAATATATGTTTTGTTTATCTCTGATGAGCCATGCACAAAAGGTGCTCTTCGGGCTCCTTTTGCGCACGGGGTGGGGAGAATGTGGATATTTTTTTTTTTTATTATTATTATTTCTTACCGTACGCGTACGGTAAGCGTAATCGGCGAAATTTTCGAAAAAATTTAAATTGCCTTTTTTCACTTGGGGGATCGTTGGGGACTCCCTCGACATGGCTAGGTGCTTGGGAGCTGTGTAAACAGCCCCTTTACATGATTTGCACTTTGTTTTTCAACCCCCTGTCAGAGTGCGAGAGAGAAAATGGCGGCCGCCGCTGCCTGGTTTCGACCGATTCGAATGTTTACTAAGATCTAAGGGCCAATCAGAATCGCGCTCGCGCACGCCACCGTACGCGTACGGTAAGCGCACCGTAAGCGCACCGTAAGCTGGCTCAGATATATATATTGATTTAAAGGCTATTTTCTCAGAATCTACTGAACAGATTTACACCAAACCTACAAAAGGCACTTCCTTGACCTGAGGACTACCTCTCTGGCAAATTTCAAGTAATTCTGTTCAGCCGTTCAGGCTGTAGCTGTGTCTAAAGGTCCTATGGAAAAATGCATGGGAAAAACGCGTTTTGGGACCCCCCTTTTATCTCAGCCCCCGCTTGACGAATCCCCCCGAGACTTTCAGGGTAGGAGCGGAGCGTAGCGCCCCACCTATTTTGAAAAATTCGCGAGGATTCGTCAACCGGCGCCAAAGTTATTCAAAATAGAATGTTGCGGATTTCCTATGGAAACGTGGTCCTAACTATAACTACCTACTGGCGACCGCCAGTAGGTAATATCCGCAACATTCTATTTTGAATAACTTTGGCGCCGGTCGACGAATCCTCGCAAATTTTTCAAAATAGGTGGGGCGCTACGCTCCGCTCCTACCCTGAAAGTCTCGGGGGGATTCGTCAAGCGGGGGCTGAGATAAAAGGGGGGTCCCAAAACGTGTTTTTCCCATGCATTTTTCCATAGGACCTTTAGACAGGGCTACAGCCCGAACGGCTGAACAGAATTACTAGAAATTTGGCAGAGAGGTAGTCCTCAGGTCAAGGAAGTGCCTTTTGTAGGTTTGGTGTAAATCTGTTCAGTAGATTCTGAGAAAATAGCCTTTAAATCAATATATATATCTGAGCCAGCTTACGGTGCGCTTACGGTACGCTTACCGTACGCGTACGGTGGCGTGCGCGAGCGCGATTCTGATTGGCTCTTAGATCTTAGTAAACATTCGAATCGGCCGAAACCAGGAAGCGGCGGCTGCCATTTTCTCTCTCGCACTGAGAGTGATGTTTAAAATATAAAGCACAAAAACATGTAAAGGGGCTGTTTAGACAGCTCCCACAAACATAGCAATGTTGAGGGAGTCCCCAAAGATCCCCCAAGGCCAAAAACGGAATTTTTATTTTTTCGCTAATTTCGCCGATTACGCTTACCGTACGAGTACGGTAAAAAATTATAAAAAAAAAAAAATTATCAACACTCTCCCCACCCCGTGTGCAATTGGTGCCCGAAGGGCACCAATTGTGCATGGCTTATTAAAGATGAGTTAAACTAAAATATTTAAAAAAAAAATAATAAAAAAAAAAATTATCCACACTCTCTCCACCCCGTGTGCAAATGGTGCCCGAAGTGCACCATTTGTGCATGGCTTATAACATATACGAAAAATTAAAATATTACCTTTCAAAACGAAGTGCATCATATGTCCTCCATGTGCGCACGGTGCGCGAAGCGCATCATGCGTACATGGCCCATCTAGCGTAACGTCCGTGCGTGCACGGCACTAACTGCGTAAAGTGGACGCGCGGTGCGCGAAGCGCACCGCGTGCTCACTGTGCGTGCACGGTGCGCGAAGCGCACCGTGCACGCACGGAACGAACTGTGTTAAGTGGGCGCGCACGCCACGAATGGCGTAAAGTAACTTAGCATTTAAAAAACCGTACAAATTCACTGAAAAAACCATAGGTTTCACACACGTTATAGTTAGGAATTAGCATTTAAAAAACCTTGCAAATTCACTGAAAAAACCATAGGTTTCACACATGTTATAGTTAGCGGAAATTTTACTGATAAAAAACCAATGAAATTCCCCCGTTATAGTTAGTGCAGGCAACTATAACTCACGCGACCGCAATCTTCTGCTGATGACATATGTGTCTTTATGAAAAAAAAATATTTGTAATATATGTATAGCTAAAAATGTATGGAAGAAGACATGGGCAAATAAGTGTCTAAATACAGTATTAGCATCAGCAGAGGATTGCGGTCGCGTGAGTTATAGTTGCCTGCACTAACTATAACGGGGGAATTTCATTGGTTTTTTATCAGTAAAATTTCCGCTAACTATAACATGTGTGAAACCTATGGTTTTTTCAGTGAATATACATACACACACCTTCATAATCATCGAAATGTGCACAAAAGATAGGTTAACTGGGTAACAGAATTAGTAACCTGTTTAATAACAAAATGATGGTGTCAAGTCTATGCCAGAGTTACCAGGAATTTTATGTCCAGAATAATGATAAATGAATGCCCAAACTAATGGCCAGTTTGTTTGCTAGGCAAACAAGGGTAATTTGTCATCATAATTAATGGTACATATAGATTCCCACATTATTGGTAAATATGTTCCCAGAACTAATGATCAACATTTTTAATATGCGCCAAAAATAATTATCTATTTGATGTCACCATACTGGTGCACATGTGTCCACAAAAATGACATCTTAGATAACAATCTAATACTGTCAAATGTGCGCCGTAAAAATATTGGTACGTGTGTGTCCAAAATAATTATAAATTACTACCAAGCATAATGGCTGGTTTGAAATTTACAAAAAGGACTTTGGTTGTGTTTTTTAATCACACCAGAATAAGCATATCAAATGTATGTTTAGAGTAATAGTAATTACTGATTTTATACCACTATAATAGAAGCAAATCTAAAATGACAGTAATTTGAGCACAAAATATTGGTGCAATATGTTTTTCCAAATTAATGGTCAAACCGTGCATTCTATAATAGTCAGTTAGAGCCAACTATAACTAGTTCTTAGTACCAGAATAATGACTTAAATTTGAGCATCAAATATTGGTAATTTTAAGCAAAAACGACAATTATGACAGAAGACAGAGAATGTGTACCTAAAACAAAGCTTCAAACGTACCCAAGTGTATGCCCAAGTGGTCTCTTGACCACCAAAAATAACAGTGAAATTGTATCTATAGTAAGGGCTTGTTAATTCCAAAACATTTTTTGTTGTTCTAAAATTGTTTTCTAATTGTGTCCAAAATAGAGATGCATGCCTAGGCATAGTATTGGCTAATTGTCCTAGTTAATGGTTAGTTAGTACCCAACATAAATTGTTCAATTGCTCCCGAAAAAGCTCAATTAGTGTCCAATTTTGTGGTGAATATAAACCCACTATACCGCAGACTATGTCTGACTTAAGGGTCAATTAGTGCTCACAACAATTGGCCAGAAAATAAGTCGATTTGAGTCCAAAACTATGCAGAACTTTTGCCTGGCTAGTGGTTAATTTTTTCTTAAAACACCAGTCACATTTGTGCCCAAAATCGGTTGTGTAGTGCCCAATTCTTAGGGTGGAGAATATATTTCAAAATGAATCATTCATTAATTTCCCATACAAATTGTAATTTTGGGCATAATACAATGTTTAACGTGTCCACAACAGAATAATCAATTTAATAAAAGCTTAATGATATCAAATATGTTTCTTAAATACTTGGCCCGCTACAATGGTGAATTTTTGCTGAAAAAAGGGCGACTGGCTCAATTAATGATAATATTTTTCAACTGTTGGTCAAAATGGTTAAAATATTGATTTGCATCTTAGTCAGTGGTAGCATGGTGCCTAAAATAATCAGTATTGTGTGCTCACTACAATTGGAAGCTTGCACACCGTATAATTATTGATTTGCTAGCAAACTAATGGTATACAATCGGCTCTGACATTATTAGTAATTGGGAGGACAAACACTGCTATGTTTGTGTCCATACTAAAAGTTAGTCATGCAATGGTCTGTTCTGTCCTCCTCAACAATCAATTGGCATCAAAATAATGGTATCGAATATGTGCCTACATTAGTAATAAGTTTGAGTAAAATATTATGCCAAATTTATGTCCTGAATAATGCACAATAGTGACTCAAAAACCAGGATGAAGATAGGACCAAGTTAAGAGTGTATTGTTGCCAAGAACAATGGTGAATTTGTACACAGGACACAGATAACTTGGTTCTAACAAGTATTGGAGAACTTGTATATAATGCAACGGTCACATTGTGCCTACAATGGGTCAGTGTCAGTCAGTTGTTTCCTTACTGTCACAATGGTGAATATTGCCCAACTAGACTAGACATTACTGTATTAAATATTGGCCACTTGAGCCTAAAATAATGTTCAGTTGAGGGCCCCAAAAATGACAAATTTGATAAGAAAATAAGGGTATTAAACATGTGCTGTTATTAGGAGGACTTCTGAACTCAAATTGATGGTAGTGGAGATATGTGTATTCTTACATTGACAAAGTACATAAGCATGCATGAAATACATATAGGCTAAAATGGCAGCCGTCTCCTTCCACTGTGACTTTGCTTCTATTAAACACTATCGCAGTAACTAAATCACTTAAAGTACCTCTATTCGTCTTTTAGGGCGAGCCTAGCGCAGCGCGCATGCGTTCCTCTAGGAAATCGACCTCTTAGAATCAATTCAGCTCTAGTAGAAGCTCGTGCGTGTGGTGCTCACACGCTATTGGCCTTTGCATCTGGCTTTAGTATGCAATTGGCCAAAGGCGTGTGGATGTCCCAGCTTCTTGGGAAATGTTTACTCCCAGAGAGTTTTGCTCTCGGGAGCCAGCAGCGGCACGCAGGGGCCATCTGCTTTTAATTAGTGTGGTCGCGCTTGTCTGTTTATACAGTGGTGTGAGAAGGCTCTCCTCACGCTCAGCTGCGCGAGTGTTAACAAGCCTGTAAATCTTGTTTTACTGAGGCGAGTGGGGAAATAATTCGGGTCTACCTCCTCTTTTCATCTGATTTTATTAGTAATGCGTGACCACTGTTCAATTTGAACCCTATTAGTGTGGTTCGCCCTCTGCCCCCACGCCTTCGTGCTTTGTTGTCACCTTGCTGAGTTTGCTTGCTCTCCCAGCGAAGCCAGTAAATCACATTTAATTGTGGCCATAAGTCATTAGCCAAGGCTCTGGCACGCACTTAGTCGTGTGATTCCCCTACACAATGGCACAGTGGAGCTGATGAAAACAAGGTGACTTTAAACACAGAATGGAGTCATGGTACGGAACACAAATTTCAAAACGTAGCTATGAAAGCAGCTGGAATTCGCAATTACCGAGCGGCGAAGGGTTTTGTGTGCGAAAATGACATTCTAAATGCCTTTGGTCGGCTTGCATTATATCATCAAAGAGGAGATTAAGTTATTGATGTGACATTTTTTCAGTATAGCATTTATTTTCCAGGAATGTGAAATGTGCTCGTAATTCTAAACCTTGTTCAGCAAAATTCGCTCTAATCTCCTTCTCTGGCTGGATGCCAAATTAAATGTAAATGTCCATATTTGTAATGCGCGAAGGTGTCAAGGAGCTGGGAAGATTAAGCGCGCTATTGCCCAGAGTCACATGGTGCTGGGCTAACCTGCCGTTGGGAGCCCTCGGGAAGATTAAGCGCGCTATTGCCCAGAGTCACATGGTGCTGGGCTAACCTTCCGCTAGGAGCCCTCGGGAAGATTAAGCGCGATATTGCACAGAGTCACATGGTGCTGGGCTGATCTGCCGCCAGCGATTGAACAGTGAGCCCCGGGTTCCGGAATCAGTCACCCTGGCCGCTGTGCCGCACCTCTTCCACCTGCGCAATAACAGACCAGATACACTATAAAGGCTGAGACTTTCAAAATGTAATTGCTACTCCACCATTTGTAGACAAAAATGTGTTTTGATATAGTGCTTCATATGGCAATTTTGACTCCTTTGGGCGCTGTAAATAGGATGTTACTCGTACCTAATATACTTATCTCAGTAGGACGGAGGGTTGGGTTTGCGCTTCTGGATTTGGAATCTAGAGAACACAGATCAGGAATGTATGGATGGATGCGTAAAAAGGACAGAGTTGACTCACTTAAGGCCCAGCCCCAGTATGAATCTCATGAATCCTTGATAAATAAAACTGTATTTTGGCTGCATAAGCAATGCGGGTTTCCAACGGCCCTTTCCGATGATATATTAACTACTAGAAGGGTCAATTGGATTGGTAATTCTAGAAAGAATTGTAGGGGCGATTGTGTTATTATTAATTTTAAATATCCTCAACACGTCGCTACAGTTTTGCTTAGAGCAGCTTCCCTACCGTTTACTGATAACAGTGTATTTGTACGCCCGCTCGGCTTTTTTTATAGCCATCCTATTAAAATGCCACTTAATGATAATAACCATCTATGGCCATCTCCGTCGACCCAGCGGCAGGATTTAGCCATCCCACTGCTCAACCGTTTCCATGCCCTAAATAGTCTGGATTCTAACGACTGACTTAGCCCAGAGAGCCCTAAACCCTTGGGTGAGATTATTAACAAATGGGTTATCGAACCCACTATTGTCACACTGGTTTCGGAGCCAACCAGGGGGGAGGATCCTCTTGATAATGATTTTAGGGGGCCACTTAGTGGAAATCATAGGGAGGAAAATAATTCTGGTATAATTATTATCCCAGATAGGACCAACATAGGGGGTAAAGGTATAATTTTAGCCAGTTGGAACGTCGCAGGATTGAAATCCAAGGGGAAGGTTCCGGGCTGGCAGAATTTTATTAACTCCTATGAAATTGTATGTTTCCAGGAGACGTGGTGTAGGGAAGAAATCAATTACGAGGGGTTTGCCTCATATAATTTGGTGGCGAAGGGTACCAGGTTGGGTAGAGCCAAAGGAGGTTTATTGACATTGGTTTCTATCCATCGCCCAATTATAGTAAAAAGGTATCTAACAGTGGGTGAATATGTACAGATTCTTTGGTTGGTGGAGGAACAAACCCATGACATCTTATTGTTAAATTACTATAATAATATTTTTGATAGTTCTAGGGATGTAGTCGTCCGTGACCTGGCTTGTGTCATTGGAAATTTACAACTAGAAGTTAATGTCTCTTTTGATTTTGTCTGGGTTGGTGACTTTAATATCCCATTATGTGAACTGTCAACTGAAAAAGTTTGTGGTTTTACCAACGACGCGGGAGAGGATGACCTGCATTTCTGTCATAACAACTATGGAGATGCACTAAACTATTTTATGGGTTGTTATGACTTAGAAATTCTAGATCTACCAAAGAAAGGAATCTGGACAAATTATCCCTACTTTTAAGGGCCACCATTCTTGCTCAGTTATTGATCATGTGATTGTTTCTTCTAATATTATTTCCCGCTGTGCTCCCCCCAGGATTGAAGTAACCGCTTTAAGCGACCATAATTGTATTATCCTGGAAACAACTCTCTGGGGTGATAGTTGTGTTAAATCGGGCACCTCGGTCTCTGATATAGAACCGTATAGACCAAACGGTGTTCGTTTGAGATGGGCAGGGGACAAAGCTTGTGATTTAATGGGCTTTATTGTGAGGGATTGCCTTCTAAATATCAGCATTATTTTTGATAATAGTACTGATGAAACACAGACTTTAATTGCTTTTAAGGATATCAACAAAATTATCGAGGTTAGATTCACTAAACCCAGGGGTGGTCAGCGTAGCAATGTACCAAGATGGTTTGATCATATGTGTACCCCCTCACTAACTGAATTAAAACTTGCTCTTGCTAAAAGGCCTAGGGACACTGATTTTGCAATTAAACTAAGGCTAGAATATAAGCTTGCCCTAAAGCGGAGGAAGAGTGAGCTACAGCAGTTGGCATGGGACTCTTTGAATCAAGCAGCCGAATTATCTAACGGTACTTTGTTTTGGGCTACTGTTAATTCTCCCTTTCTTAAGGATGAGAATACCCCAATGTTGACTTCTAACATCCCGAGTGACGGCTGGGTTGCACATTTTTCAAATATTTTTGACTCTAATAGTGGTATGGGCGCTTGCCAGAAGAGTTGGCCTGTCCTACCATTGAACATTACAGTTAGCGAGGTTGAATCTGGCATCCGGGCCAGTAAGGGGGGGAAAGCCCAGGGCCCGGACGGGGTGCCCATAGATGTGTATAAAACAGCCCCTGAGATGTGGAGCCCGCTGTTGGCTATAGTTTTTAATGCTGCTATATGTACTGAGTCCCCCGAAACATGGGGGGAATCTATCATTATTCCAATACACAAGAAAGGCAGCAGGTCTGATGTAAAAAACTATCGACCCATCTCTCTTCTCGACTCATCTGTCACCATTCGATTTTATGGTCAACCCTGTTACAGTTAGGTGCTCCAGAAGGTATTATCTATTTTCTCGCGAGACTGTATGGGAATTTAAAAACTTGTGTGCGTTTTGGGTCTAAAGGAGAATGCACTCCAAAATTTAGTGTCAAAAGAGGGATTAGACAGGGCTGCATACTGGCCCCCCTCCTTTTTATTTTATTTATTAATGGAATCGACGCAATTTTAAAAACAATTAAAGCTGATGTCCCTCAGATCAAAGGTTCTCCTGTGCCAGTGTTATTATATGCTGATGACGATGTTTTGATTTCAAGAACTCCATTAGGATTGCAGCGCTTGATTGATAGATTTTCTGCGTTTATTAAGGATAGGAAGTTGACTATCAACAAGAGGAAAACGTACATCATGACATGTGGGGCTAGATGCAAAAAGAAAAGTACAGTTTTAAATTATTTTTTTATTGATAAAGACAAGGTCACCAAGTGGATACTTTTTGTTATCTTGGCATAACCTTCTCTAATGATAGAAAGTGGCTTAATGAATTTAAAAATATTCGTATTAAAATGGCAAAAAATGCCCATGGTGTTTTCAGATTTGCGGCAAAGATTGGGGACCGTCGTACCAGGGACATGCTTAAGATCTATCAAGCCAGGTGTGTTAGTATTGCCCTGTATGGGGCGGGTGTCTGGGGACACTGCCATGTTCATACTTTGCAGTTGGAGGAAAATGCTTTTTTTTAAAACACTTCTGTCACTACCTTCTACTGCTTGCACTGAGCTTACCCACGAGAGCTGGATGTTAATTTCCTTACTGATCTACTTTCCCTGAGGCCACTTATGATTTGGCGCTCTATTTGGCTCCAGGAAGAAAAATCTTTTAATAGATTGGTCATTGAGGATTATCTCTCACTGGATAAATTCTTAAATATACCCTGGTTAAATTACGTTGTCAGATGTTTCTCAGAGATCTTCAATCTAAACATCTTGGTGGACCCTAACGCAGCATCTCTAATACCGAAACAAGAGTTGAAAATCAATTTCCTGGCATTTGCTGCAAGGAAACGGGCTATTGCTAACGGCTCTCTATCTACGGTTATGTTTTATAATAAACATAACAATGTTGAAGGTTTACCCATTTATCTGGTATGGGTGACAAGGCCATCCCACAAGTTTGTGCTGACCAGACGGAGGTTTGGTATAGCTCATTATTTAGTGGCATTGCCAATAATTAAAAAACATCCACAGGGGCCCTGTATGTGTGACGGCGTCTCCAAACAGAGCACCAAGCACTTTCTCTTAATCTGTAAACTGTATATGAATTTCCTTATTGCCTATTTAAAACCGATGTTTTTTAAATATGGTGTACGTACAGTCAATCAGGCTATGAGCTTAATTTTTAACTTACAACATGTCGATATCTGTTTTTTTACTGCTATGTTTTTAACTAAATCCATTGAGGCCAGGAAAAGTATGCGTTTCTAACCTATTTTATCAGTAATATTTAGGTTTGGTTTGTTAATTTGTTGTACTTGACATTTAAATGTATTTTATGTGCTTTTATGGTCATTTTTATGTACCGAATAAAGCTTCATGAATTGAATCGAATTGACAGAGGGTATAATGTATGGCTAGGTGGAACAGTGAATAGATGGATGAATAGATAAATTATTAGAAAGCGGCAGGGACTCACTGGTCTTGCTCAGCGCCATTAGATGTTTGAGTAAACTTGTTATTTTCGGCTTCTCCATTAAATGCCGTCTGTGCCCGTCAGTGCTTGGCATGTACCCACTAAGTACACCACAGTCTGGGTCATTTCCTCTCTGCTATTTTAAAATAAAGTTTGCCTTGTTGTTTTCCTGTTTAGCGCGCACTGTTCATCTGGAGTTTCGCGCTGGTCGCCTTGATGACCTCACAGCGCAAACACTCTTGCTAACATGACGTATTTTCTTTCTGAATTTCCACATGTAAAGGGTTTTTTGGGCATCGCTCGTGTAAGTACATTTGCCTGCGAGCAGATGGCTCAGGACGCGGGCATCTGAAAAGGGAGCTGCCCAGTGGAAACTAACACATGCCCTTAAATTAAACAGGCCTGCCCTGGGCACAGCCCCGTCGAATGGAAAACAAAGCTGCGTTAACAAACTCCTTGCAGAGAGGCCAGAGCGGTGCAACGGAGTGAACATGGGGCCAAAACAACTGAGACACTTTCGCGGCTCTGCCACAGACCTGCTGTGTGAGCCTGGGGCTGGTCTTCACTCGTAAGGATCGTATGGGTTTAGGATGGTTGGGGAACCTGGGCGAACAAGACCTGCCAGAGCTATCAGCCATCCCGCACACGTCCCCAATCCGCCCACGCCAAGGGGAAAGGATGTGGCCTAACGACTCGAGCAGTCGACCTTGAAGATAGAAAACCGGGTTCGAGTCTCAGCAGGGACGCTCAAAACCCTGTGATTCTGGGCAAATCACTTAGGGCCAGATGTATCAAAGGGTTACCCATTCTGTGCCTATGGGAAAATGTGTTCATACATATGGCCCTAGATCTCCGCTGCCTAACAAAATGAATGTGTCAGTCGGTAACGCAACTGGTGCTCATGCAAAGCTATCTGATACCTTCGGGTCGAGTATGCGGGATGTAAAATAACAAATTAAACAAGCATTGGCATAGCCAATAGGTCTCGCCTTTGGGACCTTATAAGTGTTTAGCCATGAAACAGTTGCATAACTAAATACTTATAAGGTCCCAAAAGCGAGACCTATTGGCTATGTAAAGCGGCCACACATCAAAGCGGCGGCGCGAAAGTGAAAGTAATTGCGGTAAAGCGCGACGCGCGCGCCCGCGCACATGCACTGTAGCTCTAGGCTGGCCTGGTAGCACTTTTTGGAGCCCTCTCAATAAGTCTCGCCAGACCAGCGCATGCGCTGGGTCAGGCGAGACCTAAAAAAACGGTATTGTACCCGAGTGGAATCAATCCTTTGGCTTGCAGGGTGTACAAGAATTTCAGCAGCGAGAGCGTTGCCCCACTGAGCAACGAATGTGACGAGATTTACTTGCGTCCTTCATGTTACATGCAGATTGTTGCAGCAAGTGCATTGACCCACTCAGCAACGTTACAATGATTTTAAAACTGTGACCTGCAGGCTACGCACAGATCTGTATAGCAACTGCACTGCACCGGTGATATATGTAGTGGCATTTCACCTGAAACCTTCAGGTTGGACACAGATTTCTCTTTGAGGCACATTAACTCGCTTAGTTATCCCAATGAGTAAAAAAAAAAAAGACCTGCTGACGAGGGCCATTCCTGGCCCTTAATGACAAAGCCAGTAGTGTCCTTATACCCTCATACTCCATGGGCTAGGCAAACTGTCTATTTCCTATTCAAAACCGTGGAAATGTATATTTAACCATGCTTACTATATTTACCGACGTATTTGTGTATACAAGGACTGGGGGCTGTATTTATTTTCAAATGTACCCTTTAAGGTGATATATGGTGCCAGCCTTTAAACTGGTTTATTTTGACAAAGTTTGTAATTCTGATTATGCAGCAATTTCTTTAATAATAAAAGAAAATCATCCAGAATCATAAGACAGCTCAGTGGATTTTATTGTACTTACTGTAGAAATGTGTTTGCAACTTACAAGTAACAAATTCGGAATCTTTCCGTGGTAAGTAGGCCTTTGATTCTGAAAAATAATACAGATAGCAGCGCATCAACTGCACTGTCAGCGCCACGAAGCTCCAAGGCTTGAGCAGTAAGCACTATGTAAACTATTATAAGTACCATTTTGCCAAATTTCTGAAGTTGACCTCTGCTTAATGTGTGCAATTTTTAAACTCCCTAAAGTCCTTCCAACTCGTTCAAGTTGTCCAGGGGTTTTAAAAAATGTGGTTGAAAAATCTGGGAAAATTTCAATTGCTGGAAGTTGCCAAGTGAATCACCTTTGCAAAAGTTTCTTGACAGAAGTGTACTTTTCCATGCAATGGGTTTGCCCGGCAGCTTAGGACTGGCTCTGCTGAGCATTGAGTCTGATCACAAAATTTAGTTAGCGTTAACCAGGCATAGCGCTTCAAACCACATGCGTGTTCTAGGACTTTACACTTCAGGTTCTGTCACAGGTGCAAGCCTTATCTCTGTCCAATACTTCGATATATTACATTTCTTTACTTGTTTGAGTATGTAACATATATATTTTTAAAACTTTTTTTAAATGAATTTTATTAGGGAAAATGTACACATCGGCAAGTGCTGATCGACACATCAAGAGATCGAATGGATACATATTTTACCAGTATAAAAAGTCAGTTTATAAGACATTCCATTCTTAGACTGAACATACAAGAGAAAGGTCAGAAAAGAGGGATTTAAGACCAGGCGGAAAAAAGGAGCGACAGGGAGGGGTGGTGGAAACCAGGTTAAGAGGACATATGTTTCAATACCTTTAAGGCTCGTTAGAAGGAGGCCAAACTCCACATCACCTACAATAACATTCCCAGGAGACTCTGTAGAACCGTCATAAGACAAGAGTCGGGTTTAATGAGATCATCATCCGTGGCCCACATCAAAGATTCCGGGAGGGCGTGGAGTATCAACATGTTTTTGCTGGAGACTTTTCTTTAAAATAATCTTTTCCTATGTTTTTTCAGTAATAAATAAGTACATTTTCAGAGATTTTTCCTCCCCATAAACTAATTTAGAACATTTTTAATTAATTATTTCTAAAAAAAAGCATTGGCATAGCCAATAGGTCTCACTTTTGGGACCTTATAAGCATTTAGTTATACAGCACAATATCCTTGGTGCAACAACATCAACCGTTGCATGGCCAAACACTTATAAGGTCCCAAAGGCGAGACCTATTGGCTATGCCGATGCTGGTTTAGAGTAGCCACAGGTGAGAAATCAGCAAAACCTGTTCTTCTCACCCAACCAGGACACAAAGCTGTGACATCAGAGGCGAACCTGATAGTTATGGGGCTCTGGTAATGGATGATTGAAAAATGTACACAATTAGTGTAACCTAATAGGACAGCTGGCACGGGGGTGCTCCTCCAGCATAGCAGAGGAGCCGCCACTGTTGAAAATCTCGGAAAGGTCATTTACGCTTGACCTAACGGATACTGTGGAACCTGTGCTTATTATGCTGGTCAGCTTCGAGAAGCCCAGTCATGCTCTGTCCAAGAAGAAGTCCGCAGCAGATGGCCCCACAGCATTCAACCCGATGGCTTGGGTAGGCTGTTGGTACCATTCCAAGCCTATCCCACGAAGGCAATCAAACCGAAGGCTCACCAATGTCAGGGTTGATTTCTGGGCCAAAGCCCAGGGCCATTTTGTTCTAAAGGAATAAAGGAACATGACCATTTTAAACACCAATTTATGCCACAAAACATAGTTAAAACATGCATTGTAGCCAAAGCTAATATTGCATTTGTTCTTAAACTATTTAAGAATATGTTCTGGAAATAGGAGTGTTGGGGGGTGGTTAACATAGTATGCTGTGTGCCTAAAATAATGACCAGTTTAATGGATTAAATAAGTTGCTAAATTAATAATAATTCCGAGCTCAATGTATTGGGGAATGTGTGGCTCAAGTACTATTGCAGTCCGAATGAATCATTCAGTAGCTCCCAAAATATTGTTATGGTGTCTGCAGAGTTTACTTTTACTATTTGACTGGCACAGTAGAGCTTTCAGGGTCAAGGTGTCCTTTCCATTTGGTCCAGAGATTTAAACTGACTGAGTCTGGTAGTATTGTGCCATTGTGTTTGGTTAGTGAAAATTGATTTGTTTAATGTATTGTTTAATAATGATTTGTATTGCTTAATGGGAAGAGTAAAAATGTGTCCGATCCCGTAAGTGATCTTTATGGAGTATTATGTGCATAGATGTCAAAGGACTTAGGAGTTTGATGTACTAATTTCCATTCCCAAATCTGGTCGCAAATTGTGCACAACTTTTTGTGAATTGAATAATATTTTTCAAACCCATCTATGTACTAACAGGTTGGCCACAAAGCAGTGTATCGCAAGGGGTCACAGAAAGAGTTATCCAATTAATAATCATTAGGCAGGTCCCAATTTGCAGTCCCCAGTGATTGGCTGCAATCACAGGGATCGCGGAATGCAAGGTACAGCAGACCACCAACCCTATGGTTGAATTCGGAAATGAAAAGGTTATTTTTTGAAAAGCAGACCGTATTTGTTGAAGAATCAGTGCTATTTTTTTAATTTTTCATTATTTATGGAAAACTTCAGGGGAAACAGGCATTGGTCTCCCCCGATGCTGTGAACACAATTTCAAAAGGGGAAGGGTTCCTAAATGGACCCACGCCAATTCAACGGGTGACAGCCCATCAATGGTTTACAACTACAATTGTGGTAAAAAACATCGATACATTTCTTTTTAACCAGCTAATAAGAGTTTGAGGGGGTCCTTTAATCCTCCTTCCGATTTGTGGCACAGAAGGGATCGCAAACATCATTTTATGAGTCGAGAATAATTTTCTGACTCGTAGAATGCCTTTTATGCATGAGGAAAAGTCCTTTAGCGGCCTCAGACCATGTACTTTTGCTATTGCAGGGTTTAAATTCGCAAAAGGGTTTTGTACAAATGTTATTTATGTAGTTCCAACATTTTTCATTTGTCTGTTCTCCAGACTAGCACTGTTAGCCATAAATTCAATGCAAGGTTTGGCTTGTGAGAGAATATTTAAGCTTACTTATTGCCACCGCCACAGCAGAAAAAACATCACACCAGCAGAATTAAGGATGATTTGCATATGACTGGGTCTAGTCTGAGGTGGTAAGGTGGGAATAACATGCAGCCCCCGAGTAATTACCAGTAGCTGAGATGATCTCAAAACATTTTATCGATCACATATTTGTATTCTTCCTTGGTTAGAATAAGGCCATGGATGATCCAGCTTCACCAATATGTGGACAAGGTGACAAGTGGACGTGGCCATCCCTGAGGGTGTGGCGTTACGACCAGAGCTGCCGACTGTGGAGCTGGGGAACCAGGGTTGAGTCTGATCATCCGCTCATCATCCTGTGATTCTGGGCAAATCACTTAATCTCCAAGTGCCTACCCAAAACAAGCATTGGCATAGCCAATAGGTCTCGCCTTTGGGACCTTATAAGTGTTTAGCCATGCAACAGTTGCATAACTAAATACTTATAAGGTCCCAAAAGAGAGACCTATTGGCTATGCCAAGCAGCCGTGCAAGTTAAAGTGATAGCGATCGCGAACAAACATCAAAGCGACCTTGCGGCCGCGAAAGTGAAAGTAATCGCGGTAAAAGTGGCGCGCGCGCCCGCGCACATGCACTGTAGCTCTAGGCTGGCCTGGTAGCACTTTTTAGAGCCTTCTCAATAAATCTCGCCAGACCAGCGCATGCGCTGGGTCAGGCGAGACCTAAAAATAACGTCTCCTTGTGTAATGACACTGGTGCTCATGTCAAGCGCTCCAGTACCTTTGAGTTGGGTTTGGGCTATATAAAACTGCAAAAACTAAACTCCATTGAGGGAGGGGTACCAGCTAGGCTCCTGTACAGATGAGCCAATATTTCAGAGCTTCTTTCTCAAATGTTGGTGTCCCTGTTTGATTCAGCCCAAGCGTCCGCTTTAATGGTAACGCAAACTCTCTACAAAACTAATCATGAATAAAAGATACTTCCAAGTATACATACATGGAGGGGGTTTGCATCAGCCCTCTTCAGTCATTGGTCTGGTCAGTTTTCATTCACATTTGCTTCCGCCCATCAAAACATGCGGCCTGGGGCAATGGGGCATCATCCACTTCAGCTACTGGCCCCCTTAAGCCTTGGATGAGGGCATTTAGCTTGGTAACAGGCGTACACCCACCAAAAAAGTGCACTTCAGGGCCAGGGATGGGGACCAATACTTAACTATCCTAATGCTTTTTATTTCCATACTGCATTCTTCTTTAGTCATCCTTCCATATTTAAAATGAGTCTTCAGGTTCCAGTAAATGAAAGCTATTAGCACTTTTCTTTTGCGTCATTAAGGAACATATCGTTCTATGATATGCATTACAACAACAAAGGGTTTCTATACCAGTTCTAAATGCAATTGTCTGCTAAAATGTACCTCTTCTGTCTTGTTAAAATCATATGCATTGTTTTTAATTTTACTTTTTAGTTGTAAAATATGGTTGCCTCATTTATGCGACTGAGTACCTTTTTGTGGTCTAAACCTGCAATATTTATTGTTCAAATAACCATCACACCAGTTTGCCATAGCCAGGCCTAATCGTTTCTCCAATGCTTATGAAAGAAGGCCTAGCTAGCCTTATACGGGAATATTCCAGAAATTAACTCCTACAGTAGGAGGGTAAGAGACCTCTGCTCTGCCTGCAGCACATTGGTCTACTGTAATGTAATCGACACGTCTTTAGACACAGGCCATATGCCTGGCAGCAGCAGAGTCTAATTCCCTGATTACCAGGGTGAAACGGGGCCTTTTTCTGTGGAAATCTCTTAAGTAGGTACTTTGAGCTAAATAACTCAAGGCGTTTGTACCACCAGTGGCGACGAGGAACGAATCTTTGCCGACGCCATTCTCTTCAAGAACGCCAAAGGTGGCATCGCGCCCCCTGCCCATACCCGGCGCCTCGAAGATTCCTGCCACCCTCCGTGCTGGGACGCGTTACTGGATAGATGAGAAATGCATTTATTTGGGGTTTGCTTCGGGATGCGGAAGCATCGCCCGGCCCTCCTTGCAGGCATCTTCCTGTTGATTTTACTCCTGCTACAGAAACCTATCACGTGGTAAGTGCAAGGGGGGAGCATAGACCGAGGTGGGAAACACACTTAAATGTATGCATGAGGCGAAGTGTGTGTTATGGTCTAGTGACGTCACCAGGAGGTTTTGGTGTCCGAATACACCGCAATGCTTCAGGCAAAGGGCTTTGTAAACGTCACCAGAACCATACGTATAACATTTTATGTATTTTTCTTTCACTTATTTATTTTTTGGTCTCCCCAAGGGGTGCTTGGACTCAGTCAGTGGTATAAAAGTTGTCATTATAATAAATTGTGGAAATCAGTTTATGTGTAGGACATAGTACCTGCAAATTGCTTTTACTGATATTATAGCTATTTACTACATAGCTATATTTTATATATGTACACATACACACCCTTCAGTATGCAGGCATATGCGGAAATTGCAATATATCAACATTGTTGAGTGCACGTGTGGGCCGTGACTCAAAACAGGTGGACCCTCAAGTAGATCATGATGGCTGTCCCCACCATTATTAATGGTAACAAAATAGCATATTACATTCTGTACATCTGCATACATTGTTTATGCTTGGAAAATGATATGCAGATCTCTCAGGGCGGATGGGCTATAAAGAGTCCCACAATTTGTCCTATTCAAAATGCGATGGGAAGGATTTGTACTGTATTATAATTGCAGCCATACCATGCTTAATACCCCTGACGAGGCACCTTCAATGGTTTACGCTGGGCAGCATGCTGCACCGGAATGCAAGATTAGTGGTTCGTCCAGTGTTCATGCCACTTTCTTTGTGGGAAAGACAATTATTAGAAGTTAGGTATGATCAACAAAGTAGAGCAAATTAGGGATTGTGAGGTTGCAGGAGTAGGACTTTAAAAAAAAAAGCAGAGGTGATCACTGCAATGAGCTGTGGGTAATTTGCAGAAATGCTTTATTAAACATTAAGGCAAATATACATATGACTTAGAGAAGGATGTGCTCAGAGATAGGAGGTATGCAGAGGATGGAAGGGAAGACTAAGGAGAGGGAACAGAGGTTTGAAATAAAGGTCAGTTCTTGCCAGATTTTAGGATTACAGAGGGCACATTTTGTGAAATCATGCACTTTCAGGATGCAAGAAGGTAGAAAGACACAGCATTGTTTGCAAGTGAAGATAGCGCTATATTAAATATGTTTGAGAGACACTAGAATCAGGCGAACTGACTAAGCACTGCCGGGCTAACATTAGACCACTGCTTCAGCATGGAGAGTAGATCAGCTCAGGGTTTGGGAGCATAAAGTATTAGCTGTACACAAACATTGAAAGGAGATTTGGCACATGCGGGATCAGATGGCTCCTGATGTCCGCGTCGGATTGGTAACAGGGGCACTCGGGCAATGTCCGAGGGGCCGGTATCCGAATTCCAGCTGTGGGCTGCTTTTTTGAGCAGCGCGGGGGGCCGATTTGGGCGGTTTCTGAGTTGTTCGATGCCACCAGCGGCCCAGTGGGTGCCCGAGTGGCCTTTCTGGAGATAGATGGGGGACCATTACCTCCCTTTTATCAGCGGCAGTGGTGTCACTCCCTTTCTCTCGCTGGGCCGGCCCATTAAATTATGCATACTGAGCGGGGGCAAGGGGCCTGAGCAGAAGTGGCCTCACTTGTTTTCAGGGGTGTTTCACCAGTGTAAACAAATCCGTGCATTTTCTTTTTAACCACCCCCCTTTTTTTTTTTTTTAAATAAAATTTCGACAAAGCAGTGTTTTGCAGAAAAGCAATATGCAAAGGTGGGCCACTTTTTTTTGTGTGCCCGGGCCGATTTTTTTTATCCTAATCCAACCCTTCCTGATGTTCATCCTCAAGTTTGGGTTACAGTATTAATTACAAAGCAAAGTGGGATCCATTTTGGATGTCATGGCTGGTTTGTAAACTAAGAAAAACAAGCATTTGCAATGCAATAGGTCTCGCATTTACGCTAGTTTAAGCTATTGGCATTGTAAATGACACTGCCTTTTATTTAAGTTTTAAAAAAGAAAACAAAAATAAAAGGCATTGTTATTTGTAATGTGAATAGCTCAAACTTGCGTAAATGCGAGACCTATTGAATTGCAAATGCTTGTTCTGCAAATATAGAGGGGAGTAGAATTACGTGGTGTCAAGTAGAGTGGAAATATGCAGAGTGAAATTATGTGTGGGGTGAAATTATGTGGCATGAAAGTATGTTGAGTGGCTTGGAACTGTGTGGCATGGAGCTGAATTGTGAGATGTGGAATTGATTGGCGTGGTGTGGCATGGACTGCAATTGTATGGAAATGAATTATGTTACCTGGAGTTAAATTATGTGGCATGGTGTGGAATTAAGGGATGTGTTGTGGAATTAGTTGGCATGGCGTGGAGTAGGATTATATGGTGTGGTGTGGAATTGTGTGGCGTGGAATTGTGTGGCATGGAATTGTGTGGCATGGAATTGTGTTGAGAGGAATGGAAGTATGTGTCATGGAATGGAGTGGAAATATGTGGCATAGAATGAAATTATGTGGTGGAGTTGAATTATGTGCCGCTTAGTGGAATTATGTTATTGAGTGGATTCATTAATAGTGGAGTGGAATTATGTGGCATGGAATTACGTGCCATGGAGTGGAATTATGTGGTATGGCATGGAATTAATTGGTGTGGATTTGTGTGGTGTGGCCTAGAATTGTGGGGTGTTGAGGGAAATTGTGAGACATGGAATTGTGTGGCGTGGTATGCAATTGTGTGACATGGAGTGCAATTCTGCGGAGAGGAGGTATGGGGGTGGAGTGGAATTATGTGATGTGGAATTATGGGGTGTGGTATGGAATTAAGTGGCATGGAATTGTGCGCCATGAAATGGAATTATGTGGTGTGGATTTATGAGAAGTGGAGAGCACTTTATGTGGCATGGAATTATGTGGAGTGGAATTATTTTGCATTCACTGAGATAGACATGTTACTGTGTGGCGTGAACTACAATTATGTGACGTGGTGTGCAATTGTGTGGAGAGGAATTCAGTGGCGTGAAGTGGAATTATGTGACATGGTGTGAAATCAAGTGGTGTGGCATAGAATTAGGTGGCAAGGAGTGGAATTATGCTCAGTGGAGTAGAATTGTGAGATGTGACATGGAATGGTCTGGCATGGAATTGTGTGGTGTGGAATTGTGTGGTGTGAAATTATGTTGGTTTGGGGAGATTAAATTTAGGTGGTACAGTGTGGTACAATGTGGAATTATGTGGTATGGAGTGGAATTATGTCTCATGGAGTGGAATTATGTAGCATGATGTGGAGTCATGTGATGTTGCATGGAGTGAAATTATGTGGCATGGAGTTGAATTGTGTGGCATGGAATTGTGGGGTGTTGACTAGTGGAATTATGTGGTGTAGAGTAGAATTAGGTGGCGTGAAATTATGTGGAGAAGAATTGTGTTGCATGGAATTGTATGGCATGGTATTGTGCGGCATTGAGAGGATTGGAATTATGCAACATGGAGTGGAATTATGTGGCTTGGATTGGAAATATGAGGGTGGAGTGCAATTAGGTGGCATGGAGTTGAATTGTGTGGTGCAGAATTGTGTTGCATGGAGTGTAATTGTGTTGACTGGAGTGGAATTGTGCAACGTGGAATTGTGTGGCGTGAAATGCAATTGTGTGATGTGGAGTGCAATTGGGTGACATGGAGTGTCACTGAGTGGAGTGGAAATCATATAGCATGGAGTGGAATTATGTGACATGGTAATGAATTGTGTTGAGTGGAATTACGTGCCGTGGAATTATGTGGCATGGAGCCGAATTATGTTGATTTGAATTGTGTGGCATGGCATTACATACCATGGATTGGATTTAAGTGGCGCAGAATTATTTGGCATGGAATTGTGTGGCATGGAATTGTGTGGTGTGAAATTATATGGCATGCAATTGTGTGCCATGGAGTGAAATTTTGAGACATGGAATTGTGAGGAGTGCCATTGTGTGACATGGAGTGCAATTGTGTGGAGTGTGATTAAGTGATGTGGAGTGGAATTATGTGACTTGGTGTGGAATTATGTGGTGTGGAGTGAAGGTGTGTGGCATATAGTAGAATTATGTGGCATGGATTTATGTGATGTGCAATTGTGTCGCATGGCAAGGAATTGTGTTGAGTTGAGTGGAAATATGTTGAGCTGAATTATGTGGCACGAAAGGGAAGAAGCATTATGTGACACAGAGTGGAATTATGTTGTAGGGAGTGAAATTATGTGGCATAGTATGTGGCATGATGTGGAATTATATGTTGTGCACTGAAGTGGAATTATGTGGTATGGAGTAGAATTATGTGGCATGGAATTGTGTGAGTGGAAATTTTTGGCATGAGTGGAATTATGAGATGTGGAATTGTGTGGCATGGAACTGCGAGGCCTTGAGGGGTGTGGAATTATGTGGCATGGGGTGAAATGATGTGGTATGGAGTGGATTGAAAATAGGTGGAGTGGAATTATGTGACTTGGAGGGGTAATATATGGCATGAAATTATGTGGTGTGGAGTTGAATTACGTTGCATGGAACTTGGTTGCGTGGGATTCTGTGGCATGGAGTCGAATTGTGAGACATGGAATTGTGCAGCATGGAGAGCAATTGTGTGGCATGAAGGGCAGATGTGTAACTTGGAGTGCAATTGTGTGATGTGGAATGCCATTGTGTGGTGTGGAGTCATGTAGGGAGGAGTGGAATTATGTTACACTTTGTTGAATTATGTGGTGTTCTGTCAAATTATGTGGCATGATGTGGAGTGGCATTATGTGATGTGGAGTAGAATTATGTGACATAGAATTGTGTAGCATGGCGTGGAATTGTGTTGCATTGAGTGGTGTAAAATTATGTGGCATATAATAAAGCGTAATTATGTATAGAGGATTTGAATTATGTGGCATGGAGTGGAGTGGAATAATGTGGCATTCAGTGAAGTTCTGTGGCATGCAAGGGAATTATGTGGCATGGAGTGGAGTCGAATTATGTGCAGTGGAGTGAAATTGGGATGCGTAGAGTGAAATCATGTGGCGTGGAACTGTGAGACAAGGAATTGTGTGGTGTATAATTTGTGGGCGTGTAGTGGAACTGTGTGTTGTGGTGTGAAATTGTGTGGTGTGGATTTGTGTAGCGTGGAATTGTGTGGCATGTAATTGTGGGATGTGGAATTGAGTGGTGTGGAATTGTAAGGCATGGAATGGCATGGAGTAGAATTGTGTGAGATGGAGCAATAAATATAGGTAGTCAAATCAAACTGCAGATGGTGAAAATACGAGTGTTTGTTTATAAAGAAAACGTGGTGGTGGAATGTGGCTTCGACACTGAAAATAAAGGGAGTGCCATGTGTTGTGTGAAATATACTTCAATAAAGGTATCCTGGCTATTACAAATAAGAAGAGAGGAATTTAAACACGTATATGCTTTCAAAATATGTGCATTGTAAATATCAGTAAAAGTACATTATTTTTAAAATGGGGTACCAGGTTGCATTTTAAATCAAAGTGGCCCTGCAAGCACGTTTCCTACAATCGTGTAACAACAGTTGGATAAATGAGTCACCCGGCCAAGTGTGCCTGCTCATGTTTAAAGTATAGACTGGGAGGGGTGGGATGAAGGTATAGGGCCAGCAACAATTCAAAGTGGTCGGGCAGAAAAGTTGGGGCTGAGTCTTATGTAGGGAGCGAGTGAATCGAACAAGCCCAACTACGAAGACTAAGAGATCGCACACGGTGGCAGAGCAGACACGCTGCTCAAGACCCATTTATTGCCACAGGGACCTACTTTATACAACTCACACGAAGAAAACACATGGGTGAAATATCAATATCTTGTTTTCTATGTAAACCAGCAGCTCCTGTATTCGGTTTTGTAGCGCTGCGGTAATAGGCGCTACCAACAGACACGAATCGCTCCCTTTGAAAAATGATTATAAAGTACGGCATAGCGAAGGAACGTAAAATACACATTCGTTCTTCGTTGTATTAGGAGAGGGGGGTGCTGGAATCCCGGCGGGATTATAAAGTCACTCTGACGGTTTCTGGTAGTTGTGCACTAGAAGAAGCTGTTTTCACACTACTGGCATGAAGCTGGTTCCCCTTCCAGCTTTAAAATGCTGCCCCGCGGTTTTTGCACAGCATGCTCTGCCTCCAGATCAATATTGACAAGCTTTGGCAATGCGGCCGAAAGTGAAAGTGATCGCAATCGCGATTACGATCGCGTGCAACGGAGGGCGCGCGTGCACGTTCACGTGCACTGTAGCTTTAGGCCACGGCAGCACTTTGAAAAAGCCTGTTTACAAAATGTCTCTGCCAGATCAGCGCAAGCGCTGAATCAGGCGAGACCTAAAAACAATGGCTTGATGGATCAACACCAGACCTGGAAGGGATAGAGATGCCATCATCCTCGTTGTGCTTCTATCGGATTTGGTGCTGGAGCAGGTAAAAAAAAAAAAAAAAACACATTTGTAGATGGGTCAGTGGACCCAAAATCAGGGACTGAGCTCACTCGGTATTGAATAGGTTACCGGGAGCTGAATATCTTTGTCCGAGCAGCTATTATGCGGCCTGTGGAATTAAACTCTACAGTCTTTGGAGAAGTGGTAGGCAATGACATGTCAATCATCTTTGATGTCATGTGAGATACCTAATCAGTGCATGGGACATGGACTAGCAAATTCTAAAGGTTTCAGGATTAGGAGTATAATAATTCCATTTCGTCAACAGTTTGTTAAGGAAATATATATACTATTCATCCACACTATCCTTACCTCGTCACAAACCCATCTCTGTAAACAAAAACAAACAATAAGTAGCAGATAAAAAAATAAACTACAGTGTTTCTCAACTCTTAATTATGCAGATATTTTGAAGAACTGGATTACCGCAGCAACCCTCTATTACCTTGCACTGTAATATTAAATAAACCAGAAATGTATTTCTAATTTGTTCTAGTACTACGTAAGGGCAAACAGTAAAACGTTCACATTAATCGGATCACCTGCAGTTTTGTATCCTTAAAATGAATTGTAAAGTTTTATTTGGGGAATTCCTATGTGCCTTAAAGGCACCCGGGGACATTTAGTTCATGTGTCATGCAGTGCCTGGCATGCATCATTAAAACCCAAGTCTGCAAATACCACGGTGGCGTGGGGAAACATCACCCGCATAATATACTCGGTCTAGGAGCACACTACATAAGGCATGGGTAGCATAAAAGCAGGCTCAAGTACAGGACATAGCCACCATGAGCTCTCGCCTATCAGTCAGACACATAGGTTCAGCTACTAAACTGCTTCCTCCCACAAATCACACTGTGGCTGCAGAAATGCAGCGCCTCGAGGGAAAAAAAAACATTTACATTATGCCAACACCTGCCTTTTATAATTTAAAAATCAGGCCAAGAGACATAAAATAAAGTAATAAAATAACACAATATGGTAGAAGATTCAAGACCATTACCCCTGGGTAAAGTAGGAACACACAGGGAAACTAGAAAAAGGGAAATGCTCTCCGCACTCCACCTATCTCATACATTAACTCCGGGGTGGAGGTTTTGTGTTTCTGCCTTTCCATCTCTCCTCAGAGGCACTTAGCTGGAGCATTGATTTATCATCCTCTGGGCCACACTGATGAGCCTATTAAGTCTCTATGAGGCGATGTCCCATCTTTCTTTCCAGTATGCACATTTCATTGTCCTAGGGGACTTTAACATGCAGGATGGCTGTGTTTCTGATGATGGTACTCTGGCTTTGTTGGACAGAATGGCTTCTATATATCTCTTCCAAGTAGCCTTCACCCACAATGCATCAAGCTGGCCATCTCTTGATCTTATTTTTTTCTAATTGTCCAATGTCTGTCTCTGAGCTCTGCCCCCTGCCATGGTCGCATCATTCTCCAGTTAAATTTCAATGGCAGGGTGGCAATGCACCTAATATGGTTTGCACAGCTTCCGCCTATACGTATGCACCACGAATAAAATCAAGGCCACTGACCTTTAGAACTTTCTTTCTTTCCCAGCCACTCACCTTTCAGGTAGCCCTAATTCTGTCACAGCTGGCTTATTCCAGCTGCCAATACCTTAGTTCCCCATCTGATTTAGAAGGGCATGGTTTACCCTGCTTCTCGCATTGGAACAGAGTGCCTGTAAAAAGGCAGAGAATGTGGCAGCATATTACCAGTCGGAGACAAGGAGGTTTACAAGGCGGCCTTGAGACCATACATCACGGCGTCTAGGTCAGCGAAAGCATCTTTTTTGAAGAAAAAATGGCATCAGTCGCCAAAGGGCCAAATGAAATCATTAAAATCGTGAAGCAGTTTTTAGCAACTCCATCAAGCAGCAGCAGTAGTATTTTACCTTCTCAGAAGCTGTGTGATAAGCTACCAGTGTGTTTTTAAGGAGAAAATCACCAAAATCCAGCAAAATTTGGCTACGACTCCTGTTTTAGAGGACAGTGGATATTCAAGGGGCACTGGGATTGCCCCTAGGTATTGCTCGCTCCTCCACTTTAATTCCGCCTCTTTGTAGGAATCTGAAGCTGGTATTTTGGAAACTAAATCTTGTTCTCCGGACGAGCCGTAGCTATGCAGGTCGAGGTAGTTAACAACATTTTGAATAGGCTCTTGAACATTTCTTTATCGACAGCCACAGCACCATCCATCTAAAAACAGGATAAATTGGTCCAACTTATACAAAAAAAAAAAAAAACATTTAAAAAAAAAACCTCTGTGGACCGTTATGTTCTGTCGAATTTTCAGACCTAGTTGGCTTTTTCCAGTGGTATCTAACATTCTTGAGATGATAATAAATAAGCAGCTGTCGGATCTGGAGACCAACAAGCTACTGTACCCCAGCCAATCTGGAATGTGCCCTATGTATAGCACGGAGACGGCCTGCTTGAAGTGTCTGAATACTTCAAACTGACACCGGATCGAGGAAGGAGAGCAGCGATGGTTTTACTTGATCTTTCTGCGGCGTTCGACACCGTGTCTCATGCGATCCTATTAAAGCGCCTTGCTGATCCAGGGGTTGGGGACTTAGCCCTAGACTGGATTAAATCGTTCTTGGATAACAGCGGACAATCTGTGAGGTTGGCCCCCTTCTCCTCTGGGTCGACGCCCCTTTGCGTAAGGTTGCTTAGGGGCTTTTCTTTCAGCTCGTCTCTTTATAACGTCTAACTGGCCCTGCTGATGCCCCTGGTTGAATCATTTGGTTTTAAGTTACGTCGTACGCCAATTACAATCAGCTACTCCTTAATTTTGAGAAGCGGGCTGCAGATGTATGTGGACCTCTTAAGACCTGCTGTCAGGCACTCTTTGAATGGCTCCGTGCTAGTCATCTAAAGTGTAACATGTCTAATACTTACATCTTATTGTTTGGGACTTAATCTAATTATTGGTCACATTGTTGGCCTTATAGAAATACCCCCCCCCACACCCTGCCTTCGGCTGTTGCAAAAAGATTTACGGGTGAAGTTCGACAACCTAGTTTCCGTCCAACCACAGGTTTCTGTGATGATAGGTACATGATTTAGACTGCTCCTAGCCTTAAAAAAGTGTTCCTTCTCCTGTTGAATTTCAGAGAGACAGTAATTCATGCACTTATCACCTCTAGGTTAGATTATGCTAACGTTTTGTAACTTGTTCTCCCAGATTACCTGATTAGCAGACTTCTGATTGTTCAAAATGCCACCGCACGTGTCACTGTCAAACTTCCTCTCCGGACCTCTATGACTCCTCACTTGTGACTGCTGCCATGACTGCCAGTAAAGAAGAGAATTATTTACAAGACTTTTCTTCTGGCCCATAGGGCCTTCTTTTCATCAGTACTCCGCCCTCCAGCCAAATCAGAACATGGTGCAGTGACCAGTCCACCAAACTGATCACAACTGTACAACATTCACCCCAACAGCGTCTATGCTACGAGGTAGGTCATCCACAGGAGTAATACACAATGAATGTGCGATAAAACCAATATGCCCCCCGCCCCATCCCCCAGCAACCCCCCCAACGTAACCACCCCCTTACCCACCCACCCAAGCATGTCGCCAGTATCTATCATAATTACATGTGCATCAAAGCCTCACCTACCACTCGTCGGATCCGCCTCCCAGCTATCCCAGCAGAGAGTGCCTCAAGAGCATAGGGGGAAGCCTGTTACCGCAGGAGAGGATGATGGGATGGAGGATAACCCTTCTGAGGAAACACCTGCAGTGGATGAGGGGGTAACCCCTGAATTGGAGCTTTCTGCCAGGGCAGGGAGCAGTGTCTCTTACGCGGTCTGTCCCCAGAGGAACTGGCAGAGAGGAGAGAGAATTCAAGCTGCAGATGGCTAAATTAACAAGCATTTGCAATGCAATAGGTCTCGCATTTGTGAGAGTTTAAGCTATTGGCATTGTAAATGATAATGCCTTTTAATAAAGTTTTAAAAACCAACACATAAATAAAAGGCATTGTCATTTACAATGCCAAGAGCACAAATTGTTGCAAATACGAGACCTACTGCATTGCACACCCAAAGTGACCTGGCCATAGAGGGCATGAAAGGGCTGAAATTGGATCATAAATTCAAAGCTGCTCTGAACAGGGGCCCCCAAAATACACTTGTCTCCGTGCCCCCAGAATCCTGAAAAATGTCTCTTCGGGAGGGGTGGGGGCGGGGGTTGTAGAAAGGAAAAATAATGTGAAGTGACTTCCTGCAAACGCGCATGGATTCCACAATGGGAAAGGATGAGGGCGCGTATTTGTAGCTGTTTGTAATAAGAAAGGGGTTTGTTGGTGCAGCTGGGCGTGAAGCCTATTTTCCACAATAAATCACCCGTATTTTTGACATTACAGCGCCAACCGCGAATTGAATAACATCTTGCCACTGCCTGTTTTATGAACATTAAGGCACAGCAGATGAGGGTAGTGAGGAATCAAGTCACGAGTTATGTTACTTACTATAGAGCGCCACCCTCACTTAGGCCGTTATCTTGGCGCTACGTGAAGTGAAACAGGGGGAGCAATTGTCAGCAGCTGCCAAGCCTGTGGGGGATAGAGTGTGTGAGAGAGTGTGTTAGAGTTTGTGTATGAGAGAGTGCATTTGTGTTCGTTCCTCTTAAACCCAAGCACCGCTCTGTAAACATCACGCGACAACAGCGTGAATCTGTACTAGTAATTGTTTTGAGTATGTATGGAGATTATGCGGTTTTCTAAAACCCCCTACATACAGACAAAAATGATCGCCTTTGCTGTGGGGATCCTGTGTCACATAATTAGTTTTGAGTTACATTTTACACAATGCCAGTGAACCATGTTCAGAATACTCTCTTTTAGCACTTTGCGGTTTAATTTATGCTCAAACGGGTCAGTTCACCCTTAAGATCTGTAGTAGGGAGCAGCAGAGCTACACGCAAGGGGTACACAGGTGCACTCACCACCCCACCCCCTTTCAAATACCTCCTTGATTTCTCCATCTATAGCGCTTTGCTACTAACACGGTGGCGTCACCGCTTGGGTTTCTTTGGGAGTAAACATTGCGTAATACTTGTTCTATATAGCACTTACCACCACCATTTTGGGGGTTTGTGGCACTGTAGACAACATGTGCTACTTACCAGCAAAGTTTGGCTATTGCTAGACTGCAGTCCTGAGAGGTGATTAGCAGCGGGAGGCGGTTACAGATGAAAGAGTGCATATTAAAAGCCTAATGCAGAATGCTAAACTACAACAATGCACGTGTGATACCATAAATAAAATAATAAGTACTCAGAAAAGAAACAGTAGGAGTTAAAATGAGTAAATAAACCCAGCAGTAATGTTATTAACTGTAAATAATATAAACAAATAAAATATAATGACATTAAAAACCGATGCAAAAATAATGAAAATAAGTAAGTGCCTGGAAAGAAAATATAGTAGTCCAATGGAATGGCAACACCAATATCGAATCGCTAGATAAATACATACGGTTCGATTTTCCGCGGCTAAGATCTCAACCGGAGGACATTGGTTTCAGGCAATTTATTTTTTTTGTTAACTCTTTGTGTCCATCAGATTTCATGCAATAATGATCGTCCGAACCTGATGGAATTCACCATAGACCCTGTGGCAATTTATACCGAATCCGCAACGTATATTTAAGTTGTTCAGAAAGCGCAAACATAATAATATTAATGTCATTATTATAAAGCGCTCCGCCCGAGGGTTTCAAAGCGCTGTACCTAGAAATGGTGCAAGAGAGAGTTCCAACTTCAAATGAAAACCCGCGTGCGCCTTTCTTCCCAATTAGAAGCATTTCAGGAGCCCGATTAGTGGGTGGGATCCATTCTTCTCCCTCACTCTGCAGAGTAAGGAGAAATTCTCCGATCCAATTAGTGAAAAGGAGCATGCAGCAAGTTCGTCTTTTCACAATAGCGCAGAGAGCACTGTCTGGGCTTAGAGGCAGACCAGGCGCTACTTTGCCCACAGAACGCTCAGCTTTTTCCTAGCAGCAGCTCATTTACATACGGTAAAAGCCAGTGCTATCAAAGGCGGGGATCTCTCCTATTCCTCCCTCTCTTCCGGTGCCATTTAAACCGTGTTTTATTTATAAGTCATAGAATCATGGCAACGAGTGTAGTTCAGAGACATGAACACTTTGACACCCAGCCAGCTAGGCACCCGGACAAGTAGATTGAATGAGTACATTTAAACAATATTCAAGCATTACTGCCCTCTGCTCAAGGCCACTATTAGCTGTTACTTGCTTCCTCTGTAATCGTTGGCTCAGCCGAAGGCGAGAGGTATGATCAGGGGAAGGGGGCTGTTACCAGCTGTGGACAGGCCAGTATGCGAGCAATAAAAGCATTAGCACACGTTGCCATGCTTTCAGCATCCCACACGGGCCAGTAAACATCACTGTCTGTCGGTTGTCTTACTGCGGCACACTCTAAATGAACTTCCAATGCAGGCCAGCAGCGATAGTCGAAGCCAGCATTCTGATTGGCTGGCGCAATCTGACCACTGCAAAAAATGCCAAAGACGTCTATGGCGGACGTTGTTCAGATACCTACTTTTATTTTTTTATTAAACTATGGCGCAGCATGACAACCTAGAAAATGCTACAATATCATAAAGAGCCTTATGTTACAAACCAATTTCCTCTTTGCCTGGGGCCTGTCTGTGGTGGGGGGGGGGGCGGCTCATGGCTCTTAATACGGCTCCTTCTGAGAGAGGTTATCCTGGTAGTAGTCGTGCCGGCACACTGACATGTGGGTGGGGGGGGGCTGTATTATTTCAGGGGAGGGTTTGGGGACGGCGCATTGGTAGGTGGAAGTGGCCCAGATTGTATTTGGATGTGATTTTATAAGCGGATGGCGGCCACTGGCCAGATGAACATTGTGGATGTCAATTGTGGTTGAGTAATGCAATAAAAAATGTTTTTGCAAAAAAAAAATGTTACAAACCAATGAGCGGACCTAGCTTTCCGGCTTCGTTCATTAAAATGTATTTGCAAGTAGTTGTAAATATTCCACAGGAAAAGCCATCGGGTGCTTTGAATGAGTATCAAATTCACCATCTTTTGAGCACGTTCGCAGTACTTAACCACACGAAAAAAGCATTTTACAATGGAAATGTCAAATTCTGACGCACACAATTTTGGATTTATTGAATTTTTAGCACTATAAAGTGTGTTTTCAAGAGAGAAAACTCTACCAGTGTTGCTGCTTTTCCACCTTCATAAAGCCATGATTAATTGTGAGCGTGGTCCCGAAAGTGTAAATAGGACCGCACTGCAGCCGGAGCATGGGGATCTCTTGTCTTTATGGGGCCATGTGTTTCTAACACATGGCCCCATAAAGATAAGCAACTGCTTTGCGACAGACGCAAAGCAGGCCACCGAGTCCGGCTCGGAGGCCCAAGGACGTCCACCAAAAACCCTCATTTCCAATGGCAGGCCACCGTTTACCATAAACGGTGACGTCAGCCAATGGAAGTAAGGGGCAGGGCTTAAAGCCCTTCTCTGAAAGTACTCATTAGCAATAAATCTCGCCGAGCGAGCTGCGCATGTGCCCAGCTATGCTAGGCGAGACCTAAAAATGGAGGCAGAGAAGAAGAAAAGGGTTGTGGAGAACAAAAAGGCAGAAAGGTGCTGGAAGGAGAAAAAAGCCAAAAAGGCCCAAAGTTGTTATTGGCTCATGAGAGGTGCCTAAAAGAGATGGATATCAAGGCCACACAGGTGGTTTCCAGCAGTGACTGTAGCAGCATACAAGCAGTACTGAAGGAGAAAAAAGGGTTCATATACCCAAGGATTTGTTGCCCAGATATATGGTGGAAGATGAAACTGATAAATGGTTTTCTGCTTATGAAGTTGCACTAAATGTTCACATAGTTCCTGAGGGGCACTATGGGAGTGAGGGTCTATGCAAACAAATGTCTACTGTGGGGAAGGACACACTATTGACATTAGAGGATGGGGAACAAACCAAGTACCCTTCCATGAAGGGCATTTTACCGGCCAAATTTGGGCTGACCTCTTAGCAGTACCGCCAAAGATTCAGGGACAGCCAGTAGCTCCCCAACCAATCCTGGGAGGATTTGGAGGACTTCTCCAGCAAGGCACTGAATGGTTGGGTGCAGGGCATCAAGTTTAATGATTACGTTGGGTTGTACAGTTTAATCATGAGCGAGCACATGATCAGTATCTGTTTTATAGCCTGTGCCAGCACCTAGTTGACAGTAAGCTTACTGCCCCCCCAGGAAGCTTGCTGAGGAGGGAGACCTCTGGGCCAGCAACAGAGGGTCCAAGAAGGTATCTAGGAGTGAACCCAAGAAGGGTGGTTCTGGTTCCCCACAGCAGAGAAAGGGGGAGGTTAAAGATGGCCCAAACAAGTCTCAGAGTAAGGGGGGAGAAAACTGTTTCCATGCCCCATCTGAGAAACAAGGGGATGGTCCTAGTGGGCAGTGACCCTGGGCGTTCCAATTCCAACCCAGCTGCTTTCAGTGCTCCCAGTTAGGACACAATCAGGGGGACTCTGTCTGTTCAAAGAAACCACCCACTGATGTGACCTCTACGGGCGTGGCCAATAGGGGGTAAATAGTCCCCAGAGGCAGGTCATAGACCATGCCATGATCTCCCTTAGTTGGGAGATAGACTCAGAGGGTGAGCTGTTGATCCCAGAGGGTGGGAGTCGCCACTTGCACCAAGTGAAAGTGAATGGGGTCCCAGTTATTGCTCTGAGGGACACTAGGACTAGCCTCACCATGTTGGTGGAAAGGCTAGTTATTCCCAGATCAGTAGATCGGCCAGGTGTGTAGGTTAACACAGGCCCATGGGCAGGACATCGTCCACCCTGGTATCCCTGGACTGGGGAGGGGAAGTGACCCAGAGGAGAGTCATAGTTAGTCCACAGATGTCCTTAGACTGCATTCTGGCAAATTAGCTGCCCCCGGATTAATGAGAACTGTGAGGGTCTGCTGCCACAGGCACCCTGACAGTTCAGTGTTCTTGGGTTACCACTCCCAAGTGGAGGATACGGGTGCCCAGATGGAGGGGCCAGGTGAGGGGAGACTCACCCCTGTCTAGCCTCCGGGTACAGCCCCTGTGTTGATTGACCAGTGTCAGGATACTACCCCATAACTGGTGGGAGGTAGAGTGGAAGTGGGATAGCAAAGCACCTGGGGCTACTGCCCCTCACTCTGAGACATCTCAGAGGTCAGAGAAACCTCAGGAGTCCATAGGGAACTCCGTGCCAGTTCCAAGGCTGGAAAAGAGGCCTACCCCATTATATCCCCACTTAGAGCCTCCACCCACCAATGGTTGTCCTGGGGCCTGGCTTCCGACACCGACAGCTGTCAGTGGCCTCTGTTGATTACTGTCCATATGTACAGAGCTTTCTTTGGGTTGGGGACAGAAGTCTGATCCAAGAGGTGGAATGGCCCGGATCATTTTGATGGCCATGGTGGTACTGTCTGCCTATTGGGGTATATCTGTGAGCAAATTAAGGTTGGATGCTGCCTAGACGGGGTCCACAGATGATGAGAAGGCTTCCCCATGGGTCAGTTCAGAGGCTCAAGAGAGTGTAGATAGAGGGATTCTACAGAGTTCAGACAGGCTTAGAACTGACAAGTGCCTCTGCAGTAGTGGACCATTTCCACATTCTATCGCCCTAAGCAGGGAAGACCATCAAGGCATTGATTAGAGTACACTGGCTAGAGGCGGGGGTGTTGAGTTGGGTTGGGGGGGGGGGGGGGGAGGAGGAAGGGGTTTATTGAAAAATGGTCCTTTCTGTAGGGTCACACCCATTTTGCCATCCTCCTCCTACCGTTTGCGGAATTGTGTTTTAGCCTTAGGACTAAGCACTTTGCCACTGCTAACCAGTGCAAAAGGGCATGTCCTCTCGGCAACACTGGCTCATACCCAATTGGCATATTTAATTTATTTAAAAGTTCCTTGTAAAGTGCACTACATGTGCCCAGGGCATGTAAATTAAATGCTACTAGTGGACTTGCAGCACTGATTGTGCCAACCACTTAAGTAGCAAAACTGAGGTGGCATAGTGAGCAAAAGAATGATGGATTAAACCCATATTGCCTGACTGAGGGCGAGTGGTTGAAAAGTTTCAGCACTACGTCCATCATCTTGTTGTGTTTGCGGTGTTAGCCCTAAGTGGCCAAAGGTATGCCCAGAAGTGGATCCCTTGCTCGCTGTGCCACTGGATTCTAGCTAGCTTGGCTGATGAGGGGCGAGACCCCGAAACCGCTCCCAGGATGATTGTTTCCAGTCCAACGAGTACCTGGCCTGGCAGGTCGGGCTGCACTGTTCCCAAGAGGTGCAGCGTCAAGGCTAATTTGCATATGGGTGGGCCCAAACTGGGGTGGCATAGTGAGCAAAAGAACAATTCAATAATCCCAGATCTTTTGCCTGGAGGGGTGAACGGTTGAAATGTTTCAACATTCCGTCCATCTTATGTTTACTTTTAGAAAGTTGGCATTTTCTTACTCTAGCCATTTGGTTCCTGCTGCCTGCCACCGATACATAGCTGGGAAGGGTGACAGCTGGGCTTGGTGAATTCCCTCTAGACAGCCACACACAATGAGAGCATAGGTGTGACTTGATGGGTCATCCAGGCAGGATAAGAGGGAGGAGATGGACTCAGCCTCACTTACACCTGAATAGGTGGCGTCCTGTCTGCCACACAAAGGGCTGCATAACACCAGTAGTGAGTCTGGAGCCAGGACAGGGTGGGCAGGGCGTTTTTACACTCCAAAGGCCTGTCTTTGAAGTCTCCCCACTTCAAATACCACTGGGTAGGGTAGAACTACTGGACCTCAGACACCACCACTTCAGTACACTTCTGGACCTGTTAATAGTCTGCCAGGAAGAAGGGCTGCTGAAGGACTGCCATTCTGCTGGACTGTTGCCTGCTGTTCCCCTGCCTGGGTGAGAAGGACTGGACTTGTATCACGTGAACCCAGAGTGACTCCTCTGGCTAGCTGGCTGGCCTCCTGATCTGAACCCTCAGGGAAAAACTTCCAACAACCTTACTTCTGCACATGGACTCTGCCATCTGTGTGTCTGCCCGGTCCAGTGGTGCCATCCCAGATCTGGACCCTTGGAAGGGGGCCTAAGGTGCTTGCTATAGTGAAACCTATGCATCCTCTGTAGAACTGGCGCTTTGCTGTCACAATGTGGATCAGAAACGGCGCATCGAACATGTTGCATGGATCACAACCAGCACATCACTCCAGTTGCATGACCAGAACCAGCGCATCACCTCAGCTGCCTGGATCAACGCCAACACATCACCCTAGTAGCCACCACAGCATGAAGCTCCTCCCAGCGCCAGGTCTTTGCATCTCTATTGACGGCATCTTCAACGACTAATCTACGCATTGCACCTCATCAGAGCCGATGCATCACCACTGCTGCGTGGATCAGGACATGCGCATCGCTACAACTGTGTGGATTAACACCAATGCATCTTCGCCGTCAACCCAGCCAGGATCAAGGTACTTTTGTTCAGCAGAGTTCAATGGGTCCCTGTATCCAGCCCGCATACCATCGCTGTAAGCTCGAACTTTTGGCTTTGTCCCCATCCAGCGTGACCAGATATACCAAGTAAGCGCTTATTACTTCTAACCGCTAATTTACAGTTTATTCTTAAAAAATATAAACATCTCAAGTTCTGTTTATTGGATGCTTGTTGTTATGGTCTTGTTTTATTTATTTAATTAAGATCTATTTTTCTAACCTGGTGAGGAATCTATTTGTGTGGTGTTTTCAATGTTGTACTGTTTGATGTGTTGCACAAATACTTTACACATTGCCCCCAAGGTAAGCCTAAGTGCTCTGTGCCAAGATACCAGTGAATCAGCACAGGTTAATTTACGGTTTGCCTGCTTCTTACACTAACTCAGATAGTGGTAGCTGCCTGACTTTAGCTAATACCCTAGTTAACCAACAACCCGATTTCTAATATGAGGTATCTAGGTGACTGGCATTCTTTAGGTCTAAGTGGAAATCACTGTCTATGCAATGGGAGGGGGGGGGGAAGCAAATTGACTGTCTCCTCATCCTTATCACATGGGCCATCTTGAAGTCCTTGAGCAGTTTTAGAACCAGATATGAACAGGTCCTGCAGCCTAATATAGAACTGGTGCCGGGGAAGAGGATGGGATTCATCCAAAGATATGGGTTGCACTGTGGTAATATTATAACAAGACATAGGCTGGGTATGGGCTGATGTCAGTTCAGGATTGAAGACTGGAGTCTGGGCCAGATCCAGATAGGCACTACTGGAGTTGAGGCAGTGTTGGTGCAGGAGCTATCAGAATCAACAAAGCCCCCAGCACAGGAGTAGAGGTAAGAGTTGGTGCCAGTAAGCGTCTGGACTAAGGCCCAAATAGGTTAGTCAAACCAGGTGCAGGTCCAAATAGTTCCAGATTCAGTCTGGTGCCTGGGGGTAATCCAAAAGTTACGGAACCTGCCGTTAGACGTATCCATAAGAAAGTCTGGCTTTTCTAGGTATGTGGAAATAACGGTTAATGGATTGTCAGGATTCCCAAACCTTGCATAAATGTGAAATCTCTCAACTTCACTGCTTACTTTGTATAGAATATCTAATTTCACCTGTTCTTTTCAATTGCAGGAAGACAGCTGGGAAAGGACGTAGCATTAGCAGAGAAAGCAGACGGTTTGAGTCAGATGTAAAGACCCAGAGTGGAAAGGAATGCTTCCCAAGTAGCGAAATAAGAAGTCAAAA
This sequence comes from Triturus cristatus, assembly GCF_964204655.1. Taxonomy (NCBI): domain Eukaryota; kingdom Metazoa; phylum Chordata; class Amphibia; order Caudata; family Salamandridae; genus Triturus; species Triturus cristatus. Next base: position 125,239,247 of record NC_140586.1, on the reverse strand, counting down.
CATTGTGTTTCTGAAAACGCATAAAACCGGCAGCAGCACTTTCCAGAACATTCTCTTTCGGCTTGGGGAGAAGCGGGGTCTCACTTTTGCTTTGCCAGTCTATACCTACCAGTTTGCCTACCCAGAGAAGTTTGCCAAGGGGTTTGTGGAAGACCTTCCAATTGAGGCCGCAGAGTTCAACATCCTCTGCAGCCATATGCGGTTAGATGTGCATGCAGTACAGGAGGTCATGCCTGGGAGCAGCCTCTATCTCACCATCCTCCGAGATCCAGTGAGCACCTTTGAATCAGTGTTCACATACTACAGAACAACAGTGCCGGCATTCGAACTGGTGATGAACATCTCAGGAAGTCCACTTGCCACATTTCTTAGAGCCCCACATCACTATTACGACTCTAGGTACATTACGAATGGTTTGGCCAAAAATCCAATGACTTTTGATCTGGGTTTGAACAGTACCAGAGAGCGGGGTGATGAGACTTGGCAAAAAGATCTGGAAAAACTGGAGAAGGATTTTCACCTAGTAATGATTGCAGAGTACTTTGACGAGTCCCTGATACTTGTCAAGGAACTTCTAAGTTTGGATTTTGAAGACCTGGTTTATGTACGACTGAACACCAGACCACAAGGCAGCAGAGTGACAATTGATGGAGGTAAGTCTCAGCAGATTAGAACCTGGAACCAACTGGATGTGGACTTGTATGAACACTTCAACAGGACTTTATGGAAGAAAATCGAATGCTATGGATACACAAGAATGAAGAGGGAACTGGACGCTTTGGAGTCCCTGACAAGAGAGACCAGGAGATCATGTCTTGATGGTGGTCCAGTGGGACCAGAAAAGACATCAGACAACCTCCGTCCATGGCAGCCAGACACCACCAGGATCCTAGGGTACAACCTACGGACAAACCTCTCCACACTGGAATATGAAAAGTGTTTCCGTCTAGTCTTGCCTGAACTCCGCTATCACGCTTATCTTTATCAACGACAGTATGGCAGACACATGAAGACACTTCCATTGGACTAATTGACTATACAGTGGGCGAGGGACATGCTAATAAAGGGTATAATGACAGTTTATTAACAGCTAGGCCAAGACTTTGCAATCACATTTTAACAATCAGCTTTCTATATGGGGAGAGGCTGGCTCAAGTTTTCTACGAGCAAAGAAAGTTCAGTCCATGGCAAACAGGAGGAAACTGATCTTATGTTCATTGGGGCCATTAGAGAGGTTCGTGGTCAGTGAAGCGCCAGGGAGTGGAACGTTTGACAGTGCTGAGTTAAGAGGGAGAGGTTTCTAATGACACTGCCCCGAAGTAACACAACAGGCTTCTCACATCTGAACAAGTGGAGCATATCTCTAGCCTCCTTGCCACAGGAGGCAGTGAGCACCCGTGACGAGGCCGGACAGCAAAATATACCACTCACAAATGGCTAGAAGCGGTCCTGCACTCTAACTACAAGAGGCGCTCCCAGAAGCAACATTCACTAGCTATAGCAAGAGCTGTCTCTCACCATCAACTGCAAAAGGCAACTCAATGAAAGCAAGAGTCGCCATTCACCATCGATTGGCTGAACCAGCAGTCAAAAATGACTGCAAGAGGCAACACATCACAGATTCCAGAAGGCACCATCCGCGGAATACATGCGGCATGACTTGCTGAAAACAAGAAACCATTTTCACCAACTGCACAAGGAAAAACTAATGGACTTGGGGACACTCATGGATCACACACAAAACAAGATCTCAAAAACAATTCTTTAGTAACTCCACAACTAAACACAGTAAACGTGCATATTTGTTATGTGGAGTGTAGGACAGGTCAGTAAATTTGAGCACGCTTTACTTTGAGGTGTGTCTATAGTGTCGGAGCCACCCAGTTAGTCATCCTGTTATACTGGTGTGAAAGAGTGAACCCAAGCCCAGACAGGATTAAAAGATGAAAGCAGATTTGCTTTGCGTTGTTCAGGCCTTTGCAGATCCAGCTCAATGAGAAGGTATATGGGCAAGGTGTCAGAAGTGGGCAGAGGGCTATAGCAAACAAGAGGGCTGGAAAAATTGCAACAAAAAGGGGACCTGAAGAGTGATTGGCAGAAGAGTAACATCTGTACCTGGTAATGCCTCACCAGAGGGCGGTGCAGGGTGACTGGCAGAACTGGGCATGTGCTACTGCTGGAATAAGCTAGGGGTAATGTGGGCCTTCAACGACCACAAAAGCATTATGGAAACAATGCCACTTTATTTCAGTAGTATTGCGGACAGGGTTATTTACATCACTAGGTTTCAGATGTTAATTTCCCTCAACAACTATCATGTCCCTTGCTTGTATCTTACTACTGTAAAAACCCTTTGTAACTCGTCAACTGACTTTCCACCTGGGCACTTGCCTTCGACTGTACAACACAAAAATATTGATGCATACGGAAGGGTTGTGTGGAGGCAGATTTTCCCAAAAGGAAATACATAAATAATTCCCTTACTGGTGACTCATAGTGCTTTGTTCACTGGAACTATAATCCTGTTAATGAACTGGTTGAGCCCAAATTAGTGGAGGTTGGCGATTCTTTTTTTTAAATGTGCGGAGGGGGCAGAGGGAGGGGTGTTAACAACCTGCCTCAACTACACTGAGTTAAGTGATCGAGGGCCACTACCTTCTTATGACCAAAGGTGGCGTTTTTCACATGTAGAACATTTTGACAAATATGAAGCCAAATGATGATTTTAGTCAAATAACATTGTAAAAAAAAGTCAACGTCGGATATCAAATACAATTCGGAAGAGGCATTTGTGAAATATTATAGTACTTTATGACTTACTGAGTGCAACATCTTTTGAAGAAAAAAAATAATCACGATTTGCCAAAGAAAATAGTTAAAAGGTGAACATTTCACAGACTATTAAAATAAGTTTCTTATAATTTTTAGAGTAATTTTTTCATCTTCTCTTGGTTAGAGATTGTCAGTCTAGTACGACTCAGAAACCAATTGGATATGTTGCACAGATTTCACAATGGACTGGGGCCAGGCCAGGTTCTTTCTTCTACTTTTGCTGATCTTCGTAGGTCATCAGGATCTGCTTCTCTGGTGCCAGGGACTCCACTAAATCCTGAATTTAGGGCCATTAGGGGAGTGCTGGGTAGTAATTAATGCACTATTGACCCTTGGGGGTCACTACGCCCCCTATATGACCATTGCCTGTGGGAATTGGGAATAACCCTGTGCCAGAAAACCGAAGTATGCCATCAAAAAGATGGCTACTCCTGAAAAATCGTGTCCACCTCACAGCAGCCCACCTTAGGGGTGGTACTAGCCTGGAGGCGGCACGCCTATTTGACTAGCTAATTTTTCCACCTGCCCAGGTGCCAAGTGGACTCTGCATAGGAGGGGTGGCTTCCTGTCCTTGAGAGGTGACAGATTCGCATTCCAAAGGTGGCAGCTCCCTTGAAGCTCGTCAGCCCAAGGCTAATCATAGTGTCATCCTGTGGGAGAGGGTGTTACACCCTCTTCCTGGCAAGACACTTGTTCTGGGTCTCCTGAAAATAAAGACTCTCACCCTAGCAGGCTAGAACAGAGTCTCAGGTGGCAGGCTGGCAGAAACCAGTCAGCAAGCACACCAGAGGCTGGTAGGTTTTCAGGGGGCACTTCTGAAGTGCCCTCTGGATGCATGTATTCGTAAATCCAACACTGGCATCAGTGTGGGTTTGCCAATACGGGATGTTTGATAGCAATCATGTCTAGTTTCAATGAAGCCATCATGTGGCTGGGGAACTAGTTTTCACCAGTGTCCAGCACATGTTCTAAAATGGCTTCCCTGGTCATTTGTACTGGCGGTAATGGAAGTGGCCAGCACTAGGGCATATCTGCCCACGCGGTATGCCCTCACATGTAGTACTAAGCAACTGGTCTTAGGTCTGTCGAGCATGCCGTAGGGGTGACTTACAAGTATCACATGCAGTGGTAGGGGACATGGCACACAGGGATGTGTTACATGTTGCGTTTTCACCTTTGTCTGAGCCAAGACACGCAGCCTGCAATGGCAATCATGCATGTGCTTGGTGAGGGGTCACTTAGGGTGGCACAATCCAAGCTACATCCCATTAGGGGCCCTCTTTAGTACCTCAGGCCCTAGGTACCTGGGGTACTATTTACTAGGGACTTACAGAGGGTGCTAAAGGTTTTGAAATTGAGTAAACAATGGTTCATTGTTAGGGAAAAAACACTGGTACTGGGAACCTGGTTAGCAGGGACCCGGTACACTTCAGTAATAGTTGCATCAAAAACCAGGCAAAAAGAGGGGAGGGGTACTGCAACAAAAACCCAGTTACCCACAGATCAAAAGTCAGTTTTTACTTCCAGTCCCTTGGTCGTGAAGATGGATGGGTCTGTGTAGAGGGCATGAGAAAGATCCCCAGGCCTGAAATTTTTTCAAAAGAGGTGGGAGCGTATATTTGCTAAAACCCATTGTGGGGAGGATAGACTTGTGGTAGTCTGATTAGGCTACTTAAAATCGAGGCTTGAACAGGGATATTTTGCAGCAGCGTTCTTTCTGGGAGGCATGGTTCAGTTGAAACTAAAAGTTGGGGTGGGTGCAGATCACAGGAGGGACCACTGGTCATCAGTGCTTTGATAATTTTTATTAGTTAGAAGTAGGCCAGATCGCATGAGGAGAAGAGTGAGGTGGTTGCATTAGCATGATTTAAATCCACAAACATGTTTCTTTTAAGGGTGAGCAGTTGGTGGTTGAATAAAGTCTGACTGTGTGTGGAGATCGATAAAGACGATAAGCAATGATCTATCCAGATGCCAAGGTGTGGGTTGAGGAAGCTGGTGGTAATACCCCCGGTTTAGACTAGGTCTAGTCTTTAGTTGTAGGTAGGTACAGAATGGAGGTGGTTTTGAGAGTGGACCATGCTGAGTAAGCCTTTGACCAAGGTAAGGAAGACCACCTCTATAGAGAAGTTAACTTGCCCTACGAATAACCTTCTGTCCAAAGTGAGGTGTTGGTAACTTCATTGAAGGAATTGAGGAAATACCCATGTTGTGCTTGCGATTATCGTAGTGTGAGATCTGAAGATTAGTGGCAGCAGAGGGGCTGGGCTGAAGGCAAGCATTTTAGCGGGGAGGATGAGGGTTGCTGAGATGGAGGCAACCTCGGAGATCCTGCTAAGGACTGCTATTCCGGAAATAGGCAAATAGTTTGAAGCCTTTAGTACGAAATGCATTCAGGTTGAAAGTGTTTAGTAAGAAAGGGAAAAAAAATAGAATTTTAAACTTTTACCATTGTCACAACTTGTTACCACCTCTTGGCTTAGAAGCCCAAAATGGCACAGACCGGAGTTAGAAAAGTAATTCTATCCAGCTGAAGTAATGGCGGAGCAAAGTATTTCCCACAGATGAAGTTATGTGCAGATCATCATTATAAAAAAATAAAACACAAAAACAAGTTTAAATCCCTACTCAAACGGTTATGTACATAAATAACCAAAATTATCCTCACTGAATGCTAAATGTGTCAAACTGAGGGCCGATTTATAATTTGGCGGATGAAGTAATCTACATGGGCCTGGCAGAGGACTTAACATCCGCCAGGCGAGACTTCTACGCCTGCCAAATTAAGACATGGCCAGCAAGCTTGAGGTCATTTCTAAAGCATTGGCAGAAACTGCTGTCAAGGCTGTTTACAGTTTTGTGCAGGGCTCCGTCAACATGACGGAGCCCTGCACTAAACTGTTTTCTTTTTATTTTCAAATACAAAATCCTGAACCTGGATTTTCCTTTTGAAAATAAAGAAAATGCTCCCCTCGCCATGAGAGTCCTCTCCCACGGCAAGGTGAAAATTTAGCAGTTTTCACTGCTCTTACCATCAGGGTTTTCCTGGCGGTGAAGAGCAGTGAAAACTGACCTCTAATTTCGGCGATCTAAAGGAGATGGGCAGAATCAGAGGTCTGCCTCAGACACCAAAAGCCATCAGGGGAGGAGGTGAGGGGTTTAAATATGACTCTACACAGCTGTTGGAGGGGGTTTAATCACAGCAGAGACTCCTCCGTCTCGTACGCCGGCGTATCATTATCTTGGTGGTATAGATACTCTGGCGCAACAAAGTATCAATACCACTAAGATATAACTGGGCCCTTAAATCTATTTCAAACTACGCGTTCAAAACTACTACACTACATTTAGTTTCACCCCCTCTTGGAGTTAGGTCTCTGCCGGTGGTTTATACTGTGGGGTGCAGAATCAGGCAAGGATGGAGTGCTTGCTGTTGTGATGAAGCAGCAACAGAGAGAAGACTGAGAGTGCTGCATGTGTGTGTGTGTGTTAGTTGGGCTAGAGCAGGGGGTACTGGTGGGCAAAATTGTGCTGTGGCCAATGCTAAGGTCTCATCAATGAGTAACGCTTGCCTGTGCTGGCAGAAACTAACCCTAGGGCAGCAAGGGGTCCCAATCGGAGAATTAATGTGCATCAATATAGTTGTGCTAAGCTTACCATCAACCGACAGTCAACCACTTCTGAAAATGAACAAAAATAACCTCACTTCAATAGCATTCTGTCTGTAATGTCGGTTTATTACTATTTACAATATACAAGCACAAATATATTAAAAACTGAGTTCTCTTTGCAGTGTAAAGCTAACGGCGAAATCCCTGGTCATATTTTCAAGTTTTCAATAGAAACCTTTGATCATAAAGGCCTGGAGCAGTGTCGAAGACAACACTGCTGTGAGATCCAGCAGGAGCCCGACTGAAATCCAGCATCAAATAACAGGTATTGAGACAGGAAGATACAATAAGACAGTTTCAGCTAAGTTAATGACGCACACAAAAAACTATATGAACAGCTGTGACAATCAAGTACAGTTTAACAATCAAATCAGTAGTTCAAGCACAGTGAAACATTAACAATTTTAGACTTGGAAGTGTTTGAAAGATGATGCAGTGGTGCGGTCTCCCACCTGAAATCTTCCCAACAGTTAGCTTGAATGCTACCCGGACATCAAATACAGTAATTTTGCAAATATTTAAGCCTAGAGGTGAACTGTTAGTAAAAAAAAATATATATATATACATATATACAAATTCTTTATTATGAGGTGAAGCAAAACTATAAGAAAATGGGACTAGGTTAGAAGACAGAAAAATATTAAGAGTTAAAAACTGCTACCTTAATATTCCCAAAAATAGACCTACCCTACTACGTCAAAAATCAATAAAATAAATACATTGAAAATCAAAGGCAAAAACGCAGCAAAAACATTGCACACAGCATTGTCGTTGGTGGCAACGTAAATCAAACAGGGTTATTTTTTGCCATTGAACTTGGGATGAGAAATGTAACATGTATCTGCACACATCTCCTGTTATTCCATAGAGCTCTGCTCGATCACGCTGCGTTTAATCAAAAATAAGGTACTTTGCCACACCTCAAAAGACCACACGTCAAACGCTGTGCCAAATGTGAAGAAAAGCACCTGGCTTAGAGAGTTCTTTATTTAACGTGCGAAATGGGAAACTCGTGGGCCTGACCTGACCTGACTGAGCATTTATTGTCTTCACGGTCTGTCCCAGTCTTGGCCAGAATTACAACTTGCACATGTAACTAAGAGTGTGCCACCTGCCAACTTTTCCCAGGTAATCTGAAACAAATGGGCACACCTGAGGAAAAAGACACAATGCATTGTTCTGTTATTCAAAATGGACTAGGAAGGAATGATATGAGGAGAAGCCAGAACTGGTGTTAACTCAACACCACAGACCACACGCCACACATCATACAGAAGCACCAAATGCTCATAAATAAAAGAGAATGCCTGCCCATTCCCCCAACCATGATGCTACAATTTCTGCTTGTGATGCAGAAAGAAACGTAAGAGTTGTGCACATAGGAATGGTGACAACATATTGTTGATAAGCAGCAATACCTGGTGGTGCCCACCTACAACCGTGAAGCGGTAACCACGCTGAAATCCTCGAGCTGATAAGATATACCAGGAGGCCCCAGTGCTAAAATATAAAAGGAGTAAACTGGAAAAAATGTCTTTTAAGATAAAATCTTGAAACTTCGCACAATGGAACCTATTTTCCTAATGACTGTGAAATTTAAAATACTATTTTTAAAAACATTCCCTCAACTATGAGATCTCCAACACACAATTTGTCTTCTTTTGGTGGCACGGTAAAGAGAGTGCTAGGGTCTAGAACTACACTTCACCCGCAGAAATGCCCCAGAAAACAAGTGAAGGGGACATTTATTTTTGATGGCCCAAAATCCTTGTTCCTCAATAGGAAAGCCAACATGGCCGAGCCAAAAAGCCTGAAACTCATTCCCCTCACGCGCAAACAACCAATGTCATGTGTCAACCTAGTCAGCACAAAGATTTATCACTGCTGGATCATCGTATACCCACTGCCCCATCATCTTAGCTTGATTTAAAACAAGAATAAATACATAAATTAAACAAACCTATAAGTGGTAGAAACTGGATCCATTAGGAATGGAAAATACAGGAGGGGTAGTATTATGCTGCTCTACAGCATCACTGTGGACTGGCAATACTGCCTGCAATTTTGCTAAAGCAGCTTTGATAACGTTCTTGCAAGTGTTAAAATACTAGTATATATTCTAAAACAAACATATTTTTAAATTCCCTGCCTTCTTTAAACTGAGCATTCCACAGGGGAGAGAATGAACAACTTTGATGAAAACAATCCTAGACTCCCGTTATTGTCAATATTTGGTATCCAGCCATCCAGCTGTGTTACAAGCCCACAACACTTGTAAATAGTCAGCAGTGCAAGGGACAGCAGGTACTCAATAAAAAATGTGCGGAAAATATTTCATGACACCTGAAGACCCAAAATAGGTCTTCACTCATTGTATTAAAGAAAGCATTCTACAGAAATAATGATGAAACAATGTGAGCAAACATGGACACTGCTGTGGTGTTCACAGCCTAGTAAAAGGTCTACTCCAAAGAAAGGGGTATTTAGCAATGCTGGGCCACAAAATTAAGTTCAAGCAAAAGAGTGCCTACTATATAAGTGGACAAGTCGGGTTTGTTTACATTTCCAGGAGCATCTTGCATAAACAAGAAATGGTGCACTTATGTCCAGCATCACAGCAATAAGAAGGTGATCTACCCGGATGACAGGCAGCCACACTCTCTGCATGCTATTTTGAGGAACTATCTAGTAGATGTTGAGATGATGTCTGGATAGGAGGGTCCCATAGGAAGATGTGAGAGTCTTGCACGATGTCACAACACTGTGGATGTCTTCAGTAGCCGAGAACGAATGTACACAATGAACTTTAAAACACACTCCTCTTTCAGCATCTTCTTAAAAAATAATCAAGCATGCACACACACAAACAACACACACACACAAAGTAATTATACATGCCTGGAGGCTCAGGACCCAAAAGCAAGTAAAAAGTTAAAAAATAAATATTAATGCATACTATACTCTGAAATTTCATAAAGAAAAAAAAAGCTCAAAATGTTTTGCAAGTCAAGCAGGTTCCAGTACCAAATGCCAGGCGGCATAGCTAATAATCTTGAGGTTTAAAGTTCTATTTGACTTGTGTGTATAAGTGGACACAGTAGTGGGTTCCCTCTCAGGAGACAAAAGGTTTAGAAGACACATGGGTGACAAGGGAGTCATTTTCGTAAAGCCGCTCTGCCTGCAACACCTACTAAGAAAAGAAGCCCATTTCCCAGGGAAAAAGGGAGCTGCCACAACTTAATAAAACTGTTCAACATGTATACAGACACAGTTTGCAAGGTACATGCCACTTGATTGTTCCTGTCCGGAAAAACAGTACCAATTGTTTCGTTCACGACAAACCTACCAGCGAAATGCAGTTGTTTGCGGTTAACCTGGCATTTTTGTAGTGCAGAATCAAAAACCAAATCACAATAACCAAAGATGTTCCTGCAATTTGCCTGATGAAATGAGGAATAGGGACTTCACACCAAACTGCAAACCTCACTTTTGGATGTGAAAAACCAAAAAGAAATACAGAGCTATCCCGTATCTGGGCACTGACATGTTGACACTCTCTTCCAGCACAATGTCTTGTTCTCCAATTCTCTTGGGCTGCATATATGTGACTGTGGTCTATCCAATACCACTGACGGCAATGTTCTAGGAAGCAGCAAAGTAAGCTTCCTGTAAAAGGGAGAGCAAGTGCTCCATATCAAAAACTGGAATCTTTGCCATAATGACTAGCAAGGTCTTGTGTGACAATCACCGCCTGATGATGCTTTCTGCAGGAAAGAAATTCACCCTGAATACTGTGACCTAGGTTTGCTTGACCAGGAAGCCCACAGGATTGGAGGTCTTGATTTCTGCAAGTGGATGTACCCCAAAGAGGGGAAAGGTATCGCCAAGAGAGGATAGTGACTAAGAAAGGGTATGTCCATGAGTCCTCCTTTTTCACCACAATATGGCTGCCTTTACCAGCAATGAGAGGTGCCTCAACCGAGTTGGGATATTATAAAAAGACAAATTCATCTGAACTTAGCCGCTTGACTTTCCCCCGGTTCTCCGTCCGGCGAGAGATGTGCACAGTCTGCTCAGCGATTTGTGAGCATAGCTCTTCCAAGGCGTAGTCCTGAGCATGGCCCTCCACAAAGCTGAAAATGGGATAGATGTCCTTCGACGATGACAAATTAAGCACCTGGGCAGCAAAAACAAGAGCAAGAAGGGGGGAAACAAAAGTTAAAAAAATTACTGCACTAATTACACTTTTCTCCACACACTTTTTACTACAGTCTTATAGCAACATGGAGCAGTGTCTCAACTTAGATGTACTAACTTTATCAACTATTGAGGGTTGAAGGTTGGCAATCTTGGACATATAAGCAGCAAATGCATCAGGGCTTCCCATCTTACCACCATATTAAAGGTTAATATCAAGAGGAGCATGTAAACGAAATATCAAAGTGCCAAGAAAACAAATCCAAGCTTATTTCAAATAGAGTAAAATGTAGTGCACTGCAGCAGCTAGACCAGTTTAGTTTTTTAATGGAACTTTGCTTTACATAAGTAGTGCCTGAAGATACGACATTCCACCAGAATAATACTAAATGATTCAAATGTGCTTTTTTTTTAAATTAATTTTTTTATTAACTTTTACACCTTTTATCTAGCTTTTGCTATGAAAATGTATGAACGTGTTTGTACATTACCCTGCATGATAGCGGTCTTGCTCACCTAAAGGACCCACACACAAATTACACACAGACTGCCATTGAAAGCTGCGTGACATAGTGGAAACCATGTTTTGAAAACATGACATGGCACACCCCCTGTGTGCCATGCCAAAGACACTGCATGGGCTATATGGAGGTCACCCATACAGCAGGCCTAGGTGCCTTAGTGCGGGGTACATTATAGCACATGTGAGGACATATCTGCATAATATCAGATAAGCTCCTGTAATATCTAGCCCCATTGCTGGATACTACAAGTGAGCACCATTTTAAGATAAGGTGCTGGCCAAAACGAGTTACCCAGCTACATAATGGTTTCACAGAAACACAGGGTGTTTGGTATTAAACACCTTGAATTAAAAAAAAAAAAAAAAACACAGATTCCGGTGTTCACTTTATTAATACCTGCACCCAGAGGGTACCTTAGAGGTACCCCCTGAAACCCACTAGTCCTCTAGTGTGCTGGCTGGCTGGTACTGTCCAGCCACCACCAGAGACTAGATCATGACCCCTTAGGAGGTCAGAAACGATGCCTCCTCTGGCAGTAGGTATTTACACCTCCTCCAGCAGGATGGCTAGTAAATTAGCATGTGAAGGCAGGGAGCTTCGAAGAGCCCATCGCCTTTGATATGCGAGCCTGGCCTTCCCCAGACCTGCGAGATGTCACCCCCTCATGGCGCCCATTTAGCACAAGGACAGGCAGGAAATTAGCTATGCAAGGAGACGTGTTAAACCTCCAGGCTAGTCACACCCATAGTGTTGGCTACCAGAAATGAACATGAAAATTAGGATTTCCTCATCTTGGCTGTGATGAAATTAAGAACTCCGGGACAGGATGAGGTCCATTTCTCACAGGAAGTGGTCAACTAGGGGGTGTAGTGGCCCCAGGGGTAAGTAGCCCATTGGCTACTACCCCTCACGCCCCTTAACCCAATGCCCCTAAATTTAGTATTTAGGTGGCCTGCTGACAGCAGGAAAACAGATGCGTCTGACAGGAGAAGAAAGAAGGACAAAGATGAGCCCAGGACATGAAAACTGATTAGCAGCGACTGTCTTGGCACAATCCCTGCTAGCTGTCCCAGACAACTGCATGGATCTGGCTTGTCCAGAAAGCGGTGTCACCTCCAAAAGCTGTGGAAGAGTGACCCAAAACTTCACCTGGCCAGGAATATCTCCCTTGGAGCAGAAGAGCTGCTTCCCCGCATGTGTGCAGGCACAAAAAGGACTGAAAGGAGAGCCTTTGCCGGCCAGCGTGATCCTGCCAGACCAAACAGTTCTGCATGAGCCCCCCCTTGGGCTTCATTCAACTGGCACCCCCCCCCCCCCCAGTAGCCTCTCTTGACAGACAGCAGGAACTGCGAGAGTCTTGGACTGCAAAAACACAACACCAAGAAGCTCCACTGCACCCACGTCCCATAGACCGGGGAGAAGTGGACCAACAGTGCTAATGGGGTTCTGAGACCCTCAAGAGCAAAGCCCACCTTTGGGTTTGACCGGACTGGTCCCCCAGTCCCGCCTACTTTGCAGCCCCTTCCCCTCCCACAAATGCAAGAGCCTTCTGCAGTGAGACCCCACCACTGCAGCAAAGCCCACAAGCCTGAGTTCCAGTGGACCAGTAGTCTCCCTACGTGCCCGAGCATCTCAAGGACTGAGCCCCCCTTGTGAGTTCACCCGGACTGGCCTCCTAGTCCCTGCTTGCAGCCTCTGAGACCGGACTATTCCCCATTGATTTAAATGGGGCACCCAATGCTATATTGACCTCTGCACTCGGACGCCCCAGAGCCGTCTGAGGTGACCAGATTGTGCTGCCTTGGACCTCGTCCCATACTTACCCAAAGCATTGAAGAACAGACCTGTAAGTCAGTGCTAAGTACCCACATGCAGTATATGTTTCTTTCCCATAGGATAACATTACTGCTTTAAAAGATAAAAGTGCCAGTGTACTTCTGTATACTGAAAAACCGTGATACCTCACCCAATGCAAATCTATTTATGTATACTTACAAGACAGCGATATCTCAAAACAAAGTACATATCCAATTAAAAAGTTTTGGGTGTTAAAAATATATATAAACTAAGCGTTATTTTGGTAAATTGGTGTGGATCTCCTTCAAGGGTGGGCATCATTTGATTCTGTGTGTGTGTGTGTAACAAATGTCTAGCACTCCTCTCTGATTAGTCTAATGCTGCTCGACCACACTATCCCCAAATAGAGCACCTTGGGTTTGCTGTTCACTTATAGGGTATACCAGGACTCTTTACACAGTATACCTCTTTTTGGTATACTATATAAAGAGCCAGCTTCCTAGAGGTATTGGAATTCCTAAGAAGAATGCAGAGTGGAACACTCTTTTTCCAGGCTTCTGGTAGGTGGGTAGTGAGTGGGTTCACCTCCATTGTTCATGTGGGGAGGTACCTAGATGGCATGGTCAAGTAAGGTCCAAGTCTACATGGTGGAAATTTCTGGGTCAACTGTTCAGGCTACCACCCACCGTCCCTAACAATAAGTCTCAAAAGCTTAACTTACTGAACAGGAGGTGATCCCCTTACTGGACAGGAGAGGACGGTTACCTCAGCCTCGTGTAACCAAGCTAGAGCTTCCCTTTACTGATTAGGCACATGTGCTTAACTGAGGAGGAAATGGGGAAAAGCTACATCTGAGGGATTATGACAGAACGGCTGTAAACCTGAACCTCCTTTCAGCTATATTGGGGGGGGGGGGGGGGTTGGGGGGGGGGGACATAGTGCTGCAGAGCCTCAGATAGGCAGATATCTCAGTCACCCGATGGGCCTCATATTCGACTGAGAAATATGGTGCACTCAGTGAATCAGAAGAGAAGATGTTGAGGCAGAGTGTGTGTGTGAAAGAAATTTTCATGTTGCTTTTGGATATTAGTACTCAAACTTGACTATCATGAAATATAGCCTCGACCAAGAAATAGAACCTCAGGTTATTGAAACAGAGGTGACCAATGGGGGTGTGGGGTTAGAGCAAGATTTCTTCTCCCTCATTCAAAACATGTAGGGAGGTAGGAATACCTATTCAAATGAATGAATTAGGCTTTAGCGGTCTCACAGGGGGTTTCAGTTAGTCTTCATCCTCTATTGGTCTGCTGAAGTGTCAATTACCTTTTGCTTCCATTCACACTAGCATGAGGTAGTGGGTCAGCCCACTTCAACCATTGACTCTTTTCGCTGTGAGTTACTGCATTTTACTTCAGCATATCTGTCTAAAAAGCAGTCCACTTTAATGCTACGACAGGTAGGCCATATTGTGCTTTTATTTCTTTTTCATTCCATGTTTTTTAGGTTTTGTTATTAGCCAACACCTTTTGATTTTATTAACATCACACCTAATATACTTTTTTTTTAATAAGGGCTTTCAGCCAGGCCTCTCCATTCATTGGTATATTGTTATGCAGATAACATTTTTCTTCCATTAACTACAGCATACTTCACGGGGCACAGAGCAGCCCACTTAAGCCATTGGCTGAGTTCTTTGTGATTGCAGCATTCTGCTCTTTCACAAGAGAACATCCCCACACAGTAAATTTTCCTTCAGTGGCAGAGTCTACCTACGGTAAGGGTGTGGTTTCTGGGCCCAAAAAATATTAGATAGATAGATAGATAGCTAGCTAGATAGATATACACAATGGCCCATCAGCTCTCCCAACAATCTTTAAAAAAAAACATAATATAGGCATTGGCAAAGCCAGAAGGCTGGTAGCCAATTCCTGAAACTATTAGCTTTGACAAAGCTTGTTTAACAGTTATATGAAAGGGCTTTTTTATTTTATTTTTTGGGTATGCAGGCCACCCTATATGGCGGCATTTTAACTTCCAACAATGGGTTCATACCCGAGGGGTCGAGCACATTGTTAAAACCCGAAAAGACAATATGAAGTTGATGGCAGAGCTAGTGAGGAGGGCAAGGACCAGTCCCGATGGAATACAGTCAGAGCCACCTTTCGCGAGAACCGATAGTCAATTGCAACCACTTGCATGGGAGAGTCTAATTACTAGCCTCAGCCTCCTCTCGTTCAAGCACAGCCTATCATCTGGTCTCTGAACGGCCATTTAAGTTAATGCGGTTGGTGTGTTCCCGCCCACTAATCCACTATGCCCCTACATCTCAGTGTGTTCATTAGGCGCAAAGTCAAAATGCCTTAAAATAGAATTACAAGAGAACCAGATTTAAAGCCTCTTTTTGTGGCCATTCTGCATAGTGGCCTCAAGCAGGGACATCTCTGAAAAGGAGCTGGCGCAAGGCAGAACCCAGCTATTAATTCTAAGATAGGAGAGTACCTAAAAATCTCTTGCTGGCAAGTGTAACTGAATGCTAAAAATAGTATATATTTATTTAGGAGCTTTGTAAAGCCCTGCGTGTACATTCTAAGTTACTTCACAAGGCTAACATTGGAGTTAAAAGTACATAAACAGATCAGTTGGCTTGAATTTTCTTTCTTTGCCAGTCAATCTTCGAAAAGCACAGCCCACCCAAGTGCACAGCCACATGGGCACTCAGCCATGAGGCACGATTCTCATGTGATTTACTGCACTGTTTGCATATTATAATCTATGACATTTCTTTTCTGTAATTCAGTCTGCTTATAGTTTCTCGAACCCTCTGAGGAGGATAAAGTGCAACACGTTGGCAGCCAAAACAACTAAATAAACCAACATATAAATCCGCTTAAACACAACGGCACCATTATTGCTTCACAGAAAATACAATTTTAAAGCTCAAAATAAATACAGGGAGGGGAGCTAAGGGAAGAGAACGAGAAAGAGCTGCAATAAAAAAAACTCCATGGCTTCTCAGAAAGGGGAGGGGGAGAAAGAACAGGAGCAGCAAGCTCGAATTTGCCTAATACATTTCTTTCTCAACTGTTCTTGCAAGCTCTACAAAAAAAAAAAAAAAAAAAAAAGAAAATAGGTTCAAATATAGGAATAGAGAAACAACCATTCAAATCCGCAAAAACACCCAGCTGAGTCCTATTTATCCATCTACTAGAAGTGTTATATATATTTATGTGCTTTTCTAAAAACGAGAAGGAACAAATCATTCCCAGAAAAGGAGCACCGATTTCGATTGAATCATATTGGTGTTGTAGGTGTAGCACATTAGGTTAAACAAAAACTCTTATAAAATAAAAATAACGATCATGAGTGTGGCCGTGTGCATTTGTTGTTTACATAGTTTGTCCTCGGCGCACCACTTTTCCACAAAACCCCATCCTGGCAACCAATAAATGGATACATTGTCAGGCTGCTGAATGATTAACTCTGGGGCCGACATGCAAGGTGAGCCTGAAAAAGGAGCAGGAGGCAGGGAGCTGTAAGGCAATCAGAAGGGGCCCTCCTAGGCGAATACAACTTGTCATTTGACCAAATTCTTTTTCTCGTTTGAGTTTTAACTATTCACAACATGTGCGAATTGAGCAATACGATTGCAAAAGCCGTAGACCGCAAAAACCGTTTTTTTTTTTTTAAATTACACGAAAGATAAAAAACAAATATTAGTCACATTAAGTTAGTGCAAAAGAACAGCTTCACCTCGTAATCCTGGTACTAGATGGGTGGGCGTTATTGGTCAAAGGCAAACATACAACAAGCAGCATGGGGGGGGGGGGGACGGGTTCTTTCACTTTGAAGTCAGAGAAATAAGAAAAGGAAACAAGCGCCTTGAGGAAACAGCCTCTGACATTTGATCTCGGTTTCTGAATAAACAGCAAATGTTACGAGACAAGAACAAGAATTACCAGCCCTGTTAACAGAAAATCTTGGAGCGAGCGCTCGTGTGAAGAGCCCTTAGACAAAGATAAAAGTTCCGAAAGCAGTTGCTAAAATGCGACAGGTGTAAGGTTACAAGTAATGAGGTGGTACTCCGTGGGAGGGAACAATCCATGAAAAGGAGGGAGAAATAGGAAAGAGGAATCACTTGGAAGAAGGTTTTTTAAAGGGTAGTCGAAGAAACAAATTAAATGCAATGTAAGCCCACAAAGTATATACAGCATGTCTCGAAGACACAGCGCAAGTGCTGTCTAGGCGAGACCTAAAAAAAAAAAAAAAAAGGGAAGGATAGCAAGAGTGAGTTTTTTTTTTATTTTTTATTTGAACAGTGCTACATATGTTTAGGATGGGAAACATCCTTACCAACAAAGTTTTAATTACGACTTACCTGAAAAACGAAGCCCGAACAACGACTTTCCTAAACCACGCCCTTTCTTGAACAACAAAGCCCGAACAACGAGGACTGCACAAGACGTGGCACGTCTCTCCTCTCCGCCCCCCCACCCCTCATGGATCCTTGGAATTTGCTTTCACCAACTAGCATCACTTAATTATCTGCCATGTATAATAGATTGAAACCAGGGGCAAAACACCCCTGCACAATTGAATGCAGACTAAAACAAGTCATACTACACAGCAAAGTATGGAATCCGATCGACGAGGCAGGACAAACTGTAGTAGCCATCGCACAGAAAAAAGTTATTATGAAAAAGCACTTTTGTTCATCATTATTCCGCAACTCACATAATCTTTTTGTGTAGAAAAGCGATTACATGTCATGCTGATAAAAGTGCTTAATAACCCAAAGCCACTTAGTTAAATTTGGTAGTTTTGCTTCATAAGAAAGTCAGTGATATTTTACTCGGTTACTGTCTTTTTGAACCCATTACTCTTACGTGCTTGGTCCTTAATTTTTATTTGACAGACACACCGTTTCTATATAAAAAAGTAACATCATTCTCGGTTCTTCAACTACGATCTCAACTTTCAGTAAAATGTTGATAAATCTTTTTTTTCTGTTAGATACAATGTAGCTCAAGAACAGTCAACATGCCACTAGATGGCGCATGTGACTTACAATTCCAAACTTCAATAATTCATTTTCATAGCGTGGAATATAACCGTTTTCACAACATTGATGTTGGAGTATTGAAATGCAGAATGATATTCAAGCATGTAGGTCAATAGATATCCACAACTGGATTCCTAAAAAGTGCACAGAACTAAACCACGTAGAAGTGTATGTCACTAGAATCTAGTTTGTATAAACTAATCATTTTCGTGGTATAGGAACTCGTTAACAATGTAGGCGTTTGGCATTGCTCGTTGTTTAACCCTTCGTGGTTAGGGAATTCGTGGTTTAGGCAGTAGTTGTTCAATCATACAACCGTTTAGGATGCTGAAGTGTCGCCTTTTAAAAGAAACACAAACAAGTGTTTGAGATCTTGTGGAACATTTTTGTTTCAAATAAATGTTGTAAAGTCATTACATAAACCGAACTGAGCGGTTCTATTTGTTTAGTTCACTGCTTGTATAATGCCTGATGTTGCTCCCACTGGCTAAGCAGACACAAAGTCACTTGTGGGGGTGCCGGCAGCACTGTACTGTAAACTTAGGTCACACTCGATGAATTAATCGCCAGAACAACAACAACAACTGGGATTTCAGGGCCCCAGGTGCCAAAGGCTTTGTTTTAAGGTGCCCAAAGAAGTGACAGAAGGGCAAGCACATTCATTTGGAGCAGACCACTATCAGAACAGTGTGTCATATGGGTAATTATTATGTGGCATCACAAGTAGGCAGACTCTGCAACAAAAGATAACAGTTTTACTGCTAGACAGAAAAGCAAACTAAAGTGCCACTTACCTTTGCTAGCTCCAAACACAGAGAATCAAACTCCTTGCGGTTTCGGACGTAGAAGCCCAGCGTGCAGCTGGGATCCATTTTGCTGAAAGGGAGTTTCCTTGGTGAGTTGCAGTGGAAAGTCTGGAAGAGATTGACAGCCACGAAAGATTGGATCAGACAACTCTAAAGGCATGTGTTTACTGGATATGCTGAGCATTGCTTGCTCTAAAACTCTTTCTTCTAACCCATTACCCTACCATGCTCTCCGCACTCTAAAAGTACTGGTGCACCTACCCCACTTTTTTTTGTTGAAAACTCTTTTTATTGGCATTTGTAATAAAAACATTGCATACATTATAACAATTGGAAATGCAGTAGGTGTGGGCCCTTGAACAGGAGTGTACAGACACTTCGTTTGTGGTCAGCGGAACTCACAGGCCTAGGGTGTTATGATCCCAGATTTGTCTCCGAGTTATAAACAGGCTACCGATGCCTGTGCCTGGGCCCAACCCACTAGTGTGCACTATGGACGCCGCACCATGCGGGGGCTACTAAGTGTATCTATATCCCCGTTGTGGTGTATCACGTAGGTCATAGCAATGCAGCCACCTGGTAACTGTTAACAAACTGGGGGTATGTAAACTGGGGAGTGCACCATATCTTGAAGTAGAAGCAGTGTGAGTCTGGCGTCGGAAAGCTGTGCCATAGCCTGTCATAGTGTTAGGGTTTCGCAGGCGCGGAGAAGGGTCGGGGGAGGGGGTGGAGGCGGAAGTATTGATCATTTTCTGTGTGTGGGCCTAATGAGGGAACAGTTGCAGTCTGTAGTTAGGACCCGCCGGGTGCCTGGGGGTGCACCTACCCCACTTTAGAACCATTAGCAATTCTCACACCTTGCATCAGAAAAAGTAGACTCACTTTGCAGACCGGTCCCAACCCAAGGTGTTGTGCTAGGAGCAAATCCTGATGCAAGACTTTCTTGGCAAAAGTCTTAAAAATGCATTATGCAATAAGTGCTGCTGCCAGTTTTAGGCAGCAAAAATAAAACATCTGCTACAATTCCCAAAATCTCACTAGGACCACCTCTTTACGAAAGGCTGAGGTCATGGAAGAAATACAGGAAAAATAAAATCACTTTCATGGTGATCAGTCACTTTTCATCCTTGCTCGCCCTCCCTTGCAATAGTTTAATAAAGGCGGTCAGCTTTTCACAAGCGGACGCGGACACTGTAATTCTTTGTGTGGACCTTCCCTTGTGCTAGTGTCCCTCTGCAAGCGCAGGTCACACTTGTTTGCCACCGAAGGTCACACTTTTCCCAACATTCAACGATAAAGAGCAGTATATACTTCTACAAGATGACTAATTTGGTGTTGTGAAGAGGAATCAT
Source organism: Triturus cristatus (assembly GCF_964204655.1). Lineage (NCBI taxonomy): Eukaryota > Metazoa > Chordata > Amphibia > Caudata > Salamandridae > Triturus > Triturus cristatus. The sequence goes on along the minus strand of NC_140586.1, from coordinate 125,219,009 downwards.
CATGAAGGTAATGTTTCGTTATTTTGTCATCCTGCTCTCTGTCCTTCCTGCATGGTTGAGAATATGGTTCCACAACCAAAAATACTAGAGAGGTAGGAAGAGAGAATGTGACTGGCCACACTTCAAGTTAACAATTTTCACTGAGCTTACTTACCAAAAGCTGCATTGTGCCTGGACTAGTGATGCAAGATGCTTGCAAAACACACATGTGGAAAAGCCATTGTTGCTTTCCTGCAAATGTCTTTAAAGGAAACCTCTTTTAAAGGCCAGTAATGACGCTTTTGCCCTGGTGGAATGAGTGCGTCTCTACATTTGTAGGGGTCTGTCTCAAATTATTCTGCATTCCATTGTGCTTTAACTGCAGGTTAGTTCTGGAGCAAAGATGCTGATAAAAACACAGACTGATCGAGTGGGCAGAATGAGGGTGCAACACTGGCTGAGAAATTCACAGGAAAGGCCACCTGAATCACCCACCTATTTCTCAAGGTGCCTTGCGCAAAACAATGCTACATTTACAGGACGAACTGCAGAGGGTCTAACTCTTAAGGCCCACGGCCTCCAACTATTATTTGCTTTTAGATAGTTATATTTTGCAAAATAATCTAATTTTGATTAAGAATGTTTGCCGACATGAAAAAAGAAAGCACAATCTAGCGGTTCAAAAAACAATCCGTAACGTATTTTAGGTAAAACCCTTTCTGAGGGATAGAGATTCCTCACATTATACATTTCCTACAGGTGCCAGAATGGATCAGTAAATCTTTTCAGCAAGTGCACCTTAGTGTAGATAGATAGCACCATTGGACTTTGCAGGGGGCTCTTCCCACCTCTGAAACTGATGACGATGAACCATCTATAGGTGCCACCACTGCGCTCTGACATCTGTTTACAACAATGCATTCTGTGCCCTTTGACCCGGAACACCAGAAACACAATTGAGAACCACAAGAGTGTGCAGAATTTAACATGGAACCATATTAACACCTAAAAGTCCACTCCACAGAACGAGGTAGTCAGTGGGCAGTGAGTAATCTCTGGTGAGATTGAGAATCCACGAGTAAGAGCATTATCACAGGTAAGTAATTGTTCTTCTGATGGATACTTCTAATCTCAGATTCCTAACCTTTTGAGCAGATACCAGAAGAGTACCACCCCATTCCCAAAAAGGGGGAGGGACTAAGGAGTGAACATTACACCAGAAAATCCTGTAGAACCAGCTTGGAAATAGACAGATGCCCATGTGGCGACCTGGCAGAGGTCCATCACCGGAACACCCCCTTGGGTCAAGGCCTTAGTGATGGCCTTAGCTTTGATAGAATTAGCCCTAATGCACTCAGGAGGCTTGTTATTCAAATAATCATCAATATGGATAGCTCTTTTGGGGCTGCAACCAGTGCAGCCTCTCTTCTCTAGAGGGATGTGGTGGCGAGAAGAAAGCGGGAAGCGTGATAGACTGCCCAACATTGAAAGGTGACAATTTTTTATAAAGAATTATGCTAGAGTCTCAAGCACCAGCTTGTCCAGAGAGAATGTGGTATATGGTGGTTGAACTGACAACACCTGCAGTTCACTAATGTGGCCAATGGAAGTAACTGCAATGAGGGAGGCAGTTTTAAGGGTCAGTCGCCTCAAAGAACAAGTGTAAATAGGCTCAAAAGGAGTGCACAATGAAGATAATTAAATTAAGATGCCATAATGGTATAACAAAAGGTGCAGGAGGAAACATACGTAAACCCTTAAAAAAAACATTTTACAACTGGTGACTTAACCAGAGAGGGCTGATGAGGTCAAAGTAGAAATGCAGACAAGGCTGACAAATAACTTTTAATGGTGCCCAAAACAAGTCCTTACCTGGCCAAACATAGGGCAAACAGAAGAACATATATGAGCTTTGCCACAAGCGGCTTTAGCACACGGCCATCACACCAGAAAAAAAAACGTTGCCACTTTTGTGGCTTGGGAGTGAGCAGCCAAAAATCAAGTCCACTGCCTCTGCAGGCAGATCAAATCCACTCATTTGGTTCTACTAATCCATGCATGGAGATGTAGGTTCTGGAGGTTTGAGTGTAGCACCATGCCAGTTGTTGAAGGAAAATGGGGCAGACACTCAGACACAACAGCTCGGAGTAACAGACTTTCGTAGCCCATTACCGGGGTATTGAGATCACTTGACTCCGGTCCCTCCCGAGCATGATCAGAATCTGGGGATGCAGTGGCAAGGATGGATATGTGTGAAGGGGACTATAGTGTTACAAAAAGCAGGACACAACTCCAAGGGTACCTTAAGGTGGAATCTCTACAGCGCAAAAAGCTTGACAGTCAGCATTCTCGGAGGTTGCTAAAAGATCTAGTCAAGGCATAACCCATTGGGTGAGTAAGTCTTGAGCTACCTCCGGGTGCAAATGCCATTTGTAGTTGGCTAGATGGCATCTGCCCGTCTGCCCTGGTGTTTAGGGACTTTGCCAGTTGGTTTACAGTCAAAAAACTTCCATGAAGATCCAGCCAGTGCCACAGCCTCAGCACCTCCAGTACAGCACGTGAGCACACACGCCCTATCCGTTGCAGTATCACATGGCATTTATTTTGTCAGTCAGAACTTGCTTGGGGTTACCTTTGTTGGGAGATAGAAAGTGCTTGCGAGCCACTCGAAGGCATGTTGTTCCAGGAGACTGATGTGGTGCCTCTGATCTATACCTCACTCAGAGTGCTTCCACATGCCACAGTCAGGGCATCCGTCACCAGTCTGAACGATGGATGGGGAAACTAGACCTACTTATCACAAGTCCGGTTGGAATCCTCATTTACCACTGAAGGTCCTGGAGCCTTATCTGAAACACATTTTGCCTAATAGCGACCCTCAGTCCTGAGCCTATTGAAGGTGGAGGTTCCACTGGTACACCCTCATGTGGTAACTGGCACTACGCCCAGCAGGATACAAGAGGCCAGGAAACCAAGAAGCCTCAGAACCGTTCAGGCTGCAATAAAATGGGCAAGTCCAAAACATGAGGATCATGTCTTGAATGTTCCAAACACGCTGCAGTCGGAAAAGCCTTAAATGCTACAGTGTCCACGACAGCCCCTATAGGTGCAAAACTTTGCGCTAGTTAAGACTTCAGCTTGTTGCTGGATAACCCTAGAGAAGGTAGGGGGGAGATGGTCGCCCGCAGATGGCCTGCTGCAACCTGTGACAAGATCGCCTTCAACAGACAATTGTCAAGGTATGGAAACATTCTTAACTTTGAAGAAGGGCTGCGACCACTGTCATCAACTTTGTAAATACCCTGGGCGCCGAGGTGAAGCTGAATGGCAGGACCGTGAACTGGAGACCTTCCTGCCCCACAACAAAGTGAAGGAAATTCCAAAGTGACTTCAGGTCAGGTAAAGGAAGTACGCATCCAGGTATTAAAAAGAACACCACATCAATGCCCATAGAATGTCCTAAACTGTCAGTGGCAAACAGCCCAGCTGAAAAAATATATTTGTATGCAACAAGTCAGCCATGGACCTTTTGTGTGACGGTATTTCAAAACTCCTCATCAAGATCTCATGCACCATTGTGGGAGCTTTTGTGCATTTATTAAATTGTGCATTACCAATGATGTGAAAAATATGGATCTACACTCAGATGTACATGTATAGACGTACATGATGCTACAGCATTTGAAAATGTGTTGCTAGGACCTGGTAAATTGCCTTTTCTTAAATTATGCTTACTAGGCCTTGATGCCATCTTGTTCAAGATGAATGTCTCACCCTGCACGTTCACAGTTTATTTCTGCTGCACACAGTCAAGCAAAGTCACATTTGTTTATTTCCAAATTAAGTTGTTCTTGAGAAATAGTTCTATGATGGGCTCGGTAATATTAACAATATTTAAGGTTTCTGCCAAATGCTTGCAGTATTGCACTCATTCATAATCGTTCACTGTTTTGTAACTAGTTTGTTCTGCCATCTCTGGATGATATTAGTATAGAGTGGGTTAATTAAATATTAATGTAGTGGGATAGTGTTTAGGTGATAAGGCAGTATAATACTCAAAATTACTGTGCTCGGTTTGATGGATATTGTAGTCTTTTACTCTCACAACAATGAATCTGCACTTTTAACGTTAGTCTATGAGAAGATATTCTATCTAAACGCTCTAAATTGGGGGTCAGCCAGATGACTTTCCGATGCTACTAGGGAAGCTGTCCAATTTCTTACTGATTTTGCTGCTCATTGGGAATAAGAATATTTCTGAAATCGCCCATATTTCTGTATTGCCCAATTGCTAAAAGCCTTAAATTTCAATGCCTTTATGCATCTGCACTTTACAATATGTGTGATACCCTTTGTGATTCTATAATAAATCTTTCTAAATTGTATAATTCTGTCCTAGAACTCACCAATTGAGTCGGTCATTACTTAACAAATGTATTTTTATTGTGTAGCGTTGTGCCTTATCTTGAGAGACACTGCCTCAAGAAATTGAGGTTTAACATTGTCCCCGACTCATCAACCTGTGGGCGTATGTTTGAGGTGTCTTTTGTGAGTTTTAAGAACTTTGGGGTTCCTTGCAACCTCAAAATGACACAGAGGGTGCGGATGTATCTGCCTAACAAGACAATCATGTTGAGAGAATGAACTGTCAAACTGGCATTAGTGAACACTCTCTTCCCAAGAGCAAAGATTCAATTTCAGGTGGGGCAATAGGAAAGGCTCAAAAGTTTACTTTGCCTTCTTCATAGTGCATACTTCTGCCAGCAGAGTCACCTGGAGCAGGCCTATTGTACCTTAGCAATTAGGGTTTTACCAGCTTCACTGAGAATGGCTTCGACTGCGCTGCAGTTGTCGGTCAGGCTTTCACTGAAAGGTAGCAAAGGCCTGGATGGTGCAGGGTAAAATTAGGAATTTTCTGTTACCATATTAGTCTTATGTTTCACATACGGCAACTGCAGTTCCAACCATTCTCCTGTCATACATACTACTTAAACAATAGAAGTGCATTCTACCTTGGGATGCCCCAATGGAGAATCCAATTCTATCCCTGGTGAGGTTATCCAGACCACTAGCATTTTAGAGGCCCTTCTTCTTGTGCTTCGACTTACCCAAAGACGAAGACTTCGATGACGAGTGGTGGTGGTGGCTCTGCGACCGGTCCCGCGACCTCCTTCTCGACCGGGACCTCCTTCTCGACCGGGACCTCGAACGGCACGGAGCGCACAGCCGGGCCTCGAGAAGCTTTCGAGACCGCTCCTTCAAAGACTTCGGATTCATGACCCTGCAGTCGGAACACGACTTCGGGTCGTGGTCGTGCTCCAGGCACCAAAGGCACACTAGGTGTGGGTCTGTGACCGACATCAATTTGTGACAGGAGTCACAAGCCTTGAAGCTGGTCCAACGGGACATCTCTCCGTGCACCAGGAGTCGATCGACTCAAAAAAGGTGTCGACAAAAGTTGCAAACACAGAGTCAAAAAGTGACTCAAGGTACCGCTCTCTCCGGATCTGCGCTGGCTGGCGCGGAAAAAGAAAGAACGGACGCCAGCATGCAAGGGCGGCGTCTAAGTAGATACCGCAACGCCATTCCGGCAACGACGATCGCAGAGTCGACCAACTGCCACCTATCGACGCACAGAGATACTGCCGAGGGAAAAAATTCTCCGGATCCAGTCTGACACCTGGGGGTAATTCTAAGGTGAAGAATCCATAACTACTTGTTTCTTTCAGATAAAATGGATAAATCAGTAAGGGGCAACAAATCATCTGCAACATCCAGGTCACGGTGACGTGGAACATTCTGTAGGTCCTGTATGGTGTCTGAGTAGAAAAAGGAGTTGACGATATCAGTGCCAAAACAGAGACACTACAGGAGAGTTCTTCAACACCACTGGCTGGCAAAAGGACTCTACTGGCTGCAAATATGAAGTTGGGCCAAGAAATTTCAGGAGTATCTGCTCCTGCTGTGGAATGGGGCAGAATCGGACAGCCGGCACCTGTTGATTGCTAACTGCAAAATCTCCCATCTAAACTTCTTGCGTTTGTACCAAATTTGTCCTTGAACTTTGTCTTAGAAAGAGTCAACGACTTGGAACGCGACCACTACACTTTTTTGTGCCATACAGCTTAAACTCCCACTCTCCTTTAGTTGGATCGGAGAGCATTTATTGTATGACTTAGAATCAGACAGACGTCATGCAGGCGCAGCCCAGCTTGAAACCTTTGATTTATGGCGGAGCTATCCGTAGCACATTATATTTGATTCAGAAAAATAATTTTTGATGTCTGTGACGAAATAATGAAGTTCAAGAGAGCAGCGCTGGATCTGCATCCAAGGGCACAGCAAAGAAGCAATGTAGTAACCGATGTCAGTGCGCAGGTGTGGTGCCTATATACGGCTCCGTGCTGCCACTGCCTGAGGCGGGACAAGTCTGCCCCTGAATCTGATGGCATCACCTATTGACGTGCAAGAACAATTGCTGCTAATGTTTTTGTATCTAGTCTAGGAACCAGCACTTAAAGGTATCCATCAGGAAATAGGATATTATTTGGAAAAATAATCATTTATCAAACACAGACTTTAATCATATAGACTGTTCCCATCTAATGCTTTCAGTTAAGGTATTTTGTACTTTAGATCTTTAGGGTTAGCTCTTTTGGAGTTTAGATATTTTGCTTTTCAGATGTTTTAACGTAGACATTTTGTCCTCGTGATGGATTGGTCTAGATTTCTTTTAGTTTAAATCTTGTGTGCATGTGCACATGCACATGTACTTTCCTTCTCTGCTTTGCTTAACATCTCTTGGGTCACATTCTTTTTGAGAGGTCTGCCTCAAGGCTCCAGAAAAGAAGATCTCTTCTGAATGGGGTGGCCTGTAGGGTTGACATATACTCAGGACTAACACTAAGTTGCTTTACCCACAATATTGTGAGCACCTGGTCTTCTTTGACCTCTGTAGATACTGTCCTTACCCCTTTAATTCCATTTGAAGGGTGTGAACTCCATACCCAATGGGCAGGCCTTAAGTAAGCGATGTACATGATGAGGGATTTGGAATCAAAACAAAATGAAGAAAAAAGGTCAAGGATCATGCAGGGCTTCCAACAAGACGATGGTGAGAGGATAGTAAGGTCGAGTTTTATCAACATTTCAGTTGACAACTACCTCTATTCTTGAAGCACAGACAGCCACTTTCAGGAAAGACTCAAGGCACAAGTTTGGCCAGGAGATTGAGATATGCATGGTCCCCCTGCCACCCACCTCGCTCAAGCATCTGGATTTCTCAGTAGACACTCTGCTCCTTTCTACTTAAGCTTCTGCATCCCTCTGCTGTGACCCACCTGTGATATTGTCTGGGAGCAATCACAACAGTCAAATAGACCTAGGAGAAACCTTCCGTGGATGCTTTGTCGACACCACTCTTGAAACCAAAAACCCTGCACAAACCAGTCTACCCCAGGTGATGCATTGTGGCTGGGGTGTTGTGGCTTTGGTTTTAAATTTTGTAACTAAGAAAAATGAAATTTACTCCTGACTTCATTGCTCAGTTACACCAAGTTACTTTACCCCCTTGTGCCTTGGTACCACAACTTGCCAAAGAGCACGTAGAAAAAACTACATTCTCAGTCCTAAGCAATATTGGACATTTCTATTTTCATTGCACTTAGGAGTCGAAAGAAATCAGGCATTTCTACAAGCTTATCAACACCAATTCTCCAAATGTTGTGCCAGCGGTTTGAGCAAGCAGAGGCAACACCCCTTTCTCAGAACCTAACAGTCATAACTGGCAATAGTTGGAAGCATTCAGATGTTCACAGCAAGCTCTTGGATGCTGGATTAAGTATATTATATTTATATATTGTGGTACTGTGTAAAGGAAGCTATACACAATCATATGCATTTTTATTTTGCAATGCTACTTACTAGCACATAGGCTGCAAAGCGGATCATGGAAATTATCCTAGAAATAAATCTAAGTAACTACAACAAATAGGCTGCAATGCTATGGTTACTCCCCAAAATATGCTAGAAGGGCAAGGTTAGTACAAAACTCAGAAAAGCACATCCTGGTTCCCCCTGGGGGCATCGGTTAAGTGATGGTGACGGCAAAACGCATGAGATAATTTTTTTAGGGTAGCTTCCACCAATAGATCTAATTAAAAAAGCTTAATATCGGACAGTTCAATATGAACACTAACCTTTTTTTAGTGCAATTAAGCCGTTTCTGTACTAATTATTGTCTTCTTTTTTCTAAAGGGAGTGAATAAGAATTTGTGTCAGGGAAGAGTACCCCCGGACCTAGATGAAGGAGGTCAAACTGAACAATGGGAATGGAGAAAGACTCCCCTCTGGGCTGCAGTGAGCTGGGAAACAGAGTGGCACAGAGGAGGGGTGGGGTTGGTTTTAGAGAATAGACTCAATAGGCTTTGTATGCTCATGTGTATAGGAATCCAAAGCAATACAAGTACATGTGACAAAGAACATGTTTTTATTGTGCTGAAGCCACAAATTCAATGTTCAAAACCTCTAGCGTTATTCTGAAGTGATGGCATTGCGCACACACACACAATGCTGGAATGACAATATTTTCTCACTGACCTCTAGCGGAAAGTTATCTTTTTCAGCATCTACAAAAGTCTGGCAGTAGTGTGGATCCAGGTACAGCAGGAAGTCATCTGTAAATTCAAAGTTAAGAAGCATAAGACAAAGTGCATCACTATGCAGAGAACAAGGGTAATTTTCATGACAGGACTCACTGTGTTCAGGCAGATTCTACTCTACCTTCATGTTGATCAAAGCTTAATCAGTCAAACTACAGACAACATAAGGAGCTTGCAGATGACACCACAGCTACACCCAACACTACTTTAAATATTTGTGAAACAGACAGATGGAGTTGTCCTGGAACCCATTATACAGCTGTCAAACTAAAGCTTTATGCGAGTGCCAGCTTTGCCCATCTGTCCGTATAAATACCATGAAAACAGACCACCAACATGCTCATAGTTTATAATACAATTATATGTTTCTTTGTAATTATGACATCATTCACTAAGCCAGGTCCTCTGCTCTGATAAATTGGAGGATGAAGGCTCCTGTAAGAAAAAATAAGACCATTTGCCCCACGCAGGAAACTAGGTTTCAGTGGAGCTGGGCACATGCTAACAGAGAGAATGGTAGAAAAGTTGCCATGGTAGACTGAGGGGAAAGAACCCATTCCTTCATGTTCCTCTGGGATTTTAGTCTTTGTGCAAAGCATGAGAAGGATACTTGAATATTCTAAAAAGTCAGGATTATGTGCTTGGTCTAAAAAGTTTTCTGAAAATGATTCAAAATACCTGAAAAAGCTGGACTACATCACCCCACATGCCCTCAGAATGGACTACTGCAAGCTTATACTATAAGCAACCTTCAAATGAAAGAAACTGGGGGTAAAAGTGAACTTCAAAGTTTTGGACCTAGATACTGGAGCAATCTCAAGTTCATTAAAACTATAATCCAGCACTAACGCCTTGAAGAAAGATTTGGAAACACGTATGTAAGGAGCCGAGGGCTCCTAGGAAAAACCTGTGAGGGTCCCCCATCTTTCACAAGGCACAAAACCTCACCAACAATAACTAAGAAGATTATTAAGAGGTAATTTTCCAAATTTACCCAGGAGTACAGATTGTTGAGAAGTACACCGTTGGCTGCTTTAAGCATTTTAGAGGTTCCATGTAGATGTTCCAAAAAGACAAAAGCAAGGGGGTGCCTGGATTCCAATCTTTAGGTTAAAAAAGAGAGCGCAGTGAAAGGGGCGGTCAGAGGAATTCTTGTCAGCCATTTTGATTGATGCTTACCTTGATATCCGATGAAGTAGAGTGAATGCTTGGGTTTTCCACCGATAATCCCAATACAAAATTCAAGTTTAAGAATCTCCTGTAAATGACATTATGTTAAAGAAATATGCTTCAGCAGGAATAAGGGAAACATTGCTCACTGTGTTATTCCCCAAATTCAATGGCATGTCACATTTGGTTACTAGAATAAAGGTGCCCAGCACTGACCCAAGAAGGAGTAATCCATACTAGATTTTCAGGGTAAAAATGTGGCTGAATTTAGATGCACTGAAATACATTTGTTTCATGTTGCCATCAAGAAAACGTGGTATGCATGGATCAGCTCTGTCCATGCACTCGAACGTTTGAGCCATATGCCAAGACCTTGACTATTCAATTCCAAGCCTGGTAACCAACATGACACTCTGATGTTGCCCTGCAGCAGAAATCATGGTCTTTACCTCAAATGATTTAAAACAATGTTAGTTTATCCCAAAATTGGGGTGATGTTTGATTTGTCAAATGAATGGCTTTTAAGATGCACATTAATTTTCCAGTCACATAAAATAATATTTTAAGACCAGAGAGTGGGAAATCAAAGCGCAATTGTGCAAAGAAGACAGAAAGGAGCAAAAGGACAATTGGTAAGGCAAAGAGTGCTTACCTTGACACAGCTGATATAGACAGGATTCAAGCTCTCCCCGCCCAGACGAACAGGCACCAATATTATAACAGAGCAGCATCCGGCACTGGGGGCCAGCTGAGAAGTCCCGTCACCTTCCAGTAGTCTCTGCACATCTGCCTTGTACACTGAAATAACACAGTAAATTAATATCCACAGGATGAATGTGAAAGCATATTCCCCACAAACAGTGGCTTTATCATTACAGAATCCAGTGCAATTTTAAGGAAAGCAAGGCATTTTGTTTTTAAAATCTCTTAAACTATTCTATTTAAGTGGCTGAAGTGGGCTGACCCTCAGCCCCATGTTGTAAGTGGTATGTGGCAGAAGAAAAATGTTGACAACACCTGGCCAATGGATTAAAAGGGTTGGCTAAAAGCCCCAATAAGCAAGTATATTATATAGAATTTTACCAAAATATAAAGGTCTTGGCTGATTCCAGATCTAACAAAAAGCTATATTCTACCTTCAACATATTAAGTCCTATGGTGCATGAACTGAGGAAACATCTATGGCTTTATTCAAAGTAGAGTAAAGATACTGGCATAAAATTAATGATTGAAATAGTGTTGACACAATAAGTAGTAGCTCATTGACGCAAGGGTAAAATGCACCAGAAAGGCTTCAAGATCCACAAATAAGTTGAATTCCAGAGACAACCATCCTCCAAGCACTTGCATTCAGAGTGAGGACAAGAAAGCTAAGCATATAACCGCAGAATAGCCCCTCTAAAAGATGACAGATTCAAGCACGGCAAGAAAAGTAGTCAAATCACAACAGACACCAATTTTGAGATGCTTTTTTTGAAGGAGGATTCATGCCAAGGGGATTTAACCTGGGTACCATCACTGTGTGCCCTCCCTGCCTCCTCCTTATTTGCTGAACTGGCTGCTGACAGCAATTCAAAAGTACGAGTCTAGGGCGAGTACTGCATCCTCTAAATTGTCCTGCGATCTGTTTGGTGTTGGTAGGGTTCTTCTGGCACCACAGTTATTGCCTCCATTTATTGATGCTACATTTATCTGTTAGTTAGTTCTAAGAAAACACAACAGTTACGTAACAGAATCTTTTACTTCTAAAGTCCTAGTAATCTGGACTACTTCTAAGGAGCACGAAAGTTACAAATTAATGTGACTGCACTAGCTGTCTCTGTGCTAGACTACAATGCTGCCCCTTCAAACCAATTCATTTTGGAGAACTTTTAAATATTAGGTGAAGAACAAATGACCACGCTGTAAACTTAAATGCTTGTGGTGTATCAAACAACTGTTACCCTACAAGTTCTAAAATGTAGCAAATAATAGCATTGTGCCACTGGTCATACGCAAGTCCTCATTAGAGCCAAATGATTTAGGAATATATCTACAAATCCAAGCTTCACTTCTACCTCAAAACCCACCTAAAGTGAGGACTGTAAACCAGGGGCTGCCATCTGCTGCTAGCAGCAGAGGCTGGGGGGGGGGGGGGGGGGGGGGGTCGCATTACAAAGGCGGCAGGCCTTTGAAGCTTCCCTTCTTTGAGCACTGGCCCATCCTGGGGTAGGAGCCATGACACCTCGGCCCAGGATGTGCATTGTTTCTGGACCCAGAGAACAGGGGCTCTCTACACTGAGGTCCAGAAACATGTCTGGTGGTGGCTGGCTGTCTACAGCCGGTCAGAGACGTAACTAGGGTTGGTAGGGATTCAAGGGGCACCTCTGAGGTCATCTCTGGATACATGGTACAGTAAATCCCACACTGGCATCAGTGCGGATTTATTGAAAGGAGTAATTTGGTATCAAACACTCCTATTCAGTGAAGCCATCATGCTGCTGTGGAACTCGAGTTGTCAAGTTACCAGCCCATGTACTGTCTATGTCTTCACTTGCACTTACAATATTAGTAAATGGTGCCCAATATTGAAGGAGCTTATCTGCTCATGCAGATATGCCCTCACCTGTCGTATAGTGCACGATGCCTTAAGGCTGAGAGGCCAGCTAGAGTCAGTGCTAGCTGGCATGGCACCCAGGCAGGGTGCCATGTCGACTTTGTCATTTTCTCCCTTCACAGGGACATGCAGGCTGCAAGGGGAATGGCATGATCCAATTGAGGGGGCCCCAAGGGACCCTCTTCAGCTCTCAGGCCTTAGGTACCCAGGGAGCCATTTACTAGGGACTTACAATGGGCAGAAGTACCAAATGGAGGTTTGTTTTAGGGAAGGAAAGGGGAACTGGCACAGTATCCTGGTTGGCAGGGACCCTGTGCACTACATTTGAAACCACATCAAAACCAGGCAAAAAGTCGGGGGCTATCTATGTAAAAGAGGCACTTTCTCACAGCAGGCCTTTGAGCCCTAAGTCAGGGTGCATTATATTTTATGGGAGGACATGTCTGCATGAGCAGACATGCCCCTGTGATGTCTAGTTCTATAACTAGATATTGCATGTGATCACGGAAACCATCTTAAAAGCATGTGCTGGACACGGATGAAAACAAGCTTCCCAGCTACATGTTGGCTTCACTGAACATAAGGATGTTTGGTATCAAACATCTCGGAATAATTAACCCACACTGATATCGGTGTCGGATTTCTTAATAGATGCCCCCTGAAAACCTACAAGCCACTGGTGTGCTGACTGACTGGTTCACGCCAGCCTGCCACCAGAGATAAGTTTTTGACGCCCAAGGGTAAGGGCCTTCACTCTCAGAAGATCAGAAACAAAGCCTGCTTGGGTGAAGGATGTTCACGCCCCCTCCCACAGGCTGACCTGCTTATTAGCATTCCAAGGCAGGGGAGCTTCAAAGAGGCCTCCGCCTTTGATTATGAGAGTCTGGCTTCCTTGACAAGAGAGAAGTCGACCCCCTTTGTCCAGAGCCCTTTGGCACCTGGACAGGTGGAAAAATTAGCTAGTCAGGGAGACATGCCCACCCCCCAGGCTAGGGCCACCCCGAAGGAAGGCTACTTGAAGTGGACACAACTTTTCAGAGTTGGCCAACTTGATGATGGCAAACTTGTGGATTCTGGGACAGGGTTATGCCCATCCCACAGTAAGTGATCACATGGGCGTAATAACCCCAGGGGTAAGTATCCCATTGGCTACTAACCCTCACGCCCCTCAGCACCCCTAAATCCAGTATTTAGGGGCCCCCCTCCCCTGATACCAGATTATCAAATTCTGACAGACCAAGAGTAGGAGTGGACAAAGAAGAGTTCTGCCACGAGAACCGAGGAGCAACAACAGACTTGGCACCAACGCTGCCAGCCTGACCGTTGCCCCCAACAAATCAGAGAAGAAGCAGACTCGTCCTGTCGCTGTGCAGTCTCCAAGAAACCTGGAGGGCTGCAAGTGCTTCACTAATTGCCTGAAGAAACTCCCTTGGAGTAGAGAAGCTACTACCCTACAGCCGTAGGTTCCAAAGTCGTAAGTTGTGGTCCAGTGAGTTGCCACTCACTGGCCACCCTTGATGCAGCAGCTCCCCAGGAAGAGGATACTGTGCTCCTAAAGGTTAGATCTGATTCCCCACCGGGTGGGAGGACACCAGGACGCCGCACAGGACCAATACCAGGGTACCGGACCCCTTGCTGCAGCCAAGGCTTGTTGTGCCCAATCTGGATGCCCCTGGAAGACTGATAGGCACGTCAAGGGACTTCAAGGACAGCGAGACCCACTTCATGAGTAACCCAGCTGTCCTGTTTGCCCCTCTTCTGCAAAACAAACACCAAGACGCAAGTCTTTGACAACTGCCACCAGACACCGCAAGTCTTTGACAACCGCCACCAGACACCTCAAAGCATGTATGCACCTGCACTAAAGGGTCTGAGTTCAAGGGAGGTGATGGTGCTAACTGGGTCCCAAGACTCACAAGAGCCAAGCCCATGCATGGGTTTGCCCAGGCTGGACTTCGTCACCGCCTGGGGCCTCTTTCAGCAGGCCCCCTTCAACAGTGAGTGTCTCATGCACAGGAATCTAACGTCAAAAGACACCACTACAACTCAGCCCCACAGCAGGAGGATAAGTGGACCAAAGGTGTCCCGACGTGCCCGAGAAACTCAAGGGTAGAGCTCCCCCCTGTGGGTTCCCCAGGTCTGGTGCCCCAGTCCCTGCTTGCAGACTCTTTGTAACTGGACTGTTCTTCCACTGAAGTGAATGGGACACCCAATGCTGTAACACACCTCTGCACACGGATGCCCCAGAGCCTTCTGAGGTGACCTGCTGGTGTGGCTGTGAACCTTGCCCCATATTCACCATAAGTCCTTAAGAACAGTCCTGTAAGTCGTTGCTAAGTGCCCAAATGCAATAACATGTTTGTCCTCCAAAAGAGAACATTGCCGGTCCAGAAAATGAACTAGGTGTCCATTTCTGAAAACTGTAAAAATTAACTTGAAAAGTACTTACCAGATTCCGAGGATCTTGGTATCTAAATTTGTATAAAAGTATGTGTTATTTTTAATAAATGGTGCTGAATTGTTTTACTGAGTATGTGTCTCACTTACTGCCTTTGTGTGTGTAATAAATGCTTAACACTACCATCTGATATGCCTAACTGCTCGCCCAAGCTACCACAAAAGAGAGCCTTTGGTGTGTCATTTGTGCCTCTGTAATTCTTCTGGGGTTTGCTTCGACTCTTTACACAATGTACCTCTTTTTGATCCACTTTACAAAGAACCAGCTTCCTACACTCAGGCACTGTAGAGGTTGGCTACTGCCCAATCATAAGGTTATAAGATCAACAGTTGGTGACAGCTGAGGTTCCACTGATTGGGCACAGACCTTATACTCTATTTTCCAGTGTAACAGGCCAGCCAACTCTTGCTAGGTAAAAGTCCTCTATAAATGTGGTATTCACTACAATTGAACGTTGTGTGTTCATCTGACCAGAGATAAACATGGGTACCGAACACGAATTCTCAATAAATCACACGTATGCAGCCCCATATAAAGGGGGTCTATAACTTCAATGGCGTTTTTTTTTCTTCTCTCTCTCACACATACTTCAGGGAACAAGTTCTAGTTACACGAGAACTACAACTGATGAATTTCAGTGGCTTTGTTAATTAAAAAGGGTATTTTTACATGACATTTTCACCCAACTATAGCGTTACTTTAACAATTAATTTTCCAGTCAATATTATATACAAACACTGATTATATATATCAAAGTTGTTGGCAGCTCTCTCCAGAGATCAACTAACTCCCACACAGGGTGACTGACACACCCTGTGGCCGTTCCTTTGGTTCTCTGCCAAGTCACAGTCTTCCAGCTAGTCAGTCCTGCATCTCAGAATTATTTTTTAATGAGTTATTGCCTTCCTTTCCCCTCCTTCCTGAACATCCAGACAGAAATCATATATAGTTGTTCTTTGACATGGCTTGTCATGTCTAGGATTTCTGATCTCATCACTTGATTGCCTTTCGCTTCTAGCGCCCCCATTTTTAGGTAAATGCTGTCCACCATTCAGTTGTGTTTGTCTAGACACATGTGAAAGAACCAAATAAACCAGTCTAGAGGGACAGGTGATTAATAAAAAGACTTTGCAAGTTGCTGATTTCTCAAAGACAGTAAACAATCTCAGGTCTCTGGAGGACAACATGCCGATGACTTGCTGTACCATACGGTGCCTGAGAGGAATGGCCCCATCCAAGAGGACAAGAACTGAGGTTCAGCTGACTGTAGCCTGAGTAGAGATCAAGTTGGAAAAAAGTGCTGTCCGAAAGTCCTGAGGCCCTTGCAGTCCAGCTGGCCTGAGCTAACAGAAGACATCCGCTTTGCTCGAGGGTCAAATGATTTTCATTGTGGTGTGCATATGTTTCCTTCATACCATTCCTTGAATTTGTGGATAGTTGAACCATCTACTTTCCACAATACATTGCTTTACAGAGCAAGCACTACTTCCAGCAGCTTGGAATCCTTAATCAGCCCAATAAGGAAAACTATGCTTTGTTTAGCTGATCATTGCTTTAATGGATTAAAATCTCCTATATGTATACGAATACCAGTTATTTTCTAAAAGATATAATCCTGACTGCATATTGAGATAACTTTGTGGGGTTAAGGTGTAGTAACATATTGGAGGTCCCAACATATGCCTATCCCTTGACCCAAGCCTCGACTGAGCTACCTTGGAGGTGGTAAGTGTAGGAAGGGAGTAACTTGGTGATTTGAGAAAGAGTGCAGTATGGAGAGCGGAGAAGTAAGCTGTAAATGAGAGCTACTACCCAATATACCAACTGCTCCCACAAAACGTTTTCACAGAAATAAAATGTAAAGAGAGTTACCCAATGACCATAAACAAAATCAGTCCAGGGACAAGACCATAATTCCAATGCTGAGGTAGATAGGGAAAAAGGATTTCATGGTCACAGTGTACACCCAACGAATAGTCTTCTGATCGAGGGCACAAAAAATACATACATAAATAAAATATAATAAAAAATAAGCCCTTTCCAGTGCATGAAAAGGGCCTATATTTTTCCAATAGTGAAAAAAATAATACATTGTGCAAATGTACAATTCTGCACCTATCGGACATAAAGTACAAGTACGTTTTGTGAATTAGAGTACCATAGAAAATCCACAACTGTGGTAGATGTCTGGAGTACATTTCTGACTTACAAAGACTTCTACTATACTCCTAGAGGTAAAAATAACACTACAGGAGTAGATTTCAACAATTGTACAATTACTAGTAGGCTTTGAGGGCTGTGTATCACTGCTCCCTGAAGAACTCAGCAGAAAGACTACATTTTTCCAAATCTCCTAGAAAAACACGCATTCGCAGAGATTCAGATGCAAGAACGCCTACAAGCTCTCTTTTGTTTACTTCCTCTAGTCTCTGTAGAATAAACCTTCACCATTAACTTGACCTCCTGGCAGCAGACCCAACCACGAGAAATCATTTTTCGTTTATTGTAAAGACAAATGAAAAATCAGTGGAGTGAGATTTAGCTAAAACACAGTTTTACAGCGAATCCTAACAGAGCTGAAAACGATATGAATGCCAAGCTTTGAGTATTTATGTACACTTCTCTTTACATCGAGGTGGCCTGCTAAAAATGAAAGCAAAATAAGCAGGATTTATACTTTATTTCCAGCTAATAAAAACCACAAAAAATAGTGCAGCAGAAAACTGGTCCACACGCTTAAAATAAGTTGTGGTGTATAATTGCAATTTGGAGTACTTTTGGTTTTCAATAAATGTACACAGCGTTTGTTATTTAACGATGTCATGTGATGAGATTTATCATGGCACCCGGCTCCCGAAAGTAAAGTGCAATTTCCATTCCAGGTCGTTGTGTGTTAAACAAAGGAGGCCTATAGAGTACTTAATTTGTTAATAAAATAACTGCAGGTGCCCAAAGCCTTTCTATGGATCTCACCACCAATTTCCCCACCTGGTGCCATTCACTACACCACTTGGTACAGTCCGCTACCCTTTGCTTGCTTTAACACACTTCCAAAACGGTCCCTAACCCCTACATGTATGTACAATGAACAAAGTTTAAGTGCAGCGAGCAAGCCTGCCCTTCCTAAACAAGAGTTCGGGTGGGGTGAGATGGGGTAAAATAGTGCACTTAACAGCCCAATTGCTAATTACATTGGCTAAAAGGTCTAAAACTCAAACGATACTCTGAAAGGGCACGCAATAAATATTCCAATGCATTCATGGTTCAGTTTGGGGTAGGAAAAACTGGGGTATGTGAAGAGATGCTTTGCCCTGTGTTCTGATCCTCACTCGTACAGTCGACTAAGTGTTTAGGCACTGAAACCCAACTTAGGATATGAGTGCCCTATGGACAATTATGCAATATACCAAAATGTTTCCACATATGGCACACTACAATTCAACACTTATGCAACCAAGCAAGTACGCTTGTGCAAACAGAGAGACAAAGGAAGTGGCGGCGTAACCAGTGCTTCAAATGGGAAGAAAAGGGTGGTTTGAAAGTGGGGGTTGCCAAAGTAGGCATGCTTTACAGGAAGTATGGCCTACGTACAGAGCCATTAGAATTACACAATTTTGCGGCAGCGGCGTTTTCTGCAGAGTTAAGGATTTGCAGCATTTGCCACATAATACATCATATGTTGCATAACCTTCAGATTCTAACAAAACAAAAAAAAAAAGAAGTTTCCATCTCAAACACATCAACGGTTACTAAAAATGTGGCAACACGTGTTTCCACATAGTGAATGTCCTTCGTTCGCAAAGGTCGATTGGTGACCTTTCTGTTGCTAATTGCTATACTCGGATGTTAAACTGGTAAAGAAGAAGTAAAATCTGTGCCCAGATAGTGTTAATAAATGTAAAAAAGACAAAATAATGACATAATTCTATCACACAAGGTGAGGCATAACTCTGCATACTTTGCCTTTTCCTGATACAAAATTTAGTCAACCCTGTAGCATGATGTGGTCCTCACCTGCCACATAATGGCAGTGGCCCTGCCTATGTATTTTGGGCTTGGCCTAAAACATTGGACAGATTTATATAGAATGTGAGATTCTGAAAAATAATGATAATATGAATAAGGCATAACAGAAGTCTGTGGCAAGGGAAGTGCCATTCTGAGCATTTTAACCACTCCTGTTCTACTCATTACACCACTTTCCAATGCAATCTCTCCCTCTATGCTAGTCACTTGAGACATCTACTTTTCACATTGTAGAATCCCTTTATTGGTCACACTTCATTTTTGTCTTTTCACTCTCACTCCTCGTGCACGTCCTTACATCTAATTCACTTCATTATCCTCTCGCTCGCACACAGACTCTCACTCACCCCACACCCCAGATTCTCCCCATCTTGGTACCTCTTTCACACCCCTTCCCATAGAAACGAATTACAATTGATACATGTGACCAGGCATCATTGCCAATGATAAGACACGTATGTAATCCGAACACCTTTATGAACAACTGATGGCTACTGTGAGTAATCGCAACAGAAACTCTGTTTCCCTGAAGTTTTTAAACATTTAACAAAAAGCATACTTTTTTTGGTTGCACTTTTGGGTTGAATACTTAAACCAAGACCAAACTCATCAGAACTCTGGTACAGTGTGGGCAGAAGAGGCCACATTGTTACTGAAGACTGAGCTTATGCTGCTGACTCTAGAAGATAGGGCCTTCATGAGCACTACCCATCACCTAGGTGCTATGTAGAAGCTGGTCTGATGATCTGTGCTTTCTACTGGCTGAAGGAAGCACATTGAGTTAAGATACAACAGTATATCAGCTTTAGCACGAAGCACCACTTGAAAAATCCTATAAAGTAGTTACAGAGTAAAAACTAAGTATTTGCTTTAGCCAGTCCTATATCAACAAACAAGGAGGATCCCAGAGAAACCCTATATGATGGAGACATGCCCCAACATTCACTAGAGGACCCTTTTACGAGAAATTCTCCATAATAGATTCTCGAAGCAATGGCTTAAATAAAATAAAAGGCTAATTTGAAGAGACATACTATCACACAATAGGCATTGCCACCTGCCCTACACTGCACTCACCTGTACAGTCCTGAGATACGTACACAGCTAGGTTAGAAACTTCAGAGGAGCTACGTACTGCTTTTCTGAAAAGGGAAAAACGAAAGAGTAATCACTAGACCGCAAAATTCATTCAACTAGTGCTGCATACAAGCAATACAATAATTCTACTTAGTAGACTCCTAAAGTCCCCAGTCATCTTTAGGTAGATGGTACACTGGTCAACCTTCTATGCTTGAACTATAGTCATCTTTAATATTTAAATCAGTAAGCATTTCTAGGCTATTCAGGTCTATTTGCAGAGTGCACTGTATTCCTAGGCCAAGCCTTTGAGTAACATGAACATCAGCTAAAAGTTGGTCATGATGTGTAAACATAGCGAAGTTCTACAATTTTCCGCTCCTCAATGCCTGTATCTCTGTGCATCTG
The DNA here is from genome assembly GCF_964204655.1 of Triturus cristatus. NCBI lineage: Eukaryota > Metazoa > Chordata > Amphibia > Caudata > Salamandridae > Triturus > Triturus cristatus. The sequence goes on along the minus strand of NC_140586.1, from coordinate 125,198,635 downwards.
CAGGTAACTGAACTTGCAAGAAATAGAATTATTTAATTTATTATTTATGCATATATTACATATAAACCTAAACCGCAGAACAGATATCTGCTACAATGAAAGTATCCACCACAAATCCTCTTACAGCCCCTTTTATTAGGGATGTCCCCTCGCTCTTTTCTTACAATTAAACCAACATTTGAGCCTCGTCAGTGTACATACTGGAGACCACTACCAAGCACCAAAAGAGGTGATCTACCTCTGTGATAGATTTTATTTTTGAGAGGTGATGCCCTTGGGCTGTCAAAGTCATGTATGAAGTGATACAGCCTTTAGATGAAGGAAGTATTCTACGTATCTGGTGCATCTCTTCTCAACATTACAGGAGAGGTTTACATAGTTATTTAATGGTCTTACTGCCGCGGTTGCTTGGCTGATATGGATATTACCAGTTCCCTTGTATATATGATATTACCCTGTTACCAAAAGTTATCTGTACTACCTAGTTGCCAAGGATATCACTTTTCCCAGTTGTCTGGTATATCAGCATGCTTCCCTGTTGTCTGGTACAACTGTGTGTTTCTCGGCTATCTTTTATAAATGTGTACTACCTCATTACCTAGTCGCATGGACTTTCTACAGGTTATCTGGTTGCCTGGCCGATTACTTTGTAAACATATACAAACTACAATATAGCAGCAACGAACACTTTGAGGAAGGGTACAGACTGTTATAGGTTAGCAATATCAGTCAATTCCGAAAAATACGAGGGTCGCCCCAGCCTCTCCTCACCCACCCTGCTGACAAACCCTAGCTGGAGGCCTAGAAGGACTGAACCACTGTGTTCTAGAACTCACTACTGCATGCTGCCCCATGGCATAGCATGTTTGGCGGCTGCACCACTCTGCTGCTCTCACCTAATTATATGAGCGGCAATGGACGGACCGTACCAGTCCCCAGCTTTTTTCCCTGAGCTTTTGCCGAGCTCGACAAGGTGGTGGACTCCAAATGGAGCCCTTGGGTGGTCGCTGAACCAGGACAGAATCTTCCGGTGGAGTTGCTCCTTCGCCAGGTCCTGTGGACTTGCTTTTCGGATGGACGCCATGATATCCCATCGGGTACTCGTTCTGTCTGTCGGAATGGTGGCACCAGGACTCCAGTTTAGGGTTGAGGACCTGGAGGGGGAGCCGGTCAGCAGTGGCTCCATCTCCACCAGGTTCACAAACAAAGCTTCAGGCCACGTCCAGGCTAAGGATAGCAAGAAAGAGAAGAGAGACTGCATCAATGTCTGAACAGACGGCGTACAAAAACAAGCCCATTTAGAGCCAACACAAACTCAAGGATGTGTGTAGGAAAAGATACAACTATAGCAAGGGGATGGAGTAATGGGCATAGCACTGAAAAGCTGCTCTCGCTCACTGAACATACACGTGGAGCATAGTGCACATATGTTTGGGGCTCACTTCAGCCAGGTTGTCTGAGCGTCCCAGCAAGCTATGACAAGGGGACCCTGAGATTCCAGAAACCCGCCATGGACATCATTTAGGGGTCGCATCTGTGACCCTTGGCTCTGTCTGCATGGCTGTTTTTTTTCTAAGAAGGACTTTACTAAGCATTGACATGGGGAGAATGAAGGCATTTTTAGACCGGTATTCACACTTAGCACTCCGTATCCTTAGCAAGATATCAACTGGTGTCATTTTTAAACGTTAAATGCTCCCTTCCCTCATATTACCAATGAGCCTCTCCATGCAGCAGCTGGCTAGCTAGCTAAAGACAGTCATGGGATGCATACAGTTGCACAACTCTAACAACGAGCTTCCATTCATACACCATGCAGATTTAGCTTCATGCCGCCAAGGTGAACCCAAGTTCTGCTGATAACGGCAACATGAGTGGCTTGAAACAGATGACTCCGCATTGGTAGTGGAAAATGGCAAACCGTTCCGCCACCACAAGGGCAATATTGCACGAATTTCTTTTTTTTTGTACAACAAATTTTATAGATATTTCATAAATACATTATCCTGCTACACAACAGGGCATGGCAGAAGTCTTGTCAGCCCTCCGTGTCTAGCGACCATGTCCCTGTGCCTGTTTCACTTTAACATTGTGTTACATACAGAAGATCAACCAGTTTCCTCAACCCCACATCGCACACGCAGGCTGCTTGCTAGCCACCTCTAGTGCCATATTGGAGTCGTTTCTTGCTCTCAATAATGCTTCCCATGCTCGAGTGCTTTCTCTCTGTGATCTTTGGGCCCCATACCCAAAAAGGGGTGTGGGGATTTGAGGGGGGTTATACCCAGTATAGACCACGTCATCGGTCGAGAGGCGTGGTACTGCTGTGGGGGGTCCCAAGTTTTCTCAACTCTCAAAGTTTTTACAGCTGTCCATCAAGCTATATGTTCGTTTATCCAGGGCCATCATGTAGCACAGATTTCGGATCCACACCTCTGTATGTAGTGCCAAATATTTTTTTCCCAGTACAACGTGATCACCCTTTTGCTGCCCTCAGACATGTCCCAAGAGCACCCTGGTTCTACCATCCTCGAAGAAAGTCTCAGCTCACCCTATCAAATGCTTTCTCTGTGTCTAGGAATGCCAGGTATTCGGTGCTTGGTACATTTTTATACTATATGAGCGACCTTTCGCACATTATCAGTGCCTTGTCTATCTTTGACAAACCCCATCTGGTCCAGGTCCACCAGGGCTAGCAGGATTTCCTGCAAGCGTTCAGTCAGTATTTTAGTGAATATCTCCACATCAGTATTTGTCAGTGCAATGGCTTTAGGGATGACCATCACTGCAGCTTGTGGGAGTCACCATCCCAGTTTCTTGGAGTGAGTTTTATAGGGTTGCTTGTGGTCCCAGAGCAGCACTGAGAACTCCTTATAAGGAGCACCTGTCAAGCCCTCCAGGCCTGGGGCCTTATGGGAATTAAGGGACTTAATTGCAGTTAGCACCTCCTTATGTGTCATGGGTCCATCCATAAATTGTTTCCACTCTAGGGCAACTCGTGGTAATGTGAAGCTATCTATAAAGGAGACAATCACTCTTGAATCTTCCCCACTTAAGGTGTAGAGATTTTTATAGAAGTTAAGGAAAACCTCTAACTTAAGGTGTAGAGATTTTTATAGAAGTTAAGGAAAACCTCTAACTTAAGGTGTAGAGATTTTTATAGAAGTTAAGAAAAACCTCTAGTTTTCCCTGCTTTTCGTGTACCTCCCTTCCCTCGGTGTGGTCTGTGTAGGGATGTTTCTTCATTTGTTCTGCCCAGGATTCCCTTGCCAACAATGTATCTGTTTTGCTCCCCTATTCATAGAAAGGTGTTTGAGTTTCAATAAGGTTATCTATGCTTTTCAATTCTTAGGGTTGTAAGTTGCCCTTGTAGTTTATTCCACTCCCCTTCAGTCTGTCTAATGGGTTGACGTTTATGCAGGCTGTCTACTCTTTCCCGCTCCCCTGGGAGTTGGTATTCACTAAGTTTAGCTCGTCTCCTCTTGTCCACCATTGCTGATATGGCTGCTCCCCTAAAAGTGGTCTTAAAAGCATCACAGTGTGTATCGTAGGAGGTATCTTTGGGGTCATTATCATTATAGTCACGGATCGTTTGGGTCAAATGCTCTAAGAAGACCACATCTCTCACAATATCGGGCGGGAATTTCCAGGATCCGTCTAGTTTCCACCAGCGCAACTCCCACCTGCATAGCCATTTGGCTATGGTGCCCACTTTAATTTATGTTTCAATAACCCAACTAATCATGTCCCTGGAGACAAAATTGAATATGCTACTTACCAGTATGCATCTGTTCTTGGCATGTAGGGCTGCTGACATTCATATCTGTGCATAGATCGCCGCCTAGTGTTGGGTCCGGATGTTTGCACGTTGTTGTCCTGGAAGAGTCTTCGAAGTATCCTTGGATAGGTGACTCCTCCCCTGGACTACAGTGCGCATGGGCATCCTCTCCATCCTCAGATTGTTTTTCGCCATTGTGGCAGTGATGGAGTAGATACAGAAAGTGATGACCATGCTTGCAATAATTCTGAGAGCTGCAGCTGCGACAGGCGCCGGGGAGGAGGGAGGGCGATATGAATGTCAGCAGCCCTACATGCCAAGAACAGATGCATACTGGTAAGTAGCATATTCAGTTCGAGGCATGTGGGCTGCTGAAGTCATATCTGTGCATAGAATACATAGCAGTGCCCTCTATTGGCGGCGGCTACCCGTGCCAGCTGCAGCGGTCTGAAAAAGTGTTTTGAGAACAGCCTGTCCTACAGCTGCCTGCTGTTTTGACTGCACATCTACGCAATAGTGTTTTGTAAATGTGTGTGTAGTGGACCATGTGGCTGCTCTGCATATATCATGCAGGGGAATATTTCCTAGGAAGGCCATGGAAGCCCCCAACTTGCGTGTTGAGTGGGCTCGTGGTGGAATAGTTAATGTGCGTTTTGCCTTTTGATAACAGATTTGAATACACTTAACTATCCATCTGGCTATCCCTGCTTTGGAGATGGCGTTACCTTTGTGGTGTGGGGCAAAGGCAACGAACAGTTGTTTTGTCTTCCTGAAGGGTTTAGTCCTGTCGATGTAGTACATGAGGGCCCTCCGTACATCTAGTGTATGTAATGCCCTCTCTGCAACAGTTTGTGGGTTTTGGAAGAAAACGGGCAGTTCAATAGTCTGGTTCATGTGGAACTGCGATATTACCTTGGGCATGAATTTGGGGTTGGTACGTAGTACGACCCTGTTGGCGTGAACCTGAATAAATGGCTCTTGAACGGTTAGTGCCTGGAGTTCACTAACTCTTCTTAGGGAAGTGATCGCTACCAGGAAGGCTACTTTCCAGGTAAGGAATTGAATCTCGCATGAGTGTAGAGGTTCAAAGGGTGGACCCATCAGGCGTGTGAGGACCAAGTTGAGGTTCCACATTGGAGCCGGTGGGTGACTAGGTGGAATGACTCGTTTGAGTCCTTCCAAGAATGCTTTGATGGCAGGCACTCTGAAGAGAGAGAGGTGCTGCCTGGTTTGCAGATAGGCTGATATTGCGGTCAAATGGACACGTATAGAGGTGTACGCCAGATTGCATCGGTATAGGTGTAAGAGGTAACATATGATGTTGTGGATGGATGCGTCCAGCGGGTTAATGTCATTATTACCGCAATAAATGACGAACCGTTTCCATTTGGCTGCATAGCAAGCTCTTGTAGTGGGTCTCCTGGCCTCCTTGATGATGTCCATACAGTCAGGTGGCAGATTGAGATAGCCAAACTCTAGGACTTCAGGAGCCAGATCGCCAGGTTCAGCTGTTGCGGATCTGGGTGCTGAACCTCTCCATGGTTCTGCGTCAAATGCGCGGGTTTGATCCGCAGCCTTTGATGCGGTACCACGGAAAGTTCGAGGAAGGTGGTGTACCACGGCTGGCGTGCCCACGTGGGAGCAACTAGGACGAGTGTCAGGGAGTGTTGTCGGAGTTTGCGAGCCACCAGCGGTATCAACGGTGCTGGGGGAAAAGCGTACGCAAATCTGCCGGACCAGTTCATCCATATCGCATTGCCCTGCGACTGCGGGTGTGGGAATCTGGCGGCGAAGCTTTGGCATTTTGCGTTTTCGCTTGTCGCGAATAGGTCTATTTCTGGGTGACCCCACTGCTGGAAGTACGGTTGGAGTACCGATGGGTGTAACTCCCACTCGTGCATCTGGTGGCTGTGTCTGCTGAGCAGATCCGCCATCTGGTTGTCCTTGCCGGGGAGGTGTTCCGCCATGAGGAACATGTTCCTCTGAATGGCCCACTTCCACATGCTCTGAGCCAGATGAGACAACTGTGGAGAGTGTGTCCCCCCCTGCTTCTGTATGTAGTACATTGCGGTCATGTTGTCCGTCCGGATCAACACGACCTTGTTGCACAGATGTACTTTGAAAGCCTTCATGGCCAGGAAGATTGCCATCAGTTCCAGAAGGTTGATGTGCATCTTCTTCTGTTGTGTCGTCCATAGTCCCTGCACTGTGTAGTGGAGTACATGAGCTCCCCATCCCTGGAGAGACGCGTCCGCTGTCAGTACTATTTGTGGAACAGGCTCTTGGAACGGTCGGCCCTTGCAAAGGTTTTGTGGATTCCACCAATGCAGAGAGTTGTATGCCCGACCGCTCACCAACACTAGGTCTTTCAACTGTCCTTGAGCCTGATTCCACTGACGTGCTAGGCACTCCTGAAGTGGGCGCATATGTAATCTCGCGTGCGGGACTATGAAGATGCAGGAGGCCATCATGCCTATCAACTGCATAAACACTCGCGCTGGAAGCGAGTGGTTGGGTCTGAACTTGGAGATCAGCGCTTGTATGCCGGTGATCCTCACTAAATTCGGCTGAGCTGTGGCCGCCAGAGTGTCTATAGTCGCACCTAGGTACTGTTGTACGTGTGCGGGCTGGAGATGAGACTTTGGGTAATTTAGTGAGAATCCCAGACTGTGAAGAAGGTGAATGGTACGGGACACGTGGCTTGCACATTGCTGGGCTGATCTCGCTTGAACGAGCCAGTCGTCTAGGTAGGGGTAGACGTGTATGTGCTGTCTCCGTAAATGTGCCGCCACCGTAGCTAGGCACTTTGTGAAAACCCTGGGCGCTGTTGTCACGCCGAAGGGAAGGACTTTGAACTGATAGTGCTGCCCCTGAACAGTGAACCTGAGGTATTTTTTGTGTGAGGGGTGGATGGGTATGTGAAAATACGCATCCTTGAGGTCCAGTGATGCTAGGAAGTCTCCCTGCTGGAGAAGCGGAAGGACTTGCTGTAGAGTGAGCATGTGAAAGTGCTCCGAAAGAATGTACTGGTTCAGGGGTCTCAGGTCTAATATAGGCCTGAGCGACCCGTCCTTTTTTGGAATTAAGAAGTAGAGGGAGTAAACCCCCGTGCCCCGCTCGTGGACGGGTACGACCTCGATAGCGCCTTTTAGAAGCATACTTTCTACCTCTTGCTGTAAGAGCGTCAAGTGCTCTGAGGACATAGGACGGTTTCTTGGTGGTATTGTGGGTGGAGTGGAAGTTAACTCCAGACAGTAACCGTATTTTATAATATCTTTGACCCACCTGTCCGTGGTGATGGAGTTCCACGTGGACAGGAACCGTTGTAGCCTTCCCCCGACAGGTGTTATGTGGTCGGGAGGAAGGGAGAGGGCGTCACTGCTTGTTCTTGGGGGAGGACCTGGTGTTGCCGTAGCCACGTCCTCTGCCCTTGGTACTGGAGCCACGATAGCCACCTCGGGTGTTCTTATCGTAGGTGGTCTGCGTATTACCCTTGTTATATGTTTGTTGTGACCCCTGTCCTCTGCCTGCTCCCTTGTTTCCGGGGCGACGAAAGGAGCCGCTCCGAAAGGACTGAGTTTGTAGGGCGCCCATGGACTTTGCAGTGTCCGTGTCCTTTTTTATCTTCGAGGGTGACGTCAACCTCAGGCCCGAACAAAAAGTCGGGGTTGACGGGCTGATTAAGGATATTGTTTTGTACCTCAGGCTTGAATCCTGAGATACGTAGCCAGGCGTGACGTCGTAGGATGACGCTAGTGTTGATGGCCCTGGCAGCCGTGTCAGCAGCGTCTAGTGCACATTTGATGGCAGCATTTGTGAGTAGCTGTCCCTCTCTGATAAGGATTTCTGCACCTTCTTTGTAGGGGTCAGGGAGGTGTTGAAGGAGTTGCTCCATTGTGTCATAGTGCGCCCTATCGTAGCGAGCGAGGAGCGCTTGAGTGTTAGCTATGCGCCATATGCTTGCAGCTTGTGCGGCAACTCGCTTGCCGGAGGTCTCCAGCACCTTGGACTCCTTGTCCGGGGGAGGAGCGTCACCCGTTGTCTGCGAGTGTGCCCTCTTGCGGGCATTCGCCACAACGATGGAGTCGAGTGGTAATTGTCCTCTGATGTAAGTAGGATCCCCAGGTGCTGATCTGTATTTCTTATCGATCCTGGGGTTTATCACTCGTGCCCTGGTGGGTTCCCTGAAAATGTCAGTGGCTGGCTTAAGGACCCCCTTCAACATTGGCAGAGTCTTTACATGTCTTTCTGAGGATGCAAAGGTGTCCATTAGAAAGTCATCTTCGATGATATCAGAGTGAAGCTGTACATCATGGTTGTTCGCCGCCCGTTCAATCAGAGCGTTGAACGCCGCAGTATCCTCTGTGGGTGACGTTTTTGCCCCATATAGTTGTGGGTCCTGTGCATCAAGAGGTGCACTGGGGTCTGCAGGGTCGCCCCAAGTTTGGTCAGGGTCCTGCTGGTCATCAGGGTCCGTGTCCACATGGTAGGGGACTTGTTCACCCATGTAGTCCTCCAATGCATCCGTGTCGGAGCGTGTGGGGGAGGCCCGGTGTGGATCCTGGTAGGGTGAATGAAAGGGTTCATACAGGAGAGGTTCAGTGTCCACAGGCAGCTTCCTCTTTAGCGGGATCCTGAAAGGTTCCAATGGCGGTTCCGAAGTTATCCTTCGGTCGTGGAGAATCATCCTGCCAGTGTCGGCGTCGATGACGCGTGACGGAGACGGCTCGACAGGCGTAACCGCAGTTTTGGTGGCCTGTGTCCTGAGTTGAAACGCCTTCGGGATTGTGGATGGAGGCAAGCCGAAGGTAATGCTGGTCGGCACCGACGAAACCGCTGGATCGATCGAACCCGACTGGTCCTGGAGGGCAGCCTTGGTTTTGCAGCCTGGCATTGCGCCAGGCCGTACTCGGGGCGCCTTAGAGGTCGTGGCCCCCGCCAGGGTCGTCGAGGCGGCTGCAGATATCTTCTGCGCCCGTGGTGCATCGAGCCGAGGTGCGGAGATCACCGTCGACGTCTTCGACACGTGAGGTTTCGGTGTCGTCGAGGGAGTGCTGCGAGGCGTAGCCGGCGGGACGGCCCTCGGTGTCGGTGGCGTCGACGCCGGTAACCGAGCAGGTTTGTCGGCGCCGATGGCCTTCTTCCGTTTGTCGACTCCCATGTCGCCCGTCTCGAGTTCGGCACCGAAGTCCCCCTTGGTGCGGTCGGTGCCGACACGGTGCGCCGGCGTCGAAGGTGTTGAAGGCCTCGATCCGACTAGCGCCACTTTCAGTTTCGGTTTCGTAGGAACCTGAGCAGCTTTCGGTTTCGTGGAAGGGAAACCAGCTGGCTTAAGCGGTAATGGCTGCCGCTGAACGTCCGAGGCCGGGCCCGAGGGCGGGGCCGAAGGACTGCGTGATGGGTCTCGGGTAAGGCCCGAAGGCGATCCCTCGACCGGAGCCATAGTCTGTGGCACTGGTGAATTCTCGGTTTGAACAGGTAGGCCTTGTTCATCATCGGAGCTACTCTCTTCGGCCCCTAAGGCCTCCTCGTCGTCTCCTACCTCGGTGTCGTCTTCACCTCTGTGGAAGAGTGACTCGTCGGCCTCGTCCGATCCGGGTTCTTGGTCGGAAACGGGACTGGAGGGTAAGACTTCTACTTCTTCGACGTCGTCCGCGTCGTCGAAGATGTCAGCTGGGGCCGGTGCCGCGTGCTGCGCTTCGAGCCTCGCCGCTCGACGATTCCGCAGAGTCTTCTTTGAACGGAACCGGGCACAGGCCATACATGTCGACTCGTCGTGGTCCGGCGAAAGGCATGTGTTGCACACCGGATGGACGTCGATGTGTGGGTACTTCGCATTACATACCGGACACCTTTTGAATGGCGTCCTCGATTCCATCGTCGAAGTAGTTGATGGACAGGTAAATGCGAACAAAGTCGGTGCTGAAAATTAGTAAACTAACAGAGTATCGAAAACCGATCGATAAACAGTACCGACGCGAACTAAAGGCCTTGTGGCCTCGACAAAATTTTTTCCTAACTTGAGCTAAGATAGCACATCCGAACCCAATGGCGGAAAAAAACAATCTGAGGATGGAGAGGATGCCCATGCGCACTGTAGTCCAGGGGAGGAGTCACCTATCCAAGGATACTTCGAAGACTCTTCCAGGACAACAACGTGCAAACATCCGGACCCAACACTAGGCGGCGATCTATGCACAGATATGAATTCAGCAGCCCACATGCCTCGAACACATATCTACCCTAGTCTATATATTCTTGTGGACCTGAGAATAGAAGGTGAATTCATCGGCATGCGGGTAAAAATGCCTCCAGCAATCTATTATGCCCAGTTCTTTAAAATGTGCTTTCAATTGATGTGAAGCCCCCATCGTGGCCTGTATGTGTGGGGGTCTATCTAATTCTGGATGACATATCAGGTTAAAGTCCCCAACTAAAATAATGCTCCCTTCTGCCGACCCCACTAGCGTAGATAGTACATTCTAGAAAGGCTTCCTGGTGGGTATTCAGTGCGTATATATTGATGAGAATGTACTGGAAGTTAACTATCAAAACTTCCAATAATATGCTTCTGCCTTCTCGGTCTTTCTGCACCTGTTGTATTTGTATAGTGAGGTCTCTCTTGAAGAGGATCATTATCCTTGCTGTTTTAGTTTACCCGGAGGCCCAGTACTGTGTTAGGTATCCTTTGTGTTTCATTCTAAACTGGTCTTGTTTCTAGAGACTTACATGACATTCTAAACTGGTCTTGTTTCGAGAGACTTGGCATGTAAGAAGATAACATCAACCTTTTGTTGGTTCAGATAACGCCAGACAAGCCATAATTTTCGTGGCGAGATAAGACACAGTATATTCAAGTTGATGTGTTTAATAGTGTAGTAAGGGAGCCCATGGGACTACAGTTTCAGCAGATTAATTTCCCAAGGCTAGTGTGATGTATTTAGTCCTTTGTAACAAATCTAAAAGAACTATCTTCACTAAAGTGCCCCTTCATAGGTAGGGGGAGCCCTTGCTACTATGCGAATTCGATCAGCAAGCTGTTCCACTCGGCCTCCATGTTATGGCCTGAGGCCGGTATGCATAGTAGGTAGTTGTGTATCTGGCAATCGGGAATAGTGATTGAGCCCCATCTTACCTCCACCCTTTCCATGTCCTCCGCTTGGAACCTCGTCAAGCCCCCCAACTCTGTAGTGCAGTAACCATTATTTTCCCCCACTGTGATCTCGACGCTTCCCCCTGTGCGATGCTTATTCCACAGGCAAGTTGTGTGTCTAATCAGAGTCCAGCTCGCTCCTACAAGCCTGACCCGGCTGGTCCTCATAGAGAACCTGACCTCCCTCCAATTGCTCTAGAGGGGTCAGTGTAGGGTCTGGTGCTTGTCGCCTCTCAATGATGGTTTCCTCCCTATGCGCGGTGGCCTTCTTTCCTGGTCCTGCTCTTGGCCAGGATACCCAAGACCCTGCTGCTGCCTTTTCGAGTTTTACCAGTTTTCTCTGAGCCTTTCTACATGAATTGAAGGCCCTCCGGAATAAGTCAGCAATACACGATTTGTTTTTTGTAGAGTTCCATTTTGAAGGCTGTGCGTTTCAGAAGCATGGTCAGGAAAAGATCCTGAAAGGGGGATACTTCACTATCAAATTCACACAAAAAGGCCAAGGAGTATTTAAAGAACAGTGGGTGCAAACTCCCAAGAAAATACTAGCGAACAAAACAGTACACCAAGGTCTAATATTTCTAATTAAAAGATTAAAGGATAAGCTGACAATCGGTGGTTTGACCAATACCAAAAGAGGAAAGAGCTTCCTTAAGGACAAGAACCCTCACCTATGCTAAAGTGGCATGCTTCATCATAGGGTCCTCCTCACACCACAACGCCAGACCCCAGGCAGCCCAATCGTTTCTGGTGTGTTCTCTTTTACAGCCTTTATAACCATTTGTGGATGTCTTTTTAACATCATTAGTAGGCCCAATGCCCTCGTATCTTTAAGATACTAAAGACACCCTGACTATTCTCGAGAATCTATCTTTTGATATCACTACAGACTTTCGTATCTCTTTTGATGTGGAATACAGGTATAGAGAGATGAGACTTTGGATACGGTACAGTCTTTACTGCTTAACAACTCTAATGATTATATCACACCGATATCTTTTATTATGGAGGAGGCTAAGTTGGCTATGAAAGAAAATTTCTTAAAGTTTGAGCAAGGATTATATCGATCGGTCTCCGGAACATCAATGGGCAGTACATTTGCCCAAAGGGGAATCTTTACATGCACAGTTTTGAGACCAACTACATTTATTCAGAAGAAAATCCTTTTGCTTTCTGTATAAAAATATGGAAACGATACATAGATGACATTTTGGTGAAATGGTGAGGTTGAGAAGGTGTTGGAATTCAATACCCGGCTCAATTCTAGAAATCAATTTTTGAGATTCACTTGTGAATACAGCAAGGATACATTGCATTCCCTTGACCTTCTTATAAACCCCTTGGATGGAGTTCTAGTGACTGAACTTTATAGGAAACCTATGGATCGGAATTCCTTATTGTCTTATAAGGGTTTCCATCCTAGAGCACTGTGAGACAATCTCCCTATAGGACAGTTTCTCCAAATAAAACGTAAATGCTCGCAAGTGTCTAGGTTTAGGGACATGCACGCAGTTTAACCACCTAATTGATACAGCAGGATTACGGGGAGTCTAGCAGTAAAAAACCAACAAGGAACAACAATCACTCTGCGCTACTTGAAACCAGCTTGAAGACTACCTCAGATAGACTGCAAAATGTGCTGACAAACCCTAGTCTATCTACAACCATCAAACGGGTGGTAAGTAAAACTGGAATATGTGCAAACTGACACTTCAACAACCTGTGTTTGCATTTAAACGGAGCCAGAACTTGAAGGACAAATAAGTACAAACGAGACCCTTGCCCTCAAGGGCACAAAGTAGGGAGACCTTATGGATGTTACCTCTGGTAAGAGGCCATTTTCTCTGTGAAGCTTGTGGAGTACGCCGTTACATCACACACAGTACATATCTTGAGTGAGGCTTGGCTACCCCTTGGGAGTTATGACAACATACTAACTGTAGCAGTGACAAACTCATTTATATGATTGAATGATCTTGTGACCTTCGCTGTGTAGGCATGACAACAAGGAAGATTAAGGTGCACATTACAGTACATCGCAGTACCCTAAGATACAAACGAGCCTCTACTAAGCTGACGGCATATTATCTACATACTGGGCATAGCATACTGCAGATAACGTAACATGGACAGTATTGGACAAAACCATTACACAAGTTAACACCAGATGAGACAATTCTTATTACTAAGAGAACACTAATGGGTATTCAGACGGAGGAGTCACATATGCGGGCTCAATGCTGACATACTTTGACTAATCTTCCACAGATAATACATATTGGCCTATGAGCATTGCTATTAATCTCTCTCATTTCACGTTGGATCATAGTTTTCTGCCCTTGATGTCTGATTAACTATTTTAGGTCCCGTGATTAAATAGGCTCTTTGGAGGACCTCTTTCTCTGTGCTCCGCATTGCTATATATTGATGTCCAGTCTGAGCCGTAGCCATAATTATTTTCCCTTTTGTATGGAGCTAGGTGATGAGGTCCAAGTGGTGAATGCGTGGATAACTTTATTAAGTCCATGAACCCTGGAACTACATTTCCCAGTTCACAATGTGATGGGCTGTGACAGTATGGTCTTTCCTCCGATGTGAACCGGTTTCTTTGAATGGAATTGTTATAGGCCTGAAGAACCCCCTGAAGTTTTCCACTTGAGTACGTTTGCAATGCCGTGTTATAGCAAGCTGGACTGTAACATTGACTGATTGTTTCACAGGCTGATATTTACTGCCACGCATATGCTCTGGTTTCTGTTGAGCCCGCGATCTCAAACTACAGTTCCAAGGGTTAGACATAATGGCTTGATGCATTGGTGCCATCTTGTTGGCTATAAAACTAGGAGCGGGTGCAGGAACATCTCGGACCTGCCAAGCAGTAGCCACAAAGGAGCGGGTAAGTGAAAACGATTTTAATGTTTTACAGTTCAGTTTATGTACTGTTAACCCTATGGCCTACATTCTTAATGGTTTTAGAAGGTTTGGAGGAGTGAGTGAGATTAATAACCAGCCACTGGCTTAATGGGCTGTCTGGTGTCAGTTTAAATGGACATTTTGCTGTGCTGACCTTAAATACCTGAATCACAGAAAAGTAGCTATATACATTGATGCACAAAGTTAGCACAGACAACTCCAGTTATACACTTATGTATAGCCTCTTATATACATTGGTGCAATAAACTGAGACTATGATTGGAGGAGTGACAACTGGATTGCCTGCTTACTAATATCATATGGGCATTTACAATTTAGGGATCTCTTTGAGATAATGTTGTACTCTATTATAATAAAGGTTGTGCGTTTGGTGTGGGTTCTTCATTCACAGCCCTGGGTTACTTGCCAGGGTTAACCTAGAGAGGAGGCAGTAGGACCCAATGTCAGCGGGTAAGATTTTATATCATGTGTGTGCTTATGGTTTGTTCTACCGGTTATTACACCATTTAAGGGTCATTATACACAAGAGATAACCTTATCTTTTCACTGTGCTTGTGAGGTGCACTGTTGAGTGTATACTGCCAAGATAAGCTTTTGGCACACCTTCGGATTTTGCTGTTATGGTGTTCTGACTAACTGCTTTTTTACTACAGGTACCAATAGGGTGGATTTTCCTTACTCTTCCGTGACCACTGTTTGTACCAATGTTTCAATTCTTTTCATGCTATTACACTTCACAACAGTTATTTTGATTTAGGTCCTGATGAATGCCCCTACACCTTGTTGAAGGGTTATTTTAGGGTAGAAACAGGTTTACCCAAAATATATAGTCTGGGATGATCTTTTTCGTGCTTCACGCTATTGTTTTTAATCATGTCCCTAGTAGACAAGAATAAAGTTTAGGGTCTGACCAGGTGACATTTTAAGCTTCACCACTCTTAAAAACACGCTGCATAGCCCTCCCACCCCTTTCACTCACATTGAGTAGGCCAATCATCCAACTGACGTTGTGGTGTGAGGCGGAATCCTACGAAGAAGCATGCCACCTCAGGGTGAGTGAGGGTTCTCGTCCTTAAGGAAGCGCTTTCGGTATTGGTCAGAACATTGATTGTCAGCTTATCCTTTAATCTTTTGATTAGAATTATTAGACCTGGTATACTGTTGTGTTATTTGGATGCTTAACTATCCCCCATAAAGAGTTTGCCTTTATTTGCGAGCCATCCTCATTATGTATTCTTTCATGGGGAAGCTTGGGAGTTTGACCACAATGTCCCGGGGTGCCTCTTTTATTTCTGGTGTTTTACATCCCATCTTGTGAGCTTGCACTATGCCAACAGATAGATCCTCATCAGCCTGCAGGACGACTCTAAATAGTTCTGTAACGCATTTGATCACATCATCTCCCTCTGTTCCTTCTTTTAGATTGCGGGCATGAATATTCTCTCTTTGAGATCTGTTTTGCAAGTCCTCGTATTTGTTTGCCAACCAAGACACTTGGGACTCAAAGTGGCATACAGTGGGGATTACTTGGTCCCCTTTAGTCGCTGCTGCTATAAATTCCTCCCAATCTTGCTGCTATGTGTCTCTACGAAACACCAGAGAAATCCCCGTCTGGTGTGGAGGGTTAGTCTATGCCTTTTCACATCGGGGGCACACCACTGCAACTCACCACTCCCCAGCCGGTCTCCTCCGTCGCACTCGCTACAATTTTGCCTCTGCTGCTCCAGGATTCCATGTGACCTCCCAATATGCTGGGGCTCGGGCGTCCGCTGCCTTGCGCGACCTCCCAATATGCTGGGGCTCGGGCGTCCGCTGCCTTGCGCGACCTCCCAATATGCTGGGGCTCGGGCGTCCGCAACCTCCCAATATGCTGGGACTCGGGCGTCCGCAGCCTTGCGCGACCTCCCAATATGCTGAGACTAGGGAGTCGGCAGCCTTGCGCAACCTCCCAATATGCTGAGACTGATCAGCCACTTCTAGGCTGTACCTTTACTCCATTGCTGTTTGCTGGGGTCTCTTCTCAGCCCAGGAAGTTCACTCCTCGGCTGCCTCGCCGTCAGTCACAGCACTGTTCCGCTCTCCCCCGGGAGCGGCCCGCAGCGTGAACTCTCGCAGCCCAGTGAGGCTCCGGGTCTTACCCGCTTTTCTCCCACCTGCGCAGGCAGCTACGGCACGCTCAGGGATGTTCAGCCATTTCAGCGCCACCTTCGCCACACAGGAGCTGGCATTTTGCGCTCTATAGACACTGGGAGCAGCAGATCGTGAGGCGTCCTACCCCGCTTCCATCTTATCTGGAAGTCCACAAGTATTTTCTTAAAACTTCCCTCATGTTACATACACTTCCTCACGAAAACTCCCCAACTGTTGGGTGATTACAAAAGGAAAATTTCTCCGTAATGGATTACAAAAGTCAAGCTGCCATTTAAGTCTTCCCCACACATACACAACCCCAGGACTCACCTCGTGTGAGGATATGCACTAGCAGCCCCTGAGCCAGTAGCATCTGCCCACTGCGTAGCATGCAGCCCCAGCCGCAGTCTGTAGTCCACACGGTCCCCTCCAGTGCCTGGAACTCCCGTCGGTATGTAAGCCAGACTCTGGAGACAAAGTCCTTCTGAAACCTCTCAATGTCATCTATAAAAAAAATAGAGGAGGAAATCGTTTGCTAAACACTCTTTAGCTCTCGAGCCCCACATTCTACTAAACTGGTATATCTTGTACAGCAGAAACCACATATATAGCGAATTGAAGAAATATTCATTACTATACGTATAGGACTTCAATTGGCCATAAGACACAGCTCAGGTGAGTAACTGTCACAGCATCATTGATGAATAAGTAGCAAATAACATGGTTCAAGTGTAATTACCCATGAATGACTAAAGGTAGCTGAACCACATTAATGTACGAGTGGAAACAATGTTTAAATTCAGCTGTTTTATTAAACAAGGAAGCAAAGAAAATAACCTTTCAAAAAAATATAATTTGAACAAAAACTAAAGAAAACGAAGAAATGAAACTGAAACCAAGTAATATATTCTTGACAAAGCCACAGAGAAGTGAAAATAATGAACAGCTTTAAGCTGTTGCCATTTTCTAATAGCTTAAAAACGGAATGAAATGAAATCTTTAGGAGACTACCTATAAGCATACCATGAGTTTATGCCGTTTTAACAACCACCATATTCAAGGTACACGATACTTGTATGCACTAGCCTCCACCAAAACTCACAATCTCATGCAAATTCAAGCACTTTCTTACTGAAGAAATCGGTTTACTATCAAAGACATGCGTGGCTTATAATAAATCAGTTACGCAATGGCCTTTAAATAAAGGCGTCAAAATTCAATTTCTACTCGAAGACATCTAAAAACGTCACTGGCAAGTATGGGTGCTAAAGAAGGAACATTTCTCACGAAACACCACCGTTAAGTATGCCTAGTTAAGTAGGGACACAAATGACTCCGATTTTCAAAGTTCTTGCCTTGATGTACGGATCAGTCCAGTCAAGTACCACCCCCCCACCCCCCCCCCCCCCCCCCACCCCCAGCCCCAATAAATAAGTGCTTCTTATTCACATGGAATGCAATGGCTGAGCACAATCAAGATACACAAGGCATAAAGTGAATACGGTAAGTTTCTTTAAGAACAAGCACTTGCAAAACCAATAGGTCTCGCCCTAAGTGAGAGCTACTCGCTTTATCAAGGTCTTTAAGCCACGTTGTACAGCAGTATGGCTAACCATTGGTGGCATGGCACAGAGAACTGTAAAGAGGAGAGTGCCGTGGCATGGTGTAGCATGGCATAAAGCAGAGTGGCACGGAGTAGAGTTGTGTAGAGTATATTGGTGTAAAGTAGAGATGCATAGAGCAGAGTAGCATAGAATAGAGTTGCATAAAGTGGGGAGGAGTAGAGTGCTGTAGAAAAAAAGTGAAGTACAGTGGCGAGGAGCAGGGTGGCACTGTGTGGAATAGAGTGGCAAAAAATAGAGTGGCGTAGAACACAGTGGTGTAGAGGGCAGTGGGGTAGAGTGCTATTGTGTAGAACAGAGTGGCATAGAACAGAGTGCGTAGAGTAGAGAGTGGAGTAGAGAGTGGCGTAGAGTAGAGAGTGGCGTAGAGTAGAGTGGCGTAGAGTAGGGCAGAGTGGCACTGTTTGGAATACAGTGGCGTAGAGTGGCATTGTGTGGAACAGAGTGGCGTACAACAGAGTGGCATAGAGCAGTGTGGCATAGAGCAGAGTGCCGTTGTGTGGAATAGATTGGCGTGGAGTGGTATTTTGAGGTACAGAGTGGAGTAGAGTGGTGTGGAATGCGTGGAGTGGAATAGTGTGAGTGGAATGGCGTGGAGTGGCATAGCGTAGAGTGGGCATAGTGTTGTGTACAGTTAAGTGGCTTTTAGTAGAGTAGTACAGCTGTGGGTCTAAGTAACTAATGCATTAATAGAGACGGTAGATAGGGTGAAAGCAACATAAGAATAAAATCTTGCTGCAAAAATATATACATTTCTTGTATTTAAAATGATGAAGTGTAAATTGGATACAAGCCATTATGTTGATAAGTGCCTGTGACTAATAATTAGAACCCCCCAAAAAAAAATCTTACTCTTGGAATCTGGAACTGGAAGTTCATTACTTTTTTGAGTCTGCAGTTCCTCATGTTGGAGAGGGTATATTATGATGGCACACCCCCTTGAAGTACAGGAACTGCAACTGAAACCAGGGAAGGGGAGCACCAACTTTTTTTTACATGTAGAATGATTATTCAAGGACACACGAATATGTTGTAAGAAACAATTTTGACATGCAAAAAGGATCCAAATCCAATGCTGATGTGACCAAACAAATACCTCGACTGCAGCCTTGCATCTAGGCATGGATATACAAGTGTGATAACAAAAATGGACATCATAGGTAGAGCCTGGGTCATGACTACAAATACAGAGCTATCAAATACCAATTATGAAATATGGGATGAAGCACAAAATAACACCTTCGAAGAAAAATATCGTGACAGTCCTTGTAGATTCCCATCCGATAGCCGGTGTATTTTGTCCTTGGGTCAAGTAGGCCTAACCCCCTACAGCACAAACCCTTTGGCTGCCAGGTTACAGTACCACATTATGGATCTGGGAAAGGCATTGCCTCCAGTTAAGGTACTATTTTTGTCAATGTGTTAATGCTGTTCAAACTTTTATGTATGGTTCACTAATGCAAAGCTTTTATTATTAGGGTGAGCACTCCCAAGTAAATAATGTAAGCTGCAACTGCACTACTGACAGTGGTTCTAGTGTACAAATGTGTACACTTTTTTTATGTTTAGCAATATGAGGCTATGTAGAATGCTCCAAGAATGCTCTCTGATCAGATGCAAATATTTGCAGAAGCTTGAAAGCAAAATTGATGATTCTTGGCTTTTAAATTATAATGTTCACAAAAAAATGCAACAACATTTCGCTAACCTACTTTAAATTTTTTGGATACCATTTCTTTGCAGCATCATTTAGTAAAGTGTGTTGATGTATGCTATTATTTCCCAAAAATACTCATAATGGAAAATCAGTGTAACCAGTTTTAATACGATTATGGAAAACAAAAATAAAAGCCAGTAGGTCTGAAAATGTTGGTCAGCCTTTTGGTTTTGTAAATGCGTGACTTGTTTTGGCATGGTTTTTGTAAAACGTTATTGGTGTGGGAGCTGCCGGGCCCTCACCATTAAAACAAACATTGGTAAAAGCAATAATTCCTTTGAGCTCAAAAAGCACACATTGCCACAGTAGTTCCTGGCACAGAACAAAACTACTGTGTGTCGATATGCTCCTCGTGAAAGTACAGAATATGGTCACTCACACAGAAAGACATGAATTTTAATAAACAAAAAAGGTCATTGTTAATGCCAGACCTAATTAGGGGCCAAATTATTAAATAAAAAGTCTCAAAAGTGCACCCATGTCCTTGCATTAAGTGCAGATATACAGCTTTCGTGAATTCACAAGACTTTACAGAAGTAGGCCAAGAAATAGTACTTAAGAAAATATTTGTGAACTGCATTTTAGCACGTGCAAATATGCAGGTGTACATTTGCTCATGCGAAAAATCTGAGTGTTTACAAGTTCACTTCCCTCCAACCACTTTTCTGCAAACCCTGGAAGTAGTTTTATGTCTGCCGTTGTCAGGAGTACATTTTCAACCTTTCCCAGTATGGTAAAAATATTAGAGAAGAGTTGGCGAAAACCCTTAAAACATGCAAGTTAGTAGGTTTGCCCGATCTCAAAAGGGCATTACAACCCTGAAACTGTTGCTTACCATTATCTTCAGCCTCAATATGTAGATCTGCGGAAACGTGGGAACTTAAGGGAATTGATAGTATTCAAACCCTACTATGGAAGGAGCCCAGGCATAATCGTAGAGGCTATTTCAGAGCTCTTATATAATGAGATTGCTGCCATAATTTGTTGCCGCATTAAATGGCACAAAAGGGACAAGGGGATTTTGTTACAGGACAAGTAGATTTATGAAGCAACCTGCACCATGGACCAGTAGATGTTATATTAAATTCCACACCCCTGATACATACCTAACCAAACAAGTGTCCAAGCTTCCCATTTAACCCTTACAACAGATTCTGGGTCTTGTGAAGAAGTGTGCCTCTTGTGCACTACAGGATCTTGTGTTACATCACTGTTGAAAATGTATTCATAACCCAACAGCATACACTGCATTAATGTGTGTACACGTTGGGTAGTGTTGAATGTAAATATTGTGATAGAGGCAATTTTTAAAAGGCAATTTTCTAAAAGCAAGACGTGTAGCATTGATAAGAACAAATACTATTGGATAACAGTAAATTGAAAGTAAAGGCTGCCGTTACAAAGTGCAATGGAAAAGCCATGAAATAAAGACGGGCATTGTTAAATCAGGAAAGATGGCAGCAAGCCAGGATTCAGGAATGAGGAACTTCAGGATAAAAAAAGCCTTTGAGAAGTGGAACTTACAGAGCATTACAATAGCACCATTGTAGACCAGACAAACTAACCAGCCGCTAGAAAATGTTCTCAACTGCGAAGACACACACAAAATGGGTTTTCACAAGAATGAAAATGACTGAAGGCTGAAATGTAAAAATCTAAATTCATAGGGCAAAAGATAGTGACTCCTTTGCTTAGAACTACTTTAAGGGTCATCGGGTGGGGGGGGGGGGGGGGGGAGCAGGAGGGTGGAACAAAGACCATTTAACAACAGAAAATAATTTACAAAAGGAAATCCCAAATGTAATATTCAATTCCTTGGAATATTAAACACACTGCACTCGGTTCCAACCTTTTAACGCTGCAGAGACCAACCACTCAGTGGAGCGCAAAAATCCCAACCTGCTTCACCAACAAGCTACAAACGCCTGATCTGACAACAATGATTTTGGGGGCAGATTTTGTAAGTTCTTAACACTACTTGGATGGCAGATTACTTGTTCCCCGCCTGACAAAATATCCAAACAAATCCAGAGTACTGATAGACTTAAAAGAAGATTTGAAAAAGCCTTGCTCGTAGTGTCTGCCAGGAATGAAACAGTCAGTCGAAGTTACTCCACTAAGCCAGAAGATGCTGTCAACGTACAGTAACAAAGTGTCTCATCAGAATAACTTAAAGAAAGCAAAAAAAACAAGCTTTCATTATACTGTATTTTCTCATCTCTGAAAATGTAATAATATAGGTTATGTACTGTGATATTTATGTGCTCTGTTCCACTCAACTACCTTCTGGAAAGAATAAGGGAAAAGATTAATTTGGTCCCTGGCAAAAGCATCCACAAGAAGAAATTGGGAAATAAACAGAACTATCAATCAAGAAATTAAAAAAAAGAAAAGTGCGCACAGGAAATCACAAATGGTAAAAAAAAGGAATACAACCAAATCCTTTGAATATGAAAAGAACTGCCTCCTCTTGCACCCCCAGTAACCATGTCCAGACCTTAAACTCAGTGATGCGCAAAACAATATTAACCTTCTTCAAGTCTTAACACATGGATGGGGTGGACAGCATGGCTCTAACCTTTCCGAGTTTCTTCCCAACAGGCTGCGATGAACAGGTCAAGATTCTGCCATATTGCTCTCCAGTGAACGACATCAAGTTTTCAATGTTCGAAGAATCATCAACTATGTTTAGCACTTACAGAACATCTCTCCCATGGATAAACAGCAGCTTAAGAAAGAACAGGATAGATAAGCTATAGAGACCAAGATCGTGGTGCAACTAGGAAGGTAGTCCGGGGTTAGCTTACTGAGGCCAAAATCACTTGAATCCCCATCCAATATTGCCTGCTTGCCTAAACAAGATAGAGACGTGTATTAAAAAGAACTGACGTACCCCAACTGACTTGAAAATAAAGGTGCCTATTCCCGAAACGGAATTAGGCCAACAAGTGCAACACATATCCACTGACACTAAGTTCACATTTGTAAATACTTCCTACAAGTACCAGCTATACAGCACAATCTTCTAAAATTTCAGTTTTTCTTTTTCCTCCCAATTCTTAGAACACTAAGTTGCCCTTTTCACCTTAAACAGGCAGGATAAAAGGTGATCTTGTTTCGAGGAATAATAGTAGGAGAAATATTGTAAGGAGAACCATGAATTTTAGACATGCACCTCCAAATCTATTAAAAAAAAAAAAAGACGACATACAGTTATGTTGTGGTCTGGGCTTCAAAAACCTTTAAAGACACAGGTAGGCACCCAGAAAAAGCCTGGAGATCCGGAAGCCACAACATCATACTCAAAGCCCAAAACAACGTATTTGGCACCTGGAGACTTGCCTACACTATGCAATATCTTTGAAGACGTTTTCTCGGAGGTCAAGTGTGACGACATTGCACTTTCTGTAGAAAAATCATTTTCACTAGTTCTTCATTTAGGAAGAGACATTTTGTATAACCAGTTAAGTCTTGACTAGAGTTTTTACTTCCTTTTCACTTTGTAGCGGCTCCTTAACCTTCATGTTCTTGCTGGGAAGCAGGCTAGATGGGCTGTACCACGCTAAAAGCCCTAAATACATTGAAACCTTTCACCCCTTTCAAACAGCATAATTCAGTAAGAGCATAAACCCCATTTGGAGACTTGATAAAAACTGCTCTTCTAATGTAGTCTTAGGATAAGCAAACAGATATCATGAATACCAAAAAAAACAGTGATGATGAAAGTCTCATTATGCGATATTACACTTGCAAAACACCGTCAAGAGAATGAACTTATTACCCATCAACTTAACTTGAAGAGGCTTGGATCACCCATGAGCTATCAAATGGATTATACAGTTACCTTCACTGTCTAAGAAGTAGCAACGTCCCAGGAGATGCAGTGGGGAGGACTTGCTGAAACTAGTTTTCGTTTTAACAGCCCAACCTGCCAAGGATGAGAAAAGGTTACAAAGTTTACATTTGCACTAGGTCAGTGGTCTTAACCTGTGGTCTGAGGTCCCTTTGGGGTCTGCAAGGCCTACTCAGGAGTCCGAAATTGTTTAACAAAATTAAATATTATTAAAATTAATACATTTAAACTAATTAAGTATAAACAATTAAAGAAGCAAAACCGAATCAAAAAAGTTTTCTATATTTGTTTGTGAACTAAACAAATATTTCGATATTTGAGCATTTGCTTGGCATATACTTGTTTTTGTATTTTCT
The DNA here is from genome assembly GCF_964204655.1 of Triturus cristatus. NCBI lineage: Eukaryota > Metazoa > Chordata > Amphibia > Caudata > Salamandridae > Triturus > Triturus cristatus. Next base: position 125,175,092 of record NC_140586.1, on the reverse strand, counting down.
GTGTACTGTTTTGGGATTCAAACTATAGAAATCTCGTAGGCCACGGGTCCCTAATTTACAATAACGACTCAGTGGGGGTGGGGTCTCTAAATTCAAGTAATGATTCACTGGGGGTGCACAGAAGTCAAAAGGTTGAGAACTGCTACATTAGGTGTTGTCTCAAAGAGAAAGGGTGCATGTTTGAAAGGGGTATGTTGGGGTGGAGCACAAACCCAGCAAGCAGTGTGTCTGAAACACAAACTGGGCAGGGGAACAAATGTTTGTGAGGGTTATTGAATCAAAATTGGACTACTGCAACTCATTCCATCTTGGTTTACCAGCTTACCTGACCGAGACTGTAAATGGTTAAAAATGCTACTGCAGAGTTAATTTTATGCTTTGCCTTGAAATCCTCCATTTCTCACCATCTGCTCTTTGATACAGTGTCCCAGATATCTATTTTAAAGCTCTTTGCTTATGTTACAAAGTCACACAATTCAGGCCCTGCTTATGCCCAGAATCGTGTTAGACTGTATTTCACTGCAAGAACTTAGACCCTGCTACGACCAATCCTCTCCAGTTTCCAGGCATTAAGAAGGCCAGACTGGGTGGGAGTTTCTCTGCTCATCTTCGTGCTTTTAACCACCTACAGATCCGGAAGAAGCTGAAGACTGGGCTTTTTTCTATCGTATGTCCGCTTTGCACCAGAATATTTTTTATTCATTCATTAAAGCTGGTTTTGAATGAGAGGCTGTGAGTTACTGTGGAAAGATCGTTTGATTGTTTTAATACATAGCAGTCTAGCTCAGGATTTCCAGAATAGGCACAGGATAGCCTTGTCCAAGAAAGAATTTTAGGATACTGTTAGACTTGGCATCTTCTGGCGTGTTTCCCCTGAGTTTTTGCTTTCTGACCTCCCGGTTTTGACTCCGTTTTTGCTGGCGTAGTGTTTCTGTACACTGATTTACTTGTTAGTCCCTCGTAAAGTGCACTGAGTGGGCCAGGGCCTGTAAATCAAATGCTACTAGTGGGCCTGCAGCACTGATTGTGCCACCCACGTGAGTAGCCCGGAAAAGGTACCTCAGACCGGTCATTGCGGAGTCTGCGCACAGTTTGTAACTGCCATGTCGACTTGGCCAGTGCACAAACTTGCCAGCCCCTCACCTTCCCTTTTCTTACATGTCAGCCACCCCTAAGGTGGGCCCCATGGTACCCCTGTGGGCAGGGCGCAGTTTATGTGAAAGGTAGGACATGCCCTGTTGTGTGTGGCATGTCCTGATAGTGAATTACGGCCAATTTCGTTTTTAGCTATTGCAAGGCTACCTGTTCCCCATAGGACAGAACGCGGAGTTTGTTTATGACATCTTATAAACATAACTGGCCCCGGGAATTAGGTAGGAAAATAAAGTTTAGTATGCCTGAACTCAGAATCTAAAGATGAATCTTTTAGTGAAGGTAATTTTTACATTCTGCGTTTGAAAATGCCACCTTTAGAAAGCAAGAGTATGAAGATACGGATTACTGGATTTTCTAAAAAATGGGAAGACTATGGATTACTTTGGTTAACGTCACAATTAATGGCTTACTCATGGAGGAGAGTTTTTCTTCATTACAGCAGTGCAGCAGTTGGTGTTTTAATTAAAGCACCTTTTTGCCTTTACCTTTAGAAAGCAGGCATTTTCTTGCTCAGTCATCCCCTGTGCCTCTGCTGGAATGTGGATTGCCTGTCTGGGTTTTGGATGACAGAAGGCTGGGGAGCAAGAGTGGCTCCAGATAGTCTAGGTGGTTCAGGAAAGGGCGGAATAGACCTGGGCTGCAATCAAGGAAGGGGGAGGAGATTTCCTTGCACCTCAAAGGGCCTGGTCTGCCTCTGACCATGCTGTCTCCACCTCCTGCCAGGAAGTCACACCAGAGAAGGCAGAACTGGTTCTGGCTGGGCACGGACCATCTCTGATTAAGAGATCAAAGCATTTTGGGATATAAATATTGGGGCCCAGACCCCTGAACTTTAGAACTCTTTTGGATCAAGAAGACTGCCAAGAAGAAGAGCTGGAGAAGCTGTGAGGAGGGACTACCACTTTGCTGTGTGCTTTGCTGTGTTGGCCTGCAGTGGCTGCTTCTGTCTTGGGCAGTGAAAGGACTGGACTGAACTTTCTGCAATCTACTTTTGTGAGTTTCTCCAAGGGCTTGAGGTAGGGCTTGCCCCCTGTTCAAGAAGTCTCAAGAACAGCAAAGATGTCAAGCTCTTCTGCCCTCAGCACTGGGGAGTGTGTGTTTTGTGCTGCAACAGAGGAGAAAACAACCAGATGCCGTCTATAACGCCGCTGCTGACTTCGTGTCCTAAAGGCACCACAGAGAGCACCACCACAATGCCACACTGCGACCCTGGTCTCACCGATGCCTGCTGATGCCGCCACCGAGCCACTGCTCGCACTGCGACCTGTGGGCACCAGACTCTGCACCACCTCGCTTCACGACGACGCCTTGGTATCCCCGTCGATGCCGATCCACGCCGAATTCTACGCAGCTGCATGCACCGTGATTCGAGGGCACCGCTCGTAAAGTTATAGGACGCACCGCCCTCATCCCGCACCGCAGCCTTGGCCTACCGATGCCGGCACCATGGACTCCAGTTCGTCAGCCGACGACAGCGCTTCAGCCACGATGACGCTTCTGCTTGCATCATGACCTGTCAGCACCGCAACGAGCACCGCCTTCACCTCGCACCGCAACCATGGTCTCTCCAACGACGCCATCATACGCCGCCACCTGAGGGCACCGCATGCTGCACTTCTCATCGCAGCACTCGACGCCTGCAGATGCTAGCGCTCCTGAGTTCAACAGAGGGGAGTTCGACCTGCAACGCGTGTCCCTTCAAGGGCCCCGACGACTCCTGCACCGAACTCCGGAACAGACGCCTGTGGACGCCGTGCTTTCGGAAGCAAGGTCACTAACTCCCTGCATTTATAAAAGGTACTGTTTGTGGGTCTTCCCGACACCGTAGCTGGCCCACGACGCCACGGTCAGCCACAACTGTTTGGATATGTTTGCTTACGATGCCGTGATAGCCTAGGACGGAGCTATCGAAATCAAGGAACTATTTTTCAAGCATATTTTGATAATTGAAGATTTTTAAGTACTGTATTGTGGATTTTTATCGTTTTTGGTCTTGTCTTAATAGATCGAAATACTGGATATTTTTCTAAACTGGTGTGGTGTCCTTTTGTAGTGCTTACACTGTATTACTGTTGGTTATGTGCAAATGCGTTACACACTGCCTTTAAGATAAGCCTGACTGCTCGTGCCAAGCTACCAAGGGAGTGAGCAGGGGTTATTTTAAGAGTCTAATTCCCTTATCCTGACAAGAGTGGTGGTTTCTGCCTGACTTTGACACATGCCCTAGCCGAACAAAAATCCCATTTCTAACAGATACCTAGACACAATATATTTGCAATACATAAATGTAAATGAAACTTATTTTCCTGGTCAGTTGTTATTCTGGATGAGGTCCTCCTGAACATAAAATGGACATCCCTGATCTAGACAACTGCTACATTGACAATTACCAAAGATTCCAAGACGTTTTGAAAAATGGAACAAAAAGGTGATTTCTTCCAAACAAGTAAGTAAACAGAAAACAGGCTTTGATTTGTTTAATAAAATCATTGTCAGTTTTCAACTAACACGTGGCATAACAGGAAAACGTTTTCAAGATAGGCATGTTAGCAACATGACAGTAAGTTAGAACCAATACCAGAGTACATGGAACTCACGGTTTATAACGTGGGTGGTGAAGCAAGGCAAACTTAAAATGGTAATGCTGGTCCCCAAAGGGTAGGTGGCAAGGCTCCACATAAGGCAGAAGTGTTGCCTTTCTTTTAACCACCCATTCTTCCCTCCCCCTCAAAAGCACTAAGGGGAAAAAGAGGATGGATGGATGGGCGGTAAGAGGAAGACAACACGCTATTAATTAAGGACTACTGCTTATTAGAAGATGTCATCTAATAAAGGGCCAGCACTGTCAGAGATAAATAACAATTCTAAAAAATAACTTTATCCTCTATGGGACAGTCTATGAGGAAGGTTTCGTGCTGCCCCCGCTAGGCAGGAGACAATATCACTCTCTTTCAAATGATCATCCAGCCACACTTCCACAACTTCTAGTCACACACCATATTTCACATTGTTCCAAGCAGACATTAGCTTGCTTTTAATCTTGTCCACTTCGTCCAGCTCTCCCGACTGGGGACTCTCCGGCCGGGCAAACAGGCCATTGTAGTTCTTCTCTGTGGTGGAAGACCGCACAGCAGATGAGGTGCTCTCGTCTGACCTTTGCAGGGTGACTTCTTGGCTCACGTTCCCATACTGCAGAGCGCTGGGGGCGACGGAATGCATCAATCCTTCGTCGTGATGAGGCCTGGTTAAATCGGGGCTTCCGTACGAGATGTGGGATCATTGCCAGGGAACCTGACGGGATCCCAAACAAACAAACAAAAAAAATATGTTTATACAAAAATTAGAACCATGAAACAAATCATACAAACACACATTCCTCTTTCTATGGTATGCAAAACATCAAACATCAAATGAAAAGTTGCGCAGTGGCTCCACATGGTCCAAGACTAATCATTTAACTACCTGCAGTTTCATATGGAGGGGATCAAACCATCAGGGTTTCAGTTGGTTTAGCGTTTCAAGTAGAGGATTTGTGACAACAAAGTTCTAAGAAAGTCAATTTAACGACCGTATAAGTAAAAAAGCCATCCCTAATGCACCATGAGTGAAAAGCCCAGGAGTTTGCACAATTACCACATTGACCACAAAGGCTCCTGATCGTCCTGGGGAAGTTCAATGTGGTTAACAAAATAATCAAAATTCAGGAACGGAGATCTCCTACGTGGCCTTGTGTATTTTGTATAAACCACAGCTGTGTTTATTCGTTGACCATGTACATGCGATCCAGGAATAATGCTGTCCTAGAGAGATGTCACACCAGTGAGGAGGATAAAACAGGATATTTTATTAAAATAGGAACCCTCTGGTGTCTCAAAGAGGTCAGTTGCAATCCACCTGCCAGGTTTAGAATGCCACCACAGGGAACAAACACTGATGCAGAATGCACAAGGTTTAAGACCATCTAATGCTACAAATGCCTAGTTTGCCTACCTTTTATCCTCAAAGACCAGATTTCTTAGTGCTAATATTGTTGAAGTATTAAATAACTTCCATTTCACATGTTTACATTATGTTTTACTGTGTCCTTGAAACAGGACACCAGACAAAAAGCAAGTAAAGCTTGCGATTCCGTGTGCAATTTCCTTTCTCAGAGCACGTGTTCTTGTACGAAATAACGAGGATGTTCATGCGGACACACATGATCATAATTAATACCAAAACATGACTAGGAAGGGGGTTATAGAGATGAAATGTTGATTACAAACTAAGAGAAGCAGTTCAGAAAGGAAGGTACAAACCGGTTCCTGGAAGTTCAGCAAATGTCAAAAAAGTAGCATTACCTCTTCCTCTCTCTCCCTGGGCTTCCCAACTACATGAGGCCTCCCGTGCCTCAACCAACACTCCCTCTAATGTAATAAAAGCCCGTCTCCCCTCCTGACTTTGTTCTTTTTTGACTTCTCCTCGATGGGCAGGTGCGGGGCACCCGCTTCAGCATCCATTTTGCAGCCAGTGGTGCCTCTTCAAGGATGGGGCACGGGGGACTGGAGACAGCTTCTGGCAGGGGCCACAACAGCAACTGAGGTTTCCTATGTGTCCTCCTGCGGCGCCTGTGCTCTAGGGAATACTTGTGGGTTTGGCGGATTGGATCGCTGCGAAATTGCCTGGATGGAGAGAGCGATGCCGCTCCAAGGAAATACAGGCAAGGACTAATTCTGGGGGTAGCTGTGCACGCCCATGAGTGACAAACAGGGCCTGTGGCTGGGATACGGTGCAGTCTATACAGGTTCAGTAGCACAATGGTCTTCTGACTAATGTGTGACTAAAGAGGACATTATCCCCTCCCAGACCATGTAGCTAGTATCCCCTAAATTAGGGTGTAATGTACCCAGGTAGAATTCACCTAGGCTCTTTGTTTTTTTTACTGTGTTTTGCAACTGGCGATACGGTCAGTCAGTCAGATCCCTAGCCCTGAAGAATGCCCAAGGCATTTATAGGCTAAATATAGGGGCAGAAACATGCTTGATTAGGGAGATGGTTTGAGTCAGTGCTCTCATTTGCCATCTCATTCTTGTTTTTAGATATACCCGAGGTCCCCAAAATTAATAAGCATTGGCATAGCCAATAGGTCTCGCCTTTGGGACCTTATAATTGTTTAGCCATGCAACAGTTGATGTTGTTGCACCAAGGATATTGTGCTGTATAACTAAATGCTTATAAGGTCCCAAAAGCGAGACCTATTGGCTATGCCAATGCTTGTTCTTTGTGTAGTGCCTTTTGGCATGTTCAGGGGTATCGTCCAGTATCTAGAAGAAACTCCCAGATAGCCCCTCAGCTGAAAGAAAGACGAATGGAATAGGTTCATAACGACTATCCTTAGCTGCTTGCATGGTTTCCTGTCTTTCTCTGAATACCTGACCAGGAGCCAGAAAGGGTAGGTACTTCTGGTTCTGAAAGCACTTGTGTGGTACAGCTTCCACTTATTCCCTGAACTACATCTGATCCACCAAAGATAATCAAAACAACCAAGACTTCTGTGCTCTGTCGTCGTTCTAGTCCCTTAGGTGCAATTGTTTCTGGGCTGCAACAAATGCACTTGATGACATTCCAGAAGCCTTTAGATGTCAAAAGCAACATTGAAAATAAATTTAGCCTGGGTTTCCATGTGTGCTAGAAACTGAGATCAGTCGTCATTGACTTTGTAAAAGCCTGTAAGTCTTGGACCACGGACTGTGAGCCATACACTAAACAGGTTATAGCCTTTAGAGAGAAACTCCTTCCAGAGCAGGATCTCGCAAGGGAAGATTATAACTAATTATCCACTAATTCTGTGAGAACATCTTCAGTGAGAGCTGTTACCTGCTTGTCAGGTTAGTATGCATAGGATCCAAGGTGTCGGGACTGGGTGTATCCATGTAACCCTTGGTCTAAGGATAGAGTTTATCCATTAACTGAGGGACCAACATTCTAGTCTCATCAGCTGCCCAATAGCAGTATTTACAGGAATCTTAGAAATAGTAGGCCTGTAGAATGGCCTGAACAATTCCCAAGTGCTAGCTAGAAGAGTCCCAGGCTGCTTAAATATAAGACCATAAATAGCTCCTCTGGTGTTGTATTAGGTGGCCAGATGCCTGTATATGCCACCTATCCCACAGATCGACAGTCCATAATACAACATTGGCAAAGCAAAACATAACACTTGCAACAGAAAATGTAGCATAGCAATGGAGAGGATGCTGCCTCTGTGGCACAGGAGTTCCTCTAATGCTCGTACTAAAAGCAAGTGGCAAGCGGGCCAACCAAACCACTGCTGCTGACTAGGCGTTTCTTCCGCATGCAGAATACACAATTACTTCTGGCCCCCTTTGGAGTACAACACAGGCTACGCATCCCATGTGCTTCCATCGTCATTGCTGGAACCATGGCCTGATGAAAGCAAGGCAAGTTCAGAGAAGGGACGGCTGTCAAAGAGCCACCAAAATAATGACCATTGTCCCTTGAACCGACAATGATTGAACTCTGAACCAGCAAGAGTCAAAGACAAAGGACTCTCCCGTGGGCACACGATAAAACAGCAAGTCCTTTTGGTGCTGTTGCCCTTTGCGGGCTAGATGTGGACAAGACGGGTAAACGGAGTATAGAAAGCAAAGAGGGACAAGAGGTTAGCGTTTTAGTTACTTATGACGGAGAAGTGGCTTCCTCTTCTTAGAGCAAGGAATGGGACGAAGGACAGGATGAGGAGGCAATGAGGTCCTACGCAAATGTTCATCATTTCTGATTTGCGGTGCCAAGTATAGTTCCTATGTTATCCACATAGAAACATTACGAATAATCTACATAATGCGAGCACATGCGTCTCTACTTAAACAAAATGTGAACATTTATTTGTGCTCCTGAAAATTGGCAATGACAGCTGTAAAAAGAAAAGGAGAAAAACAGCACACACTCCCAATTTACAAATTGGTGCTAAATGGCACCTTTGCGCGAATAGCACCACTGGAGCAATTTACGTGAGCAGGCGTCCTTGTGATCAAAGACAAGCCAGTTTGACATTTGCTGTGCAGTGAAGCCTATCTTAGTAAGGCTGTAGGCTGAGCAGGGCGTACTGAACTGAAAGCATTGTTACAACCTTCCTTGGGTCAATATTCCTAAAAATGATACAATGCCTAGTGAGTAAGGCTCTGTTATGGAACTCAAGGGGTCATGCTGATGTGGACGGAGGGGTGGGGAGAGCAGGTTCATAGTCAGGCCCACGGCTTCTTTTTCAGACAGCTTTAAGGAGCTGATCATTCACTCGATTGCGTAAAACTTTAGACTTAATTTTTAACGTTCCCTGCGGCCAGGAATCGCTTTTACCGCAACCTGGCGATAAGAACGGCTTTATGGACTCGGACGTACTAGTAGTAACATTTCCTGTTGGTCCAGGGCAGCGCCCTCCACAGCCATCTCTTTTAATCGCGCTGTGACTGAAAGACTGAGAACCGGGAATGGTGTCCTGACAAAAACAAGGCAAGACCAGGAGCGAGCAGCAGCCGCGGCAGAAGTGTCATGTGGCACGGCATGGCCTGATGGAGTGGGAGGGGAGGAGTGCAGTTCTAGGAAGCTCGGGGGCGAGCAGCAGCCAGCTGGCAGCCTGTGCGCCCCTGCTCAAGGAATGTAAGGTATGCAGCTGGCACCTGGCCACACTGCTGCTCGCTCCCGAACTCCCTAGGTCAGGGTAAAGATAAGGCCAGGTCAATTGGGTGCGGTCTTCCTTAGAAAGACGCATGCAAAGGCCAATAGCCTGTGATGAAAAAAAAAAAGCCCAGTTGAAAGTACTTACTAAAGCCTCGCAGAGCATGCACACTGGCTCAGGCGAGACCTAAAAGGGTAATCTACCTGGGCACCCCAAGGTATTTTTAAATTTGTCTGGATCCTGCCATTTGTGCAGTAGATCTTTATCTAATAACCCCCTCCTTCGTTCGAGTTCACCGGGAGGTTGAGTCCGCCCTGGTGGCATTGTCCTCCCAGGATGGAGAGAGGTTGCTGATGAGGAACATGACACAAATTGTGTGCGCTGCTTACTCTTCCAAAAGATTGGTATTCCAAATTGTAGGAAGCTGGCTCTGTATATACTATACCAAAGTGAGGTATAGTATGCACAGAGTCCAGTGGAACCCCAAAGGTAGGCAGAGGTGAAAGTAGATAGCACCTTACTCTCTATTTGTGTTAGTGTGGTCGAGCAGTAAGGCTGTATCAAAGGGTAGTGTTGATCATTCGTTGTACACACTCAATCAGAAAATGATATCACACACTCAAAGACTTTACTTCTGAACAATTGGTTTTGTATAAAAATATTCTTTTAGTTTTCTAGAACCAAGCAAGCCTGGCACAGGTAAGCAATAAGTACTTTACAGTAGTAATACAGTTTGAAAACAGTTTGAATTGCAATTATATATGCACTTTAGTTTAATTACAGTCCAGTTACTAGTAATGCAATCCTTTTGATATACTGTACATACACTTTGTATTGGCTTTTTAGTAGAATGTCAAGTAGATTTCTTTACAGACTACTTTTCTTACACAGTGCAGTATACCTGGATACTGCGCTGTGACATTTCATGTAAACAGGTAAGTAAAAGCGTTTTGTTATTTAGTTACAGTTTTAAAGGGTTTCTTAGATTTTCCAACTCCACACTCACAGAAAAACAGCCAATGTTATCCTATGGATGAAAATAGGGTTATCGGTTCAAAGGTAAGTATTCGGTTGTGGGAGTTGGTATTCTGGGGGTGGACCCCGGGATCCCCCAGGGTCAAGGATGCACTCTTGTTACACCCTCAGAGGCACTAGGGCGGCCGGGTACAGAGTGTTGAGGCCCAGTGTTATCCGGGTTCCTCCGGTTGGTGGCTGCTGATGAGCAGGCCACTGGGTTGTGGGAGCAAAGCTCCTGGACTTAAGCTCAGGGCAAATGGGGGTTCAAGCCAGCACAAAAGGTGCACCCTCAGCGGCATTGGGGCTGGGTGCAGAGTGCTTTTTTGGCGTCGTACCTTTCAATGGGGGGGCCTCCGGTTTGCAAACACACTGCAGGCTCGGGGACGAAGGTCTTCTGGGTGCGACCACCACTTGGAGGGGTAAGTTGGGATGTTGAGGGTTGGTTAGATACCGTTGGATGGGCCACCCAAGGCCGTGAGGCGTCGGTTGCCAGGGTGCCTTTTAGGGTCGGATCTTCTTACCAGCTCCTGGTCGCATTTGGGGGACCTTCCGGTTTGAGGCTGCAGGCGTCTGCTGGAGGCTTGAGGCAGGTCAGGAGCCACCGGATCTCGGGTCAGGATCGCCGGAGAGACCTCTTCTTGGTGTTAGGCCACTGGAACTCAGGCCATGGGCGTCGGGTGCAGACTCGCGGACTTTGGCGGACCTGGAGTCTGTAGGTGAATAAATCCGGTTTTCACTGGAGACAGAGTCTTTCCTTTTGAAGACAGGGCAGGTCCTTGGGTTTCATGAGGCTGCTAGCTACAGGACACACCAGAGTTTTGCTTCAGCAGGTTCGAGGTGAGGACAGGCCGGTAGGGTTGGGGCCAAGTCAGTAGGAGTCCTCCTCTTGTTAGCTTCGGCAGGGCTGTTTGGTCCTTCTTCTTCTGGTTTCTTGTCTGAGGAAGCAAGGTTCGGGTGCCCCCCAAATACTAGATTTAGGGGTGTTACAGGTAAGTAAAGGTTAGGACCAATGGGTCCTTTCCTTGGGGTGGGTACATCCTCTATTATGCTACCCTCCAGTGAGAAGGGGGCATATACCTCACTCTGGTTGGCTGGGTCCCCCCCATCTGCAAGATGGCGGGGACTGAGTGTTGCCCTTCACCTCGCCTCCCCCACCTGAGGGGTGGAGTTGGCAGAGGTGGGCCCACCTCTCTTCCTCACTTGTTTTTTCCTGTTGGTTCTCCCGCCAAAGTGGGGGTCAGAACCAGTGGGGACCAGTTGCTGAAAGCAGCAAGTTGCCAGGGGAAGCTCACAAAGGCGGCAAGCCTTTGAAGCTTCCCCTTAGTGGACCCTGCCCTTCCCCTTTTTTTTTTCTTTTAACTTTAGCACACATGCCTTTACTACGAATTTCGTAGTAAAGGTATGCATGGTAAAGGGTTTTCGTTGTAACCACGCATGCGTTGTAATGCATGCGTGGTTATGGTTATGCGTGGAAACGGCCGCGTTGTAGTGGCCGTTTCCCACCATTTACCAGGGGCTAACCTGTGACCAGGAGATACCAATTGGGTTTCGTTTTCAATGCAGTTTTAGGGAAAGTACATAGGCCCAGGGTACCGGATTAGCAGGAGACCAGGGCACACTAAATCAAAGCACATCAGCAGTTCATAAAAAGGGGGGGCAACCATGCAAAAAGAGGGCACTTTCTCTCACAAATGTCCAGCCACATTCTTGTGACGTCCAAGTAGGGCTTGGACTTGAATTTCCAAATTGGAAAAAAAGTCCATCTTTTCCTTTTTGAGCTACGGTACCTTGTTGTTATGATGTTTTGGCTAGGGAGGATGTACGGTGGCCTCACCTCCCCCTCTCCATTTGAATGTTAAAACCAGGTGTTACCATCCCATGGGTTTCTATCTCAAAGATATCAGAGTTGATTCCAGCACAGGATTGTGTCTTTATTGGAGACCGGTTTCGCACAGACATCGGTGTGATGACTCTTTCAGACAGCAGGGTGGAGAAGATTTCAGACTGGTTGAGAGTGCCGAGGGATCTGGCAGTCACTGTCATTTTGGCTCCTTTAGCTTGATTCCTTCTGAGCGTCCTAGTTCATTTTCTGCTTCAGGCCTGGGATCCTGTCTTGCAGGATAAGTCTCTCCATCTTCTTGTGTCACAGTTTGTGCGACAAAAGCTAGCTTGGTGGTTGGATCCGTTCACTCTACTGAAGGGGCGTCTTTGTATCCTCCCCCTCCGGTACCCCAAGGTATTTTAGATAATAGTAATAGTTACCACAGATGCCAGCATGAAGGGATGGGGCGCTTGGATAGCTTCATATCAGAAGCAAGGTCTGTGGACATCCTCTCAGTGTGTCAGGTCGGCGAACTGGTGGAAATCTAAGCAATTTGCTTTGGCCCCCGTGGCCTTCTCTCCATGGATTCAGAACAAGGCTGTTCTTGACCGGATGGACAATAAAACTGCAAAATTGTACATCCAACGGCAGGTGGCAAAAAAGGTCCGCTCCCTGTTCCTCATTTCGGATCACATTTTCTTTCGGAGATAGTTTCATCTCCGGTCTCTAACTGCAATTTATATTCGGGTCTTCGGAAATCTCAGGCAGATGTGTTGAGCATGGTGATCCCCTTCTCTCACAACTTTTGTCTCGGCCATAGTCTGTTCAGCCAGATTTGTCCGAGGTGGGGGTGTTCAGTGGTGGATCTATTTGCAGATGCTTGCAACACTCCACTTACTCGCTTTTGGTCCAGGATGAGGCAGCGGTCAGCCTGGGGGAATAGATGCCCTGTTCGAGGCCTCAGGGTCTTCGGTTTGCTTTCAATTTGGTCCAGGAGTTTCTTCTCAGAGTTAGGAGATAGGGTGCACATGTAGTCCTGGTTGCTACAGCATGGGGCGGCTCTTCTTGGTTTCCTCTTCTGGAGAGGATGGAGAGGGACAGAACGTGGCTGCTACCTACGAGTCCTTCTTATCTGTGCTTCCCAGTCCTTTAGGAGGAGTCCCTGGTTCTATAGCTTGGGTACATCAGAGAGAGGGAGAGATAAGGTAATGCTAGGATTACCTACAGGTAATTGCATTACTCTCAGTCCTTCTGCTTGACTTCCTTATGCCCTCCATCCCGCCCAGTCGGTCCACACTAACTGGCTTCGGTAGAGCTAGCCGATAATACAGGAGGTTTGGGGGGCTTTTATTAGATTAGGGAGTGTGTAGTGGAGGCACAGAAGGCCTCATGTAGTTAGGAAAGCAAGTGAGATAAGGACTTGAAGTAATGCAATTACTGGTAAGTAATCGAAGCAAAACTTGGTCAATGTTAACCAGCTATGACAGTGATCAAACTAATACCAACATGTCCCCTGCTAAGGGTGAGATTGCGTACTTAAACTACCAGTCACTCTTTCAGAATTCGTTTCCCTCACATTTGTAAGAGCATTATACTAAGCAATACATTGTTTCAAAATATACAATTCAAACTACAGCCACTCCCAACATTGCAGTGATTTAGTCTGAGTAAGCAGCATTTATCCGACAGGTTCTTCAGGTCTGTGGCCACTGCCTCCGCTAATTAATATACATATAGTAGTGCCTTTGGACTGCACCGGGCTAAATCAGCAGGCAAAACAATTGCAAGCCCAGGGCTGCAGAGTGTTTTCATACAGAGTAGCTAGGTCTAGTGAGCTCTCGCCAGGTCTCCCTTCCTAAATACCTTTATTGTACAGCATAATCTTTCACTAATCGTTATTTTGGAAGATATTTCCCAAGCCACTCCCTCTACACCTTACTCTCCTAATATGTGCAGAGTTTTATTTAGTGCTTCGCTTGCTGTCCTATTTACCAGAATCTGGTCTGGTGCCCCTTATTCTCGGCACACTGCTGGTGCAACATACAACGCATTTGTACACCGAGGACCAATATTACCATGATATCTCAAGGATAGCTTGCACCAGCCAATGAAAACCCAGAAGTGGGGGCATTCCCACAAACCAATTACCTAGAAAAAGCTATTATAGACCGGTGAAATCACTTTTCATTACAAAGGCCTTCTGACGCGAGAGCATGCTCTTTGGGGTTCACTTCTAAAAAGTATGTTTACATTCTTATGCGCAGAGACCTCCTCATCTGCGCCTTCTTACCTTCTTTGCGCTTTCCATTCACATCTTTAATTACCTATTGCATAATATTATTATTTTGGCATAGCCATAACCAAAAAGCTCTCACTTCTGCACCCACACATTGGACTTAATCTCCCGCACCTTGCCCCACTTGCACCTGGCCTCTTCCTGCACTCTTTCAGGATCTTACACTCGATTCTCCCCAGCACAAACTCTTCCTCCTGCACTCTTACACTTGTGCCACTCAAATTCTCAAGGGAAATTAAACCCTGCACCCGTTCAGCTTCTTCAGCTCTGAAATACACAACTGGTCATAGGCGGTATGTTATAAGGAATTGTGGGACCCCAACAATACTTTTTAACAATGACTAAGGGCTGGACAGAGAGTTCTGGAGTTTCACATTGTTAACTGGCTGAACATGCAGGAGGCTCTGGAATTGCTAAGCGTCCGCTTTCAAAAAGATAAGTCAAAAAGTTTGCAACATTTCCAATGGGGACTGAGGTGGAGTGTTAGAGTCACGTACGGTTGCAATGTAAACAGATCTCTCCTTTCTCATACTTTTAGCACCCAAACAATTATTTTATTCAAGGTATAACGTTTACATCATATGTTGAAAAGCTGTCCAAAGCGAAAATACCCCTTTTTACAAAAAAGTAATTTTGCATTATTCATAATGTAAAGTTCTCAAAACATGGAAAATAAACAACCGATGTACATTAGCAAAATAAATGTTCTTTTCACGTTTTCATTTAGGTTTATATCTAGTTTACTTTTTATAGTGTACAAACTGGAGTCCTCTGTAGGGCACCAATAAAACACACGATCATAAACCCCTAGATCTCTGTATATAATTTATATATGTAAGTATGTACTGTAATTTGTACATCGTGGTTGTTGCTACACTACACAACATTAGTGTTTATTGTTCCTGACTTAAGGTGAATTATTTCATTCCTAGCGGTTTTCCTTGAAGCATCAGAACTGTGAGTAAGGTGCTACGGGCACGCTCGTTATCTATCTCTCCTCCCCATTGAACTCTATATATGACCTGTGCCCACCAATAATTTGTGGACCCTTACTCCTACACACCCTGGTACTCTCTTGGATCATGACCCCACCAAACACTACTTTAACCCGCAAAACGCTGGTGAACACTCAATCGCATTCCCCCACCTTACAAGCTCCAGGACCCGTTGCCCCGTGTAGCTGAGCATTCTCGGAGGCTTGTTGCGACAATTCTTGGAGTTTACCAGTAAGTACCCCCTCTCTCTCTTGAGCTCTTTAAAAGCCCTTCCCACACCCCTCTATCCTCGGTACCTCTTCTTGCCCTCGAGGGGGTGTCTTCTCCAATTGCGGACAGCGGCTTCTAGCTCCCAGGAAACACTATACCCGGAAGCAGCTTCCTTCGGACCTCGCCCAGCCCCGCGCGATCGTCAGCGGCACAGGCGGGTGCGCTGAGCATCACAACGAGAGATCAACCCCCAGAAGCTCCCTTTCGTGTTAAGTGCGTCAGAAAATACAGACGTGACGGTCAAAAGGTCTATTGAGAGCTAGAGCGCTAACCCATCGATGAGGATGTGGGAGCGCTGGGCGCCATGCTGGTTTACAAAACAGCTTTAGAATCATTCGATTTACTTCGTGTGTGACGGTGTCCCTATTTTAAATGAACAAGCACTATTATTATTATTACATTTATTAGGCGCACAGCTACCCTGATAGGGTTTCCCGGCGCAGTGAGTCATAAATTAGACTAGGTAATTCAAGCCGTTTGCTGAATGAAGAGCCATGTCTTAATGTCTCGGCGAAATTTTAGATAGGAGGATTCCGACTTCACATGGTTAGGAAGAGAATTCCAGAGTTTCGGACCAAGGTACGAGAAAGAGCGTCCGCCCATTCTTGTCAGTTTAAACCTGGGAAGTGTTAGATTACCCTGGGTAGAGGAACTCAGAGCGCAGTGTGGTATGTAAGGACAGATGAGTTCTCTCAAGTATACTGGAGCTGCACCTTGTTTGATTTCAAAAATATGGCACAGAGCTTTGAATTTGATGCGGTTATTAACGCAGAGCCAATGAAGATCCTGCAGAAAAGGAGTAACCGAGTCTCTTCGCGCAATATGATAAAGAAGGCGCGCTGCAGAATTCTGAACCATTTGCAGCCTCCTAACAGGTTCCTTATTGCAGGCTAAGTAGGGAATATTCCCGTAATCCAATCGGGACATTATAAGGGACTGGACTACAGTTCTTTGTGTAGAGAAAGGAAGTATCCCAATTATTTTTCGCAGCCAACGTAATATGGAAAAACAGGTTCCTACTGTACTTACTGCTTGTTGTCTCATAGAGAGTTGGCTGTCAATGATGAAGCCTAGATTACGGGCTTGGGTAACCGGCTGGGGAAATGAACCCATTTCTTGAGGCCAATGAGAGTAGTTCCAGAGATGTTCATCTTTCCTCAAGATGATGACCTCCGTTTTATCCCCGTTTAGTTTCAAGCAGTTGGTATTCATCCATTTCGAAACTTGGAGTAGACCGTTCCTTAAAGAAGATATTGTGTTGTCTTTAGAGGAGGATAACGAAAAGATGATTTGAGTATCATCTGCATAGGAGTATAGGGTGAGTCCTGCGTCCTCAACGATGGTAGCAAGGGGACGCACATAGATATTAAAAAGTAGTGGACTCAAAGTAGAGCCCTGAGGAACTCCATATGCAGAAGCTCGAGAGGTGGAACAAACCCCAGAAGAGACGACCTGGAATGAACGGTCACTCAGAAAAGAGGACAGCCAAAGCAGAGCTGAACCGTCGACACCTGCTAACTGAAGAGAATTCAGCAAGATAGGGTGAGACACGGTGTCAAATGCTGCACTCAGATCTAATAGAATGAGCGCCATGGTCTCACCCCGATCTAAACATTGCCGCAATTTTTCAGTTACTCCCAAAAGGGTAGTTTCAGTAGAGTGGTGCGTTCTGAAACCTGATTGGGAGGGGTGCAGATATCCCGATGTTTCAATATGGGTAGTTAAATGAAAGTTGATATGCTTTTCCAGGATTTTAGAAAATAATGGTAAAAGTGAAATGGGGCGGAAATTTGCCAAAACCGAAGGATCGGCATTGGGTTTTTTTAGTAACGGAATCACCATTGCGTGTTTCCAATCCATTGGAACATGTGATTCACGTATTGATGTATTTAGAAGATCTCTACAAAGTCTCAGTATGGGTGGGGAAAGTGATTTTAGAATATTGGCAGGTAAAGGATCCAGAGGGGAGCCCGAGTTTACCCTGGATAGACAATAATTAAATGATTCCTCGTTGAGGAGTGGCCACTGTGAAATTTTCATTGTGTTAGGATCGGAGTCCTTTTGCACTATATTAGGGAAGGCATCCATATGTCTCATACCTGTAGCAGATAGATTTAAGTCCTGGGGCAAAGTAGGAACAAATTTACTATATATTATCTTCACTTTTTCGGTGAAAAAATTGGCAATATTATTGCATTTAGTAATATCCAGGGCATGGGGTGCAGGAAGAGTGTTTGCCCCGGATAGTTTTTTGACCACTGAGAACAGACCTTGAGGTTTGTTCAAGGCATTAGTAATAGTTTTGGAAATATGCAGAGCTCTTGCTGCCTTAAAAGCTGCGTGGTATTTGTGGAGGGCAGTCTTGTATTCCATTTTACAATTGGGATCATAACATTTCCGCCACTTCCTTTCCAAACCTTTGCATTGTGATTTCAAGTTCTTCAAGTCTTCATTAAACCATGGAACAGGAGTCCGATGGGAAAAACAAGTTTTCGACGAGGGAGGCAGACAAAGATTTACAGAGGAAAGTAACCAGTAATAAGTGGAAGTGTTGAATCTGGAAGATTCCCTTCCAGAAGATCGTTTAACGTGTCTAGGTTCAACTTATGCCAAGGTCTCTTATTCCTAGATTTATATAATGGCCTGGATGTTGAGGAATCAAAAACCTTGAGTTGAAAAAAGACTGCGTAGTGATCGGATCAACTTAGAGGCAGAGCTGGGTGATTGCATACAAATGAAAGATTCGAAAAAATAGGATCTAATAGATGCCCTGTTTGATGTGTAGATCCCTTGTTATGAAGAGATAAACCAAGGGCTTCCAGGTTGGCTATAAGAGTAATACTATCTGAATTCGTAGGGTCTTCCAAATGAAGATTAAGATCGCCCAAAATCAGAAAATTTGTAGCGTGTAAAATAAAAGGGGCAATTAAATCTGGCAGAGACGATGACCAAAGTTTTGCATATCCAGGGGGGCGGTAAATGAGAAGTCCAGAGATAGTGAATTGCGGAGAGAGGGCAAATCCAAACAGGGCGGCCTCACAACCTGGGAGGGGCTGGGACTCAAATTTACAAGAATAGCCCGATTTAAAAATAATCCCTATTCCGCCGCCCCTTCCCGTGCTCCTATCACTTCTGACAAAGACATAGTCGGGAGGAAGGGCCTCAGCAATATCTGGTCCAGAACCATCATGAAGCCAAGTTTCCGGAAGGAACAGGGCATCCGGTTTCCTTGAAAGTAAAAAGTCATAGATATGAGCCCTATTTTTTGGGAGTGAGCGACCATTTAGACTCCAGAAGTGGAAAACTTTGTCTACTCCTAGAGATGACTTATTCTTTACAGTGGACGGTCCTGAGTACCTCTGGCGTTTTTTAAGACTGCGGCCAAATGCGAAGTGGCAGTTATCGCATACAAATCTTTGCTGTAGACATGTGGCTATGGTGCATTTGGGAAAGGCCTGATCTCGCAAGGACCTCAAATTCGCCGCAGAATATTTAATGATAATAGGTTTTACAATAACGTGTGAAGAAAGTTTACCTGGCACTGAGCACGGCAGGGCGCGGACGGGCGCAGACGGGCTTGCCTCTGGCGCGCCAGCGGCGCGCCCGCTGCGCGCGCTCGCTGCGCGCTGCGCGCTTGCATCCGGCAGTCCTAAGCAGAGGCCGATGCAAGCTGATAGGCTCGCGGTAAACTCGCGAGTCACGTGATTGTGAGGAAGTCAGTAGCAGAGCGTTTTAGAACAGCGCCATGTCTGAGCAGTGCAAAGCGGCTATTACAGTAAGTTTTAAAAGAAGGAACAAAAGCGTTCCAATGATTTCCTTTTGTTTTATGGTGCGGGTAAGCAAATAACAATCAAGCAAGTACAGTTAAAAATAAGAGCCAGTTTACTAAATAGCAGTCATATATTACAATTACAATGTTTAAAAAAGGGGTGGCCTATGCCCTGAGTGCAGCGAGCTAATTTTTCTAAATGCAACTCGTAAAAACAAGAAGATCGTCTTCCGACAAGCGGCGTCAATTACCACAAGTGCGCGCTTGCATCCGGCAGTCCAAAGTAGAGGCCGGTGCAAGCTGATAGGCTCGCGGTAAACTCGCGAGTCACGTGATCGTGAGGAAGTCAGTAGCAGAGCGTTTTAGAACAGCGCCATGTCTGAGCAGTGCAAAGCGGCAATTACAGTAAGTTTTAAAAGAAGGAACAAAAGCGTTCCAATGATTTCCTTTTGTTTTATGGTGCGGGTAAGCAAATAACAATCAAGCAAGTACAGTTAAAAATAAGAGCCAGTTTACTAAATAGCAGTCATATATTACAATTACAATGTTTAAAAAAGGGGTGGCCTATGCCCTGAGTGCAGCAAGCTAATTTTTCTAAATGCAACTTGTAAAAACAAGAAGATCGTCTTCCGACAAGCGGCGTCAATTACCACTAGCATAGCCATTTGGTCAAGTTTCCATGTGCCAAGGCATAGTGCCAATATCGGCATCACCCAACCCACAGACACAGCAATATCATAATAAAGAACACACAAGACACATTGGTTGTGGGAGAAAACGTTGCTGCAGGTTCATTTTGCATAAGAAATATGCCAACATGGTGGGTCAACTAACGGGCGATCCAAGGGCAGGCCGCCCCCTATGCTGTGCTGCCCACCTGAAGAGCCACATTACACTGTGGCCATAACAAATCGGTGCTCACCATTTTGGGGGATTACCCCTTACCACCTGTGGACCGCCAATAGTTTTAGATTAGATTATTTAGGAACAGGACACTTTCATTAAGTTACAAGAGTAGTTTTATTTAAGAGCACAGCTGAGCGGACACCTCGCCAGCTGACTAGACCATCAACTGACAAGAGTGGAAAACACTAAAGTACAAGCTAGAATACTCACAGGTATTCTGGAAGGCTGGGGAAGTGGGAACACAAGGAAAGGCCTAATGACCACAGGTGGCCATGTTGCAAGAAGCACAAATATACAACACATCGTCCTCCTTTATAGAGAAAAGGAAATAAAGAAACAAAACCCAAAAGAAAGCTTAATGTATGGGAGACTAACAACAATAATCATTCAAATAGGCAGGAGGTCTGCGACATCTTGAGGTTCTGGTTCGCAATGGCAAGAAATCGTTTTGGAGTCAAGGGTGAAGTGAGGAACATCACCAAAACGACAGGCATCACCACCACCTACCCCCCTTCGACTCACAAAAACAGGAAGGGAAGGTCTCTTTCTCCAACCTGTCCTTGTCCACCACCGCTTTCCACTCCAGGTTGTAGATGAACTGCGCATCAGATGCCTCCATGCTTTAGTTTACAAATTTCATTAATGTTCCGGATGTAATAGTTGCAAAGGGGCTGATGATTCATGATTAGGTGAATTAAGCTTTGCTGAAGAGAGAGACGGCGTAATACTGTCTGGGCGTGAAGGTTTTCAAAGTTGTGAGGTCCGTTGAACTCCAACGGCAGATACCACAGTCATGTGTACTCTTCGAGATTTCCAGGTGCAATGCCGCTTGTGATGTTTGCAGTCTTCATTCTTGCTTGAAGTGCTTCGGACTGTCATATGATCACAACACCCTTTATAATATATTTTTTTTAAAGTTCTCAGCAGTTTGTACATTCATTTCTGTGCTTCATTACTGAGTGACATTTCATACTTGAGTTCTCCTGTCAATTTGACTTGAATGCGTTCTGGATGACTTTTGAATCTACTCAGTCAGAAACCAGTTCTTTTTTTTTGTTGTTGGGGAGCCTCTATTTTCCACCATTTCTCACTGGTTCTGGCTCTCCTTTGCAGGTTCTGTGTTCCATTTCTGCGCGGTTTTCTTTCTTTAAGTCTGGACTCTCTGTCCTAGTTGTGGGTCGCTTTGTCCCGGTTCTGGTTCTCTTTCTCTGGTTCTGGGCCTCTTTCACTGGTTTTGGGCCTCTTACTCCACTTCTGGACTCTCTGTATCCGTTTTTTTTAGGCTCTTTGTAGTGGGCACTCTGCCTGCTCTTGTTTTTTTTTCTTTTCTTTCGTTCTGGAGTCTATGTCCAAGCTCTGGGTTCTTTGTCGCGGGCTGAGTCTTCTCTTTCACAGGTTCAGGGCTCTTAGACCCGGTTCTAGTTCTGGGCTTTTGTTTCTGTTCTGGGCTCTCCGTCCTAGTTCTGGGACCCTTGTCCCCGTTTTGTCCCAGTTCTGGACTCTCCGTCCTAGTCCTGGGACCTTTGTCCCCGTTTTGACCTGGTCCTGGACTCTCCGTCCTCGTTTTGGGCTCCTTGACCCGGTTCTAGGTCTGGGAAGTTTGTCCTCGTTTTAGGCTCTCGGCCACGGTTCTGGTTCCATTGGGACCTTTGTCCCCATTTTGACCCGGTTCTGGACTCTTTGTCTCAGTTCTGTGGGCTCTCTGACCCGGTTCTAGTTGCGGGACCTTTGTCCCCGTTTTGCGTTCTCTGTTGTGGTTCATTGTGCCAGTCCTGGGCTCTTAGGCCCGGTTCAGGACTCTCTGTCCCTTATAACCTGTGCCAGTCCTGCGCTTTCTGTCTCTGTCCCTGATATTGGGCTCTTTGACCCGGATCTGGGAGTCGTTCTTATCTGTTGTTGCAAATGATGCGCTGATATATGGCAGCAGGTGCGTGTGTAAATTAAATTCAAACTAACAGCAAGTAATAAACAGCGTGGCGATATAGTGACAACACAACATCTGACGGACTCTCCACTTTGATATGAATCTTCAACCTTTGATTTAACAGTTTTCAGTATTACACTTTCTCTCGTGCTGCCTTAATTTTGTTTTGGCTTTCAAATGCAGATCCATACTGTGACTTTCCACACATAAAACACTTAAAAACAAAATTGTGTGTACAATTTTCTGCATTTACCTTTGGTCCTAGAGAATCCTGTATTGTAGTTCTTTTGCGTTTCAGTAAATTGCCAAGTGATTTCTCTGTGTCCTCTGTGTACAGGACACCATAGTTTGCGCACCACAGCTTACCTCGGTGAGTGTGTATCACCGTAATTGCTAACCAAAATCCAGCCGCAAGGAATGATAGCGTATGAGGCGGCGGTGCAGTGAAAAATGACACACAAGATGGTGGTCTCACGCTGTGTTGTGATGTTCTACGTTGCGTGGCCACACACGGTGAGGAAGCTGCAACGCGGAGAGAAATGCTTCTTGGAGGCGCTGCTCCATGGTAACTCTGCTTCCTAGCAACGCTTGGAGTGTGAAGGAGTGGCGCATGCGGGGAGGGACATGTGCAGCCCAGCAATTGACTCATGGTTTGTTGCAGAGATTCTGCTCATGCACAGAACTATGCACAAGAAACCAGCACCTCGGTGAATTGTGGTGTACCTTGCAACCAGGAATTGGAGGTAAAAATAATCTATATTAAACTATTAAACCGTAGCACAAAAAGGGTCAGTAATTCAAAAGGAAACCTTTTTAATTGTCAAGCTTGAAGGAACCTATAAGTCAAATATATAGGTAGGTTTAAACCGCCACTCCCGTTAACCGGAAACAAGAGTGAGGGTGTTGTGGACAAATATAAGCACTACTAAGGCGTCTCAATCATAAGACCAAAATGTTAGGTGCGCTGTGTGGCGGGAATTCTGCTCATGCACAGAACTATGCGCAGGAAACCAAGACCTCCGTGAATTGTGGTGTACCAAAAAAATCACCTCAGTACCTAGAACCCCTATCCGACTAGCATCAGTGTCTCATTCGTTCTCCGTATCATATCGAAGCTACCAATGATTAGACAACCCAGAACAAGCGACTTAGAATACTCTCAGGAATGGTGGGAATCAAGAACACCTTTTCGTTATTATTCTCATATCAGTCCACAACATGAGTAATCAGAGACACGGAAAAGTTTAAAGTGTTTATTTTAACTACGTGCTCTAAGATGCAGTATTTTGGCTAACATAAGCAAACAAATGATCAGAAATAAAACCATCAGAATTGTTACAATTCCATAAAAAACAAAGGGAGAAATCATATTACAATGATAGTGGAAACAGATCCTATCATACCTTGTGTAGCACCCTCCCCTGGCTAGTAAGCTAGTTTTACAATAATAGAAGGTCTCTAGGTTTGAAAGGCGAACCCCATACCTCAAAGATCAGCTTAGGTGAATCACATCACAGGATC
Organism: Triturus cristatus; assembly: GCF_964204655.1. NCBI lineage: Eukaryota > Metazoa > Chordata > Amphibia > Caudata > Salamandridae > Triturus > Triturus cristatus. The sequence goes on along the minus strand of NC_140586.1, from coordinate 125,151,745 downwards.
AGCACTGCTCTCTGTGTCTGGAAAGGTTTTCTCCAAGAGTGCCAGCATCATGCATGCAATGCAATATTAAAGGAACCTGAGTTTCAGATATTTGCAGCTGTGTGCTTGTTATGTCTAGAGCGTTGGCCGATCAACCTGAATTCAACAGCATACATTGTTATTTGACGGTTTCTGCACACAGTGTTCAGACTAAGGTCGCGGTGCACGTCTGGGGATGTGAAAAACAGACCGTTCTCATGTGAAGAAAAAGCAAGCAAGCAGTTTTACTTATGATAACAGCTACCTGTAGTGTCGTGTGCAAAAGCAGCAAAGTGGCAAGGTGGCGTTTAACTTTCTAAAACGCTTATGCTAACATAGCAATGTGTGCAGGCCAAACCCTGTCTTCACTACACCCTTACTTGATCGGCCACAAACAAAATAGGGAAGCAATGTAGGAACGCAGAGTTCAAGTTCGAGTGAGACAGAACCAAGTTCATATATTGCCAATCCGTATAATTGGTAGTGAAAGTTCGAAAAGTTTGTTGGGAAAAAAGTAAAAACCATCACTCAGGGGCGATACCAAGCCCAGTCTGGAGTAAAAAATAAAAAGGTAAAAAAAATACGAGTTAGTTAGTGCAGAAGATGGAGAACTTCCAATTTAATCCATCAACGTATAGGCACAGTATGTCGTAACAGCCTCCAAGAGGAAGTCATTGTAATCAGTAGCGGCTCGTGGAGGGAGTTCGGTGGGGCAGTGAGGCGGGCGGGGAAATGTAAACACCGGAATATGGATGAACGGAGGTAAGTATACATTAAAGTTAATAAAAAGAATTTCTTTGCGCGCGCTGCATCATTTAAATGTGTACTTACCTCCGTTCATCCATATTCCGGTGTTTACATTTCCCCACCCTGCCCCTCTCCCGCCCCGCCTCACTGCCCCACCGAACTCCCTCCACGAGCCGCTACTGATTGTAATGTTCAGTAAATGATTCAGCCACCCAATCTAATAAAGTGAACAAACATACATGTTCTTCAATTACCGCAGCCTCTAGCACCATCAGAGGACAACTTGAGTGTTCTTTGAGATAACTTCGTACCAGGAAGTCAGGGGCTGCTGCATATATATCCCAATTTTCTAGGATTCCGTGCGCAGCCGCACAGGCCATAATTCCGATACCAGAACAGTCCAACTCATGAGCCACTAAGGGACTCATCAGTCGATCATAATCCGGGGCAGGAGACGCCGTGTTCGACAGGCACAAATCCAGAGCCCATTCAAATGAATAATCTAGGCAATGGAAAACAGGATGCACGCAAGTAAAGTATGAGAAACGGAAGGACAAACCATAGCCTACGCTCAAAGTGGCCAGAGGTAGTGTTCCATAGTATTCAAGCATTCAAGTGTGCAGTTGGAGCAGCCAGAGTAAGGTGTCATGTGACACAAATCGTGAAGCCATTGCAGAGCAAACAAACCAACAGGAGCACACCAGCAGTCAAGGCGAGAATTAACGGAAGTTCGCCGAAGACGCTGGAAAAAATAGAATGAAAAAATGCTGGTATCACACCAAAAATTGTTTGAAACTAGGTCACAAGGTCGGAGCCCACAACTTTGAAAAAATGCACCAAGCCAGTTGTTGACGAGGCATTGAATATAGTGTGAATCAGAGCACCGAAATGAAGTGGGAGATCAGTATTTAAAAGAGCATGCACCTCGTTGCGGGTGTTAGCTACGTGAAGGACAAGTGTTTCACGAGAGGAAGTTAGGGAGACTTCTTTTTGAGACAATAGAGCCCTTATTCTGCTCATCTTGTTGAACTCTGCTTTCAAAGTTGGTATGGAAGGCCAGATGGATACATCGAGCCTCCCATCCGGGGATGGGAAAAGCAAATTTTTACAACAGACTACTCGTTGGGAGACAGTTACAATGTACGGAATCCCTGCTAGCATCCCGCAACACGCCTCATTATTTAAAAGTAAATAGCTACCGTTAGCTAATAACGTGAAAGTTGGCGTAATCGCTGGCACAGGATTTCCCTTCAAAATGCAAGCTACATTCAGGGCGTGCATGTTGCAAGCGCATGCAATTGGATGTTCCTACAAACTACTGAGTGATCAGGTGTGGAAGTGCAATCCTCTCCTTTTAAATAAACCTCTTTTCACCCTCTCTCATGCCCCTGTATGTAAATGGAAGCGACCAAACTTCATGTAGGAAAGCGGTACCTAGTGGTTCATATCTGCCTAAGGCATAGTGTTTCATACATGAACTGAACTTGAACAATGGAAAAGGAAGAGTGATTAACCCATGGATAAGCCACACAGCTGAGTTCGATTCGGCCACAGAGAATGGTAAAGGTTCCAGCTTTTCAATATGCAATAGTGAATATGTTGCATCCTTCATGGACATGAACTGTTGTTTATCTGTCAGATTAAACGGTAGGAATAAAGATGATGTATTCATGTAGTCCCAGGGAACTTTCACAGCCTTCAACATTTGTAAAGTCCATGCAAACTGCATTATAGAACGCAATTGATTTTGACCATTGTATTGACAGGAATCTGAACTTTTCTGCCATAATAACCATTCTTGAGGATCCCGGGTGGAAATATTAAAGGATGTATTAGTAATTAGGGAATGCAATTCATCAAGGGACATATCTGTGTGAATATCCCAGGTTGGATAAGCGCCCAGATCAGGAATAGTAGGGGCATTCATCTTTTTAGAAGTAGCCAATCCAAAACAGGTGGTCTGAAAAATAGTAGAATTCAAAAACAACTTGTGGTTCGGGATAAGGCATGCACGATGCAAAGCCTCAGAACCTTGTACCTTCCAGGTTTTAGAACCCCAAACAGATTAAAGATCAATGGTATCTTTCCACAGCTCATAGCCCCCTATAGCTAATTCATCCATAAAGGACTTCGAATACAGTAATTTTGTATGTGTCAGTCTAACTTTAGAAGCCGACCCAGCAGACATTTTAAAATAAAAGGCTTCAGGTTTAGATACACTGAAATCGGCAAAATATTTAAATTTTTTCACTAAAGTTTTGGAACTGCCTTCAATGGGAGCTGGACAATGTTCCCATTGTGTATAATTAACGACATTTCTAAATGTATTCGTTTTATGCAGGAGATGATTGCCATAATGTTGGTAGCAAAACAACTCTCGATAATTTTCTGAGTCTAAATACAAATCTTCAGCATCAAAAGCAGCATAATATTTCAAATCAGATAAAAGAGCCTCAGCGGCTTGGACATCCCAATCATCAGAGAGTATGTTTTGTTTCACAACATCCCCCATAGAAACACGAAGCACATTAGGGACATCATTCACCTCTGTGGAGCCATGAATTTGAAATTTTACAGCATCCCGTACAATCTCATCTAACACAGGCCAGGCAGTAATATTAACAAAAGTCTGGTTCCTCTTCATGATGTGTGAAGAGGAGTGGGGTGCCAAAGGTCCATCAATTAATCTAATTGCAGATCTTTCTGTAAGATAATGTCCATTTACTAGACGAAAAAAGACAACTACAAATCCAATAGACATGAACAAAAAAATAGATATGAGCACCAGCCAAATGTAAGTCCAAGGGGGAATTAAAAAATTTCTTTTAAACCAAACAGCAAAAATAGAAATTTTCGATGGGGCAATTGATGTTGTAGAGTTAGTGTCAAATGAAAAACGTGACTGGTCAACTGCACTCAATTGCACACCAGGCAACGACACATCTGTGGGATAGGCATACTCGGTATCTTCAAGGGGACCACCAGCCGGTGGAGTCAATAAAGGATTAGTAACTGTATGCATCTGGATGGCAATGTCAGGCCTGTACGTATTTGCCGAAGCCAAAACAGAATTTCTCAGCATTGCTGGACAAGAGACTGCTGGAGTCATACTAAGAAGAATCGGCCACTCGTTGTAGTTTGACATTGTCAATGGAGATGTACCTGTTATCCTTGCGACCAGGAATTGGAGGTAAAATTACTGTTCTTGTACCCTGCACGCCAAGCACTGGAACAGGTGCACAATAAGAGGGTCCGAACTCCTTCTTGTTCAGCACCTTCTCACGGACCAGGTCACTAACTCGAGGTAGCCAGCTAACTACCGGAATCTGATGTGCAGCATCAGTTGTGGAGGGCAAGTGTTCCTTAGCAAGACTGTCTCGAGCCTCTTGTAGATTCTGTAACACAGCAGAATGATCATCTAAGTCAAATGGTGCGTTGGCCGCCGCCATGTCTAGACCATCAAGGTCCGGGCCAAACAGTTTTATGCCAAAGAGCATTTCGTATGGGGTCCGCCCACCCAGAGACCTTCTAGGGAGATTATTATGTGCACGTTGAACGCTATACAAATGGGCCAACCAGTTCCTGCCAGTACCTAAAACCCTAGCTGTCAAGGATTGCTTTAAGTCACGGTTCATTCGTTCCACAACACTATTGCCCTTAGGCCGGTATGGACACAAAAATTTGACTTGGACCCCCAAAGATCTCACGGCATCCTTGTACGCCTTAGAGGCGAACGCTGGACCCTGGTCCGAATGGAGGGTACCACATGGAAAAATTCTCACAAAGACACGCATATCCCTGATGACAGTTCAAGCATCAGCACTCCTTTGTGGCCAGACCCATAGAAAACGTGTGCACGAATCCACTGCAACTAAGATGTACTTATACGCAGTATCAGAGGAGAAAAGACCGCAGTGATCCAAATAAACACACCCAAGTGGTTTATTAGATATGTACAACTGTGTTTGAGGTGGACGCGCAGCAGTCAAAGGTATAATCTGCTGGCAAATGTCACAAGTAAGGACATAATCACAAGTCTGTGTATACAATCCGCGCCACCAGTAACGTTGTCGTAAGATAGTAACAGTCGCTGAGACGCCTGCATTGGCTGAAGCCATACCTCCGTGAGCGGCTGTTATCAGGGCAAGTCAGCGGTCCGCGTTGGGAATCAAACCGTCACAAACGTCGTTAATTCTCACATAGGGAACTTTATCAGGACTTAAATGATAAGAGTATTTAGAAGAGAAACCCCGAGGGTAATTAACACCCTTCTCTGTTGCAGCAATGGCTGCCAAGATGTCATCATCAATCTTACCTTTGGATCTTGCAACTGCTGCTACCAGATATGTTGCCACTGCTGTTTTCGCTGCTTCATCAGCTAAACTGTTGCCAATAACGTGTACCCCTACGCGCTGGTGACCAAGAGTATGAATTACATTCACGAGCGACAGACGTTGGTTAAGTTTTGCAACTCAAACCCACAGCATTTTATTTTTGATTGTGCTACCTTTGGAATCACGATAGTCATTTTGAGACTAAAAGAATACATTGTCATTGAAAGACTGAACACAGTAGTATGAGTCACTCACAATAAGAGTAGTCACTCGAGGATCAGCAAACTCCAGTGCAAGCACCAAAGCACGTAGCTCTGCCAACTGGGTGGTACAATCACCCAATGTCTGCGTATGCACGACATCAGACTTGAATTCTCCATTCACAAAAGTACCAGCCACTATTGCGCATGTCTCTGAATAAGCGTGCTTAGATCCTGTCGCCGGTTGGGCCGAACCATCAGTGTAAATGATACAATGGTAATCCTCTAGCGGGCGCAAAGACAGAGGAGCTGGATGAACAAATTCATACTGCAAATACTCCTGAGTCTGCAATGAGGCATCAAAGATGAAAGTGACATCCGGAGACGTCAAAGAAGTGGCCCATTTTATCCAACGTGGCTGCAAAGCTTTAGAATTCGGTACACTGGCCTTCATCACTGCCTCAAGGGCAGGATACGGTGTGACAACCAACATGCGTTTCCCTTGTGATAGCACTCTTTCTTTCAGAATCGCCATCTGTACTGCAGTTAACACCTTTTCTACTGTGGAAAAACGCATTTCAGCCGAAGTGTACAAGTGTGACTTGTAAGCAATTGGGACCGTGTCCCCTTCATTGAATGTCAAGCACGTGAAACCCACTGCCCCAGGAACAATTCTGATTACGAGGTTTGTGTGGTTATCACATGTCAATAAGTATTTAGAAGCAAAAAGATCAGCCTGCAAGGAGTGCAGTATAACTAATTGTTCAGGCAGCCAGCAAGATTTGGCGAAAGTAGGTTGTACCAAGGCATATAGCGGCTTGATACGCGGGGCATAATCGGGAATGCAAGTACGCCCAAAATTTAAAAATCCCAGCAAAGATTGTGTTTTTTTCATAGCTGTTGGAGCGCGCAAACATGCGCATTTCTCCAGGAAGTGAGGCGCTAACCCTCGTCCTTCGTTGTTGAGTTCATAGCCCAAAAACAACACTGTATACTCTGCAATGTGTGATCTTGCAAAGTTAAATTTGTAACCGAAGTCCGCAAACATAACAACAATGCGGTCAACGCGACACAGATGTGGCCATAATTCGTTGTCTGTGAGATAACTATCATCAACATACGAGTACGCATCAGGGTCAATGCTCTCTAACAGGGAGACTACAAAGATGCCAGGACTGTTTTTGTAGCCCATGGCTAATATTTTAAACTGTTTTTGTTTGCCGCCAGAAGTAAAGGCTGTCCATTGACTACTAATAGAGGACAGGTTATGGCTATAAAAGCCATTGGAGATGTCAAGTGTGGTCTTAAACCTTTTTCTCACGAGACTATCAACGAGGGCAGAACTGTGGGTATTCTGTACCGCGCACGTCCGACACTGAAAGTTCAAATGCCGATAATCCAAATCTAGGCGGTACGACCCATCAGGTTTGGTTACATTGAAAAGAGGATTATTCATGGGTGACACACATGTTTCAATTACACCTTGATATTCCAATTGTTCAAGGATTTCCGCAACATGAGATCTAGCTTCTCGGCGCATGGGATATTGGGGTTGTGGCTGTGGCATAGACCGTAATGGAATCTCATGGTTCGGTGATAATTTATCCCACCCTAACTGAGTATGGTACAATGTCGGATCAAGCACTTGTGCCCACTCTGCTGCAAAATTCTGAGCTTGCTCCTTCGGCACAGTGTGCTCGAAAGATGGGAGGATTACCTCCTCCCCTCTGGGAGCAGCCAAAACAAAAGCTGGGGGCGAGTCCGCCTCTGCTAGCAAAATGTCATATGTAGAGGTCAGATTTTCCCCAAAAATCCCTTTCATGGTACGTTGTATGTCACCTTCAATTAAAAGGACTATGTCATATAGTCTGTCAGGGTGAGCCACTCTAGTATCAGCAGTTTCTACAGTAATAAACGTGTCAGTTGCTGTCGCCTTCAGATATAAATGCAGTGCTTGCCGCACTATTGTAACCTCCGCTGCGCTGTCTAGCAGTGTAAGTGCTCATGTCCGGTTCCGAAGCTGTGTTCTCACTATCTGTGGCATACCTTGCTGTTAGTGTAGCAAATTTCTTTTTCTGAAATGGAGGTCATTGATGTGCAAATTCGTCCTGCTTGCCTTTACCATCAGCCGGGCGGGGCTGCTCACGTTCTTGTGGGGCACCCCGAACTCTGCCGCATTCACCTCCACTGGCTTGTGAGACCGATGTTTCCTGTGAAGAACGAGGAGAACGTTGTTCAGGAACCTGAAATCTATCAGGAGACCTAATTCTTGTGCGATCGCGCAATTCATATGTGCGTTCAGTAGTCACTGGTATTGGTAATGCGTGACGTTACCCCTGTTTCTGTTGCTACTTCCCCTGTATTTTGCCTTTCCAATTTTGTTTAGGAAAAACAGGACGGTCGTCTTTTGTAGACTTAACCGTCTGAGTTTGCGGTTGCGCTGTTGTTTTAGCAAACGGCTTAACCCCCAAACTATTGCGGCCAATGGTCTTATAAGCTTACTCAATAATTTTCGGTAACTGTCGGGGCTTATCGACGTCGTCGACGAGGCGCAGCGCATTCGACACCTGAAAGTTAACCGCATCTCCCTTGACGTTAGCAAGGATGAAATTAGCAACTACGCTGAACACACTGACAAGCCTCATACCCAACTCGACTGCCGCCTCCGGACCGTGCTCATCCTGAACACGCTTAATCACGGAGGGCAATACAGTCATAGACGGTGTGCCGAAGCACTTCGTGTAGACTACTGCAAACACTTTACCCCAGTTCTCACAATCTGTTACGTCTGGGACTAAGTCTTTCTGCAAACTAATAGTAAGGATCCTGTGTTTTTCCACAGGAGTAGAATTTGGAAATACTGCTTCCAGCTGGTCAAATTTCTCAGCAAGCCAAAAAGGCATATCATCCTTATTCTGGGGGCGCTTGCCCATTACCGAATTACCCATGACGGGACTAATAGTGATCCCCGCCGGTCCAACTGGTTGCGTCGCAACCCCAGCTGCCCCCAACTGGACATTGCGAGAGACGTATTGCACTAAAGCCCTATGCACCACAATCAAGGTGGTATGGAGTTGACGTAAGTCATTCAGCGGGGCTAGCAAATATTGTGGATGTGGTGTGAACCCGGCCAAAACTGGCCAAGTGGCCCCAGGAATGGACAAGGGACCTAACCGAACCGGAGTTACGGTGTGGGGGAGGGCACCATTGAACCAAATACGATGCTGCGAAGCGGAAATTGGAATTTCCTGCGTCCTATACGGCGTGTAATTAGCTGGAACTGCCGTAGGAGTGTATGTGTGAAACGCCTTATCGTCCGCATTCACCTCCGGAAAAGTAACCCAAGAGTAAAACAACTCGTAGGGGAACGATGCATCGGCACTCATTACAAAGATAATTGACATTCCATCGCCTGGCACCCCGAACTGCGTCAAATGATGCCGGAGAGGTGCACGACTATGCGCTGCAATAGCAACTTCAACCATAAGGACGCAGAGAAGAAAAATAATCTATATTAAACCGTAGCACAGAAAGGGTCAGTAATTCAAAAGGAAACCTTTTTAATTGTCAAGCTTGAAGGAACCTATAAGTCAAATATATAGGTAGGTTTAAACCGTCACTCCCGTTAACCGGAAACAAGAGTGAGGGTGTTGTGGACAAATATAAGCACTACTAAGGCGTCTCAATCATAGGACCAAAATGTTAGGTGCGCTGTATGGCGGGAATTCTGCTCATGCACAGAACTATGCGCAGGAAACCAAGACCTCAGTGAATTGTGGTGTACCAAAAAACTCACCTCAGTACCTAGAACCCCTATCCGACTAGCATCAGTGTCTCATTCGTTCTCCGTATCATATCGAAGCTACCAATGATTAGACATCCCAGAACAAGTGACTTAGAATACGCTCAGGAATGATGGGAATCAATAACACCTTTTCGTTATCATTCTCATATCAGTCCACAACATGAGTAATCAGAGATACGGAAAAGTTTAAAATGTTTATTTTAACTACGTGCTCTAAGATACAGTATTTTGGCTAACATAAGCAAACAAATTATCAGAAATAAAACCATCAGCGTTGTTACAATTCCATAAAAAACAAAGGGAGAAATCATATTACAATGATAGTGGAAACAGGTCCTATAATACCTTGTGTACTACCCTCCCCTGGCTAGTAAGCTCGTTTTATAATGATAGTAGGTCTCTAGGTTTGAATGGGGAACCCCATACCTCAAAGATCAGCTTAGGTGAATCACATCACAGGGTCAGCAAGGAAAGGTTTTCTCCAAGAGTGCGAGCATCATGCATGCACTGCAATATTAAAGGCACCCGAGTTTCAGATATTTTCAGCTGTGTACTTGTTGTGTCTAGAGCGTGGGCCGATCAACCTGAATTCAACAGCATACATTGCTATTTGACCTTGACGGTTTCTGCACACAGTATTCAGACTAAGGTCGCGGTGCACGTCTAGGGATGTGAAAAACAGACCGTTCTCATGGGAAGAAAAAGCAAGCAAGCAGTTTTACTTATAATAACAGCTACCTGTAGTGTCGTGTGCAAAAGCAGCAAACTGGCAAGATGGCGTTTAACTTTCTAAAACGCTTATGCTAACATAGCAATGTGTGCAGGCCAAACCCTGTCTTCACTACAGGTTGAGGCGAGTGACGCCAGATGTACTTGCAAGTGGTTTCTTCCTATCTATTTTTCTGTTTTGTTTTTTCTAGTTTTCTCTTGCTTCTCTCATATCTCTGGTTTCTTGTTTCTTTTCCTCTTGATTCTGTCACCAGTTGGGGGAACCGCCATGGGTTCTTGGTGCGAGGTGTTGCTCGAGGCTGTGCAGGGTCAGCTTCATCTTTGGTCTGGTCAGCCAAATCATCGCCAAATTGTTGTAAGTAAGATTAAGCAGGAACAGGACACTTTCATTAAGTTACAAGAGCAGTTTTATTTGAGAGCACAGTTGAGCGGACACCTCGCCAGCTGACCAGACTATCAACTGACAAGAGTGGAATACTCAAGTACAAGCTGGAATACTCACAGGTATTCTGGAAGGCTGGGGAAGTGGGAACACAAAGAAAGGCCTAATGACCACAGGTGGCCATGTTGCAAGAAGCACAAATATACAACACCAGTCCACCCATTTACTCACGCCCCTTGAGGGGGCGGAGCGTATCCAGGCAAACCCTGGTTGCTCAGGTTTACAACCGCCTGCAGGACTAACGGGACACCGTCGTTCCTCCAGGGCCCTGCCGTAAGGACTTCCTGGGGCTATTTGGCATTTGCACCCTTGTGCTCCTGAAGAGGGTACCCCTATGTACCATTCAGCCTCTGGATCACCCTGTAACTCCACCTGCAACACAAAATAACAAGTTAAGTTGACAGCCATCCTACCCTAGCCACCCTTCCAGCCGACACGCTGGGTAAGCGGTAGGGAGGGAGACGGTGTGATGCAACGGCACTAAAAAGATCGCCAGGTGGGTGGGGTAGGCAGATATACCTGCACCCCCACCCACTGGTGCGCCAGAAGTGACGCTGGTAGCGCCGGACCCCCGGGGGTCCAAACACTAGCCCCGTCGGGTTTGTGCCCTCATGTGTCACTAAGGTGGCCTCCCTCCTATTGGGGCCACCTGCGTGGGCCGCGGGCAGCCTCATAGTGCCAATATCCGCAACACAGCCAACCCATAGACACAGCAAAACCATAATAAAGAACACACAAGACACATTGGATGTTGGAGAAAACATTGCTTCAGGTTCATTTTGCATAAGAAATATGCCAACATGGTGGGTCAACTAACAGGCGATCCAAGGGCAGGCAGCCCCCTATGCCGCCTTGCCCACCTGAAGAGCCAAATTACACCGTGGCCATGACCAATCGGTGCTCACCATTTTGGGGGATTACCCCTTACCACCTGTGGACCGCCGGTCCACCCATTTACTCACACCCGTTGAGGGAGCGGAGCTTATCCAGGCAAGCACCCGGTTGCTCAGGTTTACAACCTCCTGAAGAGGGTACCCCAATGTACCATTCAGCCTCTGGATCGCCCTGTAACTCCGCTATCTCTCTGGGTGTGGCACCCGTCATACCCAGGGCCCCCCACCAAGGCAGGCATTCTTACTTGCACCCTGCAGATTCTAGGGTATCACCCAGGGCCAACAGAAACAGGTCCATGCCCAATATAGACAAATGGACACCCTTCCACCTCAAAACATCCAGTGGTCTCGGCATGCAAGAGCCGAGTCTGAATAATCTGTTCTGTGAATTTTGCGCATGACGCTGTTTCCCTCCTGCAATAAATTCCAGAGGCCTCTCCATATCCGGACAAGTCCCATTTACCTCTAACCTGGTTACCTGTCCTCCTGGCTGGACAATTCACATTTCCCTCTGCAGGTGTTTCCCGACCCCATCAGGGAAACCTTGCTATGTAGCACTAAAGAGACCATGCCGAATTCACCAGCCCTACAGATTTTATATGGTTTGAATTCTAGTTGAACCAAGCCCTCATGCTTGGTCGGATTGTGCATGGTTTATTTACCCTTCCGTAGGCAAGTTGGATGGCCTCCACTTAGCTTGGGAACTACTGTCTCTGTTTTAACCACATCTTTGTTTACACCCATGAGCATGTTCAATGGCCCCCCGGAGTTGCGGCAACTGATCTCTACTTTACCCATTTTTCAGGAAGCAATCCCTATGGTGCCCTTTGCGCCAATAAGGCCTTCTAGTTAAGTGTTGTCGCATCAAGTGTCTACCCATACTGCCCAGTCCCTGGTATACAGCTTGTAGGAAAGTAGGATCTGCTTCTTATGGTTACCCCCACTTTTTGCTTGATGTTGCACTGTTTTTGACTAGTCTGACTGGGATCCTGCTAATCAGGACCCCAATCTATCTGCTTTCTCCTTTAAATTGTTACACATGTACTTTGGTACACTACAGATTGGATACTGGGGTACCCTTATAAGCCCCTAGTATATGGTACCCATGTACCCATGGCATAGGTACCCCAGAGGCCTCCCATGGGCTCGAGCATGTATTATGCCACCCATGAGAGGTCATGCATAATGGAACTACTAGTCAGCTACTGCAACCTGTGTAAGATGGTGCTTGCACCCCTTACTTTAGATATAGGTTCACTATATCTATAGATCACTACACTTAAAACTTATAAGTCACCCCTATAGCAGGCCTTATCAATCCTGAAGGCAGGGTGCTGGGTGTTTAGTGAGAGGGTGCCCCTGCATGAGCAGAGCCTCTCTGCAGCCTTCGGAGACCATTCTCCCGGGTTGTTTGTGACTCAGCCGGACATATAGGTAGAGGTGCATTATAACCTTGTGGTAAATGCTATCTCAAAAACGGCTGCATAGAAACCTATCGTGTTTGGTATCAAACACCTTGGAATCATACCTCCACACCGGTAACTGGTGTGGGAGGTATGATTCCATCTTTCTGAAGCAAGATTTGTGGGGTCACTGGTCTATCCGGTGCCAGCCTTCTCTACCCCATCAGCACAAAATGGATGCTGCCGACCAGAGACACATTTCTGCCCTCCTGCTGCTGAGCCAAGCTCAAGTAGAGGAAGGCAGCACAATAGCTCCGTGCAGGACCTGTGGTGCACTAAGGACAACTGAAGAGACTCCCTTGGAGCGAAGGAGTCACTCCCCTGCATTTGCAGGCACTTTAACGCAACTCACTGGTCTACTTCTCCTGAGCTTCTGTGGACTCTGAAGATTCCAGCAACACAGGAGGTGGATTTTCAAAAGTCCCTGAGGCTGATTTACCCTCTCAGCAAGTTGGAGGCCAGTATCCATCGTGGGGACTGCATAATCTGAACCGCTGTGCATCGTGTCCATTTGCAGTTGCATATGCATGTTGGTGATTCCCAAGCTTGTCCATTGGACTCCATGTAGGCCTACCCTGAGTTGCATTTGCACCAAAGAATTCCAGCCTCCTCGCACCGAGTGCTCCGTGGGCTGGTACTTTGCAAGGTTGCTCGAGGTCGTCTCGCAACTCCTGGTCATTCCGCCTGTGGGTCCTCCTGAGGGTCATCTTGATTTATGTTGTGCTTTCCTGGTTGCTCCAGGCGTGCCCTGACTTTCCATTGCTTGGTGAGTCCTCTGGACCCTGCCGGTCCACACCGTAACCTGCTTGACCTTCCTGCGTGGGTTGCTTTTGCCAATGCTTGTTGGCGCTCCAGCCGGACACCGACCCCTCAGCACTCGACATCCTTTGTGGGACAGCTCACCTCCAGCTCCTGGTCATCCTCGACATCTCCTGGTCCTCGTGGCTGCAGAGTCAAGCATCCCTTCTTCGCACCTGAGGCACCCAACATCGGTGGGCATTCCTCTACTGAGTTCCTGGTCACCCTGAAGTGACCCAGACTCTGTCCCCTCTGCTTTCAGGTTCCTCCGTTACAGAATCCAGGTTTGGATTCCTCGGACCCTCTTCACCTTCACGGCAGCAGTACTTCTTCGCAGCCCTCCATTGAGAGCAATGGCAGTTTCTGACACCACTCCAGACCTAGGTACCTGGCTCCTCTGGGATAGGTAACTCGGGTACAATGGTATCCATGGGAGGGGTGCTTCTCCAGCCTCTTAAGTTCCAAAGGAATTGCTCGAAGTCCTCCAAGAAGGGTCCTTAAACTTTAACATTGCAACCGCGACTTCCCCATAGAATTGTACGGAGCCCATGGTTGTGTTAGCACACTGCACCCGTCCTCCATGGGGTCCCTATCTACTCACCTTGGGTGGTTCCTTGGGGTCCCAGCGATTCAACGTGCTCTAGGCCTTGTCTTGACTCCATTTGTCATTGTTAGACCACTATTTTAGTATATGGTTTCATCTCTCCCTGGAGCCCACTGTGTATTGTGCTACTTACAACTGTTCTATTGATCTCTTATTGTGTGCTTTGTGTTCTATCCTCATGTAGAGGATACTAGAGAGTGTTATATTAATAAATACATATATTTATATAACTAGTGTGTGGTTCTCCTTTCATTTAGTCAATATAGGAGGTGATATTCTGGTAAAACAAGCTGCTTTACATTCCGTCAAGATTAAGCCTGAAGGCTGCTCTCCACAGCTACCACTAGGATAGCTTTATAAAGGTTATCTTTGACCTCATACATCATAAGGGTCATTTGGACTGGTCCAAGGTGCCAACACTAATTAGTGGACAGCATATCCCAAGACAACTTCTCACACAGCTCTGCTGGTAAACATGGTGGTGGTCCCCCACGGCCAACAGTATAATTGGTAACAGTTATTAATTTTGGCCGCAAATACCCCTGTCTCGACCCGCTGGCCTCCGATGCATGGGAATACAGCGTCGGCCAGAGATATTACCCTAGAAATCAAACTACTGCTCTCCTCAGATCAGGCTTTTGCGTGGTATATTCCCATTGTTCACTGTGTACCATTATGCGCAGTTCCATATGGGGGGGGGGGGGGTTGACCAAGCCTTTGATTACCCCCTTGCTTGGCAAGTCCACATTTAGAGGTTGACTGACGACCATGAGCAGCACCAAGAGAAATATGGACCCCCTGGGGAGGGTCTTCGGACGGGGACAGGGTGAGTCTTGTGACCGATGCTGTGTCGCCATGCTGGTGTCCCCACCCGAGTAGTAGCCCACAATCCTGCACACAATTTTATAGGTTCTGCGCAGGGTTGCACCTAGATTGACAGAAATCACACTGCACACATGTTAGCACATGGTGCTAAGCAAGATTGTGCTTAGTTTGCTCAGAAGTCATACTGCACACATATTAACACATGGATCGCCCTGTAACTCAGCCCTGAAGACTAAGCCTTTGTTTTAACCCCGTACTTGCTTATTCCCAAACTTTGGGGAATAGCAAGAGAGCCTTGCGTATTTATTAACCCAATGATAATTTCGGAATCAAGATTCACAGTTTAATGTTTTGCAGCAGCCCACCTTATGTGGGTCCGCTGAGTCCCATCTCCCTCCCTGCGAGTAACCTCGTTACTTAATAGAAGCTCCCTTACTGTGCTTGCATGACTCAAAGACAACTGACAACAACATGCCTCCCCTCAGCTTGGTGAAGAAGGTGTTTTTTTGTTTTAATTCTTTTGATTAAATATCAAAGAAATTACATTCATGATTACAATCATATGGAATAAGTCAACTTTCACATAGATATACACGTCAAGCACTACTTTGAATGTTATAATAACAGCTGCTATGGTGTATCTGGATCTGCGAGAGAGGGAACAATTGGTGGGACACAAATATTACCACGCTATTCATTCAATTTTCTCCAAATAGAAGACCATTTTTTAGGGCATCCTCTCTCTATATATACCGTTTTTTCCTTTATCATACACCAATCCATGTCAGCCTTCCATGATTCCACCTTGGGAGGCACACTTGCGCCCCAAGCCTAGCGAGATTCCTCTTGGCTACCATCAGACCCAGTGTGACCCATGTTTTATCTTTACTAGTTAAAACAGTGGGTTCCCAAACGTTCAATAGACATCGTTTGGCCTCTATTCCCAGATTCAATCCAAGGACCTCTCCAAGACAGTCATGGATTCCCTTCCAGTAATTTTGAATGTGCACACATTCCCACAGAATATGCATGAATGTACCCGGCTGGCCACATTGCCTTCGACACCTCCCATCGTCTGTCCTACCCATACTGATTAGCTTCGTCCCCGTGATATATATTCTATGGAGGATTTTGAGTTGGACCAATCGCAGGTGGGAGGAGTTTGCGACCTCCAGCGGGGAGGCCACTGCTTCCGGCCACTCCTCATCATCGAGCTCCAGTCCATCTCCTTCTCAGTGTTCTCAGATCAGTCCAAGGGGGTCTGGGGCGTTATTAATCAGTTTTCTATAAATCAGGGATACCGCTTTCATCTGCACATACCCATCAAGCAACCTATTCTCCAGTGGTGAAGACTCTGGAGGAGATTCTCCCTTTGGTAACTGTGATGTTAGTGCATGCCTCACTTGTATATATCTCAAGTATTCTGCATCTGCCAACTAGTATTCTCGTTGCAGGGTGGCAGTTGATACTAATTCTCCCCTCTTCCATAGGTCGCCTATCTTTGTGATCACAACCATGTCCCACTTGTCAAACTCTGAAGCGCATAGAGCAAGCACGGTAAGGACATCATTTTGAATAACGCTGCTCTCCCCAAGAGCGAAAGCGGGAGAGTTTTGCAATTGGCCACATCCCTCTCCAATCTCTGCAGTGGGGGGAGCAGGTTACGTTTATATCTAGTTTTGGGGTCTTTTGTAATAAATATTCCCTAATAATAGAATCCCTCTGTCGCCTCCTGCATAGGGTACCCCCTAGGCAAGGGGGGAGATCCTCCATGTAGGACATACATCAGGGATTTACTCCAGTTGATTGTATACCCGGAATATTTCCCAACATTTAAAAACATATTAAGCACTCTATGGAGGGATGCTTTGGGGGATGCGAGGTACAGCAGAATATCGTCTGCATAGGGAGAAATGCGGTCCTCCCATGTCTCAGCCCACTTCAAACCCCAAATTACTGTGTCTCTGCGAATCCACGCAGCTAAAGGTTCCAGAGTTAGGGCGAAAAGCAAGGGAGATAGTGGACAACCCTGTCGAGTCTCACGGCCCAGTGTAAATATTTCCAATTTTTTGTTACTAACATCCACCTGTGCCAAGGGCTCTGTATACAAAAGGCGTATCCACTTAATAAAGTTTGACCCGAACCCCATCTTGGTCAAGACTGCAAACAGATATGGCCACTCAATTGTGTCGAAGGCCATCGTGGCATTTAATGAGACCACAACTGCATCTTCACGTATAGTGCCCTGACGCCCCAACACTCCATGTAGTCTTCTCAGGTTTAGCGCTGTGTTCCGGTGCGGCATAAAGCTCGATTGATTCGGGTGCACTAATTTGCTAATTACTTAAACCAGACGATCCGCCAGTAGTTTGGCTAGTACTTTAGGCTCGGCATTCAATAAGGAGATGGGTCCGTATGAAGAACACTTATTTCTGGGTTTGCCCTTTTTATGTATGGTAACCAGCGTGGCCACTCTTTGATCTCGAGGGAGCACTCCTAATTCGCGGCTTTCATTAAACATGGTCCGTAAGTAAGGGGCAAGTTTGTCAGGCTTCAGCTTGTATAGTTCAATCGATGGCCCATTAGGGCCCGTTGCCTCACCTGATTGGAGGTTTCTAATTGCCTGGGCAACTTCATTGGTAGTAAAATCGCTATCGAGCGTAACCCATTCATCTGGAGTTAATGTAGGGAGTAGTATGTCCAAGAGGAGGGCTTGAGAGTCTCCCTCTCGGAGGGAGGTGCTCGTCTAGTAGATGAAGCGGTAATAGTCTGCAAATTCATTGGCTATCTCTTGTGGATCTATTATTATTTCACCAGGTCCCATCATTATTTCTGACACCAGTCTACTCGCTAGCTCTTTTTTAGCTAGCCGAGCCACCAACTTTCCAGCCTTGTCCTCCAGGTCATACAGCCTGCCCTCCTTATCTCTGATCAGTGTTTTGGCCATGTCAGTAGCGATAGTTTTATATTCGTCTCTCTTCAGTTTCAGGGCATGGAGTTTGAGCTGTGTCATAGGTCCCCCTTGTTCCTCCTCCAGAAGGAGGATTTTGTCCTCTAGGCGGGCTAGGTCTATTGTCTTTTCTTTTCGCACACCGGCTATCAGTAAAAGTACTTGACCCCTTAGAACTGTTTTAAAGGCTTCCCACAGTGTTTGGGATGACCACACTGAATCTCTGTTATCTAGAAAGTAATTTTCAATAGCCTTTGACAGTTTACTTCTGACAACAGGGTTCCGTAAGTACCAGTGATTGATGGGCGCTATTCTTCCAACCCTTTTCTCACCTAGGACCACCTCTGCCCATAGAAGGAAGTGGTCGGATATGCCGCGGGCCAAATGTCTAATTTCCCGAACATTTCCTATTTGAGATGCTGAAGTGAGAAGATAATCTATTCAGAATGACCTATTGTGTGCCCCAGAATAGTAGGTATGTTGGGTACTTCCCGGGTGGTACACTCTCCACATGTCAACTAGGCCCATTGCATCTAGGAAATCAGGAAGCCAACTATGGGTGGGGCTTATATTGTGGGGAGGACACTGGTCAAGGGAGCCCGACACAACAGAATTAAATCCCCCCCATTACCAGGTAGCCTTCTGGGAGTGATAGCATACCTTTGCCTAAGTCTTTGAACGTTTGGCCCTGCAGCGCTGGCGGGGCATATACTGCTACTAGCGTGAGTGTTTTCCCCTCCCACTGCCCAGAAATTACAGCGTATCTACCCATCACATCAGTCCAGGTGTGAATTATTGACAGTGGAACGGAATTTTTAGTCATAATGCCCACTCCTCTGGATCCAGATGTAAAACCCGAATAAGCCACTAGCCAGTAGCCTCATCTACTCATAGATTTAAAGGAGCTACTGACTAGGTGCGTTTCTTGGAGGAGCATCACATCTGGGGTATGTCGCTTAATGTATTGCAATACGATACTACATTTTAATTTGTCCCCAAGCCCGTTTACATTCCAACTTAGGTTTCCCCTCCCAGAAATTACAGCGTATCTACCCATCACATCAGTCCAGGTGTGAATTATTGACAGTGGAAAGGAATTTTTAATCATAATGCCCACTCCTCTGGATCCAGTTGTAAAACCCGAATAAGCCACGAGCCGGTAACCTCATCTACTCATAGATTTACAGGAGCTACCGACTAGGTGCGTTTCTTGGAGGAGCATCACATCTGGGGTATGTCGCTTAATGTATTGTAATACGATACTACATTTTAATTTGTCCCCAAGCCCGTTTACATTCCAATTTAGGAGCTTAAAATTCTTATCCCAATGTGTCCCCATTCGTGTTGTTGTACTTTGCGTATCCCATATCTTGTCTTGCAATCTTTAATCCCGCATAATAGTAAAACATTCTAATAAAACATGAAACAAATCAATCCCAACCCAACTACCCCCCTACCTGCTGTCCTGCACTATGGGCTTAGAACTGCCCATGAATCAAACTATGCAGAGTGCTGTCGCCCAAACGTTAGACTAAAAGTAGAATATAATGGGGGGGGCAAACTCCACCTCCCCAACTTTATCCCTGATTCGAATTTTTTTTGCCTCACTAGGGGAGCCCACAGAATGTCCTTAATGATTATTAAGGCACTCAGCATAAACATCCAGATCATAGTCCAGCCTTTGGGCACAGCCACTACATCCAATGTGAGCGGCCCCAGCAGTCTAATGTTCAAAGCAAGTCAATGGCACCGTGCTTCCTCCGAACATTGCCCTCATCCGAGACGGCCAGCTCCAACTCTCAGCGAGTTTTATGTTCTTTTGCAGCTCTCTTGCCCTCTAGCCAGTCTGCAGCATCTTCCGGGTTATCGAAAAACCAAGCTTTACCCTCGGCTTCAACACGGAGCCATGCAGGAAACAGCATAGCGTACTTGATCCCCTTATCCCGAAGCCATTTCTTTACTTCCAGATATGATCTTCAAAGCCGCTGGACATTTAAGGTGAAGTCCGGAAAGAAGGAGGTCTCTGATTTCTCGTATCTCAGTGGCAGGGCCATTGGTGCAGTGTGTAGTATAGCATCCCTGTCTCTAAAGTGTAAAAGTTTTGCCAACATCGGACAGGGAGGCGCTCTAGATTTCGGTCGTCCTCCAGGAACTCTGTGTGCTCTTTCTACAACAAAGAATTTGGATAATCCTTTAGGCTGGAGATGTTTGAGGATGAGTTCCTCCACAAATAGGTCGGACGCAGGACATTCCGCCCTTTCCTGTAGTCCAATTATTCGTACATTGTTCCTTCTAGCACGACCTTCATAATCGTCCATTTTTCCCTACACCAGTTTATGAAAATCCTGTAGGGCTTTTATGTCCTCTTGCATTTGCGATGAGTCTTCAACAAGGCTGGAGGTGACAACCTCAATTTGTTTCATCTTCTCCCCTATTTTTGTTAGGTCTGCTCTGATCAGTGTCAATGCTGATGTGATGGTGTCCATCCTATGCTCCAGAGAATTTCTCACCACTGAGATGGCGTCCATGATATCCTTCAGTGTTGGGCATTGGTCCTCTCCCTCAGTGCCGGTCACCATTTTACCTTTAACGTTGTGCTTGGAATCAGTTGATTTCGGCAAGGCATATTTGCTGAGTTTTGTTTGTTGCGACCCTTTCAAGCCTTTTGCGCATGACATCCTCTCCCTGTACATCCAGGACCAGTATTCGCTACCTATTCCAGGCCTGTCCCCTATTTGTGGAGTGCCTGACGAATGATCAATTCCCCTGTGTGCCTCGTAGTCCCGCAACTGTCAGGCCTTCACCAACTCAGTACATGGCAACTCTTCCGAGGACCACTTCACATGCGTGCGTCGTTGCACCCGTATCCACTGCGTCACTCTGGGTCAGCTGGCCACAACTGTGGTGGAAGTGAAATCGGCCCCTGCAGGTCATGCATAATCCAGAGTCACCAGCCTGACCCCACACCAAGCGCAGGCCGGGCTGCGGAGTGCGCCGGCGCTACTTTCTTTATTCAATCCAACCAGCATTCACGTAGCTCAGAGGAGCTGAGTTGTACCGCTTTGAGCTCACCGCCCAACAGCCAGGTCCTCAGAATTCAAATGGCTCCCTCAAATCTGTAGCAGATGTCGGTCCCAGAATGTCATTGCAGCAGTTGCAGCTACGTGCACAGCCAGGCATATATGCTAGTTTCCCACAGGGTGCCAGATACAATAGGAGTGCTGCGTCGTGTATCCGCTCCCAGTTACCTTCCTCCTTCTAGTTGCTTCCTCTCCACCTCGATGTGGTAAATGCCAGCCCATCCGGCAGCTCCTGGAGGCTCAAAAGGCCAGAGATGTCCGAATAAGAGACGGAGGTCACTGCTCTCTCCTGCATGCTACATTTGCTCCACTCCTGCAGCCACCGATGGAAGCACTGCCTACCTCCTCCTGGGCAGACCCTCTCGATGCATCAGCGTCAGCTGTGGTCTTGCCACAAATGGATTTTCTCTTATTCCGCAGAGCACCCGCTGGAGGCAGCGACCACCACCTTGCATTATTGAGGGGCTGGCTCGCTACGTCACCACGCCTCACTTGACTGAACACCAGGCCCCAGCTCTCTGTCACAGAGAGACTGCGACTCGCAGTGGTGATATCTCCGTGAATTTGGGGTCTCGCCGTGTCGTTTTTCGGCTCACCAGTGCCCGCAGAGCTTCCAGTGGCTCTACCTGTGCTTGGGTAATGGATTAGTGCGTCGGATTGCGAGAATTGGTTGGGGTTGTAACGGTGCTATCTTATCCGGCGGCCATTTCTTTCTGTGGCGAAGCCACGCCCAGTGAAAAGGATGTTTGAGCCAAACATACCCAGGTCCAAGTTTTCCACATTTTACCCTTATTGAGGCTCCCGTTCGTGTGAAATGTTCCAATGTCCTGGCAAGGCATACCCAATAGCCTGTCCACCCTTGGAGTCTATCCTACTATGATGTGTACAGGTTAAACTATCTGATGAGCTTAGAAATATGTGACCTTAAGCAAGGGAGTCCTCGTTTACTTGTCGTGAATCCCTCCTTTCTTACCGGAATTTTGCCTGTTCAGATTATCTGTGGTGTTTGCCTCCCAGACTTCCAAGGCTGCTTACTGCTAACCTTGTGAGTAGCTGCTGGCGTTACTGATGGAAATCTCCCAGTTGACACTTGAACGTATACACCGCCGCCTTAATGTGCTATGTTGTGAGCGATGAAGTACCTAACATATGTCTCTTTGGGAAGATGCATAAACCGCATTGATGATGAGAACCTTCATACACACAAAATCTTTAACCTGGACGCCCATCTAAGTTAGAATGGCTCTACCCAACCATAAGCCCAGAGATACACATGCTTTAAATCCACAGATTCACCTTTTAGGTATGTTGACCTGCCCCAACATCTGCTTCTACCTGCTCCTGAAGTGGGAGCCTGTTGCATGGAAGTACAACCCCTCCGCCTCTGAAACTGTCAATGATATCAGCTGGCTGAAGCTGCGACTCAATGCATTACATTTGTTTGCCCAGGCCTGTTGATATAAATTGTATTCCTTTATTCGGTGTCTGGGGGAACTTGAGGAGGGTGGGGGGACTAATATCTGCCCTTGCCCTACCAGAATTATTTTTTTAACCAATTTATGTTACACATGCTGCTGAAACTGGCCCTTCCGTCCTCTGACTCTATCCCATTGAAGCATGACCCTGTATCTTTTGCCTAAGAAACCTGTATGTATGTGCCAAACATGCTGCATATTTGAGCACGTGTAGTAATCAAGTCCACACTGGTAGGTATGATTCAGATGATTTATTCAGGTTAGTTACAGGATCAGTAGTACAGCCAGTGAAGAGCCAGAGTTAAGCCATTGAAGAGCCAGAGAAGAGCCCTTAAAGAGCCCCACCAGGAGCAGCCAGCCAGGCGCTCAGCCCATCTCCAACTGTGTGTTTCACAGATCAACATTGCACCTGTTATTAATGTTATGTTATTAAAATATTTCTAGAGCGCACTATCACCGATTGGTTGCTTGGCGCTAAGATCAGCAGTGACATGAACATAGAGGGGAGAGTGTTTATGAGAATGCTTGTCTGAAGAGCCAGGTCTTCAAGGCTTTCCGGAAGGATAGAAGGTCCTGACAATTCCGGGTCTCCACAGGGAGAGAATTCCACAAGCAGGAAGCGAGGGTGGCAAACCTACGACCTCCTGCGCGCTTTAGTTTGAAGGAAGGCGTCAGCAGGAGGCTCTGGTGGAGTGAGCGTAGGTTGCGGGAAGGGGTGTATTTAGAAATCAGGTTGTTAATGAATGATGGACTTTTGCAGTATAGAGACTTGAAGATTATGCAGCCAGTCTTGAAGGCGCAACGCTGGGCTACTGGAAGCCAGTGTAGTTTCCTTAAGAGGGGGGTGGCTGCCTGACGCCTTGGTTGGTTCAGGATTAGCCTTGCGGCATGGTTCTGTACCATCTGGAGTCGCTTAACCAGGTAGTTGGAAAGACCTAGGTAGATGGCATTTGCGTAGTCCAGATGGGATAGTACCGTAGAGATCACAACCTGGGTGATAGCCTCGGGTGTGAGCAGGCGACGTACCTTCCGGATTTTTTTCAGTTGGAAAAAGCACTTGGAGACCACCTGACCTACTTGTGTTTTAAGAGATAAGTCGCAGTCCACCGTGACTCCAAGTGTTTTAGCTGACAAGGAGGGCGTTGGAGCTTGGCCCAATTCAGAGGGCCAGTAGTGCGGGCCCCAGTACTTGCCGCTTTCGCCGGTCAGGACTAGCTCGGTTTTACCCGGGTTTAATTTGAGCTGGTTCTGGTCCATCCAGGTTTTAATGAAGCTCATGGTAGACTGGAAGTGCCGTATGGAGTCTTCGGTGTTGTCGATGGTAAAGAGCAGTTGTAAATCGTCTGCATAGTTGAAGACTCTCACCTGGTTGTCTCTTAAGGTCTGAATCAGGGGAAGTATATACAGATTAAATAGGTGGGGAGACAGGGAGGAGCCCTGTGGTACTCCACAAGTGATAGCCTGTTTGACGCCCATTAAGTCACCAAGGCGTAGAGTTTGGTTACGGTCTGTCAGGAAGGATCTCAGCCAGCCGGCTGCTAGGTCCCGGATGCCGGCTTGTTCGACACGGTCAACCAAGATGTTGTGGTCGACCGTGTCGAAAGCGGCCGAGAGATCCAGGAGCACCAGAGCTTGTGGAGAGCGTCTGTCGGCACAGGCACGCAGGGTGTCCAGGACTGTCGTGACTACTGCTTCAGTCGAATGTGCAGGCCGAAAGCCTGCCTGATGGGGATCGAAGCAGGAGGATTCCTCAAGGAAGTTAGATAGGCATTTGGCCACGTGTGCCTCCAGGACTTTTGCCAAGTAAGGCAGCAACGAGATAGGTCGAAAATTGGCTTTACAGGCAGGATCTGCCCCTGGTTTTTTTAGAAGTGGAATAACTATAGCTTCTTTAAAAGCTGCGGGGACTAGTCCAAGAGTCAGGGAGTTGTTCAGGAGTGTGAGGGCAGGGGCTGGGTGAGTCAGGAAGCACTCTTTTAAGATGTGGGGCGGGTAACTATCTGAAGGTGCACCGGATTTTACTCTTGACAGTAATTCCCGAAATTGGTCCTGGGTGATGGGTGGGAAACTACTCAGGGTGTAATGATTCGGCTTGATTATCATACCAGATGTAAGGGGGGACACCGGTCGAGGAATGCTGGCTTTGATGTCCAGTATTTTGTCAATAAAATAGACATTAAGTGAGTCGCATAAGGACTGAGTGGGGATGATCTTGGGTCGAACCGTATCTAGATTAGTAAGGTCATTGAGGATAGAAAAAATGTCCTTGGATTTATTTGTAGACTCCAGAGTTTTAGAGGAAAAGTAGGACGCTTTTGCCGCCAAAATGGCAGTCATGTATTCTTTCCTAGCTTTAGTGAAGATCCTTTTTAAGTCAGGGTCGTAATTTCGGCGCCACTGACGTTCTAATTGCCGTAAGGCCAGTTTCCTGATCAACATTCCACATGACATCATCACCCAGTGTTCCACTGATGGAGAAGTAAATAGGAAGAAACACACTGTTGGAGATGGGCTGAGCGCCTGGCTGGCTGCTCCTGGTGGGGCTCTTTAAGGGCTCTTCTCTGGCTCTTCACTGTCTTAACTCTGACTTTACACTGGCTGTACTACTGATCCTGTAACTAACCTGAATAAATCATCTGAATCATACCTACCAGTGTGGACTTGATTACTACATATTTTTGGCGACGAATTGAAACTAAGAACCTGCTTCTGCTACCTCTGAGGACATCTGGAGTACCTACTCTCAAGATAAAAGCAACTCTTGTAACTACAGCTGCGTTAACTCAACTTCTGGCACTCATCAGCCCCACCAGTGACCTCTACAACGGTCGCCCTCAACGCTACAGTGCCAGCTCCTGTATTATCTGCAGCTCAAAGTCTATGTTTGATGTACCTACAGCGTCTGTTTAGTTGCAGATCTAGCCTGACATTCTTCAAAGTGTAAAGTCAGAGTTAAGACAGTGAAGAGCCAGAGAAGAGCCCTTAAAAAGAGCCCCACCAGGAGCAGCCAGCCAGGCGCTCAGCCCATCTCCAACAGTGTGTTTCACAGATCAACATTCCACATGACATCATCACCCAGTGTTCCACTGATGGAGAAGTAAATAGGAAGAAACACACTGTACCAAGATATAACAGCGCGCCGTTACCCTGAAAGGTCTGTTGGCTCAGAATAACAGATGACTGTTGATACCTGACTTAATGGTAGTCATAATATCGACCTCAGGAGGCTGAAAGGTAGGTGAACCTGCTGGGTGCTACACCTGTGGCCATGTGTAACAGCAGTCCCCTACCGGGGACGCAATCTTCCTAATGCTCCCATCCTCTAAGCAAGGACTGCCCACACTTGCAGCGCTCAATCCCTCCCAAACCATACTTGTTTGCACAGTCAAGGTTAGCCTAGGTGATTGTTCCCTTGAAGTCCTGTATGGGGCCTACTTCACCTTAAAGAAATGTCTACTCTCTTGAAGGAGAATGATGCACAATTGAACTGGCGGCTAGAAATTTTACTCACGCCTGCATATACTAGGCTCAGAACAGGGAACACTTGCTCTATAATCCCCTGGATTCTTGCCTGGCATTCCTTTATGTCCAGATATACAAAGCGATAATGGCTCTACTTGGTCATAATGACCCGAAAGACACATCAAACCTGCAGAGACAGGAAGGGGTATGCTAACCTGCCCCAAACTCTGCAGAAACAACAACATGTGCGAGCTGGCGACAAACATCTGGAAAAGCTTGCCAACCAAAAAAACATCCCCAGCACCTGGGGGCCATGCAGCCATTCTGAATACTAACCAGGTTTAAGATTATGAATGGTATCGAAGGACCCATCTCTCGGCGTATGCTTGCAACACTTTCCACTGCATCACCCTAGTCAGTAAAACCAATGCAGGGGAGCATACAAAGCTAAGCCCATGCGCGCTCCAACGCCAACTCCTACACCTTGTAGTTCTCTGTCTGATGTAACATTTCCTATACACCAATGTACACACTTATGACTCATTGTCTCTTTGTAATGAGCATGTGATGGAGAGTGCTCTGACACCTTACAGTGGTATGAGTTGCGCTATAAAACAAAAGAAATGCGTGTAGGAGAGAGTGGTTTTGGAGACTTGAGGGGCACTGTTAAAGGGTGGTAGTGAGAGCATCCATGGCAGAGGTGGTCATTGGGAACGCCAACAAACATTGTCACACGGGCGTCACCAGTGCTAAAGCCGGCCCTGCCCTGAGGTGAGACAGGTGTTATTCTGCTCTGGGGACAGCCCCACACCCTAACACGTATCTGAGTTTGCCTAGTCCTCCTCAGGCCATTACACATTCTGCATTAAACCACAGGCACTAGTGGGCAAGATAGGTTGTCACTGCCCACCTTCCTCACTGCTGCAGACTCAAGGCAGGTCAGAGTGGTGTTGACGCCAGCGGAGCGCGTGGCATGCCTACTGCCCACAGCCCTGCCTGCCCATGGCCGCCTCTGCCTCCTCGTGATGGGTCCTTTGTGTTTTGTTGTTAATGGAGATGGGGCACAGCCGGGTGCAGCTTGGTGGATATTTCCAGCTCTGTGCCGCTCTCAAATACCATGCCAGGGCAATGCCAGCTCACAGTGCTCCTCCTCGGTTGCCCGTCCTCCGCTGTGATAAACGGGCGAGTACAGAGAGAGCAAGGGAGGACAGTCGATGTCTCTGCGCATGTGAGCACCCGAAGAGCCAGCCCTGCCACTGGAAGGGCAGCAACCACTTTTAGATCTACCCAAGTGCCCTTTCTACCATCTTGAGAGCGTATTTCTACACTCACGAGGCAGAAGATGTCACCGCACAGCCACTGTGTTCAGCTGGAGCTAATCAGACTTACACAAAATCAGCTCAAGTAACAACAGCCTTCTGTGGAGCATCGCCCACACCAGGCACGACATGAGATGTGCCCGAGCTCTCTAGAGATATGCACAGAGCGCGGTGTACACATCTAGTGAGATGCCCTGCACAGATACCCACCGCGCCAACCTGTACAGGGTCGCGGGTACCATATGCTCAAATGCGCACTCAGCATTTTATGTGCACACAGATAGAAAGAAGATAAGGTCAGTCCACATACTACCCGAGTACCCGTACCCATCTGTACAGCTTTGCAGACCAGACAGGGGCACTGACTGCTGAAACGCCCACCACTGAGCATAGGTCGTCTACACACATGCAGTGCTTTTTCAGTCGGTGTTTGCCAGTGGGGGCCACTTGCACTCATTTTTCTACATCGGCCATTTCACCGAAAGCAAGAGAGGAACAAGCCGCTACACAAGCCATGCACACCTTGGAAAGACGCCCAAACATGCGGGAGTCCTACCAAAAGAAGCCTGTTAAGACAGGAGGAGTGTTCTCAGAGCGCCCAATGAGAGAGCCGGACTGGCGCGTGCAAGGCAGCGTGACTGAAATAAGTGGAATGATGTAGCCGAGGTACAGTAATTAAGTAGGTTTATTGATGAAGTTCAGGTCTTAAGTACAGAATCATAGAGCCCAAACAGGAGCAGCTCCCTTGCTGCTCAGCCCATTCTCTTAACTGACACTCATCCACCAGGCATCCCCAACATTCTATCATCTCATCACACATACCAACATTTCACTGTTCACCCACACTGGCTGAGCAGCAAGACAGATAAACAGGAAAGATGCATTGCACTTCAACCAAGATACAACAGTGACGAAGCTTCTGATAAGAAACTTCCTCACGACAGCCGTAATGCAGGTGACCGAGTCCTCGGGGGCTGTCCAAAAAGGCAAAAGGGCAGTAACCGAAAACCCTCCTTTTCAATTGGAAGCCAGCGTTTAACATAAATGCTGACACTACCCAATGAAAATGAGGGGCGGGGCTTCGAGTCCCCTTCTTGAAACTTGCTTGATGACTATAGCTCTCGCAGGCGAGGAGCGCAAGCGCTCCAACGCCAAGCGAGACCTAAAAAGGTGCAATGACGCAACCACTACTGGCGGAAGTGTCATTTTGTAGGCGTGCACATGCATCATTACTCATGCATGTGGCTACCAAAGGATGCAGGCACCTTTCTTTTTATTAACCAATTCAGCATGGATCAGTACGTTAAAGAACAAAAGTGCTTTTATGTCAGCATTTTAATGCTGCACCCTCTAACATAAACTAAAACAAGCATTAAAAATGCAATAGGTCTCGCCTTTAATTAAGTTAACGCCATTTGCTTTGCTAATGGTATTGTATAGCAAACCAAATGGCTTTAACTTAATAACAGGCGAGACCAATTGCATTTTTAATGCTTGTTAATCACTAGCCTTCCCACTGTTCTACGGATCACTCAAAACGTGGAGACATAAAATTGGCCAGGACATAGGAGTGGCAATTCTGCCCACAGCGGAGAGTCTGTGAACGTCCAACTGTGAGCTTGAATAACAGGCAGGATGCTAAGGCACTGTTAAACTCCTTGCTTATTTGCTTTCTGTCAGTGGTTAAGTTGTAAAAAAATAAGTGCCGGGAGGCAGCAGGCACCAGCCCATTTCTCCTGTTAGCACCGCCAAAAACAGAACCAACTACTAACAATGAAAGTGGGGAGAGGAGGTGGTGTAATAGCCAAAGCTGCCGACTTCAGAGCAAGGGAACCAGGTTCATATCTCGGCATCTACTCAACATACTGTGATTCTGGGCAAATCACTTAATCTCCCTGTAAATTAATGTGTCCTTAACTGGTGCTCATGAAAAGGGCCAGTGTTGATGAATAAGTGCTGATGCTGACCACGGGCTCCAATTAAGCACTGCTTTCTGTAGAACTTCAAAAAGTTTTAAAATAGCGAGTACAGTGCTTTTTGATCCTAGATAAAAACAGTAGTTTTGGCTGCTCACTTGCAGCAAGACAGTGGAAGGCCACCTCTGATAAAAACCAATTCCATGAAATCAATAGTAAAGTCTTTGTTTTCAGCTACAGCACTTGTTCATAGCAAGGCGAGGCCTTTTCACTGGGCCTTATGGACAGGGCCATATGAATGCTCAAATTACATGTGTAAAGGGCTTGATTTCGGAGTGCAAATTCACGTGAATTTGAACGTGTAAATCTATTTACATGCACATAAGTTAAGGGAAAAAATCTGCTCCCACAGAAGGAGAGTGAGAGTTCCAGGCGGGCATGCCCTGAAAAGTTTGTATAGATCCAGAAACTCCAAAACCTGTTGGTATTTACAAACATTTTTCTCTTCATCCCCAAACCAAAACGGGGGGAATTTTACTCATACCAAAGTCAAGAGGAAATCAGTTTCCAGAGTGAAAATGGGCAGCTAGCAACTCTAAAATTGGGGCGTTGAAGCTAAAAAGGTGTTTGTTCCCTAAGGGTATTCTTCCCAAGGAAAAGCAAAAACAGCTTGTGATAACTAACTTTAAGCATTTACACATGTGTAATTGTACACCATGTACTACTGACATGTAACTGATTACACTTGTGAGTACTTGCAGAAAGCGGAGACTGCCACCCTGACATCTAAACAGTAGGAAATGCAACTAACTCCAAGTCAACAGACCACTTCGGCTAAGGTCACCGGGAAGCAAAGAAATGCAAAAGGCACCCAGATTCAGAAAGCGTTTCAGGACCCTACAAATGGCGGGAATGCGCAACACCAATGAAGCTTCCCAGGTGAATTCCTGGAATGTTTTGACGTTTAATACCAGTTGTAAACCTGCCCTCATATGTGGGTGGAAACCTATTGTTTTGTAAATTGGGACCATTCTCTCCAAAACCCTTAGTGAATTCCATTCACTTCTAGCTGTGAGTATTGAGCCATTGGCAGATTACAAGTCCTACCTCACTATGAAAAACTACTGTGCAAACCAAGAAGTGCGACGGCGAACAACCATGTAGATAGAAAGATGCATGCATTAAGTGCATGAACAGACAGGCAGCACAAGAGATACCCAGGCTGAAAGACAGACAGAGAAAAAAGTTAGTTATATAGACAGACAATATTACTAGGAAGATCGGCAGACGGATAAAAGGATAAAATGGCATAAACATAGATAGCCAGCCAGCCAGCCAGCCAGATATGTTATGGTGCTAAAATACACCTATTCTACAGTTAGATATTATATACGGAATAGAGAGGTAAATGTGTTGATAGACGGATGAAAAACTGACAAAAGCTGAGAACCCTGTCCTGCTCAGTGCCAGGTTTAACGGAAGTTGCACAGCCAGAGGGCTAGGAAGGAGAGATGCGGCTGGCGCCCATTCCCCTAGCGCTGGGAGTATAGTGCACAAAGTGATCCATCTTCACCCAACTTCATTTAGTTGAGTGTTATGAAAATATGACTGCGAGGCATAAAGCGTACAGATAATTCAATGCAAAGCCTGGGTACTCCTACTCTCTTTCCAAGGCCCGGGACTTAAAGGATCAATTCACAAGTTGCGTTTAGCCGGGATCGGCTGCCCCCAGCATCCTTTACTGTGCATGACCTTTCCACTGTCTTGTGTAACGGAAAGAAAAAGCAATTACAACCGAGCAAGTGAACTGGTTGCAGCCCACAGGAGCCGCATCCCTGATCAATGGCTGCAATCCGTCCAAGAAGAAAGAGCCCTTAAAGGACCGCAGCTGACATGACCCAGACTGCCCTGACCTCTGACCCCCTCTGTGTTCGCCAAGCGTTTGATGTGCGGCCAGCAGTAATTACTGCAGCGAGCCCCAGCCCGCTGACTGCGGCAGCAGAGCCCGGGACAGCAGCCTCACGGTGGGCGGGGACTGCGGCCTTGCGCCCGTGAAACTGAAAGCGATTGCAAAAGCGATCGTGCGAAGCCCACGCTAACTAAAAGCACACGCTAAGCGTCATTTTCGTTGCTATGGCAACAAAATGGCGTCGGACTGTCCACAGTCCGGACGGACACGCGTATGCTGTCTGCTATGGACAGATGGCGAGAGCAGCCATGTTTGTCCATGCAGACGCGTGCATGAAATCCCTGGCCAGAATCGATTACAAAAAGTCCTCGCGATAGTGAGTGTAGCGCATGCGCTGCTTCTGCCAGGCGAGACCTAAAAAAGCAGACACTATAGTGATTGTATAAGCCTGATTTACACAAAACATAAAAAAACATGAATAGCAGCTGTGAAAGCCTTCCTCACATGTAACAGGTACAGTGCCAGGACATAGCAGAGCATGCTTCACAAAATAGACAAGCATTTGCAATGCAATAGGTCTTGCATTACTGAAAGTTTGAGCTATTGGCGTTGCTAATAATAATGCAACACCAATAGCTGAAACTTTCAGTAATGTGAGAGCTATTGCACTGCAAATGTTTTTTTTTTTTTTAAGGCAATAAGAGCGGTTGCCACGATTGCTTAATAAATATATTAATAGAAAAAACATATAGCTCTCTCATTACTGAAAGTTTGGGTTTCCAACCTTTTCTGTACTGAGAGCTTCTTTTGTTCAATGAAACGCATTGAGAGCTACTAATATTATTAGTGTTGTATAATTTCAATTTTGCTATATGTATATTAATTCAACCAAGCAAAAGCTTAATAATTTAATAAGCTGTTCTGCACACTGGTGAGCTACTCAGAGGTAGCTGGAGAGCTACAGTAGCTCACGAGCTACTGTTTGGAGACCCCTGAATTGGTGTTACCTTATTATTAGCAATGCCAATAGCTCAAACTTTCAGTAATACAAGACCAATTGCAGTGCAATCACTTGTTTAAATGTACTGTGAGCCTCGGCCGGGGAGTGCTCTCCCACATGAGTCCTGCAGCTGTCTCCAGCAGGCAAGGAGGGGGGGAGACCATGCCGCTACCCAAGAGGGATCCTGCAGCTGCCACGCTGCACTGTTGTGTCCAGGTCTGCAGTTGGGCACCCATCTCTGGTGCACACACCCTACAGGCAAGAGAACCACCAGGAGTTACTTAATCCCGTCCAAACAAAATGTGCTGTTAAAGTAAGGGTACACAAGCATGTTGATCTGGAAGAAGGGGTCTTGCGAGGGAAAGAAACAGAGAGTAGGAACACAGCCCCGGTGAAAGGTAACACCAGGGGGGGGGACAGGGCGGGAGGCATGAATCTGAAACAGGCAAGAAAACAAGAGTCAAACTGTATTAAACTTCAGGCAGAATTGTTCTAGGAGGGTGGTCGAAGATTGCAAGCCAGCCATCCAAGGGATAATAATTGTTTGTGGGGGTGGAGAGAACGAAGGAAGATGTGCGAGCCAGTCCAAAAAAAAGAAAGGCGCGTGCACCATTGTTGCTGATTAAGAGCTGTGTGTCGTGGTGTTTAATGAACAAATGTATGAAGATGTTTAAATAGAGTAGCAGACGCCATTGTTTAAGATTACGTGCGGCGTTGCGCTGTACTGTAAAAAAATGCTAATTAATACTAATGTACAAAAAAACTAATATGAAAGTGGGCACCTGCTAAATTTTTTTAAGTGGTGCCCGTGTTAATATGAAAGAGGGTGATGTGCTGAGACCTAAAGCGCAGTAGCTGGATAATGGGATGGCCATGTAGAGCAGACAGTCAGCAGAAACTGGAAAAGCAGGTGCAGTTACAGGAAAGCATGCCTTGTGTGCAATAGGAGAAAATCATTTAAGAAAATAGTGCTCAAAACTGTAAATACAACGTACCGAGTAACAAGACATGTAAGAGGGCCAGTCCTCCTGTAAGGTTACAAAGGAGAAAAGAGGTACTAAGGAGGAACTACTAATCCTATTCACGAATCAAAAGCAACCATTTAGAAATGGCAGTAACAGGAGCCAATAGAAAAGTTGGGCAGACAATTTGCGGATCTTTAAGTCCATACCTGAATACAGCATGTCTCGAAGAGACAGCGCAAGCACTGCCTAGGCGAGACCTAATAATTGATGGTCAGCAGCAAAACAGAAACTGAAAGAGTGCTAACCTAATGGGCAGCCACATACAATTTCCAACACATTCAGCAGGACATGGTGTTTTATAAAGCAGGTTGTTATGTTTAGTTTAGTAATCTTTGAAATGTTCATCACAATGGTAGCTAGATCTATAAGACAAAGGTTGTCTGAAAATTTGCATAAACATTCTTTGTGCATACTCTTGTCAGGTCTTCCAGAAGCTCTTCACAGGGACATTGATTGACAGTAGCAGCAGCAGAGAAAACCATAAAACCAGCTACTTTTTATGTATTTCACTGCCTTGAACTCCTTGCTCTATGTGGAAGGATTGCTTCCTGGTCTTCAACTTGGAAGTGCCCCCCCAACTTTGATGAAAGGGCAATAAGCACAGCCAGGAATATGCATGTATGTATGTATGTATGTATGTGTATATGTATGTATGCATGTATGTATGTATGCATGTATGTATGCTTTTATATTGTATTTCTACAGAGCAAACCTGGCAGAAAGGGAGCAGACAGGGTCAATGACAAGCATAAAGTCAACGAGTAAAGGCGAGGAAGCTAGTTTGTGGAAGGTTAATTCATTGTGATGTGGTGTTCATCAAAGAGGTGAGTCTTCAAATCTTTCCTAAATTGGAGCAGCGTTGGGTGGTCCTGATGGACACAGGGATGCTGTTCCAGATCCTGGGTGTATACATGGAAAGGCCTGAAGTCTTGTTTTTTCTTGTTTATGCTTTTTAGTCTGCAGCTTGATGGTGTCCTGGCTGTGGGTGTGCTGAGAACCACCAGATATGGTGAGCTTTTTTTCAAGATAAGCTGGGGTGCTGATCGTGATGGCTTTGTAAATGATACATCTGGATTTGAAGATGGCACGCCAATTTTCATCAGGGGGTGAATTGATCATATTTCTTCAGGTCCCGGATGAGACGTGCTGCAGCGTGTAGGATACCTCAAGGGGGTGCTAGTGTGGAGTCTAAGAGACTATGGAGAGGAGATTACCACCATCCAGATGTAAGAGTACAAGGGCTTGAACACCAGTTCTGAAGTCGCTTTCTGGAAGAAACGGTTTTACTTTCTTTACAAGAGAGAACCGGTATGAGACTGTGTTTGTTCTTCTTTTTGGCAATGTGTTCCTTGAGGGGGAAGATGGTGTCTACGGTGAATCCAAGTGACTTAACATTCAGTGAAATTTGGGGTTTGAAGCTGTTAAGGTTCATGTCATTGAGCCAGGATTGTAGTGTTTCTTGTTTGTTGTTCTTGGCAAATAACAGGATTTGCGTCTTGGTTGGCTTGAGCCTCAGGATATCCAGTTCTGGATGATGTGCAAGCAGTGTTTGAGCCTTTGGATGTTTCAAGCAGAGGAG
Organism: Triturus cristatus; assembly: GCF_964204655.1. Lineage (NCBI taxonomy): Eukaryota > Metazoa > Chordata > Amphibia > Caudata > Salamandridae > Triturus > Triturus cristatus. Next base: position 125,117,172 of record NC_140586.1, on the reverse strand, counting down.
ACTCCCAAGCAGAGCTGTTTATCGTTGGCATGAAGGTGTAGAGTCTAACTTGCTCTGGCGTATTTAGCAGGCCCAGCTGAGAAAGAATTTTGCTTCATAATAAAACGCTATTTGCTCAATACTTAAATAGGAACTATATGTAAATGTGGGCGAGTCACTGCATGTACATGTGAAGAATTAGTAACAAGCGGTCACAGGGGTAGCTGCTGAGCCGATGTAGGGGACGACCCATGTGACTTTCAGGCTGGTGTAACAGGAAGTAATGCATTCAAATAACTGCTACATTTCCTGTTTGCACACATTTATAGTATTGTGGCAGCACTGCTGATGTGCGTACATGCCAGAATTTCAGAATAAATAGAAAGGAGATTGTTTGCAACACCAAAAAATAGGGAAACCGAATGTTGTCCATTAACTCGCATTGCATTGGAGCTATAGTCAGTAGGAAAAAGGTAAAGCTAACCTGCCATGTTTCCCAAATCCAAATTTGACTGTTGGTGCTAGTCCAGGTTTTTTCCATTGCATTCTGGGAAATGTAGTCATGATTTAAAAATGGGATAAACAAGACTACCAGTCATAGAATGCAAAGAAGAACCTTGGTGTAGAGCATCTAGTCACACATGGACCTGAGAAATTTGACAGGCCGCTAAAGTTTGTGATTACCTCTATTTTTGGGACTTTACTGATAAGAGAAACCAGTTTTTAAATATGTGTTTTTATATATACGGGCACATATACAGGTGATAACTATGGAGCATGAAATGGAATTTGAATGTGATTAGCAGCTTAAATATTTATATATGAAAGGTGATTACCCAACACAGAAAATAATGTGTATGCAATCCTTTGTATGTCCTTGCATATGGCCAGGAGTCTCGACTTGAATATTGTAAAGTAACTGTTTATGATCAGCGTTCTAGCAGTGGCGGCTGGCATGGCTCTCGGGTGGTGAGGCGGGCGCGGGTGGGGGGCTGAGGGGGCATGAGGGCGGCGCAAGGTTGAACATTGTAAAACAAAACAAAACAAAAAAAAAATTATCATGCACATACCTTGCCACTGGCGCCGGGTCCCGCGTCTGCTCCTTGCTCCTGCTCTCCTCAAGGGGCAGGAATCCCGGAAGGAAGCTGTCCTGACCAATCACAACACTGCAATGCAGAATTGTGATTGGTAAGCACCCAGGCTCCCCTGACCAATCACAAAGCTGCATTGCAGCATTGTGATTGGTTTTGAGCGTCCTGGTTCGACGCTCAACCAGGGAATGGGGCCCATGGGTTTGTTCTCCATGCAGACTGTAATGCAGTCTGCATGGAGAACGGGGAGTGTGCGCATGACTGGTTTGGGCAGCCCGAGAGAGCCGACCAAACAGGCATTGCGCACTTAGGAGTGGGCAAACCACTCCTCCCCTGTTCCATGAGCAGATCAGTCCCGCCCGCCCGCCCACAAAGGTAACATAAAATGGTAATAACTCAAAGTTATTATCATTTTATATTTCCTTTCCTTTACACTGCTCAAAAGCAGTGGGGTGGATGCTCCTCTGCCATAGCGGATGAGCCGCCACTGCATTCTAGGCATTTTTGTCTTGTACGTCAATACTGACGTGACGTTTAGAAACGTTAGGACATATGATACAAACAGGAGATACTTAGAACATGTAGTGTGGAAATGTAGTATGGGAACTTAATACGATTATCAGTTAAGGTATTGGCACACGCCATGATGATTACCCCGCACAAGGGGTAACGTGATGATATACTTTAAATGATTTTGCTAAGGGTCAGTATTCTTGACCTGGTAATGGCCCCACAAATATTCACACAATTACGGTCAATTACGGTCATCACTCTAGACTTAATATTTAGCACACGTATGTTAACGGGATAGCCTGTGGTTATGGTTCTTTTCATTTTTACGCAGATAGACACGTGTCAGGAAACCACATTAGTAATTATGCGTTATATGTGTCCGTGAGAATGTGTGAACTTGTGCAATGCGTGCAGGTGAGGCGTAGGCATGGCAAAACAACATGTTACATGAGTGCGCATTTGAGTGTGTCACAGGGACATATAAATCAGTGCCCCAATTTTGCTCATACTTGAAATGTCATGAACATGTGAATAAGGTGAGCACTGGTGAGTATTGGATTTTTTTGGGTGGGCAAAATACCTTACTTTGTGCAATACTCACTAGGCTGGAATATGGCCTCTTTGTTTCAGGATATATTTTCTTAAGTTTTAAGGAGACTAAGAAAGTACAGTGGATGGACACATGATCTGGGTGGGGGGACTTGAAGATGAAGAATGGGTGGAGACCATGGCCTCCCCACGAGAAGCCGCCATTAGATCTGGCTTCGGTCTTGTGCAGTTGAAAATATTGCACCGCTCATACTACTCCCCGACCACACTATTCAAAATGGGTAAAGCCACGACTGTCAATTGTGGACGAGACTGCAACCAAGAGGGCACATTCTACCATGTGCTAAGGGATTGTCTGAAGCTGCAGGTCTTCTGGGAAGCAGTGGTTGAGTGCTTAAATGAGGTATGTGGGTCCTTCCTCATCCCAGCCGCGAAATGGTGTCTCCTGAATGTATGGGGGAGATAGAACTACCACATATGATCCAACTGTGAGCAACACTTGGCCTGTTCATTGCAAAATACAACATTGCTAAACTATGGGGTATGGAGCAAGTGCCACAACTACTCGATGGGTGGAAGAATGACATGGACTGGTGCATGCTGGCCAAAAGGGCTGTCTGTGAAGTCTGAAGATGTTCCTGTAAGTGGGGCAAGTCTGGGGACCTTGGAATAGCTACAGAGGAAATATCTGTGACGCCTCCAATGCTGCCGCAGCCGACATCCAGAGAACTGGGATGCTGCATTGGAGCACCATTGAGACTTCATTGACACAGGGATGGGCCAGAAGTAGGGGGAGGGGGAATAAAGCTCTGCGGGTATATGATGTCATGGTTTTTAATATTGCTCTATGTTGTAATCCATTAAAAATCATAATGAGAAGATTTGGAAAAAATAATGTACAGTTGAGGAAGTTAAAATGTATTAGTTTAAATCTTCCTTCACCTGAGCACGTCAGATTCGGTTGCTCATCATTATTTAATTCTTCAGAGTTGTCCTTCTGTATTTACCTAACTCTCAGTGGTACTCCTTTCTTATCCACTTTCAAAACTCTATACAATTGGGAATCCTTCCGGCATCCTTGTCTCATCTTCAGAATTAATTCCAGTGTGCACGTAGGACTGGGTACATTTTGGAAGTCTGTCCAGGTCGCCATTGCAATTCTAGCATTCTTAGCATATTGCAGGCAGTGTCCTGGTCCATCCTAAAACTCCTGCTGCGCTTCTGGGAAAGGAATAAAGACTTCCCCTGGGTAAAGATCTCAGAGTGTGAAACAACACCAGGCCATTTGATACTGGTCAGCTGAGACCCTGGCTTGTGCTTTTGCAGCAATACACATTTAATAACAATCTATGATTCCTATTCTTAATCACACATGTATCACCATCATCAAAAAACTTTATTCGGTTTTAGAAATAAAACCATAAAAGTCATACAAACTTCAATAAAACTTCACCAGATTACAAATTCGCAATACAGAACAACCAGGGTAGTCTAATTACAGGGTAGAGATTGATGAATCCCAATGCCAAGATTAATCGCAACTTGACCTGAGTCTAACAGGAACCCGTAAAAAGTTAGGTGTGTACAAAAAGGTATAATTAGAGAGGAGTTGTAAAAAGATAAAAGCTGGTCTCACCCTCCTAAAACAAGCCTTTTTAAGAAAAGGGATAATAAATAACTTTCTTGGAGCCGTGTAAAAACTACAAAACATTAAAAAGTGCATCATGTCCTGAGGAGACTGACCGTCGCAGCCACAGGGCATGAGGCACTGACCTCTATGAGCGCCACGTGGCTGTGCCAGGAGATAGTGGAAAAGATCAAGCCGAAACCTCGACAATAAAAAGTGATCATGAATGCCTTTAAGCCCTAAAAGATATGGTTCAGTGGTTGGTACAGTTTTTAACACAATGTACCTATGCACTCTGGGCTTACACAGCACTGTTTCCTCTCTTTCACAGCAGCTCCTATTTAAAAAACACCCTTTAGCCCAGGCAAAGTCCCTCTTGCATATAAGCTCGAGGTTATGAAATAGTTCTTCCCTACCTAGCCTTGAGAGGCCTACTCTTATATACTGGAACCATCGGATGTGCATGACATGGTCAAGAGAAACACAATCCTTTAAAATGTCTTTACTGAGTGCGTTTTCTTGCTTAGCCCAAATCTTTAATCACAATGCTAGTGGACGGATCACACGTATCATTTAGTAAACAACATTTGCACCTTAAATGCACATTATAGATACATCATATCAAATTGTCCTTCCAGCATGAATCACAAATCCACAAAGCAAGGATCTGGGATATATCAATAATGTGGCATGATTGGCTAGCAAGGAAGGCATAAAACATGAGGAAAGTTATATCCAATAATCCAAGATGGCTGCCGCCATCGCCAAACATCGCAAGAGTTCAGAAATTCTTGAAAATGTAGTCCCAAAGTAAGGCATCATTGAATAATATCTTCACTACATGCACAAAGCCGTTTGCTATATGATGCCTACACTCTCCAAATACTGTCAGCCTTTCAGGCTATTGAACGGACTGGTCTGGGTAGATTTGAAGTATGTCACCCCTGCATCTGCCGAGTCACCATCAGCAGCAATCCCTGTCTCTATCTCTACTTCATGACAATGTACCTTCCCTCCAAAGGCCTCTCTTTTGGTAGCTGAGCTCCTGCTGCCCGAGGAAGTCCAACCTAGAATTCATATAACAAATGTGGGCCATGAAGATTAGCAGCTAGTTCCATGATTCATCTTCAAGGCCAAACCCCTTCCAGTCCATTAAATATTGCAATTGTTTTCTAACAATTCTTGCACCAAAAATGTAATGCATCTCACATTTGTCTTCAGCATTCATCTGAATCTGCATAGGATGTGGAGCATGATATGTCTTTGCAGATAATGGTTTCGACAAGGACGAATAGAACAACCAATGAATTTTCGTAGTTTGAAGTAATTTTACACCTAAAGCAACAGGCTTCACAATTGTTCAATATGATATTGGCCCACAAATTTAGCTTGCAACTTAGAGAATTTCTTTAAATATATACATTTTTGTGAGTAACCATACTTTCCTATTATCAACATATTAGATGGAGCAGCACTTTGCTTACTGTCAGCATAGAATTTATAACTAGCTTGAGCATTCTCCAAGGTTTCCTGTGCTGTCCCTTGTACTACAGCAAATTCACTTATTGTTCTTGTACATAATGACTGAACCAAAGATAATATTCTAGAATGATGGGCAGGTATACTAAAGAAGGGAGACGTTCCAATAGATGAAAGTTCTGTATGTCAGTTCTGCTACCCACAATGTCTTCCTCTAAGTCTCAAGTTGCTACAAGGCTTGATATCTCAAACACTGTTCAACACATTGATTTAACCTCTCAATCTGTCCATCAATCTCAGGGTGATAACTGCTGCACAAACAGACTTCCGTTTATGACTTGTGAGAAACCGTGGATTACTAATTGGTGTGGTTGTAAGATCTTACAGTGTAAAATGACATACGTTTGTAGCAGGTCAAGTTAGGTTCATTTGTAAAGCCTTAGCTCGGTACTGGGTAGCTGTGGCATGGAGCAGGCAGGTTGTATTAAAACAATAAGTATAAAACATTAAGAAGTACCAAACCAGTAAATAAAAAGAGAACACAACACAACACAATAAAAATCTGACACCAATATATAAAAATAGATATAGTTTTATCTTTAAATAGAGAACTGAACACCAAAATCTACCAGAGGGATCCAGAGATATGATTTTTAAAAGAAACAATAAATCACGGCTTTCAGTCAATGTAATAAATCTTTGTAATTGACTCCAATAGTGGTTTAGGGTTAGCCACTACAAGCAAGTTGAAAACGGCTATATGGTCACTCTTGAACTGGAAAACTCAGACAGTAGAACAGTCACAGGTACCAAACAGCTCCAGGGGACAGTTGCCTGTCACCTTTAGCAGTCTTCAGTCCAGTTCCAAATTCTTAAGCAGGACCACTATTGAAGTCAATGGATGTGCTCCAGATTCCAGGGATACAGAATGCTGAAGATGCTTGACCGGTGTGGTGGGCCTTCCTGTGGCCACCCCATGGTCCTTGAGCCTCTTGTAAGCAGATAAAATCTGCCTTCAAGCTATTCAAGAGAGCAAATATTTGCTTTTTCAGTGTGTTCCCTCCATGAGGGAAGATTCATAAATCTTCATTAAACTTGTTGATTACTTCTAAGGGCTGGCAACTGCTTCTTATTCAATGAACGCACCAGCCTGTTCCATTTAGATAGGTCATCCTTGCCATAAACTGAGGGAATCATATTTTCGTGTTTACGTACTAAGACCCACATGACAAAGAAATCCAATATAACTAAGTTACTTTGTGTATTTTTCAGAAATCCATCTTGGTTCACATTTAAAACCCCAAAGTTAGGATCTTCTCTCGGAAGTTCAAAACCAAAATTCCCCCTATTTTTAGGCAGATAAAATGGAAGTACATCAATACCTCTACACAGAAAGTAATCACAGTTTTCAGGAATTATGTATTCAACTATCTTTGAGTGCAAAGTTGCCCTTGAACACAGACCATGATAAGAATTTCAGATACAACATACTTAATGTCACTGCTCTTTTTTATTTAATGAGAAGGAACACATTTCAAAACAGAAAAAAGAAAAAGAACAAAAAATACCTTTTCCATCATTAAATGCATACATAATAAATGCTTATTCCAATAAATCATACATTGCTAAATTTATTAAGCAACGATTGCTCATTGAATATACATAATAGTATAAATTAACTATTACCAATTTTGCAATATGCTTGACCGGGTTACTAACACCTCTGGATACATTTTAGCATCACTGTTGATAAGCGAAATTGGCCTGTAAGATCAGGGATTCAGCTGGGATTTCCTCTTTTTTTAAAGAACACCACAATGTTTGTAATTTACTTAGAAACAGACTGTTCCTGGTAAGCCTCCAAAAAAGTGTCAACCAGATCAGCCGAAAGGAACTACAAAAGTATGGTAAACTTCCAATTGGATTTTAGCTGGGCCCGCAGCCTTTCTGAGTGCCAGAGAGCCCAGTGCCTCTTTTAACTCCTCTAGAGTAAGTGGAGAGTCGAGGTCTACTCTATCTTCTACTCCTAAAACCACAACACCTGCTTGATCAAGATATTGCTTAATAGCATCTGACCAGGGGACCAAATCCTCCTGGTAAAGGGTGCTATAAAAGTCGGCAAATACAGCAGTGATACTGCTGCAGATCAGAGCATATAAATTCTCCCTACTTCCATGGACAGAGTAATTCCACAGTCATACGCACATACACTCATCATACGCTAGGGCCCATCACACCAACATTCATTCTTTTACTCTATCCACACTGAATATACGAGAAAACTCCTGAATCAATCTGCATCTAAACTGAGGTCAATGCAACCTAATTGATTTGTCTCGAGTCATGATTTAAACAATAAGAACGCATTTGAGATCTCAATAAATGACAAAGAAATAACCACCCGACACTGGAATTCAAACAAAGGTTATTTTATCTAAATTAATTCAAATGAAAAGACATCCAATAGCAAAATCATTATTCTCATAGTTACCTATTCTAGCTAAATGTCAGGACAGGTCTCTCAAAGAGTCTCTCGAGTCGCCGTCCTCTCGATCAGTATCGATCCTGTCGAGCATAAGTTCGGGAAGAAGTGGCCTTAGACCCTCTCTAGTCTAACAATATTTATACTAAAACTTACACATTAAAAGTTACAAACAAGTTCTAAACGTCCGTTGAGCAGAGCGAGCAGGAAAGGATGTCGGCTCGCAACATTTAGAAAAAACCTCCGCTCTCGAATATCACAAAAATAAAAACACGGAAGAAGGAAGCACAAACTAAATCTGCAACATTCATGGATGCTCTTCTCCGGAATTATAGTGAAGCCACTGCAAGTTTAACAAAATGTTCATTGTGGCTACTGTTCTCTCCCAAGGATAGCTGGCGATGAGCCCAGAGCTGCTGTCCTTTCGGAAACTTTTAATACAGACAGAGACCGAGGTCAGGTTTTCAACCATATTCAGCGAGGCCTCTCTTCGTATTACATCTACTCAAATGCAGGCTGTAAATGTCGGCCATCTTTCAATAGGCCAAAATGGACAATCTTAATAAAAGAAACACAAAACAACGTTACTACATCGTATTGATTATACAGTGTTAATTCCCACTAATACCCTTATGTGTATGTAATTATCTAGCCATCTGCAACATAAAGAAGCATTAAAGCATATTATTTCAAAGCGCAAACACATAACAAATAACACTTTAGCCACACGTATTTAATTAATCTGCTCACCAACTTAATTCACTTATTAATTAAGCCATGCAATTGCATTCCCACGTGTAATTCTTTCATTAGTAAGGTTGATTAGTCAGAAAACTCAACAAAATTAATATCTAGTAATTATTCTTTAGTAATGACATACAAAAATATAAGCTGATGTTCGGGTTTAAACAGAAACCCTGCTCCAGCAATCCCCCCTTTGGTGATATATTATCACCACAAAAATCCAACCCAAAAATGTAGTTCCCATTTCTTAGGAGAAATTCAAATGTCTTTTTGTGTTACATTATACACCAGTTTCTCTTTCATCATCTCTTCTGGTTTCTAAGTACATGCTCTCTCTGAATTCTTCTAATTCTATTTCTTGTGGGTCTCTTTTTGACCTTTTTTGTCTCTTTTCAGTATTATCTTTCACTATTTTCTTTTTACTCCTCCTATATCTACAACATAAACACCCTAATCTAAGAATCAATAAAGCAACAATCACACTTGTCAATGGAAATAATATCTTACCACAAATGGTACTACCTATCTTAGCAATAAAATTCTTAACAGCAATTATCTTATTAGCCATTTTAGTCCAGATACTTTCAGCTTCCAGTGGTACTAATTCTTCATGCAAATCAGTAATATTTTTGATATAGACCTTTAGATCTCTGCTTTCATCAGGAATATAAGTGCAACAATGTTGAACTTTCAGCATTCCACAGACTCCACCCTCTTTGGCCAATAGAATATCAAGGGCAAGTCGATTTTGCATAGACATGGCGCGTAAGGCAACCATCTCTGTATTCACTAATAGAAACCCTCCAGCGGTATTTGTCGATAAACGATCCACCACTGTTGACAGCTTCCGAATTCCATATGCATGTAATGAAATTCCCACTGCTGGAATCAAAGCTCCAAAAATATCTCCTACAATTTCTGACCAAGTTTCTCTCTTAAAGCGTGTTAGTAGATTAATCTGTTCTGCATCTTCTATCTTCTCTATATGGAAAATCTTTGGAAAGACCAGGCCAACATAACATGTGCCATACCAATGGTCAGGCAACCTGTAATAAGCCTTATTCCCACAAATATAATACACTCCCGGGAAAACTGGATCTTCTCCTCCCTTGAATCCCCATCCTGTTGCAATAAAGTATGTATCATGACACTCACTAGTCCCAACAAAATAATTATCATATTGGGATTTCCTTCTGGTAATGCATAATTTACCCTTCTGTGGTGCATCTAAAGCCAAAGTTGGACTGGCCCCTCTCTTCAACTCCTTTCCCATCTCAATGTCCCATATTGTCTCACTCATTTTATATCCTCCTGCCTTTTCATGCATGCTCACTCTCCTTTTCTCTACCATGTCTAGGAAAGCTTTTTCTTCTTCTTTCAAACTGCAAGTTAAATTGTTTCTAAAAATGCAATCTAATGTTAATTCTTCTGTCTCAATAAAAATCTCACCAAAAATGTTAGCTTCTTTAGCAGGATTCAGTTTCTTATTCATAGGCAATTGCCCAAAAATGTTATCCTTATTAGACATCTCATAATCTATTTTCCCTAACAAATAAAAAACACTACTCAACACACTACATGAAATCCCATACGTAGCTGGAAGATGACGATAAGTAACTCCCTCTGAAACGGATGCAGGCAATTGCATACAGACATAGCAATCCCTTACTTCCATTGTCTTTACGTATTCGTACAATAATTTTGAAAAAACATTACTAGAAAAATCATTAATCGACCTATCCTTATGTATGTATATGTTACTATTTCTAGTTGGTACTACTTTTTGTGAACTCTTCTCTATGTTAGTCATATTCTCAGTATGTATTCCAAAAGTATCTATTGTAACTCTAAAAGTAACTAGTAAAGCAAGTACACTCCATAGTAGCATTAATAATCCTGTACAGCAGCAGCACATTCTCCACCATCTTTTCAAGAAGGTACATCTACTTTGATTATTTTCTGTGTTAGCCATCTTATTACTTTGGCAGTGTCTTTTGACTTAGCCTCTACTACTCCACTACTGAATCTCTAGAACACTAGATTATTTCAATCTGCTAATTTTTAGATTTCTTCTTTTTCACTCTTCTCCAAGTGACTCCTTCAGTTCACTCAATTTGGATTTTCATTACTTTTCACTTCTTCTTCAGCAACATCAAATTGTATCAGATCTTCAATATCCTGAGCATCTGACTCTTCTCCAATGTCAGTCAAGATAACTTTCAGGACTCCAACAGTTTTCTCCTCCTCAACCACTTCCCGTAAGGTCCCCTCTGGATTTCCTTGACTTTCTGCCTCTTCTTCTTCAGACAGTGCCACATACGTCCATTCCGGTGACCTATACTTCTGGTTGGGTTTTCTGATTCTCTTGATCTCCTCTGGTTCTTTTGATTTATTTTGTTCTTCCTCTTTTGCTTGATTCTGACTCGACACCTCATTCACCTGTTCAGCTTTCGATGAATTTGCTCATGTCAGTCGATACCTCAGCCTCTTTATCTTGTTAGGCCAAAGATCTCCCTTTACGCTCCTTTTCTGTTTCACTTCTCTGTTGTTTCTTTCTCCGATCCAAGTTCTCTTTCTCAGAACCCGACCCTCTGGTATCTCATTCTCACTCTCATCCGATTCTGTCTCATTTGCCTTTTGTTCATCAACGATTTTCTCTTTTCCCACAGACTTCTTCTCCACCGATTGAGATTTCCCTACTACTGTCCCTCCTCGGGTCTCCGACACACAATCTTCTTGCTGTCTACTTGTCCCTTCACCTAGTTTATCAGGAATGTTCCCTACACCTCCTCGGGGGTCTTCCGCAATCTGTCCCTCTCTATCTTCTTCTGACCCTATTTCTTCAGGAGTAATCTCAGGTGGATTCTCAATCTCTTCATCTGACTCAGGTGTAGTCTCTGTGGAATTGCTCTTTTCTCCTCTTTCTTTTCCACCGCTCGTTGAAACTTCAGGCACCTTCCCAGAATCTGAACTTTCTCCTGAGGTTCTCAATGTTCCTCTTGAAGCCTCTCTTGGTAAGAAAAAAGAATCACCTGACTCTCTTTCTGACTCTCCTTCCCCCCTTTCAGGATTCTTTTTTCTTCTCACTGTTTCAGTGTCTGCATCATCACTGGAATCTGACTCTTCAAAGTACTCTTTACCAGTCCTATCCTTCGGATTCGGAACTCTCAGAGTATGACTTGCATGCACCCAGTTCTTCACTCCAGCACACTTCACAGCAGTCGTCGTAGTCAGAATGACTTGTCTTGGCCTTCCCCACCTTGGAACCAAGCAATTTCTTCTTCTGTGCACTTTTATTCTCACCCAGTCCCCTGGACTTAGATCATGGGCTTGCTTCTTTTCAAGTGTGGTGGCGTCTTCTCCAACCTGGTGAAACACAGAATGAACTGCGTCAGCCAGGTCTTTACAGTAATCCAAAGTCATGTCATCAGTTATTGTCATCAACTTGTTGACAGGCACGAATGCATGTCTCATTGCTCGTCCCATCAATATTTCATGTGGACTCAACCCTGTTGTTCTGTCTGGAGTAGATCTAATAGTCATTAGCACTAGAGGCAAGACATCAGGCCATTTCATTCCAGTGGCTAAACACATCTTACCAATTCTATTTTTGATTGTGCCATTCATCTGCTCAACAACGCCAGAAGCCTCTGGCCTGTATGCACAATGTAGCTTCTGCTGTATGCTCAATGCTTCACAAATTAAACCCATGAGCTCATTGTAGAAGTGTCCCCCCCTGTCTGACTCAATTGTCACTGGGAACCCGTACCTAGGAATCAACTCTCTTAACAGTAACTTTGCCACTGTTATTCCATCATTTCTCCGAGTCGGATAGGCTTCCACCCACCTTGAGAACAAACAGACTACCACTAGAACATACCTCAATCTATTGACCTGTGGCATTTCAATGAAATCAATTTGCATTCTGGTAAAAGGACCTCCTTCTCTGCCTATTGTTCCCAGGCTCACCACTGTTTTCTTTCCAGTATTGAACTGCTGACAAATCAAACATCTTTGACAGATGCTCTCTGCAATCAGCCTGAACTTTGCATTGTACCAGGTCTGTTTAAAAGACCTAATCATGGCATCCCTCCCCAGGTGACCCTGGCCATGATACATTCTTGCCATTGTTGATAGCATTGAGTTAGGCATAACTGGTCTCCCATCTCTATAGATCCAAACATGATCTTTCTCTCTTGGAGCACAACCTGCTTTGATCCAATCTCTCATTTCCTCATCTCCTGCTTCATCCTGCAACTGCTTCACCTCATCCCATGTTTCCAGGACATTAGTAAACATCACTGAAGAAAAAGACATTTCCTTCTCTCTTCCCTTGTTAATCGAATGATTGTTCTTTGCACAATACGGTGCTATGTCATTTGCGAACCGATTACCAAGAGTAACAAAATCATCTCCCTGTCCATGAGCAGCACATTTTACAACTGCTAGTTCTTTAGGCAGCTGTATCGCCTCAAGCAATTTCCCAATCACTTCAGCATTCTTTATAGGAGTTCCACTCGACGTCAAGAAACCTCTCTGTAGCCAAAGCTGGCCAAAATCATGAACCACTCCAAATCCGTACTGACTATCAGTCATCACAGTCACTCTCAAATTCTTCCCAATCTTGCAAGCCTTTGTCAATGCCACCAACTCAGCTACTTGAGCAGATCTAACTCCTTTCAAAGACGAAGCTTCCATAACTTCGGAAACTTTACACACCGCATATGCTGCACTCAGCACACCTTCTTCTGTCCTCAGACATGATCCATCCACAAACAACACATGATCACTCTCAGGTAGTGGCAGATCTCTTATGTCTGGTCTTGGTTTTGTACAGTAATCAAGCACATCCAAACAATCATGATCAACATCATCTCTCACATTCACATTTTCAGCATCTGGCAACAGTGTCGCTGGATTTACATTCACACATCTCTCAAGAGTCACATTTGATGCTCCCAGAATGATTTTCTCATATTTAGTCAGCCGACTATGTGACATATATTGAGTTCTGCTCCTTGTCAAAAGAATTGCCACATCATGAGGTACGAATACCCTTACAGGATATCCCATTATTATGCCCTCACTCTGTTCCAAGCTTCTGCATGTATCAGCTACTGCTTTTAGGCAACCTGGCAAACCCACAGCTACTGGGTCAAGTGTTGATGAGAAGTACGCAATCGGCCTTCTCAGTCGTCCATGTTTCTGGATTAACACTGAAAGTGCACATCCATTTCTCTCACTACAGTACAGTTCAAACTCCTTCTCATAGTCCGGCATTCCCAGAGCAGGAGCTTCACATAATCTGCTCTTTAATTCTTCGAATGCTCCCATTTGTTCTGCATTCAGTTCCAAAGGGTCTTTCATCTCACTTTTGGTCAATTTAATCAGTGGCTTTGCTATCAGGGAGAAATTACTTATCCACTGACGACAGTAACCCACCATTCCCAGAAACATTCTTACTTCTCTCTGGGTCATTGGGGCTCTCATTCCTCTGATAATCTTGATCCTGTCAATGGTCACCTTTCTTAGACCTTTTTCAATATTGTGTCCAAGATAATGTACTTCTTTCTTGCAAAACTGCAATTTGGCCGGAGATACCTTTAATCCTCCATCTGCCAAATGATTTAGTAAAGCTATGGTATCTACTTCACAAGCTTCACGTGTCTTTGATGCCACAAGTAGGTCATCGATATACTGTACTAGAACTGAACTTTCAGGCATTGTCAAACTCTCCAAAGACTTCTTTAACAACTGATTGAAAATTGAAGGACTCTCTGTATACCCCTGTGGGACACGGCACCATGCCAAAATACGCTGTCCAAACCGAAATGCAAAAATCGCCTGGCTATCATGATGCAATGGAATTGAAAAGAAAGCATGGCACAAATCAATTACTGTATACCATTCAGCATCATGAGGAATCTGATACAAAATCACTGACGGATTTGGCACAATGGGACAGCATGATACCACAATTTTGTTAACTTTTCTCAAATCTTGTACAATCCTGAACTTCCCATTAGGTTTCTTCAGCCCCATTATCGGTGAATTACATGGGCTACTCAGTAACTCTCTTAAAACACCCTGCTGAATCATCTTATCAATTATAGGTGTTATCCCTTCAATTATCTCTGGTGTCAGTCTGTATTGTGGGATATTAGGGTAAGTGATTCCCTCTTTCACTGTAATCTTTACTGGATCCACATTATTCATCAATCCCATATCTTCTCCAGTAAAATCCCAAACTGCCGCCTTTACTGTATTCCTCAACTCTTGAGGCAAGTCATCTGGATTAAATACAGCATATGTTCCAACAATCTCACTTTCTCTATTATCTAGAGTCATCCTGTATAAGACATCCTCATCTGGTGTCTCAAAAGCTATTCCATCCGGAGTACAAAAAATTGTGCAATTCATTTTACACAATAAGTCCCTACCTAACAAATTCACTGGACTGGTGTCGTACACCACAAATCGGTGCATATCTGAAAACTTCCCTATCCTTACCTTTACTGGTTCAGTAAGGCGAGTCTTAATCTGTGTATTAGCTACACCAACCACTTGGATTGCTTCATCCGAGAGAGGAAGATTTCTTATATCTGCTGACCTGACAGTTGATCTCGTCGCTCCTGTGTCTACCAAAAAAGTAACACTTTCCCCATTTATTTTCCCATCTACAAATGGTCCTGCCTGGTCTATTTCTAGAGTTGCTCCAAGTATGCACTCTTCCTCCTCTCTTCGGCACCGTCAGTAGTCCCCTTCAGACTCACTCCCCTCATTCTTTAACCAGTATTGCTGTACTGTGTTAGTACGTCTCGGTTTGTTTACCTGCTCATCATTGTAGAATCCTGAGTCCTGGTTATATTTCTGGGACCCTCTATTCTGCGGCAAGGGCGGTTTTGGCTCATGATTCTGCTGCTTGACAACCTTCTGCTGTTGCTGCTGATGATTACACCCCTCGTTCTGCACCTGTTGATTCAATGATTTATTCTCATTACTCACTAATGGTGGATTTGTACACTCGGATCTCCAATGCCCCAATTGTCCACAGTTGTGACACGGGAACTTCGTTTTGGCCTCCTCTAAATTCCCCTTTCCTTTTCCTGTGCCATATCTGGGCCTATTTCCTGGATTATTTGCTTGTTCAATCAGCTGTGCTTCCTGTCTTTCTGCAACTTTCACCTGTGCCCACATTGCTTTCTCCTTCAGCTTTCTTTGTTTCGCCTCAATTTCATCACTGAAGTATTTCGCATGTCTCAAGATCTCATCAATCTTTTTACTCTGCCAATCAACTGTGTGCTCACGAATCATTTCACTGATTTCAGGTCTCAAGCCATATACAAATCTGTATACAAAATGACTCAAATCTATATCACCCAGGTGTTCATCTCCACTGAACTGTTTAAAAGCCAGTATCAGCCTTTCATAGAAAGCATGAACTGATTATTTTGCTTCCTGATGTGTTCGATCTATCTTAACCCAATCTGTCTCCTTAGGGGGTACCTTATTCTTCAAGAACACAATAACCTGTTCATATTTTCTCATAACCTCCGGGTTTGGAGCTCCTGTTCTTTGATCTCTCGGGTATTCCTTAGCAGGCCAATCTACAACTATTTTACATTCTGCCCACAAGTCTGCTGGAACAATTATATCAAACAGACTATTCAGGTCAATCCACAGCACTTTTGACAATTTCACAAACCTGTCTACCTGCCTATACCACTCGACGGGCTTTTCTCTCAGTCGAGGGAAATCATTCGTAAATGACAAAATATCCTGTCTAGTCCATGGGACATGTACATATCCTCCTCCAGGAATCTCTCTCATAGGATAAGCATCCACTGTTTTTTCTTTTTCTCTCATGGGAAATGCTGAGTAAGTCCTGTCCACTGAATCTTCTCTTTTCTTGTACCATCTATCCTTCCACTTTTCCACATCACCCCATTTTTGCAATAAGGAAATCATTTCCTTAATCTGCCCTGTTCTGCCAACATCATTTAAATTCTCAATATCCTTGTCAGAAAAATCCACCCTGTAAGGCTTCTGCAAAGCTTTCACTTTATCCATATCAATTCCCATTTCACTCGCTATTCCTTTTAACCTGTCATGTGTACTCTTAGCCCTCCAGGTGATACTCTTGCACATGAAACCCAACTCTCCATCATGATGATTTTTCAACATTTCTGTAGGAATTGTTCCTGCTATAAGCTCCTCCAATTCTATGTGTAACCTAGCTACATCAATTGCCTGTGAATCTTTATCCTTCTTTTGGAGAACTTTTAACCAATCATTCAAATCCTCAGCCGTTATTTCTGTAGACCTTTTCACTGTACTTACTTGTTCTGCCATCCTTTGTGGTTCCAAAATTGATCCTCCTACACAACCAGTATTCAATCCTGAATTAGCCTGTACATCTGATCCCCACTACATGAGTCATGTCTCAACTGTCTCAAATGATTTTCTTCCGTCCTCATTCCTGACTCTCCCGAAGAAACAACCAAACCATTTCCTACATAGGGAACTGTCAAACCATTTTCACCCATTCTTTGCTTATCAAAAATAGGCATAACCGGACCTATGGTTACAGGCACTGTAACAGCTTCTAGATTCTTGGTTAGTTCTCTAATTTTCTCAGTCAACTAAGATGTGGTTCTTGCTAATTCTCTTGTTTTCTCATCTCCGATTGCACTCTCTCTCTCTTTTTCCCTTTCCGTGAAAGAGCTACCACTTTTCAGATCAGGTGTCGCAATTTCTGTTTTAATGATTCGCAAAGTATCTCTTATGGGAGTAGCAACTGGCGTTCTCTCTTCTGGTTCTGGTCTATATGGAGGCGGTCTCTTGTAAATCATGTCATCCAAGACTTCATCCTCATAATCATTAGCCCCATACCTTCTCAATTCTGCATCCTGTACCTTTTCCGTACCTTTCCTCCCTTCTGTTTCTTCAACAGTTCTCATAGGATATAGTCCCTCTGACATACTAGCATCTTGCCATCTTCTCATTCGATCATGATGAGTTTCACGATCATATTTCCTCCCAAAAATATACCTATAATTACCTCCACTCCTCTGCTTTTCTCACTCATGCACTTCATCCTCCCATTCCACCAATGCCTCAAACTGTGTCGGCCTTGGTCTAGGCTCTAGACACATCATCTTTTCCCGTAAATTTCACAACACGGCCAGATTAAATGAACCATGTTCCGGGAACGCTAAAACACCATCTTCTTTAGTGTACTTAGCCCAATTGTCTAACCATATACAGGTATGATACCCATATTTCGCAACCATGAAGGATTCAGGAGTTCTTGTCGGAGGTAGCAATTCACCTTCTATAGTTATTATGTCTTTATCCTTGTTGAACCACTTCTTAATTTTACCGAACAAGGATTTCTTCTTTTTCTCCTCTGTTTGGTAATACATTTTTGCGTTTACCACAACCCTCTTGTCCTTTCCGCAACTGTACGATCTTTTGTCCAATAACAGCGCGGCTCACACCAACGCACCAATCACAGCGCGAGCACTGTTCTAATCCACTGTCCAATCACAGCGCGGTCTTTCTGACGTCAGTAGTCGCTGCAGTCGCTTCTACTCCTGTCTCCTGTCACTTGTCTACCCCTCCTTTACAAAGCCTTCTCAGTAGACTCTGCTTCAGATTCTACAAAATCTATTAGTTACAACATATAAACATCTCCATTGTCTGCTTCGCTAACCACAGAATAGTAAAGACCTTTCTCACAAGAATCCAGCTTTTCTCTAGAACAGCGCTTACCTCTACTCTACCACGGAACTATTACTTTCGTTGACACAGTAGCACATCCCTCTACTCTGCCCTTCTAACATGCATCCATTAACTGTTTCCTCCCGGAATGCTCCAAAGAGTCTCACAATCAACTAAATGCTCATACATTCACGCACTTTCACACCAGAAAATGTAGCACATTTACACAGAATCCTGCCTTTCCCGAGAACAGCGAACAGTCTGTCCCACTACAGAATTATAACACACGTTAACTAAGCAGCGCTTACCTCTGCTCAGTCCTTCAAACAAGCTCAGAGAATACCTATTACTCCTCCAACGATAAGTTTTAACGGCGAACCTTACAGATCCCTGGGACCTAAGACCAGAGTTTCATAGATAACCTTTGCTACCATACACACTCCTTTTATACAGAAAATATATCTCTAGTAGTAACACACGGCGATGTCACTGATTCCGAAACCAGACAATGCGATGCGCAACCTCAATTGTCACACGCTTTTCCCTGCATACATACAGGGCCAACAATCCCGTTTTTCCCGAGAGCAGCACTCACTTCCCTCTGCCCTACTACGGAAACGTCACCAGCTCCCTACGTTCCAGAAGCCGTACACACTACATATAACTCAATACGACGACTTCAACATATAATGTTAGAACATATATCAACATAAATCAATAAATCAATAAATCCAAAAGCCTATATACAAGCAATCTATTAGATCAAGACAATAATCAAAACCATCATACTGCTACCAGGAAACTGCTGCAGATCAGAGCATATAAATTCTCCCTACTTCCATGGACAGAGTAATTCCACAGTCATACGCACATACACTCATCATACGCTAGGGCCCATCACACCAACATTCATTCTATTACTCTATCCACACTGAATATACGAGAGAACTCCTGAATCAATCTGCATCTAAACTGAGGTCAATGCAACCTAATTGATTTGTCTCGAGTCATGATTTAAACAATAAGAACGCATTTGAGATCTCAATAAATGACAAAGAAATAACCACCCAACACTGGAATTCAAACAAAGGTTATTTTATCTAAATTAATTCAAATGAAAAGACATCCAATAGCAAAATCATTATTCTCATAGTTACCTATTCTAGCTAAATGTCAGGACAGGTCTCTCAAAGAGTCTCCCGAGTTGCCGTCCTCTCGATCAGTATCGATCCTCTCGAGAGTAAGTTCGGGAAGAAGTGGCCTTAGACTCTCTCTAGTCTAACAATATTTATACTAAAACTTACACATTAAAAGTTACAAACAAGTTCTAAACGTCCGTTGAGCAGAGCGAGCAGGAAAGGATGTCGGCTCGCAACATTTAGAAAAAACCTCCGCTCTCGAATATCACAAAAATAAAAACACGGAAGAAGGAAGCACAAACTAAATCTGCAACATTCATGGATGCTCTTCTCCGGGATTATAGTGAAGCCACTGCAAGTTTAACAAAATGTTCATTGTGGCTACTGTTCTCTCCCAAGGATAGCTGGCGATGAGCCCAGAGCTGCTGTCCTTTCGGAAACTTTTAATACAGACAGAGACCGAGGTCAGGTGTCAACCATATTCAGCGAGGCCTCTCTTCGTATTACATCTACTCAAATGCAGGCTGTAAATGTCGGCCATCTTTCAATAGGCCAAAATGGACAATCTTAATAAAAGAAACACAAAACAACGTTACTACATCGTATTGATTATACAGTGTTAATTCCCACTAATACCCTTATGTGTATGTAATTATCTAGCCATCTGCAACATAAAGAAGCATTAAAGCATATTATTTGAAAGCGCAAACACTTAACAAATAACACTTTAGCCACACGTATTTAATTAATCTGCTCACCAACTTAATTCACTTATTAATTAAGCCATGCAATTGCATTCCCACGTGTAATTCTTTCATTAGTAAGGTTGATTAGTCAGAAAACTCAACAAAATTAATATCTAGTAATTATTCTTTAGTAATGACATACAAAAATATAAGCTGATGTTCGGGTTTAAACAGAAAACCCTGTTCCAGCAATACCCTCTTGGCAGTTTACTGGCTGACCTTGATCGTCTTGAATGATGCTAATGCCACTCTGTACCTTCTTATATCTTACTCTGAGGGCCAGTTGCTTCCCTACACTGTTGCTATATTAAGAGCTCTGCGCCGTATTTAATTAGAACTACTCTGAGGCCCTTCTAGCAAGTATACTGTTGACGCCTGCTTTGACAACTGGTATTTTCTGAAGAAGCTCATAATGTGTTTGCCCCTCCATAATCAACCTAGCGTGAGCACCTCCAAATTGGCTAATTCGTCATGTTTTTTCTTGAAATTGTTGGTTTTGACTCTCTGACGATTAAGACGGAAGCTGAGTGTTTCACCTCTAATCCCAGCTTTCAGGGCATCCCATGCTGGAGCACTCCTTTATATGACTGATATTATCAGGATTAAGGAGTAATGCCCTATCAAATGCCCAAGAGCATTAAGGTCTAGTCCCCACAGGCCTAGTTTCAAAATCAAAGGATTGTGATTACAAAAAACTCTTGGATACACTGGCCCAATACAAGAGGGAAGATTAAACCAAAAAATAGTCCAAACGTACTTCTTCTTATAGGCAAAAGAGAAAAATGTGAGCCCCGGATCTGGACTATTTAATGCCACCCAATCTATGAGACCATGCAATTCCATAAGATGTTTTGGCATGGTACACCTTCGGTTTCCCCCCACATTCCCCACGTGAATGACTGAACCATGTCAACATGGAAATTGAGATCTCCACAGAGTACTGTGGGTTGGACCAGGATGCCAATTCTATTGCCATATTGCCAGAAATTCCGTAACTGCCGCCTCTTAAAGGTTAGACCCATAAACTTACCAGATAGTGAAATTTAATCCTGATTTTTGACATTCCACAACCCACCTGCCCAACTTATCTGAAACACACCTATTGATGACACAGAAACATGATTTAGATAATATTGCGACCCCATCACAGTGCTCCCCGTGTAGTGTGATCCAACAAGCAAAAGTCTAGGATCCCCAATTGGTGTTTCTTAACTGCAGATACATGGGTTTCCTGGAGGAAGACAATATCTGTCCTCATTATCCTCAGCCATTCAGCCAACCTGACCCATTTAGACCTGTCATTCAAGCCTTGCACATTAACTGACACAATACACAGTACATCCATATGCTATACCAGGGAAGGAACAAACAAAGATCCCACCCAAAAATGTATAGAATTTATAATGTAATACAATCCGTAAGGGCCTTTTCTCTATCACACAAATAGCCCTGTATAGGCCTTCAAAAACGCATTTTGCTTTGCTTTTTCAACTCCCCCCCCCCCCATTGCTCTTAACCAGCTTTATCAGCTTTATCAGTTCAATTTCCGTTAGGCAATTCAACAACAAGCACTGGCAAAGCAAGTAGTTCTCAGCAATGCACAAGCTATTAGCCTTGTCAATGTGACTGCCTTTTAGCCATGTTGTCTACCCACACATCTGCTGTTCCGTATGGCTGAAAGTCACTGAAAGCCCAGAATCACAGGATGTTGAGCCAACGCCAAGTCCCTTTGCCCCCCATGTTGAGTTTATTGCCCTGCCCCTTTCAACACAATAAAGCGCAATGACATGGCCTGCGCAGACCGCATCATAGCACTTTTTCCAGTGACTTTCAGCCATGCTTAGCAGCAGATGTGCTGCTAGACAGCATGGCTAAAAGACATTCACATTGACAAGGCCAATACCGCGGGCATTGCAAAGATCTATTGGCTGTGCAAATGCTTCTTCGGTGTTGGTGAGGTCTTGCTGAACAAATGTGGAAGTGATAAAAACAGTTGAGGAGCTTTGAAGTGAAGCGATAATGTGGCATAAAGGCCAGAGCTGCCGACAGGGGAACAGGGGAACCATGTTTCAATCTCGGGGTCGGCTGAACAGTTTGTAATTCTGGGCAAATCACTTACGCTTCCCCCTTAGTACGACAATGAAGGTACCACTGGATAATGTAACTGGTGAGCACTTAAAATGCTCCAATACCATCGGTGGGTGTTAGTGTTTTAACAATTTTTTAAGAAATGCATTTGTTTACGTACACGTGCAAGCATTTTAGTGGTATGTGTGGATGTGTACAAGGGAGATGGCCTGAAAACACAAGTACCTCTATGGAGTGCTTGAAAACAAAGAAAAAGTAGCTGCATAAACCAGGAGCAGTGTAAGGAGACATGTACTTGGTCCATGCGCTATGGGAGGGCCAAACCATGACAAAGGCATGAAAGAAAATGAGAGCAATGCTGAAGTTTACGAATGGTAGGAGATGGGCTGCCTGTAAGCCCACAGATAGAACACAACACGTCTCTTCGAGACAGCGCATGCACTGTCTAACCAAGCAGCGCATGCGCTGTCTAACCGAGCAGTACATATGCTGTCTAGCCGAGACCTAAAAACAATTGATTTTGCACAGGGGAAACCTACTGGCTTTGCCAATGCTTGTTGTGTTTAGAAAAGGACAGATTCTCTGAATCTCAAAACGTGGAGCTGAGGCTGCGCCTAGGGAGATGATATGGCGTCCGTTTGGGAGAGGTTGTGGTGTAAGGAACAGAGCTGCCGACTATGGAGCTGGTAAACCGGGTTGTAGTTTCGGCGTCGGCTTGATGTCTTATCTTGTCAAATCACTTAATCTCGCTGTGCCTACAAAAATGTATGTGTCCTCGTGTAAAGTAACTGGTGCTAATTTAAAGCGCTCCAATGGCTTTGGGTGGTGTTGGTGCTATATAAAAATGCACAAAAAAAAGTCAAGTGCTCCAATACCTTCGGGTGGTGTGGCTCTATATAAAACTGCACAATAAAAAGTAACTGGCGCTTATGTAAAACGCTCCAATACCTTCGGGTGGTGTCGGGTGAGCTGGTGGAGGAGGGGATTTGTGCAACAGAGCTCAGCGGTGGCAAGCAGCAACGGGCGGGAGGAGGACAGGCAACCAACAGCGAATTCGAGCAGACACTGGGAGATTAAATTATTTGCCCGTAATTACAAAATGTGGAACTGAGACCAAGGACAGGGAGGTGATGTGGTGTCCTCTTGGGAGAGGATGTGGGGTAAGGACTAAAGCTGTCAACTTTGGGGATGGAAACCAGGTTTGAGTTTCGGCGCAGGATTAACACCCATGATTCTGGGCAAATCACTTCATCTGCCCATGCCTACATGTCCTTGTGTAAAGTAACTGGCAATAATGTAAAGTGCTCCAAAACCTTCGGATGGTATTTAGCTCTGTATAAAACTGCACCAACAAAAAGTAATTGGTGCTTACGTAAAGCATTCCAATGTCTTTGGGTGGTGTTGGTGCTACATAAAACTGCAACAAAAACAAATGTGAAAAGCAGAGTCGAGGGAGAAGGCGATCTGTGGGAAGAGAGGATCTGTGCAACAGGAGTTCAGTGTGGGCAGGCAGCGACGGGAGGGAGTTTGACGGGCAACCAACAGCAAATGTAGGCTGCAATGAGGAGATTAAGTGATTTGCCTAAGTGTACGGTGTCCTTGTGAAAAGTAACTGGTGTTCCAATACCTTTGGGTGGTGTTGGAGCTATATAAAAATGCACAAGAAAAATGTGAAAAGCAGAGTCAATGGAGGAGGGAACCTGTGCAATGGAGTTCAGTGGGGCAAGCAGCCATGGGCGGGAGGTGGACGGGAAACCAAAAGCAAATGCAGGCTGCAAGGGGGAGATTAAGTGATTTGGCCGTAATCACAAAATATGGAACTGAGGTGTGAATGATTTTACAATACCTAATTTGCAATTACCTAATTGGTAATGGCAAATTAGGTAATGCAATGCCGAGGGTGCCCAGGGGCCTAAAGCCCCCTGAGGCACCCCCCAAAAAATGTGCACATGTAAAGCGCACACCTGCCCTAATGGCACGTTTGCGCTACATGGCACTTTGAAAAATGCATTTATGTGCAATTTTCAAAATTGCACATTGTTACCATTGGCTTGTAGTCGATGGTAATAGAATTTCCGAAATGCAGTTTCCATTTAGAAAATGCATGGTACATGTGCTAAGGGAATCACAAAATGAGTTTCCCTATTTGTAGTCACAGTTTTAGGTAATCACAATTTTTGCGATTACCTAAAATTGCGACTAGAAAGACTTTCATACATCTTGAAAGGCTATTTTGCATTCGCAAACGGGCGAAATTACCGATTCGCACCATTTGAAAATGCAAATTGTTTGATACATGTGGTCCTTTATCTCCTGGGCCTAACCAAATTGATGTGTTCTTGTGTAAAGGAACTGGTACTAATGTAAAGCACTCCAATACTGTCGGGTGGTGTTGGTGTTATATAAAACTGCACAAAAAAAGTAACTGGTGCGAATGTAAAGCACTCCACAACCGTCTGGTAGTATTGGTGTTATATAAAACTGCACAAAAAAAACAGAAAGAATCACAGTGTTAGGTTGGCTTACAGAAGTGAACATGAGGAAATACATTGCATTGTCAACCACATTAAAAGGACTACTTTTGCCATGGACACTGAGTGGCAGGCAGACCTTAATGACGTTAAGTTTAATGAATTTAAGTTAAGCAACAATGGCGCTCGGAAACACTTCACCAGTGAATGTGAAAAAAGTAAGAAAGTGTCCCGATGGGAGAAATTTAAAGAAATAGAGTCCCACCCTATGAAAAGAGAAGCAACAAGGTGAGACACGAACAATTCAATCATTTTGCACAGGAGAAATGTGAATATGAAATTACAGCAGAAGACACATGTACTTTACGTGCTCTGACATGCCCTGTGATAACTCATACCTGTTTCACTTTAGGCCTGATATTTCAACCATAAACACAATTGCTGAGCAACCACCTATGGTGTAAACACGTACACACCTAGTACCTACATGCATGGAAAATATACAGAGGATACACGTGTGCCAAGTAATAGCAGCTGTGCACACATGCTCCAATCAGCATAGTCATCTATGCACTAACAAGACATTAAAAGGCAGAACACCACCACTCACTATAATGAAACAGACTACATGATAGGGGAAATGGAAAGAAGCAATGAAGGGAAAAGCAGTGACGGGAGGGGGTGTTTTGTGGATGGGGCAAGCACCGTAAAGTGCCAGGGAGCAAGCAGAGACAGAAAGGAGGATGTGGTCAAAATGAAAGGCATCAACAATAGGAAAAGAATTGACAGATGGGGGGGGGTGATCTGTGGATGGGACATGAGTGCGAGTGGGAGGAGATGAAGCTGGAAAAAGCACGAGCACTGTGTAGAGTGCTGAAAAAGAAAGAAAAAAGTAGGTACTACAATGTTTGTAAAAATGGGAGCAGTGAATGTACTTGGTCCATGTTCTGGGGGAAGGGCTAAACACAAGAAGAACCATGATCATGCATTCCAGGGGTAAATGGTGACAAAGAATATGAGACAGACGATGGAGCAAGCAAATGGGAAGTCTGGGGGCAGGCTAAAGCCCACAGATTAAACACAACATGTTTCTTCGAGACAGAGCATGCTCTGTCTAGTCGAGACCTAAAACCAATCTACTCAAGGACTTTTGTTGATCATCAAATAAGATTACAAATCTACCATCAAAGAAGCATTGGAAAGATTATGATCTCTTATTTGTTAAGCTTTGCAGTGATTTCCTGTAACATTCCAGGGTATAGAAGTATGCAAGCTCTTCGACTCCTCCGTTAGGATGAATGCTTTTGCTAATGCATACACACTAGAGAACACACCTTCAGATTGATCATTTATGCCTTGTTGGCCAGAAGATGTTTTTGTTGAAATTTCCTCAGCTATGGGTGAAGATGTGGGGGTCATAATGGTTTCTTTTCTAGTGAAATAGAGGCAGTAGATTTCAACTGTTATATTTTTGCTTATATTCTCAGGTAGAGAGGAGTGGGTTGGAGGATGGGGCAACAAGGGGGGAGAGCGGGAGAGAATGCCGTGGCGCAGAAAGGACAGGTGGGAGGAGATGGGCAGTATGCAGACTACGGTGGGTGGGCGGGTATGGCTGGGGAAAGCAGATGGACTATGGAGGGTGGGCGGGAGGAGCTAAGGCACGCAAAGGGACAACGGAGGGTGGACAGGAGGGACTGTGGCAAGCAAATGGACAAAAGAGGGTGAGTGAGAGGGACGTGCGCAGCACCACACAACGGAGGGTGGGGCAAGCATACTAAGGATAGGCAGAAGGGGCTAGCGCAAGCACATGGACAATGGAGGATGGGTGGGAGGGACTGCAGCAACCTCACAGACAATAGAGGTTGGGTGGAACGGGCTGGGGCAAGCACACAGACAATGGAGAATGGGCAGAAGGGGATGGGATAAGCACATTGACAACAGAGAGTGGGTGAGAGGGGATACAGAAAGCATAAATGGACAACTGAGGGTAGGCGGGATGGGATGTGGGGGCATATGGACAATAGAAGGTGGGCAGAGGAGAATGGGAGTGGAACATAGAGTGGGGAAAGGACACAAGGGAGACTGATGCACATGCATAGAGTGCTTAAACCAAAGGAAAAACTTAGCACCTAAAAAGCAGCGATAGACAAACACAAGAAGAGAAGGGAAAACCTACAGAAACTGACAAATAAGAATCAAATAAATGAGAGTAATGTGAAGCCAACCAATAGTAAACAGTGGGTGGCCTGTAAGCCTGCTGTAACGTAACAAAAGGGAGCTGGAGACAGGGCATGCATTGTCTCAAGCAAGACCTAAAAATATATAGCCTTTGGAAAGGTGGCACGCAAAATGCTCTACTATGGTGCCATATGGCTGGAGGGACTAGAGATCAGAGACCAGTCGCGCTGCTTGAGCAATTCCAACTAAGACACGCCAAATATGCTGCTAGATTTTTGTTTTTTTCTCTGCTCTATTAGGGTAGGTAATTCAGTTAAGAGGGGAAGGTCTGAGGTCATCAACACCTTAAAAGTTATGCATGACTATTTCTGTGCTTCTTTTTAAGAAAGAACGCATTAAAAAGAAAGATTTTGACCAATTGATAATGTCTTTACCAACAACTGAGGATCATGAGGGGATAGCTAACCATCGGAAGGTTAAAAACTTCATAGTTGAGGCAGATACCCATGCATCCCTTAGCATCAACATAGCCCTTTCAACAAACTTGGTGGCATATTCTCGAGGATTTATCACTGAGTCATCGGCACTTCAGCACAGCCAAACTTGCGATAAATGTATCGCACCATTCACAATTTGGTGCTAACAGCCCATATCACCAGTCTTCCTGCGATAGCAGCCGCAAAAAACATCGCCACGGATGACCCCGCCAACTATCGCTAATGAGATGCAGAGTAGGCGCTCCCGAGCAAAAAGCAGCGACAACACCACTCCGCAACATTCTCAACGACCAGCCAGATCAGCGATAAGATCACAAAACAGGCGATACGGCATGTTAGCAACAGGAAATTAACACCTGCTCTGACCTGGTGCAAAGCCGGACCACAACCTGCAGCATGAAGGGAGCCCAGCCCAGAGCCACTCCTGAAGAACAACAGATGCCATGGAGCTACTCATCATGCAATTAGGAGCCCCAACAGGGCCACAACATCCACCGCTACCACCCCCAGGACCGCCCCCCCCCCCCCCCCCGGACCCCCACAGAGGCAGCTCAGACAAAGACAGCGGGCCTTCAGGAAACGCACCAGCCTCACAGACTTAACACCAGAGTATGTAATTGCCCAACTACAGACTCAAAAGGAAAACCATCCTCCGCATCTTGAACATCATTGCCCACAGGCTGACGGCACCAAAACAGCAGACAACCAACATCCCTCCGCAGACAAAGCTGCTGGCTGTGCTGCACCTGTTGGCCTCTGGGACATTCCAACCAACAACCGCCAGAGTCAGAGGAGTCTCACAGCCAGCCTTATCCAAGTTCCTCAATCCTGTCCTGGATGCCATCATCAGCTTGGTACCCCAGTACCTATACTTCCCCTACACTGCGCAGGAACAGCTGGAGACCAAGCAAGGCTTCTACACCATAGCTGGCTTCCTGCTCGTGTTGGGGAAATTGACTGCACACATGTCCTACTCGTGCCCCCTGCCGACACTGCACACAATTACCGCAACAGAAAGCATACGCATTCCATCAATGTGCAGGCAATAGTGGACCACCAGGGACTCTTCACCAATGTCACTGCCAACTACCCAGGCAGTGTGCATGACTCATACATCTTCCAACAGTCCATCATCAACCGGCGCTTCCAGGATGGCACCTACGGAAATGCAGTGCTCGTTGGTAAGTACCAAATGGACACACCACACACCTCCAATCCACAATCATGCAACTCACATCTCTGGCAATACACACATTACAAACCCACATACAACATGCTAAACAACATGTCCACCCACCAGACCCGACAGCACAACTTACTGTAGCAACCTGGGCTAGGCATGTACATGAGCCACCAACGGCATGGTACATCAGCCACACACCAGCGGAATGTGGAGGTTGGTGGAAACCAGGCATGTGCGAAGGAGGCAAGTAACCCATGAATGGGAATGCACACATAGCCAAGTGTGGTGTGGATGTGCTGGACAGACTGCAGTATGCAGACCACATACATATCCATATCGACATATAATGCTGGTGTTGGTAGTGTTGTGGACAGTGGACGCAACCATGTCACCCCAGCCAGTGGGGAATATCATGGAAATATAGCTTGTTACGTCCCCCCTGTAAGCGTGTGCGGAGTGGGCTTACACGGCGTACGCCAGGCAAGCATACGGGTGTTAATTTAAAAAAGCACATAGCCCTGGGCGTGGTTCTCTTCCGGAATGGCCAACGTGTCTGCCAGGGCAGCGCCTCTCACCCCGCCACGAGTCCGACGCTGTGTGCAGCGGTGCCTGCGATCCTGTGCGCCTGCCACAGCCCGGGCCGCTGCTCCCCGAACCAGTCTCGTCCGCCCCTGCGCATCCAGGTCTCACTGCTCACCTGCCGACACCGGCGTGTCTCCAAGAGTGCCCACCACGTGCCTGTGCTAGCTCCAAGCCTGAGGCCTGTGACCTTTCCCATTGACGCACTTCACCGGCATACACAGTGGACAAGTAGGTTACACATTTGGAACCAAGTCTTGATTACACGATGGCAGAGTACATGTGCATGGCATCGTTTTAATCCCTATACTCCCTTCGATTTGGTGCCACCAACTCTGTGCATAGCATTCCGACCACGCGTGTCTGTGGGCCCTTGCGGACTTCTGCCTTAGGCCTACACACCGGTCCAGCAGGCCTCAGACAAATCCAATCCAGTCCGTCCCAGGCAGGACACAGCATCTTCACAGGGTGCATACCCGCTCTGCTCTGGTGCCTCCACCTCCGTCAATCAGGAATCATCTCCACATGCCATTCCAATGCCATGTGTTAGAGATCCAGGAGGAGCTGGCTGCACAGCGGTTGCCCCACGCTGACCCCTGCCTCCGCACACACTGCGGTCGAGTAGGGCACACAATTGGAACTGAGTCTTGATTTGTTAATTGCAGAGTTTATATCATTGTACAGGCCTCATCGCAGACTGCATCCCCTTCCAGCTCTGGTGCCACTGACTTTGTGCCACGGGAGTCATGGGCACTCTCCTGTTGAACTTCAGCGTCTGAGTCTATGACCTGGGCGTTGTCTTCATCATGTTGCTGATACTGACATGGTTGGAAAAAATGAGACTGTAGCATTCATCTCCTCCATAACGCCTGTTTCTGCTTGCTTCTGCCCTCTGCATCATGCCCTGGATGGACACCTTCCACTGTCCCCCGTAACACTCCGCGACATTCTCCTTGGACATCAACAAGGACCCGCTCAGCTCTTGTGGCCCTATCTCCGTGCACCACAAGTCACCGTCCCTTGCGGGTGTGCCTGTGCCGGCCGCAGTGCATCCGGGGCCACTAACTCTGTGCAGCTCATGTCATGGACCCTTGCTGTTTGTACTTTGAACTTCTGATTGTCTGATCACTGTTGTAGTTGTTTCCAGCACCAACCAACCCCTGTGGAGTTGCTTACACTACCCAACACCCATCCAGCACAGGCTTCACTGTACGTGTGACCCTGGCAATAAAGGGTGACAGGCGCACGTGCCCGTACCACAAATTGTCTCATTGTGTCCGTGTGGTCATTATGAATGCATGAGGGCCCCGGGCCATACCACATGACATAGTGCTGTGTACAGCGTGCACCACCTTGTCACCTCAGGCAGCGGTGTAGACCTGGGACATGTGGTTGTGTCGGACCCTCCTGTTAGCGTAAGTGAGTGGGCCGGCGTACGGCAGTACAGCGTAGGGGTGTGGTCATTCGACACGTGGCTCTGGGCATGGTTGAGTTTAGGCCTTGACAAAGAGGTAACTGATGCATGTGTCTCTGGTGTAGTGTCTGCGCCACCCGTCACGCATTGTGCAATGTTGCTATGTAGCATGCCGACGGAGTGCGGCCTCGGCCGAAGGGTACATGATGGTGAGCAAGCCCGCACGGGGTCCAGGATCATACATGCCAACTGTTGTGTGTGTCGCTATTTCGCTATTTCTGCAGCATAAGCCAAAGGTCTACCCTCAACCGCAGGGTCGAGTTCAGCCAGGCATGTACTCTACATCTGTGTCCGCCCCGTCCTTACCATGGGCCTATCCACACGTGGTCGAACACCTTCAGCGCACAACTTTACTGTGTCGTTGTCATACTTGTGGACATGCGCAGACAGGCATGACAATGGTGTGCCGTAGGGGTGCAAGTGATGCAACCGCGCTGCGCACACTAGTGAATAGGCTCGGAGGGAGGGAGGAGGAGCAGTGAGGCTACGTACTACACATTGATGCCGCTCATTTGCAACAAGCAGTACATGTCATACAGGAATCACAAAGTCACACATATCACACACCAATGAACCAGTGAGCCTGCCAACACATCATGCAGAACCAACTGTTGACTTATGTCTCTCTGCACTGTCTCAGGTGACCAAGGATATGCACTCTGCACTTGGATGATGACACCCCTCCGAGCCCCGAACATACAGCCCCAGAGGCAGTACAATGCGGCCCACAAACGCACCAGGGGCATCGTGGTACGCACATTTGGCGTGTTGAAGTCACGTTTCAGGTACCTGGACGTCACAGGTGGAAGGCTCCTGTACAAGATGATCATTGCATGTTGTGTGTTGCACAACATATGTGTACGCAGCAAGGCACCATGGATACCAGTTCCAGAGGCACAGGACGATGATGATGAAGAGGAGGCAGGTGGACCACACCCCACTGCAGCCGCAGCAGGAATAGCCTGCAGGGACACCATCATTGCAAATTTCTTCTGATGAGCACGTCACATTGTGACTGTCCTTGGCAATCATGGTACAGTACAGAATAACCACAGGCACAGCATGTGCAAAAAATGCATTCCAAAATTACATTCACTAAGTGCATGTCACTCATCTGTACAGGCACATCACTCAGACAAGTCTGAGTGCGACATGTGTTGATAATGATTTTATATGTTCATGGATGGTGGGTGTGTCACCTCTGTGCAGAGAGGCTGTTTGGGGTGCCACGTATTCGAACTGCCAGTCCTGTGTGTCACAGTTAGCAGGGTTTCCCACTCTTTGGCGTTTCACATGTGTCCAAGGTAATTCCATTTTGGCTGCCATTTGTGACCTACAGGTGACAACAGGGCTCCTTTTGGGGTCAGTTATGTACCACCATGATGCAGGGATGGCCCCTGTGACTCAAGTCCCACAACATGTGCAACATGTACGTAAGCGAGAGTCACTGCCCCTACATTCGTCCATGCTGTCATAATTGATTGATCATGGCAATGACACGTCTGTGTGCAGGAGGGGTTGCGTGTCCCTCTGCAATGTGAAGGGGAGATGCGGTTTCACTGTGTGCTCCATGCATGTGTCTGCATTCGCGCAGTTTACATGCAGACTGCATGTCATGTACATTGTGACTGCGAGGAGAAACCTATGTGGTGCGGGACAATTGTCATTTGTTCTACGTCACAGATGTGGGGTTGTGCTCGTACATTGTCATCTCACTGTTTTTGTACTCTGCTTTTATGGTGCATTTTCCCACATTACGCTTAGGAATTGCAGGCCTGTCGCTGGTTTTCGCTGGTTTTTGTATCGCTATTGGCCTCATCGCAGCTTTTTTTCCATTCGTGTTTCGCATTTTTGTGCCGTCGCGTTGACTTTATCACGGACAGTTGACGCGTTATCGTGAGTCGATCGCATGGTACCACCGGCTTGGGAATACCACGTTGTCACGGTGTTATGTTCCCGCGATAGACTGCGATGTGAAGAGTTGCGTTAAGCTGATTTTGCGGTAGTTATCACACGTTCTTTAGAATATCCCCCTTGTTTCCCGCCTTATAAATATGGCCTTATTAGGGAGGGTATGGGAACTACAACTAAGCGACTGATAAACAAAGGGTTTTCGAATATAAGATGGACCTCCACATACTAACAGAGAGACACATATTGAGCATGATGAGGAAAGGGCAAGGGGAAATATACTTAAAACAGGGTGAGAAGGTCTTTGTAACTCATACAAACTTGTGCCACACTATGTGACACATTGGATGAGACATTCAATGCTGAACTGCTAATCAGACAAGGTTGAATTGCAAGTAGAGAAATCGCAAACACTAACAGCTGACAATTAGCTTCGGTCACTAAGTCCTATCCTGTGGTAAATCAGAGAGGAACCAGAAGTGGAAATATGTGACTGCTCACCCTGATGGATAGCCTCAGCAAGTTCCAGAGTGTCTTACAAAATGTGATATCTGAGGTTGAAGAATCCTTCAGGACCCTGCACAGAAATGCATCAATAAGACCCCTCGGAAAGTGTCCAAAACTGCTTCTGAGGTACCAAATACCAATATCATTGCTATCTCTCAGCCCAGATCAGCTCCCTGAGAACACTGCAGAAGAGGTCTAGAAAACAGTACACTTGGAGGAGATGGAGGCTGGAGCAATGAAGACTACAGTCATGCAGGACAGAGACTTCCAGGTCGATAGGGCATGTATGCAGCCCCAGCCACTCTAGAGCTGATAGAGATCAGAGGCACTGCCAGGGTGGAATAGGCCCACTCCTATAAAGACTCTTTGAGCTGAGAGCGGGTGTCTGGTAACAGCGGTTGTTATGCCTCTTTCGCATAATGTCACACCTGTTTTCGTTCCCATATGTTCATTGTTTTTTCCACCTGTGTACTCAATAACTTATCCTCTTTGAGTGTGCTCTGGTGTTTCTTTCCCTGTTATCTTCATCATTTGTTGAAGAGTGGTCTTGACTCTTGTGAGCCTGTCTTGGATATTCTGTGTTGCTCATTCTACCCAGTCCTGTGGAGATCGTTCCATCTTTGGTTCTCTGGAAAGTGTTCAGGTTTGCCAGTAATAGTGGGCATACGGAGGTCACCAGGTAAGCCACTATGTTGTGATTATATATTATTATATTGGTTCTATTTATAACTGATGCAATACTGCTGCCTTTCACTCTTTGATTTAACAGATATTTGGATTACTTACATGTGTCTCAGTGTCTCCTGTAGTCCAAAGAGTCCATTTCAGATCTTCTACCATCCAACCTGCTGGCAAGAGGATTCTCTTTGTTTCCCTGCTCTTCGCCCACTTGCCCCCAGCCTTAGGTTTCTCTCACTATCCTGGAACAGCTATATAGGAGGTGGGTTAACCTATAAAGGGGAAAGATGGGATTGGTCTCTCTGTCCATGATCCGAGTCTACCAAGGTCATGATAAACTGGACCACAAAGTGATAAGCACATTGAAAGACTGAGAATTTACCCATCCGCCTATTAGTATTGAGTGGGCCCCAATATGGAAACAAAGGGACTTATTTACAAAGCTCCTTGCGCCGCCGGTGGGTCACTTTTAATATGGGAAAAAGTGATGTACCAGCTGCGCAGGGTCTTGTGAATAAGCCCCAAAAGGCTTAGGTCCTGAGCTCCCTTTGGTAGAATGGGTAACGGTTGACAGATAGGAACCAGGGCATACAAAATATATATATATATATATATTCACTGAAAAAACCATAGGTTTCACACACGTTATAGTTAAGAATTAGCATTTAAAAAACCTTGCAAATTCACTGAAAAAACCATAGGTTTCACACATGTTATAGTTAGCTGGACATTTCACTCGTAAAAAACCAATGAAATTCCCTCGTTATAGTTAGTTCAGCTAACTATAACTCGCGCGCCCGCAATCCACTGCTGATGACGTCACATATTGCATCACTCATGACATGGTCAGTGACATCACTCATGACATCACTGATGACATCTCAAATTACATCACTGATGACATCACTGATGACATCATCCATTGAGTATGTGTTTCTGAACAATTTTAATATGTTTAATATATATAGGGAAAGGCCTGTTGAAGAATGAGTGGGTGTACAAGTGTGTAAATGTATGATTTTCTTTGGTGCTTAACTGACTCTATAAGTGAGTCATTAAATGTATCTTACTGCAGACTAGTGACTAAACTGTGTAAATGTTTGTATGTGTCTGTATGTTAGTGTATAAGTGGCGGCATGGTTTTGTGAATACCTATATAAGTGTCTATATGAGTTATTGATTGCTTGTCTCATTATCTGTATGGGTTCCTGAGTGTTTGTGTGGGTAGGGTGTGTGTGACTCTATGCATAGATGTGTGAGTGGGTGATTTTATGGGTGCATGGTTTTAAGAGTGCATCTGTGATGGACTGTATGGTTGAGTGAGTGTATGTATGGGTGTGTTAGGGATTGAATGTATATCTCAGTGGTACATTTGTGACTAACTACATATGTGAAAGGCAGTATATATGCGTGTAAGAGTATATAAGTGGGTAGATGTGAGAGTGTGTGATTGTGAGAGTGACTGTATGGATGAGTGTGTGCTTGTATCAATGATTCTATAAGAGCGTAAGAATGTGATACTATTTTTATGAGTAAGTGAACTTGAGTGTGTATAACCGGATAGGTGAGTAAATTGGAGTGTGATTATTTGCATGACTGAGTAGGTGTGAGAGTACCTCTATGGATGATTGGTAGTGTGTGAGTGTCTATATAGGTGTATAAATGCATATGATAGTTTTGTATGGAGTGACTGTAAGTATGAGTGACTGTACAGGTGAATGAGTGGAGGTGTATGTAGACCTAAGAGTTAATAAGTGGGTATGTAGTTATTGGTATTGCAGTATGTATGGTTTTGAGAATGGAACTCTTAAATTTTGAGTCAGTGAATCAATGGTTATATTAGGGTGTGAGAAGATGTGGTAATTTATCACATGGATGATGTCATCAGTGATGTCATTTGAGATGTCATCAGTGATGTCATGAGTGATGTCACTGACCATGTCATGAGTGATGTAATATGTGACGTCATCAGCAGTGGATTGCGGGCGCGCGAGTTATAGTTAGCTGAACTAACTATAACGGGGGAATTTCATTGGTTTTTTACGAGTGAAATGTCCAGCTAACTATAACGTTTGTGAAACCTATGGTTTTTTCAGTGAATTTGCAAGGTTTTTTAAATGCTAATTCCTAACTATAACGTGCGTGAAAGCTATGGTTTTTTCATTGAATTTGCAAAGTTTTTTAAATGCTAATTCCTAACTATAACGTGTGTGAAACCTATGGTTTTTTTAGTGAATTTTAAATGTTTTTTAAATGCTAATTCCTAACTATAACGTGTGTGAAACCTATGGTTTTTTAAGTGAATTTGCAAGGTTTTTTAAATGCTAATTTATGAATGTATTATTGTATTTTTTAAATATTTATTTTACAATAAGCTACCTATATATAGAGTTATAGATTAACTTTATCCTGTAATATGGAATGGCTCACTTTTTTTTTGTTTTTTATTTGGATAGAGTTGAACACCATAGTTAATATCTTTTATAAACTTATAAACACTTTAAAAAATTATTATTTTTTTTAAGGGTTTTTGTCCGTGCGATAGAGTGAACACCATAGTTAATATCTTCTATAAACTTATAAACACTTAAAAATGTTTTTTTTTTTAAGGGTTTTTGTCCGTGCGCGCACGGTGCGCGCACAGTGCACGCATGCGTACGTGGTCCGTGTGCGCATGCGTACGTGCTCCATGTGCGCATGCGTATGTCGTGCGTGCTCTGTACGCGCGTGCTCTGTACGCGCATGCGCGCTTGCTCCGTACGCGCATGCGTGTGTGCTCCGTGCACGTACGCGCATGCGCGCGTGCTCCGTGCACGCACCGTGCAGGCACGGGAAGTCATGTGATTTAGAAACAACACTTTGCATTAGTTTATAGTAGTTTCAGTTCCAGAAACTTCCAACACCACACCCACTCCCCTCATTATTACTTCTGATTCCCTGGGAGAAGGAGCTGAGCAGCTTTTCCAGTACTCCAGTACTTGAGAATGGCAGAGCAGCAGTCATCTTCTGGGAGTTAGCAGGAGACCCTTGTGCCACAGAGACAGAGGAAACAGAAAAACTCTTTTATATGGCAATTTTTCAGTTTTCCAGAGGGGCATAAGAAGGTGAATGCTCCAAAAGTCACCTGCACTCTTTGTGATCGTGTCTTATCAAGAGGAGATCCTAAAAAGAAATACTCTTTTAGTATCTTCACTATGATCAGGCACGTTAGAGATGTACATCCTGTGGCTTATGCTCGAGCTGCTAGAGAAAACCCTCCAGCAGCTCAGCCGAGCACATCCGCAGCAGCTCAGCCGAGCACATCATCGGCAGCTCAGCCGAGCACTTCATCTGCGGCGGCAGCTTCACATGCTTCTGTTCCTCTGGATATACACCCTCTGTTTAAGAGGGTGCATATACGGTGCAATGCGTGCAATGCTCTTCTCTCTTATGGGGACACCAGCGTTCCCCTAATAGAGAGCAAGATACAGCAGCACACGTGCGGCACCCTATAATTTTTGCCATTTTTTTGTTCCTCTGTCCCTCAACTAACACAAGGGCTCTTTTTAGAGCCACCTAACGTCTAAACACTTAAATTTGATTTTTAATTCTATTTTTTTAATAATTTTTTTTCCGCCATGCGCGCACCGTGCGAGCACCTCGCGATGGTGCTCGCACGGTGCGCGCACCCCGCGATTTTTTTCACCCTTCATGGTCCTTCAGGGACCCCCTGACAAAAGCTAGGGGGTCAGGAACTCTGTACCCTGCCCCCTTTTCACGTTCTCCACCTTTCTTTTTCACTGTCACACACAAAATGACGGACAACACTTCCTGATTTCGACCGATTCGAATGTTGACTGACATGTAACCACCAATCAGAATTACGCTCGCGCACGGTACCGTGCACGCATGGTGCGCGGCTATAGATATTTATGTACTTTTAACTGCAATTGTCTCAGGAACTACTGAACAGATTGACACCATATATGCAAAAGGCGCATCCCTGACCTGAGGACTACCTCTTTGCCAAATTTCAAGTAATTCTGTTCAGCCGTTCGGGCTGTACCTTCGACTAAAGGTCCAATGGGAAAATGCATGGGGAATACGCGTTTTGGGACCCCCCTTTTTTCTCAGCCCCCGCTTGACGAATCACCCCGAGACTTCCAGGGTAGGAGCTGAGCAGAGCGCCCCATTAGTTTTGAAAATTTTGCGAGGATCCGTCAACCGGCGCCAAAGTTATTCAAAATAGAATTTTCAGATTTCCTATGGAAACACGGTCCTAACTATAACTATCTACTGGCGACCGCCAGTAGATAATATATATATATTATCTACTGGCAGTCGCCAGTAGATAGTTATAGTTAGGACCTATTTTCCATAGGAAATCCGCAACATTCTATTCCCAATAAGTCTGGCGCCGGTTGACGAATCTTCGCGAAATTTTCCAAACTTTTGGCCAGCTCCGCTCCGCTCCTACCCTGAAAGTTTCGTGGTGATTCGTGAAGCAGGGGATGAGAAACGCGTTTTCCCCATGCAATTTCCCATAGGATCTGTTGTCGCAGCTACAGCCCGAACCGCTGAACGGAATTACACCAAATTTGGCAAAGAGGTAGTCCTCAGTTCAGACTCGTGCCTTTTACATAAATGGTGTGAATCCGTTCAGTAGTTCCTGAGAAAATTAGAGTTAAAAGTACATATATATCTATGGCCGGGGAGGAACCGCGGACCCTACCCGCACCGTAAGCGCACCCTCCCCGAACCGAGCGCGCACCTTCCCGATCGCGCGCTGAATGCTAATTGGCTGTCGAGTGTCTCTCTACATTCGAAACCAGGAACTGTTGGCGGCCATTTTCTGCCTCGGTAGAAGCGAGGCTGAAGATGCAAGTGGAATAAGTGTGTAAAACATATAAAGGGGGCAGAGTGGAAATACTCTGACCCTCTAGAGGTGCTTAGGGGGTCCCAGAAGGACCCCCTGGGGCCCCCTTTAAAAAAATAAAACACGGGGAAATGCGCGCACGGTGCGCGCATCCTATCGCGTTGGATGCAGGGATTCTCTCGCGGTGGGTGCGTGGATCACGGTTGTATGACAACTTTCTACACTGGAAGGTAGGGTGTATATTTCTGTTTTTTAAAGGTATGATTGGTATTGGTTAACAAAAACAGATTGTAAGGAACATTATATATGATAAGGTGATATGTTGAAAAATCAATCACACTTCCTGCACACTTCCTGTCTTGTGTAGGAACATTGTGTGCTGAACTTGTGACCTGTGAGCTCAGTGCAGTGTTCCATGACCTGTTTCTATGGTAACAGGCAGAAGGCAGATTGTGGGAAGAGTTGAAATGTATTTCAGTTGGAAAGGGTTGAAATGTTTAACCAATAGAAATGTGTGTTTGCTTTTGAGTTTATGTGCGAAGGATTGTGATTTGATATTTACATGTATATGTGTGGAAAATGAAAGGGAAACTTTTTCATTCTTTGCTTTTGCTGAGAGGTGCACAGTGCAGAGATTCTGTAAAAGAAAATATGGTGAGTGATTGATATACTTCTTAATCTACAAAAGAACTTGAAAGATGAGTTATTTAATTGTGAGGGGATGTATGTAGACTATTTTGATTTTAATCAGACTAATGTATTTTTCCTGCTAAAGTGTAGGGAGTACTTTTTTTCTCTACAATGTGTGTGCATGTAGAAACCATTCTGTGATAAGCATTTGTGTTTTTCATGTGTTTGTAAACAGATAACTGTGCAGTTTTTATATTTTGGTAGAATTAGAAACCAGACATTGTTTATGAATTTGTGAAATGAGTTATGTTATGTTTCTATACTAAAATGTAGTACTACTCCTAGATGAAGACATGTGTTTTGGTATAGTGCAAGGGATAGTGTTGTTTGTCTAGAGTCACACAGTGAGTCTGTGTGCATTTGGGAACCACTGTGAGAGAAGCATTTGGTAACATTGTGTATTTGCTGACAGATAACTGTTTTAACTTGTCATGTTGTGAAGTTTTAGTAGCATTAGAAGACAGTTATGGCTTATGATTTGATTAAATGAGCCAGGCTTTGACAGAAAAGTGCAGTCCTGAAATATGTAGATTGTGTGCAGTTCCCTTACCAGTTGCACTGTAGTGAATGAGTTTTGGTAAACTCCTAGGGATAGTGGTGCATGTCTGTCTAGAATCACAGTGTGAGTTAGTGTGTATTTGGGATCAGTGTGAGAGAAGCATTTGGTGATATCATGTATTTGCTTACAGATAACTTTTTTTAAACCTGTCATGTTGTGAAGTTTTAGTAGCATTAGAATCCAGTCTTTGCTTATGCGTTGATTAAATGAGTCATGCTTTGACACTGATGTGCTGTACTTAAATATGTAGATTGTGTTCAGTACCATTAACTCTTCGAGACTAGTGAATGAGTTTTGGTAAACTCCTAGGATAGTGTTGATTGTCTAAAATCACACTGTGAGTCTGTGTGCATTTGGGTAAGGATTGTGAGAGAAGCATTTGGTAACATCGTGTATTTGCTGACAGATAACTGTTTTAAAACCAGTCAGGTTGTCAAGTTTTAGTAGCATTAGAAGACAGTTATGGCTTATGCTTTCATTAAATGAGACAGGCATCAACAGTAAATTGCAGTCATGAAATATGTAGATTGTGTGCAGTTCCCTTACCACTTGCACTGTAGTGAATGAGTTTTGGTAAACTCATAGGGATAGTGGTGCTTGTCTAGAATCACACTGTGAGTTAGTGTGTATTTGGGATCAGTGTGAGAGAATCATTTGGTAACATCATGTATTTGCTGACAGGTAACTGTTTTAAAATCTGTCATGTTGTGAAGTTTTAGTAGCATTAGAATCCAGTCTTTGCTTATATGTTGATTAAATGAGCCATGCTTTGACACTGATGTGCTGTACTTAAATATGTAGATTGTGTGCAGTCCCCTTACCCCTTCCACAGTAGTGAATGAGTTTTGGTAAAGTCCTAGGATAGTGTTGATTGTCTAAAATCACACTGTGAGTCTGTGTGCATTTGGGTAAGGATTGTGAGAGAAGCATTTGGTAACATTGTGTATTTACTGACAGATAACTGTTTTAAAACCTGTCATGTTGTCAAGTTTTAGTAGCATTAGAAGCCAGTCTTTGCTTATGCGTTGATTAAATTAGTCAGGCATTGACATTAAATTGTAGTCGTGAAATATGTAGATTGTGTGCAGTTCCTTTACCACTTCCACTGTAGTGAATGGATTTTGGTAAACTCCTAGGGATAGTGTTGTTTGTCTAGAATCACACTGTGAGTCTGTGTGCATTTGGGAACCACTGTGAGAGAATTGTTTGGTAACATTGTGTATTTGCTGACAGATACGTGTTGTAAAACATGTCATCTTGTCAAGTTTTAGTAGCATTAGAAGACAGTTATGGCTTATGCTTTCATTATATGAGTCAGGCATTGACAGTAAATTGCAGTTGTGAAATATGTAGATTGTGTGCAGTTCCCTTACCACTTGCACTGTAGTGAATGAGTTTTGGTAAACTCATAGGGACAGGGGTGCTTGTCTAGAATCACACTGTGAGTTAGTGTGTATTTGGGATCACTGTGAGAGAAGCATTTGGTAACATCATGTACTTGCTGACAGATAACTGTTTTAAAACCTGTCATGTTGTGAAGTTTTAGTAGGATTAGAATCCAGTCTTTGCTTATGCGTTGATTAAATGAGTCATGCTTTGACACTGATGTGGTGTACTTAAATATGTAGATTGTGTGCAGTACCATTAAGTCTTCCAGAGTAGTGAATGAGTTTTGGTAAACTCCTAGGATAGTGTTGCTTGTCTAAAATCACACTGTGAGTCTGTGTGCATTTGGGTAAGGATTGTGAGAGAAGCATTTGGTAACATTGTGTATTTGCTGCCATATACCTGTTTTAAAACCGGTCATGTTGTGAAGTTTTAGTAGCATTAGAAGCCAGTCTTTGCTTATGCTTTGATTATATGAGTCAGGCTTTGACAAAAAAGTGCAGTCCAGAAATATGAAGATTGTGTGCAGTTCGCTTACCACTTCCACAGTAGTGAATGATTTTTGGTAAACTCCTAGGTATAGTGGTTGTTGTCTAGAATCACACTGTGAGTCTGTGTGCATTTGAGAACCACTGTGAGAGAAGCATTTGGTAACATTGTGTTTTGCTGACAGATAACTAATTTAAAACCTCTCATGTTGTCAAGTTTTAGTAGCATTAGAAGCTAGTCTTTGCTTATGCATTGATAAAATGAGTCAGGGTTTGACACTATGATGCAGTACCATGTACTTTTCTGTTCACTGTGGCAGAACTGAAAATTTAAAAGTTTTACCTAAGCACTCTCCTAGAAGTAGTCTGATTATTTAGTCAGTTTCTAAGTACCAAATAGACTGCTTCAAATGTCTATGCAGTATGCATGTAGTGTTCTAACATACTATACACTTATCTTTTACTCCTTCAATTCCCTAGCCAGTATCCATACACTTCCAGGAAACATCCTGTCACTTCCTTTGCAGTCCTCTAGAGACCCATTCAACAGCATGTACTAATCCATTCACTGTGCCAAAACCCAAACACTTTTAAATTCACCAAGACACTCTCTTTCCTGTACTCTAATGATTCAGTCACTGCCTAAGTATTCA
Source organism: Triturus cristatus (assembly GCF_964204655.1). Lineage (NCBI taxonomy): Eukaryota > Metazoa > Chordata > Amphibia > Caudata > Salamandridae > Triturus > Triturus cristatus. The sequence continues at coordinate 125,074,903 of NC_140586.1, read as the reverse complement.
TGCACTGAGCCAGGTCTTAGCACATGGACTTCTTCAAACCCCTATCCACTATGCATGCAGTCCTCTAAGTACCTACACACTTGTCTTTCACACCTTCAATTCCCCGGTCAGTATCCGTTCATTTCCAGCAAACACCCTGTCACTCCATTTGCACTCCTCTAGTGACCCATTCAGCATCATGTACTAATCCATTCACTGCACCAAACCCTAATAAATTCACCCAGGCACTCTCCTTGCAGTACTCTAATCATTCAGTCAGTACCCAAGTACTCATCCAGTGACCCAGGCCTTAGTATATGGACTGCTTCAAACCCTTATCCACTATGCATGCAGTCCTCTAACCACCTACTCAATTGTCTTTCTCACCTTCAATTCCCTAGTCAGTATCCATACACTTCCAGGAAATACCCTGTCACTCTCTTTGCAGTCCTCTAGTGACCCATTCAGCACCATGTACTAATCCATTCACTGTGCTAAAACCCAAACACTTATAAATTCACCAAGATACTATCTTTGCAGTACTCTAATCATTCAGTCAGTGCCTAAGTATTCATACACTGAGCCAGGCCTTAGCACATGGACTGCTTCAAACCCCTATACACTATGCATGCAGTCTTCTAACCACCTAGACACTTGTCTTTCACACTTTCAATTTCCTAGTTAGTATCCATACAGTCCAGCACTTGTGACTGCATTGGCACTCCTCTAGTGACCCATTCAGTACCAAGTACTAATCCATTCCCTGTGCGAAAAGCCTAGCACTTATAAATTCACCTAGGCACTCTCCTTGCTGTACTCTAATCATTCAGTCAGTACCCAAGTAGTCATGCAGTGAGCCAGGCCTGAGCACATGGACTGCTTTAAATGCCTATGCAGTATGGATGCAGTCCTCTAATCACCTACACAGTTGTGTTTCACACCTTCAATTCCCTAGTTAGTATTCATACTCTTCTAGCAAACACCCTGTCACTCACTCAGTGTGTCTCCTTATAGTACTGTAATCATTTAGTCAGTTAGCATGTAGTCTTTTAGTGAGGTAGGCTTTAGGGCATGAACTGCTTCAAAGTAGTATGCACTATGCATGTAGTGTTTTAACGATCGTCACACTTGTGGTTCAGGGCTATAGTTTCTTAGTCAGTTTTTATATAAAATGTGTTTGTACAGTAATGGAATAGTATAAATTTGAAAGTTATTAATATACATTTATTTGTGATTCTTTTTTACAGATACAGAACAGGAGTGTTTCTCATCTGTTTGCACTCTTCTCGTGCAAGATTGTTTGGATGAAGGGTCCTTAGGTGTTTCATCATACGTGCTGTGCCGCACGAGTATTTTTTGTTAGGATCCCTTCGTAACAGAACTCTTTGGTAAATCTTGCGAATGAAGAAGGTGGCATTGGTCTTTGTTTGCCCCTTGGAAAAAGTTAAAAATTTCTTCACCACTGAAGAAAAACCTTGTGGGCGTGGTGCCTTCTGCAAAAAAAATTCCTCAGATTCGGTAAATATTTTAAAGCGGCAACATTTACAGTTTTTGTAAGTTAACCTTATAAAATTTTGTTAGCTGTATGCATTTTATATATCTGTGATTTGTTTCTTGTGGTATTTTGTTGAGAATACCATGTTGTTTTTTTTTTTAACAATCTTTCTGATTTTCCAGGTCTGTCGTCGACATCCGTGGTTCCCACAGGAGTGTTCCGCCTTGTTGTTTTGTATTATTGTTGTTACATTTTGTTTATTAGTTTATTGTTTATATTTATGTTAACCCCTTCAGCACGGCGCAGATTACCGCGCTGTGCTGAATGTTCTATTGCGCGGGCGGGGCCATGACAGAGCGGTTCCGTCATACGCACAGTGCAACCGATGCGCATGACGGAACCGCTCCGTCATGCGCATCGAAGGGGTTAATAAAAAAATTAAGTTTGAAAATAGTTTATCGTTTATATATTTATTATTATAAAAAATTAAGTTTGAAAAAAAATTAATAATGTTTTTGGCTGTTCTCTTAACTGCTGTGTGACTCTTTCTTGTTCTTATTACTGTTATTTGATGGAGTCCACCATGGTGTTAAATTTTGGGGCACTTATCGCTGGAATTCTGGTGATATCTGCAGTTTGCACCAACTTCTGAATAGTGTCTTAGATTTATCTCAACTTTACTTCCGATAAAGTGCTGATAATGAAATGGAGAGTAGCCGTTCCCGTGCAAAAAGACACGAGGTGCACCTTTGCGATTTATTCATAATACTAAAATCCTGTATTGTATTGCACTGAGGTATTGGCTGCACTTATAGTGTACACACAAAATCTATTAAGAAATCTCATTGTATTTATATTGATTGGGAATAGTGCGTCAGGTGCTGGATCTTGACGAGATACACTGCTCAGTTCGTATATTGTTGTGCACACGAAAAAAATCACATCACAACTTTCACACCAATTGCAATGCGAAACAAATTCCGGCGATAAGACACATTAGCACCGGGGATTTTACACCTGCTTTCTGCTGGTGTTAAGCAGGACAACTACCTGCACCATGAAAGGGAACACAGCCAAGAGCCACACCAGAACACCCACAGGTGCCATAGAGTCAATGAGCATGATACAGGGATACCCATGAGGGCCAGAAGACTCATCTCAACAACTCCAGGACCGCCAATGCCCCCCAAACCCACATCTTAGTAAGTGTGTCCCTGTGGTCCTTGTCTTAGCATGATAGGCACGAGCCCTGCAACATCACAGTGTGCTGTCATCTCAGCGTTGGCAGTGAGCCTGGATGTGTAGCTACGTATGCATCCTCCTGCATGCACAACTGGCGTGCGCTGGTCTGTCGTTCACAGGTCAGTGCAGGGGTGTGCCTATCCGGCAAGGGGAACGGGGTGTCTTGGACATGACCGTGTACAGGAAGTGCGGTAAGTGTGTCTCTGTGTTCTGGTGTGGCCTGTTATAAGAGCCGCAGCAGTCGATGTTGTAAAGTGGCATGCACCACCTCCAAACGGCACTGTGATGTTGTAGTTGGAATGTAGCAGGACATGCGCAAATAGGCATTACAATGGCGTGCCGTATGAGTGCACGAGATACAACAGCTCACCGTACAAAAGTGTGGGGGCTCGTGGGAGGGAGGAGCAGCCGTTTGGCAACATAACACACAGTGAACTCGACCATGTGCCACATGCTGGGCATCTCATCCATGATGACCACGGTCGCAGACATCCCACAACACCAACGACTGGCCTTTGTACACATCCTGTATGAATGCAGCGTGGTTTTCACTTCTATGCTCGTTCAGTGGTGTGATGTTGGCAGGTAGTGTGACTTGTGCTCCTTGTTGGTGTGTTTCATTTTGGCCATTGTTAGTCTATATGTGTGTTGTACTTAATTGTGCATGTGTGCCATTCTGCCCATCTCCCTCCCTCTCCCCACTCCCTGCTTCTTCCTCTTCCTAGTGCTGTTGTGTCTATAATTTTGTTGCTGCACACATAAATACATGTAAAGAATAAATTAGAATAGTTCCTTGATTCTTTTAGGTTTCAAACTTCTCTATTGGTTTCTTTTTAATTTTCCATATGAACCGTTTTTTTTAATATTCAACAACACATAGAAGTCAGAAGTGCAACGTATTCTATCAACACACTTTCTAGAACATTCTACGATACGTGCAGGTTAAAAGTTCATACATTTTTTAAAACTTTACGATATTTTTTTGTAACGTTTTCTTGAATATCCAACGACACGTGCAGGTTAAAAGTTGACGATTGTTTTAAGTTCGAACAGTGCCTTCCAAATGCAAGTAGCAGGTGTGGTTGAGCTGAGAAAATTTTATCCTATGATATGTACTCCACGTTGAAACTGCTTTTTCTTAGCCAATCACAAAGATGCTTTTCCACAAAACTAATGTGCACCCTACTTTTAAAAAAGAATGCTTTTCATGATATCTTCAGAGATAAGTTATAGTTAGGAATTGGCATTTAAAAAACCTTTGAAATTCACTGAAAAAACCAAAGGTTTCAGGGGCATTATAGTTAGGAATTGGCATTTAAAAACCTTAGAAATTCACTGAAAAAACCATAGGTTTCAGGGGTGTTATAGTTAGCTGGACATTTCCCTCGTACAAAACCCTAGAAATTCCCGTTATAGTTAGTTCAGCTAACTATAACTCGCGCCCCCGCAATGCACTGCTGATGACGTCACATATTACATCACTCATGACATGGTCAGTGGCATCACTGATGACATCACTGATGACATCTCAAAAGACATCACTGATGACATCACTGATGACATCATCCATTGAGTATGTGTTTCTGAACAGTTTTATTATGTTTAATATATATAGGGAAAGGCCTGTTGAAAAATAAGTGGGTGTACAAGTGTGTGAATGGATGATTTTCTAGGTGCGTAACTGAGTCTATAAGTGAGTCATTAAATGTATCTTACTGCAGACTAGTGACTAAACTGTGTGAATGTCTGTATGTGTCTGTGTGTTGGTGTATAAGTGGCTGCATGGTTTTGTGAATAGCTATATGAGTGTCTATATGGGTTATTGATTGGTTGTCTGAGTATCTGTATGGGTGCCTGAGTGTTTGTGTGGGTAGGGTGTGTGTGACTCTGTGACTAGATGTTTGAGTGGGTGATTCAGTGGGTGCATGTTTTTAAGAGTGCATCTGTGATGGACTGTATGGTTGGGTGAGTGTATGTATGGGTGTGTTAGTGATTGAATGTATATCTCAGTTGTACATGTGTCAATAACTACATATGTGAAACGCAGTGTATATGTGTGTAAGAGTATATAACTATCTATATGTGAGAGTGTGTGTATGCGCCATAGTGCAAGGATATCTGTGTCATGTGCTGTTTGTTTTTCTGCATGAAGACACAGAATTTGTTAGTATTTTTATGAGTAAGTGAACTTGAGTGTTTTTAACTGTATAGGTGAGTAAATTTTACTGTGATTAATTATTTGCATGACTGACTAGATGTGTCAGTACCTCAATGGATGATTGGCGGTGTGTGAGTGTCTATATAGGTGTATAAATGCACTGTAAGTATGAGTGACTGTACAGGTGAGTGAGTGGAGATATATGTAGACCTAAAAGTCAATGAGTGGGTGAGTAGTTATTGGTATTGGAGTATCTATGGTTGTCAAAATGGCCGTCTGAAATTTTGAGTCGGTGTATCAAAGATTATATTTGGGTGTGAGAAGATGCACTAATTTATCACATGGATGACGTCATCAGTGATGTCATCAGTGATGTCACTGACCATGTCATTAGTGATGTAATATGTGACGTCATCAGCAGTGCATTGCGGGGGCGCGAGTTATAGTTAACTGAACTAACTATAACAGGGGAATTTCTAGGGTTTTGTACGAGGGAAATGTCCAGCTAGCTATAACACCCCTGAAACCTATGGTTTTTTCATTGAATATATATATATATGGAAACAATGAGCTGTGCGGACAATGTATGAATAAGTAATCATGATCAAGCATAGTAGCATTTAACACTGGATATAGGATGTCGAAGAAGAAGCATACTCAGGAAACCAAGTACTGCTTGCACAAAATAGCTTCTTTATTTGAAAAATCATATAAACTGTGCTTTGTGTCCCAAGTGAAAAATAGAACCCACAAAACATTAGTGACCAATTATGATATACAACAAGGTTTCTTAATACATAAAATGACCATTTTTGTATAAACACCTCTGACTTATTGTAGAGAGGCTGGGAATGGTTTGTTTAAAATGCAAGCCCAGGACGTTTCGACCCCACAAACAATAAGGGGTGTCATCAGAACCTAAAAATGAGGTATACCTGAAATGAAAGATAGAAGAATAACTTAAGCAGTGAGAAAGGAGAAATTCGAGTATGTACGTATTGAAGCATTGAAGGTTGTGACATACCTGATGAATCACAGTTATCATAAGCAAGAGTGCACACCAATAATGTGATGAAAAGGGAGCGGGGGTTTATACTCTCATAGGGCCCAGCCCGGGGCTTTGAGAGAGAAGAAAATTTGGGGATTTGTTTATTAGCGATCCAAAAAGAGCTAGTTTAGTCATGAGATTTGACATGGAAACTTACCCCAGTAAGAGGATGAGGGATAGATGGGGATCAATTTGGCAAAGAGTAGTGGCGTGCCGGGTAGCCAATGTTATGGACAGAAGGATGTTTGAGTGAGATACAAACACACAAATCCATGTCAAGGAGTTGCCCCTGTCATTTGTAATTGAAAAAGAAACAGGTGTAAGAATAGGTCAGTACAAGGAGCTGAAAGCGGCATATTATGTTTGTGGCAGCCATACTTTTTCGAATGGGGGGGCCGCTGTCTAAGCAGGTGCTGCGTCTAAGGGTGAGACGCCTTTGCGATAAATAAAGATATGTGCTGCCAAAGTCCACCGTACGCCGTGGTTGTCTGAAGTAGCGACAAATCGTCTTATTGTGAGAACCACCAAAGTCAGTCTCACATACTAGATGCTGTTCGTGTTGGGCACATTCTCCACTAGCTATGTATAGCGTGGAGTGACATGCACCGAACAGCATGTACACTGTTTATGGGATTTATAACATGCACAGCTACTCAGAAAAAGTGTCCCAGCACGAGCCCTTGGAGAACAAAGTAGAGAGCGGAGCAGAGGGAAGAAAAGGGAACTAGATAAAAAGGAAGGTCCTAAGCCTCTTCCTAAAGAGCCTAGGATCCTGAATGCTGAGTAATTCCAGCGGGAGTTTGGTCCATGCCACAGCTGCTCCATAGACAAGGAAGCTGCCGCCCACTGAGCAAGAAAGGCAGTGCTGGGGAGAGAAGATCACGCATGATTGTGAGTCTCTGGGATCTGGCACCACTTGCAGAATGCATGTGCAGGAAGAGAGGAATTTAAGAGCAAAAAGTCCCAAGGAAATGCAAGGAGAAATAATGGGACCATATGCAGAGGCATTTAAAATATACTCAGTGAGATCTATTATATAACAATGAAAAGGTATATTACTGCATATAAATAAATATAGTTTACTCATATGTGTATCAAAATAGCTGGACCATAATTTGTATAAGCTCAGTTGTTCATGAAGTAAAAAATGTAAAAAAAGCACCTTAGATTCAATTGGCAATCTTTGAACACGGCAATGTAAAAAATTAATTGAATTTTGTCTCCAACAGAAAGTCACGTGATGTTGTATACTGCATTTGGTGCCCTTGTGAATTGCCCAATATTGGCTAGACATCACAACAAATTAAAACCAGGATCTGTCAACATCGGAGCAGAATAGAGTGTGCTATGCCAAATGCTCCTTTAGTGACGCATTTCGTTGAGAAAACCCACACAGTAGATGATATCAAATGGCAGGTAATTGATATGGCATTTGTTTCGCAAACAAGGGCGATATTACACCTATTCTACAAAGGATGGAGTGAAAATGGATTGAGCAAGGACTGAATTCCTCATGGGAGTGGTGCAGTTTTATAATAACCCTTGCCAATTGAATCTAAGATGCCTTTGGCCATTTTAGACTTCATGAGCAATTGAGGTTATACAAAACACGGTTGAGCTAGTTTGATACACATATGAGTAAACTATATTTATTTATGTGCAGTAATATACCTTTTCATTGCTATATATTTTATCTCACTGTGTCTATTTTAAACGCCTGTGTATATGGTTCCATTATTTCTCCTTGCATTTCCCTGTGTCTTATTTGCCCTTGAATTCCTCTTTTCCTGCACATGCATTCTGCTGGTGGTGCCAGATCCCAGAGATGCATGATCATCCATGCTCGGCTCTCCACAGCACTGCCTTTCAAGATCAGCGTACACGCTGTTCAGCGCACCTCGCTCCACGCTATACATAGCTAGTCGAGAACGTGCCAGACATGAACAGCATCTGCTATGTGAGGCAGACTTCGGCGGTTCTCCCAATAAGACGATTTGTCGCTACTTCAGACAACTGTGGTGTAGGATGGACTTTGGCAGCTCATGCCTTTATTTATCGCAAAGGGGTCTCACCTTTATACGCACTGCAGTGGTGGCTCCTCGTGGGAGTGCTGCGAGGCGGTGAGGCCGCAGGGCGCAGGGTAATAAACACCGGCATACGGCCGAACAGAGTTAAGTACATAAATAAATAAAACGAATGACATTGCGCGCTGCAACCAGGACCGAACTGGGAACCAAAACCGGCCCTGGCAAAGTGCTCGGCGGGCCTCCGGGGGCTTGGGGGCGCCGCCGAGCTCTTTGCGAGGGCCGGTTTTCGGCCGATTTTGTTACAGGGCCGATTTTGCAGCTATGCTGCAAAAACGGCCTGTAATAAAAACGGCACCCAGGGGCCCAAAAACGGCCCCACCTGTGCGGCGCACCGGGGGATTGCCCGGTGCCCGCTATGGCCAGTCCGGCCCTGGCAGCAACGCCAAATCGGCGATGCAGCGCGCGCAACGTAATTTGTTTTATTTATTTATGTACTTAACTCCGTTCGGCCGTATGCCGGAGTTTACTACCTCCCACACTGTCCCTTCCCCACCCTGCCTCACCATCCCACAGCACTCCCTCGAGGAGCCGTCACTGCGCAGCACCTGATTTGACATCGGCCCATCCATTACGGTAAGTACGGCTGCCACAAACGTGATATACCACTTTCAGCTCCTTGAACTAGCCTATTCTTACGCCTGTTTGTTTTTCAATTACAATTGAAAGTGGCAACTCCTTGGCATGGATTTGCATGTTTGTATCTCACTCAAATATCCTTCTGTCCATAACTTGGCCTACCCTGCACGCCACTACTCTTTGCCAGATTCTCATGTGATGACGTTATCAATGAATGTTAATGCACAGTCTGGCTCTTCTTTGTGTCTGGGTTTTGCAAAGTCAGGTGGTGGGACCTAAAGAACAAGAGAAGTGGAGGGAAGGAAACCGAATGTATTCTCAAATATAAGCCAAGCCTATGGTTTGTTCATGCATAACAAGGGGTTTGTAGTAAAGGGACCCTTAGAAATAGGTGCCTCACTCCAGCACACCCGGATGAGGAGTGTGTGAAAAGAAGCAGGCCAGGGTGCTGAACCTGCGGCAGGGGCAGGAATTGGAGATGAGGAAGTGAGAAAAGGATCAGGACTCTGACCTTCAGCTGACTCTTTGAAGGCTGTCATGGTCCATCAAGCCTAGGGTAGCAGACTGGACCAGACCGATCTTTCTCACACCGCACTTGGTCCATGAACAATCTGAAAGCTTAGTCAAGGTAGTACCATGGGAACCATTTAAATTTGGCTTCTTATAAGTCATGTGCAGGCAAATCACCTATGAGGCTGGGTGGAGGACACTCGTCCTCGCGCAGCATGCTCTGGTGGGACTGATGGCATCTTGAAATCACCCTTATGGCACGATCTGGCAGAAGGCTTAAGTGGAGTTAAAAATTATACAAGTTCGTCCCCTGCAGAAGGTGAATGTGACTACGAGCCCCTGGGGCTAACTCTCACTCCCTTAGACCTTTCAGGGCCTGGCAGGATATCCTGACTAGAGGGAACATATTGAAGCAGCCACACTCAGGTCAACTGACGTCATGGTGGGACATTGATGAAAAACAGCTGCAGCAGTGAAACGAGTCAAGTGACTTGTACTGGCGATTTTATGGATAGTGTATGTAATGTTGGGCCTCAGGCCGACATGCTGATAAATGATTGACACTAACACCTGGTATTCCTGTGCAGTAACTGGCCGTGAGCACGTGCGCCCAGCCCTTTTTATTAGCCGGGGCCACGTCACTCGTGACACCCGTGATGGATGGGTGTGGGGTGCAATGTGTCCAGCCCTCAGGGGAATGGCTGGAAGTCTAGCTTCCTGCGGGACACTAGAACGTGTCTCGCAGGACACTACATTCCTCCCCAACTTTATTGAAGGACGAACAAAGTGTCAGTCCAACCTGTGGGGAAGAAAACAAACGGATACCTAAATACCACAGGGTCCATCAGCTTCTCGAGTCAGGTGGCAGGACGACATCAGACGTGGACTGGTTGGCTTCCAGCAGGACCTTCTCGACGGGCACCCGTAATTTAACCTGAGGGACTCAGGACACGACTGCTGGCTTGGAGACGCCCGCTGCATACAGTCCGTTCACTGACAATGCCATGTCTTGGTGTCCTGCCTGGCTTCCTCTTGACTGACGTTGGTGATAGTCTGTGGTGGGTTCTAACAGTTCTTTTTAGTGTGCTGCGTCAAGACCATGGATGGAGTCTCACATGATGATTCACAAAGGTGTTGCTGGACCGACTGTCCCTGTTGAACTGCTTGGCCATGACCGGTACCCTGACGGTGGGGCAATGTCTCTCCTCACTCTCCCGCCTGGGGAGGCCCATCGTCGGGGTTGCTGCGGGACTGTAGAAAGGCTGCGCTGGAGCCGCTGCTTGTGTGCCATCTGGTGGCAGCTGCAGGACCGCCGAGGAGCCATTGCTTGGTCGCACGCACAACCCTCACGGGTGGATGGGTCTTGGTCAAGACTGGCACTCGCTGCGCGGTTCCAGTGTTGGCCAGGTTCACAGGTGGCTTCTGATTTCGTTTAGTCGGCTTGTGTGGCAACGGTTTCGGACCCCAGTCCATGGGTACTCGGGGAGTGGTGTTTGACGCAGGTGTTGCTGGCTGGCGTTGTGAAGGCTGCCAGCCATGTGGCGAGTCGGAATGACAAGTGGTGGTGACTTGCTGGTATAGTGTGGATGTCAGGATAGACCTGGGCAGCCACGTGCCTCCGCCTTGCCGATGTTGAGTGTTTGTGGCGGCTTTACACGTAGAGTGTGTTGACCCTCTCTTGTCTGGCTTGGGGCCACTGCCGACTCCATCTTGAGGCGGTGTGAGGACGGACACTCGGAGCAGATCTTCACCCGTGGCACCTGCGGACAGGAGCAGGGATGCCACTTGACTTGGACTGCCGACTCTTGGGGAGTGGCCGTTCACCTGGGGAAGCGTTGTGGAGAGACGCGGTTCGCGACTGCTGCGGCTTACATTCGGTTCTCCCGTGAGGCTGTGTCCAGGGACGGTGGTCCGCCTTGGTGGCTGTCGGATGTGCCGGGGTGAGCCCTTGGCCTGCTGTGAGTCCCTGGTCTTCTCCCTTTGCTGGTCTGTTCAGTCTACCTGGGTCTTCCGTTTTTTCAGGGTGACAGGGCCGTCACTCTTCTTTCTTCGAGGGCGTTGCGCTTAGACCTCGGGGCGGCGCTGTCACGGCGCCGGCTTCTGCCTTCGCTCCGGCGCGCTCCTTGCTTGCTGTGCGACGTGATGTCCAGTCGCGTGTCGCTGGCGTTGGTGTGTCTTTTGCTGTGGCGGCCTGCCACGTGGTGTGTGCGACTCCTCTCTTGCCTGTCGTGGGTCACTGCCGACTCCAACTTGAGGTAGTGCTGAGGAGGACACTGTGTGGCTTTCGGGCCGCTGCGGGTGCGACTCCTCTCTTGCCTGTCGTGGGTCACTGCCGACTCCATCTTGAGGCAGTGTTGAGGAGGACCCTGTGTTGCTTTCGGCCAACTGCGGGGCTTCGCTGGTGCAGTGGGGACGTGGTCGCTCTCTGTGCTGCGTTCAGCTGTGCTTCGTTGCGGAGATGCTTCTATCTCCCGGGCGCCTGCCCGTGTTGTCGGATTCACTGGTGTGGTCTTCTGCGCGCTTCGGACCACGTGCGCTCTGTCTTCGCCTTGGGTGCTCACTTCCGGCACTGGTGTGCCTGTGGTGCGGTTGGCGGTTGTACCTGTTCACCAGAAAGGGCGGGTGATGCGACACCTCTTCACTGGCGGTGGCTTTGGTGCGGCTGGCCTTCCACTTGTGGTGATGGGGCATGTGTTGCAGGCCCCTTGGTGTCGGTGCTTGAGCTTGGTCAGTGTTGCTAGGGCTGGAGAATTGTCAGGCTTTTCTGGGAGCGCTCAGTTCTATGCAGCAGTCTTGTCCCTTAGGAAGTCAAAGCGACTTATTGGGGTGGCGTGCACCTCACCCCGCCTTTGTGTGTTCCTCTTGGGGCTTGCTGTCTTTTGCTACTCGACCCGTTCCTGTGCTAGGGTGGTCTTGGCCTCCTGGTTTTTCTTTGCTGGGTGTGGGTTGGTGCTCTTCTTCCTTGACCGGTTGAGGCCACCCTTCCGCTGATCTCCGCAGTGGCACTGGGAGCCGGGCTCAGGCTCTATAGCGTGCCTTGCTTGTAGTTGAGCATGCGCTGCTCTCCTTTTGCAGGGCTAGCAGTTTCTCCTCGGTGCTCCTTGTAGCCGCTGGGCTCTTTTAGCTGACGTTGTTACACAGTTTCTGCGGAGGCTTGTGGGAGGCACTGTGGTAGGGGCCACCAGGTGGCGCTGTGGTCGCCAACACTGCAGCCTCCTGTAGATGCCAATGTGGGGTTGTAGCGTAGGGACTTCTCAGTGTGCTCAACTGTCCTAATTTGGTTCCCTTACCCGGTGTGAAGTAGCCCCTCATCGGCCAGCAGCTGGCTGTGGTAGCTTTCCATTCAGGCCACTGTACTAGCAGACAGCCTGGAGACCAACAGGACTCTTCGGGACCAGCAGAATAAAGAGGAAAACCCACTTGCTCAGATGGCGGCACGACGTGCGGTCTGACTCCTCCTTCGCTTGGCAGGGTGTGACCCCAAGCAGGAGATTCCTGCTCATAGCTGTTTTGTCACTTTGCTGCGAGGCTTTGGCTGCAGGGATGTCTCGATGCATGGGCGGTGCCCAGCATGCACTGTTGGGCGAGGGTGCGGTGTGATACGCCGGTGGGTGGCGGCAGTGTCTTATGGGAGTCTTTCTGTGTGAGGCATGGCCTGATGCTGATCCCTGATGCTGTGTCCTGGGGTTCTTTGGACTTCTTCGGGTCTTTAGCTGCTCTGTGAGTGTACCTGGATTCCTGGCAGGTCCGCAGTTGTGGCATCTGTGACTTTCCTGCGGCTATCAGAGGGGATTCCCATCTCGTCTTCGTGGGGAGAGTGCTCTTTTCCCTTGTTGCTTCTTATCTACAGCGGTATCTGGGAGATGGGTGGCAGGTCAGTGCGTCCCTGGACTGACGTCTGCACAGCTCTCCTGTTCATGTAACTACCCCAGGTGGTGGCAAGGTTTGTGCGGTGGTGGCCCCGGGGCAGGTATCGGTGCTGTGCTGTTTTGTAGAGCACTGTGGGCTTGTGGCTAGTGTCAGACAACAGGGCTAGCCTTACGTCGTAGAAACGTGCTTTGCATTGCAGACTGTGGGGTTTCCTTGAATGCGGTGCTGTAGGCTACCACTAGGTGGCACCGTGGGCACTCTCCCCGGCCACGGCAGCAATCCTTATTATGCAGGCTGGCTTTGGGAGGTTGCGAGTCTGATAATGTACACTTGTGGTGTGTTCCTTTGGTTTAGGTGCAGTGCGCCCGGTTGCCACTAGATGGCAGGGCCCCGCTTCAAACTCACAGGCCTCGGCAGTTTGTCTTGGAATTGTGAGTCTCCACGAACATAGAGATGTAGGCAGTGCGGTGTTTTGCTCATGCTGCCGATCTCGTGTTGGAGTCTCTGTGCTGGCGGTGAACAGTGCAGTCACTAGGTGGTGCCTCAGCCGTGTCACTCTGCCCAAGGCTGCATGCTTTTGCACGTCATTCGCGCTCTGTGCGAAGCTGTCGGTGCAGCCTCGAGGTTTGGCAGCTGCAGGCTGGCCTCACAGTCAACAGGCCGGCATTTCTATTCCTCCCATCGCGCCTACCGGCTGGTCGGTGAGTCAACATGAAGGGCAGTCTGAGGCATAGCCGGCTTGGCTCCGCCGTGCGACAGGTCTAGGAGTGGGCCGCTTCGCCGAGGGTGCCTGCTTCAGGGTGCAGCGCACTCACATGAGCTTGGGCTTCCAAATCTTCAGGGCCGCATTGCAGAGCAACTTGTGAAGGGCCGGTGGCAGGCTTATAGACGCAGGCGTCCCGTGGCTGGCGGCTGGGTGTCGTCTTGTGACCCCCGCAGGCATCAGGGGGGGGTCACTCGAGAGGGACCCCCTCTGCTTCTCCCCCCCTCGTCACACCTCATGCAGGCTGGCAAAACTCGTGGCGGGTGCAGCGCACTGCGGGTATTACGGTCACGTTAGTGTTGGCGCAACTTTCTCACCTCACACAGCGATGCTGGTGCAGGGTGCAGTCGCACCTCCTGCGGTGCCAGTCCCATCACCTGCGGTCACCTCCAGTCTGGTGCTAGGCCGTTCAGTGCGGTAGGCTCCAACCAGGTCAGCGTGCACTCGGATGCGGTGCGGACTGGAGGGCGCACGTCCTGGCTTGCTATGCTTGGCAGCCGGTGCGGGGGGTGCTCATAGTGCAGGCGTTCAAGCTATCCTTTTCTCCCTTTCCCCCACAGAGACTGCGACTTAGCTGCCTCCTCACGCGTGGGATGGGATCCCACTCGTCGCCAGTGTAATGTTGGGCCTCAGGCCCACATGCTGATAAATGAGAGACACTAACACCTGGTATTCCTGTGCAGTAACTGGCCGTGAGCACGTGCGCCCAGCTCTTTTTATTAGCCGGGGCCACGTCACTCGAGACACCCGTGATGGATGGGTGTGGGGTGCAATGTGTTCAGCCCTCAGGGGAGTGGCTGGAAGTCTAGCTTCCTGCGGGACACTAGAACGTGTCTCGCAGGACACTACAGTGTACAGAATGAGAGGAAGATCTTCTCTCCTGGACATTAAAACAGGAAAGGTTCCTGGGATTGTTATCCACCTATTTGTCTTGATGCGCAATTAGATTTGCCGATCAATAGCAGTTTCTAAGAAAAATCTGAGGTACATAATAGGAGCACAATAATTGGAAGATGGCGACACGTCGCGGAGCACTTGGGGCTGTTTTTGATATTACCAAGGAGGCAAAGTACCCACCATTGGCCGCGTCAATAAGGGGAGAGGGTGATCACATGGCGGAAGAAGCTTGTTTCGGTCTCTGGTCAATGGGTAGTCACTGGGCTGAAGCTGGCTGGTACATACACTAGACCATCACTGCAGTGACGTAGCAACGTCAGGTGGTACCCGGTGCGAAAAATTTCTTGTCACCTCCGGCTTGACAAAATGGCAAAAGTATGTGCTTAAAACATATTTTTGCCATTTTGTCACCCCCCTCAGTGTTGACTACTGGGGCGGCTCACACCCACCGCACCCCCTTCCTACGCTACGGCATCATTGGTAGCCTTTATGTAAGAAGGCATACACCAAGTCAGTTACGCAAGTAGATGCCTAAGGCCCTGAGTGCAAACTATCTCTGTTGTCCTGGATTAAAGCAGGTTTATTTTCATTGTTTGAAGATAGCTAAACTCTTTTATCTTTAAAATCATGGGACATATGCAATTTCTAGGAAACTTGGCTCACCAAAGCATAGTCTCTTCTTGTGTTTATTGAACTTCATATTACGGCAAAGAGGGCAAACATATCTGGAAGGCAAGCCGGGTGGCTATTCATATTTGTTTTGACTTCCTTAAAGATTATATTTAGAGCTTGGAGCAAACCTCTGATGTCTTTCATACAACAAGATTTTTAAGAACCAAGGAGCAGCACTGGGTACCATAGAGAACATGTCTTGCTTATTGATGAATATATAGATATATTGCACAAACA
The DNA here is from genome assembly GCF_964204655.1 of Triturus cristatus. Lineage (NCBI taxonomy): Eukaryota > Metazoa > Chordata > Amphibia > Caudata > Salamandridae > Triturus > Triturus cristatus. The sequence continues at coordinate 125,059,369 of NC_140586.1, read as the reverse complement.
GAAAATGTTAAAAAAATGGCACGTGCACTGTTTTTATCTGCTCTTAGTAAACTAATTGTAGGCCTCTCAGCATTTGAAGTTGTTATTTAATGTACATTTAAATAAATACAGATTCTACACTAGAAGCAATTGGTAAGTTCTTTGGTATTCCAAGGGTTCTGCCAATTGAGGAAAAACATGATTTGTCACGACAACACAAGCTAACTCAAATATAGCCTCTCAACCTGAGAGTCTAGATTCACTGTGCTGCGTTGATACACCTCGCCTCTTCACTCAAAACAAAGGGGCATATATACAACAGAATGAAGGAGCGTGGCACTAAGCAAAAAACGCCAGGCTCTGCCATTTTGAAAATGCAGGGATGCATCGCATTTACAAAGATACGGTGCACTCCTGCGTTTCTCTTAGCGTTGGTGCTAAATTAAGCTGTCTAGCGCAAACGCAGGCACCCTTGCACCATAGTGCAAGGGTGCCTGCCTTGGGGGGAATAATTGTTTATGTGCAGGAAGGTGTCCCTTCCTGCCCATAAACAATCACAAATGGTGATTTGTAATAATTGTGCAGCACACATAGAAGTTGCAAACTATCATTTTTAGGTCTTGGCTAGCGAAGGCTGCGCTTGCGCAGTCTCGCTCGCGAGATTTAATGACTTGGAGAAGAGGGGCTTGAATCCGCCCCTCTTCTCTCCTCTTCTCCATTGGCTGGCCTCTTAAATGCTGGTCAGCCATTGGAGAAGAGGCTTGTCTCTCCAAACAAGCCCCGTCTTTTTGCGATTCGGGGGCGTGTTTTTTCGATTCTTTCTCTGGGCGCGTTTGAGAAAGAAAAACACGCCCCCGAATCCCAAAACGACGCTGCGTTTCTCTGAGGCATTAACCTCGGAGAAAGGCAGTGGTGTGCTCGTCCTCTCCCCCTGCTCTCGGCTCCTGCCCTCTCCTCCGCCTTGCACTCATCTACCGTTCCGCGGTGCCATGCGTTTCTCTGAGGCATTAACCTCTGAGAAAGGCAGTGGTGTGCTCGTCCTCTCCCCCTGCTCTCGGCTCCTGCCCTCTCCTCCGCCCTGCACTCATCTACCGTTCCGTGGCGCCATGCGTTTCTCTGAGGCATTAACCTCGGAGAAAGGCAGTGGTGTGCTCGTCCTCTCCCCCTGCTCTCGGCTCCTGCCCTCTCCTCCGCCCTGCTCTCATCTACCGTTCCGCGGCGCCACGCTCTTTTAATTCTATTTATAAGCTCAATTTTACCGACCTCGGAATGAGGTAAAGCAAACTCAGCCCTGCTTGGAAGCCAACACGGGACCTCCAGACTGCACAAGCGCCTGAAACATATTGTTGTATTGTAACTGCATTTAGATAGCGCTTACTACCCCAGACGATATGTCAAAGCGCTTGCTTGCATGCATTAACCTATCTTGCACAATAGCGATACATTCATAAAGACTTAACAAGATTATGCAGCGCAACATCAGCAGTTATCAAGCAGCAGGCTGCACTGTCCATATTCGGAGAGGTAAAAACCAGGAGGGAATAGCAAAGCGCATGCGTTCCTACTCACCCTCACACCTTGCTCCATGGACAGGCAAAGGACTTGCCAGGGGGCTGTGTACCTGAACATGGCTGGTCCCTGCCACGCGGGCGCACAGCCTGGAGGCCAATGACCACCCGTGTGCCCCCCGGAACCCTCTCACAGCTTCTGGCTGGGGGCCTGTGCCGGACTGGTGTCTGGCCTCGGTTCGACCCCTAACATAAAGGAGAACTCCCGCCGCGATGGGAAAAGTAGTGTCATAAGGCGCTTTCCTGCTCAGGGGAGGCTTAGATCAATGTCAATTAACAAAACCTGGGTAAAGGCCTTTGCAGACGCCCTGCTGCGGACGTGGAGGCGCAGCACTGCCCCCTGCCGGCCACTGCATGTTATAATAAGGCACTCACTTTCAAGCTAGTAAAATGTGTGGGTTGCGTGCCTGCTGCAGAGACCTGTGTGCAAAGGTCAGGTCCCAGGTTTCAATGGCTCATTCTTCTCAACTCGAACAAATGAGTAACGTTGAATGAAAATTACAGCCTTCTGCACTCGCCAAGGGGGCAATTTTGTTAGAAGTCTACACAACAGTCCTATTTTAACTAAACTTGCAGCATCAAAGTTTGACTCACGGTTCGAGAATAATTAAACAAAAAACAGCACATCCTTTGTCAGAAACCGCGCTGCACGCTCTAACAAAGTCAGCGGGTCACATACTTTCATATACATTCCACAGAAAAGGATGCATCTAATCCGGCAAACCCCACATCACATTTCTTTGCCGTGATTACTTTACCCGGCAATGGCCACCGCGGGTCTTATTAAAAACACAGGGCCAAACCGCAAGTTAAGACCAGTAAAGAAAACAAAACTCGAGGTCAAATATGACAGAAGGCAAAGGCGTAAACCCTTCCCACCCCCTCGTCGATATTGCGTACAGTTCTTGCAGGCGCGCAACACCCATTGGGCTCACCGGGCTTCAGCCCCCCACCCCCCATCATGTGTGTCAGCCCGGCTGAGACTGCCGCTGCCCGCGTCCCAAGCAGTGGGACATCAGCAGGGCAGCATGTTAGTGGCCGCCCGTCGGAGCCTTCCCCTTTGCTGCCTCGCGCGCGAGGCTACGCCCACTAAGGTATTACTCCCTATAGTTGGAGCTGGAGGCGGGCCATTGGGGGCGGGGGGCGCGGCTTGCCCCCCCTACTTAGGAGGCCCTCTCGCCCAGTTCCTCCTCTGTTTCCTGCGCGCCGCTCCAGCCTGGACACGCGATTTCTCTGCTTCCTGTTGCACTCCTGGCCACGCGAGATCGTGGTCTCCTTTGTGGCGGCGTCGCGTTTGATTGTGGTCGGCAGAGTTGGTGCGACGGGGCGCGGTACGGAACGGGATCCCGAGGTGAGGTGTCTGGGGCCGGGGGAGCGTGTGGTCGCTGCCGGTGGTTGGCGCAGGGAGGCGTGTGTGCTTTGCCGGCCTTTCCCCGCGCTAGGTGCCGGTGGTTGTGTGCGCTCCCTGGGCAGCGGTGTCTGGCGCCTCCCTCGGGTAGGCAGGGGTTTCTGTGAGTCCGGAGTTTGGTGGGCACATCGCCCGGTTCGAGCGTGGTGCTGTGCACGGTGGAGGCTCCATCTGGTGGCTGGCTGGCCCGCTTTTCGTCAGTGTGCGTTGTGCGGAGATTGTCGACGATGGCACAGCATTTACCCGCGCTTGATTTCCCGCTAATGTAGTGGACTGTGCATGCACCACGCGCGCGCTCTTGTCGCCTCCCCCAGTTGAGCTCAAGGAGAGTTTACAAAGGGAAGGAGGGAAAAAAAAAAATCCAGGAACAAACAGTTTGTGTGCTTGTTTCCTCACTGCAGGGTGTGCGCGGATACCCAAATTTCAGTTTTTGCACGGTAAGCAAAGTAGGAGCGACACGGACGCGACCAGAACGCTGTACCTCAAGGGATATTTAGGCCAGTGCTGGGTAGCCCATGACGACAAAAGGGGGGGGGGGGGCACCTCTTATCAGGTACAACAGCTAACAAACACAGAATTATTGCTATGTACGCCCGTACACTCAGGTATGCGCTACTTGTCCAAGATGGCCTCTGTCTTACCCCCAGGCGCAAATGTCCCGCTCTCCTTATTGGAGTGACTGACCTGAACTTAGACCAGGGACCCACGTGACTATCGCTGTTCCCGCAGCCAGATGAGACCGCTCGCAAACAAAGGCCATCCGATAGCTTTTAGACGCAGTGCTCATTCTACGGCCATAACCACCATTCACATTCAACTTCCGGAAACCTTTCTACAATCGTACCCTTTACAGCTCATCCTCCCTGTGCACGCCATGTATGTACTTTCCAAGCAGCCCGTCTTTGCTTTGCCAAAATTCCATCCCATTTCCGAACAGTGCAGGACAGCATAAATCACGGTGAACGCGTGAGGCTGCAAATTCCCTTAAGTGGGCAGATAAAACATGACTCCACGTTTCCCACCCTTGAGCCAGATGACACCCGCCCGGGTGCGACCTATTGACCTGCAACCCTGTCCCGTCGAACTCCACTGCCACATGGACCCCAAGTCATTTCCTCATTTCCGAGGCAAGCGCGGCTCTGATGGGGAGGTAGCCTGCAGTTGTTAGCAAGTGCCCGGCGCAGCTGCATCCCGTCACGCATAGCTCCCACGCAGGCCCGCTCAAGGCTTCTAGGCGCAGCCGCCGGCCCTTCGCTGGCATGAGGCGCACCCCGGAAGCACCTCCGCCGAATTCACAAACACAAGCCCAACAGCACAAAGAGACATCAGGAACAGGGCTCTACAATGTGCGAAATCCAAACCATACCTCGAAGGCCTCTTGGGGAGAAAACTATGGCCTCGCTGCGCTAGAGTGAGAATGATTAACATGTGCACAGCAACGGTTCAAAGGAAATCGATGAAAAAACCCAGCACGTGGAAAAAAACAGCTATCTAGTTAGCCCTGTCGCATCGTCCAGTCCTCCCATGCTCCACAATTCCCGCGACCCTGCCTGTAGCCAACACACCCTGCAATGTCTACACTAGGCACCGGGCGTTCATCTCACGGAGCATTCCACAGCATCTACACTATCACAGGTGCTCCAGATCCTCTGTCGATCCATACACAAAGGCGCAAGCCCTCTCCGGAAACGACGCCCAGCTGCTCATCAAAGCCGGGTGTTCAAAACTAAAACACGCAGACAGGCACTATTTAAGAACTCTGCTTTGTGTGTCATTGCCTTGTTTTTTGTGAAATATGATATATGGCTTAATGAAACATAGGGGCTGCATCACACAATTTGGTACTGAAGTAGTCGCAACACAAACTGAACTGCAGCTATATGCAGGGGCTTGAGTCTTGAGTTGGAAGGCATTTCGTGTAAATAGCTCATTGTTAAGATCCCTGGGAGAATCCAACATATTTGGAGGGGAAACCTTGTACAAACTTCCATGAATTCCTTACTACTGGGAGAGTGAAGAAAGAAGTAGGGGTACAGCTTTGACTCTAGGTAGCAAGAATTGCCCGGGCTAACAAACTTTCGGAGTGCACGTGGTGAGTCGGCCACCTTGGGGGCTATGTCCTGTAGGGGTAATGTGTTAACAGCACCCATCAGGGGGTAGGTGTCCTCCACCACAGTAGATTACCTCGTGGGCCCGAGTCGGTCAATGGCACAGGGTGGGGGGCCCGTTTTGTTGTGTCCATCAACGCCCCTTGTCTGAGAAGGAGGTGTGATTTCCCGGTTATTGCCTGGGTTGGGCCAGGCAGGTTGACCTATTGTGTGAGTTCTTAGTGGCCAAGTGCAATATCTCTGTGTCCACTGCTTTACCAGCCTGTTTGTGTAAGTCGTCCATCGCCACTGGCCCAACATCGTATTCTGGTGGTTATGCATTGCAGATGCCCTTAACATTTTGGTATCTCAGTAAATGTGGTAAATAGACCTGGGGAAGCAATGATCTGCCTGACTTTGCCTGGGTCACCAGTAATGACTACGGCTCTGTTTCTTTCAAACCACAGGCATAGTGGCAGCCTAGTCTATACAGGAAAATCAGCAGCCTGCGCTGCTTTGGGACAAGCTGAAGGCCTGGGTTTGTGGGTCATACAGAACATCTTGAAGGTATTTAGGATTGTGAGTTCCACGCTTAAGTCAAGAGATGCTGCTGCCTTTCATCCTGAGACTTGCTATTCGGAAACAGCTGGTGTAATGTTTTTCTGCAACTCACAGCCATAGTGGCAGCTTAGTCTATACAGGAAAGTCAGCAGCCTGAGCTGTTTTGAGACAGGTGGAAGGCCTGGGTTTGTGTGTCACACTTAACATCTTTAAAGTTATTCTCCCTGTTCCACAGGGAGGCAAGGGAAAGCCCAGAGTGACATGGTCTACCGAGACTTAGCCTGGCTTGCCTCTTCCGCGACCTTTGAAGTTTGTTGGTTTATTGTATGGAGGGCCAGAGGCTGTCAGTTGTTTGATAGTCACCAGGGCCAGATGACATGTAAGTGCATTGTGTGCCGGAAACTAAGGAGCGGGTCCATCTTAGTAAGCACAATGAGCTGTAAATGTGGTGTCGCTCATAGATGCCCTGTGTGGGGTGAATGATATCTGACGTGAAATGTTCACCTTGGCCACGTCACGCCCCCCCCCCAAGATTCAAACTACATGTGGTGTGCCCCCAGGGATACTTTAAATGGGTACACTGCAGTGGAACAAGGTTTATCACATTAGGTCCCAGATGTTGGAACTCCCTACCTCTAGAGACTAGGTCCTCATGAGTTCCCGCAAACTCCTAAAAAACTTGGTTGTTGGGCAGGTATGTGAGTAACATACCACTCTAGCGGGTTTCAGAGCAGCGCCAGGAAACCAACTTGGTACGTGTGCCCTACAAATTTAGTGTAACATAAATGTTGGTGTGGATTTCATGATCTTTTGGGAGCAGAACAGAATGTGATTATGCACAAAATGATAACTCCGAAAACGGAGCTGGAGGAACCACACAGGAGGTTACACAAGGTGACAGCAAGCCACACTTGTTGGAATAAACAATGAATACGAAGAATTTACACTATTGGAAATTAATTAAATAAAGCCCACGAGTTTACCAATAGTTTGGACTAATAGTTATAGTTCAAGGCGAGATAAGGTTACCTCATCTTACAAATCATTTCTACGTAATTTTAGTTCAATGCATCAGTTAATAACATTATCTAACTAACACCATATAACAAGCAATAAACAGTGGATATTTCCAGTGCCTGTAATATGTATTTGCACATAGGTTCATAATTGTTGTGGATAGCATCATATCGTATTAAGGAGGAGAGGAGTGCAGAGGAGTGCAAGCCTCCACCTAGGGGGTGGTTGGCTGAATCGGCTGAACTACTTCAAACGGTTCACAGCACTGCACGTGGGAGAGTGGCAATGCCCTGTGCATACTTCACCCGGACACCACAGACAGCCTCGCGGGCTGGCGTCCGTCTGATTGCAGCCGGACCCGAGTACTTCACAGGTCTTTAAGAGACCACTTACTCGTTAATGAAGGTTTTGTTGTGTTTTCACCCCTTTTTACAGCCACTCTGCCTATGGCTGGAAGACTTAGCCCCCCCCCCCGAAATCTTCTTCAGCCCCCCGAAATTTGGCGCTAGTTGCCCGCCTGAGTTCTTGCAACATTGAGATGAAAATAACCCTCCAAGTTTTTTCTAATACTGAAAGGTCGTAAAAAGCTTGGCGAGACACCACCCAGATTACGACAGAGTGGCTTCCAAGCGCCTAGCAGTGCGCAGAAAACAGTATTGTACGCTCAATTTCAGTGACCCAGGGCGTCCGAGCCCCTGACCGGAAATACCGTCTTCCCTGGAAAGGCATGCATTCCATTCGTCAGTCACAACTCAGGCCCTGGGTCTGATCCCACCATGCGGCCGTCTGCGCACACTCACCAAAAATGCGCAACAGTGAGTCGTGTCGTTATCACCCGAGGCACATCTGCCTTGAATGAAACCAGACGTCACCAGCAGCAGAGTTCACGACAGATTCAAATCCGTGGCTGCTGATGTTAGCAGTCGAAGCGCCAAGAAACAGTCAGAAGGTGTTATGTTAGTGTTAGGAGTTACACTCGAGCACAATGACCCTGAAATTACCTGCTCGCCCCTGAGTAATGCGCCCCGATCTCTTCTGCTACTCCCAGAGGAGGCGGAAAGGCAGGGTACACACGAGTCTACGGCGGCGGAGGCGCACAACCCACTGAGCTGCTTTACAATCTTGCCCCTGAGCAGCACAAATCTGTAAGGATGTGGTCCATCTGCTAGACTGCCGACTTTGGTGCTGGAAACCAGGGTTCGAGCCTCGGGGTCGCATCCACATCCTGTGATTCTGGGCAAATCACTTAATCTCCCCGTGCCTGAATGTGTAATGTAGATACGGTGCTCATGTAAAGCGCTCCAATACCTTCGGGTCGAGTTCGCGCTATATAAATATGCATAAATAAATAAATAAACACGCTTTGAGTGGGCACTAGTGCCCTCTCGGGTCAAGGGAGGCATTCCCCGACACAGCGCCACCTGCTGCACCCCCTCATTAACACCACATTTTTATGGAGATGGTTGAGGGAAGCTCCGCTCCTATTTCAAAGGTAGGGGCATGAAACGCCCACCCTGCCCCCTCCCACCAAGGCCTCTGGGCTGGGGTAGTGGATTGAGCCAGGTTTAGCGCTTTATGCTCCTTAAATGTTTGTCTGGGGGTAAGGGGGGCGATGGTAATTGGTCTTTTCGGGGTGCAAATGTACTGCTGGCCCGGCCATGAGGGGGTCCTGCCCGCTTCCTGCCCCTAGGACAAAAAGCCGAATATATTGGGGGGGGTCTACAGTAAGCAGCCTGTAACCTCACAGGGCCTGGACATATCACGCAATGCACGTGTGACCTTGGGCTCCTGGAAGCGGGGGGCGTCAAATATTCAAGATTATTCGGCGACTGGAAACTGGGACGATTACAATCCTCATCATTTGGCTTGGAAAACGCCTGGTCAGCTTAGTTCAAGGGAGTGTCCATACTAATTTGAGAGTGATTAAGCTATTGACATTGTAAATAACAATGCCGTTTCTTTAAATGTTTTAAAAACAAAAACAATATCATGAGCAATGCCAATAGCTCTAACTTTAACAATGCCGAGACCGTTGCATTGTAAATGCTTGTTGTGATGATGGTTTATGTGCAGGAAGGGACACTTTCCTGCACATAAACAATCATTCATGGTGTTTTGCTGTTTCTATGTGTGCTACGCGATGCAACACACATAGAAACAGCAAACATATGGAAAAATAAAGCATTTCTCCTTGTTTCGCCATGTTAAGACCAGATTTTCCCCGGTCTTAATTTTGGCACTGCCCTATATGTACGCTGCCCTTGTAAATATGGGGCTGCATCAAAATCAATAGGTGTTGAGGTAGAACACCCACCCCAAAACCCATTGCTCACCCCTTTCACCCTAAGTGTAGCCTGAAATGGTGCCTTGTTTACAAGGCTGCGTTAAGCCACGTTAAGTGGTTTAACGCCTCGTTATAAATCAAGCAAATCCTCTATCGCCACAGAAACGTCGTAAAAATTGATGTTTCTGTGGTGATAGGGGTTGTAAATATATCCCAAGGTTTAGCTGTTTTAAAGGTACATTTTCAGCCACAGCACCAATTTGTCTAAAATTGGATTTGGAAGAAATTAGGCAGGAAAGCAGCGATCATTTCGCATGACCTGCGATTGATGTTTTTTTTTTGTTACTTGAAAAGTTTTATATAGCGCTGGCTAAACCCAGAGATATCAGAGCGCTTTACATGAGGAGGTACAATTGCTTCAAGAACATAGTTACATAGTTACAACAGTTTCAGGTACGTAGTTGCTGGAGAAACAAGAGTTATAAAGGCATGGATCAGGTATGGGGAAGGAAAAGCAGGCAGGGGAAAGAGACTTGGGGGAAGAGAGGGAGGGAATAGAAGAGGAAGAAAAAGAGTGAGGGAGGAAAGAGGAGAGGGAGGGGGTATGAAACACAACGGGCGACTAGAAAAGAAACAGTGTCTGACGATCAGATGGGTAGGTGAAGGCCAAGGGGGGGAACCAGAGCCAAACTCCTCAATAGCTGCGTAGGGCAACTCGCTGGTCATCGGCCAAAGGTTGTTTGGTCGCCGAAGTACATCAGAGGGTTAAGGTATCAGCCTAGAGGAGATCATCAAAAGGTTTCAAAGAGAGCGCCTTTCACGGTGTGAGGTGCTGAGTTCCCAGCGATAATGGGAACATTCCTAAACCTCCGCTATGTGAGAATCCCTTAACACTGTGGACTCTCTCAGAGGGGTATCTGAGACTCCAGGGCATAAATGTAGGAACCCTCCCCAACAAGGGGAGAAGGAGTGCTTTGGCAAGGGGCACATTCAAGGAGGCCATTGTAAGGCCTTTTTCGCTATATGTGAATCCCTAAACACTGTTGACTCTCTCAGAGGGGAATCTGAGACTCCGGGGCAAAAATGCTGGATCCCTCCCCAACAAGGGAAGAGGGAGTGCTTTGGCAAGGGGCACATTGAAGGAGGCCGTTTAGGAACAGTTGGGCGGTAGGGGAGGACCTATACAATAGAAAGGGGGAAAGAGAGTAGGTACGGTGGTACAGACGCCTACTGCCCTTGAGCGGCTAACGTTGAAGGTAGTAGGAAACAGCCAATACAATAATATGAGTAATCTACCAAACTGAACGTAGCTTAATCAAAATCAGTTCCCTTAGTGGTCTAAAATGAGGGGGCTAGCAGTAAAAAGCGAGTTAAAGGGAGAAAGAGCATAGGCAGAGTAAGGAGATCGCAGAAACATTGGGAACAAATGATTGCGGAGGGAAAGGAAAGATTTGGTCCGGGGAGAGAGTTCAGCCGCCATTTTAAGGTCAGGCCGGTACAGGCAGACACAACAGGGACAGTCACCGGTGCTGGAAAAACACAGAGGAGTCAGCGTGCTAGCAAGGGTGTTGGTAAGATACAAAATTACACAGAGTGAACAAAGGATAGATGCAGTGTTGCACAATACGAACCATAGTATTAAAACATGCAAATAATCGGGAGGTTGGACATGACATAAGAAGAGTGGGGGGAACAGAGGTATCAGTAAAATTCTTAGACGATGTGTATATCTCTGGGGAGGAGAGAAGATCAAAAATAGTCCAGTGGAGATCAGTGGGGCCGGAGGTACGGACCAGGTCACAAGATGGCAGAACAAGACAGGAGTGACCATTGGAGATGGACACAAAATGGTGGGGGGCAAATGCGACGTGGTCCGCAAGTCCAATGGAGTAGTTCTTACCTCCGCTCAAAACCTCCAAGTTGTTCCAAGCGTTTTACGGGAGGCAAGCCAGGCGGTATGGCAGTGGGAAAAGCAGTGGTAGTAAAGTACGGAGGCGGAGGGTGGGTTTGGGGGGGGAGAGCCTCGGCCCGGTTCCTCAGTGGCCAACCTGGAAAATAGAGTCAGAAGGCATCGGTGGTGTTGCGATGGAGTCCGCCGAGAGGCGGCGAGGAGGAAGTCAGGAAGCGGCGATGAGTGTGGAGCAGGGCTCAAAGAAAGGGGAGGAAGAGAGAGATGGCCGAGCAGAGTGGAGCCGCAGCTCCAGCCTCAGGGCTCTGGCATCGGTCTGTGCCGAAAAATGTTCATCTCGGCAAAACCGAGGCGCTCGCCCCAGCAGCTCTGCCAGTGGTAGAGCGCTGTTGAGATGGTCCATGTTGGAGGTGTGCAAAGGTGATGACAGAAACACCAGCAGCCCCGCTGTTGGGGGTGCCCCAGGGAGGACCCCACTCCGAGGACCCACGTTGTCTGCTGGCAATGGTGGCGCGAGGGAGCACGCCCCAGTCCAAGGGAGAGCTCAAGGCACCAGGATCGCTGAGACACGAGCTCGCAGGGCAATATCTGGGACTGCAGGACGAAGACCAGGACTCACGTTGTCTGCGGGGAATGGCGGCGCGAGGGAGCACATCCCAGTCCATGGGAGAGCTCGAAGCACCAGGATCGTTGAGACACGAGCTTGCAGGGTGATCACTGGGAGTGCAGGGCGAAGACCAGGGAGTTGCCCACAAGCCCACGAGCACATCTTGGAACCCAGGTCTTGGAGCAAGGGGGGGAGGAACCCAACCTGCCGAGCCCCAAGCCTCCCTTCGAAATCCAGGGAGTTCTGGACTACGATCAGAAAAGGGGAGGCTCAGCAAATATGCGGACCGGAGCCCAGTCTCAAAGCACCAGGAGCCCTGCGCAAAGGTCCAGAAAGTAGCACCAGGGACCGAGCCAAGCCCAGGTCAGCTGCAGCGGGAGGAGGTCGCCACCTCCCCAGGACCAAAACACACCCCCACAGTCTCGTGAGCTCCAGCCAGGTGTAGACTCCGGGGCTGAGGAGCGGAGAACAGCAAGGGAGCAGTTGAGCCAGAGGTCGCGGCAACAAAGCACCGCATCCGTACCGGAAAAGCCCCAGCTCCGCTTCATCCACGATTCAGCAATGGTCCATGAAGAGGCGTCGGAGTAGCCAGCAGGCCTCAGGTAGAGTTTTACCTTCTGTTTATCCTTTGATGTTGCAGTTTATCTAAAAAAGAGTAGCTGCGTTGCATAGCCGTGGGCTTCATCTAAGCAGGGCTGTTGAGCAAAACGTTGGAGTGTGGGGCCTAGACAGGGATTTTCACAAAATTGTGATCCCAAGCCCTGGAACTTCGGTGTGGAGCTCCAGCTCGGCGGCCATCTTTCCAGGAGCTCATCAATGAATGTGCTGGGACAGTTTGGTCTGGGGAACCATACAAGAAGCAGCGCCATCATAAAAAAGGGAAAGTGGGTCCCCGAGACAGGCACTTTTCCAGTTCTGTGGATTTAAAATGAGCGCACTGGCACCATGAATGAGAAATTTTAAAACAGTAACTCCCTTGAGGCGAAGGTCAGGAAATGTTAAAATTGTTACTTCAATCAATGTAGGATATACTGCACATTGTAAAAAGAATTCAAGTTGGTTTGGGAAGAGAGACAGCAAAGGGTGCTTTACTAGCTCGCTGGGAAGAAGAGATTGTCAGTGTGAAGGATTTAAAATAATTTCTAAAATCCCTAAATTTGCATTTATTTAATTTCCTTGAAAGGGGGCTGAAATGTTCATATACAAAGGTTGCCTGGGTAGCAAAGCAAATCTTTATTGAGAGCCATATGAATATGAATAAGCTCTTCAGAATCAGGTTAGATAGAAGGCCTAAAAAGTAATGGTGCTAACAGTGTCAATAAACTGGGATGGTCAATCCCTGTGTGCTGTGCTCATTGTGGGGAGAAATGCCCAGGAGATGAGTGGCAAGTTAATCCAATGGCGAGTCACCATACACCACCAACCCTTGGTGACAGGAAAACCACAAGGATTTTATGTGACTCTGGCCGGATGGGGCAGCAGGACCAAAGGGCCTTCAAATGTCATGCGTTAGATGTGACATCAAGCTCCAGCTTGGTTCCCTTTTCCATGTAGCTTAAGAGACAGTGACAGTGCCACACTACCATAAATGCTCAATTCTGCACCCTGTATACCAATGGCTGCTGTGGGCACCCCGGCACTACAGACTGGTGGCGTTGGTGGATGTGCAGGCAAAGGAATATGCAAGACTGCTGTGACAAGAGTTTGAAACCTAGGCTGATGCAAGTAGACTACTAGTATCACATGCACTGGCACTTGCAAGGCATTTTGTTAGCTTACAGTGGGCTTAGAGCCCGCCCATTGCTTGCTATTGTTTGACTTCATTATCACTCTCATTTGCTTGCTGCTTCTGAACTGTTAACCTGTGACTGCTTCATGCCCTCTACTTGTGTTTGACCAATCCTAGAGCACTGCCAAAGTACTCGTGTCCCTCCACTGCCTGCGATGTTGGAGATCCTTTTTTCTTTTTGTTGAAGCTCTCCAAGCGAGCGCTTTTGTTTGTGTTTGTCTGCTTCCCCTAGCCTCTCTTGCACACCCTCCTTCGCTTCCTATTGTCTCTGTCCCGCAATACAAAAAAAAACGCTATTATACTGAAGGAAGTGGCCCGATTTGGGCCACCCAGGTCACTCGTGACCACCTCTCAGCCTTCCATACAAATGAAGAGTTGGTCAGACAGTAGAGAATACAGACCAAAGTTATTTTATTAGTATTCGCTCGAGCGGAGCCCGGTCTCACCAGCCTCCTTAGATAGCTGCAGAGGGACTGACCCCCGTCCACACGGTAACACAAAATATGCATTTCAAACACCTCTAAAACCCCGGCAAAACTGGAATTTTCCAGCCTGGGCACCAACGAACAAAGGGAGGACAGAAAGGCCAGCTACCATCTTGAGAACGGGTACATGCTATCTTAGTTTCAAGGTTACTTTGCCTGTGCTCGTCTCTCTAGGGTGGGAGCAGGGCTTACTCGAGAGGAAAGGTATGCAGAGACAGAACAATCTATTCATTAAGGCAGTGGAACTCAACCTTGGATAATACTGAAAAGAAACAATCGAAGCTGCTTTTTCTGCTGAGGCAAACATTATGAGACTGAAGCTTATTTTCGAACATGGTACAAAATGGTGGCTGAATACAAAATGGTGCCACAAATGCTAACTTAACTCACATAATGCTAGAAGGAATCGGCTAGACTCATTCTCAGTCCAACAGACCCTCCTTTTAGCATTTGCTAACAATTTTGTCTAATGCTAGAAGACTTATTATTACTCGCATATTAAGAGAATCATTAGTATTACATGATAATTAGCACATTATTAATATTCAAAGATGCCCTCATCGATGGACATTAAATCATGGACAGCCTGCATCATCATGGACGAGGACTTAGCATCAGGTATTGGGGCCTCAGGAGTGGGAGTTAACTTTCCAACACAATAAGCACAGCAAGCCGGGAGGGAATGTATGCATAGACAACATGTAAAAATAACACCCGCTATGGCTATGAGAACAAGAAGAATTTTCCGCCCCAGGATGTTATTAAACCCCAGAACCAACCAGAGAAAGTCCAGCTACCATTCTCTTGGTGAATGTCAGATGCAAGCCTGTGCAACTTCTGTATTGCAGCATATACATTCAGAACGTGGTCCGGTATGTATACACAGCAACTACTGCCGATGACGCGGCAGGCCTCACCCCGATCAGCAAGAATGACGTCTAACACCATCCTATTCTGAAAGGCAACGAGTCTCGTAGCCTGGAGCTCAGCTGTAAATTAGTCAGAATTCCAGCCGTGGTATTAATTACTCCTTCCACCACCCGGATGAGGCGACGAATACTAAGGCTATTGGACATAGGGCCCCAGAAGGGAACAATACCCTTCATAGCATCAGTAAACTGCTGCAGAGTGGTGTCTGTCAGATCAATGTCTTCTGTATTGATGACTCTTCTAATACGGGACAGAGGGACATCCCTACGCCACAACCGGTGATCCCTTTGGTAGTTGAACGGTGCTATATACACAGGGGGAAGGAGGAAAGAAACATAACATGTACCAGACCACCCCCTAGGAAGCCACACATAAGCCTGAGACCCACAAACAAAATAAACATTATGGGGTGGAAGTAAAGGTGGGCTATTAGTCGTGCTCAACTTATAGGTATAATTGCAATTACTCCTTCCCACGGGAACATTCCCAAAGTCTTGAACACAGAAACTGGCTGTCGTGTTAATTACTGGCACTGGCATTGCTTCATCCTGAGTAATATTGCGCATCTGGAAAGACTTAAAATATTCAGTGACATTAAAGCCCTGGAAATTCATCATTTCATTTCGAAGCCATGTTACTTTTTTTTCGTTCTCATATACGTTCATACAGGCTGTCACAGACAAGGTATCAGGGGCCCCTTGCTCTCCTGGAGTAAACCCTTGGTGAACACGTATATATTCTAATACAGTATCATCATCAGCATTTGTCATATTCATGGCGTCTGAATGGTAATGAGTATACACCATAGTAGTGAACAGTTGAACCCAGGACTCACAACTCCTGAGATAAGAAAATGGCATGGACTGTAATATATAACTCTTATGGGTCACAGAAGGGAGTAGTCCACAAATCCAACAATTTGTCACATTCGATGCATTGTGAGCCTGGTGGAGCATCTGTAAGAAAACATTATCAACATATGTTTTTCTGTGCTCGCTCTTATGAGGAGCAAAAGTAACGAACATGTGCTCAGGGGGAGCGGGCGTTGTACCAATCAAGGAGTGCACAGGATATTTCTCCTCAAGGAATCATACTATTCCAAGTACTGTTATCAAAAATGTTAAGATAATCACTACAAAAACTATCTTTCTCTTGATAGACCAGCTAGACCAACCAAAACCGCCTTGCCTAAAACGTGGGGTCACAAAGGGCTGTTCTTCCTCAATAATGGGGCGACCAAATGGGTACATTTTAAATCATGGGAAAGGGCATGCCATGGAGCCAATGATTGAGAAAGGAAGAAAAGGGCAATTGTTCCCAGCGTCCGTCAGAGCCTCGCTGGTAGACTCCTATTGTTCATCAAGTACTGGTGCTATTGAGCACCAGCGGTGGAGCTAGGCGATCCTAACTCTTTGAAGAAATCCCACGCTGCACATGATGAGGAGCTCCTTTTCCCAAGGGAGCACACTCGAGCAATCCTGTTCAATGTTCGAACAATGCACCAATGTCACCTCTCCCTATTCTACTGTTGCCTAACTTGTCGAGTCCATCCCTGCTAATCTGACTTTTCCTTTGGTGCACTGTTCCTCCGTCGGGGCACAATTTATACCTAACTACTCCAGGGACAGAGGGGTCTTCATAAAGGGACTCAGACACTGAGGGGCCAGAAGACCGGGGTTCAAGCACAGATGGGCCAACAGGCTGGGGCTCCTGGATGGCCTTGATCTCAGGTGGTACAGCCTCGTTCAACACTGCATTGCTCTCCTCCTCTGTGGGCGCCCACATCAGTTGGGCGTCTGAGAAGGGGACTTAACGAGGTACTTGCTCCATTTCAGAGTCGCCGATCCCATCAAGTGCCCACTGATCATAGGGCAACGGGAGAGACAATCTCCGGCAGTTGTTAGAGTGAATCCAGTTCTTCTGGCCGTCCACCTTCACTGCCGAGCAAGTGGCGAGGAGGACCTGAACAGGCCCCTTCCAACGCGGCTCCACATCTGCCCTTCCTCTGAACGTTCTTCACCAGAACATAGTCGCCGGGCCGGATGTCATAGCATGGCCCCTCTGGAGCTGGTGGCAAGGCTTCATGAATCTGTTGGTGAATAGAGCACAATTTTTTAGTCAACTCATATAAATAATTCACAAGTAAAGAGTATTCTATTTCAGAAAATCGATGAGGTCGCGAGACACCCCATACATTCGCCGGGCGTCCAAACACGACCTCGTACTGTGACAATCCTGTCCTAGAGTGTGCCGTAGCTCTTGTACACAAAAGGGCTAATAGTAAAGCATCTGGCCACTGCAATCCTGTGCTGTCTTTAATCTTTGCCACTTTCAGTTTGAGAGTACCGTTGTACTTCTCAACCAGATCTGCTGACTGGGGGTGGTTTGCAGCATGGAATTTCTGCTTGATGTGCAGGCCGTCGCACACCAGTTGGATGACCTTTGAATTGAAGTGACTCCCGTTGTCACTCTAAATCAAATGGGGCAAACCAAAACGCGGGCAGAACTCCTTCAGGAGTGCCTTCGCCGTCGCCATAGCTGTGTTCTCTTTAGTAGGGCAAGCCTCAATCTATTTACTGAATGCACAAACAACCACTAACACATATTTCAGATTGTTGACCTGGTCCATTTCAATGAAATCCATCTGGAGAACCTCGAAAGGGAAGGAAGGCGGTGCAAAGTTACCAGGAGGTGTAGGGTGCCTTTTCCAGGGTTATACATCATGCATATCATACAGTACTTTACTAAGTGAGCAGCAACTTTGGGAATATTATCGTTCTGCCATACAGGATCTAACAATTTGCAGATACCCTTTGCACTGATGTGGGCTGGCCAGTGCGCCTTAGTGACCACAGGGAGGACATATGCATCTCGCAACATCCACCCCTGTTTTCCGGACTTATCCGTCTAACATCCATCTTCATCTAAGCGTGCTGTGCTTTCCTGCCATACTGCCAACTCCTGAATCATTGCCTCACTCTGTATCTCCTTCACATTGTCTAGAGTATCTCCAAACATGGTGGCCTCAGGTACCCACCTGGCAAGACCCGCTACAAACATCCTTTTAATCTTTTTTCAAGATGTCTCCTTAGCTATCTGATCTGCAAATGCATTTCCCCTCCCCACATCATCGGTCTTCAACTCCTTATGCTTCTACTCCAACTTTTCTTTCTTCTCGTTCTCTCAGTGTTCATAGTACTACTCCATACTTAGTATTACAGAAGGAGAGGAGGTAGTTCAAGTACTCTCCAAAGCCTGCAACCGAGTCATGATCTCAGGAAGCAAGATTATAACAAATCTATTACTGAACAGTCGGACTCCCCCCTCCACCGACAAATACTGCACACTGAAATCCCAAAACACACCTTCAACCGAGTGAAAAAATCAGACACACTTTCATCTTTCTTCTGTCGACATGCCGCTAACTTGTCCTAATCTACCCTTCTTGGTGGAATAAGGGAAGGCATATACGTAATTATTCGACCAGGTAAAGCTAGTATCTCAGCCTTAGGCTTCCCCCCAGGTTTCTTGTCTTTATCTCACTCTTTAATCTGCTGCCAGGTACCACCCAACTCCGCATCGTGACCCTTTGTGTGCACCTGCCTCCAAATGTCGACGGGCACCAGCAAACCAAAGAACACTTCAATGTCGGCAAGCATCATTACAGTCGAAGAAGCTGCTTCAGTTATTCCTTATAATATGCTGTTGGATTTTTCCTAGGGTCGGGTAACTGAGTCTTAAGGGACAATACCTCACTCCTCTTCCATGGAGTGTAAACCCATTGTTCCTTGAACCGAGCCTCCACCTTTGGTCTGATAACGACATCATGCTGATCTTGTTGTTCTGGTATTTCTGGGTGATATACGGGAGACACCTCCCTCATCGGAAACTGAGACACCTTCTTCGTGCTCTTATCAAGTAGCCTATCACAGGAAACCAGCGCCGCAACATTACCTGACCGGGCGCCATGTCAGCTACATGGACATGATCCTTAATATCATAAATAACCTGTGGCGCTGCCTCATTAAAACACTGTTCCCAAAGCCCAATCAAAATAGCCGACATGTGCTTAAGGGCATGCTGCTGTACGAAAGGCTCATAGTCTTTCATCACCGTCCACACATCCTCCACACTGTAAATGGGGTTACGAGCCCACTGAGCTGCCTGATTGGCTACCACCTTTTTCCCCTCTTCTTCCACATGTGATCGTATCAATGTATGCCTCAGTCGCTCCCTCGCAGTTGCCCAGTCCCCATCCTCCGCTCCCCGTGAAGGTGTCACGCTACCCAATACCATCAGGGAATGAAGGATAAGAGAAAGAGTAGTGATGAAAGGGACAGGCACTAAGGTCGTCAATGGCTGTGTCGTGGGGGTTAGGGCTGGGGAGAGAAGTGATGTTGACACAACAGGCGTACCAGGGAGGCTAACAGTTATCGCAGGCGCGGAAGGTGAAGCCTCAGAAACTGCAGGAAGTGTGGCAGCCAAAGCAGCTTGGTCAGTAAAGAAGAGACAGAAACAACAGAAGCAGATGAGACAGACAACTGGGATTGTGGCACCGGAGGATATATTCTCTGTGGGGCATATTATGGAGTCGGAGGTCGGGCGTCCAACAACTCCTCCACAAACACATCATTGTCTTCTCGAGCCACATAAGACTTTTCACATTGTAATCGGAACCTCCTGTAAGCACACTCTATCCCCTTCTCAGTCATTTCTCTATCGTACGCAACAGCTTTCTGAGTCACCGTTTGCATCCTTCCTTTCCGGGCCTCCTTTTCGGTTTTCATTTAGCTCTGTTTAGCTTCTTTTTGCCACGTTCTAAGGGAATCAAACATGGACTGCCTGCTCCTTCTTTCAAACAATTTATCGTGCAAGAAATTATGACTTTGCTCATCAAAAGTGCCTGTCAACGGCCACTGCAACTCGGCGTTGTCCCTCGTATATTTGTGCCATATTGTACTAAACATAATAGGGCCAAGGCCATGCTTAACATACATGTCATAGTTAGGGGTGCCTTCTGGAGGCGCAGGCTGACTCTCTTCCAATCGAGCATCACTAGAACAACAACCACAACTCACACAAAATAGTCTACTAAAACATGGCATCTTGAAACAAAAACGCTGTCTTTACCTATTCCAAAACAGATATTTGCAAGTATCTTACCAAAATTGGTCCGCAGACCTCACCAAATCTGGATCAGAACAATAACATGTTCACAAGGAGCTCAAACAAATTCAAGCGCTTGCCCAAAAATGATCCTCAGACCGCATCAAACACAAACCAAAGTGGCGCCATAGCCACAAACAAAACCAAAGCGAACTCACCTGGTGCACACAGGTCAAACAAAGTTATTCTTCACTGCCGACTCTTCGGACCAAATGGTCAGATCCAAGGGTTTTGCCTTTTGAGGACCTCAGTCGGGATGACCACTAGGCGAGGCACCACCCGTTCAGACAGGCGGGGCAGCAGCGAATACTAAGCTCTATTGTGCAGGGATCCCCGATCCGCCCATCCGACCCAACGTGGCCCCGTTCTCCTCACCCATCCGCGGGTATAGAAGGGTCACTCACCCGATGGAGTCCCTGTTCGGCCGCCAACTTAAGGAAGTGACCCGATTTGGGCCAACTGGGTCACTGGCGACTACCTCTCTACCTTCCATACATATGAAGAGTCGGTCAGACAGTGGAGAATCCAAACCAAAGTTATTTTATTAGTATTCGCTCGAGTGGAGTCTAGTCTGACCAGCCTCCTTAGATAGCTGCCGTTGGACTGACCCACGTCTACACCCGGTAACATAAAATATACATTTCCAACATCTCTAAGACCCCACCCAGACTGGAATTTTCCAGCCTGGGTACTAACGAACAAAGGGAGTACAGAAAGGCCAGCTACCATCTTGAGAACGGGTACATGCTATCTTAATTTCAAGGTTACTTTGCCCGTGCTCATCTCTCTAGGGTGGGAGCAGGGCTTACTCGAGAGGAAAGGTATGCAGAGACAGAACGATCTATTCATTAAGGCAGTGTAACTCGACCTTGGATAATATTGAAAAGCAACAATCGAAGCTGCTTTTTCTGTTGAGGCAAACATTATGAGACAGGAGCTTATTTTTGATCATGGTACAAAATGGCGGCTCAATACAAAATGGTCCGCAAATGCTAACTTAACTCCCATAATGCTAGAAGGAGTCGGCTAGACGCATTCTCAGTCCAACAATGCTGCCAGTGGTCTCCACTACATAGAATTTTCTTTTACTTTCAGCTGTGCTGCACAACAGCAGCAGTGCTGTAAAACATAACTAATAAACATTGATAAAGCCAACAGCTACTGACGGCACGATTTATTGGCTTTGCTATTGCTTGTTTCCAAATGGGGTTTCATGTCAAATATAGCATGCTTGACAACTCACTCACAATAGTTATTTTGTCCCAACATTACATCTGTGACTTCGGTGCTAAGCTTGTACTTCTGTGTTATTTACTACAGGTGCAGCATTCAACCGTATGGCATGGTGTTGATGTAGCACAGATTACACAACGGGGGAATTGATACTAAGCTTATTAAAGCTATTCAAGATAAGATCAGACCATTATTTGTGCAGGGGAATGTTATGTAATGTTCAAAAACTGTTTTTTTTAATTGTCCAGGGATATTTTCTAGGGTGGGCCGATTCTTTCTGGATGTATAGAAAAGGTCGGCGGGTAACACATGTAATGGAAGGAAAGCGATCACAATAAACAGGTGTTTCTGCAGTATTTTTTTCTTTTGTCTCTGGTCGTTTTAATTAACATAGAAGTTTTATTGTATTATGTGCACTTAGTTTTACCAGATCAACAGCATTTTTAAGTCTGGTGTTAGCCAAGACCTTTTAATTTTACTAAAATTATTTGTACAATATACTTAAAGGGGCTTCCAGCCACTTCTCTTCATCCATTGGTCTGTTGTTGTGTCATTCACATTTTGCTTCTGCCCACTACAGCTTATAGCAGGGGGCCGTGGGTTAGCCTACATGAACCCGTGATTATCTTCACTCTGAGCGACTGCATTTTGCTCTTTCACAATAAGCACATCCGCACACATGGTAGTTGCGTTTTTTGTTTTTACTTTATAATTACTTTAGTGTTGCCTTTGTGTTTAACACCTGAGTTGAAACCTGGACCTTTTTACCAGATGTGAGCGCAGGCCACATTCCACGCTTAATCAGTTCCTGTCTCCTGCGAATGCTGTTGTAAATTCCTTTTGAAGCGGCCTTTGTTTATCTGACTGCTGGTATTGCCCAGCATAACAAATTGTGTGCATTGAAAATTGTTCTGTAGTAATTTATCTTCTTTTTAATATACATGCAGTACACAAACTGAAAGCTTTAATATTTTACATATGAATTCAAAAGCGGACAATTCTTCAGAACATGTTTATTCTGCACTCAATTTTAGCAATCATTCTTTAATAAACTTTGCCCAATAAGAAAATCAGCTTTTATCGTATTTAATTTGCAGCACTTGTAACACCTATTGTTTAGAAATGTATTTCCTTCTTTTTTCTTGCTTTTTTCTTTCTTGCCTACTTTTTTCCTTCTTTCCATCTTTTTCCTTTCGTATCCTCTTTCTTTCCTTCTTTCTTTCTTACTTTCTTTCCTTCTTTCTTTCCGTCTCTCTATCCTTTTTTTCCTTCTTTCTTTATTACCTACTTTTTACGTTCTTTCCTTCCTTTTTTATCTTTCTTTCTTGTTCTTCCTTCCTTCTTTCCATCCTTCCATCTTTCTATCCTTCTTTCTTTCATTCTTTCTTGTTGCCTTTCCTGCTTTCTTTCCTACCTTTCTTTCCATCTTTCTTTCATTCACTTTTTCCTTCTGTCTTGAACAATTGGATTTTTTATGTCTGTGTTGGCCAACACCTTTTTATATTCCTAAAATTATGTAGGACATACTTACTTATAGGGGTTTCAGCCACACTTCATCCATTTGTCTGTGGCTGTGTCAGTCACATTTTTCTACCACACACACATCAAGGGGCAATGCATCAGCCCACTTCAGCCATTGGCTGACTTCACTGTGAGTTATGGCATGCTTCCCTTTCACAATGAGCACATCCACCCACAAAGTAGTTCCCATCAGAACCAGGGAGTACTATATTAATGTGTCCTTTTTTGTGAGCAGAAACCATTTTTGCCTTTAGTCAATGTTTATTTTTCAATTTACGAATACCCGGCAGCTTCTCAAAGAAATAAAGTTTTGCAAAAACCATGACAAAACAAAGCAAGAACTATCAAAATGCTGGCAGACAACATCTGACCTATTGGCTTTGCCAATGCTTGTTATTCCCTATACGTGTGATAGGACAGTACTAGAGGCTGTTCATCTGATTATGTTTCAATGATTTTAATTAATTAAGCAGTAAACAAATTCAGTTATTCATTGGTGGTCTCTGTCTTCGCAGGATATAGATGTGAATTAATGCTATTTCTGTTGAAATATTGCACATGTATTGAACATTGTGTAATTTAGCCTGTAGCAGTCTTGTATGCCCATGTTCAACAGCCTTCTCGCTTCAGAGAGGCGAGGCTTTGTCTCTCTAAGCTCTAATGTTATTGTTGCTTCTTTTGCATAATAAACATGTTTTAGACTTCAAGGAGGCTTGTAGACCTTTTAATTCCACAGAGAGCTACAGCAAGTGTCATCTAACATGATGGGTACTACATATAGGTAGGGTAGAAGGAGCAGGTCCTCAGAGTGTGATTGAATGATGTACCAATACTATTTGTATAATATGCAACATGCAGAAATGTACTCTGTGTGTACAAGATGGAGAGAGATGGTCAAAATGATTAGTAAGATGTTTGAACTGCACACCTAGTGTGCACCCGGTAACGGTATAAATTAAGGGGCAGATTTACATGCCCCTTGCGCCACTTTTGCGTCACTTTTCCCATGTTAAATGTGACGCAAAAGTGGCGCAAGGGGCTTGTAAATCTGCCTCTAAGTTCTTTTCCAGAGATAATGGGCTTAAAGGTAGTTTACTTGTTTTTGTTACTTAAATGTGTCTTGTATATTTCACCCGTTGAACCATAGGCAGTGTTTCATGGCAAATGTAGGATAACAATAACACTAAAAATGTCACTTTGAAAGTAATATCGCTGGGAGCTTGGAAAGCCTGCACTTTGAGAGGCAATGAAGAAGCAAAGGTGGCAGATTGTCATGTTTACTATTTGAATCAGGGAAAGGCATTGGGAAGGCTGTTGTCTTAGACAGTAGTACAGGCTGAAAGATGAGTGTGGGCAAAACAACGTCTGGTGACGTCAGTGTATACCAGATCATTGGTATGTCAAAGACATAGTTTGCACATATGTTAGTGCTCAAACACTCAAACTGTTCCTTCAAAAAATGTTTCTCATACATGCATTGCCATTGTCGACCCATTTTGCTATCAAAGTGATGCAATCGATCAAGTGGCTACATCAGTGAGATTATATAAAAAAGAAGAAGACAGGAACAAAATACTTGTGGATGTCAGAGGCATCTAAAACATTCCAATTCATTCATCCCCTATGCACTTATAATCCTCTGAGGATCCATTTCCGGGGTTCATGACGAGGAGAGGCCCGGTGATGAAGCATGCCATTTTGGTGGGTGAGGGCCTTCTTCCTTTTTAGGAAGAGCCCAAGGCGATCTCCTACCTATTATGCACCTAACAATGGGCACTTTAGGTTTCACAACACTAAATGAGTGTCAGATAGTCAGTCACTCAGTCATTAGGCTTTATTCAGCTCGATCACCATAAAAGTATTTCCCATAAAAACTAACAACACATCAAATAGGAATACCTACAATCACAATTTACAAACAAATATAAAAATGTCATTCTTTACCTATAAAATACAAATCTGCACGTTCCATAGAGATATCAATTACTCTACTGAATACCTATCATACTGTAAAAGACATGGAGCTAGCCAACAGCGGCAAAATGCCTATGTCATTCATAGGCACTTAAAACAATTTAATACGATTGGAAATAAAACATTGAACCAAAATCCTGGAACTATACAGTAGAGCAAGGAATACAGATTAAAATGTACACAATAAAGGGCACAGGAAAGCCATGGGGTGGCCATCTTTTAAGTAGAAACTCCATATACTTTCCTCAATTTTAAGGAGCAACTTATAAAACGAATTACTGCACTACATACTTCTGCAGAGCCTACCTACTATAGGTAAAGCATTCCCATCTTATAAATTGTAATATTGGCATAACGCAAAATAGGGGATAAAAAACATGAACGCCATGTTCTCTAAAGTGTGCAAAAAAGCATAAAGTGGGCATTGTTTGGTTGAGAGCAGCTATCGCAAGGACAATTCGGGAAGGATGAAAATCACGCACCATGTTGTGGGAATGGAAATGTAATGTGCCAAGGCGCAATCAGAATGTTCTGCAAAAATTAAGTAATAACAGACAATATTTGGGAGACAATGAGAGGTATTTAGCCAACAAGGTGTAAATGGTAGACCTTGACATGGCGTTCACTGTTGACGCTGTTCAAGAAATAAAGACCTAATCCATGATTTAAGGATTCCTTCAACTGAGTCAGGCTTGGTAAAGTACTCCAGAACACCCAGGCTCGCGAAGACATCTCTAACGAAGGCGAGCCAAGGGATATTAGCCATAATGTCCAGGACCAGGCAGTGTTTTAAAATTAATTTAGTAAACGCCTACCTCTAAGGTTTGCCAGATCTTACCCCATATCAGCACAGGGACCAGGCTTATCATGTCCTCCAGATAAACTTAGAATGACAGATATATGCGGCCGTGCTGGGGGAACAGCTAAAAGTATGCGAAGGAAGCTCTTTTCTACTTTTTAACAAGATTTGAGAATTGGAGTATCCCTAGACACCAGCCCCATAAAGGCCAACTGGGACACATTTGGACTTAAAAAGGTGCAGCAACTCTGTAATAGGTTTCTCTCCCAACTTTGAAGAAAAACGAATAAGCTCTTCCACCACTCTGGAGGGTTGCTGTGATCTACGAGTCAGTAGTGAACCCTAATTGTGGTGTAAATCGAAGGGGATTCCTAAATAATTACCATTTCTCACTTTGGCGACTAGGACCCCTTCGATTACAGGAGCTGTTGTTTTGGTACATTTGGGACTACTAATCATAGCAGAAGTGTTAGAACGATTCACCTTCAAATCAAAATCTCTCATCAAATCAGAGAAGGGCTCCATCAGGATTTGTAGATCATTTGCAGTCCTTACTATGAGAAATGCATCATCCACGGATAGAAAGGTAGGGGTATAGTGATTACCAACTTTCTGGACATCCTTCCCATTTTGCAATAAATATATATCCGGCCTGTTAATCTAAATTAAAAACAGAAATGGGGCTAAAATACCACCCTGGCACACACACCGGTTACATCTTATCGGTGGGGAGCATTCTTTCTCAGGGACATATCAGATCCTAACAGTGGTGTACCAGTGTAAACGCCTCAATAAAGTGAGCAGTGCCCTGTCTATTTCCACCAAGGACCATAATTTAGAGGGGTTTACGGTACCAAATGCGCTTGAAAGGTCCATGTAATGCATTTTTCTTAACGTGGACATACTTTTCTATTAGAAGGGACAGATGTAGACAGTGTTCCACAGTACCAATGCCTGGTATAAAACCAAATTGGGAATCTGACAGGAAGTTATTAATCTCTGTCCACTCCTCCAGTCTAGAGAGGAGGACCCGGCCCAAGATTTTCAATATCAGAACTCAAAAGTGATAGTGGGCAGTAACAATTTGGCTGGTTTCTATCACCCTCCCTTCTCAACGATACGTACAAAGGTTGCCTCTTTCTAGGTGGGAATTAATGGACCCACAATTGCTGCTCAAATCACATTTGTGAGTAAAAGTGCCCAAAACTCAATGTTCTCTTTAAAATTGCCCACAGAGATGCCATCAGTGCCCGGGGCCTTTCTGCATTGGCTTTTTTTGATGGCTTTAACAATTTCATTTACACCAATAGAGTCACTTAACTCAGAGGCGTGCCTTTAAGTCAGCTATTGGGTTTCCCTCATCTCCTGATAATTGTATGAAGAAGAGTGCCGGATTTAAACACCCGAGAGAAGAGAGAGGCCCACATATTGGCTGGAATTAGACATTCAACCTTCTGGACAGATCTTTCCATAAATAAAGGGTGGCTCATAGTTTCCCAAAAGAGTCTGCTACTTTGTCTCCCTGCTGCTCCAAGAGCATCCCAAGCTGATCTTCCAATTTCCTCTTTTATGGCCTTCACACTGGCCTTATAAGCCTTATGGGCTCTCATAATACTCACTCTAGTTCTTGGGGAGCAGTTTAGGGCTATCTTAAGTTGTATATGGGCTGCGGAACAAGCAGAATTAAACTGTCGATGGGGAGGGACTTGGTAAGATCTGGGTTTGGCTGTAAGGGATTGGGAAAAAGATTGACACAGCACTCCAAAACTGTTTATTATGGTGCATACAGGGACATCTGCCAACAAACAGTTGACCAGCACATTCTTATTTTTAATATCACATTTTCTGTAAACAGAGTTGGATCAAGAGAATCTCACTCAATTCTCATGCCTTAATTAGAAGAAAAATCAATGGATCCCACCTCGTTTGTTTTACTCCCACTTTCCCAATATCGGTTTATAAACAGGGAGCGGGGGCTATCGCCACTGGCACAGTTTGTTTGTATTTTACAATCAGCTATTAAAAGACTAAAATCTGTTGATAACAAAGTAAAGTCAATGGTGTTACATTGGCCCATGCTGATGTAAGTTGGTATCTAGGGAACGGCTGCTTTAACCGTGTCACTGGCAAAAATCAAATCATTATTGACACACATCCTGTTAAGTGCATCCCCATAAAGAGTATGTTTAAAATCAGTGATCTCTGCACCATCAATATTTTCCACCCGCGTATGGGCTGCCCACTAAACTTACATGATATTAAAGTCCCAAGCCCTAATTGTAAAGCACTGGTGGGTGTTTGTCGTATTATAATTTGAGATAAGTTCATTCAGCATGTCTACTGCATTAATGCACTGATGATCAAAAATGTATGATAAAAATTGATAATCATTTCATCATAAGCCCCTGTGAGAGACAACAGCAATAACATCCTTCACATTTATAACAGAAATAAGGACAGCCCGGCCACCCTTAGCCCTGCCGACAGGCGATGGAATTGCCAGATTGAAGCAAGAATGAATCGCATCAACATGAGAGTCACCCGCCATCCTAGTCTTTCGCGGGCAGATTATGTCGAAGTCATTTATAAATTTTAAACGATTGGCGTTAAACAGCTCAGATTGCACTCCCGCTATATTCCATGATCAAAGTCTATGGCCCCTGGGGCACATGTGCACCTTTGTGTTTGCAATTAAGTCGATAGGGGTGTCCTGAGCTCCAAGCACTCTACTCCCTTCTCC
This sequence comes from Triturus cristatus, assembly GCF_964204655.1. Lineage (NCBI taxonomy): Eukaryota > Metazoa > Chordata > Amphibia > Caudata > Salamandridae > Triturus > Triturus cristatus. The sequence continues at coordinate 125,031,312 of NC_140586.1, read as the reverse complement.
AATATCAGATGCAAAATCCACAGAAGGAGTATGAAGGCCCTCAGGGATATCAGGAAATGAAGTCAATCAATGTCCTGAAGATCAACAAGCGGGGAGAAACGGTTACATGTCACGTCTCAGCCAACCACCTGGTTGGAACCCCCCTGTGAATTTTTATGAGACGGCCTATAAAAGTACTCCAAGAGATGTGCCTTAATCCTTCCTGGGAGCCTAACCAGGTGGTTCAGACGAGATAGTAAGTGTTGCACCACTCTTGACCTGCAGAATATTTTGGCTCATGTCCAACCCATGCCGCCCTCCTTACTGTCAGAATCTCTCTAAACAAATCACCTGACCTGCCTGACTTTTCCCTAATCCAATGGACCACTTTATATTTTAGGTTCAACCAATTTTCCCTCTTGTTAATAGGTAACGGAGGGACTTCCTCTAAAACAATTACATTAGGGGTGCAACCAGGCGGCAGTTGAGGGTTAGTCAAGGTATTTCCATAGAGACATCCCTCAGTGCCTTCAACTTTGGGGGGGGGGGGGCTTTGCAGCATATGTGATATGTCTTCACTGTTATTAGCCCTCCGAGGGGGAATTAGATGTTTTTCCTTATGGATTGGGCCCGCTATACGAGTATTAGGGATGGAGCTGGTTCCTAAAGGAATATTAGTGCCAGGCTGGGTTTCTTTTAGCCTAGGATTGCAAGTGGTCTTTGGAGGGCAGGGAGGATCTAGTGGTTGTTCTATATCCTGAATATGATGGGAAAGAGTGGAAATCTTTTCGACCAACGTTTTAAAGTTTCCGAGCAAAAGTCCTTCAGCATTGCCTTCAAATTTGAGAAAAACTATGAGCAGTGCCGCCAAGACCTGGAACTCCCTCCCGACCGACCTGCGCCTGACCCAGGACCACCTCGCCTTCAGGAAGAAGCTCAAGACCTGGCTGTTCGGGCAGTAGCACCCCCCCCCCCCCCCCAGCGCCTTGAGACCCTCCGGGTGAGTAGAGCGCTCTATAAATGCCTATGATTGATTGATTGATTGATTGCTCTAGTAAGGTAGATCGCAATGTTTCCAAAGGTAAATTTCCATAGCTGCCCTCCTGCCTTAATTTGGAATAAAGGTCATTGCGGCTGAGAATGTTTTGTGTGAAAATGTTACATTTTAAAGGAGCCTGCCCTTCCTTCTGTTTTCTTTTAAGTGGAGGTGGCCTCGAGGAAGGTGGTGGTCTATAATAAATTAAATTTTGTCTATTTCTTAACTTTATACAACACACAGATTACAAACATGGACTTTAATAACATTAAGGCCCCCTTCCTCGTGAGTAATAAGGCAGATACCTCTGCCCTTTACCTCTGAGTTAGTTGCAGTAGTTAGAGGATCAACCTATTTGTCCACATTTTAAGCTGGTGCGTCCAGGGAGAGATGCCGGGCTGCGTCTATCCTCTCTTTAAATAGGCCAATTTGCAAATTAATTGCCCCCATAAAGTAGGTGAGAGCTGGTGATTGTGGGCATACTGATAGCTGCAAATGTTTCCCCTCTTTCAAGGATGAAGCACCTCTTTTACCCATCACACAAATTAAAGAAAGTAGTTGTCCTACCTTAGCAGCAGCTGTACTCACAAAGAAGCAGAACCAAGGGGGCAGGCCCTGCCCTGCCTCTGCCTGGTGTTGACAGGGGAAGATGGCCCTCCCTTGGCCCGGGTGCATCCCGCGCAGCAGGAGTCCTTAATGTGCTTTATAGTGAATGTAAATGTAAATGTAAATGTAAATGTGGGTGTACTTGTAAAGCGCACTGTGACTCCATGGAGTATCCTGGCGCTGAAGACCGCTGAGGAACCCGTCCTGGTTTTCCCTGTGAGATGGTCCCTTTCTGGGTATCTCCAAGGTGAAACCAGGCATCCCCGGCGTCTGTGGGGGCCGTTGTAGAGATGAGGCAAGCTTAATGCCCAGAGTTGCCGAGTGTGTTCCTGGTTAGAGTAGGTACCGAGGCGAGAATTATCGAGTCCGTTTTGACCCTGGTCCACGACCCTGCCGCGTCTGGAATTGAACCCTGGTCCCTGGCCGATTCTCTGCTTACGGATCGGCCGCCTCTAACCAGTGAGCCACACCTCTCCACAGTGAGAGGCTGTGATGGCATCTTCTCTATGGCCCATCCTCCTGCTGCTCAAATGGTTGTGGGACTTAGAGTCCCTAATGTCTTTGACAGTCTCCAGCACAATGGGAGTCCTCAGTGCGCCATATCATGTGGCTGTGATGGCGCTCTCCTCCACAGCCCCTCCTCCTACTGCAAAAGGTCATGGGACTTGGAGTCACGATGTCCCTGACTGTGTGAGGTAGATGTCACAGTGGTGGAGAAGTGGCAGGCCACTAGGACCTGGCACACACGCATTGTACGTCTGGACACCACTTCCAGGTAGTGGGAGGGAGGAGCAGGAAACACACACATGGACAAGAGGATGTGGGAAGGACAAGGGCTGCTCGGTATCCTGACAGAGGGCCCTAGAAAAAGGAATGAAGAAATCATCCAAGCCATCCTGCTTCTTGTGCTTCTTTTGAGGGCATAGGACGCAACATCTGGCAACGAGGATGGGATATAGTGAACACCATAAAGTGCTGTCGCAACCAATAAAGCGCCGCCACAGCAGTGGAGCATGGTCCAGATCCACACTCAACATATTGTGCCCCCTATAAGCTAAGCAGCAGAAGCATCTTCTCTACAATAGAGCTTGGCCGCCAGAAAGCCAGAAACAGCAAACTGTGAAAAACTGAAACAAGCGCATGCAAGTGCGACCGCTGAGTTTTCAAGCATAAGCCCAGTGTACCCCAGAAGTCTTAGCAACTACCCACTGTGAAGTAGAGCACCCCAGAAAACTGTGCAGGAAAGCGTGATTACTCATGAGACTTCAGGCCATTTTTAAGCCAGCCCTCATACAAACCAATGTGGGCAGCCATATTAGAATCAGGCAAGTCCAAGGCTCCATAAAAATCCATGAGGGCAGCCATTTTGGAGTCATGCAGGTTTAAACACCCATAGAATTCAATAGGAGCTGCCATCTTAAAGTCAGACAACTAACAGGATCAGAACAGGCAAAAAGGGCTGACGGAGGCACACAAGAGCAAGAAATCAGCGTCTTTTGTCCAAAAAGAAGTGGCTGTGACCAATCCACTGTGACATCATGACACAGCTCTGTTCGTGCTAGACTGTGGACCCACATGCAAAATCATGTGCACATTGGAATATAACAAAATAGAACCCAAACTCCAACTCTCACCATTCAACGTGGATGTCTTCCAGTGGGGTGCAGGGTGGCCAGTAATGAAACTTAGGCAAGTTCTCGGAGATGCTCACATACAACGAAACATCACTGCAAGACTAAATATACATTCAGAGAGGAGGCGTCCCAACGCCGTGCCTCCTAATTAGCATCACAGCACAAATCATGGGACTCATATCCATGACATACAATGTGTCAGCGCATCACAACATCTTTAAGGAATACCCAGCACTTTTAAAAGTGCTTGGGAAGCTAAGAGACATGCAAGTCACCCTTTACATCAATGAAGCAATTAAGGCTGTGGCTCAGAATTGTCACTGAGTTTCAGTACATCTTCAACCTCAGGTGGACGAAGAAATTAAGAGCATGGTAGAACAGGATATCATCGAGCCAGCAGACGGACCGACTCTGTGGGTTTCTCTCATCGTCACTGTACCAATGAAGAATACACAAAAAATACTTACCTGCGTGGACATTAGTTTGCCAAACACGGCCATAGGAAGAGAGAGCCGCCCATGTCCCCACCTGAACGACATGGTCAACTTTCTAAATGGAGCCTGCATATTCTCCAAGATAGACCTCTACAAGGGTTACCATCAGTTAGAACTCGACCCCCAGTCACGATACATCATAATGTTTTCCACACACCTGGGAATGTTCTGTTACAAACATTTAAGCTTTAGTGTGTCATCTGCTGCACAAACCTTTCAGGAAATGGTGAGGAGAGTAATAAGGCCCATAAAAAACTGCATGAACTACAGCAACGACATTCTGGGTTTCGGTCGCACAAAAGAAGAACACAATAAAGCTCTAAGGGAAGTGTGCAGTAGTCTTGAAAAAGCTGGGGTAATGCTCATTGAGAACAACTGTGAGCTGGAGAAGGAGACACTCATCTTCTTCTGGCACATCTTCTCCCAGAAAGGAATGCAGCCAGACCCGAACAAGGTCAAAGCTCTCACCAAAACCCAGGCCCCTGTCGACATAGCAGAAGGGAGGTCAGTCCTGGGGCTAGCAAGCTATTGCTCCCGCTACATCAAAGATTTTGCCACAGTAAGTACTCCACGTTGAGAACTCACCAAACAAGGGCAACCAGTTACATGGACACCAGAGTGTGAAAAGGCATTTGTAAGCATTAGGAAAGCTGTCACATCTGTGGACCACCTCGCCTACTTCGATGGGTCACTGGTCACTGAACTCACAGTAGATGCCAGTCCTGTAGGAAAAGGGCCATCCTAGCTCAACATAAGCCTGGACATGACTCCCTGAGGTGAATTGTTGCATATTAAAGCAGGAGCCTAACTGAGGTGGAAAAGCCTACTCGCAACCAGAAAAAGAAAGCCTGGCTGTTGTGTGGGCATTTGAACATTATCACGTATTCCTTACTGGAAAGCCATTTATAATCATAAGAGACTACCAAGTACTAGTAACTATCTACGGAAACCCAAATGCTAAAATTCCCCCACGTATTGAGAGGTGGGGAATACGCTTGATGGACGATGATTTCAAAATAATCCACAAACCAGGAAAGAAACACAATCCTGTCGACTACGTGTCGAAACACCCACTGGGAAGTGCATAACCGTCACCCTCCTTGGCAGAGGAATACATCAACTTTGTGCTCTCCATGCCACTGGAGTCAAGCTATCCTGGCTGATGAGGGCTGAAAGCCCGAAACCGGTCCCAGGATGCTTGTTTCCAGTCCAGGGAGGACTTGGCCTGGCAGTTCGGGCTGGACTGTTCCCATTGGGCGCAGGGTCAAGACTGATTTGCATATGGTTGGGTCCAAACTGGAATGGCATGGTGAGCCAAAAAACCATGTATTCAGGTCTAGATCTCTGCACTGGGGTGAATGTATGACATTGTTCTGCATTCTGTCTTTCAATTGTTCTTTTTGCATTTGTCACCCCGAGTGGGATTGGTATGACCAGACGTGGGTCCCATGCTCTCCATGCCACTGGAGTCAAGCTATCCTGGCTGATGAGGGCTGAAAGCCCGAAACCAGTCCTAGGATGCTTGTTTCCAGTTCAGGGAGGACTTGGCCTGGCAGTTTGGGCTGGACTGTTCCCATTGGGCGCAGGGTCAAGACTGATTTGCATATGGCTGGGTCCAAACTGGAATGGCATGGTGAGCAAAAAAACGATGGATTTAGGCCCAGATCTCTGTACTAGGGTGAATGTATGACATTGTTCTGCATTCTGTCCATCAATTGTTCTTTTTGCATTTGTCACCCCGAGTGGGATGGGTAAGACCAGGCATGGGTCCCATGCTCTCCATGCCACTGGAGTCGAGCTATCCTGGCTGATGAGGGCTGAAATCCTGAAACCGGTCCTCGGATACTTGTTTCCAGTCCAGGGAGGATTTGACCTGGCAGTTCGGGCTGGACTGTTCCCATTGGGCGCAGGGTCAAGACTGATTTGCATATGGCTGGGTCCAAACTGGAATGGCATGGTGAGCAAAAAAAACGATGAATTTAGGCCCAGATCTCTGTACTGGGGTGAATGTATGACATTGTTCTGCATTCTGTCCATCAATTGTTCTTTTTGCATGAGGCAAAACACCCCAGCCGAGATCACAGTGGAGGAACTCATACAGGAATCAGAGAATTACATCACACTGAAAGCAGTGAAAAGCTTTATGAGGCAGCAACAAAGGAGGCACTCAAACAACAACAGCCAGTTCAACAGAGGGTCACTAGAGATTCTCACGTTCAAACATGACCGAAGAATTTTCTGAAATGGAGCATGGAATATTCCTTTGCAGCACCAGGATAATCATACCATAGACCATTCACCGACAATTAATCTAACACATGAGAGTCACAGGGGGACAGTAGAGACCAAAACAATGCTGAGAGAAAGAGTATGGTTCCAGTGTCTATACCGCTTGATGGAAGAAAAAATCCTGACATAATACCTCTGTCAGACGAGTGAGAGGTCTCCATAGCTGTAAAAACTACAAATGTCTGACCTCCCGGATGCCGTGTTGTCAACACTGGCTGCTGATTTCTATGTGCCACTGGACACTGGTGGGTACTTACTGGTCATCATTGATGAATACTCTTGTTTCCTTCTAGTGCGCCAAGTGGCATCCACATCAGCAGCAGCCACATTAACCATCCTAGATGAGCTTTTCTCAGCATGGGGTGCCACATTAACACTCAAAACTGACAATGGACTTCCCTTCCCAGGGGAAGGATTTCGCAAATTCATGACTTACCAAGGAATACATAATCAGAAGATAACAGCAATATAGTTGTAGGCCAATGTCATGGCTGAGCGATTCATGGGCATTCATAAAGAAAGCAGTCCAAAGAACCAAGCTTACAGAGACCTTAGTTGGCCAAGCCTTATGCCAAGACCTTCTGGATTAATGCAACACCCTGCAAATCTACACATGGCAAATACCCATCAGAATTGGTAATGGGAAGAAAGAGCCGGACCCCACTGCAACAACTGGAGGACAAGGCCCTGCCAGAGCACAGCGCCATAGTCGCTCATGACCAGGAAGCAAAGACAAAGATGAAGAAGCAAGCAGACATACGTTGTCAAGTGACTGGCTCCCGGCTCGAGCCCGTAGACCTAGTGCTAGTACGCCAGAGACAAACACAGAAGTTGGACACTCCAGTGTCAAGCAAGCCCCTAACCATCATGGATCAAAGGGACAATGATCACAGCAGCGGCAGAGTACTACTCCATTACCCAAAACAGCTCACAGTTCAAAGAGTTCCAGATGCCCAAAGATGATGAAGTAGATGGGAGCAAGGACATACAAGTGCAGGTCAGGCGTGACGCCTGCCAGGGAGTGGATGAGACGGCCCACCACAATGGTGCAGGACTCCTCCAGGAGGAAAAAGCGGATCCAGTTGCTCATCGCAAGTGATTCCGAAGCTCAAGCGACTGATTGAAGAAATATGACCCATGACTACACAACATGTCCCTTTTGTTGTGTTCTTTCTCTCTTTCATTGTCTCTATCTTTCTCTCTTTCCATAGGAATGAATTGTCATTTGTCAAAAAGGGGGGGGGGGGTGTCACAGTGGTGGAGTAGTGGCAGGGCACTAGGACCTGGCACACACTGGACATCTGGACAGTGGTGTAACAAAACTTGAGGGGGCCCACCTGCAAAGTGCATGAAGGGGCCCCCTCCAACCACACTCAGGAGTTCTGCTGACAGGGTACTGGGCTGAAGGGGCCCCCTGGAGCCCGGACCCCCTGCACCGCAGGGGCTGCGGGGGCCTTTGTTACGCCCCTGCATCTGGAAACCACTTCCGAGCAGCGGGAGGGAGGAGCAGGAAACGCACACAACGCACACACACAAATACACACATGCACACACATACACATGAAGACAGAGGAAGGAGGAGGGATGGTAAGTATCCCGACAGAGGGACCTAGAAAAGGGAATAAAGAAATCATCCACGCCATCCTTCCTCCGTGTGCTTCTTTCGAGGCAGGAGACATGACAGTATTCAATTTGGTTTTCTCATCATGCATAGGAGAGATGAAATCATTGATTTTATGGGTGTGGTCTTGAGCAGGGCATGGAGGGCATGAGTAATGTTCTGTAAAGATAACCAGAACTAGCACATTTCAGAAGTTTTTTTAGGTTTTGTGTCATACCCATAACTTGCCATTTCACTTTTTGAACTTATGTTAAACATGTTAATAATGTATGAGCAAAGAAACCATATCTTATTCTTAAGAAAGTTGTCTCAATGATTTTTTTGTTTTTATGCTGTTTTACATCCAACTACCTTATTTTGTATATTTTATTGTTCCTCACACTCTATGTGAACAATTGCTACTGGTCACAGTTGGGTAGTATGTGTTCACTGCAGAACCTGCGCCCAACCTCCTATGCATGTTGGCAGAAGGGCCTGGCGTCTAGCCGGGCCTCACACACAACCAACTCTGCAGGAAACTCCTCCTTTGCCTGTGCACATCTGCAGTTGGCTATAGGTCCTTGTCTGTTGCTAGGCTCTGTGTTCAGGCCATGTGCCCAGTTCATCATGCTGCCAATGTTCACTTCACATGGCCTCTGGCTGTGAGCATCAAAATGCCTGGCCTATAGCCGCAGCGTTGTCAACCTTGGCTGCACAAGGGTTGCTTATAAAACCTGGTGGCCAAGCCCTGCTCTTAACCCAAAGTGTGGCCAATCCCCATTGTTCACTGCTTTTGAGAATGAACTCGGTGGGAGGCTGGACGACTTGTGCCCAACCTCCTCTGCATCCAAACCTCATTACCCAGGGGTTGTCAGCTGCGACCAACCGATCTCTGCACGACCACCATTGGCCCGTGCGTCACTTTTAACATGGGAAAAAGTGATGCACCAGCGGCACAAGGTGCTTGTAAATAGGCCCCCATGTGCCTAGGTTTTTAATTTTTTTTCGGCATGTGCATGTCCTTCACTCATGGCCTGCAGCCAAGTCCTGCTTACAAGCCACTATACAGCCAACTCCCACTGCACATGCCCTTTGGTTGTGCACATTGAGAGTTGCTGCAGGGCCTTAAACAATCTACCTTGCAGTTAACCGCCACTTGCATGGTCATTGACTACGCACAGAAAAGGTTGGTTGCAGAGCCATCCTTAAAGGTAAGACCCGTGTCTCTATATGCTGCAGCCACCCCTGCGGCACACAATGTTTGGCCTGGTGCAGAGTTTGTATGCTGAGTCCAGTGAAGTTAACACCATTGTGCACACTTTCGGTCAAGCCCAGCTGCACCCAACTATCCATACAGCCAACAGAAGTTGGCTGCATGGCCCTCTTCTGCACCTAACACGCTGAAAGATCCATCCTTGCTGTGCAGGGCCACAGGGCCTATGTAAGCACTCAGGAGCAGATTTACAAGCCCCTTGCGACACTTTTGCGCCGGCGGCATAAACAGTGTGGCCAATTTACAAAATTATGCATCTAGGAAGATGCGTCACTTTGTAAAGCCCTGCGCCACATAATGTATGCAGAGGGGGCGTTCCCACGCAAAAAAAACATGCAGAACTGACCAGTGAAATTTACATTTCACTGCATCACTGCGTCAAAATCGCTACGGGTGCTCAGGCCAGGCACAAGGAAAGATGCAGTGCTTTTTGAATGGGACTTACCTTTCTGTTGTGGTGCATTGCTGGAGTTGCGTCACCTTCATGAGCAACAGCAAAAATGCATCACTTTTGCGCCAACAGATGCGTCCGAATTTCTGACGCTTCTGTTAATCCTTGCGCCATCGAGCACTGTATTGTAAATACAGCGCATCTATGTTGGCGCAAGGACATTTGCCGCTGGCACAAGGAGACTGACGCATCTATGCAGATGCGTCAGTCCTTGAAAATCTGCCCCAAAGTTTTTTAATTCTCTCCTTCACCCTGTGAAGTAGGCTAAGTGTGTAGGGCCTGCTACTGCGCCCTGCTGCTGTCCCATATGTCTAGTCAACATGGGCATAGTATTTTGGAGGGAATGGAGCCACAGCATGACCCGCTCTGCTTTCCTCCTTTGTGACTTATGGCCCCTCCTCTCTCACTGAAACGATTATAAAGAATATATCACACTCTGAGCATTCACACATATAATGGGGTGCTTTGATTAAATGCAGTGGTTATTATTAAATGTAAATAGTTATATCCAGAGCAGACAGGGTTAAATCTGTGCAGTGTCTTTGAATCACAATAACTAAACTTTGTGTGTACAGCCACGGGGTTTTTTCTATCTGACTCTAGAATGGAATCTTTGTGTTTTAAGCACTGTATTTCGCAAATCATTGGAACTGTACTCTGGCAACAAAATGGAATTTGGCCTTGATTGTTGTACTGAATGAGTGAAAGAGAATGAGTGAAAGGACATTTGAGTTCGTACACTTTCTACAGATAACATGTTATATTTTAGTTCTTTTTTAGTGTATTCTCTGTGGAAAGACATACATTTAGAGATGGATTGAAGCCACAACTCTTTAACTTGTAATACTGTCTATGACCACTAGATGCCACTCTGAGATTAAATAGAGCGAGTTGCCATTTTCCTCTAACTTATTGATCCACTTAACTGTCCAACCTTCAGTGATTTTCCGGTGAAAACTGGGAGTAGGTTATTCGGAAAACGTACAGATGAATTAAAAAAATTACCCCGAAAATGTGCAACGCGGAGAATTTTTCGATCGTCACTTAGAACATGGCATGAAATCAGCGATGACAAAGTTCGTGCGTACACGCATATTCATCTCCAAAATATATATATGTTTTGATGTTGCCTCTGTCCTGGCTGCACGTTGATTCCACAAAAACACAAGTATTAAAAATGCAATAGGTCTCGCCTTTAATTAAGTTAAAGCCATTTGCTTTCCTATACAATAACATTAGCAAAGCAAATGGCTTTAACTTAGTGGGTGTTGTAGGGGAAGGGAAATCCTTTAAAGAGAGTCGTTTTCTCTCTGGATTTCCCTTCTCTTGTTGGATCTCAGGACCAGCAACATTGTTGTGGCGTCACCAGGGCTTTCAGTGGAAGCTTTTTCAATATTATATATAAACCATAGTTGCTGCTTATTTATCTTATGCAACTAGCAACCACTGACAAAGCCAATAGTCCGGACTTGTAGGTATGAAGTCGGGTGGTGCACTATGCTAAACACAGATTTTTACCTTTCGTGTTTTTAAGCTACCACAGCTCTGCTGACCCGGTTCTCTGGCTCTAGAGCGGCTCTGCTGGCCTGGTTCTCTGGCTCTAGAGCGGCTCTGCTGGCCTGGTTCTCTGGCTCTACAGCAGCTCTGCTGACCTGGTTCTCTGGCTCACCTGGTTCTCGGGCTCTACAGAAGCTCTGCTGACCTGGTTCTCTGGCTCTAAACCAGCTCTGCTGACTTGGTTCTCTGGCTCTACAGCGGCTCTGCTGACCTGGTTCTCTGGCTCACCTGGTTCTCTGGCTCTACAACTGCTCTGCTGACCTGGTTCTCTGGCTCTATAGCAGCTCTGCTGACTTGGTTCTCTGGCTCTACAGCGGCTCTGCTGACCTGGTTCTCTGGCTCTACAGCAGCTCTGCTGACCTGGTTCTCTGGCGCTACACCGGCTCTGCTGACCTGTATCTCTGGCTCTACAGCAACTCTGCCGACCTGGTTCTCTGACTCTAGTGCAGCTTTGCTGACCAGGTTCACTGGCTGTACAGCGGCTCTGCTGACCTGGCTCTCTGGCTCTACAACGGCTCTGCTGACCTGGTTCTCTGACTCTAGAGCAGCTCTGCTGACCTGGTTCTCTGGCTCTAGAGCAGCTCTGCTGACCTGGTTCTCTGGCTCTAGAGCGGCTCTGCTGAAAGCGGCTCTGCTGACCTGGTTCTCTGGCTCTACAGCATCTCTGCTGACCTCGTTCTCTGACTCTACAACAGCTCTGCTGACCTGGTTCTCTGGCTCTACAACGGCTCTGCTGACCTGATTCTCTGGCTCTACAACGGTTCTGCTGACCTGGTTCTCAGGCTCTACAGGACCTCTGCTGACCTGGTTTTCAGACTCTACAGCACCTCTGCTGACCTGGTTCTCTGGCTCTGCAGCTGCTATGCTGACCTGGTTCTCTGGCTCTAGAGCAGCTCTGCTGACCTGGTTCTCTGGCTCTAGAGCAGCTCTGCTGACCTGGTTCTCTGGCTCTACAGCGGCTCTGCTGACCTGGTTCTCTGGCTCTACAGCAGCTCTGCTGATCTGGTTCTTTGACTCTACAGCTGCTCTGCTGACCTGGTTCTCTGGTTCTAGAACAGTTCTGCTGACCTGGTTCTCTGGCTCTAGAGCGGCTCTGCTGACCTGGTTCTCTGGCTCTACAGCTGGTCTGCTGGCCTGGGTCTCAGGCTCTAGAGCAGCTCTGCTGACCTGGTTCTCTGGCTCTACAGCGGCTCTGTTGACCTGGTTCTCTGGCTCTACAGCGGCTCTGCTGACCTGGTTCTTTGGCTCTACAGCTGCTCTGCAGACCTGGTTCTCTGGCTCTAGGACAATTCTGCTGATCTGGTTCTCTGGCTCTAGAGCAGCTCTGCTGACCTGGTTCTCTGGCTCTACAGCAGCTCTGCTGACCTGGGTCTCTGGCTCTAGAGTAGCTTTGCTGATCTGGTTCTCTGGCTCTAGAGCAGCTCTGCTGACCTGGTTCTCTGGCTCTAGAGCGGCTCTGCTGACCTGGTTCTCTGACTCTACAGCAGCTCTGCTGACCTGTTCCTCTGGCTCTACAGCAGCTCTGCTGACCTGGTTCTCTGGCTCTACAGCAGCTCGGTTGACCTGGTTCTCTGGCTCTACGGCAGCTCTACTGACCTGGTTCTCTGACTCTAGTGCAGCTCTGGTGACCTGGTTCTCTGGCTCTACAACGGCTCTGCTGACCTGGTTCTCTGGCTCTACAACGGCTCTGCTGACCTGGTTCTCTGGCTCTACAGCAGCTCTGCTGACCTGGTTCTCTGGCTGTACAGCGGCTCTGCTGACCTGGGTCTCTGGCTCTACTGCAGCTCTGCTGACCTGGTTCTCTGGCTCTACAGCAACTCTGTTGACCTGGTTCTCTGGCTCTACAGCAGCTCTGCTGACCTGGTTCTCTGGCTCTTCAGCAGCTCTGCTGACCTGGTTCTCTGACTCTAGTGCAGCTCTGCTGACCTGGTTCTCTGGCTCTAGAGCGGCTCTGCTGACCTGGTTCTCTGGTTCTAGAGCAGCTCTACTGACCTGGTTCTGTGGCTCTAAAGCGGCTCTGCTGACCTGGTTCTCTGGCTCTAAAGCGGCTCTGTTGACCTGGCACCATGTGGTCAGGAGTTCCAGATAAAGCCACTGAACAAATGGCAAAGCAAATAGGTCTTGTCTATGTAGAAAGCAGAGTTGAGTTGCGTTGATGGTGTGGAATGGAGTGGTGCAGTGTAGAGTGAAGTGGAGTTGATAAATAAAGGAGCATCTTTCTTTATGAATCTATTTAGTAACATTTTCATTTTAAGTTGCTAATATAAGGTATGAGAACGAAATAATATCAGAACAAAACCGGAATAGGACTCAATAAATAAGAATAATGTCGGTCATTAAATAACATCCACAAATAATACGGCATGGCCTCTTATTGTAGGAGCATTGATTAAAATGCATATATATTCTATATTGTGTGCTGATAAATGAAAGTTCTTACCGTCACATGCAAAAACTGGAATGCCCAGTTTTATAACATTTTGTAGAATCTGAGAGTTTAACCGTTCCCGAAAATGAAGTCACAATATGTTGTTACTTTCCGCTGAAGGACAAAACGGCCCTACGTTTTTCAGCAAATACATTTTGCCATTAGTGCTGTTACAACAATAACAACAATCCACCAACTGGAAAAAAGTGCGGCTGCTCCAGCAAACTTTTCAGGTGTTGTGGTGGAATACTAATCACGGTACTTCCTGTCAGACACTCTATTCCCAGAATACTCCATTTTGTTGTTTTTGAATACAGTTTTTTTACCGGAACTTTTGCAACGGTTAACTTTGATTCTTTCAATGAAGGGATAATTTATGTGCTTTGATGTCGCTAAAATCACACGTATTTTAAAACTGCATAATAAAGATGCACAAGGCTGTGCATACGAGGAAGTAATGTAATATACGACATAATGTGAGTAGCTAGCATACATGCGACACTCCTAATTTAGCTGGGAGTCTTCTGATATTGAAAAAACATGTGCCTGATTACATTGTTTTAGTTAAAAGCTACGAGAAATACACTCTAACTTTAGTTTCCGTTCCTGAACTGAAACAAGCGTTGATCTATTATCTTTATGGGGCCATGTGTTTCTAACACATGGCCCCATAAAGATAAGAAACTGCATTGCGACAGACGCAAAGCAGGCCACCGAGTCCGGCTCGGAGGCCAAAGGGCGTCCACCAAAAACCCTAATTTCCAATGGCAGGCCACCGTTTACCATAAACGGTGATGCCAGCCAATGGAAATAAGGGGCGGGGCTTAAAGCCCTTCTCTGAAAGTACTCATTAGCAATAAATCTCGCCTAGCGAGTTCCGCATGTGCGCAGCTATGCTAGGCGAGACCTAACAAGCGAGATCAATTTATTATGCGCTGCTAGATTTTCCTGATGCAATTCTTTGGTGCAGACTTTATTAGCCCTTGGTTAGGAAACTAGTATGCGGCGCTAGTGTACCGTAATAATCAATTACCGCACGAGGGAGAAAAGAGAAGGTGAAATGCTGCGTGTGAACATATATGACACTTTAGCACTATGTGCCCAGTATGTGAATTACTGTGCATCAGCTCTAACCGAAATTTAGAGGGAGATAGTTCCTTCAGGAAATGTCCCTCTCGCGGAATTTCCAGTTATCCAGTTGCTACTGTATCCAATTGTGGCAGAAGAGTGTTGGCTCAGCACAAATAAGGTCGATTCTACATAAAAGCTGAAAACAATGGACTTCTCACACATTAATAGCAACTTTCAAGATGCAACCAACTGGAATCAACAAGAATTTTCTCAGTACCAGTTCAGTAGATGTCAACAAACGATGTGATTGATACAAACTGCGTCCGTTAGAAATATTTGTAGCTAGCTGAAATTTGCACTAGGCCTGGGTGAAATTTGCATAATTTTGTGTGTGGAAATTATACGAAATGCCCAAAAGGTTCCGCAAAAGTACGTGTTTTGACATAAAATTAAATTTTGCCCTGCTTTTTTTTTTTTTTTTAGCACAAAATGCATCTTTGTTCCCATTTTGGACACGGTGACATGTTTTTCACTAAACAAACGTGCAAAGTACCGTGTGACGTGAACAACAGTTGTTTCGTTTGATTCGTTGCTCTTGCAATAGGATTATTACCCAAATGAAATTTCAAGTATGCGACATGTTGTAATCAATCAATCAGGGTTGGTAAAGCGCAACTACTCAACCATAATGGCGTAGTCCCAGGCATTTCATGTAACACTCATAATTGCAGAAATTACACAAGATTATTCAGTACTTAATTTGTAAAAGGATAAATACTGGTGCCCAAGGCTATGCTCAGAAGCCCGTGGCCGGTGCTATAAACAGAAGTGCACCGAATAACTAAATAATGCACCTCATGCCTCTTTAAGCCACTACTCAACACCCCTTCCCATTATCTCATTCTAGCTTTCTCCCTTTGTGACAGGTTTTCCATCTTTCTCTTCCTCCGTCTTTCCGTTCTGTATGTTTTTGCCTCTCTTGCTCTCCGACAATGTCAGGTGTGGAAAAATAAGTGCCAGTCCCAAATTGTAAGTGATAGTGGACCTCACCAGCACCCACCGGCTCAAATTAAGCACAGCTGGTGTAAACACAATCACATTAAATAAATAAATAAACTCAATTTCGCATTAAATTTCGACTTAATTTCCACCAGCGCCTAATCCTTCTTCGACCTCTGACTGTAAGAAGCTAGAGTCAGGTGAAGCCTGGGCTGCTGCAGCGTTAAGTTTGTCATTCACACTCAGAGGGCGGGGCATCTGCTTCTCAAGATCCATTTTCTATGGGACGTTCCAATCTCCATCCCCCAAAAAACCCTGTCCCCTGGCTGATGGCTTTGTTGTGACACTCCAGGAAGGAATCAACAACAGAGGGCCTTGGTGTGAGGTCAGAACAGCGCAGGATGTTTGACAAGTCCCCGTATTCCTCCTTTCCGCATGGGGCGGGGAAGATATCAAACTGGAACAAAAGTTTGAGGACCCGGAAGGAAGACTCTACCCTTGTTTACTTTCAGACATCCCTTCATTTGCTGACAGGCACTTTTAAAATAAATTTAAAGTAAATGGGCCAGCCGCTTGTACTGCCGAGCAGTGACGTCGAGGCACTGACCTGCTTCCCTTGGTGTGTGTCCCTGTTCTCTGGGAATGACACTTTGGCTCATCGCCTCGTTGTGAGAATGAGGCTCCACGTGTGTGTATCTGTTCTGTGAGAATGCGACACTGGGTCCCGTGACTGTCTGAGCTCTGTGACCATGAGACTCTTTTTGCATGTTTCTGGTCTGGTAGAATGAGACACTCTGGCACCCTGTCTATGTCGTTGCTCTGTGAAAATGGCACTTCCTGTGTGTGTTTCTGCTAAATGATCACGAAACACTGTGACGCCATGCATGTGTCTCTGCTTGTGAGAGACTTCCTGTGTGTGTCTCTGTTCTGTGAGAATGAGACACTGGGACTCCATGCATGTGTCTCTGCTTGTGAGAATGAGGCACTGTGACTCCATGCATACGCCTCTGCTTGTGAGAGACGTCCTGTGTGTGTCTCTGCTCTGTGAGAATGAGACACTGGGACTCCATGCATGTGTCTCTGCTTGTGATAATGAGGCACTGTGACTCCATGCATACGCCTCTGCTTGTGAGAGACGTCCTGTGTGTGTCTCTGCTCTGTGAGAATGAGACACTGGGACTCCATGCATGTGTCTCTGCTTGTGAGAGACTTCCTGTGTGTGTCTCTGTTCTGTGAGAATGAGACACTGGGACTCCATGAATGTGTCTCTGCTTTTGAGAATGAGGCACAGTGACTCCATGCATACGCCTCTGCTTGTGAGAGATGTCCTGTGTGTGTCTCTGCTCTGTGAGAATGAGACACTGGGACTCCATGCATGTGTCTCTGCTTGTGAGAATGAGGCACTGTGACTCCATGCATACGCCTCTGCTTGTGAGAGACGTCCTGTGTGTGTCTCTGCTCTGTGAGAATGAGACACTGGGACTCCATGCATGTGTCTCTGCTTGTGAGAATGAGGCACTGTGACTCCATGCATACGCCTCTGCTTGTGAGAGACGTCCTGTGTGTGTCTCTGCTCTGTGAGAATGAGACACTGTGACTCCATGCATGTGTCTCTGCTTGTGAGAGACTTCCTGTGTGTGTCTCTGTTCTGTGAGAATGAGACACTGGGACTCCATGCATGTGTCTCTGCTTGTGAGAATGAGGCACTGTGACTCCATGCATACGCCTCTGCTTGTGAGAGACGTCCTGTGTGTGTCTCTGCTCTGTGAGAATGAGACACTGTGACTCCATGCATGTGTCTCTGCTTGTGAGAGACTTCCTGTGTGTGTCTCTGTTCTGTGAGAATGAGACACTGGGACTCCATGCATACGCCTCTGCTTGTGAGAGTCGTCCTGTGTGTGTCTCTGCTATGTGAGAATGAGACACTGGGACTCCAAGCATGTGTCTCTGCTTGTGAGAATGAGGCACTGTGACTCCATGCATACGCCTCTGCTTGTGAGAGACGTCCTGTGTGTGTCTCTGCTCTGTGAGAATGAGACACTGTGACTCCATGCATGTGTCTCTGCTTGTGAGAGACGTCCTGTGTGTGTCTCTGCTCTGTGAGAATGAGACACTGTGACTCCATGCATGTGTCTCTGCTTGTGAGAATGAGGCACTGTGACTCCATGCATACGCCTCTGCTTGTGAGAGACGTCCTGTGTGTGTCTCTGCTCTGTGAGAATGAGACACTGGGACTCTATGCATGTGTCTCTGCTTGTGATAATGAGGCCCTGTGACTCCATGCATACGCCTCTGCTTGTGAGAGACGTCCTGTGTGTGTCTCTGCTCTGTGAGAATGAGACACTGGGACTCCATGCATGTGTCTCTGCTTGTGAGAGACTTCCTGTGTGTGTCTCTGTTCTGTGAGAATGAGACACTGGGACTCCATGAATGTGTCTCTGCTTTTGAGAATGAGGCACTGTGACTCCATGCATACGCCTCTGCTTGTGAGAGATGTCCTGTGTGTGTCTCTGCTCTGTGAGAATGAGACACTGGGACTCCATGCATGCGTCTCTGCTTGTGAGAATGAGGCACTGTGACTCCATGCATACGCCTCTGCTTGTGAGAGACGTCCTGTGTGTGTCTCTGCTCTGTGAGAATGAGACACTGGGACTCCATGCATGTGTCTCTGCTTGTGAGAATGAGGCACTGTGACTCCATGCATACGCCTCTGCTTGTGAGAGACGTCCTGTGTGTGTCTCTGCTCTGTGAGAATGAGACACTGTGACTCCATGCATGTGTCTCTGCTTGTGAGAGACTTCCTGTGTGTGTCTCTGTTCTGTGAGAATGAGACACTGGGACTCCATGCATGTGTCTCTGCTTGTGAGAATGAGGCACTGTGACTCCATGCATACGCCTCTGCTTGTGAGAGACGTCCTGTGTGTGTCTCTGCTCTGTGAGAATGAGACACTGTGACTCCATGCATGTGTCTCTGCTTGTGAGAGACGTCCTGTGTGTGTCTCTGCTCTGTGAGAATGAGACACTGTGACTCCATGCATGTGTCTCTGCTTGTGAGAGACTTCCTGTGTGTGTCTCTGTTCTGTGAGAATGAGACACTGGGACTCCATGCATACGCCTCTGCTTGTGAGAGACGTCCTGTGTGTGTCTCTGCTATGTGAGAATGAGACACTGGGACTCCAAGCATGTGTCTCTGCTTGTGAGAATGAGGCACTGTGACTCCATGCATACGCCTCTGCTTGTGAGAGACTTCCTGTGTGTGTCTCTGCTCTGTGAGAATGAGACACTGTGACTCCATGCATGTGTCTCTGCTTGTGAGAGACTACCTGTGTGTGTCTCTGTTCTGTGAGAATGAGACACTGGGACTCCATGCATGTGTCTCTGCTTGTGAGAATGATGCACTGTGACTCCATGCATACGCCTCTGCTTGTGAGAGACGTCCTGTGTGTGTCTCTTCTATGTGAGAATGAGACACTGGGACTCCATGCATGTGTCTCTGCTTGTGAGAATGAGGCACTGTGACTCCATGCATACGCCTCTGCTTGTGAAAAAGAGACTTCTTGTGTGTGTTTCTGCCCTGTGAGAATGAGACACTGTCACTATATTCATGTGTCTCTGCTTGTGAGAAAGAGACTTCCTTGCTGTGTTTATATCCTGTGAGAATGAGACACTGACTCCATGCATGTGTCTCTGCTTGTGAGAGACTTCCTGTGTGTGTTTTTTTTTTACTTTGTGAGAATAAGACTGTAGCTTTTTTTCCTCTGTAAGAATGTGGCCCTCTGGTTCCCTGTATGAATGAGATACTCTGGTTCCCTGTGTACGTCCCTGCTTTTTGAAAATGACCTCTAGCACAGGGCACCTGTCTCTTCTCTGTGAGAATGAGACACACACTTCCCTGTCTATGTTTCCCCTCTGTGAGGGAGAGGCTGCCTGTGTATGGTTCTCTCTGTGAAAATGAGACACTAGTGTCCTGTGTATGTCTGTTCTCTGTAAGAACGAGACCTCTCTGCAGTGGGGGAATGAGACACTGTGACTCCTTGTGGATGGCCCTGCTTTATGAGAATGAGTGTTTGCATGTCTCTGCTCTGGAAGATTAGACACCCTGGCTCCCTGTGCACATTTCTGATCCGTGAGAGCAAGATTTCCTGTTATGCCCCAACTCCGTGAGAATGAGACACTGGTGGTTCTTGTGTGTGTCTCAGCTCCGTCTCAACGAGACGTTCTAGCTCCCTGCTGGTCTCTCTGCTCGGTGTTGAATTCTCTCTCTGTCCTTGTGTGTGTATCGCCACTCTCTGAGGGTGAGAGAGCGCGGTCGCACTTGTATCAGAGTGAGAATGCGAGATTGGATCTAGGGTAGACTTCTCCAATGAGTAGCTCGTGAGCCGCTGGCAGCTCTCCAGCTCCCTGTCAGTAGCTCTCTTCTGTGCAGCCCGGGCCACTCAATAAAAGCTTCTTCTCGGTCGAATTCATATATTTATGTATAACCAAATTGTGAAGTGCATGATTGAGATTCAAAAGTGTTTTTTTTACGAGCTCATAAACAAATGTTTGTAGAAAAATGCATGAGTTTCCAAAATATATTTAACACTGATATTTGAGCGATTTGTTATGCAGCTTTGGTGAGATCTATTACTCATATTATTGCCTCGGTGCCACGGACACTGAAACCATTGCTGCTATTAACCACCTAAAGGCATTCCAAATTGACAAAGCCTTTTTAGGTCTCGCCTGACCCAGCGCATGCGCTGGTCTGGCGAGACTTTTTGAGAGGGCTCCAAAAAGTGCTACCAGGCCAGCCTACAGCTACAGTGCATGTGCGCGCGCGCCACGCTTTACCGCGATTACTTTCACTTTTGCGGCCGCTTTGATGTTTGAGCGCGATCGCGATTACTTTCGCGGCCGCACGGCCGCTTGGCATAGCCAATAGGTCTTGCTTTTGGGACCTTATAAGTATTTAGTTATGCAACTGTTGCATGGCTAAACACTTATACGGTCCCAAAGGCGAGCCCTATTGTCTATGCCAATGCTTGTTTACATTACTGCTGGCAACTCTGTCTGCTTGACTGAAGTGATCACGCTGGTAACCTTGCTTATGGTGGCCACTGATGTAATCATGTCTGATGTGGTCCCTGTTACAACATTAATAATATAAGTGGCTCGGGTGATTTTCATTAAACAAAAGTAGTTCTTATTCCAGGAAAGACTGGAGACCCCTGCTGTAGAGTGTGCTAGTCCTCTATGAGAATGAGACAATCTGGCTCACTGACAGTGTCCACGATCTACGAGACTGAGGCACATTCCAGATCTCCACGTGTGTCTTGCATCTGTGGGAATGGCTTGTCTTGGACCTTGAGACCCACTCTGCGCCCCGATGTGTGTGTTGTTGCTCTTTGTGAAGGAGACCCTGCTTCGCAGACCACGTCTTTGAAATGTGAACTTAAGACTCCCCGGTTCCTTGTGTGTCTTTGTGAGAATGATGACCTCTGGTTTCTTGGCTGTCTCTGTCCTGTGAGAATGGCTGTCTCTGCTTTTCAGGGTGTTTTGCTGTGTGAGGAGGAGACGCAGGGGAGGCTCCTCCGTTTGAGCGGAGGAGCATGGCCCCACAAAGAAAAGCGCCAGAGCAGAAACATAAAATGGTAATAAAGTTTATTTATTACCGTTTTATTTTTCAGCAATCAACCCGTCCTGAGCTGAGTGAGAGGACGGGGTGAGCCAGAGTGACAGCAGGGAGCTGTGCGCTAAAGTTTAGAATGTGCATTTCTCTGTTGCTGGCCATCTTGCGACGGCCAGCCAGACATGCGCATTTTAGACATCTCTAACCTAGCTGTCTTAGACAGCTGATTTAGAGAAAGCGCAGGCCTCCAGTGCTCTTTAAAGAGCTAAGTGAAGCCGCTTCCTCTGATCCTGGCGCTGCTCTCATGATGGTAAGGGCAGCGCCGGGATTGATTAGGGGAGTTGGCTGGGTCCCGCGTTGGATCCTACTTTGAGAGAAGACCGAAGGAGGAGGGCGTCACATCATGCAGGAAGGTAAATGTATTTTTTTTGTCACCCACCTCACCACCCTCGGTTAAATACCAGCCGCCACTGAGGAGACGCCACCCTTGGTTAAATACCAGCCGCCACTGAGGAGACGCGTTGTTTCCCGGGTGTCTCTGCTCTGTGCTATTGACGCGTTGCTGCTCTGTGACAGTGCGCTTCATCTTTGTGAGAAAGATTTATTTTCGTCCAGCTGTGAGCACTTTAATGCTGGTTTTCATGGCGTTTTTGTATGAACAGCAGGAGGCAATTAACACTGAGACACAATAAAAGACGCTGTAATGCATGCACATCCTATCTATTCCACAAACACTCTAAAAAACCCAGCATGACATGAAAGAACACACATTGGATGAGAGTGCGTGTCTTTGTGCTCCAATAAAATGGTGCGTGATCTCTGATATGGATCCGCATAGTAGTGTTCAAGTGGCCCTATGATATACCTGACGCCATGAGTAAGTCTTTTTAGCCAATATTACTTTGCGTTCTGGCTCCAGTAGTTTCTGTTAAACCATTATAAACATTGGCTTACAAATCCCAACATGCAAACTGTAGGTGGGTAACACTCAGGAGTGGCTGAGGGTGTCACAGATGGCATTGGACAAGAACTCGAAAAAAT
Organism: Triturus cristatus; assembly: GCF_964204655.1. Classification (NCBI taxonomy): domain Eukaryota; kingdom Metazoa; phylum Chordata; class Amphibia; order Caudata; family Salamandridae; genus Triturus; species Triturus cristatus. The sequence goes on along the minus strand of NC_140586.1, from coordinate 125,009,243 downwards.
AACGCGAGCTTTGTGTCCCATATGTGGCCCAAACCAGATTTAAAGAGAGTGCCCAGGAGGACCCATTGGACCAATGCTGACCTCCACATCTAGACACCAGCTATAAAATATAGTGTGTAATACAACATATCTCTGTGAGTAGATATGAACACCATCTGGCGACTTAGGGCATTACATCAACCACACAAAAAGTGATGTGAGAAATATTTGCAATAAATCTAACCACTGACAATAGCAAGGGATTGCACTCCACTCCATTGTTCTTTTGCCCACCTCGCCACCTCAGTTTGGACCTAGCCATATGCCAATCAGTCTTGCTCCAATAGGAGCAGTCTAGCCCGAACTGCCAGGCCAGGTCCTCCCTGAACCGGAGCACAATAAACCCAGTGCTTGGGGTAACACTTTAACCTACCCCGTGCTCACTGTGCCACTAGAACCAAGCTAAAACCAAATGAAGAGCCCCGGGCAGGGCGAAACCGGTCTTGGCTAGCGTGTTTTCCAGTTCCGGGCCTGGCCCTTCTCATGAGCACCTGGGATTCCTAAAATACTTGGGGATTTAAATAACACAGTGGTCGTCAATTATTTGGTGCTTATGTCTTCAATTGTGGGTTTTAGCAATGAAGGGTCTCGTTGCAGGGTTGGGAAAGGTGGCTGTGAGAGATGGGATTTCAACTTTCCCCTAGACCAAGTTGCAATGGGTGATGGTGTTGTAAGGTGTGGATATTCCCTACAATGGTGTTTTGTAGAGTGCAGTAGATGTTGCGACTTTCCAAGCTATCCTTAGAGAGTCATATTTGTATCACGGGCTATTCCTGCAGGGAACTACACGGGCGGTGGTGGGAGGGGGGGTCGTACAACACTCCACGTAACCTGTGTAAGCAATGGCTTGCCTTTGGAAGTCATGGATGGATGAATTGATAGTTTGATGAATAGGTGGATGGGTGGGTGGTTGTTTGGGTGGATGGATGATGGATTGATGGATGAATGGATAGATGGATAATGGATGGATGATGGACGGATGGATGGATGATGGCTGATGGAGACAGGTAGATAACGAGAATAGTCAGGCAGGCAAATAGACAAATAACCAGACAGTCCATACATTTCAACATATTTGTGAAGTAGTAAGGGAGATTCACAGAATGAAATCTGAGGAAATTAATTTCCCTCTTACTTGGATTTGAGTGGAGGAAATTCTGAGCAGGAGACAGCAAAAATTACTGTTGCTTTAATACTAACAAGCACGAGTTTGCCACCTAAATCTGGAACGTTGGCATTGTGGTGCACAAGAGCCCAAGAACAGAACACAAGAGCAAGGCATAGCCTGATTCGTTCTTTAATTTAAGGGAGCTGGCTCGGCTGTCAGGGTAGGTGAGGGATAGTGTTGCTGTCTTGGACAAAAAAAGAGATCAGTCAATGGAACAAGGGATTGCTCTGCCCAAGTTAAGGGTTAGCTCTGCTGTTGGCTGTAAGAGATAGCTCTTCTGTCAGCACTGAGTAAGAAGCTGATCAAGGGATGATTCTGTCAAATGAACGGTTCACTCTGCTGTCTGTGGCAGGTGATAGCTAGCCGTGTTGACAGTGGTAGGTGGGATATATTTCTTCTATCTATGAAAGGGGAGATCTTTTCTATCTACATGGAGCTAGGAGCTGATCAGGTGATTGCTCTGCTGTCAGATGCAACTGAAATGTGGCCTTTTTTGTCCCTGTCTCTGGATGAGGGATCATTTATTAGGTCTCGCTTAGCGAACGCAGCGCATGCGCTGCTTCGCCTTGGCGAGACTATTGTTGTCCGTTTGGTGCACGAAGGGAGACAAACCATGTGCGCGTCTGGACAGGCGATGTGCACGTGCACCGCACGGCGTCTCTTTTGCTCGCGGGCCTGTCCAGGCATGCACCGCACAGCGTCTCTTTTGCTCGCGGGCTTGTTTGCTTCTAGAGGTATCATATTTTTCCCCAGGGAGAAACGCATTTCTAATTACAGCCCCTCAATTTCGCAGGTGATCCGTTCCCCTTAACCGTCCTGAAAACATATTTATTTATGCATTTATCAGGAGTAAATGTCTGACTGTTTTCAGGTAGAAAATGGGCGAAAAAAATATTGTCATATAATTACAGACTCATGTTTGTGAGTGTGCACAATCACCTCTGTCCCCTCTGATGAGAACGGTCTCTTGTCGCCTGCGGGGGCGGGCTTACTCTGGTGTAATATTACATAATATTCATGTAATATTACGTGTATGTAGGATGTAATGTATATAGTAGTGATTTCAGCCCATGTAATGCTGCTTCCGGGAGACTCCTAACCCGTCTGGGAGACTGTTATGAGGTCTTCGGGAGCTGCCAGGTTACAAAACATATTGTACTGAACAGATCCGTGACTTTCGTTCAACAAACTGGTGCATTCTGGGAGTTGCAGTCTTGGTTCATGATGCAACAAACTGAGCTGCAGGCAGTGAAATGCAAAAGTCAGTCGGCCTCGGTCCGAAGTAAGGCCGCAAGTACCGCACCCGGTGACGTCTCAGGGGCACATGGACCCAGAAGGGATCCTCCCCATTAAACATGATTGCAATATTTTCTTCCCGCATCATTGAAACAAAGACTGCAAGTCCCAGAATGCACCTGCTCAATGACGTGGCATTGAGACATGTGGTAATGACAAACATGGTGTGCCTAATTACGTCACCCCAAGGTGGTATATTTGCAGCAGCCCCTGATAAAGGATGCATTTCACAGTGACATTACTTTCTAGATGTCTTTGGGTGGGGAGTATGGCTGGTGCAGCAATGAGCAGCACACACAGATGTGAAGTTATCTGAAAGCGGCTCATCCATTTCCGGTTTTTACTCTGCTCTCCGGTTTCCAGTTTGGGACACCACACATACCAGAATGCAAAGCAAAATCACTTCTATGGATGAGACATAGAACAGACTGAGCGCTCTGCTGATCTACAAGTAGAGTCCAGCACTGACTGAGACAGCGAGAAGTGAGTCTTGTGGTTGTTAGGTCAAGCAAAAGTGCACCCCTATCTCCTCCACCAACACCACCCCTCAACACGCCCTTGTGGCACACATGTTTTGAGTCAGTGAGCTCTTGGGGTCCACTTGTCTTCAGAGTCCTCAGCGAGCAGGGGTGGCACGGGGGTCCAGGGCTGCAGGCATCGAGGGGAGCAGCGCTGAGTGAAAATCCGGCCCTGAAATGGAAACTCTCGGCTCTGCTGACTAATAACATCTGCCTGCAGCAGCTGCCCTACCCACGCTTGGGGCATGATGGGAAGTGTAGTGTTTACCATTGATGTCACCCTGGTCACTTGACTTCAACAGAGTCTTGTCAGCCCTTGCACCGTACATGTGTAATTGTATTTATGTAGTGCTTACTATCCTGCCCTGTATAGGAAGGTTGCATTGCCTCGGTTGCAGTATTTGCTGCCCATGTGTGATAAGGGTCCCAGGAAGGCCCCCCTTGGAAACTTCATCACAGAGCGCAAACTGAGGAGGAATCTGATCTGGAACTAAGTTTGATGTGACTTTTGCCCTCAGGGCTCCTAGGTGCAGCCATCTCCAGGGTTCATGTTTACCCTGGGTGTAGGGCTTTAAGTGGGATGAAAATCATTCAAAAATATTTGCAATGCTATAGTTCTCACATTTAAATGCGAGACTTATGGCATTGCAAACGGCAGGCCGCATTGTCCCGGCTGCTTTGAAAGTGAAAGCCCGCATGGCGCGCTGTATCTAAGCGAAGCACGTCCTAATTATGTAGGAGAAACTCAATAAACAAAATAGAACAGGTCCCGTGTAACAACCTAGTAAAGGGGCCAGTAACCATGGAGGGTGACAAATGACACCACGGCCGTACTAAGGAGTGACTAACAAGACAATTACTGAATCAAAAGACAGCATTTACAAGGACAAAGACACAAGCCAATAACAAATGTGGGCGGGGCTTCTCCTCCGTATAGTACGTACCCCAGATCGCCAGAGCAGCACTTGCACTCTGGCTCAGACTCGACCTAAAAAGTACACTCTACTGCATTCTTAGATTTTTATAGGAAAGCATAACTGCTGTAGCGGTCATAATAAAAAACAAGCATTTACAATGCAATAGGTCTCGCATTTACAAGAGTTTGAGCTATTAGCATTGTAAATGACAATGTCTTTTATTTATTTTGAAAACCTGCAAGCGGTGCGCTAACGCACACTTTGGGCTTATAGTCCTTGCTTACGAGAAGGAAGGCTGGCAGTAAAAGAGGCGCAGTTACTGCCAGCCTTGCTTCTCATAAGCAATGACTAGAAGTACAAAGTGTGTGCTTACGCTACGCTTGCAGGTTTTCAAAACACATTAATAAAAGGCATTGTCATTTATAATGCCAATAGCTCAAACTCTAGCAAATGCGAGACCTATTGCATTGCAAATTCTTGTTCCCTTTGCTATTGCTGGTTTGTTCTCAAAACTCTGCTCGAGAGCAACTGCAGGATAAGAAGGGCTTTGTTGCTTCTGTTCACCAATGCATTTGTCTGTAGAGCAGGGAGAATTGAAGACAGAGAGAGCATGGGAAGTGCTACCTACTCATTCCTTTAACGGGTTTTGTCTTCTGGAACACTAAAGACAAAATAGTTTGGGCACAGGAAAGGGGGTTAGGCATCAGACCCTGGCAAACTCCTGTCCCAGGGCAGCAGGGTCTAGGCTGCCAGTGGGCTGTTCCTCACCCAGGCATGCCACGTGACTTCTCCATTGAGTCCATGCCTGACATGGGTTGGGCATGTGCTAGAGACATGATGGAGGGTGTTAAAAAAAATCACTTACCTGCCGGCTGGCTGCCCCTGCTCCTTCTTCCTCTTCCTGGCTTCTTCTGTGCAAATAGGAAGCACCCAGGGTCCCCATAGCCAATCACAATGCTGCAATGCAGCGTTGTGATTAGTTTGAGGGCTGTAGTTCAGCGCTCAGCCAAGGCATGGAAGCATGGGCAATGGCATATTCTCCACCCAGACTGTAATGTAGCCTAGGTGGAGAGCATGCAAAGTGCGCATGACAGTTTGGCCGCCAGAGAGGAACTGCCAATCAGTCATTGCTCACTCACCGAGTGCCAACCACTCCTCCCCCTGTTCTGAGAGCAGAGCAAATTTGCCCCGCCCCTACAATACACAGCAGCAGGAATAAATAAAATGATAACGTCAAGTTATTATCATTTTTTTTTTATACTGCAAAAAGCAGTGGGGCAACGCTCCTCCGCCTTAGCGGAGGAGCTGCCACTGGAAACTTCATCATGTAGGACTCAGTGGAAATGGGTAAATTATTGTTTAAGAATCAGAAATCTGTTACATTCACAGACTACAAAGTCTGTTTTCCAGATCAAAACAAAAGGATGAATGAAGCACTTCTATCTTACAGGCAGAGAGATATTCTGTAGCAGCCTCGCAACACAGGCTCAGGCACAGAAACACCAATACAGTATACCAATATTGGTGACATTAAATGAAGGTAATGTCAGAATGTAAGCCAGAACATTCATGTGGACTGACAAAGCACTAAAAGCGCACAATACACCAAATCCTAAGCCCAACCCATCTGATAATAAAATAAACATTGTAAAAAACAATAGGTTTTGCTTATGCGAGATCTATTGATTTTTCTGTGTTTTTTAATACATGTGGCACAGCAGCACAAGCTGTGCAACATGGCTTAAAGTTTTAAAAAGTACTATGATGTGGCCAGCGTTCACTGCGTCATAGTGGTTTTTCCCCCTGTAAGCCATGTTGTACAGCAACCTACACTGCTGTGCAATATGGGTAAAAACAGTGCGGGCCAATCAACACGAGGGAGGTGCGAGCGAGGGAGCTTGAACCATGTACAGCGGGAGGAGGGTGAGGGGTAGAAAAGAGACAGCAGACAGCAGGTGGAGGGGGAGGGGCAGCAAAGAAACAACGGACAGTGAGAGGAGGATGGGGGTGTTAACCCCTTGTATGCCCATGACGAGCTGGACTCGTCATGGAGCACAGTCGCGCTGTGCCCATGACGAGTCCAGCTCGTCATGAGGCATTCCCTAGGGAATCCCTCTGGTGCGGGCACCAGAGGGATTCCCTTTAATCCAAAATAGCCTCGGGAGCTGGGGAAGAGCTTCCCCAGCTCCCGAGGCCCCCCCTCCTTTCACTGTAATGACAATCGGCACGCACGTCGCGCCGACGTCATTACAGTGAAAGTGAAACTGAAATGAGCCAATAGGCTCATTTCAGTTTCACTTTCTACGTGCTCAGGGGGCTATCTCAGCCCCCTGAGCACGTAGAAAGACGGGAGAGGTATCGTTGGAAAGGGGAAAATCTCCCCTTTCCAATGGTACCCCGCCACAGGAGGGCGATCCCCAAGCAGGGATCCACCCACTAGACACCAGGGAGGGGGGAGCGGCCCCTTGGGCAAGGGCCTTTGCTCCCCCAATTAATTTGGGCATTATTTAGTCTTTTTGCCCCCCCTGGGGGGCAGATGGGGGCAGTAGCCCCCAATCTGCCACCCGGAGGGGGCAAAAAGCCCACTAGACACTAGGGAATTTTATAAAAAACAACAATAGGGGTGGGGGCTGCCCAAAACGGGCAGGCCCATGCCCCCACCCCACCCCCCAATAATCACAGTCTTTCTGCCCCCCTGGGGGGCAGATGGGGCATTGGCCCCTAATCTGCCCCTTCGGGGGGGCAGAAAGCCGACTATAAACCAGGGATTTCTTTTCAGTTTTTTTTAGGGTGGGGGCTGCCCGAAACGGGCACGCCAATGCCCCCATCCACCACCATTACAGCCTTTCTGCCCCCCCTGGGGGGCAGATGGGCCATTGGCCCCCAATCTGCCCCCCGGGGGGGGCAAAAAGACCACTAGACACCAGGGAACTGTAAAAAAAAAGAAAATAGGGGTGGGGGCTACCCAAAACAGGTAGGCCCATGCCCCCACCCCACCCCCAATTATCACAGTCTTTCTTCCCCCCCGGGGGGCAGATGGGGCATTGGCCCCTAATCTGCCCCTTCGGGGGGGCAGAAAGCTCACTATACACCAGGGATTGTTTTTAGCGCAATTGTTTTTAGGGTGTGGGCTGCCCGAAACGGGCACGCCACTGCCCCCACCCTCCCACCCCCAAAAAATGACAGTCTTTCTGCCCCCCAGGAGGCAGATGGGAGCTGTAGCCCCCAATCTGGCCCCCCCTGGGGGCGCAGAATGCCCACTAGAAACCATGGATTTTTTTGTTTTATTAGTGTAGAGGTAGGGGCTCCCCAAAATGGGCATGACAATACCCCACCCCACCTCCAGAGAAATTCCAGTCTTTCTGCCCCCCCGGGAGGGCACATGGTGGCAGTGGCCCCTGATCTGCCCCCTGGGGGGCAGAAAGCCCACTAGGCGCCAGCGAGTACGCAGGCTTTTTTTATGCGTGGGGGCTGCCCAAAATGGTCATACCAATGGCCCCACCCCCACAAAAAATAGCCACAGTCTTTCTGCCCCTTTAGGGGCATATCAGGATGAAACTCCCTTCCCCGATTCCCCCCCAGGGCGGCCGAAAGCCCACTGGGCTCCGAATTTCTTTTAGCAATGTGCATACCTGTGGATTTTGGGCCCTAGCGCAGTTGGCACGTAGGCAAACCTAGCAAACCTGTACATTCTTTAAAACTAGACACCGAGGGGAATCCTGGATGGGGTGACTTCACTGGCTCTCACCAGGTTCTGTTACCCAGAATCCATTGCAAACCTAAAAATGTGTCCAAAACAACACATTTTCCTCACATTTCTGTGGTGGAAAGTTCTGAAATCTGCGTGGGTCCACAAAATTCCACCCACCCTGCGTTCCCCAAAGTCTTCAGAGAAAAATGGTACCTCACTTGCGTGGGTAGGCCTAGTGCCCGCGTCAGGCAAGGGCCCAAAACCTATTGAGGAGACATCAAAATTACCTATCACAAAACAACCTGGTTTTGCAAAGGGAGTCCTATGAGTTTTTAGCCCCGGGTTTGGCGGCCACCTAGGTAAACCTACTAAACCCACACATTTCTGAAAACTAGACACCCGGGGGATTCCAGGGAGGTATGGCTTGCGTGGATCCCCCAACGTTTCCTTACCCAGAATGCCCTGCAAACCTCAAATTTAGCTGAAAAAATCACCTTTTTCACACATTTTTGTGTGTGTAAGTTGTGGCATCAGCGGGCTGACACAAATTTCCTACCACCCAGCGTTCCCCCGGGTCTCCTGATAAAAACGGTGCCTCACTCGTGTGGGAGGCCCAAGCACCCGCGAGAGGCAAAGGCCCAAAACGTATTGAGGCGACATGAAAATTGCCTACCTCAAAACGACCTGGTTTTGCAAGGGGGGTCACCTGGGTTTTTGGCCCGGTGCTCGGCGGCCACCTAGGGGAACCTACCAAACCCACATATTTCTGAAAACAAGACACCGGGGAGATTCCAGGGAGGTATGGCTTGCGTGGATCCCCCAACGTTTCCTTACCCAGAAGGCCCTGCAAACCTCAAATTTAGCTGAAAAAACACCTTTTTCACACATTTTTGTGTGGGAAAGTTGTGGCATCACCGGGCTGACACAAATTTCCTACCACCCAGTGTTCCCCCGGGTCTCCCGATAAAAACGGTGCCTCACTCGTGTGGGAGGCCCAAGTACCCGCGACAGGCAAGGGCCCAAAACTTATTGAGGCGACATGAAAATTGCCTACCTCAAAACGACCTGGTTTTGCAAGTGGGGTCACCTGGGTTTTTGGCCCGGTGCTCGGCGGCCACCTAGGGGAACCTACCAAACCCACACATTTCTGAAAACTAGACACCCGGGGGATTCCAGGGAGGTATGGCTTGCGTGGATCCCCCAAAGTTTCCTACCCAGAATGCCCTGCAAACCTCAAATTTAGCTGAAAAAATCACCTTTTTCACACATTTTTGTGTGGGAAAGTTGTGGCATCACCGGGCTGACACAAATTTCCTACCACCCAGCGTTCCCCCGGGTCTCCCGATAAAAACGGTGCCTCACTCGTGTGGGAGGCCCAAGCACCCGTGACAGGCAAAGGCCCAAAACGTATTGAGGCGACATGAAAATTGCCTACCTCAAAACGACCTGGTTTTGCAAGGGGGGTCACCTGGGTTTTTGGCCCGGTGCTCGGTGGCCACCTAGGGGAACCTACCAAACCCACACATTTCTGAAAACAAGACACCGGGGGGATTCCAGGGAGGTATGGCTTGCGTGGATCCCCCAACGTTTCCTTACCCAGAAGGCCCTGCAAGCCTCAAATTTACCTGAAAAAACACCTTTTTCACACATTTTTGTGTGGGAAAGTTGTGGCATCACCGGGCTGACACAAATTTCCTACCACCCAGTGTTCCCCCGGGTCTCCCGATAAAAACGGTGCCTCACTCGTGTGGGAGGCCCAAGTACCCGCGACAGGCAAGGGCCCAAAACTTATTGAGGCGACATGAAAATTGCCTACCTCAAAACGACCTGGTTTTGCAAGTGGGGTCACCTGGGTTTTTGGCCCGGTGCTCGGCGGCCACCTAGGGGAACCTACCAAACCCACACATTTCTGAAAACTAGACACCCGGGGGATTCCAGGGAGGTATGGCTTGCGTGGATCCCCCAAAGTTTCCTACCCAGAATGCCCTGCAAACCTCAAATTTAGCTGAAAAAATCGCCTTTTTCACACATTTTTGTGTGGGAAAGTTGTGGCATCACCGGGCTGACACAAATTTCCTACCACCCAGCGTTCCCCCGGGTCTCCCGATAAAAACGGTGCCTCACTCGTGTGGGAGGCCCAAGTACCCGCGACAGGCAAGGGCCCAAAACGTATTGAGGCGACATGAAAATTGCCTACCTCAAAACGACCTGGTTTTGCAAGGGGGGTCACCTGGGTTTTTAGCCGGGTGCTCGGCGGCCACCTAGGGGAACCTACCAAACCCACACATTTCTGAAAACTAGACACCCGGGGGATTCCAGGGAGGTATGGCTTGCGTGGATCCCCCAAAGTTTCCTACCCAGAATGCCCTGCAAACCTCAAATTTAGCTGAAAAAATCACCTTTTTCACACATTTTTGTGTGGGAAAGTTGTGGCATCACCGGGCTGACACAAATTTCCTACCACCCAGTGTTCCCCTGGGTCTCCCGATAAAAGCGGTGCCTCACTCGTGTGGGAGGCCCAAGTACCCGCGACAGGCAATGGCCCAAAACGTATTGAGGCGACATGAAAATTGCCTACCTCAAAACGACCTGGTTTTGCAAGGCGGGGTCACCTGGGTTTTTGGCCCGGTGCTCGGCGGCCACCTAGGGGAACCTACCAAACCCATACATTTCTGAAAACTAGACACCCGGGGGATTCCAGGGAGGTATGGCTTGTGTGTATCCCCCAAAGTTTCCTATCCAGAATGCCCTGCAAACCTCAAATTTAGCTGAAAAAATCACCTTTTTCACACATTTTTGTGTGGGAAAGTTGTAGCATCACCGGGCTGACACAAATTTCCTACCACCCAGCGGTCCCCTGGGTCTCGCGATAAAAACGGTGCCTCACTCGTGTGGGAGGCCCAAGTACCCGCGACAGGCAAGGGCCCAAAACGTGGTGAGGCGCACTACGTTTAGGACCCTTGCCTGTTGAGGCGCACTACGTTTTGGACCCTTGCCTGTCGCGGGTACTTGGGCCTCCCACACGAGTGAGACACCGTTTTTATCGGGAGACCCGGGGGAACGCTGGGTGGTAGGAAATTTGTGTCAGCCCGGTGATGCCACAACTTTCCCACACAAAAATGTGTGAAAAAGGTGATTTTTTCAGCTAAATTTGAGATTTGCAGGGCATTCTGGGTAAGGAAACGTTGGGGGATCCACACAAGCCATACCTCCCTGGAATCCCCCGGGTGTCTAGTTTTCAGAAATGTATGGGTTTGGTAGGTTCCCCTAGGTGGCCGCCGAGCACCGGGCCAAAAACCCAGGTGACCCCCCTTGCAAAGCCAGGTCGTTTTGAGGTAGGCAATTTTCATGACGCCTCAATACGTTTTGGGCCCTTGCCTGTCGCGGGTACTTGGGCCTCCCACACGAGTGAGGCACCGTTTTTATCGGGAGACCCGGGGGAACGCTGGGTGGTAGGAAATTTGTGTCAGCCCGATGATGCCACAACTTTCACACACAAAAATGTGTGAAAAAGGTGATTTTTTTCAGCTAAATTTGAGGTTTGCAGGGCATTCTGGGTAAGGAAACGTTGGGGGATCCACGCAAGCCATACCTCCCTGGAATCCCCCGGGTGTTTAGTTTTCAGAAATGTGTGGGTTTGGTAGGTTTCCCTAGGTGCCGGCAGAGCTAGGGTTCAAAAACTACAGCTAGGCACTTTTCCAAAAAAGGTTCATTTTTCACTGCGAAATTGAGGTGTGTCCACGATGCGTTTTGCGCCGTTTCCTGTCGCAGGCACTAGGCCGACCCACACAAGTAAGGTACCATTTTTATCGGAAGACTTTGGGGAACACGGGGTGGGTGGAAATTTGTGGATCCACGCAGATTCCAGAACTTTCCACCACAGAAATGTGGGGAAAACGTGTTTATTTTGGCAATTGTTTAGGTTTGCAAGGGATTCTGGGTAGCAGAACCTGGTGGGAGGCAGTCAAGTCACCCCATCCTGGATTCCCCTGGGTGTCTAGTTTTCAAAAATGTATAGGTTTGCTAGGTTTCCCTAGGTGCCGGCAGAGCTATGGTTCAAAAACTACAGCTAGGCACTTTGCCAAAAAAGGGTAATTTTTCACAGCGAAATTGAGGTGTTTCCACGTTGCGTTTTACGCCGTTTCCTGTCACGGGCACTAGGCCGACCCACACAAGTGAGGTACCATTTTTCTCTGAAGACTTTGGGGAACGCGGGGTGGGTAGAAATTTTTGGATCCACGCAGATTCCAGAACTTTCCACCAGAGAAATGTGGAGAAAATGTGGGGTTTTTGGCAATCTTTAAGGTTTACAAGGGATTCTGGGTAACAGAACGTAGTGGGAGGCAGTCAAGTCACCCCATCCTGGATTCCCCTGGGTGTCTAGTTTTCAAAAATGTATAGGTTTGCTAGGTTTCCCTAGGTGCCGGCAGAGCTATGGTTCAAAATCTACAGCTAGGCACTTTGCCAAAAAAGGGTTCATTTTTCGCTGTGCAATTGAGGTGTGTCCACGTTACGTTTTGCGCCGTTTCCTGTCACGGGCACTAGGCCGACCCGCACAAGTGAGGTACCATTTTTCTCGGAAGACTTTGGGAAATGCGGGGTGGGTGGATATTTGTGGATCCACGCAGATTCCAGAACTTTCCACCACAAAAATGTGGGGAAAATGTGTTTTTTTTGGCAATTTTTTAGGTTTGTAACGGATTCTGGGTAACAGAACCTGGTGGGAGGCAGTCAAGTCACCCCATCCTGGATTCCCCTGGGTGTCTAGTTTCCAAAAATGTATAGGTTTGCTATGTTTCCCTAGGTGCCGGCAGAGCTATGGTTAAAAAACTACAGCTAGGCACTTTGCCTAAAAAGGGTCATTTTTCGCTACAAAATTGAGGTGTGTCCACGTTACGTTTTGCGCCGTTTCCTGTTGCGGGCACGAAGCTGACCCACACAAGTGAGGTACCATTTTTCTCGGAAGACTTTGGGGAACGGGGGGTGAGTGGAAATTTGTGGATCCACGCAGATTCCAGAACTTTCCACCAGAGAAATGTGGGGAAAATGCGTTTTTTGGGCACTTTTTTATGTTTGCAAGGGATTCTGGGCAACAGAACCTGGTGGGAGGCAGTCAAGTCACCCCATCCTGGATTCCCCTGGGTGTCTAGTTTTCAAAAATGTATAGGTTTGCTAGGTTTCCCTAGGTGCCGGCAGAGCTAGGGTTAAAAAACTACAGCTAGGCACTTTGCTAAAAAAGGGTAATTTTGCATTGTGAAAATGTGGTGTGTTCACGTTGGGTTTTGAGCCATTTCCTGTAGTGGGCACTATGCCTACCCCTACAAGTGAGGTACCATTTTTATCGGGAGACTTAGGGTAATTCAGATTTGTAAAGGAACTGTCATTACCTATTGACTTTCGATGCATTTCTGCCTTCCAAATTAAAGACATTGTGTAAAAAAGAAGTCATTCTAAAAAATGACTGATAATTCTCATGCTAGTATGAGTATTCTCAATTTCGGAAATGTGCAAATATCTACTGTTTCTAAACTCTATATTTTGTTCCCATTTCAGAAATACATAGGTGTCTTTCGTACCGATTTTTCCATGTACACATTTTTACAGAATAATTACTATAGACCCGGTACATAATAAAAAAACATTGCAAGTTGCTGCTCAGTTTTTGGCTCTGGGTTCGTCGGGTTCTTGGTGAACCTACAAGTCTTATATATCCCCACAACCAGAAATGTCCAGCGGATGTAACGGTATATTGCTTTCAAAGAGCTGTCAAAATTCGAAGAAGTTACAGGTGAAAACGTTGACACAAAAGGTGCTTTTTTTCAACAAATTTTCAATTTATCCTATATTTAACTGTTAGTTTCTATAAAGAAACCTTTATGGATCTACACAAATGACCCCTTGCTGAATTCAGAATTTTGTCTACTTCTCCAAAATGTATAGCTTTCCAGGATCCATTATTGGTTTTGTACCCATTTCTACCATTAACCGGAAGGAGGTCGAAAGCACAAAAAATAGCAAAAATAGGCTACGTTCCAGAAAAATGCCAAAACTGTGTAAAAAATGTTGGGTTTCTGACAAAAGTCTGATATCCCCTAAAAGCTGGGAAAATGGTGATTTCAGCCCCACAAACCCTTTTTTGATAACACTTGCAGGGAAACACCCAGATGCTTTCATTTGCAGCCCGTTTTTCCCATTTTCCCAAACAAAACCTAAATTTTGCTGTATTTTGGCTCATTTCTGTGACCCCTCCAGGGGTATCCACAAACCCTGAGTACCCTCAAAATCCCCATGATGGTGGAAGAAAAGGACGCAAATTTGGCGTGGATACCTTATGTGGTCAAAAAGTTACAGGGGCCTCAGCGCGCACTACCCCAAATAGCCAAAAAAGGGCGTGGCACAGGAGGGGGAAAAGGCCTGGCAGCGAAGGGGTTAAAGAAACAACAGACACTAGGAGGAGGGCGGAGGGTGCTAAAGAGACAAAGGACAGCGGGAGGGAGAAACAACGACCAGCAGGAGGAGAGCATGGAGAAACAACACGAGGGAGGTAGAACGAGAGCGGAGTGAGGGACTTCAGACACATGCACTCTATAAGAGTGCATGTAAAAAAGTATGTAAAATGTACCTGCAGAAGCCTGCAGCCAGCAGAAGGACACTGGCCACAGACAGGAAGCTGTACTTGTTCTATGCTCAACGGCAGGGAGAAACACGAAGTCCCAAGAGGAAGCTCGAGGTGAGGAGAAGGCGCTGACCAATGATAAGCAAGGAAACGAGAGTGACGTCGAAGCCAACCGTTTGAAATTAATGGTAAGTTATAGGCAAGTTCTAAGCTCATTTTAAGCTTTTATTGTTAGCAAAAGATTGTGCTGAAAGTGCACTGTTTAGGCGAAACCTAAAAAGGACAGAAACCCCAAACTAACCAAGGAATATAAATCCCACGTGGCCATGAAGATCATTGACTCCACAATGCCACGTGCAAACCATCCAGTCTAGAAGACCCACTGGTATCTAGGGCAGAAACAAAGAAGAATGCCACATAGAGGTCTCATAAAGGCATAGAAACTTAATTGTATCCAACTCCAGGACATCAAACATGGCTCCATCCATCAACACAGAACTGTGACCCTCTGACCACTAGTTACATGACAAGCTCTATTTTGAAGAGTGCCGTCCAACCTCACCTCTCCTGGACCAGATATAATTAAATTGAGTAGTGACCCAGTCGGAGACATCAGTAGTTGAGTTGGAGTCCATGACACTACCGTGTGCAAAAGGGTGCAACATAGATATCCATTCACTAGACCAATCATCATTTCCTCCAAACATGATAACACCTGTGTCATCAAAGACCTAACTAATAAAGAGGTATAGAATCTACTTGCATACACCGCGCCCACTTTGGTCAGACCCACGTAACCTGCATTGTGCTTTGACTATTCCCTTCCTGCACCTATGAAATGCCCTCAGATTCTAGTACAGATGGTCATTGAATCTATGTATCTTGGGTGTAGAGGGAGGGTGACTTCAAAAACTGTGATGGATGTAGGGGTTCATATTCAGTCAGTGGCACATGTTATCCTATGAGAATCAATGTTAGTCCAATGCACAATGTTTCCAATGGGATTCAGTGTTAGTCAATGATGCGATATTATCGTAAGCACTCAGTGTTAGTCAAAAGCACCTTGTTATCCTGGATGGGGCCAATGTTAGTCATTGTTATTCCAGTCAAAGGCACAATGTTGCCCTATGAAGGTCATTGTTAGTCAATGATATAGTATTATTGTATGGCAATCAATGATAGCCAATGGCACAATATTACCCTAAGTGGACGATTTTAGTTGAAAGCTAGTACTGTCCTAAGAGGATTAATGTTATCGAAAAGCACAGCGTTATTCTAGTCAAGGGACAATGTTAACCCTTGGCAGTCAAAGTTAGAGTCAGTGGTACAATAGTAAGTCACAAAACCCAGCCCTTGCCCTACAGGGACTTCTGTGGTGAAAACTCACAACTAGAACACGGTGATCACTAGGGCAGAACAAACGTGACAATGAAATGCTAGAATACTTGGACACCTAAGAAGGCTTAAACAGTCCCAAAAACGACAAATAAGTCAACTAGGGGCAAAACTCGCAGGACCAGACAGCACGGTCCAACTTGGGGTAAGAACCAGGCGCGCAACACCCATTGAACTCAAAGGGCTTCAGCCCCCCCCCCCCCCTCGTGTGTGGCAGCCCTGGTCGAGACCGCTTCCCGGGCACACACACAGCCGCACCCGAGCACTTCACAGGTCTTTAAAAGACCATTTGCATGTTAATGAGGCCTTGCTGTTGTTTCACCCCTTCTAATAGCCCCTGCAGCTCCACTCTGCCTATTGCTTAAAGATTCAGCCCCCCGCCCCGAAATCAGCTCCACTCTGCCTATTGCCCTCCCCTCCCCCGAAATTTGGCTTTAGTTGCGCCTCTGGTAAGAACACACCAACACAGCTGATGGTCAGTGCCGTGGGCCCAATCCCACCAATGGATCACCCTCCTTTTCGGCTACGTCATAACCTTTATTCTTTAAACACCAATCAGGTCCGATGGAACCCTCGGAAGGCTCCTGAGCTCGAGCCATGCCCGGCTTCAGCGCCGGGGCTGCTGTTCTGCTAGAGGCATTCCTTCCAAATCCTGGGCACATGTGTGAATCCCCGCCATGTGGCGCGGTTTAACGCAAAGGCCCAATTTCAGAGGTCCCTGGAGGAAGCCCGCCATTCTTTCCAGGAAACCACAGGGAGCCCATAAGCCACGGGCGCCGCTTGCGTCAGGCTCGCCCCAGGCCGGAATGGCTTTGAACACAACGCGGGCCCGTCGCGGAAGGTACCAGAAGGTTCCAAAGCACACGGCCTTTTTATGCTGCCCCTTACTCTGGAAGCTTGAAATTCCACCCTCTCCAATATAATTTCGTTTCATGCAAATATATCTGCCAACTGCCGCTTTATATACGAGACAGCCTGGCTTTCGAGGACTGGAAAGTATGCCTTTTTACAGTAACGTATCTCAGAGGGTTATCGCACCTGCTGTAGGGCAACTGTGTGAAAATCAGGAGTCACACGTAGGGTCGACTCCGTCTTCCATCCTTGAAGGGTCGATGAAATGGGTACGGCAGACTCTCTGTTATCAGGAGTTTGTGATTTAGGTGAGTTCGACCCTGCTCGAACCTGGGGCCTATTCCTTATTGTGTGTTGTTTAGTCAGAAGGCAATGTCTCATTTTCCTGCCTGAGCCCCTTGTAAACAGTCATTCTGCGGCTACAATGGGTTTACTGTTGTTATTGTGTTTCATTTGCCTCCTGGGCCGAAGTGTGTCATTGTATTGTCATAGGACAATCCCAGTAAATTCAGTGGCTGGTGCATGAAGCACATAATGTGTGTTTTTCTGTGAGAGAGACAGTTCAACCCTTATATCTAGTGCTTTCTCCTACAATTTCATCCCTTTCTACAGAAATTGAAGTGTGAAAAATCTAGTCCTTCTGAAATCGACCCTTATTCTTCACTAGAGGTGGCGCGCAACAGAAAGCTCGAGTCAGATTTTACCCTGGACAGCTCGAGGTCCCCTTAGACCCTTGAACCCAAAACGAGCCGATCTTTCATGTGTTTTCTGCCTGCCACTCAAGCTCACTCGTGCACCAAGAATTAACAACAAAGCTGTGAGTTTTGGGATAAAAGAAACAGGAGAGAGAAATCCAAATCTAGGGGCTGAACTGCACAATGTAAAACTGGAAAATCTAGAATCAATCCCGGCATCTCTGGTGACCAAACCGTGTGATCGTAGGCAAATATTTTATTTCACCAAGTCCCCTTTTTCTTCAGTAACACATGGGGTCGCACCTCCAAATATGTGAATGCAGGCAGCTCCGTGTACCAAAACCTCTTGTGTTTGATTTAATAGGCTATAATGTTCCTCCATATAAAACAAGAATCTAGGTAGGTATTTTATTTTTTTAACATTTCTGTCTGTATTTATCCATATTTATTTTTTAGCCAACTTATTTGTATTTATCCATATTTATTTATTGTTTTGAGAAATAATGGAGTAAAATGGTATACTTCAATATTTATTCAACTGATAAACATGCACTCAAACTTTGATGCCTGTCACATTTTAGCCAATTAAGCAGCCAAATATAACAAAACACTACACCCACAGATAAATATTAGCATTTTCTACAAATATATGTTAACATATGCCCGTAATTAAGGAAATATTATCCTGTTCTATAACTCCTAAAGCTATCTATCTGCTCAGCGGTCAGCCTGGAATTTATAAAGGACAATATGGAGTGTGTCTCACAAAAGGAAAATCGCTTTTATTTTTTAGCTCTTTAAAAATAAATCCAATCAGTAACCACATTGTGTTCTGTCGGTAAGAATCAGTAAAAACTGAAAACTGGGAGCCTTACATATAGAGTAGACATAAGAACTGACTTGCCTCTTAGTTCACTAATGGCATTGTCGTTGGGTGGGTGGTGGGAGGAGTGTTTCTAAGTTCATTTTCAATAAATGCCTCACGATGCAGTGATATCATTAGATGTACTAAGGTGAAACGTTTCTGTCTGTTAACCCCTTCCCCGCTCATGACGGAACCGCTCCGTCATGAGCCACGGTTGCCGTGTGCTCATGACGGAGCAGTTCCGTCATGCCACGACCGTTGGCGGTTGCTCCGCCCACGCGGCGCTGTTTCCCCGCCTGTGCAGGGGGACAACGCAACTGGGCGGAGTCATGATGGAACCGCTCCATCATGAGCACAGCTCAATCGTGGCTCATGACGGAGTGGCTCCGTCATGAGCACAGCGCCACCGCGCTGCCCCCCCGCATCCCCCAGCGCTGTGGCGGAATTCCCGCCGCAGCGAAGGGGTTAAAGAAACACACTTTTTTTAATCTTGTAGTGACTTTGTCATATTTTTACATGATCTTATTTGCACGATATACATTCCAAACATTTTCATGGCTCTCCTCGGGTCGTGCACAATCTCTAGGGTGTCAAACCCAGTCGCGGCCGATGCGGGGCGAGGCACGGTGGGCTGGAGGGGGGAGTCGGTAGACGACGGAATATGTTTGATATATTTATGTAATCATACCTACTCCGTCTTCTGCCCACTACCCCCCCACCCTGCCCCGCCTCACCGCGCTGGTCAAACCAGAATCTTGGCTTTGCTCTGACTCCACTGTCCCTGGTATTTTGCTGGCTCATCCACCTCTGCTCTTTGCTGGAGATACTTGGAGTGAGTCTGAATCTGAGGCTGTGAGACAGGAGTTTGTCTAAGGAGGGTGTGTGGCAGCTTATTTTCCTGTGCATTATAGAAGGATAGGTTGCAGGCCACAATTTGCCTTGGCCCCATGTCTTTCTGGAAAACACCAATCTTTTATTGTCTCTAAGTCTGGGGTAGTTGCTGGCCCAAGTATTGGGTTTATTGAAGGTGGACTTATCCTTTGCGGGTAACTCAAAGTGTGGGCTACTCCAGGGAGAAGCCAGTATGGCTGGAACTGCGGTTCAACAACCTCTCTTAGAAGGGGGTACTTCAAGCACACCTATTGGAGGAGGTAACCTAGACAATGCAACTAACTCCAGAAATAGTTCCTCCATCTATCCAGAAGTTAGGGGGCTCTGTACACATTTCCTCTTTAGGGGGAGGTAAGGTTCCTGCCAGATGTGAGGTAAGATCCTCAGCAGTTGCCCTCTAAATCTCTAATGAAACATGGGAATACAAGGGTTAATAACAATGGCTCAGTGTGATATATGATGTTATAGCCAGACATATATGTAATAAATGCTGGTGTGATTAGCATGGATATGCAAATTGGAGAAGAACTCTCATATTTTCAGAGGAGTAATCAGATCAATTCAAAATGACTCTGTAAATGTGGAATCTATGCTCAAATGTGTTTTCCCGATGAAACTTTATTCAACAATCTTGTTTAGATAGTGAACATCAAAGCACAACATCCAACATGTTTCATTCCTATAAATGGAACTTCTTCAGGACCCTTTCAAGAAAGTGTGTGGTTTGTTTTCTTGACACCCCAAATATGAGTCCATGTGTATTAGGTAAATAAAACGTAATCAAGTCAAATCTTGTCCAAAACACACAGGGGCGGACTCACAAAGGGCCTCCTAACTCACGGTGGAGGCCCTGTAGTCGTGGCGGGGGACCTGCACTTGTTGTGGGACCTCCGCAGTGAGTAACTTCAGTGCCGTGGTCCCGCCACAAATGGTGGCCCACTGCCAGGACTGCAGGGTCTCCGCAATGAGTGCGGAGACCCTTTGTGAATCGGACCCACATAGTTCATGTCATCTCAGTGTTGATTACCCGTGTTTTTATAGAAGTGCACATAAATGGCATGCAATTAGTTCATCACTTAGCAAATAAATATGAAGAGTGATTAATAAACGTTTCCCCACGTGGATGGGAACACTGGATGTGGTTTACATTTGGTGCTAATGGGAAATCCTTTAATTTTTGGAGAAAGGGATAAACATGGCAGACAATCTCTGTTGAATGTACACAATCATACTATTGCCACACATTTTTGCTACAAAACATAACATTTAAAAAATATTTCAGGGCAAAGGTACCTGCTGCATCTCTATGTGCCCAGCAACTTCCAGGGTTCAATAGCAGTAAAGAACTCTGGTGGGTAATGCACGTGCTGGAGGGATCTGTATGTATCAAACACACAAAATGTGATGGGAGGATGCTTGCAATAGGTCTGTCCACTGGCAATCGCTCAGGGTAGCGTTCCAGCCTATCGTTCTTTTGCCCACCATGACACCTCAGATTAGACCCAGCCATATGCAAATCAGTCTTGGTCCCACTCCAGTATGAACAGTCCAGCCTCACAGGGCCAGACTGGCCATAGCGGGCATCAGACGCTTGCCCGGGAGGTTGGAAGGGTGGGGGCTGCTTTTGGAGCGGTGGGGGCCGATTTTGTTACTGGGGCCATATCCAGTCCAATGTTGCTTGTCAGGGATCCCAGCCCTTACTGATGGGGTTGCATGCAAAAAACGTTTGAATTAACTCTTGAGTGGAGGGTCTTGCTTCACTGAAGACTGGCTTTCTGTACTCTGTGCTTGTTACTGGGTAGTGCTGTACAGCTACATAAGGGAAAGCCTGTAACATACACCTCAAAATCTTGACTACTGCCAATCAGTAAGTCGAGGCTAACCATAAGCCAGCAACAGAGGCTAATTAGAAGGGACAGAAGCAGGGCTGGACTGGCCGTACAAGGCATCTGGCGTTTCCCTGGGAGGCTGGAAGGGTGGGGGCCGGTTTTGCAGCAGTGGGGGCATGTTTTGTTACTGCGGCCCGGTTTTCCAGTGGTACTGCAATATCGGCCCTCAGTATCAAAAGCAGCAAGCAAGCGTTTCCAGCATCCTGGGACCAGGCAGTGTTCCCCAGGGGCTGTCCCGAGAAAATTGCCACGGCTGCCTTGGGTTCCCAGTCCGGCCCTGGACAGAAGGACTCTGGGTGTTCTTCAGCTTGCAAGTTCGAATCCTGGCATGGTGGACTCAGCCTTTCATCCTTCCAAGGTTAATACAATGAGCACCAATCTCAGGTACAAATAATTATAGATAAAATGTTCCAGTGTAAGTCCTTTGGTGAAAAAGTATTGTAACAAGTTTACACATGTCAACATTCCTGGTTTAGGCTGGAGAATCCTGATTTATGAGTCAGGGCCGGGGGGGGGGGGGGGGGGAGGGTTACATAACATTTAGACCCTACGTAAACTGGGCTTAAATGAGGTTAAATGAGCACAGATCAGCTATGTAAGAGCTGCAACGCTCAATCAAAGCTCGAACCAGTCAGACTGTGTTTGTTGTAGGGAGAGAGAGAGAGCTCAGTGGGTGTGATTTACAGTGTATGGGGTGGAGAGGTTATTCCAGTCTCTAGGCAGTGCTTGTCTGAGAGCACTGGAATGTTTGATATTTTGTGAAGACTTGGATTAGCTTCAGCTTGTTTTAGCGTTGTCTGTTTGCACCTCTGCCGCCTGGGTTTCCTCTCAGCAGTGCCCCGTGGACACAGACATATGAGCTTCCTCCTGTAGGGCTCTGTCAGAGCTACAGGTTTCAGGCAGTGGGAGGGCCCTGCAGTGCAATAGGACTGCTGCAGGGCAGGGTATCCTTGGCAGTGCCAGCATTGCTATGTTATAGGACTCCAGCAGTGTGAGCTCCCTCTAGCAGTGCCCAGTCAGTGCTCTCGCTCTACAGCAGTGCACGAATCCTCTTGCAGTGCCCTGTCTGTGCAGTAGGACTCCAGCAGTGTGATTTTCCCTCACAGGGCCCGTTGGTGATGTAGAAACTCCGCAGTACAACAGTGATCTGCTAGTATGGCAGTGCCAGCGTCTTCCGGCAGTACCTTGGCGCTAGAAATGTTACTGTCATTCTGCTGTGCCCAGTCAGTGCAACATGACTCCAGCAGTGCCAGTTTCCTCTAGTAGTCCCTTGGTGTGAGTTTAGTATTCAAGTACTGTGAGAAGCACTATCCCAGATTTGGGTGCAGAAACCATTTAGGCCTTCATTCTGAACAACTGGTAACTTGCGTTTCAACTGGTAATCATGTCTTTTTTCTTGTTAATAGGTTATATCATGGTATTAACATTTGCATAACACGTGGCTGCCTTTGGAATGTGGTGCCCAGTGGTTAATTTGTAAAAGAAATTAGTGCCGGGGCTCTCGTCAGGACCAGCTTGCACTAGTCCATTTCTCCTGTTAGTGCCACCTATAACAGAACCAACTACTTACCAGGAAAGTGGGGAGAGAATATGGCATAATGGCCAGAGCTGGCAACTTCGAACCTAGGGAACCAGGTCCGAGTCTCAGCGTCAGCATCAACATCCTGTGATTTTGGGCAAATCACTTAATCTCCCTGTGCCTATCATAAGTGAATGTGTCCTTAACTCATGAAAAGCGCCCGTGTTGATGATTAAGTGCTGGTGCTGAGTACCGGAAACCACTGGCTCAAATTAAGCACTGGTGGTGCCAGGCATTAGCGAGGAGCACCCATTCATCGATTTGAAAAGGGCCTCGCTTTATTTTCAGCCAGGCATGGGTGTGAACATCGAACCTCCGAGTGTTTTACCCATCCACGTTTTTCTAGGTAAAACCTGACAAATGTGAGCGTGGAAAATAGTCCAAAATCGAAGAAAAAACCTGCAGAAATCATTCTGGAAACAGCACCTTCTCTGGTAATTGCCGGGTACTGTTAGCATGAAAACCTTCATGCTATGCAGAGGAAAAAACTTTGCAGGGGAATGAAAACAGGAACAGTTTGCTGCCTTGGTGAAAGGAAAAAAAAAAACTGAGAGATGGCAAAGCTTAATGCGAAAAAAGCACTTCGCACGCCCCTGATGACGAATCTTAAAGTTACATTTCAGAATGTAAACAAATACAAAATCAAAGCGAGTTCACATGAGATGGTTCTTCATATGAACGAAAGAAGATTGCTGAGAAGTGCCGGAGCTTCCGCATTAAATGTACTGCAGCAGTGCTGAGAAGTGCCAGAGCTCTCCCATTAAATGTACTGCAGCAGTGCTGAGAAGTGCCGGAGCTCTCCCATTACATGTACTGCAGCAGACCTGAGATGTGCCGGAGCTTCTGCATTAAATGTACTGCAGCAGTGCTGAGAAGTGCCGAAGCTCTCACATTAAATGTACTGCAGCAGACCTGAAAAGTGCTGGAGCTTCCGCATTAAATGTACTGCAGCAGTATAGAGAAGTGCCAGAGATCTCCCATTAAATGAACTGCAGCAGTGCTGAGAAGTGTCGGAGCTCTCCCATTAAATGAACTGCAGCAGTGCTGAGAAGTGCCAGAGCTCTCTCATTAAATGAACTGCAGCAGTGCTGAGAAGTGCCAGAGCTCTCTCATTAAATGTACTGCAGCAGACCTGAGAGGTTCTGGAGGTCTCCCATTAAATGTACTGCAGCAGTGCTGAGAAGTGTCGGAGCTCTCCCATTAAATGAACTGCAGCAGTGCTGAGAAGTGTCGGAGCTCTCCCATTAAATGAACTGCAGCAGTGCTGAGAAGTGCCAGAGCTCTCTCATTAAATGTACTGCAGCAGTGCTGAGAAGTGCCAGAGCTCTCCCATTACATGTACTGCAGCAGACCTGAGATGTGCCGGAGCTTCTGCATTAAATGTACTGCAGCAGTGCTGAGAAGTGCCGAAGCTCTCACATTAAATGTACTGCAGCAGACCTGAAAAGTGCTGGAGCTTCCGCATTAAATGTACTGCAGCAGTATAGAGAAGTGCCAGAGATCTCCCATTAAATGAACTGCAGCAGTGCTGAGAAGTGTCGGAGCTCTCCCATTAAATGAACTGCAGCAGTGCTGAGAAGTGTCGGAGCTCTCCCATTAAATGAACTGCAGCAGTGCTGAGAAGTGCCAGAGCTCTCTCATTAAATGTACTGCAGCAGACCTGAGAGGTTCTGGAGGTCTCCCATTAAATGTACTGCAGCAGACCTGAGAAGTGCCAGAGATCTCCCATTAAATGAACTGCAGCAGTGCTGAGAAGTGTCGGAGCTCTCCCATTAAATGAACCGCAGCAGTGCTGAGAAGTGCCAGAGCTCTCTCATTAAATGTACTGCAGCAGACCCGAGAGGTTCTGGAGCTCTCTCATTAAATGTACTGCAGCAGACCTGAGAGGTTCTGGAGGTCTCCCATTAAATGTACTGCAGCAGACCTGAGAAGTGCCGGAGCTTACACATTAAATGTGCTGATATCGCATGATTTATATTGCTTTTTGTGGTGTTTGCATTCCTGTTTTGTATCGAAGGGTGAGTTTTATTGCTTTAAATGTCGCTAAAAGCTAGGAAAATACTAATACTGAAAGGGATTAGTGAGGGTTTAACATTAGAATCTTCATTTCTATGTATTAATTAATCTTTTGTGTTTGTTTCGCTTAAGTTGGCATTTGAGCCTACCAAAACATGGTGTCCAAAATGGAGTTCAGAAGTGGCCACCGTCTCGTGATGGCTCCATAGACCTCCAGGCAACCTCTAGTTCAAAGCACAGTGTTCCTGGTCAAAGATAGGAACATGGAGGACTGCCAAACTTCAGTCAGTAAAATCTGGTCTAAATGAACAATCGAGACATACAAACAAAACTTGCATTGTTGCATAAGGACAACATGGACAGAGGAAGTGAACCAGCAAAATCCATGAGAACCTAGGCTGACGTAAAATCGGCCGATCTTCAAAATTCGTCAAATTGACCAATCATCTGTTTCCTTGGTCTAAGAATGTTTGATGTTATCCTGAATTTCATTATAAAAAGGGTAGTAGAATAGGGAGGGGCTCTGGCATTCTGCGGGTTTCGATGACTGCACACCCCTATCGACCCCACAGACGATGACAGATGCTTGCACGATTGTTGGTCATTTGGAGATCTTTGGGACCGTAACGTGCTGAGCAAAGAACTTTCGGACTTTGAGCTTTAGCCTGCTTTATTGGGACAATTAGACGGCTAAATTCGGTTATGCAGAGCCAAATGAATTAAGAAAAATCCAGATAGCAAGAATAGGTAAATATAAATGTCATGATTGAACAAAATTGTAAACTTTGATTGACCAAAATGCTAATATTGATTGCAAACAACATTTAGATAAACGAATAATTGATTAACAGAAATAACAAGTTTGTGGTTTTTCAATGAAGAGATTAGAGGATTAAGAGGCTTAAATGTGTTTTAGCTGGTTCTAAATCACCATCAACCAGTCCAACTAATTGGTCCGTCGACCAAGTGGTTCAGTGCCTTGATGTTTAAGGTTAGGATCCTATAGGTGGTGATGCTAATGTATATTTTGTAAAATAACCTTTCTTCCCTATAGGTAATAAGGTACTTCCCTCATGTCTAGCGATTGATTTGATCATCCCTCCTGCGTGCAGACTCTCGAGTGGAAACGTGTGAGTGTTGGTGTTATGGGCCCCACCAATGACTGCGTGTGTGAATGAGCTAGTGTGACGTCGGGTCTGCGACGCAGGGAAGGATAAGTTGTTGTTAAAAGTTTTACCTCTCTTTTTCTCTCCGGGTTTTTCTCGTGCTGCAGTAGACCTGAGAAGTTCTGGTGGTCTCCCATTAAATGAACTGCAGCAGTGCCGAGAAGTGCTGGTGCTCTCCCATTAAATGAACTGCAGCAGTGCTGAGAAGTGCTGGAGCTCTCCCATTAAATGTGTTGCAGCAGTGCCGATTAGTGCAGGTATTTTATTTATTTATTTAATGCAATTGTATATAGCGCAAACTTTACCCGAAGGTGTCAGAGCACTTTACAAAAGGACCAGTTACATTACATAAGAACTTAAGAGAACATGAGTTACATAAGTGATACAAACAGAAGAACTCTAAATTCACATAAGAATAGTAGTAAGTACAAATGTCTACTACAGATACTAGTGTTTAGAGTTGCATGTATAGAAGTTGCAGATTTGCTCAAGGTTACATTTTAATAAAAGTTGAAGCTGTAAGGGTTGGACAAATATAAAATACAAATTTACAAAGCATGATCTTCTCGCCCTTGCTGGGATGGGGGCCTCCTCACCATTCCTCTATCTGGCGAGTCATGACATTGAGGGAAACATAAGGTGACATTCCATGATTCAATAGTCAGCAGGCAGGAAGGAATGGAGTACTCCTCATCGGTCCTGCATTTGTCGAGGTGTACTCTAGAGGGTGGGGTGGAGGGGCACATCAGCTGCATCTAGCCGTGGGGGTCGAAAGTAGGAGGCAAGTGCAGGCTCTCCTTCTGTTTTCGCAGTTCCTCCCTCCTTTTCCTGTTTTCTCCTGCACTCTCCAAAGTGTGACCTCTCCCCATTGGGTGCGATGCTCCAGCAGCCCACAGCGCGAGGGGAGCACTCAGGGGACAGTCTCTGCACCAAGGACCATAGAACGGTTGCATTCCCCCCAGCCTGGGGTGAGCAGGGTGGTGAACAAGCGGGAAGTAGTCCAGGCGGCAGCGGGACAGGCCTTTGCTGTCTACGGCCCCCTTTCCTCACCGCGCTAGTCATGGGACGGACCTTGAGAGCAGCTAGATCTCGCCCCTGCCCGGGCAGCACTTGTTCAGCAGGGCCCAGAGCTCTCGCGGAGACCAGCCGTTGAGACGAGGGGGGCGGGTGGGGGCAGACTCTAGGAGGGTACCGTACCGCTGCAGCCTATGAGGCTCTGTACGTCACAGCCTCCCCTATCCTCGGTGGCTGGAATGGGTCCCTTCCGCCCTCCTGTCCTGGGCGGTGAGTGGCAGGTGAAGCCGGAGCCTCACAGAGGGTTCAGTCCGAATGGGAGCTTGGGGGGCAGCCGAGCACAGCGAGGTCTGCCCCCCGGGCAGATTGGGGGGGGAGTGGCCGGAGCGGCCATTTTAGAGGTTTTGGGCTACATTTGGGGATAGCCCAAATGTAGCCCAATTTTGGAATATGTAGCCCAAAGTGAGGATATAACGTAATTGCGCTAATACAGCCACAATTTTAGGTTTGGGGACCTGGTGGCTGGGAGCGCTTGTCCTGGGCAGTTTTTTGTCTCCGCCCGCCCTCCCTAGTTTCAGGGGTTTAGGGGGCTTTTTTGTTGGCGGTTTAGCCTTTATGGCGTGGGGAGTTTTTGCAGGCGGCATTTGTTGGAACAGGTACATAGGGACAAATTGGTGTATCGTCGCTTGGAACAGGTGCAGGCGGGGTGGTTGACAGTTGGCCGGGATTGGCTGGAGTTTGTTGTTATATGTTTGGGAGTTTGTGAGCAAGAACAGGGAAAGGGTATCCAGGTAGGATAAGTTTAGATTAGAGGTTGGTTAGTTACAGTAGCACAAAGGCAGGTAGGGATTACGGTCAGGGGAGTTTAGGATTTGGAAAGGCTAGATTGTGTAGGATTGGGTTATATTATGGTTATGGAATGTTATGTTGTATTTTGTGGGATGGGGGAAATGATGTGGGGATCGTAGGGGTGGGGGGAGGGACAAGGGGTCAGGAAATTCCTGTATAGTGAGGTGTTTAGTTTTGTAAAGCAGTGGCCAAGGGATGAAATTGTGATAGGCACCTGTTTCAATAAATCGGCCTTTTTCACACAGAATAAACTGGTCTCGTGTCGGCTCGCCCCCCCTCCCCCCTTTATCTCCCAATACCCGGTGGTGGAGCTAGGAGGCCTCACTGAGAGTCTGAGCAGGCTCCTCTGTCATGGAGCCAGGAAGCGAAATCCTAGCATGGGCTTCTCCACAGTTCCTCCATAGCCAGGGGATCATTTCCTTCCAAATTCCAATCCCGATTGGGGAGGGGGGCTTTATTTCTTGGGATTTATGTCACATGGCGATCACTAGCCCGGGAGCTCCCAGTGGGAGCTCCTCAACAGGCGGCCATCTTGGCTCCAAAGTACTCAGTACCAGAGAGCCCCTGCCCATTTAAGGCACTGGACACAAATGAAATCTTCGGGTGGGGCAATCTACAATGTTAAAAGTGTAAACGAATTACCCATTCCACCAAATGCATTGGGAAGTGGCGTAAACTCCTGGTTCACTACCTCTCCCCAGTTGGGGACAGGCCAGGTACATGGATACGGGCCACAAGGGTATGGAATGCGACTCTGCGTCACCAAAACGTTCATATGTGTTTTGCATTAGGTATTTAGGCTGGAAAAAATCGACACAGGGAAAAAAAACTTCTACTCTTACTGCGGAATAAATATTGCAAACGCATCACCAATGAGAAAATTCACCAAAGCTGTAATTACGCTGAGTGGTTAGGAAAAGGATGGCGTGGGCGCATCTGAGGCGAATGGTAAGCTTACTTTGTGCCAGGACTCTGCGCAGAACAACCTGGGTAGGCCGCTGTGTGTCCAGTTTCGCAGAAGAGCTGGCATCCTGGTAAAAGTGGTACTCAAACCTAGGGAAAAGGTGCCCACTGAGATCAGAAATTTCGATTCTGAGCCAGTATGGTCTAGAAATAATTGAGGGTCAGTGTAGAAAAAGAAGTTTGGGGTTGGTACAACTTTAAGACAAAGAAGGCCCCTTACAAGCTTAATATAACATAAAATAATGTCAAAGAGGGGTGGATATTAGACAGTATGTGTTGGTGTCAGACGCAGTATTTTCCTCATAATTCTTGGTATTGCCATATTTGAAGCAGAATCCTTCCTCTGATGCAGTTTCTGTTTCTACCTCAAAAAGATTGAAAGTTACTAAAAATGTGGCAATCCGTGTTTCTGTGCAGTGGCAGACTCTTTGCAAAGGCTGACTGGTCACCATTTTAGTGCTTATTATTTTTAATTGGGTGTTAAACTGGTACTAATGATGTGAAACCTTTTCCAAGACAGTGTTAACCTGTGGAACAATGACAAAATAATCAATTAATACTATAATAAAAGGTGCTGCTTTAGCCAAATGATTTGTCTTTTCTTGCCACATAATTTAGTTAAACATGACGTATAATTTGGACTTCCCCTGCTACATAATTCAGTGGCCCTGGGGATTGCTCCTTAATAATTCACGGTCTGAGCTATGCACAAAGACTGTGGTGCAGAGAAAGCGTTGCACAGAACCTGGGCGAGAGCAGTCGGACCAAATGAAGGCTCTCTCTAGATAGCCCTCGATGTAAGCCACTGAGCCGACAGAAACGGTTGTATGATTTTACAACGCATTCCGTTGTAACGCATGCCTTTACCACGCATGCCTTTACCTCGAAAATGCCTTTAACACACATACTTTTACAACGATTTTCGTTTTTAAAATTATGCAGGTTAATGGGATTTTCTTGTTAAAGGATATCACACTAAAAATCTACCTTTTAAATTTACCCCTGTGTGACACCACCCCCTCATTCCCCCTTACCTCTCCTCTCCTCGATCTTCCTTGGTGACGTTCCACGTCGTTAAGAGGAAGCGGAAGTGTCCTTCCGTTTTCTTTAACGACGCGGATTGCCTCCACATCTCTCTTTAAATGACGGAATCATGTGCGGTTTTTTTATATTTTATTTTGGCTAGTGCCCCCCAAGCCCTCTTTTTTAATCCCACGCTTTTTTTTCGAATTACAATTCGTTTCATTTAAATTGTTTGCATAGACTTTCTTCGAAACTGTGTTTTTACACTGAAGTGAAATTTGATTGAGTCGATTAGCACAAACCTGCATCTTATCTGAATTTCCGATCTTGTTAATTGCGGGAGGGGCTTGTATATCACCCCCTTAAACCGGAAAATCCACACTTGACTCTCACATATTCCTGACCTTTGCCTGCCAGCCACCACCCCCTCCTTGACTCTTAGATGGTTTTGTTTTTCATTTAAAGACATTGTTTTTTTATTTAACCTTCTTGTCTAACAAATCTGATTGGTTTAAAATATTTGTTTGGACATAATTGATTAATATTTCTCATTGTTTATTTCAAAATGATCACTTGCCAAGGAACACTAGGCCTCTGCTTTGCCTCATCATATTGCCAGCCTATAGGGTTGTATGATGGAACCCCGCATTGATTTACCACGCATGCCTTTAAACCGCAGTCAGTACCCGACTGTGACATTACCCAGTGCCCAGCCTGCACCACCCATACCCTGCCAGCGCTACCAATGGCAGTGCCAACATAACATCCCAACCATAGCACTCCTAAAAGTGTTAGAATTCAGACTATTTTAGGCCACACAATGTTGTAATAATAGAGTGAGAGGCTGGTATTGTTCATTTTCAGTTTATATTGACTTAATAAACACGGTTGTTGTGCTCATTTCAAAATTAAAAAGACAGTGCCACCATGTGGTGGACTGTCACTAGAGCCGACGCTGACAAATAAGTGCTGGTGCCGAGCACCGGACACCACCAGCACAAATTAAGCACTGACATTACCACATGTACCTTTACCTTGCCTTGGGGGACCTTGACTTTGGAATAGTATAAATTACTATTCCAACTCCAGTCAGTGTATCAGTAGGGAAGCTGTTGGACTTAATATTCAACACTAGTCAAACAAAGTGTCCTCCAAAGCAAGTCATTGGAACGACTTGCATGGTAAAGAAACAGGGGGGTAACGTCACAGTTTGGGTACTGACTGCGGTGTGAAGGCAGACGGTGATATTGACTGCGGAGTAAAGGACGTTTCCCGCCTCTATGTAAGGTACACTTGCCCCATGACTGACTCAATCTTTCTCTCATCAGATGCCTCTCATCAGGTCTTCGGGGAAGCTACAACCCACTCTTCATCTCTACACAATTTTCAGGACCTGTGGTCTAGAGCAAATTTGACAGTAAATGGTATCCACATAAATCTGAGGTTCAAAGATTTTGTGCACTAATTGGCTTGGTTTCAGAAAGTTTGCAAATCCTGCACAGAATCCCAGATTCCTCTTAGCAAAGCCACTTATGAGCTTTGTGCATTGGAACCCACTACCTTGCACCCCAGGAGGCTT
Source organism: Triturus cristatus (assembly GCF_964204655.1). Taxonomy (NCBI): domain Eukaryota; kingdom Metazoa; phylum Chordata; class Amphibia; order Caudata; family Salamandridae; genus Triturus; species Triturus cristatus. The sequence continues at coordinate 124,978,222 of NC_140586.1, read as the reverse complement.
CGGGTGCGAAGAAAGCATGGCTCATCTTGTGGACACATACAAGATCAAGGAGTGTAGGCACTATACGCCATGAGGAGCCAACATGCACCTTCACCATCCTCTGATCCCACCACAGTTCAGTAGCTTCTATTGGAGCCCCTTCGGTCAACAACCCCTTCTTTGAAGTCTGTCGGAAAGACCTTTACTTCAAACGGTCAGGTGTTATGGATCCCACCAAACTTTGGCCAATTGAGTAACAATATCCCTGATCACGGTCCTCTTCATCTCATCTTCACTCTCCACCCCTTTTTCCGCCAGGGACACCTGTGTTGAAGTTCAGGTGAAAAGTGTTAGTCTTTCTTAACTTTCTTAACTGTACTTTACCTGTAGGGACTTATTCATGTCTCTTTAGGCCTCAACAATACCCATTCAACCATACTCAATCTCAACTCTCATCAAACTACGACCTGTGAATGTTTTACTCTTGTGCAGTAATTCCAACATTGCAAACGTCTTACGATCACTGAAGAGAGTAGTACACCAACATCCTGCTTTCTGGGGCTAATGCACAGTAGTCAAAATGTCTTTTGTATGGGTCACTAAAATCAGCTTTCAGCAAATACCTAAGGATTTAGTGAAAATTGATATCTGGTTCATGTTTTATACTCCATACATTGGATTATCTGCATTACATCATGCATGTTTGTACATATGTTACATGCCAAACGGTGCTGATTTATGTTATAACCATCCTATGTCATGATGAATGCTTTTCATTTTTTATACATCATTCATTGGATATAAATGTTCAATGCATCATAGATTTGTAGGTACAATTTGTAGATTTTTAGGTACATAGCATATTCTGGATTTTATCTGTTCGTTATAGCATACATTGGTATGTAAGTGTTCAAAACATAACATATTAGATTAAACCTGTTCTATAGGCACATGTTCTATATATATTATATAGTCAATTATGCATGTTCTTACATTGATAAGTATTTATTTTAAATGCCATACATTGGATTCTGCGTTATCTAGATATCATACATCAACATATGCATCTTTTATATAATCTATAATGGCAAGTATGGGTCACCTTTGCCGGGACATCCACTGTCTGAGAACCAACACATAGAGTTGGGCGACTCTGGATGCACCCACTGGCAGGAAGGTGGACACCAGTTATCACCCACTTAGAACGTCGGTGGACCCCGAATCTCTATGGACCACCACACACCAGGCTATCTTGATTAGCCAGTATAAATTTTGATTTGGATTTAATTACTCACATATACACAGAGTGACTATACATTAATTATTGCATTGGTCCTGATGAATGCATAGGATCCCATTTTTGGGACCACTGAAGGCAAAGACATGTTGACCTTTTGACCATTGAAAAGGGTTAATGATATTTTTCCAGAACCCTGGTCCTCTTTTGTACTCTATCCCCAGGGGGCCACAGAATAAAGTTTATTAGGTACCCTGGAGGTAGTTTTAACCACCACTATATGTGTTTTTGCACTCTGTCGCTGACTCACCCTAATACCAACTACTCATCAAAAACACCTCAGCTCCTCTCCGTTTGGAGAGCCGTAGCCCACACCATGGACCTTGCGGTTCGGGTATGAGGAGGGGACATAATGATGACGCATGTCACCTTCAGGTGAGTGAGGGTTCTCGTCCGAAAAAAGGTTTTCTCACTTTTTGAGTAGCAGTGTCACATTCACATTGTCTGATATACACTTCTTTTCTGTTGACTATACGCACTCTTTTGTGGGTTTTTTTAATACGTATGGGTTCTACACATCATATCGTCCACAATATTTTCTTTCAAATGAAAGAAATGATTTCAAAATTTAGCATCACTGATAGTTTCATGATTGTTCTGCAAAAAGCCTATTCCAGAACTTGTAAAGAAACCAATAAGTATTTACTATTCCTGAAACCGTATGGACGGAAAAGACACTTTGGCTTATTTACAAGCCCATTGCGTCACCGGTGCCTACCTTTTTCTGATGCACCGGCAGCGCAGTGTGCCTGCCCTTATTTACAAGGCCGCGTAAATTCACCCTGCAGGACTTTTCATAGCCTTGTAAATATGGGCCCCTTTCACGTATTATTCTGTGCAAAAGGGGCGTTCCATGGGTGTTGCTGTGGGTGTTCCCACGAAACATCCATGGAGCCGGAATGCGGAGGCGTAGGAGTGGCGCAATGATGAGAAACACTTTTATTTCTCCTCTTCTTTGCTCTTTCTATGTGTGCTGCATTCTTCAACACACATAGAAGAAGCAACACACTATTAATGATTGTTTTTGTTCTGGAAGCTGTCACTTCATGCACAAGACTGGACATCCCTGCAACGCAGGCACCCTTGCACCATGGTGCAAGGGTGTCTGAGTAGGTGCACAGCTGCTGTTTGTGTGCCAGTGCAGGGGAGAAGGACAGGAATGTGGAAAATCTTGTAGATTTGTGTCCTTTTATTTTGACGCACTGTAGCGCAGCAGGAAAGCTTGCTGTGCCGTCGCACGTCAAAATATAGCAAATGAGGCCCTTTATTAGGTCTCGGCTGCGCTTGCGCAGTCTCACTCCGAGATTTAATGTTTTCAGAAGAGGGGCTTGAACCCGCCCCTCTTCTCCCCTTTTCTCCATTGGCTGGCCTCTTAAATGCTGGTCAGCCATTGGAGAAGAGCTTTGTCTCTCCAAAGAAGTCCCGTCTTTTTCAGATTCGGGCGTGTTTTTTACTTTCTTTCTCTCCTCTGGAATGTAAACATTCCAGCCAATGGCAAGAGGAGAGAAAAAGAAAAACACGCCCCCGAATCCGAAAATGCCGCTGCGTTTCTCCGAGGCATTTCTGCTTGACCTCGGAGAAAGGCGGTGGTGTTCATGGCGTCATCCCCGTTGCTCCGCGGTCTAAACACGGTCCCTCCAGGGGTCCTTCAGATGCCCTTGTTTATCTCGTTCAGTGAGAACACTTGTTTAAACCTGGAGGCTGCCATTTGTAATGCAATACATCTCGCGTAAATGCGAGTCGTATTGCATCTCTCGAATAGTAAGCGCAAACACCGGACGTGAGGCGTCTCATGCCTGAGTGTGTGCGGGGCTCCCGTGCACCAAGGAGAGCCCCGCACACCGGCCAGTGGAAGACGGAGCTTCCCAAATTGCTCCAAGGCTGGAGAGGGGGATCCAGAAGCTGCCCTAATTGTGACAGAGCTCAGCAGTCACAACTGCCGTGTGACGGGGAAGGGGGGATTCTATGGCAGGTGATGCGAACACGTTGCCCTGGGGAGTAGTGTGAGAAGCTGGCAGTAATGAGCCCCGAGCGGGTCTTACCAGAGCGCTGTGTGAGAAACTTGCACCAGCAGTAGCAGAGCAGTGTGGAAACAAATCACTGGAGAGCGACGTGAGGCGATTTTTATGAAGCAGACAAGGGTAATGCGATAGTTTAAAAAAGAAAGAACCCTTAGATCATTAATTCTTTATGTTTTGTTATTGATGTTCATTGAATAACATATTTAACACAAATACTTTACCATCTTATCTCGTTTGTTTAGACATTCGAAAGTGTTTTTAACATGTATGATTTCTCCTTAAATCCAACCAAAGAGGACTCATGCAGTCTCAAATACGTTATAATGTATAACTAAACTAACACATTAAATTAAACGTTAAAATACAATGGGCTATATATACTAAGGGGTTGACCTAGCGCGACGCGAAGCGCCACAAACAGTAGTAATGGTCACGGGTCAAGGTTCAGGTGCAAAGGTTATTTTGGACTGACAACCCTCGTGCTGCGCAGTGCGCACAACCCCTTTTGCTCCGTCCACAGGTGATGGATGCATGCAAGGCGTGTGCCTAGGTGTAGCAGGTTTTTGTAGAAAGACAGATTTCTTTAAATAGCTTGATCTGGCATTGTTTCAAATCCTAGCGCAAAGAAAATCAAGCGCAAGTAAGGGTCCGAGCGGCATATCTCCTGATACTTGCGCTGTATCTCACATATGTGCAGCGGCCTCTCCAGACGGGGGTCAAATGGAGCCCGTGGTCCACCTGTTCGTCCCGGAACTGCACAGAGGCTCGTCCACTGTAGACTGTTACAGTCTGTAACTCGCTATCACGCCAGGGCAGTGTGAGTTTCATTCCGGGCCTGGGGGAGTGTGGGCAGTTGCCCACGAAGACCCCATGTGAGGAGTTTGCACGGCGGCAGTACAGCAGGGTGGTGAATGGGGTAGTGTGAGGAATGTGAGAGCTTGCAGCGGTGGCCAGTAGTGGTATCTCACATCGGGGCAGTGTGAGGCGCTTGATTTGACGCGCCGTATTAGGAGCTTGAAATGTGGGGCATCAAAAGTGTGTGGTGGTCTACAATCTGCACGTCACAACCAACAACACACTCATTCGCCAAAGATTCTCCGCTATTCCCCAGTTTAATGCAGCACGCGGACTAATGTAATCAACATGTTGCTGCACCTTATTTATAAAGCGTAACCAATTAGAATATCTCTACAATCTAAAGATATCACATGAGGATACTCAGTAGTGAGAAACTTGAACAGAAGCCAGTGATAAGTCCTTGCACTTACAAGCAGTTCCACTGGGCAGTGATTGAGGGAGATTTAAAGCTCTTCCCACGTGGCAGTGACAGTTGCCCACACTGGTGACTAGTGCCAAAAGCTCGAACTCGTGAGTGTTATGAGAAATCCGCAGTGACGCGTGGTGAGATAGGTCCTCAGTGGTGAGCAGAGCGAGCTGCTCTCTTCAGTGGGTCAGTGTGCTGGACTCACAAGCAGTGATTAATTAGTAAAATAATAAGTGCCAGGAGGTCACTGGAATTGTGTACCACACATTGCCCCTGCTATGCTGCCAATGATAGTAACAACTCAACTACTAACCGTCACATTCCTACAAGTGTGACGATCCAGACTATTTCAGGCCCCCAAAGCTATAAGAATGATTTGGGTGGCCGGTGATAGTAATTTTTAGGTCTCGGCTGCGAAGGCTGCGCTTGCGCAGTCTCGCTCCGAGATTTAATGTTTTCAGAAGAGGGGCTTGAACCCGCCCCTCTTCTCCCCTCTTCTCCATTGGCTGGCCTCTTAAATGCTGGTCAGCCATTGGAGAAGAGCTTTGTCTCTCCAAAGAAGCCCCGTCTTTTTCGGATTCGGGGGCGTGTTTTTTACTTTCTTTCTCTCCTCTGGAATGTAAACATTCCAGCCAATGGCAAGAGGAGAGAAAAAGAAAAACATGCCCCCGAATCCGAAAATGCCGCTGCGTTTCTCCGAGGGATTTCTGCTTGACCTCGGAGAAAGGTGGTGGTGTTCATGGCGTCATCCCCGTTGCTCCTCGGTCTAAACACGGTCCCTCCAGGGGCCCTTCAGATGCCCTTGTTTATCTCGTTAAGTGAGAACACTTGTTTAAACCTGGAGGCTGCCATTTGTAATGCAATATGTCTCGTGTAAATGCGAGTCGTATTGCATCTCGCGAATAGTAAGCACAAACACCGGACGTGAGGCGTCTCACGCCTGAGTGTGTGCGGGGCTCCCGTGCACCAAGGAGAGCCCCGCACACCGGCCAGTGGAAGACGGAGCTTCCCCAAATTGCTCCAAGGCTGGAGAGGGGGATCCAGATGCTGCCCTGATTGTGACAGAGCAGCGCAGGGTGCTGCATGGGGGTAAGGGCGCCCTGCTGTTGCGAGTTCAGCCCCACGCATCGAGTAGCTGTGTAGAAAGCCATGACCGAGGCACCACGCGCTGCGAAGGGGCTGCCCATTTCCTCAGCTGCATGAGGCTGCATTTGTAACATGTCATCATGTGCTTCTACATAGAGACCTTCGGGCATCAAGCTCGGCGTGCAGCGCCGTTCCACGACAGACTTTAGCGCCGGATCCTGTATCCACCCGACCCAGCTCGCCTTGACTTGGAGGAGCTCAGACAGCTGTGGACGTGGCGCATGGTGTAAACTTTGGATCCGGCAGTTGCCTTTGTCGGGACACACAAGACTGGTAAACCCGTTTGTTTTTCTTGTAATACCAGTACTATATGGGCATACATTGTGAGCTAACAGCACCTCTACCTCTGCATATCTGGTGCTGTCGAATCCATTCACTGAATATAACGTTTAAAGCGTATTTACCGTTGAAGCACTGCTACTGGCTGTCATGCGACCTGGAAGTACTACAATTGTGGTTAGTGTCTGATTTTATAAGATCAATCGCCAGCAACGGACTTAGGTTGAATTCACGGATGGGCGTTGTAAGTAGCTGAGAGATGGTCACTTTGTGCACACATGCATATTCTGTACGGACGTGTCTTCGATCCAGGCATAGAGCGACAGGGCTCGATCTGCCCGCACCCCAGGGGGTAGGTGATCGTGAAACAGCTGTACGTCCCTTCCCAGCATCACCCTCTGTTCCCAGCTCGCAAACACACCCTTCAGTGAGACAAACCTGTACGCCCTGGATCAGGAGAACCCCGTAAGATGTTAATCGCTATTTTCCTCGTTACATCCCCATCAGCATCCCTGCCTCAGTTACAGAGAGAGACGCTACAACGGGTTTTGCGGTCGTAACTGCCAAAATAGTAGCCCTTCTTACATGTGACCCGGCTTTTACACAACAGCACATTCATACAGAGATGCTCAGTGCAGGCCTACAGTGTTACAGGAGCAGGAATGCGTCTCCGAAAGTAGCAGGACTGCTGAAGGTGTCACACATGAAAAGGGACCACTTCGGCTATACCTAGATTGTGTTCATGACCGGGAGTAGCACAATGACCTACGAGCCCTATAGAACCCAATCTCCAGATACACCCATTTACAAAACGTGTCTACCTCACAGACACACAGTACATTATCCGTAATGGAGGCATTAATTGGGGGTCCCCGAGGTAAGGTTCGAACAACTTATCATGTTGGGACACACTTTACTGTGTCTGTTAAGCTTGTCCATTCGTGCTCTGATGAAAGGGAATGTAGCAGGAATAAGAGGGCACGGCTCTCAGCCTTTTCATTGTCTGCACTGCTCAGACGGATGACCTAGCTAGAAGCACGTTTGAATTCACACCTCCAATGTCGAGGCAGGCGCCTTCACCCCTCTGTCAATCTCCGACCTCATGTGTAGTGTTGCTTCATGTTGAATCTATGTCAGCCGCAGTTTATACACATATGTCCAGTGGTTCAAGGTCCTATGCCAGGTGCTACCCTGGGGTTGCTTCGTATAGCTAAGAATCCTCTCTAGAGCTGTTGCTAATGTGCCATCTTCGAAATCTGAGTGCAAGCCACGTCAGTCAGGCAGCAAGCAGCCCTTAGTCAGCACTGTAGAGGTAACCAGGAGTAGGCTGCAGCTGAGTACCCACCCGGCGCCTGTGTGCACTGCTTCAGGGATTAGAGCTATTGCCCTCTAGCTCTGTCACACATCACACAGATGTGCACCTGGGAACATGTAGGTCTGGACATCGAGAGAGTTGGAGAGTATCGGCTGAGGGCTTGGAGTATCGTGCACGGCTCTGCTGAGGCAATTCTGTCACTTAATGCCTCCCTGGTGGGCCCCCACTGCAGCACAGATGTCAGTGTTGGTCCAAGGGGCCATAGCCAACTTTTCTCCTCCCCTCCCTAGCAGATACATGAGTAAGACTGCCAGGCTATGCTGTCTGCACAACAAACACTGCTAGGCTGCAGCGCGCTCTCTCCAACGTTGCAGAATCTGCACTAGCTGTCAAGTTTCGGATTGCCCAGCTCTCCTACATTGCTGCATTGCTCTCTACTGGTTTTGCCTCATTTTTCGCTGCACTACTATCAATTTCATCTCTCTCTCTCTCTCTCTCTCTCTTTGTCTTTGTCTTTGTCTTTGTCTCTCTCTCTTTCTCTCTCTCTTTCTCTTTCTCTCTTTCTCTTTCTCTCTATCTCTTTCTCTCTCGCTTTCTTTCTCTCTCTCATGCTTTCAGACACATCTCCCTTCTCTCACACACTGTTTCACCCTCACACACACTCTCTTACTAAAGCTCTTTCACGCTCACTCAAAGCTTGCCCTATCTGATACATTCCATCAACGGTGACCCCGACATTTTGAACAGGTGAAAGCAAATAATACCTTTTTCATTGTTCATTCCCCCCATAAATATCTTGTTTTAAGCAACCCCCAACTTTCACAAGAATTCTATGTTAAAGAACAGTAGATGTTACAGTGCCCAGTATAATGTGCTGCATGGCTAAATACTTACAAGGTCCCAAAGTCAAGACCGATTGCATTGCAAATGCTTGTTTTGTCAAGAAATAGATTTGGCTAATGGGTAATAATTGATCACACTCATGTTGGCTTACTTTGAGTCCCAAAGTTAGATGTCTGTAATATAGCATTTTGGTGGCTAATCAACAGGACCAAAATCCTGATCTATATTAGAGGCCTAAGACATTGGGGCAGGCAGTATTAAAGCATTAATCGAAGTTGGCATTTAGGCAATGATTAACTGTGCTCTGTGTCTCCATATAACTACCTTGGTGTGTGTGTGTGTGTGTAGGTGGTTCTGTGGGTGGCTCTATTTGTGTGTTGGTTGCTCTATGTGAGTGCTCTGTGTGTGTGGGTGGCTCTGTGTGTGTGTGTGGCTTTGTGTGTGTGGCTCTGTGTGTGGGTGCAAATGCAATAGGTCACGCATTTGAGAGTGATTAAGCTATTGGCATTGTAAATTACAATGCCATTTCTTTAAATGTTTTAGAAACAAAAACATAAACAAAAATAATGTCATGAGCAATGCCAATAGCTCTAACTTTAACAATGCTGAGACCATTGCATTGTAAATGCTTGTATTTAGTGGAGTGATAAGGGTTCAAATACTACTTGAAGAAATACCAACATGTGAAGTAAGAAATAAGACATGCAGCATAGCAAGCAAAAATATTTTTCAAGTTGTCAGAGTGTATGCTGTATAGATGCTTCATGTCACTCATTCTAGGTTCCTAAAACTCTGAGGGAAATATGGACTAACTCAGAGCTTCTTGAGTTAAAAATTGTTAACATGTTTCAGCCTTTCACACAAATATATTAGCCTTCTTTGGGGCAAAATAAGGGTTAATGGCAAAAACAAAAAATGATGTTGCATTCTGGTAAGAAATGCTGCTGTGTTGGAACTCATGTCACAATATTGGTTGTAAGAACTGGACTTGATGCCTCTTCCTAAGCAGGTATGTCTTAGTAGGAGTGAGTGGTAGAGTAGCCTAAATTCGGGTGCTTTGCAAACTCTCATGCGATTTAGATTCCTAGCACGTTCACGCTCTCAGATTAGTTAATACAGTGAACATCAGAACTGCTGCTGTGAACATCAACCTGGCTCAGAAATTATGGCAATGTCATGGAGAAGCATGTTTGGTGGTATGTACAGTAAAATTATCAGGTGTAAGCGCTACAGACAAAACTTATGTCTATTTAATGTTTGCAGTTTTGGTTGGCTAGAGACCAGAGGCCTGAGGAGATGCAGTCATTTGCCAAGGACTACAAGATGTTTTGTAATGGGGTGACAATAGGATTACTATGGCGATCTCTTGGCAATCATCGATTCAGCGGGTTACAGGGGATACCAGCTGGCCTGGGAATTAAAGAGAAGTGGGTATACCGCACTTACTGTGCTTTCCACCTGGATAGTTCGCCGGCTGAAAGCTGGTGAAATTTCTAGGAAGGAAACGAGCAGAAAATGGGGAATTACCAGTGGAATTGAGCCTGGTACCAGTAATGTGGTAATTCCACATTTCTAATGGATGCTCAGAGACGCTTTCAGAAACCATGATAGCCCTCCATTTTATGACTTATCAGTACTTGTGGTATCAGTAATTCCAGGTGTGGGAATACCCAGGGCTCGAGTCGGGGTACCACGCAGGTGGACGGCGTCTCCCTACTTTTTTTACCGGGAGCTCGATAACTGGAGCAAATGGAGCCACACATTCACTCTTTGGCCTCTCTGGGGCGAGATCGGAGCTCATTCAGAACGCTGCTCACGAGCTGGCTTCTCTGATGCAATCGCATCTAAGGGGTGAGCGAGGGCAGGCAATGAGTCTGATGGTGCAAGCCACCTTTCGTGACGTCACTTCCTGTCGTGACGTCAGCGTCCCCCCACTTTTTTTTTAGGACTTGTGCCCTGGGAATACCAGTGCTGTATTTCTGGCCAGATACGATGAGGGCCTCTGTCGAATGAACCCAGACTGCGCCTAGAGGCAGAGAGGCTAAGGAGTTTTATAATGATACACTATACAAACACGGCTTAACGTGTAGTGTGTTATTTGTATCACGCTTGGTACTGCAAGTTAAACCCTGAATCAATGGGACTAGTCGTATCACTATGTTGAAGTAGCTAAGCTACATCACCATCTGTCTCAAGGCAAGTTTCACCAAAGGAGGGACATTGGTGGTAGTAGGTTCCTCCCAAAGCTCTCAAGATGTCCTATGCCAGGCAGAAGTAGTTCACGCAGCCCTAGTTTCACACTTTGCATTCTGGTCCTTGCAGTTTTGTTTATTCCACTATAAACGTAGGACAGCAAATCACATCAAACAGAGACTGAACCTCAACCAGGATCCCACTTCTCAGGCCAGCGGTATCTTGTATTTTTTATGTGTTTGTCAGAGGCGGACTGGAAACCAAAAGCAGCCATTGCAAAAATCAGACCAGGCACACTTTAGGAGGATGTGGCTAGGATGGGGCCATGTGGGGGTTCGAGGCTGGGCCATGTCAGCCAAGCCTGCTCTGAAAGTAGTCCCCTTATGTCGCGTCGCTTCTGCTGCCCATTCCTCAGGACACTACACCTTAGCCTGCTGGTAAAATTCCGGGCTCTGGCTCCTGCCACCTGTATGAGAGGTCACGTTGAAGTAGCAGACGGAGCTCCGCATTTTCTCCTAATACATTTCCATGGCAACGACGGCTAATGGTCCTCCGTTTGTGCATTGGGTTACGTGGTGCGGAGTGTAAACATTCCCAGAGGGAAACGATTACCCATAACTGTTGCTTCCTTTCCACCTTTAACAAGACGGACCCGATGAAGGGGGTCGGGGATCCGAGGGGGAGGCGGGGCGCACCGGATGAGGCCTCAGAGGGCAGGGTGGTCTGAGACTCTTCATATGTGCCTGGAAGTGGAAGTCCGCGCTTTACACAACTAGCGGAGATGTGCAAAAACTTAAGAATATTCCCTTTCACATATGTTAAATTGTGCCTGAAATTCCACGAATTTCGTTAAACTTCAGACATAAAAATTTCGGAATACAAAAAAGAATCCATAAGAATTGTTTTGTGTTGCAGAGCAAAAGTCGCTTAGATTATTGTGCCGTGCAGGAAATAAAAACTTTTTTGATTCCTTCCTAGGTCTGTATGCCATAACGTAGCTGAAGAATGTACCAGAAACATCAATATTTGCCGATGAACGCTATTCCTCTAAGCAGGGCTTCAAAGTGAAGTGAAACAAGCATTGGCATAGCCAATAGGTCTCGCCTTTGGGACCTTATAAGTGTTTAGCCATGCAACACTTGATGTTGTTGCACCAAGGATATTGTGCTGGATAACTAAACACTTATAAGGTCCCAAAGGCGAGACCTATTGGCTATGCCAATGCTTGTTTTTTTAATTACCCACTTGCCTACTCTAAAATGTTGCCATGCATGTAGCAGGTCTACTCGCAATATTTCCATGCCTCCTCGCTTCAGGGATTTTTACGAACATTGTTTGCAATATTAAATGTAGCTTCGTTTTATTGTTTCTGAAGGGGAAGATGATTTGTCGGTTGTATTTAAATTTGATATTGGTGTTTGTGTGAGCCACATGGCTGCTACCAACTATGCAGAGTTTGCGCAATGTTTACAGATGTTAACTCAGTGTGTTTTCCACTTCCAGCACCTGTCTCTAGATGAGGTTTATCTCAGGAGAGTTGGTGTGATGTTTACAAAGAGAGCAGGATGGCTGGTCGTGGGCTCCTTGGTTGTAGATTTAAACTACTCGTTTACAACTTACCCTGCTTGGCCTCCTTTACACGGTCTAAAATAGCAGACAACATGATTGATGAGCTGTCGGGCGCCAGCTCGATGGAAGCGGCAGCGCACACAAAAGGCCACACACATATAATGCATGTCATTGCCCGATACTGCTGCACTCAACATAAGCTTGCACTTCTCTAATTTAAAAAGACTGTCAAGTGAGGACGCATTGTTGCCACTAAAAGCCCTAAGAAGGCTTCCTGAATAACAGAAGCCATAGTGAGCAGGTGAAAGTCCGAGAGTCCTATTATTCTGTGTGAAAGTCTTCGTAAGCATGCGCAGTAACACATCGAGCACGTCACTGGAAAGGAGCTGACAGGAAGAAAGTAAATAGGAGGGACGGCCTTGTGAACCAGAAGTGAGTCGGGCGCTTTGAGAGAGGTGTCCTGGGGTGTTGCGCGAGTCTCGAGCATCTGAGGGTTTGAGAGGGTAATTGCCGCCCGGTACCATGGCAACCAGCGTCAGCAACCAGCGAGGCCCGGTGAGAGGAAGTTATTATTGTGAACCCCCAAACCTTAGGACGCAAGAATTATCCTTTAACCAATTTCTCACCCTGAGGAAGTCTCCGTTGGTAGTGCCAGAGGATTCTCCTCCTCGTACCCTACGCTGAGCGATCCTTTTCGAGATACCTTCTGTCTAGCGTAGCACACCTCTGTCAATAGGTCTATCACAATGAACGTCCGAGAGTCTTCATTGTTGGTTGATGATGTGTGTCTTCTTTCGTGCTTTGCCCCATCCACTTCGCATGCTGTTAGGGTGTTACTCGTGTAAGTCTGTAGCTACTTGTGCCTCTTACCGTAACATATTTTGCTTGTTTAAACCTGTCGAGATTTTTTGAGCATTTAGTCATTCTTTGCAGACCTGCACCCTGTCCGTTATTACCCACAGTATTTATTTATAAGCAGAGCATGCTCCACTCAACAGAGAACACCCTCTTACACAAGTCTTAAAATAAAATGCATGCTTCAACTATTCTGCGCTTCCAGTTATGTTCTAAAACGTATTTAGTATTTCAGACTTAGGTCCCAACATTAACAAGCATTGGCCGCGATTTCGCAAGACGCGCGGCCGCGAGATGCGCTCTCTGAAGGGGAGGGGCGAGCAAGACAGAGAGGCAGAGCGAGAGGAAAGCCATATGGCGCCTCTGCTCGTAAGCGCGCGCCCTCGCACATGCACGCAAGCTGTAGGCCGGGCATGGTAGTACGTGACGGGGGTTGATTAGGATAATGAGGTCATCGGAGGGGAGACATTGATCTAGTGGCTAGGAGTAATACACTTTTGGGAAGAATGAAGGTATTCTGATTGATCCTAAGAGTCAGTTGGTTTTGAACAGAGTTGATAACATTACGGAGGTTTTAAAGTGTCATATTTAGACGAGTGTAATTTGTACCATAAGCATAGTTTCATGAGCTTGTAAGTATACATGTTGCAAGTTTTTTAATATATGTCCTATTGTTATTTTCAGTTACCCCTGACGAAGGGCCCCCAGAGGCCCGAAATGCATTGGGTTTAATAAACTGCTTTTGATGAACTTCGCTCTTGTACGTGTTTTTGAAGAAGAGGTTCGGAAGGCCCACCTAAACATGAGAAACTTAGAAAATTGCATTTCCCTGCATATGGACTTTGAATGGTTTACAGCGAAAAAAGGGGAGAAAATATGGAATAATATTAAGCATAAGTGTCAAAAAAACGAGAACATTTGCAAATGCAATATTGGCAGTGCCACTGTTTTGGGGCTAAAAGACAGCCCCAAAGTTGATGTTGGTTAGCATTTTTTGAAGCCCTTACTAAAAGTCTCGCCAGAGCAGCGCATGCGCTGGGTGAGGCGAGACCTAAAAAGTGGGGTCTCTAAAGGGCTTTGGCCTATGTAAATTAGGGCGTGGTTTAAACATTTAAGCTACATTTCTATAGTTTCCATAGTGCGCCACATGACGATATTTTAGTGCCTCTCTGGGATTTCTGTTATTGCATTCGAATATATAACACGAGGACAGAGTGCTGAAACTTTTCAACCACTTGCCCCCAGCAGTGGCGTAGCTTGGCCTTTTGCTGCCCATGGCGATCCCAGCCTTTGCCAGCCCCGTGCGGCCACAGGTAAGAGCGGGGGGTGAGGCCTCCGCCCCTAAAACTCTTGCTGGTAGGGGCGGACCGCCCCCCCTTGCTACGCCACTGACCCTCAGTCACAGATCTGGGTTTAATTTATCATTCTTTTGCTCACTATGCCACCCCAGTTTAGACCTCGCCATTTGCAAATCAAACTCGTGCTCGCTAAGCCAACGATTTCAAGCTAGCCTGGCTGATGGGAGTTGATGCCTCAAAATCGGTCCCAGGATGCTTGTTTTCCGGTCCAGGGAGGACCTGGCCTGGCATTTCACGCTGGACTGTTCCCATGTGGAACAGAGTCAAGGCTGATTTGCATATGGCTGGGTCCAAACTGGAATGGCATGGCGAGCAAAATAACGGTGGATTAAACCCAGATCTATGACTAGGGGTGAATATTTGATAATGTTCATCTTTCCGTCCATCATCTTTTTGTGTTGCATACTGTTAAAACCAGTCAGGCTTATTTACTTTGTCAATGGTTGCTAGCTATTTAAGGTAAATGAGTAACAGCAATGATTTTGTTGTAAATAAAAAATAGTGAAAATGTTTCAATTCCGAAATAGTGAGGCTGAATTAAACATTACTGACGCCTGTGAAAGGGTTAGTGATCCTCAGAGTGTGCCAATCACTCCTGTTATGTTCACTCTGTGTTAAACATGTGCACCCCTTTTCTCTTCACATCTACACCATCTGAATATCTCACACCTCATTTCTTTCCTCTTCAGTACCCTCTTTTCACTCTCTGCTGAATGCACGTTCTCGCAACTCCTTCACTTCATCCCACTCCAAACACACGATGCACGCACACACATGTGAGCGCGGCATTTCTTTTACTTTCGCTTTTCACTATTTTGACATCTGTGTACCGCCTTCACACACATTTTCACATAATGACAATTGCAACTAGAATATGTGACCAAATCTCTGTGCTCTCTGCAGAGAGGCTAAGGATAGTATGACCATGTATTCCAAAACTTTTTGTCCCACTGACAGGCACAGCGAGAACCTGTCACTGCCTTCAGCCCCAACTCCAGAGCTCTTCATCGTGGCCAGTTGCAAACACCTGGATGCGTCTCAGTTCAAAGTATACGATATACAAGAGTAATATGCTACACAAAAAAACACAATACATAAATGCCACATCCTGTAAATAGCTAGCACTCTTTGGGAATGCATGATGAAGCAAAACATGTAAAATATAAACAGGAACTAAATCGCTGACCTGGATTTCCGTAACCTGTTTTACATTCATTGTTCAGAAATTGATCAATGGTAAACCAGTAAAGTCAGGGCTTTAAGTGGTCCGGGTCCTGCCGGTGCGGCAGTTCTAAAAAGCAGGTGCCATAACAAGTCTCTGTCAGGTTCTCCATTTTTGCCCTCACCCTGAGGGTGAAAGAAAATCTTTCCTCTGCAACAGGGCCACCCTTCACTGCCTGTGAGTTAACTTCAAAGAGACTCGTTATAGTTCTTTCACATTCTCATCATTTCAGAACTGAAGCATTTTCAATATTCTATGCAGCAAAGCCATAGTTGTTGCTTATTTATCTTACACAACTAACAACCATTGGCAAACCCAATAGCCCTGACTTCTTGTAGGTGTAATGTTAGTTGTTGTGTTGCATATCTGGATGCAGTGACAGAAGCAGCAAAATACCAGTGGGGCGGCACAGATTTTTAGTTTACATGTTTTTAAGCCACGCCCTTAATTACATCGGCCACGCCTCTTTGAGAGACCCCTTAGTTTTTTCATTCCACTTAGAGCCCTGAGTAAAGTTAAGGGCATGAATGTGGCCAATAGGGAACCGTTTCAATGTCGTTTTTAATTACTACCACACCTGAGACCTGGCCCACCTAAATTCCTGATTCCTTCCTCGAAGTATAATAACTCGGTGGACTAATGCACCTATTGTAGAGATCTGTGTGCGGTCCGGGCGTCAAATGCTCAAATATTGCTGGTTCATTCAGCCTTTCACCTGTTGTGGGCAATGCAATTTATACCACTGACTCGAGTAGTAATTATTTGTTTATCAATTATTATTTTTTGGCAGATCATTTGTGTGTGGAAGAACGTTTTTCAGTAAAAATAAATTTGTACACAAGTTTCCCCCTTATTCATTTGTAATTATGCAGGCACAGTGCAGTAGGTACTTGTTGATGAAACCATGGTTTAGGCCTAATTGCGAAAACAATATTTAAAATTGCAGCTGCAATGTTGCACACTTTTTAGTTGTGAGGACAACAGCAGATATAAAATGTAATAAACATAATTTTCTTCAATTTATATACATTTAAGCAATCATCAAGTGTTGTTTCAAGAAATGTGGTAAAAATATATATATATAAATAACTTTGACACTGTCGAACTATCCAGTTTAAAATTATTAATAATAATGACAACAACACCAACAGTATTTAACAATACGCACACCACAGACTGGATTGTGTTAGGTGTTTGAGTGACATTTGATATAATTACTCGTCAGTGGTATTCGTGATATGGATTAAACACGTCACCAGGTTACTTAGGTGGTGTTTGACCCACTGGCGTTTATTCCAGTTATCTGAGGGGTGGGTACTGATGATCCCATTCAGTCAAGTCACACAAAGTGATGCAAACGAGCTTTGAAACCAGAAGCATCACAGGAAGTGACATCAGTATAAGACCGAAAAATAAATGCATGATGAGAAAAATGACACCGAACTACCACCAGCCACACAATTGCAGTGAATGGAGAATATGTGCAGCTGTCTGTATAAAATATGGACAGCAGAAGCCCGATAGGCAAAGAATTCATCAGGACGGGCCAGGTAGCACAATGTGGGCGTGTCGACTCTACAGCGACGATCGATTGGATAGGGGTGGATTGGATTAGAGTGGGGTGGATTGGAGTGGGGTGGATTGGAGTGGATTTCATTAAGTGTGTAGATTGGATTGATTCCCTGAGATGATGGGGTTGCAGGAGGGCTCCCTCTGGTGGAGATGAGCTGTTCTGCAGGGGGCATATATCTGAGCAGCACAGCAGTTGGAAAGGAAGAGGTATGCATATTTGCAAAATTATTTCTCGGAGGTGTCACAGAGTGATGTCGAAAACTTTGCAAACTTCAAAAAACGGTGAAGTTTTAACCGTTCCAAAAGCAATATATTCTGCATATGTTAGAATTGCTCAGAGAAAGTCTTCTTAGATTTGCCATTGTCCATAGAAAGGCTCTGCAAAATGTAAGCATGCAGAGAAAAGTCTGCATACATTTTTCATCCTGGCTGGGTTTTTGGCGGATTGATAAGTTTTTGTAAAAAACAACTTTTCACATCCTCCTGCTGCTAGATGTGAGATATAGCCTGGCTTGAGTGAATGCTGGGCACGATTTCCAAAATATGAGAGGGATTTGCAGTCTAGACAGGACTGATTCACAGAAAGCAAGAGAAACAGCCAGTGGCGTAGACAATGAGTTAGAGGCCTTGGTGCAAGGAAGGAAATGGGCGCACTGCCCGCTGTTTGAAGTATGGAATACAGTGATAATCAGGGTTCAGAGGGGCCGACAGGCCTGCACCACTTGCACCCATGGATTTGCCCTTGCGCAAAAGTGTATTTACACTAGTCTTCAACACTACACTGTCCTCTAAATGGCGTTTGTTCAAGCAAAGAGATGCTACGAAAGCTATTCATGACCATAAGCAACACTAAAAGGTATGCCCCTTGAAGTGCACTTACTAGCCAGAAGAAGCATCGGCATAGCTAATAGGTCTTGCCTATGCAAGAGCTATTGGGTTTGGCCATGTGCTTTAACCATGTTGTAAACCAGTGTGGCTGCTGTTCAGCATGGATAAAAGTTAGTCGTGTTGAGTGTTGCAGAATGGAGTAAGTAAGTTGAGTGTCAGAGAGTGGAGTAGGGGGAGTAGAATGTCATAGATTGGAGTAGAGGTGAGTAGAGTTCAGTGATTCAGTGGCAGACAGTGTCATAGATTGCAGTGTCGTAGAGTGGAGTGGCATAGTGTTGTGTGCAGATTTAGATTCCATATATAGGTTTCCCGATTTATGCCCTTATATAGGTACAATTCACATTGCCCACATTTGGACATAGAAATCCGGCCCTTATTTAGACATTGTCCGTACAAACCAAATACAGGCATGGCCACCTACATCCGTCCATCCACGTCACAACGAATTCTTGGAAAACCAGACCCTTAAGCCTTTAGGAATTTCCCTCAGCTTGAATATTGATTTCTCCAAGAACTCATTAAGTATGCATGAACATCTATTCCTTAGGGGTTCATTCATGACGTTCCTCTGCCCGACTTTTATGTCAATACTGGCATTCCTAGACACCTTTAAGGTATAAATATACCAGCACTTGCCCTGGCAAATTGCGGTTCCCTGAGGATTCGATCCAACCCAGACTACGTGGTTCACCACGGCAAGTTCGGAAGGCGATCGAGTTCCAGCCTGATGCACTGACCTGACGCTGCCATCCTCCTCGCAGAGAATCCAGCTCCAGTGCTCTCTGACTTCCCTTGCGGGGGGTTTGACTATTGAGTCCAGAAAAGAGATTCCAACCTCTCTCATTCTCAGGTATGGAGCTAACTAGAACTTAGAGAAACTTTTGGCAACTCTTGGCTAAACTATAATATAGCTAGCTATACTTTAGAAATGGCACCTACTTCAAACCTCGTACTGCACTTAGGTTAGGTACACTGGGGTAGAACAATTTAGAAGCATCAGATGAGTATCACATTTTAGTTTATGTTATTTATGTATGTATTTTGATTAATATATGTCATAGCTACAAACCATGCTATTGCAGTATTATTTTTTCTTACTGCTAACCTCGTACATATTGTACTTCGCAGTCTGTCTTACGATTGTAGCAATTCATATCTCTTGCATGGGAAATAAGACTGTTCAATAAACCCTTTTATTGAAACGCCCGTCTCTCTATTTCTGTGCAACTCTGAAGAAACGAAGCATGCACGATTGACTGAGTGAATCTGTTATCTATTGTTTCCACGATTCTGAGACTGTTCCGATTCTAAAGGGAAACAAAGTTGTCATGTTTATGCGGTTGTCAGAGACTAATCCATTCTTGTATATTCGAGAAGTTTCTAGTGACCTCTGAGTTAGCTGGCACACACAAGTAATTAAGTTTAATATACTCGATAGAGACATATTGACCTTAGTCCTACGTCAAATCTATAGTGTATGTTATTCCAATACGCAAAGCCTATCAGGGATATAGGAACTACACTACATGGCGCCCAATGGTTTGGTAAGGCACTAATTTAACGCTAGATACTGAAGTAACTCAGTCGTGCTTTTCTCAGAGACCCTCTACTCATAAAACTCCATAAGACATCTGAGTGGGTAGGGATAATATCCGCCATAGCTGAGGAGGATGAAAGTCCTATATATTAGCTGTTTGGTTTTGTTCAACGTTGAAGGATACAGTGTTTCAAAATATTGTGCACCTTATCTTTGTTTCCTTGAAACTTGCTCTGCAAACTTTCATTAAACAATGTCCGAAAACGGCACAAACACCGATATTGGTGGAGCTGCGGCTGACCAAGTCGCAGCAGCTTTTAATCGTACAGGTTTTGAAGAAACCGATGAGGATGCTATAATCATCCATCCAAATTTAGGGAGAGCCATCACTCTAAAACTTATAAAACATGGTCTGACACCAAGAGGTGGTAGAGCAGTTTTCGTGATAGAGGCACATGAATCTCACCAGGCAGAGGTATTCTATTCATGGATAGTATTCCCAGAATCAAATCCAGTATCACACTTATTTCACTTCTACAAAGAAGATGAACCACCAGAGGAATATATTCCTTTCGAGGATATTGAAATTCCACTCACAAACCAGGAGCATGAGCTCTAGTTTAAAGGAGCCCTAAAACATTTCAATCACATTACCAGGCTCGGTCCACTAAGTAGACCAGGAGCAACATGGTCGATTTTAGCCGGCTACACACCTCATCCGGACATTGAAGAAATGTCAGATGTAGATTTACTAGCTCAACTCAAGGAGCTAATCAAAATATATAGACAATTGGTTCAATATGTCATGCGGACTTTCACAGTCCAACCACCATTAACCATTCAAAATCCAGCCCCTCATCAGGGGAATACACTAAAAATCACTCCACAGACTTTACACACAGTCAAGGGTAAAATGCCCACAAAATGTGAAAAAATTCCATTCTGGATAGCTCAAAAAATTACTTAAATCGAAGCAGTATTTCCTAATACTAGCCCTTATGAGAAACACAGAATTCTAACAATCTGTTTACCAATGGGGATCACGCCACATCTGGAAGACTTGGGGTACAGTCTTTGCTGCAATCTACACAAAAACACATGGTGTTCCGTCTATGGCGGTAATACCTGACGTCCTGAAACAGATTCAAAACGAATACGGGGCAGAGCCTGCTCTAAATTTAGGTATGAAGTTACTTAAAAATTTCGACCAGGTCTCAACAATAATATTATCTAATATTAAAGGAGAAGCAGCATCAGTGGCAATCCGCCAGAAACTAAGGGAATTTGATGTAACAGAACAACCTCAAGAACTAGCCAGAATAATTGAAAAATCCTATGAAGAATTAGGCAGAGGCAGTTTAGGAGGGAAACCAGTTAAACCACAACTGTCTGAAAGTCCTGATAAGGTCTTTCCTAAAAACACTCCTACATCTTCTAAAAAGAAGTGGGAAAATAACAAACAGAATTCCAAAGAGAAGCGTTCTCATTCCCGAGGCAGGTCTCCTCCACAGAAGGAGCCCTCTGAAAGGAAGTACAACCTCAGGAATAGGGATAATTTGAGAAAACCTGACAGATATCAATATAATGATACACGTTCCTCTCGTACCTTTCAGATATCGTCACAGACATCCGAAAGAATAGGACGGCCAGAAAACAAGGAAGAATGCACGAAGTTCAAAGACCATCAACACGTTCCGAAAAATAAAGCAAAACCTCAATTCTCCAAGGAAAAGGTAGCAGGTCTGAAGATCAGACATGCCGAGAATACTGAAAACCCAACTCAGGAACGGAGAATAGGCCCAGACCATGCTGGACAGTGCAGCAGAAGTTACAATAGCTCGCCAGAACCTTAAGGGACTTCTGGAGACAGTGGACTTGAATGAAGACATACAAGTTGAGACTGTAGACACCAGGGTTAGTTCTCCACATAGGTTATATGAAATAACACTCTGGATGGAGGGAGACATACCAAGAAAAGTGAAAGGACTCTTTTGAGAGCATCTTTCAAAGGGTTATGATATACTTCTAGCAGAACAGGACTGGCCACCAGAATTTGTCAGGGAGTGCCCACATGGCAAGGCCATCATTATGCCTGCCTTCTCCAACCATTTTCCAATTCATTTAAAATATACATTAGCCAGGAAATGGGCAGTAGCCCAAGCCCCAGCACTGTATAAAAATCATGTAGGATGGTATGAGGACTCACCTCACCATAAAATCCAGTTGAAGAATCAACCGACTGCACAAAGGCAGTACCCAGTTAAGCAGGAAGCTAAAAAGCAGGTCAGGGAGATTTTAGATCAACTTGAATATCAGGGGGTGATTGAAACATGCACCTCATCAATGAACAATCCTTTGTTTCCTGTCTCCAAACCAGACAGTACATATCGTCTAGTTTTGGATTACAGACACTTAAATTCTTGTTGCAAAACATTTGCAGTGCAAAATGCACATAGTACAGCATTAATGAATAACATTGTGCGTAAGAAATATAAAACCACATTAGACATTTCAAATGGTTTCTGTTGTCAAAATATTGCACCAGAAAGCAGATATTTGACCGCTGTTTCAATAATGGGGACCCAGCGTTAATTTTGTCGACTGCCCCAGGGATTCAAAAACAGCCCAGGGTTATTCTCAGCAAGGGTAACAGAGTTACTACAAACATATGATGACGAGGCATTGTTATATGTCGATGATATCTATCTGACAGACGATGACCTGGATAGGCACTTGAACAGGGTGAGCATCATAATATTGGGCTTCGCCTCAGAGGGTTACAAATTCAACTTTAAAAAGTCAAGAATTGCCCACCTCAACGTCCTTTTCCTAGGATATGAACTGTCAAGTGAAGGCAAAAGCCTGGCAGCTAACGTTTTCGAAACGTATGTGCTGCTCCAACCTCCAAAAATGCTGAAAAATTGACAGTTGATTCTAGGTTTCCAGAATTTTGGAAGAACTTACATTTTAAATTACGCAGAAAGGGTTAAACCTTTCTACGAATTAATCAAACCTGATTTTAAAATCACACATTGGACACAAAAACACACAGAAATTTTGTGTTCACTCCAAACAGACATATTAGCAACGAAATACTTGCAAACATACGTAAAAGTACGCAACTTAGTGATCCGAATAGTTCCGGGTCAATGCGGATTCACCTACTTAACTTTTAACGAAGGTGAAAAAGTACCAATTGCAGACAAATCCCACTTGTATACACAAGCAGAAATGAAATTCACTTCCACAGACAAAATTCTGACAGCAGTTCAAACCGCTGTAGCAAAAGAAAGAGCCCTAGCACAGGGGAAACGCATTATGGTTGTTACTCCTGTACCAGCCCTAGAGGCAGTTACAAAGGCTAGCATTCCAAATGCAAAAGCTTTACATCCGAGATGGATACAATGGGTTAATTCTCTTGCTGCAACTGATGTTGAATACGTTTTTGATCCAGATTTAAAAACACAAGCATTCCTGCAATATGAACACGAATGTCCTCTGTCTACTGAAATACTCCCTCTTGACCAGTACGAATTTATAATTTATACTGACGAATCTGCACAGCTCTCTACGAAGAGTACACAAGCTTACAGTGCAGCGTGTGCTATCGTTAAAGGTCGCATGCGAGATGGCAAATTCAGACCAATGGTCACAAAAACCCAATCTCTAGGAGATTGAACAGCTCAGCGAGCTGAACTAAAAGCATTTAAGATGGCACTTGAAAATACAAATCGCGAATTCCCCACACTGATAGTGTGCGATTCTTTTTACTGTGTTCAATCTTACAATGAATATTTAAAGAATTGGATTCAAGATGGTTTCAAAGATGCGAAAGGTGGTACAATCAACCACAAATTGCTTTAAGAACAAGTAGTTCATTTGCAAAACGGACTACAGAACACTCACGTGATACACACACTGTGTCAGCAACGTGATGGTGTTCACGTTGAAGGGAATTCATTGGCTGAGGAAGCCGCGAAAGGGGCTGTGCAAACGGCTTCCGTAGCTGCAATCACTCGTTCAAAAACGAAAATAGACAGCGAAATAATGCTGGCTGTCAATGCATCAAGCAAAGGCAGCGGTGCGGCATTACCTAAAAAGTTTCCACTCAAATACTCATATATAATTGATGCGAACAATGTTCCGTTTGCTCGAATCCCTGGAGTGGGGGATAGAGTAATTCCAAACATAGAGGGGTGGAATAGGGCAGAGTGGGTTGGTGTGGATTGAGGTAGTTTGGCGGTTTGGAGCAGAGTGGGGTGAACTTGATGTGGGTAGAGTGGGGTGGATTAGAGTGGGGTAGAGTGTGATGGATGGGAGTACAGTGCAGTGGGTTGGCATGGATTGAGTGGGGCGGAGTGGATGGGTGGATTTGATTGGATTGGAGTTATGTGGATTGAACTGGGCTTGGATGGATTGGGGTTGGTGGATTGGAGTGGGTTGGATTGGAGTAGGGTGGATTGGAGTGGGGTGGATTAACTTGGATTGGGTTGGGTCGATTGGATTGGAGTGGGTGGATTGGAGTGATTGGACCGGGGTGGGGTGGTTTGGAGTGGGGTGGATTGGAGTGAGGTGGAATGTGGTGGATTGGATTGGACTGGAGTGGGGTGGATTGAATTGGAGTAGATTGGAATGGGGTAAATTGGATTGGGGTGGATTGGAGTGAACTGGATTGGATTGGACTAGGGTGGTTTGGACTGAAATGTGGTGAATTGGGTTTGGTGTATTGGAGTGAGGTAGATTTGAGTGGGGTGAATTGGGTAATGTGGATTCGATAGATTGGATTGCATTGTAGTGGGCTGGATTCCATTGGTATGGGGTGGATTGGATTTGGGTGTATTGGATTGAAGTGGGGTGGTTTGGAGTGGGTGTATTGGAGAGGATTGGAATGGGATGGGGTGGATTGGACTGGAGTGGGGTGGATTGGATTGTAGGGGATGGATTGGACTGGAGTGGGGTGAATTGCAGTGGAGTGAATGGATTGGACTGCAGTGGGGCAGATTGGATTGGATAGATGTGCAATCGAAGTGGATTGGATTCGGTGGAGTGGGGTGGAGTGGAGTGGGGTGGATTGAAGTGGAGTGGATTTCATTAAGTGTGCAGATTGTAGTGAGTGGGTTGGATTGGGGTGGGGTGTATTGGGTGGGGTGTTTTGGGGTGGGGTTGATTGGGTGGGTTGAATTGGCATGGGGTGGATTGTATTGGAGTGGGGTGTATTGGCTTGGAGTGGGATTGACTGGAGTGGGGTGGATTGGATTGGAGTTGTGTGGATTGGAGTTGGGTGGACCGGATTGGAGTGGATTGGAATGGAGTGGGATGATTTTTGGATTGGTGTGTGGTGGAATGGTTTGGAGTGGTGTGGATTGGCTTGTGGTGGATTAAGGTGGATTGGAGTGGGTTGCATTGAATTGGTGTGGGGTGGAGTTGGTGGATTGGATTGGAGTAGGTTGGATTGAGGTGGATTGGAGTGCAATGGAGAGGCGTGGGGTGGGTGGAATGGAGAGGAGAGTGTGGATTGGGTTGCAGTGGATTGGATTGGATTGGAGTGAGTTGGATTGGATTGGAATGGACTGGATTGGAGTGGGATTGGTTTGAGTGGGGTAGATTGCATTGGAATGGGGTTGAATGGATTAGAGTGGGTATTGGAGTGAGGTGGATTGGGGTAGATTAGAGTGAGGGGAGGTGAGGTGGATTGGATTGGAGTGGGGTAGGTTGGATTGGAGTGAGGTGGGTTGGATTGGAATGAAGTGGGTTGGATTGGAATGGAGTGGGTTGGAGTCGGTGGATTGGATTGGAGTAAGTGGATTAGATCGGAGTGTGGTGGATTGGATTGGAGTGGGGTGGATTGGAGTATGGTGGATTGGACTAGTGTAGGCTGGGTTGGAGTGGGGTGGATTGAATTGGAGTGAAGTGGATTGGTTTGGTTTGGAGTCGGGTGGATTGGGTTGGGGCGGCGTGCATTGGAGTGGGGTAGATTGGATTGGGCTGGATTGGAGTGGGGTGGATTGAATTGGCGAGGAGTGGATTGGATCAGTGTGCGGTGAATTGGATGGGATTGAGTGGGGTGGATTGAATTGGAGCAGGGTGGATTGGAATGGAGTGGGCTGGATTGGTGCAGTTTGGAGTGGGGCAGATTGAATTGGAGTGGATTGGAGTGGGCAGATTGGACTGGGGTTTGTTGTGCGGTACATTGCATAGGGGCGAATTAGGAGAATTGGACCCCAGTGGATTGGGGTGAATGGTTTTGTTTGGATTAGAGTAGGTTGGAGTTGGTTGGATTTGAGTGGGGTGGAATGTAGGGAGGATTTGAGTGAGGTGGATCGGATTAGTCTGGGGTGGATTGGATTGGTGTGGGGTGGATTAGATTGAGTTGGGTGGATTGGGTTGTAGTGAAGTGGATTGGAGTGAGGCGGATTGGTGTGGAGGTTAGGTAGATTGGAGTGGGACAGATTGAATTGGGGTGGATTGGTGTGGGGTGGATTGGAGTGGGGTGGATAGGGATGTACTGCATGATTATGTGTTACAGCATAGTTTCAGAAATTACGCATAAGAAGGAAACAATGTCGCTTTGCAATATTTAGAACAAGATAAAACATAATCTTGTGAGAACAGTGTCCATGAGCAAAAACAAAACATGAGTGCAAAGTGAGAAAAGGAAGCTTGGCAAAATAAAAGAAAGTTAACTGTAGAAAATAAAACTGTGCAATTTTGTTTGTCCTGCTGGATAAGCTTTGCCAGTTACTCACTTTCTGTTTGTAGGGCATTAGACGTTAAAAAGAACAAAATAGTACCTCAATCACGCCGGGAGAACCGGACAGGCACTGATCAAGTTGAATCAATCAGTTCATGGTCCCTGCGCCACAGAAGGTAACTGAAATGATGCTTGGTCCGCAGTGACCAATTGCAAGGCTGTAAAGAAGAGTGCCTCACAAGCCAACAAATGATTAGCAACAGGTGTGTCCAAGCCCTTTTTGTGAACAATAGTGTCTCGCAAGCGAGATGCATGCGCTAGCACAAGGGTACACACAAACATTTTCCCAGGGGCCAAAGGGTTTTCTCTGTGATGTGGGCAAGGGCCACATTGATGCCAGCAGAGTGTCAGTCAGGGCGGGAGGTGCCGGGTGGTGGTGCCAGTAAGGTGGGTGTAGGGGAAGCAAAGCATATACATCCAGTGGCTGAGTGCCCAATGTGAAACCAAAAAACTTGGGATTAATCCCAGCTTCCCCATTTTACCAAATTGTGTGATCCTAGGCAATTGTTTAATTTCACTTTCCCTCCTTTTTTTTCATTATCATATATAAAAGGACATCAGAATACATAACTTCTGGATGTGCACTGTACAAAACTTTCTCCTGTGTTTGATTTAATAAACTATAATGTTTTTCATGTATGATAGGAACCCATCCCAAAGAGGGCACTTAACAACTGACTAGAATCTCAGTTCACTATTAACATTATTGTTGGGGGCAGGGGGAGAATTATTGTTTGGAAATTCATATTTGAAAACTATTGCTTTTAAAATAATACTTCTCAATTCACTGATATAATGTGATGTATTACTGTGAAACGGTTCTGCATGTTAATGAAATACACTTTTTTAATTTTGAAGAGACTTTCTCATAGTTTTACACTTTTGCTGCAAGATGTCTTTAAAATAAAGGTATTTCTAAAGTTAGATGGTGCAGGATAACTTAGTTACTTCCTTTTTTGACTTTAATTAACCTTTAAATAAAGTCTTCCCTGTTTATTTAACTTCTTTCTCAATGTTAGTGCTGAGTCAAGAAACCAACAGTCCAGGGCTGCTGTTGACCAGGGGGCCGCATGTAAAGGTCAGGAGGGCCGGATGTAAAGGTCAGGAGGGCCACATGCGGCCCCCAGGCCGCACTTTGAGTATCACTGCACTAGCACATGCTATCACAGGCTCAACCCAAAAAAATCAATATGTGCCTACAAAGATAGAAAAGACAAATGCGGAAGTGAGCTTTAACAGTAAAGTATAGTTTCCTTTCTGGGCAATAAAAAATAAAATTACACATCTTTTAGACATGGAAATATCAGAATGCTTTATAAATTTGGCAAATTTGAGAATTCTAGTGTATTTATGACTGTCATAGATATGCTGGAGTACTCTGGAAATTGGTTGCAAAAAGAAATAAATTCACAACAAACATTAGAAGTTATAAGGACCTATGTGCAACCATGGGAGCCAGGTTCACAAAATTATTGGTGGGGACCAGGCAGTGCTTCATTTGAGGCAGTTGTTGCCAGTGCGGCCATCAGCACTCATTTGTGGGGACCGGCACTTATTTTTCTGCATTAGACATTTACCAAGTGCAAGAAAGGGAAAAACACAGAAAATGGAAAGATGGAGGAAGAGAAAGATAAAGTGAGGAAACTAACCTGCAAGGGTGGGTTAAAGAGAGAGGGAGTGTCTGGTATTAGATTAAAGAAGAATTAGGTGGATTCAAGACTACAGAGATCTGGATTTCAGCACCAGCTGTGGGCCTATGAGCAGAGCTTGGGGCACCGGCACTCATTCTTTTACAAATTAAGCACTGGCCAAGTTATATGAGCAATTTTCAACATAAATTGGATATCAACTGGGAAGAACTGCAGGGGAGACGGGAGTGAGGTGGGCTCATCCACTTGTGATACATGTGGAATTTTATCTACTTTTTAGGATTGGACAATGCTGTTAATTTGTTTGACTCCTGCTCCTTCTGCCCACATACAGTTCCATGCTCATTCTGCCCTCCATGCTCCAACTGCTCTCACACTGCCCTCTCTGCTCTTTGCCCTGTCAGCGCACGTCCTGCCCTCTCTGCTCCCTGACCCCTCAGCTCGCAACCAGCCCTCTCTGCTCATTGTCCACAGAGGCGGCTGATATTGGAAGGTGGTGGGAGAGCGGGTCGCGGGAGAGGAGGGAATTAATCAAAAATTACAATTCTCACTTACCTGTCTGCCGCAGTCGCCCGCTTTCGCTGCTGCCTCCTCTGGGTCCTCTTCTGCCTGCTTCCATGGCAGGAAGCAGGAAGCATCCAACTCCTAGCCTCCTGATAGCCAATCGGAATGCTGCAATGAAGCGTTGTGTTTGGTCTGAGCGCCGTGGATCGGCGCTCAGCCAGAAAATACGCGGCTGGACATGTTCTCTATGCAAGCTGTAATGCATCATACATGGAGAACATGTAAAGTGTGCATGACTGTTTGGCCAGCCCGAGACGGCCGGTCAAAGCGTCCTGCGCACTTGGAGAGGGCAAGCCACTCCTCCCCTGCCCTCCTCTGTGAGCCCTGCCCTCACCCATCTGAGTAAGGGGGACAAATACAATGATAATAACAATGAGTTATCATTTTCTTTTTTCCTTTTTTGACCTGCTCAGTGGGGCGACGCTCCCATGCCTTACCATAGGAGCCGCCACTGATTGTCCCCTCAGCTCACACCCTACCCTCTCTGCTCCCTGGCCCCCTCAACGCTCACTGTCACAGCTCTAAAACAGTCCCTTCTGCCTCTCACAGTGATAGTCCCATGGGGTGTGCACCTCCTGACACCTCTACCTCTCCTATGGTCACAGCAGCATAGGAACAGCAGCCGAACCTGTATATAGAGTGAATAAAACGTCCGCTTTGCAGTGGTTCATCTGCAGCACTGCTTTCTACATGATGATGCATGTCCTGCATGTGAGATTTTCTGGTGTTGTTTCTGCAAAACTGGAGCCCTGAGTTGAAATATGGGTGTGCCTGTGTCCCAGTGCCCCACAAAAGATGACACCCATACAGCAGCATTGTCAGGGGTCAATGGGCTCCTCAGGACTCTGTACCCCGACAGTGAGGCCAGTGGGACTGGTTTACTGTCTGCACAGCAGCCCTCATTCCTGAGGTACTGCACTGGCCTACAGTTGTCGTTATGCACTTAGCTGCTTGCAATGGGATTTTGTACCCAGTTACAAAAAAGCAGCAGAATTCATTCATATCTTGGAAGCAGCAGCCAAGCCCCTGTTTATGTCTGCCTTGCTTTAGAGCTGGTAAGCCCCTCCAGTGGACTCCTTTAAACCAGGAGTGGCTGCTCCCGGGAAGCAGCAGTGGGGTGGGGAGGGGGGAAGAGGGGGAGGAGGAGGGGTTTAAAAAAAACCTAAATGAAAATCACTTACCTGCTGGCCGGCCTACTGGCCAGCCGCCGCCGCCTCTCCTGCATCCTCTTCCTTGCTTCTTTTCTGCAAAGGAACAAGGAAGCACCATGTTACCGATAGCCAATCACACCGCTGCAATGCAAAATTGTGATTGGTCTGAGCGCTGTGGTTCGGCGCTCAGCCAGGGAATGGGAGGCTGGGCATGGAGAACATGCAAAGTGTGCATGAATGTTTGGCCGGCCCCAGATG
Source organism: Triturus cristatus (assembly GCF_964204655.1). Lineage (NCBI taxonomy): Eukaryota > Metazoa > Chordata > Amphibia > Caudata > Salamandridae > Triturus > Triturus cristatus. The sequence goes on along the minus strand of NC_140586.1, from coordinate 124,948,511 downwards.
ACCGGTCAAACATTCATGCACACCTATATAGTGCCCACCAATCCTCCCCCTACTCTGAGAGCAGAGCAGATCTGCCCTGCCCACCGAGATGCCGCAGCAGGAAAAATAAAATGATAATAACGTAGTGTTAGATTTGAAATGTTATTTCAGTAATGCACAGAATCGAAATATTCCCTTTGCTATGCTCTCACTCCATTCCATGTTAAGTTAGCATTCATGGCGCCATCTTTATTGGCGTCATCTTGTTCTGTAACTGAGATCGAGCTTCTGTCTCATAATGCTTGCCTCAACAGAAAGGCCACCCCTGCGCCTCCAGCTTGTACCTCTGAAGGTGGAAGCCTCACTGCACTAATAAATGTACTGTCTATTGTTGCATACCTTTGCTGTTAGATAGACCCGTTCCCACATCTTAGAATGGTAGTCACTGGCCGAGCGGCCTTGGGCTCGGGATAGCATGTACCCAGCCCTGTGCCATGGCTCCTCCTTGTTAGCCTTCTTTGTTCACCATGGCCTGAGCTGGAAAATTCCAGTTTGGGTGGGACTTTAGAGGTGTCGGAAATGTATATTTTATGTTACAGTGTGGACGGGGGGCAGTCCCTCGGCAGTCATCTCAGGAGACTGGTCAGACTGGGCACCGCTGCAGGGTATTATTAATAATCTAACTGGTTTGTATTCTATACTGTCTGACCGACTCTTCATTTATTGGGAAGGCAGAGAGGTGGTCATGAGTGACCCGGGTGACCCTAATCGGGCCACTTCCTTCAGTAGAGTTATTATCATTTTATGTTTTCTTTTTTTACACTGCGAAAAGCAGTTTAGCGACGCTCCTCTGTCTGCTTTCAACCCCTCCTTCCCCATTGAGAGGACGAGAATAACCAAAACTTCCTGCAGTGAGCTTGCTTACAGAGAGGTCTGTCAGCAGATATTATCCCAGAGATTTTCAGAGACGCAAAAACCTCTGTGCATTTGCATTTCTCTTTCTTTTTACCCTCTCTCGCTCTAGTTCTCCTTTTTCTCTGTCTCTGTCTCTCTTGTTTTCTATCTCTATACCTACTTATCATAAGGCCCACACTCTCGTTTTCTCTCTTTCTTTGCCTGTCTCTCTCTCTGACTCTAAGTGCAGCTAACCCTCTCTGTATGTTTCTCTTTGTCTATCTCTCCGTGTCTCACTCCCTCTGTCTGTACTGTCTCACTCTCTGTATAGCTCTATCGCTCAACTTCTCTCTCTCAATGTCTTTCTTTCCCCTTTGCGCTCTCTCTATCTCTCACTCTTTATATATTTGTCAGTAACAACCTAACGTTTTAAACTAAAAAAACACACTGAAATTTACCAGGCATAGTTATTTCTAGTTACTATAACTTGAGCCCTAAGTTAACTTTGACTTGTGCCCACAACATGCACAGTTTTGTCATCAATATTGTCATTTGCAATGTTGCAGTGATGTTATCAGTGATGTCATATAACATGTCAAGAGTCATGTAATTTGTGGGATAATTAACTGTGCATGGCGAGGCCGTGAGTTATAGTTACCATAGGGCACCTATTATAGTTATTAGAGATAACTATAACTGGGGAATTTCAGTTGTTTTTTTAGTTTAAAACATTATGTTGTCGAATCCTTCAATCAGAACTCAGAGAAGTGAACTTCCCGAAATATCTACAGATACTACGCCTGATCCCCAGGAATCCACGGAAGCTACCTAGAACCCCCAACTGGCATCGTCTGCGCACCACTTGCCTCTGAGAACAGACCCTGGACATACGTATTATAGTTGAGTAAACCTGGTGCGGAGGAGCGGGAGTGGAGGGGGAGGGGAATGTTGTATTGGTTAATTTTTCTGATATTTTTTTTCTTTTCCTAATGTTTAAAACTGCCTGTTCGTCGCTGCCGGCCTACGAGCTGTAGGCATTTAGCTGAACTCCCAGCAGCCACTAGCATTAAAAAAAGGCTTGGTGGTGCCCGACGTTATTTTAGGGGCACCACCAAGCTCGAAAAATATAAAGAATAAATCCCTTTCAGGTCATTATGTGGCGCCCCTCAAAGGAGCAGGGAATAATAAATGAGCGGCTCCTGTCTCTCATTTACTGGTCCTTTTGGAGTCCCAGTGGCGACCTGGGACACACTTCTTTTTTTTATTGGAGAGGGATGCGTGCGGTCCCCTCGCGAGCCTTTCTTCTTTAATGGAATGGGGTTGCAGAGACCCTCCTCCCTGAGTCAGTAGTGGCCCCGGTGACCCCATCTCCTGGGACTGTAGCTTCAAATTGAGAAATTGAGGGGAGGGGGACACACGGTTCCCCTCCCAGAGCCACTAGTAGTTCTGGGAGGGGGAAACAGCCACCTTCACCAAGCCCAATGGCCCCTGAGATCCCATCCCATGGGGCCAGTCTTCTTTTTAAGGGGAAGAGGGTGCGCAGCAATCCTTTAAGGCGTGGGGTCCCCATCCTGAGGCCTTTCTTCTTTAAGCGGTGGAGGAGTGTGAGCCCCTCCCTGAGCCAATAATGGCTCTGGGGACCCATCCCCTGGGGCCTTATTTTTAAATGAAGGAGAGGGGCCGCACGGCCCCCCTCCCCAAGCCAGGGACTTGAGGGGGTGCCCATCTGAGGCACCCACAGCACACCATGCTGAGGGCTGAGATGGGAGATCAAGGGCTCCTGGTGACGTGGTAGCTCCACACATGCACCCATCCTGGGTACTCTGAGTGCCAGCACTGCTACCATCCGGTGCCAAACTGAGCACTCGCTTCCGTGGGAGCTTTACTCCCATGGGAGCAAGTTGGCTCATGAAATAAACACCCTTGGGCCAATTAGAACACTCTATTGTTTTTAATTGGGTTCAAGAGACTCTTGCAAGAGTCCCTCAAACCGAACCAGTCCAGTTATACAAATATTTGTAAGTCCTAATTTCCTAATCACTCAAATTACAAAAAGCATGCATTCTGGACCAAGATCTTGCTTCCTGAAAAATTTGGTGAGATTCCCTTCAGCAATTTTGGAGATAATGAGCTCCAAGAAAGTCTATGGATAATGCATGGGGACTTTGCATTTTGGAACCCCCCTTTTTCTTGGCACTCACTTGACATGTCACCCATAAGCTTTCCATGCACAAACTAGACAAAAAGCACGTTTTTGGAAAGTTTCATGAAAATTCTTCAAATGGAGCAAATTTCAGCACGGAAACGGCCCTATTAGAAGTAGCTAAAACCATAAAAGCTACACTTGACAAAGGGGGCAACGCGGTTTTGGTGCTGCTGGACCTCTCCACGGCCTTCAATACTGTGCCCTACATCGGACTATTAAGAAGACTCCAGGAGGGAGGTATTGGCGGCACGGTACTTAGATGGTGCAACTAATTCTTAAACAAACGTCGGCAAACTATCTGGTCCCCTCTTTTCTCGGCTTCCATCCCCCCCATGAATGTCAGGGTTCCACAGGGCTCAATACTCAGCCCAATGCTGTTCAACCTGTATATGGCCCCTCTTGCACTCCTCACCGAGAAATACGACGCTAAAATAGTGTCATACGCTGATGACACGCAATTGCTGTTCACTTGTGAGAAGGGTGCCGAGTTCAATGGCAATGTGATTAACATCTGAGTGTCAGAGGTATTCTCTTGGCTCAGGCAAAATACATTGAAGTGCAACTCTGAAAAGTCGGAGATTATTTTCTTCGGCTCCCATCCCTGTGCAGCATGGCACCAATGGTGGCCACGGGACATGTCCCCCCCGCTACTTCAGTCAGCATCGTGAAAAATCTTGGGGTCAAATTAGACGATTCCCTTTCTATGAAGGCTCAGATTCCATCAGTGGCCGGGACCTGTTTTGGGTTACTGAGAATGCCAAGGAACTTTCTCTCCCTGCTTCCAGTCTCTCACAGAAAGACGGTAGTCCAGGCCTTGGTGGTATCGAGACTGGACTATGTAAATGCCCTGTACTAAGACCTTTCTGATTATCTAATTGGCCGCCTACAGGTAATACAGAATGTGGCGGCCAGAGCCATTCTCCTGGCAGGGCCGAGATCACGAACAACACCTCTTCTGTCTTCCTTACACTGGCTTCCAGTTCGGAAGAGGATTGAGCTTAAAGCGTTAGTGTTGGTCTTTAAAGCCTTCCATAAGATAGGTGCTATAACACTTTCCATAAGATAGGGGCCCCATATCTTGGGGAAAGGCTCCAGCACTATACACCACAATGAACCCTGAGGTCTTCTGTCCAGTTTCTGACCACTACCCCAAGGCTCCTGCACTCCCGGATAGGGGGCAGATCTTTTCAAGTGGTGACCTCATGCATTTGGAATAGCCTGCCCCTCTCTCTCAGACAGGTGCAGGATCTCCTTACCTTCAGGAGCAAACTAAAAACATTGCTTTTTCAACAATAGATTTGTCTGGATTCTGCGTTGGTGCACGCTGTCTTGTGTTACGTGGTCTTTCATAGCGCAGTAACACTCCCTGGAGTAGCCACGCGCTCTATAAATACCTGCAAACATAACATAATATAACATTAGCAAAACAAGAAGTGCATTATCTATGGAAATGCTGACCTGGCTATAAATACCCAGTGGTGATATACTACCCAGTCGCCACTGAGTTTTCTTTGTAGTGGGATGCTTGGGTTCCAGTTCAGGGAGGACCTGGCTTGGCAGTTTAAGCAGGACTGTTCCCACTGGAGCAGGGTCAAGACTGATTTGCATATGGCTGGGTCTAAACTGAGGTGTCATGGTGTACAAAATAACAATGTATTGGGATGCAGCCCGAGTGATTACCAGTGGCTGAAATTAATTCAAGCATTCCTTCCATCATTTTTAGATCTCGCCTGGCGAAAGCAGCGCATGCGCTGCTCTCGTCAGAGGCAGAACCTTTTGGAATCGATTCTCCACCGTGGGCTCATTCACGCGCCTGCATGGACAAAGATGGCTGCTCTCGCCATCTGTCCAAAGCAGACAGCATGCGTGGGTCCGTGGGACAGTGGACAGTCCGCCGCCATCTTGTTCACGCCGGCTTCCTTCAACTCTGGCTCCGGCGTGCTTTCACTTTAAAGAGTGCACGCGTGCGCGCGACGGACCCAGAGTTGAAGGAAGCCGGCGCGCAATGTTTACAGCTGAGGGGAACAGAGAGTGCAGCGAGCGGAGCATCGGGGGCACTGACTCAGGCTGGCGGCGGGGAAGCAACGTCTACTGTGACGGGCAGGTAGGAGAAAGAAGAAACATGTGCAGTTTGTGATTCAGTGAAATTCTCTAGTATGCCCCCCTTTTGTTCCTGTTCTAATGATCCAGGAATATTTGTCTGTTTCGTAGACTTGAGCAATGAGCCCTGGAGGCTCATGGAGCAGATATACTTGTAACAAATTCTTCTTATCAGAAGACGTTTGGCAGCGCAGTGCATAAGAAAGGTCTTGATGCATAAACTGTAAGGCACAGAGCACGCTCTCTCCCACATCCCGTCCATTTAAACTCCGGAATGTATTGTCCAGAGACTTCATTAGAGGAGATTTCTAGTCCCTTAGATGTATCTAAACATAGTTCAGCCTCATAAAGTGTCAGTTATTTGTACTGCAAATTCCAGACACTAAACTCTGTAGTATCACAAGCCACATTGGGCTAGCAACAGGCATGCTTATGTATATATTTAGATATTATTTATAAAGACCTACTTGTTACCTTTCGTTGGTTGTTTAAAATGTTAAGATGAAAGCCGATGCATCAATAAACTATTAACAAGCCATTCACCAGTTAGATTACGAGTTCAATTGCACTTAAAAACTTTCCCTGGAGGCTGTAGCTCATAGAACACAAACACCCCAACATTTGCACTACAGACGACAGCAGCTACGTTTCTTCTGCTACTAAACAACTTTTAAACAATTTAAAGTATCTGTACATGACGTCATATGTAGCACAAGTGATATGACCATGTTATACAGTACTGGCTAACACCACACCCATGTTCTTTTATTTAATTCTTCCCACCGTCCTTTATGAAATATGTTTGTTCTGATGAAATTCAACATTAAAATAAAGTAAGTGCTGAAACCTCTCAGTCTACATACGTAGGCAGCGCTTGCAAGCTTCAGACAGGCTCCCTTCGTGTCAGGGTGGCATGGGTGGTACTGCTGTCAAACCTGTCACATGCCAAGAAAGATGTCTCTTTTCTTTGTTGATAAGTGTGTGTGGTGAGCTTGGCCCTCTCTGTTTTTGTACAGTCTGCAGTGGATTTGATTGCGACATTTGTTCCAATGTGTTCCACCGCGGCCACGCTGATGTTCACCTGTCCCAGTGTGCTCATCTTCACACCCGTCCCTTCCCCGAGCTGCCATCATCCTGTTCCGTACAGGGCCTGAAAGAGGCTCGCTTGAGGTGACCAAAAAGTGACACTCTGGTGACACAGAAATCGTAACTAAATACATGACGATAATTTCAAGAGCTATAAGACATGATGGAACGAACACCTTGTCCACTGTCCATGACCACATTTAATAGGAATGCTGGAAATACATAGGGTGTCCGTCCTTCGCCTTTAGACAGCAGACGTGTTATGTGGCTGCTGTTATGGTATAGACTGGTTTGGCTCCCTTCTAAGAGGTTGTTGATCTTTTCGTTGTTACCACCGCCTTTGGTACAGAACCGTCATCTTTTATTCCAGTCAGTCTGCCTTGCTGCTTGTATTAAGAGGAGAGCATGTAGCCTTACGGCCACAGCGGTCTACTTGGAAGTTGGGGAACCGGGTTCGAGTCTCGGCAATGACACTCAATATCCTGTGGTTCTGGATAAATCACTTAATCTCCCTGTGCCTAATAAAACAAGCATTAAAAATGCAATAGGTCTCGTCTTTGATTAAGTTAAAGCCATTTGCTTTGCTAATGGTATTGTATAGCAAAGCAAATGGCTTTAACTTAATCAAAGGCGAGACCTATTGCATTTTCAATGCTTGTTTTGAATATCTTTCCATGTACTGTGTAACACATTACAAACATCTGCAAATAAATAAGTACACTAGTAGAAACCTCACTGCGGTTCCTGTCAATGTTTTTAGGTCTCGCCTGACCCAGCGCATGCGCTGATCTGGCGAGACTTATTGAGAGGGCTCCAAAAAGTGCTACCAGGCCAGCCTGGAGCTACAGTGCATGTGTGCGGGCGCGCGCACTGCACTTGACCGCGATTACTTTCACTTTCGTGGCCGTGCGGCCGCTTTGATGTTTGATCGCTATCACTTTCGCGGCCGCACGGCCGCGAGGCATAGCCAATAGGTCTCGCTTTTGGGACCTTATAAGTATTTAGTTATGCAACTGTTGCATGGCTAAACACTTATAAGGTCCCAAAGGCGAGACCTATTGCTATGCCAATGCTTGTTAAAGTTTGACCGATGGCTCCGCCAACATGACGTTAGCATCCATCAAACTTGTAACATGTATTTGAATATACAAAAATGAATGGCCCTCCCCGCCATGTGATTTGCCTCCCAGGATGTAGGGGTCATTTTGGAGTTTTCACTTCCCATTACCTCCAGATGTTACCAAGCAGGTGGAGACGGACAGGGAAAACTAGCCATTCGGCCACCCACTATAAATCCACTTGGCCATCAGAACAGTACGTCAGTGATGGAGTAGTCCGGCTTGCAGAGCCTCAGTCTGGCAAAGAGAGTATTCTATCACTGCTGCAATGGAGTACCCTCTCCGCCAAACCCTAAAGCAGCCCCATAGTCTTTGTTTAGTCAGCCAATGCCATTTTTGAAGGTCACTTTTTTCTGCAAATTTAGGTTTCTTTGTGACAGCAGAAGAGTGTGTCTCAGTGTACAAAAGGTACTTTGTGAGTCTGAAAAGTCTTGCAAGAGGAGGGGGAATGAAAGGGTGACCCTTCCGTATTGTGATTCACAATTAAATGTATCATATACTTGCAACCACAATTGAAGCTGCAAACTATTGAACAGAACTGACACCTATCTGGTCGGTGGTTTATGAATCTTAAAGTGGGAGGTGTCTCTGCGGGATACCTTCCACCTTGTGAACGGTGGGTGCTGGCCTCAGGAAGAGCAGAGATAGGTCCAAGGCACCATTGCACCACTGTCTGCTCCCACCAATGTCCTTCGTTGAATTCCCACTTTTTTTATAGCACTCACCCTGTCTGCATCCCAATGCCTCCCTTTTGCAACCATTCACAGTGAGGTGTAAAATATCTCCTGTCTCATGCATATTAACAATGAAGGAGGTTTTTTGACTCCTTGCAGAGTGGGGCTTTTGTGATGTGACTGATTATTGCATCAATCACATCTCAAAATTAAGCCCAGGTTGCAAACTAGCTGGTGAGGAAAAAAAGATCGGATTGCAACCTGGGCTTCATGCATCAGGCTTTTCATTTCAAAGTAACTTGCATTGAACTAAAGATAGTTGTTAATGGGAGGTGATTAGATGGCAGGCGGACTTACGTCCGCCCGCCACCCAATCAGACAACTGGACCGCCCGACTTGCGGTCGGCGGTCTGTTTGTGTGATTACGATGCGACCGCCTCCAAGGCGGTCACACTGTCTATCTTTTGTATTGTGGCGGGTGCTGGGTGCTGCAGCACACACCGCAGTACAAAGAATAGACAGGAAACATATCCCTGCAGTACGTGGCAGGCCCCATGCGGGGGCTGCCACATGGTGCAGGGATATATAGGGGGGCACACCCACATCCAAGGGCCAGGGGGAAGGGGGGCCAGCTACGGGCCCCCAATGTCCCTTTCCGCCAGCCTTTTTACGGCAGGCACTTCGCCATGAAACGGCTGGCGTGGAAGGACATCACAATCCCTATGGCGGTGCCTGACAGGCACCGCCACCATTGTAGGGATTATGGCTGCCTCTGATGCATCGACGGGCGTGTCGGTCAGGCTTTCCGGCCGCCATCCTTCCATTATTAAATGGCGGGCAGAAAACATGCACGTGATGGCGGTGAGACTGCCACCGACAGGCTGCCGGTGGTGGTCTCGCCGTCATTGTAATTAGCCCCTAAAATATCACACTTCTTATATTAACAAATTGGAAGTATCACATCTAAACCTGAAATGTTAGCATGTATAAAAATGCTTATTATTTTGGTTAATAATACCCTGGAACTCTAGATTAGACTTTGACAGTATTTGTATTTTGCCAACGTACTTAGCATCATTTGGGTAATTTATTTTATTACTCTTGTTACATGAAATTCCAGAAATTACACTATTATGCCATACTATGTAATTTCACACCAAAAATGTATTGCGAATGTGCCAGAAGAACACAAGCAACGGAATATTGTCTAATTTCTGATTTTTTTTAAAACTATTTTAGCGCAAAACGTACCCTTGCATTCAAATTGGAAGTGAGGATGTATTTCATGCTAAAATACAATGCCAAATGCCACTTCTGCATTTCGCACAGTTACCACTTATTTTTGCGTATTTTTCCTAAAATTTCTATGAATTATACAGAAGTAAATTACGTGAATTTTGCTCACCACCCTCCCTAGGTTCCAATATACACTGTCCTCCCTTTGGGCTCCTATTTATTCACCATGAAATTGATTCCTCCAGAAAGAAATCTAAGGCATGCATCCCCTCCAATGCCCAACCGCTTCCCCCCTTTGACATCGACTTGGATGACATTTTAGGCATGTGCGATGAATCCCGGGGCACCGTTTTTGACCCAGTGAATCGAGATGTAAGGGATGGCGAAACTTCAAATTACACGTCTCCAGTTCCCTCTAGAAGCGGCCGGAAACAGATCAAACCAGAGAAAATGGAAAAAAAGTATGTTGACGACGAACAACAGTATGTTTACAGAAAAAAATGTGCTTCTTGTATAGTACGAGGCCGATTCCTGAGTGATTCCAGATGCCTGGCGGAGAAGAGGGAAAATGGCTGCCCTGCTGAAGGCTCATGATCCTTGCTCAAGGCCGATTTACCACCAAGGAAAAGTTGCCAACAACATTGTAATGATTAACGTTCTAGAGGGCATTGTCTTCTGATAATTGCCCATCACCTACTTGCAGGTGTTTAAGTCTACAGGGCTCGATAATAAAATATTAAATAGAATGGATCGTCTTAAATGTAGCGACACAGATTGGGCCTAGATTATCTGTCAAATTTAAGAATGTTGTACAGTATTCTGGGAGAAATTGATTTGGAATGTTTTGACGGACCTGCTGCACTCAAGGGGATCCATTAAGCTGTATAAAAGCTCATATTGTGTTTCATGACCTTCTGGGAGGTGAGCTCAGGTAAGGTAAAGTGGAAGACCCCATTGAGATTGTATGGTGCTCTTAAGATGTTTCAACAGCTCTAAGGGAACTCAGGGCTGGGTGAACAGATGTGGAGGACGAGTCGAGGGCCTTGGCGTGTGAAGGCCTATTATGGTTTCTTGCTGTGATTCAGCCTGGATAGAAAATTTGGATGGAGGACACGGTTTTGATTCCACAAAGAGACTGCTGAACAGCCTGGCTAAGTAACACCCAACAAAAGTTTGGTCTGGCTCGACAAGGAGCCTTGCCGGGGAGAAGTAAAAACCAAGGTGGTCATGTTAAGACTGTGGCGTGGAGAGCAGGGAGGAAGCCGGAAATCAATAAGAAGGTGGAGTGATCATGACTGCTGGGCCTGAAGAAAGGAACCCTGAGGGAAACTGAGAAATAGTGGTGAGTGGGAGGCACAGGAGTGGACCACGATGCAGAGGGAAGAGTCGGGAGGAGACAGCGAAGGACACAGAGACGTGGCTCCATGGAGCAAGTCAGGAATGGAAGGGGTTGGAGATCAGGGCAGGGCTTGGCAATCAAACATAAGAAGCGACCCCAAGGAGGAATCCTATTAATATACTTCGATCCTGTATAACTCACTGGGATCACCAGTAATCTGCTAGTGTTCTCCTGCTGCCTGCCCTGGAGTTTTCCTACCGGAGACATATTTCAGGGCACCAGGAACCAACAATCACTCACACCATGGAGCGTGGTGTTGTCCCGACCTCAGTGATCGAAACAATGAGGTTAAAAATTGATCCTAACTCCTGAGAATAATTCAGATGCTGTCGATCGGAAGAGCAGCATCCTTAGAGCCAGGCAGCATCATGCATCAATGAAGACTTGTCCCCCTTCCTGGGTCTGTCGTTAAGTAGACAACGGCATGCAGAAGAAGCCGAACCCTGGCCATAGCTAGCCCCCTCATCAACACTGTGTGTACGGAAGGGGTGGGGTGGGGGGGGCTTGGGGAGGGAGGTTGTTCCCATTGTGTCCTGAAAAGAGCCTGAAAATACCACCATATTTGGCAAAACGAGAAGCAAATATGGTCTTTCAGAGGCAATAGGTTGAGAGTGACTTACTTCTGCCCTTTGTGTCACCAAAGCCAATGTTATCACAGCCCTCTGAAGGACAGGTGTTTCTTCGGACCCAGGTACGAAAGCATCGTATGAACCAATGGGGCACTTGAACCTATGACTCAAATGAAAACAAAGCGTAGGGCCTTATGGGACATGTGCATCGTACGACCTACATATCCATCATATTGAGCGAAATGTGTGTGTAAGATCCTGATGTCAGCAGAAAGGATCACTCAAGGTAGGTTGTTGAGGGAAGTTCAAGTTTATTCCTTAGTAAGAAGGTCCCATCCAAGTCCAGCAGCTGGGCCCACCTGCAACACAATTCAAAAGATCACACTCCAACCCCCCCTTGTAACTAAGATACCAACCCGGAGAATACATTCCCTGGTAACCATGGCACTGCAGCACAGCACGCTACAGATGCCACAGTGTCCTCGTCACAATTTTTGATAGGAGAATGCATTTCACTTTAAAAACGTAGCGCAAAAAACACAATTGCCATAAACAGCCTCTTCCGTTCTTATTATTTGAGTTGTTCCCGCACTTCAGCGCTATCATTTTTGCTGCAAATGGCGTACGTATGTGATGTCGCATAATGGCATAATTACGGGAATTTCGCATAACAAGCACAATGTGAAATTCCTTCAATGAAGCGAACTACGCGGGCATTATTTAAATGTTGTTGGGGCCTGCTAATGAGGTCCTGTGTTTCTCTTTGCCACAAGGTCGATAAAATGTGCCCCATTGGGTTGCAGAAAGTGGATATCCAATATTCAGTGGCGCCAATAGATATTTCATTTGTACTTTGCACTAGGTGACTAACATAATCTGAATATTAATATTATTGTTGTGATCTTCGGGCATCAGAAGCTGCTGATGGCGCTGAAAGGTACCGTGAGCAGCGCATCCACTCACCTTTCCACGCAGTAATATTCTGTGAAGGCAGCGCCCTGGTCACTTGCTTCATTAACAGACCAGAGGCGTGATTATAAGTTGCCTGGTAAATTATCGGGTACCACGCATCTTCAATTTCGGCATGTCAAATTTGCTAGAATGTAGGGGCATAGCATCAAGACAGGCGATAAAATTATCAAACTGCCGCTAAAATGGCGACAATGGGCTTGATAATATGCTCAATGGAATTCCAATTGAAGCCCATGTTAGATGTCCTTCACATCTAACATGGGCTTCAATTGGAATTCCATAGAGCATATTATCAAGCCCATTATCGCCGTTTTAGCGGCAGTTTTCTGCGCTAAAGCAGCGATAATCTTATCGCCTGGCTTGATAATATGCCCCTTAAAGAGTGAAAAAATCCAGAGGATTCCTTGGCATGTGGATTTTGTTGCAGTAAGCACCAAAAAATCGTATTTATGCTCCATTTTCAGGGCAAAACTCAGAATAGGTGCTAAATATTACACCTGATAAATTGCAAACACCTCGGTGTCGGGTTTTATCTAATACCCTGTTTATCCCATCCGAATCCCGGACCCTGATAATCAGGCCCCAGGAGAGTGGTCCTTCAAGGACTCGTTGCAGAAGCAGGACAGCTGCTACTTGGCGTGCTCATAACTCTTCTGCTCGAAGACAACCTTGTGATATCGGATCAGACACCATGAACACATTTACCCAAACTGAGCTGCCGTGAATGATCCATGCCGTGGTTACAGTCTGGGTTAGATGCAATTGTCACACTGACTAGAGGCGGCCGGCGCATCGCCAAGGTACTGACCTCACTCATGCTCTGTGCGCCTGGACGCTTCCACACACCTGGGGCTTTTCTGCCCGGAAGCTTCCACACACCTGAGGCTTTCCTGCCCAGAAGCTTCCACACACCTGGGGCTTTTCTGCCCGGAAGCTTCCACACACCTGAGGCTTTCCTGCCCAGAAGCTTCCACACACCTGAGGCTTTCCTGCCCAGAAGCTTCTACAAAACTGAGGCTTTCTTGCCCATTAGTTTCCATACACCTGAGGCTTTCCTGCCCAGAAGCTTCCACACACCTGAGGCTTTCTTACCCAGAACCTTCTACAAAACTGAGGCTTTCCTGACCATTAGTTTCCATACACCTGAGGCTTTCCTGCCCATAAGCTTCCACACACCTGAGGCTTTCCTGCCAGGAAGCTTCCACATACCTGAAGCTTTCCTTCCCAGAAGCTTCCACACACCTGGGACTTTCCTCCACGGAAGCTTCCACACACCTGAGGCTTTCCTGCCCGGAAGTTTCCACACATTTGAGGCTTCCCTGCCCTTTAGTGTCCATACACCTGAGGCTTTCCTGCCCGGAAGCTTCCACACACCTGAGGCTTTCATGCCCGGAAGCTTCCAGACATGTGAGGCATTCCTGCCCAGAAGCTTCCACACACCTGAGACTTTCCTGCCCAGAAGCTTCCACACATTTGAGACTTTCCTGTTCATTAGTTACCATACACCTGAGGCTTTCCTGCCCAGAATCTTCCACACACCTGAGGCTGTCCTGTTCATTAGTTACCATACACCTGAGGCTTTCCTGCACAGAATCTTCCACACACCTGAGGCTTTCCTGCTCGGAAGCCTCCAGACACACAAGGCTTTCCTGCCCGGAAGCTTCCACACACCTGAGTCTTTCCTGCCCAGGATCTTCCACACACCTGAGGCTTTCCTGTTCATTAGTTACCATACACCTGAGGCTTTCCTGCCCAGAATCTTCCACACACCTGAGGCTTTCCTGCTCGGACGCTTCCACACACCTGGGGCTTTTCTGCCCAGAAGCTTCCACACACCTGAGGCTTTCCTGCCCAGAAGCTTCCACACACCTGAGGCTTTCCTACCCAGAAGCTTCTACAAAACTAAGGCTTTCCTGACCATTAGTTTCCATACACCTGAGGCTTTCCTGCCCATAAGCTTCCACACACCTGAGGCTTTCCTGCCAGGAAGCTTCCACATACCTGAAGCTTTCCTTCCCAGAAGCTTCCACACACCTGGGACTTTCCTCCACGGAAGCTTCCACACACCTGAGGCTTTCCTGCCCGGAAGTTTCGACACATTTGAAGCTTCCCTGCCCTTTAGTGTCCATACACCTGAGGCTTTCCTGCCCGGAAGCTTCCGCACACCTGAGGGTTTCATGCCCGAAAGCTTCCAGACATGTGAGGCATTCCTGCCCAGAAGCTTCCACACACCTGAGACTTTCCTGCCCAGAAGCTTCCACACATTTGAGACTTTCCTGCTCATAAGTTTCCATACACCTGAGGCTTTCCTGCCCAGATGCTTCCACACACCTGAGGCTTTCCTGTTCATTAGTTACCATACACCTGAGGCTTTCCTGCCCAGAATCTTCCACACACCTGCGGCTGTCCTGTTCATTAGTTACCATACACCTGAGGCTTTCCTGCACAGAATCTTCCACACACCTGAGGCTTTCCTGCTCGGAAGCCTCCAGACACACAAGGCTTTCCTGCCCGGAAGCTTCCACACACCTGAGGCTTTCCTGCCCAGAATCTTCCACACACCTGAGGCTTTCCTGCCAGGAAGCTTCCACATACCTGAAGCTTTCCTTCCCAGAAGCTTCCACACACCTGGGACTTTCCTCCACGGAAGCTTCCACACACCTGAGGCTTTCCTGCTCGGAAGTTTCCACACATTTGAGGCTTCCCTGCCCTTTAGTGTCCATACACCTGAGGCTTTCCTGCCCGGAAGCTTCCACACACCTGAGGCTTTCATGCCTGGAAGCTTCCAGACATGTGAGGCATTCCTGCCCAGAAGCTTCCACACACCTGAGACTTTCCTGCCCAGAAGCTTCCACACATTTGAGACTTTCCTGCTCATAAGTTTCCATACACCTGAGGCTTTCCTGCCCAGACGCTTCCACACACCTGAGGCTTTCCTGTTCATTAGTTACCATACACCTGAGGCTTTCCTGCCCAAAATCTTCCACACACCTGAGGCTTTCCTGTTCATTAGTTACCATACACCTGAGGCTTTCCTGCACAGAATCTTCCACACACCTGAGGCTTTCCTGCTCGGAAGACTCCAGACACACAAGGCTTTCCTGCCCGGAAGCTTCCACACACCTGAGGCTTTCCTGCCCAGAATCTTCCACACACCTGAGGCTTTCCTGTTCATTAGTTACCATACACCTGAGGCTTTCCTGCCCAGAATCTTCCACACACCTGAGTCTTTCCTGCTCGGAAGCCTCCAGACACATGAGGCTTTTCTGCCCGGAAGTTTCCACACACCTGAGGCTTTCCTGCCCATTAGTTGCCATACACCTGAGGCTTTCCTTCCCGGAAGCTTCCACAAAACTGAGACTTTCCTGCCCATTAGTTGCCATACAGCTGAGGCTTTCCTATCCCGAAGCTGCCACACACCTGAGGCTTTCCTGCACATTAGTTTCCATTCACCTGTGGCTTTCCTGCCAAGAAGCGTCCACATACCTGAGGCTTTCCTGCCCATTAGTTGCCATACACCTGTGGCTTTCCTGCCCAGAAGCGTCCACACACCTGAGGCTTTCCTGCCCGGAAGCTTCCACAAAACTGAGATTTTCCTGCCCATTAGTTGCCATACAGCTGAGGCGTTCCTGTCCAGAAGCTTCCACACACCTGAGGCTTTCCTGCCCAAAAGCTGCCCTACATCTGAGGCTTTCCTGCACATTAGTTTCCATACACCGGAGGCTTTTCTGCTCGGAAGCTTCTAACACACCTGGGGCTTTCCTGCCTGGAAGCTTCCACTCATTTGAGGCTTTCCTGCCCTTTAGTTTCCATCCACCTGAGGCTTTCCTGCCCGGAAGCGTCCACACACCAGAGGATTTCCTTCCCATTAGTTGCATACACCCGAGGCTTTCCTGGTCAGAAGCTTCCACACATCCGAGGCTTTAATGCCTTGATTCGTTACTGACCAACTTCTGAAAATGAACTAGATTCCAACAACTTAAAGAGAAATCACCTCGATGGGCAGAGTTGCTGCCTTCTGTGACAGGTTCAAAGATATGTCAGTGAGCTGCTAGTCCGCTGCAAAAGCGTATGCGATGCCATTCCACCTTTTAACAATCACATCCCAATATGTCTGTGCATGATTGAGAGTTTATTAGCAATAACAGCTATTATTCAAATGCCTGCAAACAGTTACTTACTGATCTGTGCCTTACTATGGGTGACTTCAAAATTGTGAAGTCTATAATTAAGAATCAACCGTGGGCCTTACAACTTAGAGAACCAATGAGTATGCCAGGATATCAGTGCTGGGTCAGTTCCAAGCAGTGATGGTGGCACGCCATGCCCGAGGCGTGCTTCTATGGCTCGCAGAGGCGACGTTCACCCTCTGGTGTCCAGACTATGCCAGGCCCCTCTGGATGGTAAAAACCCTGGCAGCTGCACCGCAACTGCACTGAGTCGTATCCGCGATGAAGGGTCTCGAGTTACCCAGCTGTGGTGCTTCCACCCCTCGCCCCAGACAGGTTTGAGCCCGTCATTGAAGCAGAGGCTCTCCACGCAGATCTGGGAATTTGGCACCGGCCCCAGTTGGAGAATATGAGCCGTTGTCCCAGTCATACGAACCGGTTACTGAGATTCCTGCCATCTTGATGCAGGGAGCATCGGTGAGCCAAAAGATGTCAAGCGCGCGCGGACATCCAGCAACAAAATGGCCGTATGAGGCTCTCCCTGGCATTATTTTGTCAAACCCAAGCCATTCAATGTATTCCTCATTCTAGGTATTAATGGGTGTTATTGGCCGCCATCTTGCTTTCGTCAGAGAGCTCTGGAGTAGGGAAGTGAAGGGATGGGGAGGGGAGGGTTTTGGAAGGAAAGGTACGGGGAAGAGCCGGGGAAAGGGGAAGGGAAGATACATCAGTTATGTGGTCACAGAGGGTTTGTGTTTCTTATCTCTTGATTGAGAAAACGTGGTGCAGTGCGCCAGCTAGGCCAAGCAGGTTCTTTAGAATACATCTCAATGATACCTCATAATCTTTGGGACAAACTGAAAGGTGATAACTTTAGAAGAATCTAGAAGGTGCTCCCGCGCGTGTATTTGAGGACCCCACGGTTGGTAGAATGATGCCACTGGTATCCCTTCATGAAGGGCCGGGAGTCTGCTCAGGCAGTTGGTAAACTTCAGCGCCAGTTGTTTTCGTTCTGTTCCAAAGACGGGTAAAATCTCTTCAAATTTCAGGATTCCAGACATATCTCTGGGACTTGCTTATAGCTTCTGTGCCTTTGGATCATTCGTGCTTTACTAATTCTGGAATAGATTGGTTTTGGATAATAAATCCAAAGCTAAAGGCCGGAGTTTCTCAATCACCATAGTGCGTTTTGTGTAATGAGTAGGACCTTTGGAATTATGCGGCAGTGGAGGACCAAATTATGTGGCTGGGTTTCCTAAATTATGCAGAAAGAAAGACAAATGATGCTTGGTTACGCTGTACATTTGGTGTTAGTATTATCTTAAGGTTTTTGACATTTGTACGCATGTATAATCTGAGCAATATGGCATTTTTACGCACATATATTCTCAGAAAAAGTTTAAACACAATTGTACCACTTTGACACCCAAGTATAGAAATATGCAATAGAAAGGTGACCTGTCAATCTTTTCGAAGGGCATTCGACTGCAAGGCAACCGTGTTGCTGCATTTCTAGTACGTTTCCATCCATTTGAGCTAGAATTTTTGTTTTTGTTGAAACCTTCAGATAATATAGCAGATGATGTATTATGTGACAGTAAATTCATAATTATGTGGAAAACACCGCAAAGTCGCATATTTCCAGTGGCCTTGGTAAAGACAGACTGTGGTTTGCTTCCTAAGAAGTGAAAAAGGACTTCACTGTTATTATTATTATTATTATAGTTCTTTATTCGATTTGAGATAAATCATAAAAGCATTCACAATGTTAAAACAGAATTAAACATATCAAAATTTCTTCCCTATATTGATATCTCCACTAACATTATAGTCTACCTCCTAGATTAAAAGCTCTAAAAACTCTAAAAACACCGTAAAAATTATCAATGATCAGAAGTGACAACACACTCAATTCTAATTATTATAAATCCCTCTTGAGGTTCTTAATTTAAATGCACTGTTGTTCAGTAGGGGAAGTATAATGTGATGGAAAGGTTTTTAATGTCCCCTGATTCCTTGGTAGAGTTTGAGAAGAGCATGCGTGTGATAAATAATATATTACTCTGGCTCGTTGCCACAGTTCTTGACTGAAGGGAGATAGGATGAGAAAGTATATTTTATTTTTATATTGCGTGCCTAAATGCAGACTGCAAAGATTTTCCATCCCAGCGTTCAGGAGCCGCCTCCCTCTCTGAGCTCCCACTTGGGTCAGAGAAGGTTCTGGCGAGTCTCTGCTTTGTTAACACATGCCGGACCCAAAGCCCAGATGGAAAAGGGCTACCAGTTTTCACTCCTTGTGCTGACAAAACGGGATTCAAACGTGTAGGTGTGTGGGTATTCACAAATAGTTTGTAGGTAATTTTCCACTCTGGAAATGCATGCAACTTTCAAAGGAAGGGCAGTGCCTTCACGTGGCGGAAAAGGCAAGGGAACAGCTCTATTTTTTGGAAATGTGGGAGGCGGCTTTTCCAATGGAAGGATATCCGCCCTATGGAAAACAAGACCCTACCACCAGCAATGTGTGAGGGGGGGAGTGTGACGATCTGACCCAGATCGCCTGTGAGTGTCTACATATTCCGCCCATAAGGAGGTTTTAAGGCATAGACAAAGAGGACAACTGCCCAGGCCCCCCCCCCCTTCTAAAGGGCCCCTGGGAAAGTGAACCTTCTCTCTCACTGTCTATTTCTGTGTGTTAACCCATCTCCTCTTTGCCTACCTCTGCCTGGGTCTCTCTTGCCCAATGTCATCTAAAGGACTTTGAGGCCCCTGGCAAGTTCAACTGTTTTTGATTTACCACTACTCCTGAAAGGATTTTTGGCATCCTTCAGACGTGTATTATCTGAAAAATGGAAATATAATTCAAATTTGTTCTGAAAATGTACGCCAAAAAATCTCTCTTGCCCAGTGCCCAAAAAATCCTTTAGACGTCACTGGGAAGGCCGGACATTTGGATATAATTAGTGAGCACAGGTGCCCGAGGCGCGTCTTCACAGCGCTTGGACACTCTTGCAAACTTGTCGAGGCTCTTTCCACATCCATTTGTGTCTCTCTGCACTTCTGGCCTGGAAGCTGGGGCAGGGGGTGGGCTTTATTCATATCTATGCATAAGGAGAAGAGCTGGTCTCCAGAGGGGCACCAGGCACATGCCTGAGACTCAGTCATTCATGAATGTTGGCGCTAGAAGTCACACAGGGGATCAAAGCAACAAAAACCATTTAACTAAGCCCTGCAGTTATAGATCTGATGACAAAACCCCTGACTGGCGCTACTTACACTTATCACAAAGAGATTACAATTTTCACTGATCACCAGTATAAAGAGCCATCTAATTTAAGGGGAGTAGATTGGAGAACCGGACAAGACTTTTCTTTTCACATCAACTGGCCATTGTTAAAACCTTGAGAAGATAACAGCACACAAATTTATCAAGTATAAAACCCATATTTTATCTCAACATATTTTTGTATTATTTTTATAGTAGCTAAATAATGAAATGTGCGCTTACTAAGAATCAAGAAGTATCGCTAGCAGTTGTGGCTGCTGCCAAAATACAGTGGCGGGGGGATTAATAAGAAATAAAAAAAAAGACTTACCTGATGCTGTTGGCCGCCTCGCGCCTCTGTGCTCCTCTGCTCTACTGCTCACGGCAGTAGCTGGAACACCATCACAGACTCCGCAGCCAATCCATATGCTGCTCTCATGCTATTAACAAGCATGCAAGCAGTGTCACGATTGGCCTGAGAGGGTTGGTTTGATGCTCGCTCAGGCACAGGGAGTCTGTGCCATTTTGGAGAAACCTAAGTGCACATGTCTGTTTGGCCATCCTAAGATGGCCGACCAAACCGACATGTGCATGTACAGTGCCCATCACTCGTCCTACCTGCCATGGCTCAGACCCGCCTCTCCCAACACATGCATGGCTCACGGTCACTTAAAAAAAATGATTAAAACATTGTTTTATTATCATTTCATGTTTCAACTGCTGGCTTCGAGCACTGGGGCAAAGTTCCTCCGCCATTATGGAGGAGCCGGCACTGATCGCTAGTGCTCGAAAGTGTCAGAACACAGATGAGGTGAGCCACTCTCGACATTCAATGGCCAGCGTTTACTCACAGAGCCCGCAGAATGGACTTCAACGACTTCTAGCTCCTGGGAAGTCCCCTTAGTGAGAGCGCCTACAGACCATCATGGGCACCATTTCACTGTACCTGAGCCTTGTTTGAGAAGATCCACTGATTTCCCTCTGAGCTGTGACAAAGCTGAGGTAATCTGAAATAGCGTAGACATCAAACAACCACCCTCTCCTTATCTCACTAATAAAAATTGCAGGTGTACGGGGCTGAACATCACTTACCAGTCCCTGCAATCTGCTGACCTTTAAATGCTATATTTTCAAACCTCATATATTAGAGTCAAGTACAAGAAAAGCACATATATTACAATCTAGGCTACACAGTTACAGACAAACACAGGACAATGATTAGTCACCATGGTCTCAGGGCTGCATTGAATCGGGTGAAGTGAGCTAGCATGGGGAAAGTATGATACACCATTTAATTCCGACAGATGCTCTGAGTGAAGCTGGGTTTGGCGGTAAAGTCACCACGCTTTCAATCCATACTTACAAAATTGAATTGTGGTGTTTCTCAGGGGCCATTCTGCCACCGCTGCTTATCAACCTATACTTGCAATCACTAGCCGCTGTCCTCTGAAATCTAGGGGTCTGCTCTCAAATACGAGTGGACGGCTCCCAACTTACATTTGACCTGACTAAACCGAGGGACAATGCGTTTACAGAAGAGGATGCCAAGACACTGACCAACTGCTTTACTTTATGACACTGGTAGACGTCTGTCAATTTTAAGCTAAATCCAGCCAAGACTGAGGTGCTACGGACTCCTCTGGTCCCTCCTCCCGGGCCACGATATGTTGGTCTGAATCCATGCAACCCCTTCCCCCCTCAGCAATGGCTGTACATAATATGTGCTTTTACCTTGACTCCAGACTGTCACTGAAAGCTTTAGGCCTCTCAAGATCCTTCGGAAACCCCTACACCAGTAGTAAATGCCTTGATCCAGTCTAAACTGCTGCTACTGGTCTTGTGATTTGCCGTCTGGTGTTTAAGTCCTGCCTGGATTTAGTAGGGGAAAAGTTGAGGACGATTTGCTCGCTCCATGACCCCCTGAATTTATAATCATTTGTGATCGGTTCGTCAAACTGTGGTTGTTGAAGTGACCGCGGCAATTGCCTAATATTTCAAGTGGCTTCTGAAATTGTGGCCGCTGAAGTAAACGGACAGTGGTATCTAATCTGTTTAAGACAGAAATTATTTGTCTAGGATGCTCAGTATATTTTTCGTCCTGAAGATGACCATGGATTAACACCAAAGGTCGAAACGCCGTTGACGCTATTGTGGCCGCAACTATTGGAGGACACACTTCTTTGTCTACTGGAGTCTTATGAAAAATTTTGTAAACTCCCTTGTTATGTATTCATTTCCTTGTCTGCCACTTGTCTGGTCATGTATATATTCTTATGTTATATGTACCAGCTCAACACACTGAGCTGTTTTATTGAATACATTTTGTATGTTTTTCTATTAGGGTCTCTTTCTTCTTTTTTCTTCTTTTTCTTTTTCTTTTTCCTGTTTTGCTTACATAAATTCATGTTTTTATTACTTTTGGATATTTGTTTTTGAATTGTACACTCTGAACCTTTTGTTTGGAATAATTATTGATCCAGTCTAGGCTGCCAAAGCTAATACTATTTACTTTCCTACTCATAGAAAATATTTCCATTGCCTTTAGCCTGTCCAAAATATTGCCACTCGATTAGATCTGGTATTCCCAGATGCAATAGGGTTGCACCCAATCTAAGATCTCTTCACTGGCTACTCAGTCATTTCAGATTTGCCCTCAAAGTTTTCACCATTGTGCGTA
The DNA here is from genome assembly GCF_964204655.1 of Triturus cristatus. Lineage (NCBI taxonomy): Eukaryota > Metazoa > Chordata > Amphibia > Caudata > Salamandridae > Triturus > Triturus cristatus. The sequence continues at coordinate 124,926,170 of NC_140586.1, read as the reverse complement.
ACATTCACACCAACACAGTCCTTCTTTTTCTAATCTAAATTCTTACTTCACCAGCAAACGAGTCCTTACCCTCTGCTGGTCAGTGTCTCTTCACTGGGTCGCCCATGACAAAGGTTACGTATGGAAATAGGTCTTTCATCGTGGTCATGTAACGACGATCAGCTTATAGGGCTATGGATGGCTGACAGTGTCAGCCGCAACGGATGTATGTTTACACTGTGTATTGCATGAGTGTACAAGGTATATGTTGTGAATGACGCTTGCAGCTCAGGAATACATTTTGGGTCTCCTGTGTTTGTAAGTAACCTAATATGGAGGTTAAACAAGACATGGCAGAGAGCAGTGAGAATTTCAGGACTCCTCCAAAGTATTGCAAAGGTCAGCTGAAATTAACCGGACTCTAGGATGTGGAGGATAGGAGACAGAGGTCACCGTTGAAGCATGGGGGCAGTCCTTCCCTCTTCCTTGTGCACACAACCAATCTTTAGATGGTGTCACTGGAGTTGTCCAGGCCATGAAGGAGTCAGCATGATCTGTCTCAGGGACTGGGTGCGAGTGCGAGGATAGGCGTGAGGGGTTCCTCTGCCCCAGGCAGTATACGCACAGTGGTAGAGGCAAGACTCGTAACTACACATTGTGCACTAAGAGTGCGGGCACCCCAATAACATTCACAGACACCGAGCCAGCTAACTCCATTGCCTAGAGGCAATTATACCTTGACAATAGTAGTTTTATGGTGACTATCACCATTAGAAGTAGAAGGTGGTACTCCAGACCCTTGGAGGCCTCCTGTTACGTAAAACAAACTGCGCTTACCCCACTGCCTCTAAAACATTTCATGAGCACACTATAGTTGGTACTGGCGGACTCACTAAGTTTTCTCAGATAATATTGTGCATTTTGCCCTATTCATTTCATGTGTGGTATTTAACTGCAGGGTGTGAGCAAAGTACTTTACAAGCCAAAACTGGCTAGTGATTTATTCATTGCTATTATCAGTTCACTGAATTCTGAGTCTGTACCCCAGACCACCTCCCTGAGTGTGCCTTGGACTCATCTGGGTAGCTGCCTAGCTGCTCTGAGGGACAAGTGCCAAGTAGTTAATTGATGGTCGGTTTTGGGTCGTGGAGAAGTGTGGCTCAATGATTAGAGCGGCAGATCCTGATGCAGAGGTCTAGCCTGGGACCAGGGTTCAATTCCCCGCCTCGGCGGGTCTTGGGCTAAAAAATTCCACGGACCTGATAATTCTCGCCTCGGTGCCTATTCCAATCATGGAGTCCCACTCTGCAACTCTGGGCAATAGCTTGCTTAATCTCCACAATGGCCCCCATAACGCTAAGGATGCCTGGCCTCCACCTTGGAGGTGCCCAGGACTGGACGCCTCACAGGGAAAGCCAGGATGGGTTCCACAGTGGTATTCGTACAAGTGCCTTGGACCCTTGCGGGTGAGTAGTGCGCTATACAAGTATCAATTTACATATCAATTTACATTTACAACATGTTACGGTAAGTCTAAGACACCGGAGATAAAAGCTGTCATCGTCCCAGTTTGGGCCTAGTAACCCTCACTGATCATGTCAGCCACACTAACTAAGAACTATGAAACAGCTGCAGGATGGCCACTTGTCTGTGCTGCTGCAGGGCCAGGTACCTGAATCAGTGTAAACACTCACAGAGGACAACCTAGGGATGGAGAGGGAAAATGCTGAATAGGTAAGAAAAAGCCATGTGTGAAGACGTCCAGAATGTAAAAATGCCTACAACCTGCGAAAAGAGCAAAAGAGAATTTAAAATGCAACATGAAGCTAAACGTTTTGAAAGAAGAGTACATTTTTATAAGAACATTTAGATTCCAGAATATGACACCAAATCAGGCCTCTTCAATTAAAGGGACATTCTAAAACCTAAAATCCAACCAGACAATGTCAAAGAAAGGTACATTCTGGAATCTAAAACCCCAAGAAGACACAATTAAATAATGATGCAGTAAGGAATCTAAAACCCAACCAAGCCTCATTGAACAGTGGGACACTCTGGTATCTAAACCCCAACCACACACAGCAAACTGGGGGAAAGTCTGAAATAATAATCTCCACCAGTCATTGTGAAACAAAAGGGCGTTCTAGAATCAAAAATCCCAAAAAGAAGTAATCCAACAAAAGACAAGAATCAGAATTCCACAGACCTCATCAGACATTTATTCTAGACTCTAAGCCCGAACAATCTCTTCTACTGAACTAGAACTAGACATCGTACTAAAAGAATGAAGGAAGACGTGGGTTCTATAAAGTAACACGGGAAAATGTTTTTTCTACCAAATGGAGCAGTAAAGAACGCAATGCTATTTGAAACAAAAAACCCGGGAAAGTAAGGAGTGGGTAACGTCGAGACCACGTGCCACCTGTCACCCATTCTAAACTTCTATCAGCTGGAGCCTGCTGCCCCCTCCGTGACTGCACTGTGGGCATGGTGGGAGACGGGTGGGGGCTGAGCGGGGGCATTGTTCCACCCGTGACGGCCGGACACACGACACGTAGCCTCTCGTTTCGTGAATGGCGAGCTATCTTTAGCCTCCTACCCGTGTGATGTCATCGAATGGTCATGGAAACGCTAGCGGCAGCCAGACAGGAAACCTACCGAAGCTGTGAGCCTTCACCCACCGCAGCAGGAGAACGGGCTGACGACAGGTAGATGGGCCTCACCCGCGCTACCAGAAGTGCACGCGTGACTTCCCTTTCCCCTCAACTCCCCTCCCTACCACCCTCATCGCAGCGCACGGGAGGGACGTGCCATTCACTGCTAGGATGCGAGGCCTACCACCAAGGCCTGTTCTACCGCCAACCGTGTTTCCATGGGTCCGCTTTGTCTGTGAGGCAGACAGCCTCTTATATCTTTCGGGCTCCATTTTAATGTTTACCTTTTCTGAGACCACCCACCTACCCCGGAAGTTCAAGTTCTTGGTGCAGCCTTAGATCTCTGTGGATTTGGGGCAGCGGCCATCCCAAATATGTCTCATATAGATAGCCATGGCGAGCTTTCCTCCCTGTTAAACACATTAGGGCCTGCTTGCTTGAGCGGCATTTCTGACAACCTGCACGGTCTACCGCCTTTCCGTGGATGTTGGAGTTAAGGCGTGATTTAATCTGATGGTTATTGTTTGTTAAGGCAGCTGGCTCACTTCTGAAAATGGGATATTTCCTCTACCAGGCCAATACCTCTCAAAAGCTGAGAGTGCTGGAGCAAAGTCAGTCACTTATCAGAGATTCCACGAAGCCAGGGGACCACAAGACAATTTAAGGATGAAGGCTCAAGATTTGCATCTGTATGTCGCACAGCACCCCCAGTTAGGGTTATAATGTCTTCATAAATTGCACCCCACCTTCAACCATGGTTTTATACATTCTTTTAAATCACAGCAATCGGAAGACTTATTTCAAAGTGTTTTTCAACAACTTTCATGCTGATTGGTTTTTGTGACGGGAACTAGAGTTCAGTTAATGCCCTAAGAATTCCAAATTCTGACCAATCAGAATATGGTATTAATCTTTAGCCACACCCCTTGCCCCTTTAAAGGTCATCTTTCAATGGGGTCTCTAGTGAATGGTGTTCCCATAGCGCTTAATAACCATCAATACCTCATCAAGTAAAGAGCCATTCTAGTAGTGCCATTGCCTCACTAGAAGTTTTGATTTTCCTATAATAAATACAAGGACAAAAAGAGGATTGAAAGAGCTACTCATGCATGACATAGGACAGCTTGAAATTGTTATAACGCTGTCTTGTGGTTAAGACTTCATGCTATTCTACGCTTTGACTTTAATCCTTATAAGAGGTTTGTTTTTCTAAATTATACTCCTGGATTGAGGCATGTGGTGTAGTGTGTAGAGTATAATATAAAAAGTTTTCTCTTCTGTGATTGAGAAATCCATACCCGTTGAGAGTTCATTTTTTGTAAAATGAACACACAGGGGCAAAAAACTAAAACAAGATGATCTGCTCAGATCATCTACACGAGTTGATGGTTAAAACCCATCTCAGGTCCGATTTCTTCCTTTGACGACAACTGAAACAATGCTGCTGCCTTACTTCTGGCCTCCCTGTGGCGTCTATCAAGGCTCTCACCTCTCCCCTGCTCTCCTACGGCTTCATGGAATCGTCATTGGTCATCAGGGAATCCCACCACCCGCTCAATGTATGCTGACGATGGTCTACTGTCTGTGAAACAATTGTGGATCCATCTACGCCTGCCTCCAAACAGTCCGCGTTTGCTTTGAAAGGGGACCCAACCTCAATTCTAGGTATGATGTCTTCTTCACTGTTGGGTAGTCCTTCAATTAGCCTGCTACCCTTGGTACCCTCTCAGGGCTGTATAATAAACAGGTTCTGCTTCTTCCCACAGACGCCCAACAGAGCCGGGGACTTGATTTTCACAAGTCAACAAGACATGGCTTGGCAGTTCTGGCAGGACTGTTCCCATGAGGCACAGGGTCAGACTGATTTGCATATGGCCATGTCTGAACTGGGGTGGCAGAGTGGGCTAAAGAACGGTGATGGATTAAACCCAGATCAGTTGACTGGGGGTGAGGGCTTGCAATGCTCAACACTCCGTCCATCATTTCCTTTGGTTTTGCTTTGTTAGCCATAAGTTGGCAGGGTATGCTCAGACGTGAGTCCCTTGCTCACTTTGCCATTGGATTCAAGCAAGCCTGGCTGAAGACGGCTGAAATGCCAGAAACCGGTCCTAGGAAGCTTGTTTCCGGTCCAGGGAAGACATGGCTTGGCAGTTCGGGCTGGACTGTTCCCATGAGGCACAGGGTCAGACTGATTTGCATATGGCCATGTCTGAACTGGGGTGGCAGAGTGGGCTAAAGAACGGTGATGGATTAAACCCAGATCAGTTGACTGGGGGTGAGTGCTTGCAATGTTCAACACTCTGTCCATCATTTCCTTTGGTTTTGCTTCCAACCAATCACACAGTGTCGCTAATTTGATCGTTTATCATGTCCCTGTTGAGTATGGCAATGCCCTCTAAGATGCGGGTGGAGTATAGCAATGCCCTCTAAGAAGGGGGCTTCCTTTGTGGTCCATCAAAACAAAGTGGGCCATTTAAAACTCGGCAGCTGGGCCAACATTCAGTCAGAAGCCTTGGGACCACACCCAGCCACCAATGCTCATGCAGAGTTCAAGATGCCCAGAGACATTACAAAGAGGCCCCTAACTCTAGCACCTCAGCTCTGCTCTTTATACCCTAATCCCAGCCCTAATACCCTAACACTAGCCCTTATACTCTAACTGAGCAATTCTTAACCCTTTGCCTTTTGTGGACCCTGGATCATTATTGGAAGCTGAGGACCCCCACTTAGTCATTATTGGAAGCCAAGGTCTCCTGATCTAAGCAATATCTATGATTGAACCTCAAAACAAAAATGTTCTATACAAAAACATGTATACACCAAACAAATGCTCAAATATTGAAATATTTTGGTTAATTCACAAATAAATATAGAAAACATGTTAACATTTTCAATTTAGCTTCTTTGTTTGAATACACTTTGTTAATTTAAGTTTATTAATTTTAGTATTATTTAATTTACGAAAACAGTTGCGGACCCCCTGAGTAGGCCTCGTAAACCCTCAGGGAACCATTGCTCTAACTCCAACCATAACTTCATACCTCCAACCATAACCTGATCCTGAACACCTAAACCTTTGCCACTTAACAATTAGGAAACACCCAACCCACCGCTAGCTTTAACACTTGGGCCTATCTCCTAAACTAATGTACGCATAAACTTCTAACTCTATTCCTAGCACCCCATCTGATTTGAAAGTATAACGCCACTGCTATCTCCACCCCTTAAGCCTTAGCCCCTAAATGTGCTCAGGCTTGTTGAAAGCTTTTGTGGGGCTCATTTATGGAGAAAACGAGTGGTCGACACGGTTAGCTGCCTTATCAAGAATGTATCACAAAAGCAGGCTTGGGTCCTCTTTACGATGGTGGTCGGATGCTCGTTCAACTGCCATTGCCTCGGGCAGGTATCTGACTGACTATACGTCGGTGATCTCATATGCCCAATTACAATGTGACCGCTGTGCAGGAGATCCGAAAACTACTTTTTTTTCATTGCGGCTTGTGCTGCAGCCCTCGAAAAGGACCGCAGCACAAGCGCAGTGGAAAAGGGCAGTTCACAATCATCAATGCATGTGGTGTCTGGCACACAGTGCATGGATGTTTGTGGGGGTACAACATGTGCCCCCCCTGGGCCCATAGCGGAGGCCCATGGGGGACGGCGGCCCTGCTAGTAGGTCCCCAAAGTCCCACTCCGTCTGCCTTTATATGGTGATCATACCACCATGTAAAGGATGAGAGAAAAGGGACATCGTAATCCCTACAGTGGTGCCTCCACAGACAGCGCCCCCACTGTACGGATTAGGCCCCGATTGGCGCTCCTTGAGCCTGTCGGAGGCGTCAGTCGGTCGCTCCTCCTGCTGCGCCCCGACTGACCATGTCATTATGCAATGGTCGGACCACAGCCTCAGATGTCGGATGGACAGCTATCGTGGCGATCCGCCCGACATCATAATCAGACCCCAAGTGCGGTTTTATGATACATAAATAGATTTAACAGTGGCAGCGTGGGGCCCTAAAAATATTGGGGCCTGGGGCCGCTCCTCATTGTGACGGCCTTGAATGTGAACCGTAAGCGAAAGTCATATTAAGCCAGCAATTTCCAACCTTAACCCAGCAGCAGTAACCCCAACCCACAAGGCATGCCCACACAGATCAGGAAAAGAAAGATGCCAGCTTCACAAGGAGGAACAAAAGCTGGAGCCATGGCCGCCAGCTAAAAGCCTATCACTGTGGGCTGGCGCTACATGAAAAGAAAGGCACCTCTGAGCCCTGTGGCTCATGGCCCGGCCGGTGCCAAGGAATTCTCTCTCTACATGAGCCGACAGCTGTGGGCTTTAATGTAAAGCGAACACACGCTCACCCAGGGCAACGCCCTGCCTGCAGGAGACGCATGGAAAGCACTCATGTTCATGGGAAAAACACCATTTCCACACCTCTTGGGAAAAAACATCAACAATACGGAAGCTCATCTCACAAGCATAAACAACACAGACAAAGCCAATAGGCCGGGCTTTGTCTTATTAACATCATTTAGAGAGCTTAGTGCAACGAGGCACCCAGATTAATAGTAAAGAATTGACTTATTTATCACATTCGTCGTGTTTCCTGACAAACACAAATTGAACATAAACACTGCAATATATGTTTGATGTGTCTTGTGCAGTGATACACAGAAATAATGTAAGTACTGCATTATTTGTATAATATACTTAAGGTAGACACACGAACACATACTGACCACAGACAATACACTATTTTCGTAACATGCTTACAGTAAGGACAAACATGCAGGCTACCAACTGCACTGTTTCTATTGTGTGGAGTGTGCGCCCAAACACATACTTTGCACACTTTGACAGCAAACGTTGTTGTCTATGACACCCTTCGTCAGTTTCTTGGCCTCTTGGTGCTTTACGGTCTAATGAGATCACAGAAAGGAGTCGGACCTCTCGACATTCCAGGACTCAAGTGAGTGTGGACAGAGTGGCTTTTAGACTGATGGGTTTCCCTGCAGTATCTGTAATGAGTTCAGGGCCGGCTTTAGGTCTGGTGGTGCCCTGTGCGACAATGTTTGTTGGCGCCCCCCATTGACTCCCTCACTAGCACCCTTTAACAGTGCCCCCTCAAGTCTCCATAACCACACTCTCTCAGATGTATTTGATTAGTTATATAGCGCCACCTACACCAGTTTAGGTTGTCAGAGCACTTTACATCACACACACATTACACGGAGACAATCAATCATATGTGTGTAAATCAGTGTACAGGAAAAGTTACAAAGGCCAGAAAACTACAAGGTGAGTCACATGCCATCCATATTGGTAGACAGTATAGTTTGAGTGCTTGGTCTTGAGAAGTAAAGACTCCGAATTTAAAACATGACCCCTTGGTTAGGGGTTACAGTTAATAAGAATGTTATTTCTTACCGAAATGTGCCCTTTTTGAAACATTAGAATATTGAAAGATGGAGAAAAAAATCATAACGCTCTAATCTGTACCTTGCAGTTTGCATGGAACTCTTTGATGACTGTTATTAGTTCACTGTTCTATTTTAGGATTTTAACATCCACACTGCTAGTAACAAAAGGATCTCTCTGACAAAAGCACTGATATATTTAAACTTGTGAAGTTGTGATCTGCATGGTACACATTCTTTGCAGCAGGGATATTAACCCTCTGTGCTACCATCAAATGAGTTAAAACTTCCACTAGACAAAACTCATTCTCTCTCCCGGAAGAACATTAATCACCGGAGTTATCTAGACATTTTCATTGTTGTATGAAAATTGCCCCAGCAATGCAGCAGAAGGTGCTTTTAAAACCATGAAATACTTCCAAAGACGGCGCCCTCGACGAGTCAGCACCCGGTGCGGTGGCACCGTTCGCACCGCCCTAGAGCCGGCCCTGAATGAGTTATATCATGGAGTATCCCTACGCACTGCAGTCGCTAGAGGGGGGCCAAATGGGGCCCGAGCCCCAGCGCTATTTCTACTTTTCCCCCACTTGGGCTCCACCACCACAACTGTTGAACGTGCCAGGAGGCAGATCAGAAAAACAGACACCGCACCTTGCCACACAAATCCATTTATCCGACTACCTTTCAATGCAGAGCAGTGTTGTTAGCTTACTTTTTTTTTTAAATCTGAGAATGTGTATATGTATTGAGAGTGGCAGCAGCCACTCTGTAGTTATAGTTAGGGCTAACCAGAGATAGGAATTTCTTGGATTTTTTTCCCTTAATAACTTTGCACCCATTTAACAAACCTTTGCAAAACTTTGCAGACCTATTGCACCTGTTGCATTGGTAAAGTCTGGTGACGATTGGTCAAGGGGGTGTAGAGAAAAAAGGGGGTCCCAAAACACACTTGGACTCCAATGCATTTGACATAGACTTTTGTTTGCAATGAACTGGATAAGGCTAAGTAGGGGAAAATCTCTAGATGTCAGCAAATATAGGGAATGCAATGAACTTGGGGTGGGGGGGGGGGTGGGGGGGGGTATATGGGGTCAATCGGCCCAATGTACCAAGCAGGTTTCAAAGAGAAGTCTCTCTGAAGGGGGAAAGTACTCCAGGGCAGGTCGCCGCTCTGCCGAAACTACCAGCCACCCTGTCTGACTTCTAGAGGTTTTCCTCACACTAAAGCCTTATCCAGTTCAGTGCAGTCACTTCGGTTTTTGACATATATTGGATCCCCTCCAGGTACTACTGCAACGCACCTTGTTTGGACTCACTACCCACAACTCCCTGGAATCCTCTATTCGGCCAGACAAGGCCCCTTGGTCCCAAGATTCATTCCAGACGTGCTTCTGGATTGCATACCAGCAATTTCAAATTATACCTGTAATTGCATACTGATGATGACCTGAAACAAGACAGGTCGGAACGCCATCAACAAAATAGCGTACTGCGTACTTACGGCTCACTTGGCTCTTAACATGCTTCAAACTCATTGGAGTCTAATTGCTCATGTCATGTACCAATTTTTTTTTTTTTTTTTTTTTTAAAAACCTTTATTTGTGCATAGTAAAAGAACAAATACGGGCCTACAACCATCAGGCCGGCCACAATACGGTTGAGCACAGAGACAAACAGTACATCCCCTGTGCGTCAAGGTCAAGATTAGCAATGATTCAGGATTCATACACTGGAGGGATCCTTGACACCAGGGGAAGGAGAAGTGAAGGTTAATTTTAAGGTTTTCAAAAAAAATTTTTTATCGAGAAAGAAATCAGTAAAGGATAGAAACAAGGAGATTCGAGTCCGCGAGTCGGCTTCATACACTGGAGAGCAGCAGCATCATTAAAACAGCCATAGAAAATCTCATACAGTAAGGCGATGCAGTTAGATAACAGGATCATCACAGTAGTAAATACGCACCCCCTAAAAGCCGCCCCCACTCAATCCACCCCACACCCGGACCCCGAATCGAAACAAGTATAGCGCAGAGACATGAAAGAAAGAGGCCCATAGAACTAAAAGGAAACAGTAAATTACCCCCCCACCCTACACCAATGCGGAGGCTATGGCCTGCCCCCCCCCCAGCATAGTGCCTGTCGCCCAATGAACCCGAAATATAGACGAGAGAGAAAGTAGGAATAGAGTAAAGAAACTAAGAGAAGAAAGAAGAAAGGAGGCGGGGAGGAGCCCACGTATCCTCGGAGCGCCCGACACCACCGGCCAACCAAGCCTCCACACACTGAAACCCCACTACACCCAAAGGCGGTCGTGTGAAGATAGCATGTAACAACAAGGAAATGAAGGCAGACAGATCGCGACGAGTGCGCACAACATATGCAAACAATTCCAGTCCCAGTCCAGCCCGTCCGTGAAACTATGATGATAGAAAGTAATCTAGCCCTGGCCCGATCGCGGGCTTACGATTAGACCCGCCCCCTCGTGAATGCCCCGCATCCCGAACAGACAAAGACAATATGGCCGCTTGGAAGAAGATGGAGAAGTAGGTGTACCAATTTTAATTACGTTTTTTTTCACTGTCACCTTACCACATGTCTCACTTGCGCCGTTCCCCCTATCACAAGCACTATATGTGCACTTTTTTGATTACGGCAGCATTGAGGAAATATATTGCTGTCTGAAATTAATGTTTTTCTGCCACAAGACCAACTACAGACCTTGATATTTAACCGTGGTGTTTTATCCCTTTTTGTCTACTTTTTCGTAATTAATCCACGCTTGATTAATAGTCTTTTAAATATTACCTGTTGAGACATTGTTGAGTAAAGTAGAGTGGTGAAGAGTAGACTGGTGCACAGTAGAATGGCATAGAGTGCAGTGGAGTAGTGTGGTACAGAGTAGAGTAGCATAGAGTGCAGTGGTGAGTGCAATGGTGTAGAGTGCAATGTCATAGAGTGCAATGGCTTAGAATGGAGTGGCGCTGAGTGCATTGTTGTAGAGTGCATTGTTCTAGAGCCCAGTGGCATAGAGTAGAGTAGTGCAGAGTGCAGTGGCATACAGTAAAGTGTGCAGAGTAGAGTGGAGTGCAGTGGCATAGTGTGGAGTGGTGTAGAGTAGAGAGTAGTGGCGTAGAGTGCAGTGGTGTAGAGTAGAGTAGAGTGGCATAGAGTGCAGTGGCATAGAGTGTAGTGGTGCAGAGTAGAGTAGAGTGACGTAGAGTGGAGGGGCATAGAGTGGAGTGGTGTAGAGTGGAGTGACGTAGTGTAGTGTGGTGTAGAGTGCAGTGTCATAGAATGTAGTGGGGCAGAGTGGAATGGTGCAGAGTAAAGTAGAGTGGCGTAGATCACAGTGGTGCAAAGTAGAGTAGAGTGGCATAGAGTGCAGTGGTGAAAGTGCAGTGGCGTAGAGTGGAGTGATGTACAGTAGAGTGGTGCTGAGTTCATTGTTGTAGAGTACAGTGGCGTAGAATGAAGTGGCGTGGAATGGAGTGACATTGAGTTGCATAGAGTGGAGTGGTGCAGAGTAGCGTGCAGTGGCATAAAGTAGAGTAGATTATGGTGCAGTGGCGTGACTCCTGTGGTGTAGAGTGCAGTGGCTTAGAGGAATGCAGTCAAAGGCCTAGGTCAGAGCCTCAGTTTGAGCTCTACAGGCTTCTTAACCTCTTCTGTGCCCATGACAAGATAGTCTCGTCATGGAGCACGGTTGCGCTGTGCCCATGACGAGACTATCTCGTCATGAACCCCGCCCGCTAATGCAACGCCCGGCACAGGAGGGGGAAAGGGCGTGGCACTGAAGGGGTTAATCTCTGAAGAGAAGCCACTCTCATGGGGTTTGTCAGTGTTTCACAGAGGCACTGAACTGGAGAGGTCTCTATTTTGGACAAAGCCAAAGAATGCAGCAGAAACAATGTTTTTCTGGGTAAATGATATTTTGGGACAAGAAATTATGTTTCAGCATTCTTATATTGAAGGGAAGCAGAATCACAGTCACATTTTACAGAAGGAGCTATTTGCTGTCATAGATGAGCTGATTTGCTCACGTTGTTGGGCAGGGTGGTAGGAGAGAAAAGAAGCAACAAGGAAGAGGGAGTGTGGGAGGGAACAGAAGCTACATGGACGGGGATATGGAAGACGACTGAAAACACAAGCACTCATATGGAGTGCTTGAACCCCAAACCAAAGCAACTCCAAAATGGGAGCAGTGGAAGGACACACGTAACTGGTCCATGCTCTAGGGGAGGACCGAACACAAGAAGAGGACATGACCCATTCATGCCATGACAAACAGGAACAAAGGAAATGAGAGCTGAGGGGAAGCTAATCAATGGTAAGCTATCGATGGGCTGTAAACCCACAGTATGTAAACAAAATGCCGAGACAGCTCATGCGCTGTCTAGACGAAACCTAAAAAGCAGCATTAGCTTCCCTCTCACCTCAGATTCTGTTCAGGCTGTGTGATCTACACGGTCATTTAGAAACACAAACAGAAATACCTAGCAAACAAGCTCCATGTGTCAGGTGACTGGTGACCTTCTGGCATACATGAAATAAAATGTAAAAAAACCTCTAAAAAAGAAGTTGTCCTTTTGTGCAGAAGTGGTGGAACGACTTACCTCTGCAGCACAGCCCATCAAATTCCCACCATTCTTCAGCAACCATTCTAAATCCCATATCATCACCATTTTTCGGCCTTCTGTGGTCTGAGCCCATCCATTGACTTCTCTCAATATGTGTGAAACTCATCTGAGCGACGTAAATATCTGCATGGCTCAGAAAAGCAGCATGTGGGCCGAGTCTCCCTGTCTCCCTTTGTAACGCATGCAACATTTTGAGGCTCTGTGACTGCACAAACGGTTCTAAAGAATCGATATATGTTCTTGCAAATTGCAACGTGGGGACCTCTGCTTTGCTACCCCATTTTTCATTTGATCGGCTAAAAACGTCAGGGTTCACATTTTGAGCCACTGGGCGCTTGCAGCTCCTAACGTAACGTTAACTCATAGCAGTGGCGACTCCTCGGCTACGGCAGAGGAGCATCGCCCCCCGCTGTGCAGCAGCGAAATAAAGGAAAAATACAATGATTTTACTTCAGGTTATTATCATTTTATTTTGTCCTGCTGCGGCAGCTCTGCAGTGCGGGGCGGGCTCCTCCGACACAGGATCAGGATGAGTGGTGACCACACTTTGCAAGTGCGCATGAATGTTTGGCCAGCCGTCTGGGGCCAGCCAAACATTCATACGCACTTATCATGTTCTGTACCCTGGCGGCATTACAGCCGAATCGCGGCGCTCAGACCAATCACAACACTGCTTTGCAGCATTGTGATTGGCTTAGGGAAGCCTGGGTGCTTACCAATCACAGCGCTGCAGGGAGCCTGGGTGTGCCGCCTGATCATTCCGGTGGTGCTGAGTGATGAGGGAGAGAGACAGAAGAGAGATGCAGCGGTACCGTAAGTTTAAAAAAAGTTTTTTTCTCATTACCTAAACATGACCCAATCCGCCACCCCCAATCTGTGCCAGCCACGACTGCATCACAGTCTATTTCTTCAGTCTTGAAAGTCTTACGCTTTGTGCATTGCAGGGCAAAAAATGCTGTGGGGGGAAAAGCCTTCGACATATTTGGCCCATCCTTGACGGTGCATAACAGTGATGCACAGTATAAACAATGTGAATAACAGCAGAGGGCATGAGGAGAAATGGGGCTGCTAAGTAACCTTATTTTTCCCTTTTATAAAGTGTCACTTTTTTTTTAACCCAAACCGATGTCTGTATAAGGGACGGGGGTTATAACATGGCACTTTGCCAAAGAAAATACAGAGACCTGATGGAAGGACAGCTGTCTATTGCTGCCTTCCATCCAGGGCCTGACTGTGTATCCAGACGCAGCCCTGGCACAAATGCTCAAACAGCCTCGCTCTCTTCATTTCCTTGCACAATTGCTCTCTTTCCATCCATCCATTCTCTCTCCTCTCTGTTCTCCCTCTCTCGTTGCTTTCTTTCTAGCCCGTCCCTCCCTCCCTGTCCCTCTCTCTTCTTTGGGAGCTGGGAAAAGTGTCAGAGGCACAAGGGGCGGCCCAAGCTTTCAAACCGACCCAGAATAAATGCCCGGGGGAACGTAAGGCCTGTCAGGCCCTGCCTCATCTCTGCAATTGGGTCTGTATCTGGTAGCAAGGAGTCACACCAGGCATCCCCTCTCATAAACCAATTAGGAATATCTTTCTGTCTTTAATACTTTATTCGATAGATATTTATCATAAAAGTACAAACATGCAAAGTACATAAAAACAATCCATCCATAGTACTACAATTACATCCAGAACAGCAAATAGCGAAAAAAGGGACAAAAAATAAAAACAGAATTTAAAACAATGCTTTCTTCATTCATGAGAATTTATATATTACCCAGCAGCCTAGAGCGGATTAACCAGGCACCCGCGAGGTATTTAGCAACCCCACAGATGGTATACATAGAAACAGTATTGGTTAAAATAATACGCAGGGCTGATCTGTGATCCCTTACTCCCAGCTCCCTGCATACAGGTTTCAACCATTTAGCCCTAACGAACTTGTAGGCCGAACAAGCAAATAAAAAATGGCCAAGGGATTCCTCTTGACATTGGCAACCTGGGCAATTTAGATCAAGCCCCCCCTTGGCCTTCCACCTTTCCAAAAAAAATGTAAGGGGAAGAGTGCCATATCTTAGTTTCAAGAACAAAGTTCTATCTCTAGGTAGTTGGATAAAATCTAAAAAGGGTTCCAACTTCATAGATGGTTTATGGTCAAGAAAGTTCATCGTTAAAGTTCCCAGGTTTAAGTTATTGTTAACATTGGCCTCAACCCAGTCCCAGTATAATTTCTTTACAATTTGTTTTGCAGGGGGGACTTGTGTGGCCCAGGACTCCACCAGGCCTATTAATACTACCAGTTTCTTAAGGTTGTTGAGCCACTTTATTTGGTGAGAAACATTTAGGGATATTAACTCGTCCAACACTCGAGCATATCCGGCTAATTCCTGGGTTCTTCTAAGGCGCACCCAAAATAACAACGGCCTTAGTTGAACTTTGTCCGAGATTGATTTTTTACCCATATCAAAAAATAATGGTAACAGAGGGGTTGAAACTGGAAGTGAGACTAGATCTCTGATAAACTTATTTTCTGCAGTTGCCAGGACCTTAGTGTTTTCAGCACCCCATAATTCGGAGCCATAGACTGCCGAGGCTAAAGCCTTCCCTTCATAGACTACCAAGGCAGGGGCAACCGGTCTACTAATAGAGAGGCGCTGATTCTTTAGTATGGCACCGGAGACCCTTTTGAGGTTTAGTACCATTTTTGATATATGGGAATCCCAGCTCATGTTGTTGGACAACCTAACCCCTAGATAATCAAATTCATTCACCACCTCTAAAGGGGACCCATACAAAGTAAGACGAACATTCCTAACCTTTCTATTTGGAGATAAAACCATTAACTTTGTCTTCGTTAACCCACGGTCGTTACAGAAGAGGGAGAAGCGGTCAAGCAATTTTTGGAGACCCTTGGGGGTCTTGGACATCAGGAGGATATCGTCCGCAAAAAGAAGTGTGGGGGTTTTCTCCCCGGCAAGGACGGGGGCATCCGCAGGGTCCTCCCTCAAATGGTCCACCACCCCATTCTCTCTCCTCTCTGTTTTCCCTCTCTTGTTGCTTTCTTTCTACCCCGTCCCTCCCTCCCTGTCCCTCTCTCTTCTTTGGGAGCTGGGAAAAGTGTCAGAGGCACAAGGGGCGGCCCAAGCTTTCAAACCGACCCAGAATAAATGCCCGGGGGAACGTATGGCCTGTCAGGCCCTGCCTCATCTCTGCAATTGGGTCTGTATCTGGTAGCAAGGAGTCACACCAGGCATCCCCTCTCATAAACCAATTAGGAATATCAATTTCTGGAAATCCTTGCAGACAAACTGTGTGCTCTGTCGGATTGTATATCTTGCACAGTGAAAATAAATGGCCAGGTCACAGCACAGACACTGCATGCACATCATTTCCAATGGCACCAGGACAATATTTCTGCTGCATGTTTATGGCCATCTGCCCTGAGTTCTATTTTCTGATCTGAGTTACATGCTGCCCCTTGCATGGAATCAGGAGGGCTCTGCCCACTGTGCCCTACGAGCCACCACGGTGCTGTGCTCCCTGTGCAAAAAGATTTCTCTCCTCCTCTGGCAAAGGATTGAGTTTAAATCTCTGTGCACGGTGCACAACGCCTTTCATGCGAGTGGTCCTCCAATCTCTCGCCAACTGGTCACCCCTTATATCCCTAATAGGCTTCTTAGATCCTCCAATTATTTTTAGGAATGATCCCCACTGTCAGAAGGGCTCGAAGTGGAGCACAGTCTTTTGGCTTTAACGCGGCTAAGCTGTGGAATGCTCTCCCTCTGGCCATTTGGCCTATGAACAGTGAGCTGTGCTTCCAAACATCCCTTAAGACATGACTTGTTTGGAACTGATCCTTAGGTAACACTTCTGGCCTTGGTGTAGTTGTACGTCCGTATGGCAGTGGTGGGATGCCTTCGGGTCGCCATGTGCTTTATAAATCTCATAGCATAGCACTGGCACAGAATGGGTTGCTTACCCTGAACATTCTATGTTCGGATCTTCCTGTGCAATATCTCTACATGCCCTACTTGTTGAATGTAGTCAATGACAACTTGAGTGTTTTGCTTCCTGTAAGAATCCCTCCTTGCCCCACTCACAGACTGGAAGAGGCAGGGGAATGTATTGTGTTGCTTCCTGCCCTCCACGGAAAAGAACATGTAAGACTCAAATGCTCTACTCTCTGCACTGCTCCCCCTCAAAGGATAGGACTGCGCCAATGTGTGGTGTGCTGTGGTTTGGTGTGTTGTTCCATGCGCTCACTCACCCTCGCTCACTCTGTCCTCCTCCACGCAGAACAGGCTTGCAGGTGTGTGGGACTGAGCTCCTTCTCCTCCACCCTTTTCTAGATGGGGCAGTGGTGGTCTGCCAAGCTGTGCTTTCTTCTCTTATTGTGGGTTTGCGAGCACCTAGAGTGTTGGGGCAGTTTACACTCTAGTACTCGTCATGCTCCCAGGAAGAGGGCTGCGAGAGTCCGCCCGCCATGCTCTCTGCTTACATCCACCTTGTGTATCGGATGGTGCTCTGTACCCTTCAATCCACAGGATGTGTCTGGGACAGCATGTGTGGTATTCCCCATGCCCCCTTCTGCTGACAGGAAGGGACAGTGACAATTGCGGGGGGGGGCCTTAAACTTTAGTTATGCCACTGATCTGAGGTGCTGTGCTATCTACCATAATACTGTTTGGTGGATGCTCCCTGTCGATGAAGATGGTGATGACCCGTTGTACTACGCTCCCTGGCCTTATCCACTTCACATCTAGGTAGACAAGCCTATAAAATTCAAGAGAAATCTGATTGGCCATGTGCCAAGTTATTGGTGGAGTAAATTGAGAGCGTCAATATGGCGACGTTGGATTTGTGAAGGCTGTGTGACTACAGGGTGATGTTACCCTCGTTTCTAGGGTTGGGAGCAAATAGCCTAAACTCATGAATTTAGCTAATGAAGAAATACAGAACATGTAACACAGTGCATGAATGATGCATGTCTGAGTGCCACAAGTACATGTATTGCATCTATATATCTATATATAGAGTAAGAATTCCCATAAGTACACAATAGCCACCGGCCAGTTTCATCCTGAGGAAGGCATCTAGCCCCTAGGGCCTAAGAAATGACAGCTGAAACATGTTGCCGAACTAAGATGGCTGGTCAATATTAACCCCTATCCGTTACTACTACCATAGGCACATTTTTAATCCAACCTGGGCATCCCTGATAAAATAGGTTGAGCGTACGTTACTAGACTGTTTTAACCCTCCATGTTTCTGACATAAGAAAAAAGCTCTTTATAAAAGAAACCTTGCTCCCATACTAGGTGGTTGAGCTCATCCACACCCTCAGACCCACATGAGGCATGGATGTGGGGAACCCGATGATGAAGCATTCCACAATATGTGGGTGAGAGTCTTGTTTTTCCCAGAATTAAATCGCCACGAAATTCATTGGTAGATGAACATTATTCCTGTAATGAACTCTTGGGACTTACCAAAGTCTTTGTTCTGCAAAAATACCATGAATACACTAAGGCTTGTTGCAACTCTCCCTAACGGCGCTCCAGACTCACACTAATTCGATGTGAATCATGACTACCCAAGTGGAAAGGGGAATAGGTTAAGAGAGAAAAATAAATGGTGCACGGATTTTTTCACATCAAAACAGATTTCGGTAAGTGCAACCTCCTTATTCTGGTCTACGAAAGAAAATCTAACATATCCGTTTTCTTTTAATTACTATCATAAGCTAGATTCTAATATCACTTTCTTTAAAGTAAACTAATACCTGGGTTACAGACACCTCTTTCTTAGCTACTCTCCTTAAATTCCTTTAACATATAAGTGTATTTATAAACAAACCATCCTCTATAGTGACACTAATGAAAATGTGTTAAGCAGTTCACCCTACTTCTAACACTCTCTAGAGATAACAAATGAAATATCACAGAATCATACGAGATGAGTTACCAGCACTCACAACTCAGTAAAGTTCCCAAAATATGCAGAACGTTCAGTGTTTGACTTCGTATAGAATGGTTCTCAGTTCAGCAAAGTTCATTCCATAGGGTGAATGAAGTCACAAACAAATCCTTGCTAGAGATGATTAAAGTTCAGGAAAGACAGTCATGGGAGGAAGTATACCCTTCCTACGAGACTCCCAAGACCAGTAATAGTGGCAAGAGATGCAGAAATCCAAGGCAACATGAAGAGCAAAGCGTGACTCCAAAAACTGCAGCCTTTCCAAGGCTCCAGTGTCAAGTTTGGGATACAAATTGATTCACTTCTCTTTCTCCTTTTATACTAAAGGTTCAAGATGGCTGCCACCACAAAATCACGTTAGATGAAGTTTTGAAGTCTCGTAATGCTCATTTTTGCTTCACTTTTGACTTGTGGCATCTTTGTCCACATTGACCGCCATGTTGGATGAGGCATCACTGTAAACAAATTCCTGCAATGGAAATGTGTAGAGGAAATTTGAGTTAGGGTTTCATTTCTTTTTAGTAAAGACTGTGAGTCTACCTCTATATTCCTCTTTCACCTTATCCGCGATCATGAGAATTTCAGCCTTATTCTTTCTTTATAGTGGGATAACATAAAGCAAACTAACCTATGTATTTTAACATGTAAATCAAATAACATTTGACATATAAAATATGATAGCAGGTGTTTAAAAAAGTAAAGGTCTTCCTCTTCTGTCAGTGTTTCACTTTAGTACAACAGGGTAAATATAAGCATGAAATGACTTTTATTAAAAGGGATAGTCGAACATGAACCTACAAATAGTCAAGGAGCACTGCCAATGGCCTGAAGATATTGCCATGCATCAACCATGAAGCAAGGCAGTTTATCTTGCACACTCTACCTGTGGGCCAACGTGTTAATACATTGAGCAACATTACTGTTCAATAAAGCATGCATGAATCCGTTTTTTAGCACACACAGTGAACTGAATTTACTTTGAAGTGCCCTACATTTGATGACCAAGGAACATGAGACACAGTGGAGTGAACAAACATTTCCTGTATCACAGTTTAGTCAAGTGGGTAAGCCGAGATTTGAGTTCAGGTTTCGTAATTACAGGTTTTGCAATTCAACATCTGTAATATTAATATCAACTCCTCACGCCCAATTAAAACTAAGGACAGTGTGTTGGATTAATTTAATAATTTCATACATGTAATTTAGCATTATTGCGGTCAGGCTTCCTGAGGTTGATTTTTTCCGCTAGCGCCGGGACGCCTTCTCGGAGGTAGCTGTGCGCTTTACAAATTCATTGTATTTGTTTCAGAACCTAAGTGAGTACAACATGCTCTGGAATTGAACATAGCACGCATTAAATCAATGTGATACAAGAAGTTTTTCTAGATAAAAGAAGAAATATAAATGTAAGAGAAGGCAAGATATTTTTTTATGTGAGTTTAATGCCATTGGAATGCTCAGCAAGAGCAGTGATGTGCAATGGCATAAAATGTTTTTTTCCTGAGGTAGCCAGAAACAAAGTGGCTGGTAAGTCGGAAAGAAGCAAGAAACTGAGGGGCTTGTTTACAAGCGCGTCATTTTTTCCCATATGGAAAGTGACGCACTGGTGGCGCAAGGGGCAGTGGCGTAGCCAGATATTGGGCCGCCCGTGGCGGTCACTGCGTTTGCTGCCCGGCGGCCGCATGTATGAGCGGGGGAGGGGCGTGCTGGCAATTCCTGCAACAGCCGCAGGTAAGAGTAGGGAGGGACCGCCCGCCCCTCCCTTGCTACGCCACTGGCAAGGGGCTTGTAAATAAGCCCCTGAGTTTACCAAGAGAGAGCAGTGCAGATTACTGTCATCTAAGAGCAAGCGAAGAGAAACACACAGGTGCAACTGGCGTGCATGTCACAAGTTAAAGTCCTGACACTGCAGGGCCAGAACATTCGTTCATCCTTCTGAGGTCAATACAAAATGTACCAATGAGTTAGTTAAAAAATACCCATTAGCAGGGCACCTCTGGACAATTCAGTTCATGGTTTGCATACTGCTGCGTATCTGTGCAGCACAGGGCTTAGGGATAGAAATTACACCACTCCTAAACAGACAAGTAGCAGAAGCCATGGGTCTGGCTGCTCTGTAATGCGGCAGACGAGGGTCACCGAATACATGTAACTGCATACGCTGCATAAGCTGGAGCTTATCTTTAAAGAAATGATCAACTGGCAAACGTTACATCTGCCAACCTGCCCTTTCAGTTGCAAAAGACGCATCCAATGTGTGAAAGACGTAGCTCTATGGGAGCCTGCAATCCCTGTCCAAAAGCCTGTCTCTAGTTTCTTATTACAGGTGACTTTTGGCACACCTAGCCGCCTTTAATAAAGAACTGACAATGCCGCTCAGCTGTAATAACTTAATGTAGTTGAGTTCACAACTTCTCACATCACAGTGCCCGAGGGGAAAGGCAGGGCACACAGCCCAATTAAAGCTGCACTTTAAAAAACACGAAAACAAAACATGGCTTTTATGTCTTCTGCTATGTTTTTGGAAATGAGCAGGGAAAAGCAACTAAAAGGTGATATTGATGACAATGGGTTCATTTTTCCCGTGCTTTAGCTGAACATAGGAAAGATGGAATCTATCTGCATGTTTCTAGCATTCTGACTTCTGAATTTTGTTTTTGGAAGAAACATGAAAAAGGAAGAAGAAGGAAAGGACCCAAGCAAATACCAAACAGTAATGAAACCTGTCCAGAATCCCCCATCCTCCCCCGACTCGTCTGCACAAAGCCACTATTGTCACAGTTCCCTAGGATAAAACCCAATGAGGAGCTGGAGCAATGACCTCTCACGCATCAGTCTGGGTACCCGCCTTGACATCCCCTGGAAGCAGTCGCAAGATTTGCAAATATTTCGGGCAGGTCACTTCCCCAAACTCTGGCAACAGAATTTTAATGAACGGGGCCCATAGCTCTGGATATTTGGCTGCCCTGCTGTCCGCCATCAGTGACATGCGTTCCATTGCAAGCGAGACCCTTAATCTATGAAGCCACGCCGCATGGTCTGGGATCTCCTCCGTGCCACATCGTGCAAGGAGGACTTGTCGGGCAGCATTCAATGCAAGCGCCATTTGTCTGCCTCTAATCGACCATAGGGGAAAGGTCAGGGGGTTGGATAGGCCCAGCATCCTGTATGTAGGGAAGCGGGGTAAAGTCATGTCGAATGCTCGATCAATGTCATTCATGACCCGATCCCAATCCCTGGCCAGCTTGGGGCAGTGCCACAGCATGTGCAGGAGGGGGCCCGTTTGACCACTTTTTGGAATGCCCTCTATTCCAGCCATGAATTTGTGCAGGAGTTAAGTAGCAGTAGGAGCAGTGCTTGAAATGGGAAAATAGAAGTGCAGGTACTCTCTAGCAGAGTACCTGCTTGTTTCTGACAAGTGCCGGTACTCTCCAATTAAAATCATAGCATTTCTCTTAAGAAGTGCCGGTACTCTCCCCCTCAAAAAAAAAGTGCCGGTAGTGCGTACCTAACAGTACCGGGCCATTTAAAGCACTGAGTAGGAGGCAATTTCATACGCTGCCTCTGTGCCGGACATGTCGTGCGCGGTGTGGTGTATTCTGAAGTATAGATCCTGCCATTCTTTGCTGGAAAGGGGGCGCCACAGTTCCTCCTCCCAGCGGAGCTGGCTCTTGGTCTTTGAAGCATTAGCCTCGTCCCAGACAAAAGAATAGAGCTCAGAAATAAGCTGTTTATCTCTGTCTTTGCATATTAGCCCTTTTTCAAAGCGGGTTAGAGGACACGAGGATCCTGATTCGTAGCTCGGAGAGGTCACCAAGTGCCTCACTTAAGGGTAGTGGAACAAGTCTGTTGCCTGTAATGAGTAGTCCTGTTGTAGCCGGTCGAAAGGAATGACCCCCAAATGGTCAAGCAGCGAGCCCACCTGTCTGCAGCCTTGCTCGCGCCAGCGTTGGAAAACCTCTGAGCTCATCCCTGGGGGGAAGTCTGGGTTGTCAATAATCGGCATCTTCGGAGAGGGGAACGCTGTTAGTTTGTGTTTGAGAGCCACCGCATCCCAGATTTTCAAGTTCGTGGCCTTTACCGGAGAAGAGTATAGCCCCCAGGCCCAATGTTTGCAAGGCAGCCAGATTCCCCTCTTAATGTTGATTCCAGCTATCGCATTGTCCATAAAGGACCAGAGCTTTTCAAATAGAGGCTGAATTCACTCCATAATAAAGCGCAACAGTGTAGCCTGGAGATACCGCAGGATCAGGAAAGTGCTAGGCCTTCCTCCGATTTGGGTCGGATAAATTGTTGTTGGCGAAGACACAGATTCTTCCAATTCCAGATGAACAGGTTAATGGCAAGTTGTAGGTTACAGAGGATAGCTGGCAATGGGGTTAATGGTATGGTCTGAAATATAAAAAGAATGCGCAGGAGTATTGTCATTTTGACAGCCGCAGTACGGCTGGAGCAAGACAGTCCGAGCGGTTCCATGCGGAGAGCGTCTTGTTGGTCTGGGCGAGAAGGGGGCCATAGTTTGCTGCCAGTGTCCTCGCCAGAATGGGGGCCAGTAGGATACCTAGATATGGTATAGTCTCTACCGCCCATACAAAATGGAACTATGCTTGCAGTGTGGCTACCAGAGATGGAGCGACCGAAAGATTCAAGATCTGAGATTTTTTTGGAGGTTGACTTTGAATCCTGATACTTTGCTAAGCGCCCTCAGTTTCTCAAGTAGGGACTGCCGCGAAGTGGATGGGTTTGTCAGGGACAGGATAATATAATCAGCATATTGGCTAATCGTATGTGTGTCACCCCGAGGTGAATACCTGTGGGTTGTCCCTTATTCTCTGCACCATGGGCTCCATGTAGAGCGGAAAAAGGAGTGGGGAAAGTTGGTAGCCCTGACGGGTTCCCCGTGCTATAGGGAATGATGAAGACGAAGTCCCATTGACCCGAACCGAGGCCCTCGGAGTGCTAAAAATGCAGCGTATTCATTCTATGAATCTGTCCCCGAATCCAAACCGACTGAGCATGGCAAGTAGGTAAGGCCAGTGGATGCGATCAAACGCCTTTTCAGCGTTGATAGTGAGGAAAAGGGGCTCCCCCCGGGATCGCTGGATAAGGTCGGTAAGCTGTATGAGGCATTTCACATTGTCCCCACATTGCTGCGTGGGGAGGAAGCCCAATTGGTCGGGGTTGATTAGACCTGGCTTGTTAGGGTTGAGTCGCGCTGCTAGGATGCCTGCAAAATGTTTGGCGTCAGTGTTGAGCAGAGAGATAGGCCTGTAAGCCCCACAGCCTCTGGGGTCCTGATGCTTCAGAATCACAGAGATGGATGCCTCTAACATCGTATCAGTAAGGGCGCTGGAATCTAGAAAATAATTAAACAGCCGAGTCAGCAGGGGGACTAACTCTTGACAGAAAGTTTTATAAAAGAGGGTTTCACCCATCCGGGACCGTTGCCTTGGAGGGTTTGAGGTGAGCAATAGCTGCAACCACCACATCTACTCGAATGTGTTGATCTAGCTGGGACGCAAGACCCGGTGGGAGGCATGTCAGCAGGACCTCTCGCAGATAGGTCTCAGTGTCCCGGTCGGGGTATCTAAGCCGGCATATAGAGGATGCTATAGAAGTTCTTAAAAGCCTCGGCTTTCTCATGGTCCGTATGGACCTCCACCCCATTTAGAGCGCAAACAGTCTACAGACCTGACAGGGCCTTGCCACGCAAACTATGTGCCAGCATGCGGCCGCATCAATCTCCACTTCGGTAGAATTTATGCTTACGTCGTAACAGGACGTATTCTGCGTGATCAAGGTCAAGGCATTTTAGGACAAGTCTCTCTTTCTCAAATTCCTGCCAGACCCTTGGGGTCCCGTGCATTTGTGAATTGATTCTAACTCAGAGACCGCTTGTTCAAGCTGTTGTCACCAGAGACGTTTTAAGGCATGGGTAACGTGGGCTTTGGCCCAGGGCCCCAGCCTTACAGAGCCAACTCTTTTTTGCTGAGTCTTGCCCTGCTGTCCTTGAATAAGTGTTTTAAATAGATTGTTTTAAATACAGTTATCCTTTAATTAAGTTTAATGTGGTGATGATGTGTGAAAGTCTATTACAGACATTTTTCAAAGAAATGTTGTGTTTATGTTTTATGCAACATCCATAAAAAGTTTCTTTTTAGATCAAAACATGACCGCACACTTGAGAAATAGGAGGGTGCCACAGAGCTTATTTGCAGTAATAGTGCGCAGCTGCTGTGTTACAATATTGTCACTATCCCTGAATATTAGATGAAAACCCATTTAAAATTCGGACAAGTGTGCTTGTGCACTGTCATTGACCTGGTTAAAGAGAGCATGAAAGAGCTGAAATTAGATTATACATTCAAATCTATTCCTAACAGGGCCCCCCAAAGTACGTTTGGCCCAGGGCCCCCAATATCATTAAGATGTCCCTAGTTGTCACTGTTCCCGGCATAGTTTATTCTCGGCCGCCGCGTTAGCAATCAACTCGCCCCGAAGAACGAGCTTGAGCACCTCCCACACCAAGGAGAGACGGGACCCTTCAAGGTCATTATTAGGGAGGTAATCTCCCATGGCAGAGTGGATTGCCGCTGCCGTCTGTGTGGATTGCAGCATAGCGTTGCACAATTGCCACTGTGAGGGGCGAAGTTCAACTGAAACGTTAATGCAATCGGGCATGATCTAACTGGGTTTGGGGTTCTATGCTCAACTCTCTGACACAGGCTGTGAGGGCTGGGGATGTGAGAAAGTGGTCAATTCGAGCATATGACTTGTGGGCTGCAAAGTCAAATGTGTAGTCTCTAGAGGAGGGGTGAAGATGTCTCCAGATATCTCAGAGCGCACCATCCGTCAGCCACTGGAGGCCAGCAGCTGAGAAGGCACCCGTCTGGGCTGGAGTGGTCCATGTCAGGGTCCATTACTAGGTTAAAATTTCCCCCTATTCGATTGGCCGAGTCTAGGGGAAGTGATGGCCATCGCAAGGGCATTGATGATGAAGCGTTCATGCCTGTCGTTAGGTGCATATATGTTAGCCAGGGTGAAAGTGATGGTGCCCCATTGCAATCTAATCACTAATGCCCTCCCGTTGACTTCCATGAGTGTGGAAATTAACTTGCTGTGGAACTTCTGGGCAAGGAGGATAGCTACCCTATTTTTCTTTGCTGGGCCGGAGGACCAGTACCTTCGGAGGAACCAGTAGCAAGCAGATATCACCGCCAGACTGCTCCAGGAGGGATAGCACTGCAGCGTGCATTATCGGGCTATTTAGACCCCGGACATTTAAACTGACAATGCACAGGTCCTGTGTCATGGGTCTGAGCCTAGAGTTGCGTATATAGGTCCACCCTCCCAGAGTCCCATAGGTAGGATGCAGGGCATGTGAATGGGGGGCCCTGTCGTGGTGCAGCTGCAAAGGTCTGGGTAGTAGCGGTGGTGCGGAGGAGTGAGAAATAAAAGAAGACAGAAAAGACCCCAAGGGAAAAAAATAGCAATATTTAGAACAACATAATACGACTAGAGTTCGTCAAAACAGCATGGCTGTTATGGAGCGTTATCCGATTGTGGCATCCATTGTCTCCAGGAGGGAACTCCGAGGACCCGCAGTCATGAGTACGGCAGGGCATCAAGAAAGGCAGTCCTGCAGTGTCCCGTTCTCCCTGATGCTGCTGCTTTGTCCTACGACAGCCCCTCGAATGAAAGCCGCTTTAAATGACTCCCTTTCATTTCAAGATGCTTCAGAGAGGGTGGATTACCCTGAGAGCACCTGGATCACTGATTGCCGCTCTTTGTTCATGGTGTCTGGGTCCGGCTTCATTCTGATAGGATCTCCCTTGACCCGCTTGGAGCCTTGCTGCTTCTGTCTTCTGCGATCAGGGTAGTGGGCCCTTTCCTACTTTTCGGCGGGATCTTCAATGTGGAGCAAGACGCAGGCTTCCTGGAGGGATCTTTGTTGGTGCAGTGTTCTATCGTGGCGAAAGATGATCCGGAAGTGTTGACACAATGAGTATGTTATGACTGTTTTGCGCAAGTGGTCAGTGACTGAGCCAAATTCTCTATGCTTTTGCAGGGTGATCCAGGAGAGGTCCTGGTAGAGTACTGGGGACTGGCCCTGGAACCGGAGTGGGTGCAGCTCTTTGGCTTTCTTTAGAATGTCCTCCTTTGTTTGAAAATCATGTACAACACCAGGATGTCGACAGGGGGATTCTTTTCAGATCTGGGGGTCACTCCCTATTATCATGGTCAAGCTACAGTTTTGTCTCTCCGGAATGGCCGGGGATGTGTCGAAAGAGTCCTGCAACCTTATCCCACAGGTTAGTTACCTCAGCATGCGTCTGCACTCCCCTGATGCAAATATTATTCCTGCAGGATCGATTCTCCAAATCTTCATTATGTGCCTGTAGGTCCAGATGTTGCTCCCTAAGACGCAGGACTTCAAGCTTCCAGAACTCCATCTCTTCCCCTTGGCTCATTTCTCGGTCTTCTAGTGCGCTCACTCTGTCCTCCACCTCCTCCATATCACGATTAACCTCCCAAAAGTCTGCTGCTAACTCTGCCTTCATGCATTGGAGGTCTCCTCTAAGTGATGCGAAGAGGGATTCCGGGAAGGATTTGGTGACAGGGCCCTCACCATTGTCAGAATCCGCTTAAGTTCCCCTCTCTGTACCTGACTGTTTCTCTTCTGGCGCTGTTCACTCTGTTCCACAAACATGTCTTTAAGGGAGCGGTCCTTTTCTGCTCGGTTCACCGACATGGCACAGGCTTGCTGGGGCGCTCAGCTAAGAGGTCCGTGTATGCGGCGGGTATGCGGCTAGCGGCCATAATGAGCTATCCATCACCGCCTTCCTTATGGGAGCCGGGATACTGCTCCAGCACCGGTCCTATCCCTACTGACTTTGGGGTAAAACTGCACTATCGCAGTGGCAGCCAGACCGGAAGGCACCAATATCCCAGGCTGCCATTTCAGGGCCAGGCACGGTGGCAGACTCCAGCAGGCGCCAGAAGCTGATGTGACAGACCTCAGGGGGGCCCCTGTTTCAGTACTCCCTGTAGGGTGGTCTAGTCCTGTGAGGCCGCCGCTTGCTCAGCCCGCAGAGGGAGGCACGGGGCCACAGTCCGCTCCCCACTCTTGCTCACAGTCAGACCCCTAAAGGTTTGGTGCGTCATTGTGGGGTGGAGACTGATATTTCTCCCAGCTTGCCAGTCGCTGGGGGGCATCGCGCACTCCTCTTCTTCACCCTGGCTTGGGCACTCTCAGTTCTCAGGGCCCCTGCTGAGCACCCCAGTCTCCTTTCCACTCTCAACACAGAGCAGAAGAGGGCCCCTCGTTCTATTTCCCTGTTTTGGGTCCCAGAATGTCGGTCCCACAGCAAGAGTAGGGCCGAGCCAACTGACTCCCCCGCTGGGCCCTACCGCTTTTCCAGGGCCTCAGCCATGAATCACACATGTGGAACAGGGGAGCTCCCAAGCTCCAGGCACTTCCCAGTGGAGGAGTTTGAGCTGTTTCAGGTGCTGATGGTGTCTCTGATCTAGGCACAGGCCACGCGCCCAGTCTCCGCAGGGGGGGCGACCTCAGCCCCTATGGATCAGTGGTGGGGAGGGGGGCTGGATCCACCCCCTCCCCTGTGTATCGCCCAGTCTCCTCACCTTCCTGCTCTTCGAAATCGCAGCAATTGGGGCATTCCGCAAGGGTCTCCTGTTGTGGACCTGCCCTTCACCATTGGGTCTTCAGATCCCACCAGT
Source organism: Triturus cristatus (assembly GCF_964204655.1). Taxonomy (NCBI): domain Eukaryota; kingdom Metazoa; phylum Chordata; class Amphibia; order Caudata; family Salamandridae; genus Triturus; species Triturus cristatus. The sequence continues at coordinate 124,897,781 of NC_140586.1, read as the reverse complement.
CTCGTCGTTCTCGGCCTCACTCTGGGGCCACATTTGATGCGGGAGGGGCCATGTCATCATCTGCTTCGCTGGTGCCTGTCACTGGCCCCTGCTAGATGCAGATTTGCCCTCGTAGTGCGGACTGGGTCTGTTTCTGGCAAGCTTTCGTCTGCTCCCTGCTGCTCTGTCCTCTTGAGCTGCCGCATACCCAGTGAGGCCCCACCATCGGTTTGCGTCCTCACAACCGGCCGCCACTCAGGCTGACAGCCCTCTACGCTTTTCTCCTGGCGTCACAGTTGGGATCCGGGGCTATTGACCAACTACTCAGCCAAGGAGCATGCCTTTCCCCTTCTGGCAGCTGCGGGCCCCATGGGGATCGTCTGAGTGGGGCTGGCATGCTATAAGGTGGTGCTAAATAGGCGGCGGTACAGAGACCGAAAGGCACGTCTCAGCTGTCTGCCATTTTGGACACGCCCCCCCCCAATATATTTTTAAACAAATATTTATTTGTTTTTTGGTGTTTTCAATTTTGCACTAGAGATTCTAATTTTATTCTTTCTGTTCACAAACATTTTATCTATTCCTATGAAAGAGCACCACACCAGGCATATAACTGGCTTGTGGGATGGGTTATGGTTTGCCAATTAGAAGAGGGGGACCCCAAGAGCACAATAAAGAACCGGTATATGCGGGGTAAATAGCAAGAAACTCAAGAGGAGAACCAAGACCGGTTCAATAGATATATATTAGGGCCTAATAGATAGGTACCTGATAGAATGCAAGGCTAAACTGGAAAGAAATGGACAAATAGGAATATATAAAGCACTCAACGAGAGTTACAGATATAAAAATAGACCTTTTATATTTATTTTACTTTTTGGTTGAATTATTCATTTCAATTTTTTACAAAAAAAATTTTTGTCAGGTAAATACATATATCAATATTATACAAACAATCAATATTATACAAACAATCAAAACCAATCAATATATATATCTGTTAATCAAAAACATAATTCAATGCCCCACATAAAACTCAAATTCATACATGCACGCACTCAATCCAAACCACATTCACCACACCAGATCAAGTTAGGGGTGAAGGCAAATATCCTTAGGTGTTCAAATGGATGTAGTGATTGTATTTCATCCAGAAGAAGCCAAATGGTACTTTAGAAAGAAGAAGGTCGTCGAATCAAGCGCCAACGCGCGTTTCGGTATAGGACCCACACATGGGCCCCACCTTCATCAGGGCGTAGACCAGGGATAATTGGGGCAAGAACAAGATCTATATGCAAACGCAGTTAGGTGTCAGGAAGGAACGTCCAACCGTGTTCACAATAATGAAGATTCCCTTCGTCTGGCTGGAAAATAGACGTATAGTATATGCTCAAGTCGAGAGCACCGGAGATTTGGATCGGTAGTGACGCCCTCTAGGTACGAGCAAACAAATGCTTCAAAGCTGGTCTCGTGGGATTAGGAGCGTAGACATTCAAGGTTTTGCACTGAAGGATGGATGACCAATTAGCAAAAACCAGGATGGTTACTGGAGCGCGTACACAGAGTTTCATAACTTGTGGTTCTTCTTATTTCTTGAACCAGACGCTTCTAATATAAAACGTTTTTAAATAAACATGCTCTTTGCTGTCAGGTCTGTTTCCCGGCATTTCGGGCCTCACATGCTTCGTTCGGGTTATGGTTTGACCATGTAATATAAGGAGAAGAGTACCACCATCATATATTATAATGATATTGCAAATCAACCTTCCGTCTTGTTCCTCTATATGGTTACAGAACTCCTCTGTAACTTTCAATATCGGTATAATGTACAGCAGGGGGATCTTTATATATAATTACAATTAGTGTAGAGTTTCGTAAGTGCATGTATTCCTATAAAAACAATTGAATTTTTAGTGTGTATTGTGTGCCTCAGTTCTCTGTGGGCCAAACATGATTAATACAAATAATATTTTTGTGTTAATTCATAAAAACTTAGATATCGCCAAGATCTAGGACCACTTCTAGATCTGAAAATATATCGCTGGCTTTCCCTGACAAACAAAATACCATTGCAGGAGGCTTCCCCACCTCAATTAAGATGCATGGTAAACAACGTTTACCACAGATCTTTTTCCCCGCAGGGAATCACAACGCGGTTGTTACAACGACCGCGTTGTGATTCCGCATACCATTACTCCGCAAGTCGGAACAACAACTTGCGGAGGGGGGGGGGGGGGTGGGGGGGAGGTGTTGGATTTAAAATCCAACACCTTCCCTATTGTCCGCACAGACTGGAGATGGAATAGGAAATGATACTATTCCAACATCCAGCAATCCCCCTCCGCAAGTCGTTGTTCCGACTTGCGGAGTAATGGTATGCGGAATCACAACGCGCTCGTTGTAACGACCGCGTTGTGATTCCCTGCAGGGAAAAAGAATGCGGGATAACAACACACATTCAAGATGCACAGATTAACAAAACAAAGAGGTGTACGAGATCCCTCAGAGTTTGCTCTATCCAGGGCAGGACTGAGAACACAAATCACCTGGGGCTCTTTTATCGGACCAGCCGACTAGGGGGAAGGGGGTGGGCAACGGTGCAAGTGTGAAGTACTGCTGCTTAACTAAACAGCCCCCCAGCACTGTTTCTTTTGCTACTGGGGGGCCAATCTTGCAGCACTGCTGCAAAACCGGCTACCAGTAACAAAACCAGCCCTCAATCACTCCAAAACCAGCCCCCACCCTTACAACCTCCCGGGCAAACGCCCGATGCCCGCTACGGCCAGCCCAGCCCTTACTCTATCCAAGCCTTCATAGGTAAACACTTTTGATCGAGCACCTCGTAAGCAGACAGACTTCCCTGGTTGTTGACAGACTTTTATCTCGCACTGATCCCCCTTAAACATTGGCACACAGTATACATCAAGCTATGCCAGTCTAGACTGGCCCATAGTCACTCTGTGCATGACAATGGTCTGGATGGACTATGGAAGCAACTTTCAAACGCTTCAGCAGTCGCAGACGGACTGGTTGACAGTACAGTGAGCGCCTAGAGGGGGCCTCAAACACTGGCTCATCCTTAATTTTTTCTTCTGTCCGCATTTCCAATCTGACCCTACCTTGAGTCTACTTTAAAGAGGTTTTGTACTTGTTTTACTGATTTCAGATTTATTTTACTATTATTTTTTATATCACTAATCACTTCCGAGTTATTGTTTTTTTTCAAAGTTTGTTTGACATCACGTCTTGTGATGTCATCAAACAAGCCAACTGATTCTCAAAACTGTCAGGGGTATGCAGTGCCGTATAAATTCTACAATACTATAAACTACAATATGCAGGCAAAGTAGGCCTGTGTTTGTAACCTTACAAACAAGCATCGGCAAAGCCAATAGGTACTTGGCAAGCCTGTAAATTGTTTATGGAAAGCATGTGCAACAGACATTGAAAGATTAAAAGTAGCAAAAAGTAAAGAGGTCACTGTGTGAAGGTGCCATGCAAAAATTTGCAAAAAAAGCAAAAAATTATTCATTGCAAAAATGATTTAAAAAATTGAAGTGAAAACAGAATTTAGAGCAGAGCTTGCGACCAGCCTTGGCAGTGAAATGCATTTCGTGGGTGTATGCAAAATCCCATCACTCACAGTGAAGAGAGATAATGACTCAAGTGGGCTGACTCATTGCCCATGCTGTATGCCGTGGTGGGTGTAAGCAAAATGTAAAGTCACTTGAACAGACCAATGGATGATATATATATATATATATATATATATATATATATATATATATATATATATATATATATATATATATATATATATATATATATATATATATATATATATATATGTATATATATACATGATATCTGTATTCTAACTATCCATTTTTGGGAAAATATTAGTTTGGTGAGACAACTACAGCTGTCTCTAGCCTAGACCAAAAAATGATTGAAAGACTGCGGACATTTCTGCAGTATCACTGAAATGCATGGGACTAGACAAATGCATTTATTTGTGAGCTTTATATTGCACGAACTAGACCTGAAAGTATCAGAGCGCTTTACAGAGTAAGTACAACAACAATAACATGAGGTACATTGAGAATAAATAAAAATAAATAGTAACGGTAAAAAGGGCAAATGGTATACATTGGGATATTTAGGTAAAATTGCAGCAAGTGTCTGAGTTACATAAAGAGCAAATAAAAATATATAGTGGCGGCTGTGTCAAGAGAAAGGAAAAGATAAAATGATAATACCTTAATGTTATTATCATTTTATGTTGTCCTCCTACTCCTGCAGCTTGGCATGAGGTGGCAGGGCGGGGCTGCAGAGCAGGGGAGGAGTGGTAGAAACCTCCTAAGTGCGCAATGACTGTTTGGCCAGCCCTCTTGGACCGCCCAATACAGTCATGCGCACTTTCCCTGTTTTCCATGCAGGCTTCATTACAGCTTGCGTGGAGAACATGCCCACCTCTCTAGCCTCTGGCTGAGCGTCATGTCACGGTGCTCAGACAAATCACAATGCTGCACTGCAGTATTGTGATTGGTAAGGGTAGTCTGGCTGTGCTTCCTGTTCCTGGAGTGGGCGGAAGCAGGAGAGCAGGAGCAGAGGCGCGGGATCCGGCAGCAAGGTAAGTGTTAATTATTTTAATTTTATATTTATACATTGCGACCCGCGCCTGCCCCGCCACCCGTAAGCCATGCCGTCTGCCATTGAAAATATATATTTCAACATTATATGAAAGAAGAATCTGATAGACAGAGGGATGTGAGGACGCAAAGTTGTGAGGTAGCAGGGACGAGCATGGCAACATAGCACTTAAGTTCATGAAACTAGCACTTTACAGAGTAAGCAGAACAGCAGAAACTTGAGATACATAGAGAGCAAATAAAAATAAGTGCTAACGGGAAAAAAGGAGCGGTGGGGTATGTAAGCAATAAGCAGCCAGAACCAGAGTTACATAAAGTGTGAGTGAAAGTACGTAGGGACAAAAAATTAAAGAAGAATACGAATGATAGAGTACATAAGCCTTCTGAGGTAGTTGAGGAAGGGGAGAGTCAAAGCACAGTTTTACCCAAGGTAGCTATTTACAGATTTCCGTGAGGAGTGTAGTGTAACATAGGTCCCATACTCAGTCAAATTACGGAGTGGTAGAAAGCCGCGGACAGATGGAGAGCGGGATCTAAACAGAGAGTGGGGGAGTGGTAAAGTCGTCAGTGAGAGAGGAATTTGTTGGAGAGAAAAATGTTTGCTTCTTTCCTGAAGAGGGATGTGGATTGGTTGCATATCATCTGAATAGGGAGAGAGCTGCAGATGTTTGGGGTCATCATGGAGAAGTATCGGTTGTAACTTTTATTTTTCTTAAATTTTTGTGGCTTGAGAAGTAAGGTGCTCATACTTCTGGAGGATCTTTTTCCACCTGAAAAGGGCAGTTTCTGCGACAGGGAGGAACGGGAAGAAATTTTGAAATGTATCCTGGCCTTGAATGGTATCCAATTAAGAGATCGAAGGTCAGGGGCGATGTGATCACTTTGTTTGGAACCTATGATGAGCCTGGCAGCTGTATTAAGTATAGCCATTAGGTGAGCAAGTGAAGATTTGGGAGGCCCACTAACATAGCACTATCATAGTCTAGTTTTAAAAGCACAGGTGCATGAGTCGCAGACGTGAGGTCGGCCACAAGGATGAAAGGTTTTAGTTTCCTAAGGATATGCAGCTGATGGATCGCTGCTCTTGTGGTGGCGCTGATGTGTTTTTGCATGGTGAGGTCTTTGCCTAGAGTAATACCAAGGGATGTGGTGGAGTCGACAATGTGTGGGGTACAGTTCAGGGCAGAGAGAAGGGGTAGCCTGTCTTTGCTGTTATAGGTGGTAGTGGGCAGTGCGATCAGAAAGAATTCCGTTTTATGGTCATTGAGTTTGAGGTGATTGCGAGTCAGCCATTGTTGAGTTAGTATTAGGGTGTTATTGAGGGTGTGGATGTCCTCGGGGGAGGTTAATCTCATGTAGAGTTGGGAGTCATCAGCATACAAATGGTAGGAGATGTGGAAGTATTTGAGAATATCAGTTAGGGACTCCATGTAGAGGTAGAACAATGTCGAGGAAAGGATAGAAACATGTGGGATGCCCCAGAATAGTGGGACAAGCTCGGATAGAGTGTGATTAATTAGGAAGCGCTGCAAAATGTTGTGTAGAAATGAGGAGAACTATTTTAGAACAGTGCCGGAGAGGCCCATCCTGTATTCTAGGAGGTTGAGCAAGGTAGCATGATGATGGTGCTGATTCCCGAACGGAAGCCAGATTGGCAACGGTCTAGAAGTTGAAATTGTACCATGTTATTGTGGAGCTTTAAGTGCACACATTTTTCTGGCAGTTTGGCCAGAGTAGGGCTGTTGGAGATGGGGTCGTAGTTGTTGGGGTTGGAATGGTAGGAGTATTTTTTTTTCTAGTTTAGGGGTAACCTGACCAATTTTGAGGCTGTTGGGAAGGGAGCATTGGGCGAGAAAGGCATTGATTATCTAAGTCCACAGTGGGGGTAGGAGGTGAATGGACACATTTAGGAGTGTGGAGGGTTCCAATGAAGGGGTTACAGTATTTCAATGAGGTCAAAAGATTTAGGGTGCCAATCTCATGCAGGGCTGTGAAGCTAGACCAGGTGGCGTCATTTTTGGGAGAGATGAGGCGATGATTTGGGCGAGCCTCATGGTCCGGTGTATAGTGGTGTAGGAGGGGTTGGGGTGGAAGAAGATTGACTGCGGTCCGGATGTCGTTAGTGATTAAATATTGTTGAAAAAATGGTGGTTATAATTTGCAATAAGGGATAGCGCCACTCGAAAATCACGGCAGGTGTTACTTCTGTGGGTAGGTATACGAGGGTACTGGTCAGGTTCCTGAGGTACAAAGCTCAGTGTGTTTTGCTCTGACTTGGAGGGATTAGTGTGCAACCTGCAGATCAAAGCTTCAAATCTTAAAAGAATCAAACGTGGCTGTTCATCCTTGTGAGGCCGATAATGAATGTATAACTGGCCTACGTCAAGGTAATTATTATTACTTAAGCAAGATAAAACCTGATTTGTCCTACACAGATGGGCGTTGCAAAATATGGCGATCCTGGGATGTTTCAAAACATACCAGTGCCTCGAAATAGAATAAGGGCTTGATGTGAGGGACTTTGTGTGGATTTGAAGCTGTATTTTTAAATGAATGTGAAACCTCAAGCAGAAACTGTGACAGGTCTGCTTTCCAGTGAAGTCAGGAGACATATTCTGATAGGAATCCAAAAACATCATTGGCAAAGTCAGTAGGTCTACAGGTTTGCAGATTAATACATTAAAGCGAGACACACAGGAAGGTGTCGGGAGAGCGAATACAAGTTGTAAAGTAGTCCCTCATGGAGTTCATTGAAAACACTAGTGGAGGCGGAAGAATACTCTCAGCCAAAAGCATTATGTCAGAGATGAATTCACTGCGCTGACCTAAGACGTAATTGGCCAGCTGAAGCCAATGGCTGCAAAGGGTTGGTTGAAGAAAGTCAGTGGCTGACAGGAGCAGAACTGAAGCCCCTTTTATGTATATTGTTAGCATTAGGTCTGTTTAACAACTGCGCTGTCAAGACCCAGAGTAGCGCATATCTCCTTTTCAAGACATTTAATAGGTGAGGGACGATGAAACTGTAAGGGGAAGAGGTGGGCAATAATCCACTATCTCTTTCTTAGAAGTGCCCTCCAAGCCACACTCTAAACAAATCGCTTCCTTGAAAGTGAGTGTTTTTGGCAAACCATAGAGGAAAATATCCTGCGCTGTTCTTTAAATATCCCTGACGTATGCAGGCCTCTTTGGTTTATAGAGACGTATAAAACAAACAGTGTAATACCCCGTCTACCGCTGAAGCCTGCCACCGGCCACCCATGGAGCCAGGAGGCCAGGACAGCCACTGGGGCTCAGGCCCACGGGGTTAGTACAAGACGACTGTGCCAGAGGTGTGCAAGTAAACAGTGGCGGCTCCTTCGCTAAGGCGGAGGAGTGACGCCCCACTGCTTTTTTGCGGTGAAAGACAGAGAAAATAAAATGCCAAAGCCTTGCATTATTATCATTTTATTTCCTCCTACTTCTGCCCACAGCTTTCCGTGAGGGGGCAGGGGAGGAGTGGTAGCGCCCTCCTAAAGTACGCAATGACTGCTTGGACGGCCCTCTCGGGCCACCCAAAACAGTCTTGCGCACTTCGCATGTTCTCCATGCAGGCTGCATTACAGTTCATGTGGAGAACATGCCCAGGCCTCCAATCAGCATCTTAGCGCTGAAAAACATAGCTCAGACCAATCACCGCGGTGCTAAGGCAGTGTTGTGATTGGCTGTCTGGGAGCCCGAGTGTGCTTCCTGTGGCCGAGTGAGGGAGGACTTCGGAGGAGCGATGGGCGAGGAAGCCGCTTCCCTCGCGTCCTCCTGCATCCTCCCCCCTACCTCACGCATCCTCCCTCCCACCCCCGCTCCCTACCTCCGATCGGTGCCGGCCACACCTATGCAAATACACAGTATTACCACAGAAAAACTGCACTGTAACGTGCCGCCTATAGCTTTACAAAAAGGAATGTAGCAATCTTATATAGCAAACACACAACATTACCAGAGGAGAGGAAAACTTCACTTCACCTACCACAGTTTTATCAAATAATAATAATCCACATTTGTAAAGCGCGAACAATCACCCGTAAGGGTCTCTAGGCGCTGGGGGCCGTTGGGAGGATTAAGCATGCTATTGCCCAGAGTCACATGGTGCTGGGCTAATCTGCCGCCGGGGATCGAACCGTGAGCCCCCGGGTTCCGGAGTCAGTCACCCTGGCTGCTGCGCCACACCTCTTCTGCTCAAGAGCAGCAGTCACACAGCATTACTAGAGGAAAGCTGCACTATGATGCTCCAACCCAACAGCATTAACAAGGGAATAAAGCGCTTTAAAATGGCAAACATACAGCACGAACAGAGGAAAACTGCACTATAACCTTCAAGAGCATTACCCGAGGTATACTGCCCTGTAATGTTCGCAGCATTACCACAGGAATACTGCACTATAATGTGGCAAGCACACAGCATTACCAGAGAAAAGCTGCCCTATTAAGTGCATCTCCACGGTTTTACCAAAGGAATGCTGCACTTTAATATAACAAACACAGGAGCATTACCAGAAGAAAACTGCACTATAACCTGCCACAGCATTACCAGACAAATACTGCAGTGTAATGTGCCACGCTAACAGCATTGCCAACAGGAAAGTGCACCATAATGTGCTGCACGCAGCAACATCAAGGGAAAATTGCACTACAATGTGGCACACACAGCATTACCAAAGACAAGCATTGGCATAGCCAATAGGTCTCGCCTTTGGGACCTTATAAGTGTTTAGCCATGCAACAGTTGATTTGTTGCACCAAGGATATTGTGCTGGATAATGAAACACTTATAAGGTTCCAAAGGCGAGACCTATTGGCTATGCCAATGCTTGTTTTTATGATGCGTCTAAAATTAGCTGATGACGTTGGAGGGCTGAGGTGAGTGATATTTAGTGCTGCGTCTCCAGAGCGGATGCTCGGCTTCCGCCCCGCCAGCTGCCGCCGCGCTGCTGGCAAGTAATAGGCTGGTGCTTTATTGCCCTCCTGTGTAGTGTTCCACTAAATGTAATTCCAAACTGTATCATATAATTTATATTCCAAATGAATCGATACTCGTAAAGCAGCCATCGTTCACCGGAAATGTGAAAAGTCCCCAATATGAAAGAGTGAAGGTCGCAGTTTGCGTTTCCCCCAGGGTCAGAAAGTGGTGGGGGAGGGGGCTGCCCTGGGCAGACCTTTGCTTTGCATCTGAGGTGAGACACGGTTAATTTGCTCTCAAAATGCATCCTAGATTGGCGACCGGATTTGCAAACCTCAAAGGGGGTCCAGCTGCAGAAATAGAAGTAGGACTCCGGTTTGACAGACTGTGGCACGGAATGACAACAAACCTCACCGATGTTGAAGGGCTATGTAATAAAGATGAGCTTTCATGGGAGTGTTACACAAACTTCACTCTTAAAGCTAACTGGAAGTAACAAAACTGCCATGTTCGTAACATTCACAAAGATAAAATTAATGTACGTTTGCCGTTCTTTTTCATCACTGACAGTCAATTACGGATGAATCTGTGGAATTTGCACGTGACAGCAGTTATCAGTGTTCCTTTTTTATAATCCTCTTTATTTAAATCCTGTTGGCAACTTTCCATAAGTCGAAAATGCACTGAAACATTTGGAAATGTCACGCAAAACAGAAAAAAGGTCAAAAGCGTACAGTGCCTCTCCGAGGTTGTCACATTTTGTGAATCATCATATAACCTATGCTGAGGAGGAGGTTTTGAAATACCTAATGAGATGTACAAATAGATTCGCTGTTCTGTAAAATTAAAATAATGTGCAGTTGACTGCTGTTAGAGTGCGATTATACACTAACAAGAAGATACTTGTAAATTGCTTAACATTTTGGGTTAACCACACGTCTGAAAAAGTGTATTAAACATTGTTTTCTGCCCATTGTTTTTGCAGGGAAGAGAGGGTGGGAGGGAACTGAAGGGGAATTGTGAGGAGGGAGGAGGTCAAGGGTGAAAAATACACGGAGCGAGACCAGTGGAAAGGCAGTGACACACAGCACTACAGAAACCGGGGAGAGGCATGAAGCGTGGGAGAGGCGGGTGAAGCGTGAGGAGGGCAAATAGGAAATAGAGAGCACCGGGGCATTAGGGAGTGACAGACACCGAGGAGTGAGTAGGGGCAGGGAGAACACAGAAGGAAAGAGGCGGGGGAAGTGGGGCGTGGAAAGGGGGAGATGGAAGTCTCGGCGCCCCGTGAGCGTAGGAAGTAGAGCTGATAGGAGTGTGGGCAGAGAGGAGGGGCTGGGAGAGAAAGGGTACAGTGAGGTGAGAGGGAGGGAGCAAGAGATTCAGAGGAAGGATGCCGAGGGAGGCGGGGCTGGCAGAGTGAAGCCAAAAGGAGTGAGGAGCAGAGTGGGGGCCAAGACATCCGCGAAAGTTAATTGAGGTAAGCGCGTGCGACGGCAAATGGCAAAAGCAGGCTGGCGAGTGGTGTGCTATGTGCGCGCACCATGACGAGAGAGGAAAGCCAGATGACGCCTCTGCTCGTCACTGTGCGCGTAACCGCACGCTCTATGCCAGCCAAAAGCGTGTGGTCGGACTTTTAAAAGCCCACACACTAAATGTCTCGCCGAGCAACTCATGCACTGGCTCAGGCGAGACCTAAAAAATGGCAGCAGAATGTGCCAAACACACAACACTACCAAAGGAGTAACGCACTTTATTGTGACAACCACAAATCCTTACTATAGCAAAAGGGCACTAAAATATGACACAACACCTATTGCCATGGGAGAACTGCACTTCACACTTTCAAACTCTCAACCAGTGGAGTTGTGCACCCTAATGTGGCAAACGTACAGCATTGCCAAGGGAAAACTGTGCTAAAACGTGACACAGAAATACGAAAGGAATACTGCATTTTAATAGTGGCAAACACACAGTATTACCAGAGGACTGCATTGTGATGTGCCAACACTATAGCATTGCCAATGGAGCACTTCTCTCCCACAGGGCAGCCAGAGGAACACTACACTCTATTTTGGCAAACACACAGGAAACCCAGAGGAATACTGCTCTATAATGCACAAAACTAATCGCATTACCATGAAAACTCTGCTCGATAATGTGCCAAACTCATAGCATTTCTGCTAAATATTTTACTATAATTTGCCAAAATCAAGCTAAATCCTGACGAAGGATGCACCATAATATGTTCTTACAACATATATGCTGCTCTATTCTGTATTAACGCCAAAACATTACCCCACCGAATACTGTATTATAGTGTGTCACAGTCAAAGCGAAAACAATGCATTATAGTGTGTGAACCCTATATTGTCACCAAAGACATGCTGTACTATAATGTACCGAATACACAATATTACAAGAAGACTGTACTACAGTGTGCCAATCTGGACCCTGCTATTATTTTTATCACTTATGATTCAGGTTATTATTCTCTCCTAATTTTTTACCTTGTATCAATTTTATGATTCTTACGCACTAATTTCACATAGGAACCACTAGTGTACCAGCCCACTTTTTTTACTTGTTATGAGGCATCACCTGGGTAGCTAGGTAGCATTTTTACAGGCTTTGGGCCTCATATATGAGGTTTTGCCGTAGGGCAGTGCCGCAGGCATTCCTGCTGCGCTGCCCTACAGCGAAGAAAAAGGCAGGAATGCGCCATATCGATCAGATTTTCCCCTGCGCTGGCGCACAATGGGCTGCCGTGCGCCAACGCAGGCACCTTTGCACCATGGTGCAAGGAACCCATGCACCATGGTGCAAGGGTGCCTGAGTTGCAGGGATGATTATTTCATAGGAGCCTTTTTTCTCTTTCTATGTGTGCTGCAGAATGCAGCACACATAGAAAAAGGGAAAACAAGGAGAAATAAAGATATTTCTCCTTGTGGTTGTGCCTCCCTTATACCACCCTTGGGGGGGGGGTATGTTTTTGGCGCAGACTCAGATTTACGATTTCTCGTAAATCTGGGGAAGTGTCAAAAAGCCATGGATGTTGCTGGAAGCGCCCCAAGCAACACCCGTTGCACGCCCCTTTAATGCAGAAAGGTGTGTTAAAGGGAGCGATATTTACAAGGCAGCATTAAACCACAAAAAGAGGCTTAGTGCTGCCTCGTAAATATGTAGGAGGCTCATGCGCCACCGACCGTTCCACAACATGACGGTCCGGCTACTCAGGCCCTTAGTTTCTGGAGGAGGAAACAGAAAGGCACTTACACAGCAGTATTCTCACAACATAGAAGATGGAGTTGAGGATTCTCCAGTTTCATAGAATGATCCTCTGGATGTTACTGGAAGCAGTGTTAAATGTGGTAACACATATAGTTTTGTTTGTAGGCGGTTTCTCAACCGTTTCCAAAAGAGCTTCACGATTGCAATGGATCGCTCTCTTACGGGCCCTTTTGACAGTCCAGTGGGGGTACTTCCTTTGCAGTAGTTTATTTGTCAGGGTGTTGGCTTCTGACCTGAAGTCCTCGGTAGCGGAACAATTTCTGCGGAGGTGTAGGAACTGTCCCACCGGTAGATTCTCCCTGAGGAATTTAGGGTAGAAGCTCTCGAATAACAAGAGACTGTTTCTGTCAGTTTATGGAACATCTTTGTCTGTAGACCTCCTTCATTTGGAAAAATGCTCAGATCCAGGAAGGGTAAGTTCTCCTTTGTGATGGTAGAAGTGAACAGAAGTAAAGGGTTGCGGTTGTTCAGCCACTCCAGGAAATCCTGAATGGTTTTGCAGAGTGGAGGGGTTGGTGACTCATTATAATTTCCCATACCACCATCCACTGGTCTTGAAGTGACCTTTTTAATCTGGACAGGGTATCCAAGAATAAAGTTGTATTTGGGATTTCCCGTGACCAGTTTTATTCGCTGTTTCTGCACCTATGTTCACTTGTGATCCCATACTGTTTTCACTTACGTGTTGAATTGTCTTCCCCCTCCCTATTGCTCCACCTCCAGCATTGGTCTGCGCGGAGGTGTGTTAGCAGCCCTATGATGAAGCATGATACGTTCGCTGTGTGTGAGGGCAGTTTTAACACCCTTGTGTGTTCCCCCTATCTTTGATCAGAGCATTTAGGAGTACATAGTCCCTCTTCTATGTTGTGAGAATATAGTTGTTGCAGGAGGTCAAAGTGGGACGTTATTTCCTCCTAACCCTTACTTTTTGTGTGAGTTAACTTGCACAGCTGTGACACTTGGGGGCCAGTCAGACTACGGCATTGACTAACATTTTTGGGTCTGTGGCAGTTATTCCATAAGTATTAACATAGCCAATATGTCTCACATTTAAAACGTCAGTGTTGAGTGATTGGTTTTTGGCAATGCTTGTTTGTCAAGGATTGCTAATAAAAAAGTCGCAGTAAGCAAATTCAAATGATAATTTAATTCAATTTTTTCAATCTTTTTTATAAACAGTAGGTTTTATTTTTCAACTTTCACAGAAGAAACTCTGAACATAATTTAAAACGCCTGTTGCATGTGAGCTTAAAAATACCACAGATGATTAATTGCCAATAGGGGAACAACCTTTACAACGCAACTTTTACAACGCACTACCTTTACAACGCATTTTTTACAACGCATAATCCATTACAACGCATGACATTACAACGCATGACACTACAACGCATTTTTAAAAACTACCTTTACAACGCATTCCATTACAACGCATACTACCATTACAACGCATACCATTACAACGCATAATATTACACTACACTATCCAACACTTACCCTACTGTTGCACCCCCTGGAGTCAGAATAGTAATTTTTACCCCTATACTATCCAACACTTACCCTACTGTTGCACCCCCTGGAGTTAGAATAGTAATTTTTACCCCTATTCTATCCAACACTTACCCTACTGTTGCACCCCCTGGAGTTAGAATAGTAATTTTTACCCCTATACTATCCAACACTTACCCTACTGTTGCACCCCCTGGAGTTAGAATAGTAATTTTTACCCCTATACTATCCAACACTTACCCTACTGTTGCACCCCCTGGAGTTAGAATAGTAATTTTTACCCCTATACTATCCAACACTTACCCTACTGTTGCACCCCCTGGAGTTAGAATAGTAATTTTTACCCCTTTACTATCCAACACTTACCCTACTGTTGCACCCCCTGGAGTTAGAATAGTAATTTTAACCCCTATACTATCCAACACTTACCCTACTGTTGCACCCCCTGGAGTTAGAATAGTAATTTTTACCCCTATACTATCCAACACTTACCCTACTGTTGCACCCCCTGGAGTTAGAATAGTAATTTTTACCCCTATACTATCCAACACTTACCCTACTGTTGCACCCCCTGGAGTTAGAATAGTAATTTTTACCCCTATACTATCCAACACTTACCCTACTGTTGCACCCCCTGGAGTTAGAATAGTAATTTTTACCCCTATACTATCCAACACTTACCCTACTGTTGCACCCCCTGGAGTTAGAATAGTAATTTTAACCCCTATACTATCCAACACTTACCCCACTGTTGCACCCCCTGGAGTTAGAATAGTAATTTTTACCCCTATACTATCCAACACTTACCCTACTGTTGCACCCCCTGGAGTTAGAATAGTAATTTTTACCCCTATACTATCCAACACTTACCCTACTGTTGCACCCCCTGGAGTTAGAAAAGTAACTTTTACCCCTATACTATCTAATACTTACCTTAAATGCAATTTAATATTATGCGTTGTAATGGTATGCGTTGTAAAGGTAGTATGCGTTGTAATGGAAATGCGTTGTAAAGGTAGTTTTTAAAAATGCGTTGTAGTGTCATGCGTTGTAATGTCATGCGTTGTAATGGATTATGCGTTGTAAAAAATGCGTTGTAAGTGCATGCGTTGTAAAAGTGTGCGTTGTAACGACATACATCCGTTAAAAGAACATAACAGCTGTCTAAGAAAGTGTTAGATTTAAAAGAAAAATATTTTTCATCTATTTTCCAAAATATTTGGAACTGGAACAAATATTCTGGCCATTTGCTACTCTGCAGTAGACCAGAGAGCAGATTTATAGCTGTCTGGGGGAAGAGACATGTTTGCAGTCACTCAAAGTACACCTCCCCCCTCAATTGTAGCCTGAGTGAGTACAGCAGCCTTCCCATCCCCATCACAATAAATGCTGCCTTTCTGTATTTTTATGCAACATGTAGAGGCCAGGTGATTAATTCAAAACAATCCCAATAAAATCTTCTCTTTTGACAATTCTGGCATAAATTGCTACGCTTTTATTGATAAGCTGAGAAGTGGAGGGACCAATACAGAGAGCACGGGTGGGAATGTGAGAAGGGGTAAGCGGTACATGGGGCTGAGCAAGTAAATACATGTACTTCCATAATAGATGCAGAGAAAACAAAAAATATAGTTCCATCATGTGAGCCAATAACTGATACAAGGCATCCAATAAAAAGGATGATCCATGAAAGGGACAAACACAAGAAGAAGGAGAAGGAAACCATCAAATATGAAGCAAGTGAATGAGACTGAAAAGAAAGACAACCAATGATAAGAAATTCCCTGACCCAACACCAACTGTTTATAATGGTATTGTACACAATAAGTCTTTGACAACAGACAGGTAAAAGCTGCCTATATGCGAGACCTAACATGGGTGCGGAGTGAAGTTCATGAAGCCATAGCATTCGGCTGAGACCGAGGGCTTGATGCCCTGGCAGCTGCTTGTGCACAAATATCTCCTACATCTCCTACATCTAGTTATGCAGAGGCTGTATGAGAATTCGAGATAATAATAATTTATAAGAAAAAGCTTGCCACATCAAAAAATATGCAAAACGCAGCTGTGGCGAGGAAAAGGAAGGGAAACATTGCAGAGGGTCAGAATACAAGAATCAAGGAGAAGGTGAACCATGCAAGAAACCACATCATTGGAATTCACAAAGAAAAGGAAGAGTGTGGGTTCAGTCTGTAGACAGTAGACACAAGAACAACATTCTTTGAGAAACAGAAGATCAAACACACTTGGACCAGGAGCCCATCATTTGTACTAGTCAAAGACCACCCCCAGTCTCTGCTTGCAAATGAAGCTCACCACATCCCCCATTATGGATTCATGGTCGGCAGGCTTGAGCAGCTTTCCAGTACTAACACTTAAACTGGATTTTATCTCCCAATTAGACTTTTATGCAACTCCAAGAAACTTGCAGTTTTCAATCCAGAACAAGATTCTGGTTGAAGAATGAATCCCATTAAAACATACAAACTCTATTTTGCAGTATAAGATATTTCATGTTTAATTATTGCCATTGTATAGGTCATTGTGAGTTGATAGATGCTTCCTCTAATGCAGAAGTGTTGAATGGCTTCTTAGCTACGGTAAATAGTGGCCGAGCTTCTGGTTGAAGCTGACAAGAACTTGGTGGCTGTTATTGCATTCCTTAACATTTTGGGGTACGCTCACAGGACCAGTGGTCTTATTATACTTTTCACCAATCGGGGTATACGTTGGCTCAGGGGGTGCAGAGTGCTGACACTGCAGGAGCATTGACACCAAGTGTCGAACCAGGCTATGGAACTGACTGAGGTCCTCCATTGTGCGGACACCAGGCGAGCAGTGCCCAGGCAGAGTTGGGAATTTCCTGAGATCTGGGAGGCAACAGTATTGGAAGAGGCAGAGACAGCTGATGCCCATTCAGTGTATTGATGTATCAGAGATCCTGCAGAACAGTGTCCCCCAAGGACCAGTCACAGATTAGCACCAATGGTCGGGAGGAAATGGCCAGGAAACAAAGTAACATTGACTCAGTGGTTTTTACGAGTATAGGCTTCTTGACGTTTCTGTAGAAGTGGCTGTACTATATAGTCGACGGTATGTTACGCATTTCTTGAATGGTGCAAGCTAACCAACTGCTTCACCCGGTAGTGCTTTTATGCAAAGTTTGTCTGTAATTGTAGACTTTCCCATGGGCTGAGGGACCCATTAGACATGCCATGGCCCTATGAGTAACTGTGGTCTGGGATGGATGTAGGATGTTCACTGAGCATGGCAACCTTAGTGTGCTGGGTCTTGAGACCTGCCGTCCAAACCTGAGTGGATTTGGAACATGTTTGGGTTGTCTCTCCAGTGTGTTGCATGTCTTCTGACGCTCCTCCTGGCCTCCAGTTGGTGTCTTGTTTAACTCTGTACTTCCCAGCTGATTACTGCCTTTCGTATGTGTTCGTCAGTGATTCCGCTGTGTTGGGAGGTTGTGCAAGTGACTATTAGTCTCTGTTTAGTTGCACTGGAGCTTGGTCGAGAGGTGGGACAGCAGCAGAGTGACCTGATATTCCCTTTGGTATAGGATCACCTAACTTGTTACTGTAGTTATGGAATATAATCCTTTCCCTGCCTCTGAGAACTATTCTACCTCGTCCCTCGCCTACAGTCCACTCTTCCTCTGTGTCTGCAACACAGGCCTAGCTATCAAGAGTGCAGCAATTGCAGCAGTACCAGAGCACAGGGGTATAAGTCTCCCACTGGATCCCAGTATCAGCTTATTTTACTTCTAAACCTGGGAATGATGGTCCTCTTTTAGGTCGAGCCTGGGCAGCGCATGTGCTGTTCTGCGGCATGCTGTATTCGTGTATGGAATACTCTCCGCCCCATATTTGTCATTGGCTTGTGTCATTGTCCTTCGTAAAGGCTGGCTTCTGATTCGTTAATAGGCTTGTTAGTCCCTTACTACCGCCTTGTCCTTATTTGTAACCTCCCATGAGGACTGGCCCATTTTACTTCGGTTGTTTTTATTTACTCTGTAAGCACTATTTTCTTTAATGAGTTTCTCCTACTGCAGGCACGATATGCTTTCCTGAAACATTCAGCGCGCCATGCGTGCCATGCGTGCTTTCAATTTCCGAGCAGCCGTGACAATGGCGGCCGCTTCTTTGAATAAGTTTTGCATTTTCAAGAGTTTGAGCTATTGGCATTGTAAATGACAATGGGCCATATGTAGGAAACACTTTTGCGATCGCAAACACTGCGAATCGCAAGAATCTGGGTGTTTGCGATCGCAAAACTGACTTTACCTATGTAGGAAAGGTGTCCGCTGCATAAAATAGCGATTTGCTAATTTAGCGATTAGCAATTTTGCGTAAAGCTGATTCTGCAAATATTTTAGCGTAATCGCAATCTGCGTCCCAGTATTAGCGGAAATCGCTGTTACCGACATCGCAATTTGCGAATTCGCAAAATCAGATTTTCAAAAAATTTGCAAATAGCGATTCCTCAATAATCCCAGTTTAGCACTTCTCAATTACCACCAACCCTGAGCAGGTGGTAACCAAGTGCAACCTATTTAAACAGGCCCACAATGCCACAGGGACTTCCCACCATGGCTGGGCTGTACGTAATAGCCAGGAGGCTGCAAATCAGGGATGCCACGCAGAGAAGGAGACGCCAGGAAAGGATTTACAGAGCACGCATCACCCTCTTCCAACTGACCGATGAGGAGATCCATGTGAACTACAGGCTGCACCCACACAGCATCCTGGATTTAATAGAGGAGCTGACACCCATACTTGAACACCCCACACGCAGGGCACACTCCATTCCCACCCATGTTCAGGTGCTGTGCTCACTGCACCTCCTGGCATCAGGGAGTTTTCAGGGGGTCATTGCCACAGCAGGAGGTGTCTCGCAAAGTGCACTTTCGCGCTTCCTCCACGCTTTCCTGGATGCAATGGTACAGAGGCTGCATCACCACATACAATTTCCAAGCACATCACAGGCACTAGATCAGACCAAGCAGGAATTCTACCAAATTGCCCAATTCCCCCATGTCATTGGCTGCGTAGATGGGACCCATGTCGCAATCTCACCCCCATCTGGTAGTGTGCAATGCCCAACATATAATCACTGATATTGTGGCCAAATACCCTGGAAGCACACACGACTCATTTATGTTTCGCCACTGTGCATTACATCGGAGACTCACAAATGGTGATTTTGGAGAGGGTTACCTGCTAGGTAAATGCATGCCAAACACACACAGAGGCAGTAGAGTGATGCAGTGGCAGGACACTATTGAACCTGAATCTGCTTATGCCAAGCAGGTGACAGTGCGTATGCTGTACGAGACTACATCCTCACACCGTACCTGAATCCAGCAACTGCAGGTGAGAGGAGGTACAACAGCGCACACAGAGCCACACGCTGTGCCATTGAGAGAACCTTTGGAATCCTAAAGAGCCGTTTTCGATGCCTCCATAAGAGTGGAGGAGCGCTACAGTACAGCCCTGAGACATGTTGCAAAATTGTGGTTGCCTGTGCAATGCTACACAACATCGCTACCAAAAAAGGAACCCCAGTGGACCTGACAGACTCTGAATCATCAAATGCGGATGGACCAGCACCACATCGCGGTCCGGCAGGTGGTGCTGGTCCGACTGCCGGACGCATGAGACGAGATGAGATCACACATACTACTTCTAAGTGAGTAATGAGGACACGATGCGACTGATTGGTTTCTTACAGGGATGTTTATTTCCTTATTTTCAGGAATGAAGGTATCTTACATTGTGACTTTATAGTCCCTGCATGCACATGTTTGTGTCACAGTGCAATAACTACCATCAGCCACTGAGTCATCATGGACTGTGTTGCGTCACACATGGCCATTAGTCTCTTGTGTCCCTTCACCTCCTACGTGCACCACCTGTTGAGCCTCTCTGTGTCTGCACAGTGCCCTCCCTGGAGTCATCATCCACTCTGCCCTGGCGTGCACTCCGGCGTCTGTCCTGTGGAATTGGGGGAGTGATGCTGCTCCTTCTTGACTGTTCATCAGTGTCCATGGCACCAAGTGTGCCTATGCCACCTGTGGCAGTTGCGCGCATCTGGTCCACCACATGTGTAACCTGCACCAAGACACTGCCAACGTCCTGGCAGCAGTGGGCCATCTCGCGCTGCATGCTGACACATCTTCTGGCCAGCAGGGATGTGGCGGTTGACTGGCGGTTCACTGCCCTGGTGTATAGGTCCAGCCGTGTGTGTAGGCGATGTTTCTCCCGGCGCCGGGCTGCCCTGTCCCTCGCAATCTCCCTGCACAGTCCCTCCAATGTACCAGTCATGGCCATTACACCTGCGCGCAACTCGGTCATGTTGTGGTTATGTGCAGCCAGTTGCCGTTGGATTGACTGTATCCCCTTTACTTGCAGGCGCTGTTGCTTGAGCATGCTGCCCTCGAGGCCAGAGAACACCGTGTCCTCTTCACCAGGAGCAGTGCTGGTGGACGGCCGTGCCCTGCGTCTCATCCCTCCCCCTACTCTGGAGTGTTCAGGGGACTGTGTTTGGTGCTGTCCTGCACGCTGCCTGTGCACTGGCTGTTGCTCCTCTGCTGTGCCTGGTGCCTGTGCCTCCAACAGTGGTAGTGGTGTTACAATATTGCGGCGCCTGCATGGTGCTGTGTCTGCAGTTCTGGCTTCGCTCTGCTCCTCCTGGCCTGCCTCGTCCTCCATCTCAGCTGTTGCCTCGCATTCAGCCTCACCATCCTGTGTTGGTGGTGGTGCTGTGGATTGAATGGCACACATTAGTTCTGTGTCCTGTCTGGCATTTGTAATGCATTAGTTTTACACAATAAATTCACATGGGTACTATCTGTCTTTTTCACTATCTGCATGATGGAGTCCTCCCTATTCCACCTGGCTGTGTCTCACTGGCACAGTTATCAGTGCATGTGACTACGTCTCCCATAATGCATTTCTGGGTGTGCTGTGTGACATGTACTGGAGTTGCAGTCAGGTTGCCTTTTGGGGGTTGTGGGTAGGTTGGGGATGTATCAGGGAGTTTTGGCATGCATCTTACCTTGTCTGGTGTCTGTGTGTTCGGAGCTGTCCAGGTCAGCCACTCCACTCACACTCTCAAGCTGCAGTGTGCCCTCCACCAGCTCCTCCAGGGGCGTCGGTTCTGTTGCAGTGGAAGGCCCCCCACCGTTTTTTTTGGCCTCTGCAAGTCTTGTGGCCACCCTCTCCTTTGACCTCTGCCGCATGTCATACCACCTTTTTCGTAGGTCCTCGACACTGCGGTGTGTGACACCAATGGCATTGACTTTCTCTTGGATGTCACTCCATATCTTGCGCTTTCTGGCCTCTGGAACTCGTAGGGAACTTTTCCCAAAAAGGAGATCATGGCTGGTGACAACCTCCTGTGTTAGGACCTCCAGCTCCCTGTCACTGAATTTATGTTTCCTCTTCCTTGGTGGTCCATCATGCTGCTTCTCAGGCCCCTGGGACGCCATTTGGCTTGTTTCCAAAAGCTGAGCAAAACTGTTCTCCTCTCCACACAGGCTCTCACACAGCTACTGGCTCAATCACAGCTGCTAGCAATCAGGTGCAGCATGGGCAGTCACACTTCCTGGGTGTGATGTCATCATTCTGCACCTGAATTGCAGATTCCCGGATTTGCGATTCCTTATTTGCGATTTCGCAATTAAGGAATCGCTATTTGGGTAATCGCTATATAATTCTGCGATTCTTTGAGAAATAATTGCGAAAAACTACCTACATCGGAATTTGCGATTCCGAAATTGCGATTCGCCCAAAAACGCAATTTGAGAATCGCAAATTCGGTTCTACCTACATATGGCCCAATGACTTTTATTTATGTGTTAATTAGCAAAACAGATAAATAAAAGGCATTGTCATTTACAATGTCAATAGCTTAAACTCTCGCAAATGCGAGACCTATTGCATTGCAAATGCTTGTTCCTTTCTTGCATGAGGGCTCATAGCACCATTACTGCTCCACTGGTTTCCTAAAATCCCGCTCTGGCTATGACACCTCTGCTGTCATTACCTGAACCAGTATTTGTTAAATATATATAATATATATCATAGACTTTACAGTATCTAGATGCAAGGAAAATATATATTCCAGTGACACCCACTGTACAAGCACAGTCCCAAAAGCTACAGTCGTAAACTTGTAAAAGTTCAAGTCATGTCAGTGTTTAGATTCCTTCTGTGTTTAGGATAGGATGTTTTCATAAACAATGCCTTCCCTGGATTTCTGAGGCTTGGAGGTCACCTTTTAACGCTCTGCAAAGGATGGAAGAACTACCTACACTGACAATGCGTGAAACCAAACAACCAATCCTAGTCAACTTCTCATTGTATTCAAAATGTATTGTCAATCTTCAATGAGACTTTACGGTTTAAGTATTCATTGTGTTCTGGTCTTTAAAACAGATTCCAGCCTCTTGAGTATCAGGTACCCCTTTTCTGTCTGGCGAACTGCCACCTGTTGTTCTCAGGGGCTGATAATCTCTTTTCAACAGGCCTTTGCTCTCGCCCAGGGGAAATGAGTAGGGGTGGGCGAAGAATTCTGCTGTGCTGGCGGAGTTTTGCCCATTCCATACTCTACGCGAAGTTCCGCAAAACTCTGCGAAGTGATGCGAAGCAGAGTTTTTTTCTCTAGCGCAGTTCGCCAAAGTTAAGTTGGCGAACGTGAGAGAGAAAAATCGACCTCTAGACCTCCTACCAGTGAGATTTCTCAACGCGGGCGGTCGTGGCAGGAAATGATCGCTCAAGTTGAGAAATTTGCTGCTCACGGTGAGGAAGCTGCCACTCGAGCAGAATATCTACCCCAGCGGCAGAAAGAAGCAGTGCCCTCTGCCACGACATGTAGTGTCCTTCGCTGTGGTTTTATAGCACAGGACAAACTCCTGGCGCTAAAAATCAGTGAGAGCAGTGAAACTTACCACACTCTGCCGCTCACGGAACTCCGCGGAGTGCGGCTGAGTTTTTTGGCACTTCACCGAGTTCTGCAGAGCAGAACTTCGCTGACTCGCCCAGGCCTAAAAATGGGTTCCCCTCTGGGCTCCCTGGTTGTTGCTGAGCATCCTTTCGCCTGATCCAGCGCGAGAGAGACCGGGGAAAAAGAGAGGGCAAATTTACAACTATTCTCCCTGCGTCGCAGACCCAACGTCACACCAGCTCATTCACACACGCATTCATTGGTGGGGCCCATAACACCAACACTCGCACGTCTCCACTCACGAGTCTGCACACAGGAGGGAATGATAGAATCAAGCGCTGGACATGTGGGGGAGTACCTTATTACCTATAGGGAAGAAAAGTTATTTTACAGAATATACATTAGCATCACCACCTATAGAATCCTGACCTTAAACATCAAGGCACTCCACCACTTGGTCGATGGACCAATTAGTTGGACTGGTTGTTGGTGATTTAGAACCAGCTAAAACACATTTAAGACTCAGAATTCTCTACTCTCTTCATTGAAAAACCACAAACTCGTAATTTCCTTTAATCAAATATTTGTTTATCTAAATATTGTTTGCAATTAATATTAGCATTTTGGTCAATCAAAGTTTAGAATTTTGTTCAATCAGCACAAATCGCATGACATTTATATGTACCTATTCTTGCTATCTGGATTTTTCCTAATCCATTTTGCTCTGCATAACCGAATTTAGCCGTTAAATTGTCCAAATAAAGCAGGCCAATGCTCAAAGTCCGAAAGTTCTTTGCTCAGCACGTTACAGTCCCAAAGATCTCCAAAGGACCAGAAATCGTGCAAGCATCTGTCATTGTCTGTGGGGTCGATAGGGGTTTGCGGTCATCGAGTAAGAAGGCAGCAACTTCTGACCCCTCCCTATTCTACTACCCTTTTTATAATAAAATTTGGGATAACATGAAACATTCTTAGGCAAAGAAGGAAGATGATTGGCTGATTGGAAACGTCCAATTTTTACATCACTTGATGTTCTCATGGATTTTGCTGGTTCGCTTTCTCTGTCCATGTTGCCCTTATGCAACAATGTAAAAGTTTTGCTTGTATGTCCCAATTGTTCATTTAGACCAGATTTTACTGACTGAGGTTTGGCAGTCCTCCATGTTTCTATCCTTGACCAGGAACACTGTGCCTTGGGTTCGCCTGGAGGTCTACGGAGCCATCCGAATCTGCGCAGTAGGCATTGCGCTCACAAGATGGTGGCCACTTCTGAACTCCATTTTGGACGCCATGATTTGGTAGGCCCAAATGCCAACTTAAGCGAAACAAACACAAAAGAGTAATTAATACAAAGAAATGAAGATTCTAATGTTAAACCCTCACTAATCCCTTTATTTAGTATTTTCCTAGCTTTTAGCGACATTTAAAGCAATAAAACTCACCCTTACGGTCCAAAACGGGAACACAAACATCACAAAAGCAACATAAATCATGCAATATCCTACTACCACATGTACCACTATTAATATGCGTACATAATTTAGTTATTAGAGTTATTCTGTCATGCAAATAGCAATAAGCCTCATGTGTAATTGGTGTCTAATAAAAATGCAAATGGTTGATTAACATAACACAGCAAACCGTTAGTCAATTTATAATATAAGTAGGTTATATAATTAGTATTTTCATGCAAAATAGAGGTATACAAAATTTTGCTTTACCTGCTCCATCTCGCCCTCTCTTCCTTCCTTGTGCTCTGACTCAGTCATTCACTGTTTTCTGCTCATTACAGCATATTGACACACACTGTATTGAAACATTTCCGATTGCTTCAGGTTAAAAGGTCAAAATGTCATGGATGTGAGCCAATGGAATTTACGTGCCTCAAACCGCAGTGTGGTTTGACGATACTCCCTTTAAAATCTGAAATGACAAAGTAAACAAATAAACTTCAGGATAGTGCATATAACACGCCCTCTTGCCTCATCTAACATGGCGCCATTTTGTTTGGTGTATCCTACTTCCTCGTCATGGTTAAAATGTCATGAAGAAGATTGCAGGGGGTAGGCAGCCATGCTTTCCCTGAAAATAAAGTCATTTCTTAACCTCGCCACCAGTTTCTGTACAGTGTCAGCACCTCACCGGCATCTTTGTTTTTTGTTTTTTTTAAAGACGGGCCTGGTGCTTGAAGAAAGGTGGGAAAACAGCACAGCACACAAGAAAGGGCGTGTCCGTGGCAGGTGCATGAAAACAATTTACAACAACATGTGTGCTTGCCAAGTTCTGCGGTGTCTATGAAGGCAGGACTGAACCACCACACACCACACTTGACTCCCAACAGCCGAGGTGTGTCTGCGGGTGAGTCTGCCCCATGGATAGGGGAAAGGGAGTTACAATGTAATGATAATTGGAGGGAAGTAGGGTTTAGTGCGGGGCCTGAGTTGGGGAAAACATGGCGATGTAAGTAGGCGGGAGAGAGGCGAGTGACGTGGGGAAGGGGTTGTTAGAGGGCCTAGAACTTGAGTATGTCAAGCGACAAATATGGCGTTAGCTGGAATCTACCTGAAGGAGACACAGGTGCAATAGAGTGGCTAAGGGGGAAATATCGAAACACCGCTTCCTCTTCCATCACACCACCGGGGGCTGCATAACCGCACCTTGGTGGCCATCATCGCACACGACAGGGAAAGACATCACACAGGATCAAAACAAAAGACACTACCCTTCCAACCGCACACCTTACACTCTGCAGCGTACTACCCAGGTAAGCAAGCACTTCAGTGCTCCATACAAAGTTAGTAAGCGCTACATAGATGTTACAACCCAATAATAAAGCTAGCATGGAGAAGACTTCTAGTGGCCAGAATATGACACTAAAAGATGCCTTGGAAGGAAGAGAAAGAGGCCCCAGTGCTGCCAAATCTCTTAGTGACTAGTTAAAGTCTTGCATTTGATGATGTTTAAGGGACACAGAGGTGATGCAGTGCCTCCCAGTGGCTGACCACAGTATGGCACGGAAGAAGACAACCCATGGGGCAGTAGTGACACCCCGTGGCAGCCACAGCAAAGCATTGAGTGACTGCACACTGAGAAATAACGTCTGCCTGTTTACTCGCAAGGTGTATTAAGCACAACGAGTCATATAAATGGCGGAAATGGCCGAAATGTGCTACACACACATATGGCTAACATAATATAATGTAACCTAACGTAACGCAACATAAGTATTTTGGTAGCCGGAAGTGTCGCACCTCTGTTCTTGAATCTGTGAGGGGCTGCAGAGGCACAGATACAAGGATACCGCAGCAGCTGGTTTCCAGTAGACGCAACTCATACAAGTAATACTGGTACCGTCGGGGCAGAGGTGCCGCCTGGGTGTGAGGCCCTCGCTCACCGCGAGAGATCACTTACAGTATCATGGACTGCCCCAGGCCTGACGTCACCTGCGCCAGGTGAGTGCACGGCCGGGAAGGTGTCTGGTGTCACATCCTTGTCACTCGAGGCCTTCCTCGGGACTCACCTGCACACGCATTTCACTCCACCATTTCGGCCTGCAGTGGGCGGTTTTCCCTTTTGTTTGCATTTCTTCTCAGGGCACCGCCTTCTCCTTTGTACACTGAGCTTTGCAGCTCTGCTTCGCTGCCCTCTGCTTTATCCACTCTTTTATGGTTGCGTCATCACCAAAAGGGGGCCACATTAAGCCTGACACCTCATTCCAGTCCTACCTTTTTATCCTCAGCATGCTTCACGCTAGGTTTATTTTAATTACTTACACACACACATTTGATGTGCATTTGTATGGTGCAAACCTAGCTACATAGGAACAGAGTGGTGGGGAGTACTGCAGAATACGATTCATCTGGTTAGGGTGTGTGTGTGTGGGGGGATGAAATCTACCAAGAAGTTAGAAGAGGGCCACAAAATCGAGCAATACTGCATACATGAAAGGACTATTCCGGAAGTTGCACTACAGCAGGCGAAACAAGCAGAGGAGAAGATTACTTTGCCTTCTGTAATTTGCAGACATGTGTTTTAGCTCTTTCTGTAATTCTATGTAGTTTGCATGTAGTGCCGGCCCGTGACATTTGAGCGGCTTCACAGCGCTGGAGTTTTCACTCTCGCTCCATTCATTCCAGACTCTCTGTTCCACGTCTCTCTTGGCAAGCTGTGTAATGAATGGGTTGGCCCTTACCACTGGCATCGGTAATTTTATTTTACTGCAGTTTTCCATAGTGTAAACCTGGCCCACGGGTATTCAAACCCTTTATATGAGAATAGGAGTTTAAATCACTTATCCTCACAAATATTTAAGGGCTAAGGGTCAAAAACTTACTCAAAGTAAAGAAAGGGGAGATTCCAGAGTTGTACTGCAATAGAAATTAGGTGACGAGAACTGTGACAGCAATTAGCTATAGTGTCCTTCGAAAATGAGGGTTTGTATTTCCTTTTTGATGGTGGCCAGACATGGTGTAGTGTGCAGGGCTGGCGGACAGAGAGCACGGAATCAGAGTTGCCAGAGAACTACTGCTTCACAACTATTGCTATTTGAGTTTCGAGGCTGTAGGGGGTAGGGATTCTGCATTCCTCAGACCCCACTGGGCACATCAGATTTCCCACTTTATTAGCCCTATACGTGGCTGAGGAGCTATGGAGTTCATTGCAAGTGACGCGGGCAGTCTTGAATTGTGTTCTTGCTTTGACGGGGAGCCATTGAAGAGCACCGAGTGTTGGAGAGATGGGCCAAATATCTTGCAACCTCATTCAAAATGGCTGGCTGCGTGGAGCACAGTTTTAAGTGGAGGCCAAGTGGATTTTTTGGGAATCCTAAGAAAAGAGTTTCTGTGGCCTTATCTATAAAGATCTAGTGCCTAGACGACAGACTTTAGATACTAATCAGGGATAAAGGACCTGATGCTCCGAACTAGTCTGAGTTGGTACTGTGAACTGTTGGCCATGGCAGAGATGTGGCTATGTAGACTTAGCGAGCTGTCGATAATGGATCTGAGTAATTGGGATTCTATACAATAGCAGGTTTGCAGCACAGAGGAGTATGGGTATGTTGGATTTATGCAGTGATAAGTGGTTGTGAGAAGTTGGCCTGGCATATGCTGGTCACTAGTTATAGTGGCCACCTTGCACCAGTCCAATTCGACTTTTATTGATGATAGGTTTAAGACAACCTTTAAAGAAAGCTATCCTAGTGGTAGCTGTGGAGAGCAGCCTTCAGGCTAAGTCTTGAAGGAGTGTTAAGCTTATTGTTTTACCATAATAACCTCTTGAATAACCAAATGAAAGAGTAGCCCACACAAGTATATATATAAAATATATGTATTTATTCTAGACAGAATCCCACAGTCTCTTTATGAAGCTGTGGCAAAGTTACAATATCAAACAAGCATTGATAGACACAATAAATAGCACTATTAACATTGGGCCCCAGGGGGGGACCAAACCATATACTAAAAAAGTGGTATAAGAACCACGACAATTCTACAGGCAATGCCTAGGGCATTCAGGATCGCTGGCCCCTTAAGAATCCACCCCAGGTTATGAGGAAGGGGACCCACGGGAGGCGCGTGCAGTGCAAGTAGCTGCTATCGGGATCTCTATTACAGCCTATGGAGAATGTCGCGGTTGGAAATAAACAGTTTAAAAATACTTCTAGCAGGAGTACAAAGTTAAAACTTCAGACTTAAGCTTTTGAAGAGCCCACTACCACGAGAGTACCGAGGTACCACTGTTACCTGCCCCAGGGAAGTCGGGTGCATAGGTCGTTTCTGCTGTCGGGTCGCGGGCTGATTTTCAATGGGAAAATAGTCAAAAGTCCTGCTAGCCAAAAGCGTCGATGATGCCGTGAAGATCAAAGATGTGAAGATTGTAGAGAAGAACCTGAAAGCAGAGGGGACAGAGTCTGGGTCACGGCAAAGTGACCAGGAGGCTCAGAGCAAAGAGCCCTTCGATGTCGGGTGCTTCAGGGGGAAAGTGGTGTAGCTTGGATCTGCAGCCACGGGCTCCGGGAGGCTTCAAGGAAGGCCAGCTTCAGGAGGGCGACTGTCCCACATCGGATAAGGGTCGCTGCGGTGTTAGTGTCCGGATTGGATCCACTAAGCCTTGGCAACCGCAACCCATGAAGAATAACCAAATCTGCTACAGTGCAGACCCACGAGGTCTGGAAGAGGTCTCCTTCAAGGAGACTGTAGAGCAGGCCTGGAGCAACCAGGGAAACTCTTGATTGTAAAGATAGACCTCCGCTAGGGCCCACAAGTTGAGAGACAAGGGACCGCGGGAGGCGGCAATTTGGAGTGCGTAAAAGAGCACCCAAGGGCCACCGGAGGGGGCTAGGGCGCTGGTCTTTGGCACAATTGCTGTAGAGTGGTTGGCTCGTAAACGAGCCAAAGCACAACTTCCCCACTGGTCAGGGTCGTGTGCTACGCAAGAGGTGGCTGGTGTCCTGGGGTATTGGGGATCTCGGCACCCACGCGGTCCACGGTGCCCAAACTCGTTGAGCACACTCACTGGCCTCTGGGATGCGCTGGAAACCCACCTCAAGATTTCTGGAAGTCGTCAAAGTTCGTGAGAGCATCGAAGTTCCAAGTGGGTCACTTGCAGTGTTTCAGGTGCCTGCCAAGCAGGGGGATAACTCCTTTATCCCAAGGGAGATTTCTTCCGTCCGCTGGGCAGCAGCAAGTCGAAGGTCAAGACTGTAAAGTTCAAGATTAATCTGAGGCTCTGGGGCCACGTTATTCACCTTTATCCCCAAGATTAGGGGAGTGTCCAGAGTAGCGTCCACCAATGGTAGGTGAGGCGGGAAAGGGTGGCTACACCCTCTCCCCTTTGTGTGTTTCCCGCCTGGGCGAGGGGCAGGATGCCCCTGAACCGGTTCCAAGCGGTGTATGCAGAATGAGGCTTCTGCAGCTGCCTACGTGCAACTCTGAAAGGACTTTTGGTGCACCCACCCTGTTCCAATCCACATTATCCTGTCTGGGGAGATGCTAGCACCTCCCTGCCACAGGCGCCCTATTGTCCAGCTGGCGAGGCTGGGGTTTTCCCCAGCAACAGCCAGCCAGGGTCGTGTAGGTGGCGGGTAGTAGCCATTTTGTACTGCTTGTGCACTTTTAAATTGGTGTCTAAATTCTGCCGCTTTTCCCATATCGCCCCTCTAGCAGGGGGAATCATACCCTCATGCCCATGGCTGGACTGGGGGTGTGATTCCTACATGTTTGACACCAAACACGATATGGTTCTGTGTAGCCATTCTCAAGTTATCGCGTTATCGCGATAGACTTATAATACGGTTAAGAGTATATGGTATGGCTACACTACAAACAACCCAGCAATGATTTTACGAAGGTTGCAGAGAGGCCCTACTCATGTAGGGGTCCCCCCTCACACATACCTCAGCACCCTGCCTTGTAGGATTACCAAGGCCTGCTATAGGGGTGACCTATGAGAGTATATGTGTTGTAATGGGGTG
This sequence comes from Triturus cristatus, assembly GCF_964204655.1. Taxonomy (NCBI): domain Eukaryota; kingdom Metazoa; phylum Chordata; class Amphibia; order Caudata; family Salamandridae; genus Triturus; species Triturus cristatus. The sequence goes on along the minus strand of NC_140586.1, from coordinate 124,866,994 downwards.
CGATATAGGGTACCTATATCCCTGTAAGGGGTGCTAGCACCACCTTACCCAGACTACAGTAGTGGTCTGGTGGTGTCAGTTTGTATGGCTGTCCCAGGGTGGCACAATAAGTGCTGCAGCCCTGGTAGGCCTACTGAGGGACCCATGCCCTGGGTACCTAGGGTACCATCTACAAGGGACTGTCAGGGCATCCTCAGCATCCAATTAGTTTGTACCTAAGGTACTTCACATTAGTTTTAGGGAGAAAGCAGATAGGCTGGGGTCCTGGATAGCAGGATCCCAGCCAGACTAGTCAAAAACCACTCAAATACCAGGCAAAAAGTTGGGGGCAACCATTAGTCAGATTCCACCTTCCTACAGTGGTCATTCAGTATTTCTTCGGTTTAGTTGTCAACAGTGATTAGACAACTATTGGTGAATTCTGATTAGGGTTTTAGCTGAACTCGAGTGTCCCCGTAAAGGCCTTTGCAAAGGCAAGTAAATACAGACACACTTTAAGCCGGTAAGGCATATCGGTGGGCTAGTGCAGGGGCTGCAGAGGTCTTGCATTTGTGCAACCTACGGGCAAAAGGTTTTAATCCTGGTGAGGCGGAAATGGTCCAATTTCAAAAGTAAGAGGCATAACTCCATGGAATTCCACCCAGTTTTCATGCAACTCTGTGGAATTCCGCGTAGTGCAAATCCGCGGGCTCCGCCCATCCCCACTCCAAGTAAAGGTTAAAATAAAGTAGGAGACATAGTCAAGCCCTATTGGTTCTCTTGTGGAAGGTTGGCTTAATAGGAAACTCTCTATATTACTCACTGGGCAGCGCTTCAAGAGATAGGAGATAATCAATTTTTGAACTCCCACTTAACACTCATTTTATCTTTCAAAATGGTAGGCAGCAAGCAGTACCTGACTGTTTCAAATGTCACTGAAAAGTCTAGAAGAATAAGGAGTAACCCGAGTCGAAGGAATAAACATAATTTTCACCCACTCGTAGAATGACCATTTCTGTGCTCTGGTGCTGGCTGATCTCAGATTGGAAATAGTCCAGGGGGTAGTTTGCCTGGATGTTAAGAATTAGTTAGGAGGCTACACAGCTTTCAATCATCTTACTTGAGAAGGGGAGAGTTGTTACAGGTCTGAAGTTGTTGAAGTCGCTGGCATCAGCATTGTGTCTTTTCAGGAGTGGGAATACTTGGCCGATTTCAGATTTCTCGTATAAGGGATGAGTTTACTGAAACAGCAGAGTGGGATAGCAGTCGGATAGCAGATGTTTGGCAGGCTCCTTGCTGATGGATCCAGGAACTGAGTCATTGAAGTGATTCGATGGTTTGACCATGGTTGTCCATTTGCGTAGTTCTGTTTCTGAGACTTTGTCAAAGTGAGACCTGCACAAATATGAATTCATGATCATCTGTACTGGCGGACATAAACAAAGAGACCGTTCAATTTACTTCCTCTGCAAAGAACTTTACAAAGAGTTCGCACTTGTCTTCTGGAGCATTGGTTAGGGTGTTAGAAGTCGGGCTGTTTAATTGTTTAACCACTTTGAACTAATCTTTTGGGTAATTCTCTGAGGCATCCAGAAGTGATCTAATGTGATATGATTTGGCTCTGAAAATTTTGAATTTGTGGTTTCTTCTGGAAGCCATACGTTGAGACAGAAAAGAAGGAGAGGGACTTGTCTCTGTTGTTTTCATAGTTTTCTGAGGCATTATTTCTCTACATAAAGATTTGTTTAGAACGTGGTAATGAACGTTTCGGACTCTTCTTCCTGTTCAAGAGTGCAAACTCCTCCAGCAGGATCTTCATGCAAATGTTGTGATATTCTTCTGTTTTTGGGAGTCAAAGGAGGGAAGATTCCATTATGCCCTGTGGGGAGGAGCACTAATGCAAATGTTCATCATGTCGTGAAATCACATCATCTCTTTCTTCCTGTTTGCTTAGGGATCTCAGGTGGACAAAAGCTTGCGTAGATTGAATTGGCTGGTGATCGGAGCAATTAAATGTGACGGGATCCTCAGCGCACATACGAGTATTCTTAGCAGTAGCGGCCGGTGTGCTGGACGAGCAGCAGGACTGGCGGGGGGAAGGGGAAAGGGGGGACATTGGTGTCGCGGGGGAAATAAAAAAAGTCATTTAAAAAGCGGACCTGTACCCGGCCACGTCGCACTCTTCTGCTCCTCTTCACCAGGTGACACAGGCTCCCAGAATGTCCTGCGGCCATTCCTGAAGCTGCTCTTATGCATGAGCGCAGCTTCAGGATTGGCCTGAGCGCTCTTAATTGTGCTCCAGGACAGTAGCGGCTTGTGGAGGGAGTACCGAGGGGCGGTGGAGGGGCAGAGTGGGGGGTAGTAAACTCCGGCTCACGGCCGACCGGAGTAATGTAAATAAATAAATCGAATTTCATTGCGCGCGCTGAAACGCATTTGGGGTTTAAGCGCACGCAAAAAAATTAGTTTTATTTATTTATTTATTTACATTACTCTGGTCGGCCGTGAGCCGGAGGTTACTAACCCCCACCCTGCCCCTCCCCCGCCCACCACCCCGAGGCACTCCCTCCACGAGCCGCTACTGCTCCAGGACAGACTGAGAGTCTGTGCCTGCTCCCTCCAACCATCATGCGCCGTGAAGCGAGTGCACCTACCACTTCCCTCAGTGCCCGTCACCCCCCAGGCCCTGCCCCCAAGACGCGGCAGGAAAGGAAACATAAAACAATTGTTTATTATCATTTTATTTTTCCTTTACTGCTGTTTTTGGGGCGGGGGGCAACGCTCCTCTGACATAGCGGAGGAGCCGTCACGGATTCTTTGAGATGATAAGTTCTAGAGTAACACCTTTACAGGGCATGGGGCTTTGGCAATGATGTCATAGATCATTGTCAATAAGAAAGAAAAAGATGATATTAATGCAGTTGCCGTACGAATCACCCCGGGGCATATTGAAATCACCAAGAAAGGGGCTGGTTTCAGATATCAGCTTTTGGGTTACTATGAATTCCGTCCATACTTCAATGAATGTGCTATTATCAGCAAGGGTGAGAGATGGCACTGAGCCTCAGATTGGAGGACTTGTGGGCAGATATTTCAAGAGAGAGGCATTGGAATAAGTGATAGAATTCAACAGGTAAGTTTCTGATGTCCAACATGTTCTTGTTATTGTTTTCGCAACTCTACCACTGTATCCTATCCGCGCTTAAAGTCACACCTTAGAGGAGTCTTTAAGCCACATTTCTGTCAACATAAGGATATCTAGGTTGTATTTTGAGATGTCAGAAATCTCTGTACAGTGCTTGAATGCTGAGGGGCTGTTATGAAGCACGCCTAAGGGAAGGGTGAGTGGAGTTAGACAGGTATTCTTTGTCTGACAGTTTAGGTTTTGGATGCTGTTATCAGGTTCCTTCTTCTTGAGTGTTTTGCGTAGAAACAAGGTGGCCTGTGGATTAAGACAAACAGGATGGAGAGGTTGAATAGAACTTGATAATTCCACAGTTTTAGGTATCACCTGTGCTTTTGCAGCTTTCCACGAGTTTGCAGACTTTGACGTCTTAAAGGGGGGACTGTGATCTCTTGGGGTGGGTACCACAATTGCTTCTTTGAAGTTTATCACCCCAAAGGTTGAACTTCTAGGATATACACTTCCAGGAAGGACAGTGCACTGATCTAAAAGTCATGAGTTTGATTATTCCATCCTACCATTGTTGGTGAATTGAGTACCAATAAATTGGGCAATATATAAAAAAAATGACTAAACCTTATAGATCGTTGACATGTGCTCAGCCAGTTGGATGGCTTAGAATGTGGACATCACTACATACTGCTTCTGCACCAGCCATAGGTGAGGGGGTACCACCCCCTACACAAAACATGATCCATGAGCCTGCCCAAGCTAGCATCACTGCCTCCATGACTCCAGCTTCACCACCTAGTCATGTCTCTGCAAACCGGAATGACGGCCACCATCTTCTTTCAGAGAAGCTAGCCAATGAGACACCGGTCTGGCCAAAACCAGATTTCGAGGACACAGAAAGAGAAAACTCTGGGAAGGAAAGACAAGAGATTTTGCTAACTGCATTCACAACATGTAATTTGTTTCTCTAAATTGAATGAACATTCATTCAACTCAGTCATACTACGGGTGTACCGTGATGTGTGGGCCATCAGTACGTGAGATGTCAAGGAACAGATGGACAATGACCTCTTATACTTCTGGAGTTAATGCTGCTTGAGGGGCCAAAGAATGAATGTGTAAATTGAATGAATAAACACCTACCTGCCGATGAGACCGCATTATCTCGAAGTCTCCAGCCCATGTCGACTATAAAGTCAAAGTGCACACTCCAGGGAGAGTGGATGTGCTATATAAGGCTTATGAACATACCCCAATGTAATTTCGCCCATCGTAACATAACCCAAGGAACCATGATTACATGAAAGCAATCTAAGTTTTGCATCGCTAAACTTTACTAATGTCACAATGTTTAAGTACAAATTGCATTACTAAACTTCAAATTACTAAATTTAAAACACATTAATAATCTTTCCATTTCTAAACTTTGCATTATTACATTTATATTGATATGCTTTTCATTACTAAACTTTACAATTCAATGTAAAAATGTACTTTGATAAGCTTAACATTACTAAAGTTTACCATTCCATACTAAACTTTACATTGGTAAGCTTTACATTACTAAACTTTACAATTAAGTACTGAACTTTACATTGGTAAATTACATTACTAAACTTTGCAATTCAATACAAAAGTTTACATTGTTAAGGTTTACATTACTAAACTTTGCAATTCAATACAAAAGTTTACATTGGTAAGTTTTACATTACTAAACTTTGCATTTCAATACAAAAGTTTACATTGTTAAGGTTTACATTACTAAACTTTGCATTTCAATACAAAAGTTTACATTGTTAAGGTTTACATTACTAAACTTTGCAATTCAATACAAAAGTTTACATTGTTAAGGTTTACATTACTAAACTTTGCAATTCAATTCAAAACTTTACATTGGTAAGATGTACATGTCCCTTTGCCATCTTTTATGTGCTTCAGGTGCAAGTGCTCGTCTGGGCTCTGACTATGATGAGAACTGATGAATACTTCGGAAAGAGTTAATCCAGCAATATCATTTCTGGTGTTTTCAGATCAGAGTCATGAACAGAAAAAGTATCTATGGCAGGTTTTAAGGCGGCCTTCATTCAGTAGGAAACAGCTGCTGGAAGCAAGGGTAGCACCCAGTGCGATTGATGAAGCCCGCGGAAAGTATTGGAGACGTTCGCAATTGTGCGAGGGGGCGAAAATATCAGGGAATCTAATTATCAAATACTTTTTCCACTCCACTCCATTACCACAGTTGTAGACCAGAATATCGTGTACACAAACATTGTTGCCATATAGTTTGCATCCTGAAGATCCTTCACAAAAATATCATCACATTGGGAGTAGATATTCTAGTATGTTTAAAAAATATATATTTTTGGGCACAATATTTCTGTTATTCTGCTATGCTCATTCTGGTACCCTACTGTCATGGCAAACACAAGGAGATGATGGGCGGAACACTGGAACTTTTCAGACACTCACAACTGTCATGGCCCGATTGTACAGAGGAGTTAATGTCAAAGAGAGGAGTTGGCCTAACGGCTAGGGCGGTCGACCTCGAATCTGGGGAACCGCGTTTGAGTCTCGGCAATGACGCTGAACAGCCTGTGATTCTGGGCAAATCACTTCATCTTCCCGTGCCTAACAAAAATGAATGTGTCCTCATGTAATGCAACTGGTGCTATGTAAAGTGCTCTGATACCCGATACCGGGTCAATTTCGCGCTATATAAAACTCCGTAAAATAAAATAAAGGTATTTTCTAGAGTGCACCCAACATCCCACCCCAGAGAGCTCATTTCCAGACCGGTGCTGCCCACCTCATACTCCAGACCCCTTTGAAAACTCAGCGAAGGGGCTTAGGGCCTTGTTTAGAGTTTGGCAGATGGGGTGCTCCGCCACAAACGTGGTGGAGTACCCTGTCTGCCAAACTTTTGGTCTGCCTACTATATTTAGAGCAAGCGGACTATCTCGTTTGTTCTGGCTCTGCAAGAGGAAGCCTTACACTGATTGCCCGATGGACTTGCGGCAGTGGCAGTAAGTGCACAAGACCATGCACCCTATTTACAGCAGTAGCTCATTTGAAGGCACAGAAATCCCCGCCAGTTCAGTGGAGACCTTTAAATATGGCCGCAGTATTCTGCCAAAGTGCTAGAGAACCCCCTTCTTTAATGGTCCACTTTCTCCTTCCATAATACCAGGGCCTCCTACTGCCTACATTTTTTGCCAACTATAACATTTTAATCAACTGTCCATTTGATAACCTTTTTTGGTTTTTTTACTTAATAAATATTTCTTTCATAACTTCTGCTGGCTGGAAGTTGAATACCTTGTCTATTAAAGAAAGTACAATATTTTTTTTCTCCTCCTTTTACTGTACTATAAAGTAACGCTGTTTTTTGGTATACCAACTTTAACATTTCCTATTCACCAAATATCAGGTGACCAAAGAGCGACTGAAAAAAACATTAAATTAACTACATTGTTATCTATTATTTCTGTCCCCACCCCCTACCTCTTAAAGGTTACGCCTAATAAGCTTGGCATGCGATGCTGATGTGTCGTGCTACCTCCTGGAAGTGGGTATCATATGAGGACAGCTAGAGCATGTTAAACCTCTTGCCACTCTCCCACCTTGGCGTGTGGTTTATGCATATCCTGTGTGTGCCCGCCCACTGGCGGGTCTTAATATTACTAACAGGAAACAAAGCTAGACCCACAGGCCACAGGGTTGCCAGACTTCCACGCTAACTGACTCAATGGAGTCAGTAAAGTAATGTGTAAAACATACAAGGTCCTGCATATTAAGGGCCTTGGCAAAGCCCACGTGATTTCAGTACCCACCTAGGCCACACACAACCGCCCACATCCATCGGGTATGTGAAATCAGTGCTTCTCAAAACTTATGTGGCCCAATTTAAAAAAGCAACAATTCAGTATAGAGTGCACTTGAAAATCAAAGCCTCTTTTAACTATTGTATTCGCCCATCCTCTAGTAGATAAGAGCTACAGTGCCACACTAATGGTATAAGGCACTATAAAAACTCTGATTGGCCAGCCCTCCTTAAAGACACCAGTTGGAGAGTCTATCCACATCAACTGTTGCAATTAGATTTCTGAACATGAACTCCTCTGCTGTGGGGAAAGCACTCACTGTATTCCAGTTGTGCGTCTGTATGTATTGATGTGGTATTTGTAAGATGTGAGCCTTGTTTTTTCTTTTTTACACTTCTTAGTCTGCAGTCTGATGGTGTCCTGCCTGCGGCTGTTCTGAGGGCCACCAGAGATGGTGAGCTTGTCTGCAAGATAAGCAGGGGTGCTGGTCTTGTTGGCTTTGTAAATGATGCAGCCAGTTTTAGAGATGGTGCGGGACAGCGAGGGGGACAATGGAGTTCCATCAGGATGGGGATGATGCGATCATATTTCTTCAGGCCCTGAATGAGACTTGCTGCAGCATTTAAGACGCACTTAAGGGGTGCCAGTGCGGAGTCTGGAAGGACCATGGAGCACGGTGTTACCACCATCCAGATGCAAGAGCACAAGGCTTGAACAGTAGTTCAGAAGTTACTTTCTTGAATAAACTGTTTCACTTTTTGTTTAGATTAGAGAACTGGTACCAGGCCCTGTTTGTTTTTTGGAAATGTGTTCCTTCAGGGTGAGATTGGTGTCCAGAGTGAGTCCAAGTGAACAGGCATTTGGTGAAAGTTGGATTTAGAAGTGCTCAAGGTTCATGTCAGTGAGACAGGTTTGTACTATTTCATACCTGTTTTTCTTGTCAAATAAGAGAAAGTCTGTAATGCTCGAACTACCCTTCAGGTAGGTCCTTGACATCCAGGTCCGGATGATCTGCGGACAGTGTTTGAGGAATTGGATGTCTGTAGCAGAGGAGACTTTCAAGCAGAGTTGTGTATCTCCAGCATTTTGATGAACCCTGATGGTTATGTGTGAGTAGAGTTCCAAAGTGCCCCAAGTAAAGGTTAAAGGAAACAGGGACAGTTTTTAACCCCGGGGCACTCCACAGGTGATATGGGGCTTCTGGGACCTGGAGGTGCCCTTATGAACAAACTGCCATTGGTTGGAAAGCTAGGTGGAGAACTAGCAAAGGGCATTGCCAAATAATCCCATTGGATACATTAGGGTGTCAATGAGTGTTGGAGGGTTGGCTGTTTCAAAGGTAGCTGAGAGGTCCAACAATATCAGGAGTCAGGGGTCATCTTCATCTGTGATCAGTAGAGTATCATCAGAGATGTGTAAGGTAGTGGTCCCCATGCTGTGGCATGATCTGAATCTAGATGTGATGTTGTGCAGTAGATGGTTAGCACTGTTGTGAGCTTGGAGTTGAGTGCAGACTGCGTTCTCAACTATCTCACAAATAAAGAGTAGATGAGTAATGGACTGATTTTGGTGAGGGCATTAGGATGTAGTGCAAGTTCTCTAGGAGTCAGGGGATGGGAAGATGCCTTGTGTAGGTAGGCGTTGATAGGCCTTGACAATGGTGAATATGGGTGACGGAGCTTCCCTGGAGAGAGCTTTATTGAGAGATGAGGGTAAGACATAATTTTCATAGTAAGTAGCTTTGATGAAGTTGAGTATGTTGGCAACATCTGCAAGAGACATTGCTTTAAAGGAAGACCATTGTGGAATTCCACGAGAAGGACTTTGTGAAGGAGGAGAAGACTTGGTGTTGTCAATGTGCTGTCAGATCATCTATATTTTCCACTAAAGAAGTGGTTGATTGTACTGACCTTTTAGGTGGCGTGTGTGATAGGTGGGTCAGACAGGGGATTCATACAGTCCTTGATTGTCCTGAAAAGGATTCTGCTTCTGCTGGTGGTTTCAGTGGAGGTGTTGGTATGGTACCTTGCTTTTGTTGATGTGATGAGCTGTCTGTATGTTACGCGGAGTGATTTCAGTATCATGAAGTCACCGGGAGTTCTGATTTTCTTCCATTCTATTTCCTGTCTGTGGATGCAGTGTTTGAGGTCAGTGAGGACTTTAGAGTCCCAGGGTGCTGAAGACTTTGGCTTGCACTTACATGTTTTAGTTGGAGTGTAGATGTTCACGTAGTTCAACAAAATGTGTTGAAGTAAGAGTTTGAGTATTAAGCAGGTGGGTATAAGTCTTTGGAGTATCTGAATGTTTGGTATTCTAATTTGGGGTGACATTGGTTTGTTTGCAAGACACTGGGCCAAGACATAGGGATAGTGAAATGTTTGATCCAGTCCAGGAGTATGAATGGTTTGCATTTGGTTATTGGTGATGTTGAGAAGACAAGTTCGAGGGTGTGACCTTTGGAGTGTTATGGCTGAGAGAAATACTGTACCACGTTGACTGTGCTGACGAAGCTGATGAAGGTGTCTCTTGTTTTCGTAATCTAGTTTTGTCTGGGAGATTGAAGTAACCCAGGAAGGAGGAGCAGAAGTGTTGGATTTATGAGGTGACAAGGAGGTCTGAGAATTCATCAATCAAGTCTTTGTTCTGCCCAGGAGGCCTGTAGATGAGATGGAAGGTGGCAGTATGAATTTCAGAGAGTGAAAAGTTGTATGTCAGGAGCTCCATGGTGTTGAGTGTCACTTGCTTGCCTAGGTTGCAGGACCAGGAGTACCTAGGGATGAGTGTGAGGCCTCCTCCCTTCTTAGGAGTGTGATCCACATGATGGATGCTGTAGCATGCAGAAAGAATGACATCTAGGTAGTGTGCAGATGTGGGTATGAGCCATATTTCCATGACGAAGAGAGTGTCAAGCTTGTGATAGGTAGTGAGATCTGCAATGTCTAATGTGTGGAGTGCCGTAGAATGAGAGTTAATGACATGAGATGAAATGTGTGTTCTGTAGTTTGAATGTGTGTGTTGGTTAGTGGGATGTGTACGAGGGCGGATCTATGTGTCATGGGGATGCTAAGTGAGTGCTTGAGTCATAAAGGTTTGGGTGTGATTGTTGGTATTTGCAGTCTGGAGTGCTGGGTGAGACAGTTGACTAAATCTCACCTTATAGATTTCAGTGAAACCGGGGTTCTGGTCCAAAGTCCTTCCTGACCCTAACAGGCTCAAACAGGCAATACCCTGGCCTCTGTCTGCTCAAACAGGCAATGCCATTGTCTGTGTATGTACTTTGCTAGAGACACTGAGGGGTGGGATGTTCTGAGGTGTTGAATAATGTAGGAGAGGGCATGGAGTGATGGCACTTCCTGTGCAGCTGAGTGCTGGGAATTGAGGTGATGTCACTACCTGTGGAGATGGATGATGGGAAATTAAATCTGCTTGTCTTGCTTCTTCTTTTAATGATGGTTTTGGTAGGAAACAAGTAATGTCAGCTCCTCTGGAGGTGAATGATGGGGAATCAGTTGCCACTCCGAACAGGTCATTGGTGCACAATACTGTCTTTTGGTTAAAGTTAGTATTTTTATTCCTTTTGGGGAGTTTTCCTTGTTTTTTTTTATTCAGGTCGATGTATTAGTCCAGTGACCAAAAACTACATATACCACTCCCAAATTCAGTAGGCATCATCCAAGATTGGCTAGCCAGAGCAGCAGATTAGTTTAGCCAGCTTGGGTTGGCTGCAGAGTTTTGTGTGCAGCCATGGCAAGTCTGGCTCAGCCTTTCATCATCAAAAGGACAATAAAATGAGTACCATAAAGTAATAACATCAATATTTTCAGCTCCGGGAGGCCATTCCCTTCATTCTTTTTTTGTATAAATGGTGATTATGAATATTTTTGTTATTACTGGAGTGGGATAAGCCAGAATTGACGTAAAGAGTTGTTAGAAGGTTTGCACAAATAGTCTACACCATTGTGTAGTTTTTGGGAGTTTTCTCATTTAGGTTGGCACACACTCTGTTTTGCAAGGACATAGGGCCCTTGCTCCTGTTAATTTTTGTTTCCTCCATTTGCTCATGCTTTCATTTTGTAGCTCTTGGCTTTTACGTCCCTCCCATTGGTTCCGGGCACCGACTCAAAACAGTGACTGTACGGCCCAAACTTCCACCCGCTTTGGTTGAAAAAGGGAGAGGCCCGTGTGTCCACTCGCACTTTTAAGGTATTACATTGATATTACATTGGCTTTCAAGTAACCAAGCTATCTACATGCTGTTTTAGCAGTTCCCTTTACATATTAAATAATACACACCAGTGCTCAATTTGAAAAAACATAAGTGCTAGGGCCCTCGTCAGGAGGCTACTGCAGCTTGCGCTACTCATTGCTACTGCCAGCGTTGCCAATGAAAATGCCTACGCAACTACTAACCAGCACACTGCTGCAAGTGTGACGATTCAGACTATTCCAGGCCCCCAAAGATACAAGAATGGCTTGGGCGGCAGGTATTAGTTGTTTTAATGTATACCGAATTAATAAACAATTGCTATTCTGCTTATCTCTAAATTAGACAAGCAGCACGACCATGTGGCAGCTGTCATAAGTGCAGGTGTTGACAATTAAGTGCCAGTGCCGAGCACCGGAAAACACCGGCTCAAATTAAGCACTGATACACACACATCACAGGCTGAACTAAGCTTTTGGGGCTGATACTGCGGGTGCCATTATTTCCGCGTTGTATTCACCTCATAACACAAAAACACCACTTCTAATGCTAATCTCACTGACCCTACCTACCGGCATCTTATAGACAGCTGCTACAAGTGTCATTGTCGATTTAACTGGCTGTCAAAGGACAGTTAGACTCAGACAGAGTCAATAGCAGGAAGTTTGGGAGAGAGGAGTGTGAGAGAAACCGAGGGGAGATGAAAGAGTGAGAGAAAGTGAGTAGAAAGCGACCGAGAGAGAAAGAGAGATGTACAGAGGGAGAATGAGAGTGTGCACGACCATGAGAAAGAAATGGAGAGAAAGAGAGTAAAACAAAAAGTGGTATTGGAAGTGAGAAAAACAGAGAGCAAAAAATCGTGTCTGTTTGAGCGAGAGTAACAGAAATAGGCTGGAAGGAATACACCGTGAGTGTTAGTGAGAAAGCGGGAGGAAGACAGTGTGTGAGAGAGAGTGAGGGAACCAGAGCAAGAAAGGAAGTGGAAGAGTCAGACAGGAAATTAGAGTGAGGAGGGGAGAAAGAGGGTAAGAGAAAGAGATGAATAGTGTGAGAAAAAGTGAGTCGAAGATAGAGAAAAAGAGAAAGATAACCGTGAGAGAGAAACAGGTAGAAAGAGAAGGAACGGAGGTGAAAGATACAGAAAAAGAGAAAAGGAGGGTGAAAGAAAGAAAGATAAATCAAGAGGGAATGGGGAAACCTCCCGCAAGCGAAGACATTTTGCAAAGCTGAAGGATGAACAAAATGTCCACACCCTTCTCGAGAAATACCAGAGATGGCAGAAAGTGAAGCAGGATAGCTGCTAGCCTGTGTACTCTTCAGAGACCGGAAGTTCTACAGCGAACCTCTATTGCAGGGACATGGATATGAGGGAGAGAGCCAGAGAGAGGGAGCGGTAAAGAGATGGAGAGAGGGGGGGGGGGGGAGGGAGAAGGAGTGAGAGAGAGAGAGCGAGTGAGAGAGAGGTAGAGAGAGAGAGAGAGCGGGAGAGTGAGAGAGCGTTTTACCTCATTGGCACAGGTTCGAGTGCAGATGGATCAACACAGCTGCTCATTCTCGTATTTAAAACACACACAATAAACCAGCCACTGGCATCTGCTTGAAACCATCTGTAAATGGTGTACTGGCACTTCTGCAGGATGGGTGTTACTGGAAGCCGGAAGAGGGTCACTGGTGATACGGGCCCCCCCTCTTCCATGTTGCCGCTTCTGAAAGAGGCTGAGCAGCGATTGTGGTCAAAATCCTGAACTCTTAACACAGTGATAGCGCCGCGGCTTATGGTGGCATTAGTTCAAGTCCCTCTTTCCATTGTTTTGGCTATGAAGTAGCCCTGGCTGGGCTGATAACGGCTGGCGGGAAATCCTTTCCTCTTGTTTGTATAGAAACAAGATTTGGTATCAGAAATGAAAGCAAACACTGGCCTGGGAACAGCTGGGGCCACTCTTAGCAAAATGAGACCGGCAAGTCTTTTTGAACAGAGCACTGAACTTCTGGGCACCCGTGATTTAATTTCAGAAGACCGAGGTACATGGTGATGAAGTGACCTGCCACGGGTCACACAGGCTGGTAAAAGAGGGGATGCCGGGATCAGAATCCAGGTCTCCATCTTCAGCAGTGTAAAGTTAAAGACAAGGCCAATATAGACCCTAGACTATTGCATATGCATAGAATTGGATCGGTGTGCTGCATGGTATATGTTATGTTATGCAGATTTGTAGAGCGCACTATCGCCCGGAAGGGTATCCTGGCACTGAGCAGGTGTGAGTCTAGCCAAACCTAGGGCCCAGTGGGACTGCTCGAAAAGGCCTTCAGCTTCTGGTGGCATACAAGAAGTGAGCAGGAGGTTCTCATGTGTATCAGCAGGTCATTCCACGCTGTAGAAGCGATGCAGGAGAAGGCTCGATGGCGCCACGCCTCTCATCTTCACAAGAACAATAACTTGAGCACTGCAGAGTTGTGGTTATTATAACAACTTTTATTAAAAAGATAAATAGACTTTTGAGGAGCCAGCCTCTTTCACTAGGGCCTCGGTCCACCTTTTCAAGGCCTCCACAGCCTTTGCTGAGAACCCTCGATGGGTGCGTATTGCATGCCGGCCCCACAATAGGGAACCTGCCCATTACAGCAGGTGACGCTAAGGCCCTTGGAGCGCTCATCCATCCACACTCTCTACTCAAGCCGGTTTTTCCACCTACTGTCACCAGCCTCCCCCGGGGACGTTTCCACCTGAACAATGTCATCTTTAAAACAAAACAAATTCACAAAAGGAATGATTCATGTTTTTCAAAACTACTATTGATTTCCTAATCCTTGCATTCATCCACTCTGTGTGTGTAATTCTGCGGTTGGGCCATCTTTACAAAAACTAAAATGTGCCCATTTTTTGTCTAGCCCTCCTCCTTACCCTCTGGATACCCTTGTAGCGTTTGTCAAATCCACTGCTTGAATGTCTGACTTTTTTTAAATGACAAAAGGAGTGTACCATGTATTTATCCAGCTGCTTCTGAGTTTTTAAAATTTCTCTGGACACTTTTATCGCAACCTTTGAATGGGGTCGGGTGCTGGTATCAGTAAAGTGCCCATGTAGAAACTCAACACAAGAAAAAAGAGGACATTCTTTAACAAAACCTGCAGCGAGGGGTCAATCTATACCATATGAAGTTTGATCCATCTCAAAATAATACAGATTCCAGATTAATCCACACACAGCAATCACTTGGATAAAAAGCACAGCCACAACTGTATAATAGCCGTGTCCTGATTCACACTCCACAAACCTAGTATAGACCTGAAACGTGTCAACACTTATCACAGTTGTTTCGATATTTCTTGGAAATAACTATACATTTTCACAGAATGTTTTACTAATGGCTCTGATATTTAGCATTAATCTATGCTTGTGAATAAACAAGATTCCAACAATAAACCACACATGATCTTCTGGTGCTACAATTTCACTATTGCAACAAAAAAGTGGTTTTAACTGAAACATTGAAATAAAATGTTTTGCTTAATGGGACAACTTGCCCCATTAAAGAAACATAAACAGAAATGTGTGCATATGAATATAACTGCAAACATGTTTACTTGCATATACATATATGTGAGCACGGAAAAATATTTTTTAGAAACCTTTGCAGTAATTATGACACCTTTTAATTAACCAGAAGTCAGAGCACCTGGCAGTGCTTAATTTGAGCCTGTGGTTGCAGGTGGGGCCCACCACCACTAATGTTTGGGGTCCAACACTTATTTTTACTCATCAGACATTCACAGAGAGCATGAGAAGAGCAACATAGGGTAGGTGTGTCTGGTAGTGGATTAAAGAGAAAGCAGGTAGATTTAAGACCAGGATTCAACGCAAGAAACATTTAATAGCACAAGCTGCTGATTTCTTAACAGAGCTGTGGGAATCAGCACTCATTTGTTTACCTATTAAGCACTGGTACCTGTGGATATGAAGGTGCTGGCCTGTAGGCTTCCTGCTCTTACTCTCGCCTCCCTCTTCTGCTTTTGATCCCTTCTTCATGTTTGTCGTAACATTAGCCCCCATAACCCCTGAGCTCCAGGGGGCCCCCTCAGCAAAAGTAGTAGGTGGTGGGCTGGGGGAAGGGGGCCCACTCCATGTACTTTGCAGGGGGATTCCCTCAAGTTTCGTTATGTCAGTGGCCATGTTTAGGGTGAACAGATGACTCCATGTCACCAGTGCACTAGTTTTCTAGTCCTGGGGTTTAATTTAATGAATCGATGCATTTTAGGTAGAAGAGAATTAGTTTAAATCAAATTGAGCCAATTGCACAAATTTACCTGAAAGTAATTACTGGGAAAAGATCAGCCCAGGACAGGAAAACCTGCGACCCGGCAGCATGGAGTCATCTGGTCACCCAATTCAGTTCCCTGCCCCGCCCTTCCTTTTCCCTCAAATCATCGAAGTATTAGAGCATTTTGGGGAAGCTCATTCTATTCAAATGTTTACGACCTCATTCCCTCTCGTGTCATCCCTCCTTTCCTAACTTTGGGCCGGATTTAGAGTTTGGTAGATGAGATACTCATGACGGATATCCCGTCCACCGTATTACAAGTGTATTATATCCTATTGCACTTGTTAATAATGCAGATGGGAAAACCTTCACGTTTGTGACACTGTATCCCATTCACCAAACTCTAATTCAGTCCCTTAACCCTCTTTGCCCTTTAAGGGGTACAAGCAACCAGCCTAACCTGGCACACTTCATATTTCACATGAGAGAAAGTCCCTGACTCACCCTCCTCTCCTTACATTTTCTGACTCTAATATATTTTGCAAAAAGCATGCTGAGGCTTGTAGTTTCACTTTTCTAGTTAGGAATAGACCTAAAGGTGCCAGAATGCCTAATTCAGCTGGGTGAAAAAACAGAAGACAGAACTGACTAACAATTACTCTTATGTCTTGGGGCTGCTATGTTTCTCCTAACAGTGCGTGCCACCTAGCATTTGGATGTTACACAATGTTTTCAGCACGTTTGAGGGATTCAGTTTACCTATAAGGCAACTCCCTGCCACAATGCAACCAGCTGCAGAAATTCATATGCAACCTACAGCTCAAAGGTCCAAATCCTGGCTGGGCTGGGTCGTTGTAAACTCAATAAAATAAGGGACAATAACTTGGCTATTTAAAGTGTCACAGAACTCTTTTAAATTACACGGTGCCTTATTAACAGTTTTTTAGGTCGAGCCTGGTCAGCGCATTGACTGCTGCTCTGCGAGCCATGCTGTATTGGAGTATAGACTTGAAGCCCCACCCACTCTCCGCCCATAATTGTCATTCATGTGTGTCATTGCCTTTTGTAAATGCTGGCTTCTGATTCATTAATAGACTTGTTTGTCCCTCCTTTGTACCGCCTAGCCTTCATTTGTAACCTCCCATGAGGACTGGCCCTTTTACTTCAGTTGTTATACGGTACGTCTTATTTTCTCTCTAAGCACTATTTTCTTTAATGGTTTTTCCTACTGCAGGCACTACATGCTCTCCTGCAACATTCAGCGCCCATAATCGCTTTCATGGGGCGCTTTTACAAAAAAAAAAAACTTTGTTTGAGAAATTGGCAAAGAGATACTTTTTTGGGTAAAAGTGCCCCATACCATGCTTTCACTTTAATAGCGGCCGCTGACCTTTCTTTAGACACGGCTCATCTAAAGAAAGGGGCGTGGCCTCTAGTGAAAGCGCAGCATGGGGCGCTTGTAAACAACAAGCGTTAGCAACACAATAGGTCTCGCATTTTAGAAACTTTGACCTATTGGTATTGTAAATGACAATGCCTTTCATTAATGAACGTTTTTTAAACACAAATAAAATGCATTGTCGTTTACAATGCCAATAGCTCAAATTCTCGCAATGGCAAGACCTATTGCATTGCAAATGATTGTTTCTTTTTGACTTCAGGGTTCCTTCTTGAAAACTGATCAGGTGAGAGAATCAGCACTACAAATCCCAGAATGCAATGAAAAAAAACGCGGGTTTGGTGAGCTACTCACTCATGGAACCGTGAAACGTGATCGCTCTTCAAGAAGAAAAGAGAGGCCATATATTATGAGAAACTGGAATGCGGTGACGATTTCCTTTCAGTCTCCTGGCCCGGAGCCTTTGAGTGAAATATATTCTGGCGGGCGTCCCGCTTCCGCCCCCAGGAACGGAGAAGCACCGCCGGTGAACTGGAACTAAAGCCCTGTCAGCGAGGAGAGGGCGCGCAGCAGTCAATGAAGATGAGTCCTGACTTGCCCGCGCTCTTAAGAATCGTCTGAAAAGGCTCGGATGACTAGAATCTGCAGATAAACATGACCTCGCGCCCCTCCTCCTCCTCACCTCTGTGAGGCAGAACACCGCCGCCCCCGCACGGCAGAACCCTGCCCACCATTCTCAGCAGGTGCCTTCCACGCAGGGCAGGTGCTAGGTGTTTTGGCGCTCTAGGTTCAATCAGATTGTGCCGCCCCCTTCTCTAGTATTTATGGAGTTCCTCTTTCCTTTGAAAACACAGCCCCGCAGAAGAGTGCAGTTCATAGTAACACTGGACCTCTTTTTCAGTGCGGTGCTGTAGGGTTGAAGGCCTGAGAGGATATAAACAGATGCAGCATATTCAAGGGAGTAGCCAGAAAAATACATTTCTCCTCACTTCGAACCATATCGCAAATGGCAATAAGCAAGCGAGTGAAAAGAGCAAACCAGTCAGTAGTAAATTCTGAATGTACTTCCCCTTTCTTTCCTTCATTGCCTCCTTTTCTTCTTGTTTCTTTCTTTCGTTTTTTCCATCAATCCAACCATCCATCCTTTGGTATCTCCATCCTTTTTAATCCAACCATTGTCTTTATCTTTCTGTCTTTTTATTTCTTCCTTTCTTCATCCAACCATCCTTCTGTCCTTTCTTCTGTCTTCCCATCTCTCTGTCCAGCCATTCATCCAAGCATCCTTCTAGCCCCTTCCTTCTCTCTTTAAATCCATCCATCTCTCCATCCACCCATTCTTCTCTGCATTCACCTGCCCTGCTCGCAATCCATTCTCTCCATCTCTCACCCTTATTTCCATCCCTCCACCATTGCATGCATCTTCCACCCATCCATCCCTCCCTCCACCTATCCATCCATCCATCCATCCATCCATCCATCCATCCATCCATCCATCCATCCATCCATCCATCCATCCATCCATCCTCCTTCCATCCAACTATCCTTCCATCTGTCTCCTAGCTCCATGATAGGATTCCCTTCCAGTAGATTATACGAGTTTCTGTCTGGAGACCAGCAGTCTCTTATCCAGTTGCGGCTGGCATGGCTCACGGGTGGGGGGTTGGTCACCCGGGGTGGGGGGCACCACTTCGGGTGGTTGCGAGGGAAGAGGGGCTGTGCAAAGGGGGGGGTGCTAAATAATTTAAAAAAATATATAAAATGTTCCTATCCTGGGTCCCGGGTCTTAACTGCTGGGTCTGCTCCTGCTTTCCTGCCTCCACAGGAACAGGAAGCAGGCAGCCTCCCTCCCTCCCCTAAACCAATCACAATGCTGCAATGGCAACAGTGTGGTTCGTTGGGACCCCGACCACACAGGCGTCTATGAGGAGGCCATTTTGTCAATGTAGGCTACATGCAGCCTACATGGAGAAAAGGGAGAGTGTGCATGACTGGTTTGGTCGGCACCAGAGGGCCGACCAAACAGTCAGGGCCTACAGCATTGGGCTAGCCACTCCTCTCCTGCCCTCCAGCAGACCCGCCCACCCTCCCACCCCTAACCAAAAGCTTCTGCTTTCTCACAGTGCAAGAAGCAGAAACACAAAATTGGTATTTAAAATACCATTTTATGTTTCTGCTTCTTGCACTGCAAGAAAGCGGTGGGGCGACGCTACTCCGCCCACCTGGAGGAGCCACCCCTGCTTATCAAAATCAAAGGAGCTATAAACACACAGTTAAAAGTTTTGTGTTAGTGCTGCAAATGGCAGCTACCTCACTCAAGCTTCGAAAGTGGAGGTTCCTGATGCCCCTGAAGATATTAGTGTTTCTTTTATAGTGAGTACCTTTTTAAAACAATTGTGCCTTTGTGAGCAGTGTCTGTGAGGTAAACATCAGCCAACATAGGAAACCAATTTGGGAGTCTAAAATAAAAAAATATTAACACAAGAAAAAAAGCTGCAGAATTAATCTAAGTTGCTAGCATACCACAAGCTATAATAAAAATGCACTTTATTTCTCGCACTTCCTCATCCATCATGCCCATAAGCGCTGTGTCACTTAACACAAGCACCTCAGTGGTTATCACGCATGAGGCGGTAATACTTTACACGTAGTCTCAAAACAAAGACAACACATTTCCAACCACACACCCACACAATGTGGCAGTGGCTGCTTCTCCGCTATGGCAGAGGAGCGTAGCCCCACTGATTCTAAGCAGTCCAAAGAAAGGAAACATAAAATGATAATAACTTTGAGTTATTAGCATTTTATGTTTTGCTATTTTGCGGGTGGGCAGGCGGGGCTACTCTGCTCCCGGAGCAGGGGAGGGGAGGGGTGTTTTTCCCACTCCTAAGTGCCCATGACTCTTTGGCCAACACTCTGGGACCGGCTAAACAGTCAGGCACACTTTTTCTGTTCTCCACGCAGGCTGAATTGAAGCCTGCATGGAGAACATGCCCAGGCCCCCATTCCCTGGCTGATCATTGAACCACGACGCTCAGACCAATCACAACGCTGCATTGCAGCATTGAGATTGGTCGGGGGAGCCTGGGTGCCTACCAATCACAACAGCATTGTGATTGGTCAGAGGAGCCTGGGTGCCTACCAATCACAACGCTGCATTGCAAATAATATATTTCAGATGATGGATTATTCAGCAAATGGAACAAGTTTAAATTTAGAAGGACAACGTAGCAGCCTCTTACGCGAGGATTCTAGTTGCTATGCCTAATGTTATGCGTGCTGTGCTCCAAGTAACTGAAAGTTGTTGTGCATATTAAATTGCACTATTACCAAATCTTGAACTTTACACCAAAGTCTGGGGCCAGGCTTGAATGCAGTTTAATCAATATAGCTCAAAATAATTACCAGCCATGCAAAGTGTCTCGCATCTTGGGTTAGAATAACACTTTTTTCTTTGTAGTTTCATATAGTGGAACTCGACCCGAAGGCATCAGAGCGCTTTGCATGAGCACCAGTTGCATTAGAGAGACACATTCTTTTCTAGACACGTGGAGATTAAGCGATTTGCCCAGAATCACAAACTCCTTGAGTCTCCTGCCAGACTCGAACCCGGTTCCCCAGCTTCAAAGTCGGCCGCTCCGGCCCTTAACATCACAGGGGCTGGAGGCTGTCACGCAGTCGTCTGAGCAAATAAACTGACCATTCCTCGCTGTGCCTTTAGGGGTGACTGTCACTGGCAGGGCTGCAGGCAAGCAACCCATTGAACTTTGTAGCCTCTCTGACCTCATTGGACTGTACTCCTGTTGCCCAGGAAGGAGCTGGCTTACACGCTATGCCATGCAGCTTGGCCACCTCTGGACTCACTGCTGTCTGCAGCCTGTTTGTAGAGCAGCTACCAGAGCGTCTGAGGTATGCAAAACAATCGTTAACCCAAGTACGTTTCCAAGGAGCGCCGCAGCCAGGGTTCTAGGAAAGAACACGTGACTCACATGGTCAGTGACTGGCTACCGCCCCCCCCCTATGACCTCACCACCCCCGGACACAGGAACATAAACATGGTATCTTTGGAAGGCGGGAGGTCACAAGACCCCCCGGCCGTATTTATTAAGTTATAAAACAATACATTTTTTATACTTGCATAATAAACCGTTATACAAAATTCAGCAGGACATTAGATACATTATTGTCAACAGGTGTGAGTGACTATCCTTAACAAAGACTCTAATACAGATTGTTACCTAACCGAGTCTAACATCCTCCTCTGCATTTTGTATACTAACATTTCTGGGCCATATGGCAAGGTCGCTAACCGGTGTCAGGTCCTACTAGCTGCGCCTCCCCTAGAGATGTGCGCATGCGCAGCCGGGCCCGGTAATTACCCGGTCCACGCCGTGAACTTCATTTACCCACTAAAGGAGGGCCCTTACTCTGCGCCATCCGGTGACGTCATGAGTATGCGCGCGCGGGGTGGCTACCAGCCTAAGGAAAGCGTGACTCCCCAACCCGCGCCCCTTTGAAGCACCAGTTACCTTGCCCCTGAAGTTCTAGGAGGGGCCAATGGCCCCTCCCCCTGGGCGGGAACCTCCATAGGATGATGCCCGCCCCCTCAGACCTTAAAATAGTTGCTCACCGGTCATGACCTTACCGCATGCCCCATTCCTAATAAATACGACGACCTATGGGAAAAATTCTAAAGGACAACTACACTGACTAAAATCATACATCATGTATAACACCGTAGAGCTACAAGGGAAAAAAGGGCCTAAACACAATTGCACCAGCGACACATAATATAGTACCATTCACTACATTGGGAGAAAAGGCCTACGAGAAAGCATAATCAGCAACATACCTTCTAGATACAGTAGCGATCACTACAATGAGAAAGAAAGTCCTAAAAGAAAACCGCATCAGAAAATAAACATTTCAGATACAGTTTACCGCGCCTGGGAAATTAAGCTAACCACAACCTAGCAATTTACACACTAAATCGGACTAGTAACGCATCAACCGCGTACTCCAGGGGTGGTGGGTGGGAGAAACACGAAGCCCCGAGCGCAGGGCACGTCCGGTGTGGGGGAGCGTCCAGGCAACAAGGGGGTCACCTGGGCGCTCCCCGCCTCTTTATTCCCCAGTGGCCCGCCCCCTCCCCTCCGACCCGGATGTCCATTAACGTCATCCGGGTCAAGGGAGGGTGGCAACCAATCGGTGGCAGGGCGCGCCCCAGAGGACACGCCCCACCACCGAGAGGTCCGGAAGGCAAGGGGGGGGTCGCCGCACCGCCATGCGGGCGTGGGGGCCAAGAGCCCCCCCTTTTCACATGGTCAGTGACTGGCTACCGCCCCCCCCCCCTATGACCTCACCACCCCCGGACACAGGAACATAAACATGGTATCTTTGGAAGGCGGGAGGTCACAAGACCCCCCGGCCGTATTTATTAAGTTATAAAACAATAACATTTTTATACTTGCATAATAAACCGTTATACAAAATTCAGCAGGACATTAGATACATTATTGTCAACAGGTGTGAGTGACTATCCTTAACAAAGACTCTAATACAGATTGTTACCTAACCGAGTCTAACATCCTCCTCTGCATTTTGTATACTAACATTTCTGGGCCATATGGCAAGGTCGCTAACCGGTGTCAGGTCCTACTAGCTGCGCCTCCCCTAGAGATGTGCGCATGCGCAGCCGGGCCCGGTAATTACCCGGTCCACGCCGTGAACTTCATTTACCCACTTAAGGAGGGCCCTTACTCTGCGCCATCCGGTGACGTCATGAGAATGCGCGCGCGGGGTGGCTACCAGCCTAAGGAAAGCGTGACTCCCCAACCCGCGCCCCTCTGAAGCACCAGTTACCTTGCCCCTGAAGTTCTAGGAGGGGCCAATGGCCCCTCCCCCTGGGCGGGAACCTCCATAGGATAATGCCCGCCCCCTCAGACCTTAAAATAGTTGCTCACCGGTCATGACCTTACCGCCACAGGCCAGCATTGTTAACCGACGATCTGGCCTCCCCCTTACCTAGACCTAAGCCAGGAGCGCCCTTACTTTGCAAATCCCTCCAACCAGGCCCAGACATTATTAGACCACAAGACGTTCGCTGCCTCAGTCAAGTGCACCCCGTCCCTCAGGTAAAACTGCTCGCCCCAGATACACCCATGTGGAATCGTCTGCAACCGGGGGGCTCGAAATAATTTGTCCAACTGTGTGTTGATCCTCCTTACCGAGTGATTCAACGCCCTGACCGAGTCCCCCCCTCGCCACTGCCACCGAGGGATAAGTTGCGACCAAACTACTGTGGAACCCGGAAAAGTCCTGGCCACCCACCCCGCAGTGGAAATGATCTTCTCAATAAGCATGCGCCTCCCCAGTTTGGCCAAATCATTCTCCCCCAGGTGAAGTATCACCACTGACGGGGGGGCGGGCTGCTGAGCTAAGAGTCCCTGGAAAAAATTCCGAAACTGGCTGAGGCATAAACCCCCTCTCCCGAAGAATGAGATATCAAACCCCTTTCGCGCCGCCTTCATCCTACGATCTCCTGAAAGAAAAACATGTTCCGCACGCCTAACATAAGAGTGGCCCACAACCCAAGTCACCAATTTCCTGTGTCCTCCGTGCTGTGCTGATGTCGGGCGTTGGCGCCCGGTGGCGAGTTCCTCCCCTGCATGACAGGTTTGAGAAACTGCAAAAAACCAGAAACATACCAGGCGTGAGCACAGTCCTGTCACAACATGTCAATTCGTACATAACTCTTGTAACGTTCGGACGACCATCTCCCCAGTCTCTTCACATTCTCAACTGAGAGACCACTCGCCACTGCCTCAGTTGCTGCCCCAATCCTAAATGAGTGGGTGCCGAATTCCTTTGGATCAAAACCTGCCAGTCTGACCGTTAGCTCCAAGACTCGTCTAAACTGGTACCTGGTCAATGGTGTACCATCGGCGTGACACAGCAGTGTGCCCCCCGCCGTGCCCTCCCGCTGCCTGCAGAAAGCCCCCACGTGAGAAACCGGGCAGCAAGGGTTGGCCCGAGCCCGGTGGAGCACTATGGTGTGACCCCGAGAGTCCTGATCAGTTTTTGATCTCTGAATTGTTATCCACATAACGTCCTCCCTGATCTTCACACCGGCCCACCGTAGTCCGCCCACCCTATCAGCTTTCGACCCAGCCACTAACTCCCCAACCCTCAAAGCCCCATAGAAGGCCAGGGAAAATGCAGCCTTGAACAAAAATACCTCCCACTGCGAGCTACATACACTGTGCAGCGCCCCCAATAAGGCTGTCAGCCGTGCCAGTCCAATGGGCCTTCTCTTATCACCCCGGTAACCCTGTAAACGGCGCCAACCCCTCAAGGCCTTGCGTACCAGAAAGGTGTTAGTGGGATCTCGCATGCCCTTACCCTGTGCGAAGAAGGAGACCGCCGCCCTATGTCTGCTCGCAGCCGCCACTGAGCGCCCTTCCCTGTGCATCGATTCTAGGTAAGCTGCAAAGCTGTCCTCCTGGGCCCACCTAACCTCCCATTCCTGCCCCAAAAAAGACAGGTAAGACAAAAACGCCCCTTCGTAAGCTGTCTTGGTCCTGGGGGCTAAGCTAGCAACCACGAGGTCCTGTAATCTGGGGCACCAATCTGCCAAAGTACTGCCGGGAATTGCGCTGGCTGGGGGTCTGCTGCAGGAAGATGTTCCCTGAAAACCTGCATTTTAAAGCGAGAAAGGGAGTCAGCTGCATTGTTGAGGATGCCAGGGACATGCTTGGCTCTGAAAACCACATTCCATTTTAAGCATTGCAACACAATCTCCTTTATTAAGCGCAGTATGAATGGACAGCGTGCCCCCTGCTGGTTTATACATTCCACAACTGTCATGTTATCCGACCAGAACACCACGGATTGATTGCATAAGTGTTCCGGCCAGACCATCAATGCTACCCATATCGGGAAGAGTTCCAGAAAGCCAATATTGGCGGTCAAACCCCGTGTTCTCCATTTCTGCCAGCCACCGCTGGGCGACCCACTTGGTCCCCAGGATGGCACCAAAGCCCGCACTCCCCGCAGCGTCTGTCCATAAGCCCAATTCTGCTGATGTGGAGGGAGGACCTGACCACACTACTCTGCCATTAAAATCCTCCAGGAATGCCATCCAAATAAGCATATCCTGGCGAACCTCAGATGACAACCTTGTGCGGTGATGTTTCTCCCGTAACCCTTTCATAGCTTGGGCAATGGAGCGTGAGAAAGGGCGTGCTATTGGGATGACCCGAAGCGCAAAATTCAATTGCCCCACCACTTCCTGTAGCTGTTGCAATGTAACCTTGTCTTTGCGTAGGCATTGACGTAGGGCTGCTCTAAACCTAGACACTTTGTCCATGGGTAACCTGAAGCATCCTTCCACTGAATCAATTTCGATACCAAGGAATTCCAAACAGGTGGACGGTCCAACCGTCTTCCCTGGCGCTAGCGGGACCCCAAAAGCCCGCATGAGCACACAAAATTCCTGCAACGCCCAAGCACACTCCTGAGATCCCGCCGCACCTAAGAAAAGGAAATCGTCCAGATAATGCATAACCTGCCGGTGGCCCGTCGCCTCTCTCATGACCCATTCCAAAAATGAGCTAAACGTCTCAAAGTAGGCACATGAGATGGAACAGCCCATGGGCATGCATTTATCCATATAGAACTTGCCATCGAAAGTGAAACCTAAGAGATGGTGGTCCAGAGGATGGACTGGGAGGAGACGGAAAGCAGATTCTATGTCTGATTTTGCCATCAACGCCCCTGGCCCCAGCGCCCGCAATAAGTCAACTGCCTGGTCAAATGAGGCATACTTTACACTACAAATCCCCTCATCAATCGCATCATTCAATGACGCACCTCTAGGTGCCGACAGGTTGTGGATCAGTCTGAACTCCCCTTTCTCTTTTTTGGGTA
Source organism: Triturus cristatus (assembly GCF_964204655.1). Classification (NCBI taxonomy): domain Eukaryota; kingdom Metazoa; phylum Chordata; class Amphibia; order Caudata; family Salamandridae; genus Triturus; species Triturus cristatus. The sequence goes on along the minus strand of NC_140586.1, from coordinate 124,841,271 downwards.
CTACCCCTAGTGGAGAACACACAAAATTGGGGACAGGCACCTTCTGGAAAGGGCCAGCTATCCTACCCAGGGACAGTTCCTTGCTAATCTTAGCAGCCACCACTGCGGGGTTATGTTGTACTGACATTTGATTCCTGCAATGTGCGCTACCTGTGTACCCCCCTGCCGGGATCCTAAAACCTTGGGAAAAACCTTCCTGAAGTAGAGCGGCCGCTGTGTGATTCGGGTACCTATTCAACCAAGGGATCATTGCCAAAACATCTATAGGGGTGGGGATATCCAAATTATCTGAACTATACTGGCTTCCCCCTCCCCCTCTGACTGTGGTTGCCCTGCTTAGACCTGCAAGATGACTCGGGGTGGGAGGGGTGACCGCAGACTGAACATGCATGTCTAAATTTACAGGTGCGAGGGGCCCTCGTGCAGGTGCGCTTATTAAAATCCCAGCACACCCCTTTTCTCTCAGACCCCCCCCCCCTACTCCTACCCGGGACCTCGCTCCCCTGGGCCGCCCGAAAGGGGTGTTGGGGTCTGGTGGAGTACCCCCTGACCGCACTGGTGGACTGGAGTGGGGCTGAGCTCCCTGAGAACTGCCTATGCCACGACACAGAGTCAACCCTGTCCCATGTCAGTGATGTGTCAAATTCCTTAGCTTTCCTGAAATTGACATCATACTCCTTCCAGGCATCCCCCAGGTACTGCTCGCTCCACCCCACAATCCTACTCTGGTAGCAAGCCAATGGCGCCTGCACATTAGGAGGCCGTTCGGCCATGATGGCCGTGAATACTGCGAAGCCCTAACCCAGTTGAGCAAAGTTTCCTCTACCCTAAATCTAGAACACTGTGCCCTCCATTCACTAGGATACATCCACTCCTTTAGTGTCTTTGCATGTTCCATTTCCCTGTGATCAAGTAGCAATGAAAAAATGTAAATATATTTTCCCACCCAGATCATTTCTTTCGTTGCCTGGGACACATGTTGTGCCAAATTCTCACTCCTAGAGGGCATTGACCCATCACCCAAGAGAGGCAGGGCCACCTCCTTACCATTTCCTTGCACCCGGGCCGGTTGACCACCATCTGCATTTGGTTGGGCGGGACTGGAACCTGTAAGTGAAGAAGATGAGGGAACCGCAGCTCTATCAGCCGCCGCTGCCGATTTAATCTTTTCTACCAACTGTGCTGCTTCCGCAGCATGATCTGATTAAGCAGGTAACACGCCCCCCTTTTGTAGCCAAGGCAATAAGGTCGCTATTTGGGATGCCAATTCAGCCGGGACCGAGTCCGGGTTATCAGCTGGGACTACGGGCGCCCCCGGGGGCATGGCCGGTGGCACTGGTATGGTAGGCAACGGAGTGACCGGCGGTGGCAGGCCCGGCACCGGTACCACGGGCGGGGAAGCAGGCCCCACAGGAGGTGGCGCCGGAGGCATGGCAGGAGCCGGTGCAGTGGGCGCCGGAACTACCGGCACAGGTATAAGAGATACCGGAACCGCGGGTGCGGGTGGAATCGAAACTGGAACTACCGGGGCTGGGGCACTGCACCTGGGCTTCTTGGCCTTAGACTTCCTTGGTGAGCTAGCGAAATCCCCCCTTGGCAAGGGTGCCTTTCGCTGCCGCGTGGGCCTGTCTGAAGGGCCTGGGGGATCAGCAAACCTTTCATTCATGCGGGCCTCTAATGCATCCACTTTCCCCAACCTCCGATTAATGCTGTTCATCTCCTGCATCATGGCCTGCATCATAACCTCCATCCTGGACCCTCCTTTACCACCCATCGACCCCGGCATGACTTAGGTGCACCGCCCTACACTAATATTCCAACACAGGTGTAAGTGCGCTTATTACCTTCACCAGATGGAGGATATACAGGGGGCTGTAAGCACCATGCAACCGTAACCGCAACGCCCCGGCTTATCCGGTTTGTCAGGGGTGAGTAAACTCTAACGTAGACCCACCCGGCGGCTACCAGAAGCAATGCAATGCGAGCCCCCCGCTCTCCTCTTACCGTTCAAAATCCTGCGCACTCCCAGCCGGAATTTCACCCGCGACCACACTGATGTCCACCACTCCGCTCGCTACGTGAAATTACAGGAATGCAGTGTTAACGTGCCTAAAATAGAGAATGTATTAATACCTGGGAGTGTTACATACAAGCAGCTGGTGAAAGCAGACTGTACCAGGTTAGACAACGTATGTAGCTTGAACTTTCTTTCAACACCCCCTCCACTGTCCTTGGCTGTTGCCCCTACTTTAGCAATCTTTTAAAACCTTTTATATAGCACACACTCAATCCTAGGGTATCAGGGCGCTTTACACCAACAGAACATATGCTAGCGATCAATGCAAGGCTTCACAAAGGAAATTCAAATGTTATTATGCCTCAATAACAGAATTCGAAACCCCTTCCAAAATTGGCAGCTTAGCCACCAAAACACACCTGCTCCCGGCTTACCCAACACTTCACTGATTGCCCGCGCTTTTCCTCGTGCAATAACCCCAACCGGATCACCCCCCGGCAGCTTACTACCTGAAATAGCAGGGCCAGAGGAGAATGAGCTGACAATCCGCTCTGCCGGTGATGTTAAACAACGTAGCTTGCACTTGCCGCCGCCCCCTCCCGCTGCCACGACAATACCTCTGTCCCGCACCGCTGCGACCCAGCTCGACGCCCTGGACCTCTTAAATTTCCTTCGCCCGGATCGGAACCAGCGACTTCCCGATGTCCGCGTCCCCACTAGAATCCTCCGCTCTACCCGCTGCGCCAACGAAGGCTCCCGTACATGGAACTCTGTGCGTCCGCGCACGAAAACCTGTAAGGGGGAAGAAGCAGAAACAAATGAAAACACGAAGCCCCGAGCGCAGGGCACGTCCGGTGTGGGGGAGCGTCCAGGCAACAAGGGGGTCACCTGGGCGCTCCCCGCCTCTTTATTCCCCAGTGGCCCGCCCCCTCCCCTCCGACCCGGATGTCCATTAACGTCATCCGGGTCAAGGGAGGGTGGCAACCAATCGGTGGCAGGGCGCGCCCCAGAGGACACGCCCCACCACCGAGAGGCCCGGAAGGCAAGGGGGGGGTCGCCGCACCGCCATGCGGGCGGGGGGGCCAAGAGCCCCCCCTTTTCAAATTGTTTGAAAGCTCAGGCATTCCAACCCGTTTGTTCCAATCAGGCCAGCTGGGTTCTATCTGCGCAGCAGCCATCCTCAGGCCGAAGTACACCGAGGCCTCCATCCATGACTGGTGGCAGAAACCAAGGCACCGTCCCCACATCTGGGCTCTGTGGTCATGCAGCCCATGTCAGTAGGGTGACCAGAATTAAAAAGCCAAAAACCGGGGCATTTCCAATAATATAAGAAGGCAGTAGCCGCCCATGGAGGGATTTCCGTGGGGCGGTGAGGCGGGGCGGGGGATAGTAAACACCGGAATATGGATGAACAGAGGTAAATAAACAATTAAATAAATAAAATGAATTTCGTTGCTTGCGCTGCATCGCATTACCCCGCCTCACCGCCCCACGGAACTTCCTCCACAGACCACTACTGTAAGAAGGACTACAATCTTACTTCAAGCGAGTGCACAGAATGACCGTGCTAAGCAGAGAATTACAGTACAGGTAGTAAGAACATAAATAAAATGCAATTTTGAAACCCAGTAGCTTGCCTGTTAATTAAATTGCTTTCTTGAAACAACTGCTAACTATCACTGCTTTGTAAAATATAAAAAAGAACCATACTCCATTTTCAGTCGACCCTCTCTAAAAACCCGGGACAAGAGCTAAATTTCCTGAAATCTGCCGGGACAGCTGTTGAAAAACCGAGACCGTCCTGGAAACTCCGGGAAGCCTGGTAACCCTACCATGTTAGGCATTACAGGTTGGTCACAAGTTGCATCGCATCTGTACAGAAAGATCATGTGGAGGCTGGCACGCCTGAACACAGTCATTTGAAGCATCGATGTGTGTTCTACAGCAGCGCTAAACTGATTGTGCTAAGGGTGTGCATGAGACACTCCTTATGGAGGACACAGTCTACCCAGGTGCACTAATATGAGAGCTTCCTGCTGGCATCAGTTCTCTCTTGGGCACACCCCCACATACATTTCACTATTTTGTGCCATCAAAGGATGGACTGTCTGGTCAACAGTCATTCCCGAAGTCTGGTCTAGGAAGAGAACACAAAATAAAAATCAGAGACTACAATCGTGATATAAACAGTATAATCAATTTGTTTTAAAAGAGTACTGCCCTAATACTAATAAAGTATTTTCTATTAAAAAAAAATAGGACCAAAATATCAAGATTACATAGGTAAGTATATTTAAGTATATGTATTTAAATGCATTTAACATTATTGTAACTTACAAATTAAACAAAAAAGTAATACATTTAAAAAAACTTGTAAACTTTAATTTAATAATTAAAAAATGTAATTCATATAAATACATGTAACTTTAAAATACATTTAAAACAATTCTAAAATGACATTACACATTACAGTGCATTGATTAAATAAATACATATGATCCCAATTAAAAATATTAATTTATATTATATAATAAACAGAATATAAACATATTCCTATTTATTTTAATCAAAATGTAAAAACATACCATCCATTTATGAAACCATTAAAATTTATAAATAACCGAATTAAATGAATTTGTCAGACCAAAACACATACAAATAATTAAAAAACTAAAACACATTAAAAACAATACAATACTTTTAAAAATATATATTTTTTATTTAAATGCGCTCAAAATATTTTCTTTAAAACAGTGTAAGAAATAAAAAATTGTAACTGAACTCCAATCTAAAAACTTAAGGAGAAAAAGAATTCAAATATTCTGCAGTATTTACAGTCTTCCGAACTCCCAAAAACATACATACAATTTGGAGAGGGTTCAGGAATCAGATTTACTATTCTAAGTCTAATTTAACAGGTGTTGGGGAATGCATACATTAGGTAGTTCGGTATACTATTCTTACTTCAGTCCAACAACCATAGGGTAAAGTACCTACATTAGTGGGTGTTGGATTTACTATTCTAACTCCAGTCTAACAGACACTGGGGAATGTGCATTAATGGAGGGTGTCAGAATTACTGATGTAAAGCCAGTCTTACAAACATTGAGCACAACTTGCCCCTCGCATGCCCCCTCAGGCCTAGGAGTGGCAAGGGGCCCTGTTAGTGCCTCCTTTGTTGCCTCTCTGCCACCCTTTTCATGGCAGACTCACTGCCATGAAAGGGACGGTGGATAGGTAACTCGTAATAGTCTCGGCGGTGCCGCAGCGGCACCACCAGCATATTGCATGCAGCTCCCTGACCTCTGTGCGACCGCCTGCATCCCCAGCGGATGCAGCGGTCCTATGGCGGTCCTGCCGTCACCCCCATAATACTGTGTGGTGGTGGTCAGACCACCACAAGTACGGCAGATCTAGGTGCGGGATCCTCCTGATAAATTGCTTCTGTAGGAAATTGAGGAATTTCTTCCTGTTTCCGATAAACGTCGACACATGTTATTTTTTTTGGCAAAGCCTAAATTCACCTTCACAGGAAATGGATAATTTGTATTTGCCATCAGTTTGGAGCGCTTTGTTATAAAGCAGCTCTAAGAATATTAAGAGAAAATACAAGAGAAATTATAGTTTTTTATCTAAGCCAAGTTTCTCACTTCTGTATAATTCTCAAGGAAGATATATTGCACCAAGGGCGACGTAGAGGGTTATGATTAAATAAATATTGAGGATTTTTAAAGTTTTAAACATTTCTTATTGATGTGTGCATTGGAACGAACTTATTGCATTTGTTGAATGTATGTTAGGTTAATGGGCTCGATCCCCGAATAAAGATATTTTGACTGACAGAGAACACAAGGAAAAAACACAGGGGTTGCTAAAGTGCTTCATAGATGATCTGGGACACCCTGAGAGTTGTGCATTAATATCTGCATGTCTCTAAAATGTGTCCTTTTCCAAACACTGATACTCACATTTCTGGATCAATAAAAGAATAGAAGACTAGAAGTAGCAACATGCAAAGAAAAAATCAAGGCATGCTGAAGTACCACACACCTGAGTAGGAACACCTTGAGAGCTCTGTATTAATAGCTACATTTTGATTGAACTGATCGTTCTCCAGCATTGAGTCTGATATGTTTATTTTTGCTGTGGATGTTTGCCTTAAATAGCTGCGTATTTGGCCGTTAGTTCCCAGACAAACGTGGAGATTAACCAAACACAGGGGTTTAGACCACTTTATAAAAGACCCATATCTTGTAGAAAGAGACTTATTTAATGTTTGCAGTTTTTTTATATAGCGCAAACATGGCCCAAGAGCAATCAGAGCACTTTCTTGAGCCCCAGATTACATTACACAAGGTCAGATTCATTTTTTAAATCGCAGAGAGATTAAGTGATTTGCCCTGAATCACAGGATATTGAGCCAGCATATTGACTCGAACCTGGTTCGATAGTTTCAAAGTCAGCAGCTCTGGTCATTAGGCCTTATCCCTGCCTTAGGTCCTCAATTATTAGTTTAGAGTCTGTCAGATGGGGTGCTTCATCACACACAAGGTGGATATCCCGTCTGTCATATTATAAGTGCATTATATCCTAAGGAACTTGCTATACGGTGGATGGGATATCCGTTACATTTGTGATGGAGAATTCCATCTGCCCAATTTTAAGTGAGGGACTTAGTCAATAATTTCATGGAGTGGAAACAGAAGTCCCACATTCCCTATGCCCATTTGTTAGTAGCAAAGCTAGTCTATGTTGTTCGTTAGCATTCTGGTCGTTTCAGTCCTGTTTATATAATGAGATTAACAGCACTACATGTTTAGAGTGCAAACAAAAAACCTGAAGAAGATGAGCTACTCACTCATGGAACAAGAGGACATCCCAAAGGCCCGAGGGGGCTTGGTCTGTTGGGAAAGGGAAGCCATTCTGGAAGTAGAGGTTTCAAGTTGGGAATGAATAGCTCACCCGATATTGTTTTTGGCGTTGTATTCTGGGACATGCTGTCCTAAATTTATCACGGGTAATGTTAACCTCGAACTGGAATGCAAATATGACACCAGGATCAGTGGAAAAAATACACTAGCTGGCATGGAACGGTTAGTGTCTTTAAATGGCCCATTCAGTTAAAAGAAAACGTGTATTTCTCTTGCCTAATCTGGTACGCAATCACCGTAGAAAAGGGAATCTGAATGTCTCTTTGTTAGATTATGTTTGGTTGGGTTGTAAAAGCCATTATGACATTAGTCACAGAATGGTTCTTTTAAACAATCAGTAGAACTGTACCAGGGACAGCCACATGAGAGGCACCTGGGACCCCCTAACCATGTGGAAAATCTTCCAATTTCCCTATGTGGCCTTTTGTTTCCAGCCCCAGTGGCCATTTAGCTCAGTAGACCATTCCCCTCCTGTAGCCAACTGGCTGCCTGCAGACTTCTAATTCATCATGGAAGATTCCAGGCCTAATCTCTGGGAGTGAAGCAAACCCCACCAAAGACCTGGTGCTGGGGGCAGGTGACAGTCACTGATAAGATATCCCATGGCCTGTGCAGAATTACTGGAAACTCCCAGAGCTTCCAGCAGCTGCTAGCTGCGATCTGGCAGTGATCCAGGGGCAGTCTGGTTGCTATCATCGCTTCCTACGATCCTGGACATACCACAGCCCCTTCACTCAGCACACGCTTCAGTTAAGCATCCCCTGTGTTGTAACATGTATAGCACTTCATACGCCTGTCGAGGCCCTGAAGTGCTTTCTGGGAGGTCGGGTAAAAGGCAACCCAATTTGTGAATATAGTAAGTGTGGGTTTAGGTCAAAAAACATTTTTTCCAGCTCATGATTTCAATATATGACAAGGCTAATGAGGTAACCTGCTGAGCAAACCTACCAACCATGGCTAGCTTTCTTATGGAAGGCTACATCGAGCAATATGTATATGATGGGGTAGCTCCAGGTCTGAGCATGTATCAGTATGTAAGTGAGCCTGTAAGATCTGTGCAAGCTGGGGGTGTCTGAGGCCTGACGATATAAGGTCTCTGTAAACCAAGAAACAATTCTGCTGATGCTTCAGCTTGTATGATTGGTGTTACTTGAGAAATAATTCTGCTGTCTGAGACCTGAACCTTTACAAGCTGCATAACCTGAGGGATAGCTCTGTTGTCTGAGGCCTAACTCTGGAAGGCTGAACGGTTAACAAAACATGAGAGAAGACCCAAGACCTGAAATAGTCAGATATGTTTAACCTAAGGGGCAGCTCTGCAATCTGAAACAGTTTCTTTAAAATGATGGCAGTAGGCTGAACCTAGCTCATAATGAACTTGCTTCAGTGCACCAAGAAACCTACTCTGTATTTATGTCAGTCGTTACTTCACAGGTTTATTACATTAGGAGTACGTTTACAACGCATGTTATTACATCAGGGTGTATTCACTTCTCAGGTAAGTTTGCAGGTAACTCTTTCTCTTTCTCTCTCTCTCAATATATCTATATATATCTATATATTCACTGAAAAAAACACAGCTTTCTGGGACGTTATATTTAGGCTGACATTTTACTTGTACAAAACCAGAGAAATTCAGCCGTTATAGTTATCTGAAATAACTTTAACTGGCGCCCCAGCAATGAACTGCTGATGACGTCACATATTACATCACTCATGACATGGTCAGTGACATCACTGATGACATCACTGATGACATCATCCAGTGACTGAGTGTTTCTAAAAGTTTTAGAATGTTATATATATATATATATATATATATAATATATATATATATATATATATATATATATATATATATATATATATATATATATATATATATATATTATATATATATATATATATATATATATAAATCTACTGGCGGTCGCCAGTAGATAGTTATAGTTAGGACCGTGTTTCCATAGGAAATCTGAAAATTCTATTTTGAATAACTTTGGCGCCGGTTGACGAATCCTCGCGAAATATTCAAAACTAATGGGGCGCTCCGCTCAGCTCCTACCCTGAAAGTCTCGGGGTGATTCGTCAAGGGGGGTCCGAGAAAAAGGGGGGTCCCAAAACACGTTTTCCCCATGCATTTTTCCATAGGGACCTTTAGTCGAAGGTACAGCCCGAACGGCTGAACAGAATTACTTGAAATTTAGCAGAGAGGTAGTCCTCAGGTCAGGGAAGTGCCTTTTGCAGGTCTGGTGTCAATCTGTTCAGTATTTCCTGAGAAAAATAGCATTTAAAAGCAGATAAATATCTATACGCACGTACCGTGCGCGCACTGTGCGCGCACGATGTCGTGCGCGAGCGAAATTCTGATTGTTGATAGATGTCAGTAAACAGTCAAATCGGTCGAAATCAGGAAGTGTTGGCCGCCATTTTGTCTGTCGCACTGAAAAGGAAAGGTGGAAAAAAGGTGGAAAACGTGAAAAGGGGGCAGGGAAGAGAGTTCCTGACCCCTAGCGTTTGTCAGGGGGTCACAGAAGGACCCCCAAGGGTGAAAAAACATTTTATTATTTTTGAAAAAAATCGCGGGGTGCGCGCACGGTGCACGCAGCGCACCGTGCGCCCAATGCGCGCGCACGGTGTGCGCACGGTGAAAAACCTTGAAAAAAATAAATAAATAATAAATACATAACTTAGCATTTAAAAAACTTACAAATTCACTTAAAAAACCATAGGTTTCACACACGTTATAGTTAGGAATTAGCATTTAAAAAACCTTGCAAATTCACTTAAAAAACCATAGGTTTCACACAGGTTATAGTTAGGTGGACATTTCACTCGTAAAAAACCAATGAAATTCCCCCGTTATAGTTAGTTCAGATAACTATAACTCGCGCGACCGCCACTCTATCACAAGGATGATGTCATCAGTGATGTCATGAGTGATGCCATTGACCATGTCATGAGTGATGTAATGTGTGACGTCATGAGCAGTGGATTGCGGGCGTGCGAGTTATAGTTATCTGAACTAACTATAACGGGGGAATTTCATTGGTTTTTTACGAGTGAAATGTTCACCTAACTATAACCTGTGTGAAACCTATGGTTTTTTAAGTGAATTTGCAAGGTTTTTTAAATGCTAATTCCTAACTATAACATGTGTGAAACCTATGGTTTTTTAAGTGAATATATATATATATTTATATATATATATCCAACACACCTTTTCTTCACGATTCCCTGCCACCGGAATCAGAAAGGAACGGACACCTCTATCTGCGTGCAAATTTCTTTATTTTAGCAATCATACTCAGCGTCCATTACGCATTTCAGCCCCTAGAGGCCTTGATCACATGTATATATATATATATAATACAGTAAAGTGTGTCACTTACCTGCTGCGGAGTGCGGCTTCGTCTCTGGGCAAAGTTAGGTAGAAATACAATCGCGGCGGCTCCAGGCCGCAGAAGCGACGCACCGCCCACACACCAGTGAAAGGGTCCCTGATGGTGAATTGTTTACTTGAATATGGGCGCAACAGGACATTAATTTAGGCGTGCAGAGTCCCATCCGGGAGCCTAATGGTGGGTTAATTTGTCTTTTCAGCATGTGCCAGAGTTCCAGCCCACTGGAGGGTATGAGCATGCAATAGACTGCATTTCCCAAGGTGCAACAGAAAATGGAGACTTTCTCAAAGGTGCACCGGAAGCCATAAATTCGAAAAGGCACACGTGGGAAAATGCAGCAGCAGTGATAATGGACCTTTTGACACGGCCCCTGATGAAGAAGCGAAGAGGCTTTGAAACGCGTAGGGCCAAAGATGACAAACGGGATGAGAAGCTGTATGCCTTGAATCAATAAAGTGTGTCACTTACCTGATGCGGAGTGCGGCTTCGTCTCTGGGCAAAGTTAGGTAGAATATATATATATATATATATATATATATATATATATATATATATATATATATATATATATATATATATATATATATATATATTCACTGAAAAAACCATAGGTTTCACACATGTTATAGTTAGCTGTACATTTCACTCGTAAAAAACCAATGAAATTCCCCCGTTATAGTTAGTGCAGGCAACTATAACTCACGTGACCGCAATCTTCTGCTGATGCTAATACTGTATTTAGACACTTATTTGCCCATGTCTTCTTCCATTAAATTTTAGCTATACATATATTACAAATATTTTTTTTCATAAAGACACATATGTCATCAGCAGAAGATTGCGGTCGCGTGAGTTATAGTTGCCTGCACTAACTATAACGGGGGAATTTCATTGGTTTTTTACGAGTGAAATGTACAGCTAACTATAACATGTGTGAAACCTATGGTTTTTTCAGTGAATTTGCAAGGTTTTTTAAATGCTAATTCCTAACTATAACGTGTGTGAAACCTATGGTTTTTTCAGTGAATTTGTACGGTTTTTTAAATGCTAAGTTACTTTACGCCATTCGTGGCGTGCGCGCCCAGTTAACGCAGTTCGTTCCGTGCGCACACCGTGCGCGCACAGTGAGCACGCGGTGCGCTTTGCGCACCGCACGCCCACTTTACGCAGTTAGTGCCGTGCACACACGGTGGTCACGCGGTGCGCTGTGCGCACCGCGTGCCCACGTTATGCGGGATGAGCCATTTACGCACGATGCGCTTCGCGCACCGTGCGCATATTTGTTAATTTCCTATAACGCTTATATGCCATGCACGAATGGTGCCCTTCGGGCACCATTTGCACACGGGGTGGGGAGAATGTGGATAATTTTTTTTTTTTTTAATTTTTACCGTACGCTTACGGTAAGCGTAATCGGCGATTTTCCGAAAAAAACAAATTGTTTTTTTTGGACTTGGGGGTTGTTTGGGGACCCCTATATCAATGCTGGGTGGTTAGGATCTCAAGAAACTGCCTCTTTAGACATTTTTGGGCTTCGTTTTTGCTGCCCAACTCAGAGAGCGAGAGAGAAAATGGCGGCCGCCGCTTCCTGGTTTCGACCGATTCGAATGTTTACTAAGATCTAAGAGCCAATCAAAATCGCGCTCGCGCACGCCACCGTACGCGTACAGTAAGCTTACGGTAAGCGCACCGTAAGCTGCCACAGATATATATATTGATTTAAAGGCTATTTTCTCAGAATCTACTGAACAGATTTACACCAAACCTACAAAAGGCACTTCCTTGACCTGAGGACTACCTCTCTGCCAAATTTCAAGTAATTCTGTTCAGCCGTTCGGGCTGTAGCTGTGTCTAAAGGTCCTATGGAAAAATGCATGGGAAAAACGCGTTTTGGGACCCCCCTTTTATCTCAGCCCCCGCTTGACGAATCCCCCCGAGACTTTCAGGGTAGGAGCAGAGCGTAGCGCCCCACCTATTTTGAAAAATTCGCGAGGATTCGTTGACCGGCGCCAAAGTTATTCAAAATAGAATGTTGCGGATTTCCTATGGAAACGTGGTCCTAACTATAACTACCTACTGGCGACCGCCAGTAGGTAATATATATATATATATATATATATATATATATATATATATATATATATATATATATATATGTATATATATATATATATATGTATATTCACTGAAAAAGACATAGGTTTCAGGGACGTTATAGTTGGTTGGACATTTCACTCGTACAAAACCATAGAAATTCCCCCGTTATAATTAGTTCAGCTATAACAATCCGCAATGCACTGCTGATGACGTCACATATTACATCATTCATGACATGGTCAGTGACATCACTGATGACATCACTGATGACATCTCTGAACCTGAGGGTCCCTGAGGGCCTACTAGCCCACCAGGTACCTCCAATAAGCGCCACAGAGCTGCGTTGCAGAGAGGTGTAAAAAAGGGACATGGCCTCTGAACACCTGTCTGCAATGCAGCTCCCTGGCGCATACTGGAGGTACCTGGTGGAATAGTTCACCCCCAGGGACCCTCAGTATTCAAGGGGAATTAATTACCCAACTTACAACGCGCCAGGGAGCGCGTTTGCTGATTGCTGCAGGGAGGGGGTGGGGCCTAACCGTGATGCCGACTTTTTTATTTTATTTTACAAGGGGGGCTGTGTGGCCCCCTTCTTTTACATTAATTGTGGCCCTGGGGACCCCATCCCCCAGGGCCTGCTCTTTTTTTTCCTTATAAAAAAAACGGAAAGCGGACATTTTCGGCCCTGGGGACCCCATCCCCCGGGGCATGGCCAGTATTTTTTTTTCCATTTATTTGGAGAGGGGCCGCGTGGCCCTCCTCCTAGGCCATTTTTGGCCCCCGGGACCCCATCCCCCGGGGCCGGCCCTATCCGTTGAGGACCGTGGGGGGACCCCAATTCCCCCACGGTCTCGCCGGCTCCCCGCCTCCTGCGGGAGCCGGCATTGCATTTCCACACGGGGAGCTGCTGACATGCAGCTCCCCTTATGGAAAAGCATTCCTGCTTTGCTTCATTGAAGCGAGAGTAGCTTTCCCTGCTCTCGCTTCAATGAAGCAAAGCAGAGTTTGCAATGACAGGGCGGTTCATTGCAAACAGCAGTGTCCCGGGGGTGGGCACCCCGGGACACTGCAGGAGCCGGCCCTGGGGGGTGGCGGTCCCCAGGGCCATCAAGGGCTTCAGGAGGTGGGCCGCGTGGGCCCCCTCCCATCGTTTCAAAGAACCGGGGGGTGGTGGTCCCTGGGGCTTGGGGGGGCCTTGGTGGCACCCCTCACATTAAAAAAAGAAGCCCCGGGGGGTGGCAGTCCCCGGGGCAGTAGGGGGCCGTGTGCCGCCCGCAAATAATTTATAAAAGCCCCGGGGGTGGTGGTCCCGGGGCTTGGGGGGGCCTTGGTGGCCCCCACACACATTAAAAAAGAAGCCCTGGAGGGTGGCAGGCCCCGGGGTTGCGGGAGGTCCAAGTGCCCTCCCGCACTTAATCTGATGCAAGCCCTGGGGAGTGGCGGTCCCTGGGACTGCAGTGGTCCCAGAGGACCCCCCACATATATTTATTATCAATGCCCCCGGGACCTTGCCCACCTGGGGGCCTCATTTAAATGAATCGCAGGAGCTTCGGCCGGTTTCTTCTTTTTAAATTGCTTGTTTTGGCCCTGGGGGTCCTTGAGGGACCCCCTGAGCAGGCCTAGGGGGTCGGGGTGTTTCTACCCTGCCCCCTTTTCTTTTTTTTCACCTTTGTTTTTCTGTTTTCTTGTGACTCGGTTCTACCGAGTCACAAGATGGCTGCCAACACTTCCTGGTTTGGAGTGTTGGCAGCGAATTAGAATAAAGCTCGTGGTCAGGAGGGTCCGCGGATCCACTGGGCCTCTAGATATTGATATTTTTATTTTTTTTATTTCTCAGCAACTACTGAACGGATTTACACCATTTTACAAAAGGTCGCTTTCCGAATCAAGCACTACATTTTTGCCAAATGTGGGATAATTCCGTTCAGTAGTTTCGGCTATAGCCTTGCCCAAAGTTTCCTATGGGAAATTGATTTTTTGACTCCTATTTTTAAAATTTCTCAGCAACTACTGAACAGATTTACAGCATTTATAAAAAAAAAAAAAAGGTCGCTTTCTGAACCAAGCTCTGCCTTTTTGGCAAATTTGGTGTAATTCCATTCAGCAGTTCGGGCTGTAGCTCGTCCCAAAATTTCCTATGGAAATTAACATAGGGAAAACGTGTTTTGGGCCCCCCCTTTTTTCTCAGCTCCCGCTTCACAAATCACCCCCTAACTTTCAGAATATGAGCTGACCTGGATAGACTTTTTATGTGTAGAATTCCGCGAAGATTCGTCAAACTACGCCAAAGTTATTAGCAAATCAAAATAGCTTTTCCTATGGAAACTAGGTTTTAACTATAACTACCTACTGGCGACCACCAGTAGATAATCTCTCTCTCTCTCTCTCTATTATATATGCCGAGGTTTATTGAAGAATGAGTGGGTGTATGAGTGTCTGAATGGATGATTTAGTGGGTACATGACTGACTGTTTAAGTGAGTGATTAAACGTGTCTTAGTGAATGGATCGGTGAATGACTTAATCTGTGTGAATGTCTGTATGAGTCTGTCAGTTGGTGTGTAATTGGTGCATGGGTTGGTGAGGAACTACATGAGTCTCTATATGGGTTAATGATTGGTTGTCTGAGTACCTGTATGGGTGCCTCAGTGTCTGTGTGGGTGGGTGGGATTGTGTGTGACACCCTGCATGGATGTGTGAGTGGGTGATCCACTGGGTGTATGGGTTCATGAGTGCGTCTGCGAGGGGCTGTATGGGTGAGTAAGTGTGCGTATGACTGTGTTGGTGAGTGAATGGATGTCTCAGTGGTATATGTGTGAGTAACTACATATGTGAAAAGTAGTATATGTGAGTGTTAGAGTATATAAGTGACTATGTGTGAGTGTGAATGATTGTGAGAGTGGCTGTATGGATGAGTGTGTGCTTGTGTCAGTGATTGTATAAGAGAATAAGTACGTGTTAGTATCTGTTTGAATAAAGGAGGTGGTGTGTTTATAACTGCATAGGTGAGTAAATGGCAGTGTGAGTGATACTTTGGGGGACTGACTAGGTGTGTGAGTAACTCTATGGGTGAGTGGCGGTGTGTAAGTGTCTGTATGGGTATATGAGTGCATATATCAGTGGCTGTATTGATGAGTGACTGTATGAATGAGTGACTGTATGGGTGAGTGAGTGGATGTGTGTGTAGACCTATGAATCAGTGAATGGGTATGTACTAAGTGGTATTGGCGAGTCTATGGTTTTGAGAATGGTAGTCTGTATTTTAGAGTGGCTGTATGAAAGGTTATATTAAGGTGTGAGGAGATGCATCAGATAATAAGTGGATGATGGCATCAGTAATATCATTTGAGATGTCATCTGTGATGTCACTGACCATCTCATGAGTGATATAATATGTGACATCATCAGCAGTGCATTGCGGGGGCGCAAGTTATAGTTAGCTCAGCTAACTATAATGGCTGAATTTCTCTGGTTTTTGTATGAGTGAAATGTCAGCCTAAGTATAACGTCCCGGAAACCTGTGTTTTTTCAGTGAATATCTAAGGTTTTTTAAAAGCTAATTCCTAACTATAACGTCCCTGAAACCTGTGTTTTTTTCAGTGAATTTCTAAGGTTTTTTAAATGCTAATTGCTAACTATAACGTCCCTGAAACATGATTTTTTCAGTCAATTTCTAAGGTTTTTTAAATGCTCATTTCTAACTATGCATACATAGGTAGGACATGCACAGATAGAGGAAGAAAGATACAGAAAGAAGCAAGAGAAGTGCAGAAAGAGGCACGAGAGGTGCAGAAAAAGGAAGTAAGTTGCAGAAAGAAGCAAGAAAAATGAAGAAAGAGGCAACAGAAGTCCAGAAAGAGGAAGAACGGTGCAGAAAGAAGCAAGAGAAGTGCAGAAAGAAGCAACAGTGGTGCAGAAAGAGGCCTACTTCGACTGTACCTTTCCACAGACTCATATAAAGTAGCCTAGTCACTAATCCTTCTCCCAAGATGTCTTAAACCTCACTTTTCTCTTGAAGGTTTACTATTCATCGACTGCTCAGAAAGTTAGGCCTACCAAATGCAAAACAGCAATCCTAACCTTATCACTGTTGGAAGTCTGACCAAGTTTGTGAAGGTATGCATGCGTGTGTCTCTGTTTTTACCTAGTGAAATGTTACATAAAAATAAACATACAAATACTTGAATACCTGTGTTTCAAACAGCATACTCTGTACATTTCTGTACAAAGAGGGGTATGTATTTCTTTCGGCTCATAATACAGGGCACATGGGTATTCAATAGTATATTTGAGGGGCTTTATAACACATATATACATAACACATGTCTGCCTGTGTAGCCGAATGACAGAGCAGAACTGAGTCGATTTGAACACCTATAAGAGAAACCACCCGCTTTTTAAGCTACCATCTTCAGATGCATAACACATGTGAGAATACAAGTACAAGTAGACATATACCTCAGTCACGAGAGCATGCAGACCTTTAAACTTGACAGTTTGCAGTTCCCATTTGAAAATAGAAACTGGTGAGACAAGTACAGAAAGAAACAATAGAATTGCAGAAAGAGGCAAGAGAATTGCAGAAACAGGCAAAGGAGGTGCAGTAAGAGGGAGCAGGGGTACAGACAAAGGCAAGAGAGGTGCAGAGATTTGCAAGAGAGGTGCAGAAAGAAGCAAGAGCAGTGCAGAAAGAACCAACAGAGGTGCAGAAAGAGGCAAGAGAAGTGCAGAAAGAAGCAAAAGCGGTGTAGAAAGAGGCAAGAGGGGTACAGACAGAGGCAAGAGAGGTGTAGAAATAGGGAAGAAGGATGCAAAAAGAGGCAAGAGGGGTACAGAAATCTGCAAGTGAGGTACAGAAAGAATCAAGAGAGGTGCAGAAAGAAGCATGAGAAGTGCAGAAAGAAGCAAAGGAGGTGCAGGAAGAGGCAAGAGACTTGCAGAAAGAGGCAAGAGAGGTGCAGAAAGAGGCAAGAGTGGTGCAGGATAGGGAAAGAGGAAACTATCAAATTATTAAAGAATTGGCATAAGCTCCCTATAGGGCTTTTAGGGAGATGCAATTTAATAAAAATGAAAATACTTCCTAAGTTTTTATATTTGTTCAGATTGATTCCTTTACGTGTCTCCAATGCATTTTTTTAAAAAACTGGATGGGGTGCTTAGTAGTTTTATTTGGGGCTTTAAGAAGGCTAGACGTGCGACTGACTTGCTTAAATCTCTTTATAAACAAGGTGGCTTAGGTCTATCAGATTTCAAAGTTTATTTTTGGGCAGCATTCGCCGGGCGTTTCCGTAGTCTTTTGGGGATTGATCAGAAAGATTCTTTATATTGGCTGATTTTAGGAGATGACAGTCAATTATTCTTATATCGCAATAATGATCCAAACTACTTCAAACGTGTCAGATTTAAGACAGTTAGGGACAGTATTTTTATATGGCGGGCTATGGCTGTAAGAAGCAACCTATCATTAATATATTCTAAGCTCCCATTGTTTCCTGAAGTGTTTCATGGTAATATGGGCAGATCTTGGTCTAAATATGGGATTATCTGTTTGGGAGATTAGTATGAAGCACAGGGATTTAAATAATTCGAAGCTTTACAACTTCATTATAAATTACCTGCTCATTTTTTGTTTAAATATTTACAGATTAGGGATTATCTGGTGAAGAATTTGGATTTAAATATGATAACTAAGTCTATGATATGGGACTGTTTATATGGAGAAAAAACCAAGTCCTTAATAGGTAATATGTACAAATACTTCTCCAGTCTTAA
This sequence comes from Triturus cristatus, assembly GCF_964204655.1. Lineage (NCBI taxonomy): Eukaryota > Metazoa > Chordata > Amphibia > Caudata > Salamandridae > Triturus > Triturus cristatus. Next base: position 124,823,051 of record NC_140586.1, on the reverse strand, counting down.
GGTGGATGGATGTGTAAAATTAGCAACACGTTGGAGTCAAGTATTGAATAGAATTATCACACCCGATACGATCACACAGGCTTTGGGTAACATAGGTGACTCAGTCCACTCTGTGAGTTTACAACTACAGCAATTTCGCACAATTTGTATGCTATACTTTACACCAGAAAGGATAGTCAAATAGGCTGGAGGGAACAACTATGGTGAAAAGACTAAATGTCCTAAATGTGGGACTCAAGCAGCTAATCTTATCCATATGTTTATAGAATGTCCGGAACTGCGGACTTACTGGCAGAAGATGGGCCAGGTGCTTTATTCTAAATTAGGAGTCGGTCCCTCATTAACTGCTTCAGAAATTATGTTAGGCTATAAGGCAGATAAACCAGCTGTGGCACGACTTTTTTCAGTCATGATAGCTGCCGCTAGGCTAGCTATTGCCCGGTCCTGGGGTTCCCCATCACCACCATCTATCTGGGACTGGTGATCTATTATTAGGGAAACTTATGGGCTGGAAATTGCCTTGGCTAAGGCTAGGGGTATCCGATCTATGGTTAAAAATGAAAAAAATTGGGGTCCTATGGATATGGCGATATTAGATTAATTAGATAAGGAAACTTATTTCAGCCTCTATGTATTAATGATTTAATTGCTATGTTATTATGCTGATCATTTGGGGTAAAAGGCGAACGCTTATCTATTTGTCTATCTCTTTTCTGATTAATTTTACTGTACAGCCGATGATTATTATTCATACTGATTTCTGTTATGCATTTATGTATCTATTACTCTATTCGATGTCAATAAAAAATTATTAAAAAATAGAAAAAAAGAGACATGAGAGTTGCAGAAAGAAACAAGAGACACACAGAAAAAAGCGAAAGAGGTGCAGAAAGAAGCAAGAGCGGTGCAGAAAGTGGCAAATGAGGTGCAGAAATTTGCAAGAGAGGTGCAGAAAGAAGCAAGGGCAGTGCAGAAAGCACCAACAGAGGTGCAGAAAGAGGCAAAAGGGGTGCAGAAAGAGGCAAGAGAAGTGCAAAAAGAAGCAAAAGTGGTGTAGAAAGAGGCAAGAGGGGTACAGAAAGAGGCAAGAGAAGTGCAGAAAGAAGCAAAAGCGGTGTAGAAAGAGGCAAGAGGGGTGCAGACAGAGGCAAGAGAGGTGCAGAAATAGGGAAGAAGGATGCAAAAAGAGGCAAGAGGAGTGCAGAAATCTGCAAGTGAGGTACAGAAAGAATCAAGAGAGGTGCAGAAAGAAGCATGAGAAGTGCAGAAAGAAGCAAAAGAGGTACAGGAAGAGGCAAGAGACTTGCAGAAAGAGGCAAGAGAGGTGCAGAAAGAGGCAAGAGAGGTGCAGGATAGCGAAAGAGGGTGCAGAAAGATACAAGAGGGGTGCAGAAAAAAGCAAAAAAGTAGCAGAAAGAAGCAAGAGAAGTGCAGAAAGAAGCAACAGATGTGCAGAAAGAGACAAGAGGAGTATAGAAAGAGGCAAAAGTGGTGCAGAAAGAGGGAAGACGTGTGCAGAAAGTGGCAACAAGTGTGCAGAAAGAAGCAAGAGAGGTACGGAAAGAAGCAAGAGAAGTGCAGAAAGAAGCAAGTGAGGTACAGAAAGAAGCAAGAAAAGTGATGAAAGAGACAAGAGAGTTGCAGAAAGAAACAAGAGAGGTACAGAAAAAAGCAAAAGAGGTGCAGGAAAGAAGCAAGAGCGGTGCAGAAAGAGGCAAGTGAGGTACAGAAACAGGCAAGAGGTGTGCTGAAAGAAACAACAGAAATGCAGAATGAGGCAAGAGAAGTGCAGAAAGAGGAAAGAGAAGTGCAGAAGCAGGTGAAAGGTACAGAAACAGGTAACAGAGGTGCAGAAAGAGGGAAGAGGGGTGCAGAAAGAAGCACGAGAGGTGCAGAAAGAAGCAAGAGAAGTACAGTAAGAGGCAAGAGGGGTGCAGAAAGAGGCACAAGAGGTCTAGAAAGAGGATAGGTAGAAGAGTGCATACAGAGGCAACATGGGTGCAGAAAGAAGCAAGAGAGGTGCAGCAAAAAGCAAGGGAAGTATAGAAAGAAGCAACAGAGGTGCAGAAAGAGGCCAGAGAAGTGCAGAAAGAGGCAAGAGGGTAGCAGAAACAGGCACAAGATGTGCAGAAAGAGGCAAGAGAAGTGCTGAAAGAAGCAACAGAGGTGTAGAAAGAAGCTAGAAAAGTGATGAAAGAGACGAGTGTTGCAGAAAGAAACAAGAGAGGCGCAGAAAAAGCAAAAGAGGTGCAGAAAGAAGCAAGAGGGGTGCAGAAAGAGGCAAGGGAGGTACGGAAACAGGCAAGAGGGATGCTGAAAGAAACAACAGAAATTCAGCAAGAGGCAAGAGAAGTGCAGCAAGAGGGAAGAGGGGTACAGAAAGAAGCAAGTGAGGTGCAGAAAGAAGCAAGAGAAGTGCAGAAAGGGGCAAGAGGGGTGCAGAAAGAGGCAAGAGAGGTGTAGATAGAGGGTAGATGAGCACACAAAGGGGCAACATGGGTGCAGAAAGGGTGCAAGAGAGGTGCAGAAAAAAGTAAGGGAAGTGCAGAAAGAAGCAACAGAGGTGCAGAAAGAGGCCAGAGAAGTGCAGAAAGAGGCAAGAGAGGTGCAGCAAGAGGAAAGAGGGGTGCAGAGAGAGGCAAGAAGGGTGCAGAAAGAGGCAAGAGAGGTACAAAAAGAGAGCTGAATGGTGCAGAAATAGGACTGCTGAAAGAAGCAACAGAGGTATAGAAAGAAGCAGGAGAAGAAACGAGAGAGGTGCAGAAAAAAGCAAAAGAGGTGAAGAAAGAGGCAAGAGAGGTGCAGGAAGAGGCAAGTGAGGTACAGAAACAGGCAAGAGGGGTGCTGAAACAAACAACAGAAATGCAAAAAGAGGCAAGAGAAGTGCAGAAAGAGGCAAGAGAAATGCAGAAAGAGGCAAGAGAGGTGTAGAAACAGGCATCAGAGGTACAAACAGAGGGAAGAGGGGTGCAGAAAGAAGCAGTAGATGTGCAGAAAGAGGCAAGAGGGGTGCAGAAAGAGGCAAGAGAGGTATAAAAAGAGGGAAGACGAGTGCAGAAAGAGGCAACAGGGGTGCAGAAAGAAGCAAGGGAGGTGCAGGAAGAAGCAAAGGAAGTGCAGAAAGGAGCAACAGAGGTGCATAAAGAGGGCAGAGAAGAGCAGAAAGAGGCAAGAGGCAAGAGGAGTGCAGAAAGCGTCAAGAGAGGTGCAGCAAGAGGGAAGAGGGGTACAGAAATAGGCAAGAGGAGTGTTTAAAGAAACAACAGAAATTCAGAAACAGTCAAGAGAAGTGCAAAAAGAGGCAAGAGGGGTGTAGAAAGAGGGTAGACAAGTACAGAAAGAGGCACCAGGGGTGCAGAAAGAAGTAAGAGAGGTGCAGGAAGAAGCAAGGGAAGTGCAGAAAGAGGCAAGTGGGGTGCAGAAAGAGGCAAAAGAGGTGTAGAAAGAGGGTAGACAAGTGCAGAAAGAGGCAACAGGGGTACAGAAAGAAGGAAGAAAGGTGCATAAAGAAGGAAGAGAGGTGCAGAAAGAAGCAAGGGAAGTGCAGAAAGAGGCAAGTGAGGTACAGAAACAGGCCATAGGGGTGCTGAAAGAAACAAGAGAAATGCAGAAAGAGGCTAGAGAAGTGCAGAAAGAGGCAAGAAAAGTGCAGAAAGAGGCAAGAGAGGTGCAGAAAGAGGCAACAGAGATGCAGAAAGAGGGAAGAGGAGTTCAGAAAGAAGCAAGAGAGGTGCAGAAAGAAGCAAGAGAAATGCAGAAAGAGGCAAGAGGGATGCAGAAAGAGGCAAGAGAGGTGTAGAAAGAGGGTAGACAAGTACAGAAAGAGGCAACAGGGGTGCAGAAAGAAGCAAGAGAGGTGCAGCAAGAGGGAAGAGGGGTGCAGAAAGAGGCTAGAGGGGTGCAGAGCGAGGCAAGAGAGGTAGAAAAAGAGGGAAGAATGGTACAGAAATAGACAATAGGGGTGCAGAAAGAAGCAAGTGAGGTACAGAAAGAGGGAACATGGGTGCAGAAAGAGGCAAGAGAAGTGCAGAAAGAGGGGAAAATGGTGCAGAAATAGGCAAGGGGGTGCAGAAAGAAGCAAGTGAAGTGCAGAAAGAGGCAACAGAAGTGCAGAAAGAGGCAAGAGAGGTGCAGAAACAGGCACAAGAAGTGCAGAAAGAGGCAAGAAAACTGCTGAAAGAAGCAACAGAGGTATGGTAAGAAGCAAGAGAAGTGATGAAAGAGACAAGAGCATTGCAGAAAGAAATGAGAGAGGTGCAGATAAAAGCAAAAGAGGTGAAGAAAGAGGCAAGTGAGGTACAGAAACAGGCAAGGGGGTGCTGAAAGAAACAACAGAAATGCAGAAAGAGGCAAGAGCAGTGCAGAAAGAGGCAAGAGAAATGTAGAAAGAGGGAAGAGAGGTGTAGAAACAGGCAACAGAGGTACAGAAAGAGGGAAGAGGGGTGCAGAAAGAAGCAATAGAGGTGCAGAAAGAGGCAAGATGGGTGCAGAAAGAGGCAAGAGAGGTATAAAAAGAGGGAAGACGAGTGCAGAAAGAGGCAACAGGGGTGCAGAAAGAAGCAAGAGAGGTGCAGGAAGAAGCAAAGGAAGTGCAGAAAGGAGCAACATAGGTGCAGAAAGAGGGCAGAGAAGTGCAGAAAGAGGCAAGAGGCAAGAGGAGTGCAGAAAGAGGCAAGAGAGGTGTAGCAAGAGGGAAGAGGGGTACAGAAAGATGCAAGAGGGGTGCATAAAGAAACAACAGAAATTCAGAAAGAGTCAAGAGAAGTGCAGAAAGAGGCAAGAGAGGTGCAGAAAGAGGCAAGAAGGGTGTTGAAAGAGGGTAGACAAGTGCCAAAAGGGGCAACAGGGGTGCAGAAAGAAGGAAGAGTGGTGCAGAAAGTAGCAAGGGAAGTGCAGAAAGAGGCAAGTGGGGTGCAGAAAGAGGCAAGAGAGGTGTAGAAAGAGGGTAGACAAGTGCAGAAAGAGGCAACAGGGGTGCAGAAAGAAGGAAGAGAGGTGAAAAAAGAAGCAAGGGAAGTGCAGAAAGAAGCAAGTGCGGTACAGAAACAGGCAAGAGGGGTGCTGACAGAAACAAGAGAAATGCAGAAAGAGGCAAGAGAAGTGCAGAAAAAAGCAAGAAAAGTGCAGAAAGAGGCAAGAGAGGTGCAGAAAGAGGCAACAGAGGTGCAGAAAGAGGCAAGCGAGGTATAGAAAGAGGGTAGACGAGTGCAGAAAGAGGCAACAGGGGTGCAGAAAGAAGCAAGAGATGTGCAGAAAGAAGGAAGGGAAGTACAGAGAGAAGCAACAGAGGTGATGAAAGAGGCCAGAGAAGTGCAGAAAGAAGCAGGAGAGGTGCAGAAAGAAGCAAGAGAAGTGCAGAATGAGGGAAGACGGGTGCAGAAAGAGGCAAGAGGGGTGCAAAAATAAGCAAGAGAGGTGCAGAAAGAAGCACGTGAGGTACAGAGACAGGCAAGATGGGTGCTGAAAGAAACAACAGAAATGCAGAAAGAGGCAAGAGAAGTGCAGAAAGAGGCAAGAGAAATGCAGAAAGAAGCAAGAGAGGTACAGAAACAGGCAACAGTGGTACAGAAAGAGGGGTGCAGAAAGAAGCAATAGAGGTGCAGAAAGAAGCAAGAGAAGTGCAGAAAGAGGCACGAGGGGTGCAGAAAGAGGCAAGAGAGGTATAAAAAGAGGGTAGACGAGCGCAGAAAGAGGCAACAGTGGTGCAGAAAGAAGCAGGAGAGGTGCAGGAAGAAGCAAAGAAAGTGCAGAAAGAAGCAACAGAGGTGCAGAAAAAGGCAAGAGAAGTGTAGAAAGAAGCAACAGAAGTGCAGAGGAGGCAAGAGAGGTGCAGAAGAAAGAAGCAAGAGAGGTGCAGAAAGAAAGGAGGTGCAAGAAGCAGAAGAGATGTGCAGAAAGAGGCAAGAGAAGTGCAGAAAAAGGAAGAAAGGTACTGAACGAAGCAAGAGCAATGCAGAAAGAGACAAGAGAGGCGCAGAAAGAAGCAAGAGTGGTTTGCACACCATTAGTAGCAATAAGTAACAGATGACCATTCTATGTTTGCAATGGGCCTTCCACCACGCTGTAATACTTGTCGCTGCATTTTTGGTAACGTTTGAGCCATTTAAGCTAGAAACAAGCCAAACAGACGCATAATTCCAGTGGCCCTGCTCATACCTCTGACTAGGTCCAGAAGTGCTCCTCGGTAGTTCCTTCTTTTTTTTGTCTCATTGAGTTTATAGTTTAGCTTCTATGGAAATGAGGAAGGCTAAACCTGAGGTTACCACTCCACAACACAGACTACCATATCACATAATTACTCTCCATAACACATAAGCCCACTCTACATAATTCCTATACACTAAATACTACATACTTTCTATCCACAATATTTCACTGCACAACATACCACATAATTCCACTACACATAACGTACATCCACTCTACTCCAAAGAAAAACATTAGTAGAAAACGTTTACATTTACAACACCAATAGCTCTAACTCTAGCAAATGCGAGACCTATTACATTGCAAATGCTTCTTTAGCTAGTAGTCGCATTTGCAGAGTGGTGGAGAAAGGGGGCTGGGCCTTTCAACCTGCAGTCAGGAATTCTGCTGCGTAGGACTTACAGGAGGTACCAGTACGGTTGCTTGGCCCCCAAAGTCCCTCAGGAGGAAAGTGGACTTCCTCCCCCAACCAGTAGTTTTCCAGGAGGTGTGTTTGCAGAGCGCTGGAGAAAGGAGGGCGTGAACTCTGAAGACCTCCTAGCAATCTCACTGTGTGGGACTTACTGGAGGTAACAGGTAGGGTAGTTGGCCCCCAAGAACTTCCTTGGGGGCCAGCTACCCCTCCTATTACCTCCAGTAAGTCCCACACAGCAGGATTGGTAAGTTCTCATAGCAGGCCATGCCCCCTTTGCCCACCACTCTGCTAACTCGCTCCCTGGCACGCTCTTAGATGGGGATTAAAGTCCCATTCACCTTCGTTTGTGGAGGTCCTTAGGGGCCAACTAGCTGACCTGTTACCTCCAGTAAGCCCCACACAGTGGGATTACTGAGAGGTGGACACAGGCCACACCCCTTTCTCCACCACTCTGCAAACACGCCTCCTGGCACACTCTTGGTCGGGGGATGAAGTACCCTTTCCTTCTGAGGGTCCCTGGGGGCCAACTACCCCTCCTGTTACCTCTAGTAAGCCCCACACAGCTGGATTGCTGAGAGTGGTCAGAGGCCACACACCCTTTTTACACCACTCTGCAAACGCGCCTCCAGGCGTACCACTGCTTGGGGGATGAAGTCCACTTTAGTCTTGAAGTCCTCAGGACACAAGGGGCCCTCATCGCCCCACCAGCACAGTGCCAGAGGTGCGTTTGCAGAGTGGTGTAAAAAGGGGCGAAGCCTGCACCACCTCTCAGCAATCCCACTGTGTGGGGCTTACTGGATGTACCTGGCGGGCTAGTTGGCCCCTAAGGACCCTCAGTAGCAATGGGGATTTCATCCCCGAACCGGGAGTGCACCAGGAGGCGCTGTTGAGGAGTTCAGGTAGGGGGCAGGGCCTCCGGTGAGATGCTGGCTTCTCTTTTCTTCCTTGTTTTAGGAAGGGGGGCTGTGTGGCCCCCTTCTCTTAATACTTTTTGGGCCCTGGGGACCCCATCCTCCAGGGCCTGACCCATGTTGTTTATCAAATAAACTTTTAAAACTGGAGGGGGGCCGCGTGACCCCCTCCTGAGGCCAATTTCAGCCCTGGGAACCCCATCCCATAGGGCACAGACACTTCTAGTTTTGAAAAAAAACAACTAAATATAAAGGAGGGAGTCTGCGCTGCCCCCTCCTGAGGCCATTTTTGGCCCCAGGGACCCCATCCCCAGGGGCATTGCCTCTGTGTTGGGGACCATGGGCTAACATGCAGCTCCCTTTGCCCAAAAGCAATTCTGCTTTGCTTCAGTTTTCCTGCTCTCGCTTCCATGAAGCAAAGCAAATGTTTACTATGGCAGGACGGGAGCAGTGCTCCTGCCCTGCCATAGCAAACTGCAATGTCCCGGGGTGGGCCCCCCAGGACATTGCTGGAGCGGGCCCTGGGGGCTGGCGTCCCCAGGGCCATGGAGGGCTCCTGGAGGGGGGCCGCGCGGCCCCCCTCCCATCAGATTAAGATTATTGGGGAGAGGAGTTTGCCTAGCGGCTAGGGCGGTCGACCACGAATCTGGGGAACTGGGTTCGAGTCTTGGCAATGACGCTGGACATCCTGTGATTCTGGGCAAATCACTTAATCTCCCTGTGCCTAACAAAAAATGAATATGTCCTCCTGCATTCCAACTGGTGCTATGTAAAGCACTCTGATACCTGATTTGGGTCAAGTTCTCGCTATATAAAACTCTGTAAAATATGAAAAAATAAAAATGGTGCTACCTGGGGCCAGGGGACCACTACAGATCCCTGTATGTTAATTAATCAATGCCCCGGGGAGGTGGGGGTCCCCAGGGCTGTGGGGGTTGCGATGCTCCCGCATTTAAATATTAAAGCCCCGGGGAGGTGGTGGACCTCGGGCTGTGTGGGTGGGGGCAGGAGCCCCACCACACATTTCTTTTGGGAAAAAAGCCCCGGGGTGGTGACGGTCCCCAGGGCTGCGTGGGGCCTGTGTGGCCCTACGCAAATCATTAACGAATCCCCAGGGAGGTGGCAGTCCCCAGGGCAACATAGTTAAGGATTGCTCCCGGAACCTGGCCCACCCGGGGGTTTAAAAGAAATGAAGCGCGGGAGAACGCGCTTCGTTTAAAAAAAATAAAATCTGCGGGATTCGTGAACCCTACGAGAATCTCGCCGAACTATAAAATAAAATATTCTTTTTTGGCCCTAGGGGTCCCTGTGAGACCTCCTGAGCAGGCCTAGGGGGTCAGGGGGTTTCTGCACTGCCCCCTTTTCTTTTTTTAACCTTTTTCTTGTGACTCAGTTCAACGGAGTCACAAGATGGCTGCCAACACTTCCTGGTTTGAACTGTTGCAGCCAGAGTCAAGCTCGTGCTCAGGAGGGTTCGCAGATCCACCGCGGTCACCAGATAGCAATATTTTTTTAAATATGAATTCCTCAGTAACTACTGGATAGATTTACACCATTTAACAAAATGAGTGCTTTCTGGATCAAAAGCTACCTTTTTGCCAATTGTGGTGTAATTCCGTTCAGCAGTTCAGGCTGTAGCCGTGTCTAAACTTTCCTATGGAAATTAACATGGAGAAAATGCGTTTTGGGACCCCCTTTTTTCTCACCCCCCCCTTGACTAATCACCCCAAAACTTTCAAGACAGAAGCTGACCAGAGCACCCCTTAGTATGGAAAATGTTGTGAAGATTCGTCAAACGACGCCAAAGATATTGGCAAAAGTAAAAACGTTTTTTGAATAGAAACAAAGTCCTAACTATAACTACTTACTGGCGACCACCAGTAGATAATATCTATATATATATATACAGCGAGCGCAAGGTAAAAAGTTGTATTAATTTATTTACTTACTTTACTTCTGGCTGTCGTAAGACCGACTCCACTACCCTGCCCCTCCGCTGCCCCGCTTCACCACCCGCTGCCCTCTGCCTGGCGGTTCATCGCAGTAATTGCCATGCTCGTCACATGTAGTCTGTCACGCCACCAAGCTATCTCCTCAGAGGAGCGCAAACCGAAAGAGGTCCGAGGCAGACGGGCAGGGGCTGATAGCGCAAACACTTTCTGCACACGCAGAATAAAACACTCCCTTGTGGTCCCCAGGCATTCTTCCCTGGGATTCTGGGCCACACTCTAAAGTGAACTATCATTACTGAAGAGCACAATGATGCTGGGAACCTTCCTGTCTCCTGCGCTGAGAAATACACATCTGTCAAAATGTTCAAAGATCCAAAACACAGTTTCTGGTCTAGAGACTTCACCGGAAAGTAGATTTTCAAAGGCATTAACGAAACAATGTCCCCCGCCCCTTTACCCTAAAACCTCTTTCATATGGTAGGACAGAAACTAGATGCAAGGGTCTCATGTATACTATGCACCATATGTCTCAGGAACATATTAATGCACATATTTTAGGAGCCCCTGATGGGCTACTCAAGAAGGTGTGATGACAAGCGCTTCAACACCTCGGTAGTAAGCGCTATATAAATGCAATTACAACAATACAATACAATTAAAAAAACTATAAAGCTGCTAGATTCATCACAGCTGTCAAAACACGCTTGGTGCACTGAGTCACCAACTGTGGCGGACAAGCAATTCCTTGCTGCCCTCTAGCTGGAGTCCAAGGGGTAGGAGTTCTGCACCATCGACCCCTGCTTGACACCTGGACAAGGTTGGTGGAACAACTGGAGACAGCTGGAGATCCAGCAGGTTAGTTTCTCCATAGAGGTCAGCATTAGATAAAAACACAGAAACTGACCTTGCTTATTTTTTAGCTTCAGGGACTATTCAAATGCCTAAAGCAAAGAGGGACACGAGGGACACAGATGCACAAAGAGGGGAATTCTGGAAATGTTTGTTTGATCCCACCAGCCATCACGGTCAAAGAGTTCCTGCAAATGCGCAGTATGCGGACACTGAGCAGCATGATGTTCACATGCAGACCTGGGCTCTCACTCGGAGGTTCACACTGGCAGAGAATGACTACAGACACATTTGCTGTTTGTGGAAAAGGCCTTTGTTTTAGAAGCAAGTTGAGCGCACAAATACAACATCCTTCAGTTGAGGCACACGTTCTAAACTGACGTAACTCCATCCTAATATAGTCAATCTTACCCATATCTTCTCCCCTTATACACCACTCACACCCATGTGGTTCTAAAATCTGTATTTTAATGTCAACTTCGAAAATATGTCTAACTTTTAGCCTGCTGTTTATTTCCTCAAGCTTAGATTCCATCCAAATTCCTATCCAGCCAGCCCGCACTAGGCCAACGCTGCATCCTCTTGCTTTTTGTTAGGGTCTCTCCAACACTTCTCTGTTTCTAACCTGCTCCCCCATCACTCAGTTTGGGCTCTCTCTTCCCATTTGCCTCTTGTGACAAAACTTAACATGCTAATAAACCCCCCTGCCCAACCAAGTTGTAGCAGAGCCTGGTACTCTGTGCCAGAGTGGGAGTTTGCATTTGCTCCTTTGAGGGATTGTGAACATCCCTCTGGGTAGCCATTAGGGCATGGCTCTGCTGAGGGATTGTGATAATCCCTCTGTGCATGTGTGGGCTTCAACAATAATGCAGCTGCCTTACAGCCACTGTGTCATTTTCACCTGTGTCTTTGAGCCCTCCCCCCACATCTCTGTGCAGAGACAGCCATTCCTCCCCCCTGCCTTTAGTGAGAACAACTACAGACATGTTTGCTGTTTTTAAAACAAGCATTGGCAAAGCCAGTAGGTCTCAGCAATCTGAGAGCTATAGGCATTGGCAGTGTTAATACATTTGAGTATATCAATAAAAACAGCCCCTGAGCCATACACAAATGCACTTACTTTGCCATCGCCGATAGCTATTGGATTGCCGAGACCTATTGGCTTTGCCAATGCTTGTTTTGATTTGGTATAAGTCAGTTCGACCATTTTTGACAAATTAGGGTTCAAATATTAGTGATATCTGGACAGTTTGTCCACAAAAGGTGCTGCTATGGTACCATAAATTAAAAAAATAAGGTGCTCTAATTGGCTGAGAAGGCATTTTTTCCCCCTAGACCTCTTCAGCACTGCAGGACTGACTGTTCCCACAGTACCTAGGAATATGATTGGGTGGCTGAAACCATCAACAGAAATCAAGGCCAGACTGGTCGTGGTGGGCACCGGGCGTTTTCTGGGTGGGCTTCGAGGATGGGGGCTGATTTTGGACCAGTGGAGGCTATTTTGGTACGGGGCAGTTTTGCAGTAGTGCTGCATTATCGGCCCCCTGTACAAAAAGCAGCAACAGTGTTTCCCACCAGCACCTCCCCCAACCCTCCCTCAACGCGGCCAGTCCAACTTAATTACCAGGGCCGATTTGCGTTCCCAGTCTGGCCCTGACAGAAATGTTTCAGCCTCCATCACAGGACTCGGGAACTCGGTCCTCGTGTCCTGAAGTTAAGGGGAAAAAAGCCCTAGTAGGGGTATCCTGACCCCATGACACTGGTTTGCGAGTCTGAAAGGGACAATGTGGGTTGGCTGGGACAATTTTATATTCACCTTAGTGGAATTACCCACTTAAATACTTCATATGATCCACAATATTAAGTGATGAGGTTGACAGGCATGCATGTGCCACTGTAAAGATACTTTGTTCCAGATCCCATGGACTACACTCCATAGTTTAGTGAGATATAATACACACATGCCTGAGAGAGGAAAAGCACCCTCCCCCCCCCAGTCTACATTATTCAGCAATCACCAATTCCTTCAAATCTTCAGAGAAGTTCTGGAAATAAATTTCCATATTTTAAAACATCCTTGCTACATAGAATTTGTCTATAGCACTTCATTACAATTATTTAATGCGGGCACGTGCTGACATATCCACTGCTGGATTATCTATTGTGAACATAATGCGTAGCTTTTCTCACACAATATTTGGAACATACTTTGGATTAAAACCTCAACCTACTTTGAAACATAGCTCTGCAACCCACGTTAGAAGTCCTAAGCCTTTATCTTGTTTAACATGAAGTAATATTTGCAGCCCAAACTTTAGTGCAGGGGTACTCACAAACTTTCTCTCGGGGGCCACATTTACAGTGCGGTTTGTGGCCGAGGGCCGCACCTGTGGGGGCGGGGTCAGTGGTGGAGGGAGCGGGGCTAGAGCAACTAAAAAAAACTGACCATGAGGTTGAACACAGGCCCCTGCAGCGGACCCATTCGTCCACTGAGCCACCAGACCCAGCATACACACACACATATGTATACAGTTCATTGGGGATTTGTCCATCAGAAGAACCGCACTTGAACACAAGCTGCTTTTCCCCACAAGCTTTTATTAGGTATGGTTCGTCGCGCTTGCCTGTAATTATTCACACCTGACTGAGCCCGACGCGTTTCGATGACTCTCTTCCTCAGAGGCTCACACAGTCAGTAGTATGCAAATTAAAGTTCCCCGAGTCCTTGTTTGGCAGTATATCGTACGCAACGTGCTGTCTCATATAGAGCAGCCCATTTGGTCATACGACATACTGCCAAACAGGGACTCTCTCTCTCCCGGTCTCACTCTCTCTCTCCCGGTCTCCCTCTCTCTCTCTCTGTCTCCCTCTGTCTGTGTCCCTTTGTCTCCCTCCCTCTCTGTCTCCCTCCCTCCCTGTCTCACTCCCTCCCTCTTCCTCCCTCTGTCTCCCTCCCTTTGTCTCCCTCTGTCTCCCTCCATCTCCCTCTGTCTCCCTCCATCTCCCTCTGTCTCCCTCCCTTTGTCTCCCTCTCTCTCTCTCCCTGTTTCCCTCTCTCTCTCCCTGTTTCCCTCTCTCTCGCCCTGTTTCCCTCTCTCTCTCCCTCTCTCCCTCCCTGTCTCCCTCTCTCTCTCCCTGTCTCCCTCTCTCTCTCCCTGTCTCCCTCTCTGTCTCCCTGTCTCCCTCTTTCTGTCTCCCTGTCTCCCTCTGTGTCCCTCTGTCTCCCTCCCCCTCTGTCTCCCTCCCTCTCTCCCTCCCTCTGTCTCCCTCCCTCTCGGTCTCTCTCTCTCTCTGTCTCCCTCCCTCTCGCTGTCTCCCTCCCTCTCTCTCCCTCTGTTCCCTTTCTCTGTCTCCCCCCCTCTGTCTCGGTCCCTGTCTCCCTCCCTCTCCCTCCGTCTTCTACATCTCTCTGCCGCTCTCTGTCTGAGAACTCATTGTCCTTGTGACGAAAATTAAACATGCACCCTTTCTAAAACCCGCCAAGTTCTACAGGCCATGCTGACCTGTAAGTGGTAACTGGTTGAAGATTAGATTCTGTGTGCTGATTTTTGGCATCATCGGTGATCTTTGCCAGTTGCCAGCCCACAAATACAAGCCCCCTGAATATAGGCCAAACGTACTTTAAAAGTATTTTACTGTCATTTATTTTGTAAAATGGAAAACAAGCACAGTCCAGCAACATCAGTGGACAATTAAACTATGCTTCATTTCTCATGTTTATTCACATCTTTGCTTGGAGCAGTATGTGGCAAGAAGGAATATCTATTTACAATCATTTAACCACCTGTGTGGCAGCTCGGGATGAGACAGCTTCCCGGGCTTGGGTGGGTTTGGGGAGGCCGCATTGTGAGGCCGCAGGTAGGGCAGCACCAGCGATGCTAGCCTGTTCGCCACAGAGGGTAGGAGCAAATCGAGGCTCGTGGGCCCTGGTGAGAGGCATAAGAGATGCCTACGGTGGTGTGCGGCCCGCAGAGCAGAGACTGCTGAAAAAGCAGGTCCTTGCGTTGCTGTTGACTCGTCTTATCTCCCATCGAGTTTTAAGGCCAGAGGATCTGCGAGAGGTTGCTTGGGTAACACAGGCCATCAGGCGCGCAACACCCATTGGACTCAAAGGGCTTCAGCCCCCCCCCCCCCCGTCGCGTGTGGCAGCCCGGGATGAGAAAGCCTCGCGGCGCACACACAGCCGCACCCGAGCACTTCACAGGTCTTTAAAAGACCATATGCATGTTAATGAGGCCTCGCTGTTTCACCCCTTCTAAGAGGCCCTGCAGCGCCACTCTGCCTATTGCTTAAAGATTCAGGCCCCCCCCTCCCTCGAAATCAGCTCCACTCTGCCTATAGCTTAAAGATTCAAGCCCCCCCCCTCCCCCGCCGCCGAAATTTGGCTCTAGTTGCGCCTCTGCTTGTGAGGCCAGTGAATGTGGCCTCCGAGGAATAACAACAGGCGGAATTGCAGTTGATTGCCAACTGTCTGTTGTTTTACACGAGGGCCGCATGGAAAGGCTGGCGGGCCGCAAATGGCCCGCGGGCCGTACTTTGAGTACCGCTGCTTTAGTGCTTTGTACACAGTGCAGGGCATAACTTTCAACATACACAATCATGCTTGTGCAAGGGCTTACGCTATTTCCATGCTATGGATCCACACATGTACACTCAGTAACTCTTTACTGCTTATGCCAAAGGTGTTATCAGTTTTGTCATCAAATATGTCATTTGAGATGTCGTCAGTGGTGTGATCAATTACATTATTTAACATGTCATAAGTGAATGTAACATGTAAGGTAATATGCAGTGCATGTCAGAGACCCAAGTTAAAGTTAGTTCAGTAAATTCTAAGTGGGTTTCCCCACTTAAACCTTTGTTTCATTCAGTAAATTTCTAGGCTTTTTTAAATGTGAAGTTGAATATTATCATATTATTACCATGCATAACTAAAATGCCACTATAATATTGGTTGGATTGTGAACAACCCCCGCCCGCCGCCGTGATCCTGGATGTGGGGCTGGTTTGAAGATTCGATCTGCCCCTGAGGTGCTGTCTCTGGCCACCGCACGATGGAGCGGAGTTTCCGGGCCTCACGAGTTGCGGTCTGAGGTGTCTGCTGCCGGCGTTGATTTCCAAGGGTTGCTCCGGTCCTGTGGGGCTGGTTCGAGGGGTTGGAACTTCCCGACTCTACTTCCTGCCTCTGCACGGGGTGTTGAGTGCCAGAGTGCCCGTCCCAACGGAGGTATCACAGCCCGGACGGTAAGAGGGACACGACGAGGCCCGGTGGATCCCATACTGCCTGCGAAGGCTGCTGGGTGATGCGCATTCCCAGGACGCAATTCCTAGGGTCCCTGATACTCCTGCATGTTTCTGCCTCATTCTCCCGGAGTTAGGGAGGGGAGAGGAGGGTGCGGGGGCTGCCAAGCTACCACTGCACCTCAGTGCTAGCCGCTAAGGATCTGGCCTGCATACAGGCATAGCCTGCTCTTCCTGCTTTTCCTGTCATTGACTGTGGGTTACACGCAACCCTGATCGGTGCTAAGATTATTTATGGACTGTTGCGGATCGGCTGGCTCGTTGGGTCGTCCCTGAGCCACAATTTTTACGTTGATGGGCTCCCATTTTCTTTGCCGTTTGATGTCGTTGTGGGGCACCCATTTTGTCTTCCTGTCATAAAATCAAAGAGGGGCATTCTCTTCCCTGGTCTCGACGCTGTGCTGGCCATGGAAAGAGAAAGAGGCCTGTGCCACTTGCATTCCGATGGTGGCCATCTTGGAGTGGTCATTTCACCTACATCCCACACATCTGGCACATGAGCTCTCCTTCTAGCTCTCCTCTAACATCATCCATGCCCTATTGTTCAGATATTCCCTTTGGCTACTATGATAAAGACATCCTTTTAGTGGCCCACCCGCGATATCGAACACTCCTGGCTTCAGAACTTGGCCTACAAACTTAGCTGTTTTTCCGATCTCTATCAACCAAACATATCCATACCACCATGCCTGACCTCCCAGGCAGAAACCTTAATTGTCTGTACGTACCGTGGTGCCCAAGCAACCTTGGCCGATACCCGGTGGAGCTGTCCTATGCAGCTATAGGGGAGTTTGGTTCCGGTTCACCCCTTGGCCAGCACCTACCTAGCCGGACTTCGGACATTGTTTTCCTCGTCTCCCCGTTGTGTCTCTTTTTGCCTCCCCTGCTTCCTCCCTCCGTGATTTTTTGTCTGCTTCCCTTTTTCCAGCCTGACCTTTTGTGTCCCCTGAAGTACTTTGTATTGTGCCCTAGTAGTCATGGACACCACTTTCTATGAGGCCAAAGTGGATCAGCATGTTTCAGATACTGACACGTATTTGGTTCTAGACACAGATCCCACTGATACTTTCCAGAAAACTTTATCCTTAATCTTGTCAAAAGCCAAAGACTTAAATTGGATCAATGATAACACTTACAAATTCTTAAGCAACAACTACCCAAAAAGACCACATATATATATGCTTCCAAAGATGCATAAAAACCCGGTGGATCCCCCTTTTCGCCCCATTGTGGCGGGCTGTGGGTCACTGCATGAACCACTAGGCAAATTCATTGACCATTTCCTGCAACCGTTGGTTCAGAAATGGGTGACATACGTACAGGACACCACGGATTGCCTCAATAAACTACAAAGTGTCACGTTACCCAACACAGAAGAGGTGCTTCTAGCCACCATAGATGTCACGGCCCTCTATACCTCAATCCCCCATGGAGAAGGGATTGAGGCTGTTGAATGGATGTTGCTTCAACATGATTATGCTGAAACCATGAATATTTTTTTGCTTGAATTACTTCAGTTTAGCTTATATCACAGCTATTTTTCTTGGAAGCAACAGTTCTATTTGCAAAAGACTGGCACGTCAATGGGTTTTACTGGGGCACCCACGTATGCCAATATTTTTATGGCTAGATTCGAGGATGAACACATTTTGAACAACAGCTCATGGACAGATCATTTATTATTGTATCTCAGATACATTGATGACATTTTGGTTTTATGGAGGGGTACGAAAGAATCTTTGGAGAGTGTGATCTTAAGTTTGAACGACTGCCACCCCCACATAAAATTCACATATTCTATCGATTACACCACCATCAACTATTTAGACATTCAGATTGAAAAACGAGGCTCCACACTGACAACCAGGATCTTTAAGAAACCAACCGACAGGAATAATGCACTACATTTTCGGAGCTTTCACTCACATTCCCTGAAAAACCATTTACCCTTATCTCAGTTCATCCGGGTGCGCAGAATTAGCTCGGATGATGACCAAGGGAAAATTGACACCGAAATCATGTATCATCAATACCTAGACAGAGGCTATCCTGCACCGGTTCTGGATACGGCGAAACTTAAGGCATACAGCATGGACAGAACGCAACTACTGAAAAAAACTGAAAAATCTGTTTCCAAACGTGAAGTTTGTGTTCTCAAATACTCTACAGCAGCCATGGCGATCAAACGGAGTATACTTAAGAGATGGGAAATTATAGAGCAAGAAAATGATTTCACAAACGTTTTTCATGCCAAACCCATTTTTGCCTTTTCTAGATCTAGAAACATTAGAGAGATTCTGGCCAAAAGAACTCCCAATCAGCATATGCTCAAACACTTAGGGATGCGAAAATGTTATAATTGCGGTCACTGTGGGAATGTCATGGTGGGTGACACCTTCACACATCCACACACGGGCAAATCTATCAAGCTCAAACATTCTTCTGATTGTAACACAGCCATGGTAGTATACGCCATCAAATGCCCTTGTGGCTTTGTTTATGTGGGGAGGACAACTCGTAAAGTAAAAATACGGGTAACTGAACACAAAAGTGCCATTCGCACTTCTAATCTGAAATCGTGTTTAGCATCACACTGGAACACACATCAGCACACCATACCCCAACTTCGATTCACTGTCCTAGAGCAGATATCTGATTCCACACACGCTGATCCCAATAGGCACCTGGCTCAAAGAGAAACATTTTGGATACGCTTTTTACAGACCATGAGCCCTGGGGGTCTGAATGACAAAATTGAACTGATACATTTTCTGTGATAAAATATGTGGTTGCATGACTTCAACATCTTGATGGAATTTCAATGTTGATTCACTGATAATTATTGGATTTTGCATTGCTTTATGTATGTCTAACGTGATTTTACACATGTATTTTGTACGCTGATTTACCCACATTTAGTTTGTAGGCAGTCTTGCCATTCACGAATTATTAATTGTTAACGCCAAATCTTTATGCCTTTTCTGTTCTTTACTGGGTTTCTGGTTATGACTATTCACCCGTTAAGACATGGCGCCTAGAGTAGTCCACTTTCTCTGTCTACGAGTTTCCTCATTGGCCACATGATCCCCCACGGCTTTTACTAATATGCACTCGCACGTCTTGGACATATCGAATCTCTGCCATCCGAAGACAGAATCCCCCCGAGGTCGAGCATCACGTTACACAAAAAGGTATGCTTATTGGTGGTAACACCTAATCGCTTTGAAACTTTGAGTATTGAGGCACCGCTACTCATTAAGCTTACGGCGTCATTTCTTCATTTTACCTTTAGACGTTGTTGATGCGAGTTTCACTACTGTTTCTATCGAATGGATTTTGATGTTTACGTATCTTGGATTAGGCGAAGTAAGTGGCACCTTACGCTTGACCCCTTTTCTTTATCACTAATCGATTCCTTTCGGCAACACTAGATCGTCTATTTGTATTTTTGATACACAGGTTCTTGCGAGTTACGATACGGACTTCTTTTCTGTGCCAATTCGCACTCGAACGTTGGGAGGTGAGTCCTCCGTAGACAGTTTTTGTTGGATTACGGTGGTTATAAGAGCACACAATCCTCTAACTCACTAATACTTACTTTTAAGCGCGTTTCATCACCCTGACGGGCACTTCCATTATTCTAACGGGCACTTTCAATATTGCTTTTCTAATTGGTGTCACGTTTCTGTACTCACTGGTGTTTCTCCTGCATCTTTTTTTCATCTTTTTTCATCTTTTTTCATCTGCTTCGAGTCTTCAATACACTTTATTTATAAATTTTTCCTTTCTTTGCATTCGCATGCAGAATATTGGCTGGATATCATTGGATGATAAGGGCTGCACAATGTTAAATAATGTCATACATGGACATATGCATAAGTTTGATTGTACATTTGCATAGCTTTCATTTGAATTGATTTATACACGTACATGTATATATTTTTACAGTATTCCCCTGAAGAAGGTGTTTGTTACACCGAAATGCATTGGGACACTTGACGTTCTTCTGAATACACCAAGAAAATAAAGAAGAATCTCAGCATTTATGATGATTCACAAACTCATGTTTTGACTTGCAGTTATCTTCAATTTCAATAGTCACATTGTATTATTGGACAACAAAGAAGTGTTTTGGAATATACCAATTGTTTACTTTCTATTCAGGACGTTGTTCACAATTCTAACTAAAATAGGCACCATATGTGCTCTCTGTTTATTTTATGTTTCGTAATTGATGTACGCAATATACTCATTTAATTTCACACATTGACTAACTGCACCTTATAGGGCAGGTGGATAGTGCGCCTTTTTCAAACTTCTGTTTGAATGACTTTTGGTATTTTTCAGGGCCTGCGTAGGGGTTGCACAGGCTTTCAAAAGGCAGCACCTTTGACTATTTTAAGATTACTGTTAAAACTTTTTATAAATCTGAAAAACATTGGTGTGCAGTTTGTCAAATCCGCTACTGTAATGCTTTAATAATTCTCATGTAACTATGTTATACTGTTTTCCCTTTCTATGTTATACGACGCTACAGAAACTGATGTAACTATGTAACAATGTTCTGAAACAATGTCCTACCTCATGTAAATCGCTCTGATACCTCCAGGTCTAGCCAGCGCTACATAAAACTTTTCAAATAAACAAATAAATATAAATATACACACACACCCACTCGCACATAGGTATATGACATGCACATCTATTTTATATTGGGTTTTCTGAAAGAAAAAAGCATTCTAAGATGGATGTTACTTTGAACATGAGTAGTGATGTCATGAAGCATGCATATATGATGTAGTACAAAAGCAGCCATTCTGTTTCTTTGGAAGTTTGTTACAAGAAGGCTGAGAGCTATTTTCTAACGGCCAACTAAATTATAAAAATGCAAGCGCAGCAGTGCCAAAATAAAGGAGTGAGTGCCCCATAGCACAGTTCAGTTGCTGGGCCCTAGCACAAACATTATGCACTAATTTTCAATGAAGAAATATAAAAACTGGGAAGAGGAGGGGTGAAGGGGACAACGCTGAGGACCAGGAGGCAGGGGGATGAAAAGCAACGGAAGGACAGGAAAGGGTGACAGATCAATGGAAGAACTGGTAGAAGGGTGGCAAAAGGCTACAGAAGAGGAGAGACGAGTAGCAGAGAGATGAAGGAACTGGGGGGAGATGAAAAGCAAATGGAGGAGTGGGAATGAGGGAGAGCAACATAGGAACTTGTGCAGGCAGTGTTTAATATGTGAAAGAATAAGTGCTATAGCCAAACCTTTTGCACATAAGCTCGAGGCCTGCACTATCGAATTCCAGGGGTACCAAATACCAAGACTGCATAGTCTTGATTCCACCTCATTCCACTTCCCTCCACCACCAGATTCCTTGTCCCTTTATCTCACTTCATTGGTTTCTTTTTCATTCTTGCTTTCTTTCTTTATCACTGTTTTCCTTATTTCTCTATCGATCTGATTTTCTCAAGCTGCTTGCTATTTATTTGTCCTACAAAACCTTCCATGTGGTCTGATCACCACCTGATTTTTCCCAAAAGGACCTATACTGTCTCCAGACAGCAGAATAAGCTATTGGACCACACTACTTGTAGGGCACGGAAGAGGGTGAGACCTTCAGAGTGGATAGACCTCCTTGCCAATACATGTCCCCATCTTACCAATGATTTTAATCCTAATGTGGAGGCCATCAATGGATGGCTTCTGGGGCAGCGGATTTGCTAGCCTCTTTACAGGAGCAGAAGAAGGGCAAGGACAGATCCTCAGCTTTATGGTTCTCCTCACACTTGGCTGAGAAATGTAAAGCCCGTAAGAAGCTCGAACACATTGGCGTAAAGACTACCAGTGGTGTAGCAAGGGGAGGGCAGCCTTCCCCTGCTCTTATATGCGTTTGACTTGGGGCGGCAAACGCAGACATCGCCAGCACCCACCTGCTCTTCAATGAAGCAAAGGACGTGTCTAACTCTTCTGATAGCAAGGCAGTGTACAAAGTGGCGCTTAGAGCTTATCATGTTCCTATTAAACAGGCACAGTGCCAGTTTTTTACAGAGAGAATCATCTCTGCTGAGCATAGCTTCAGCTCTATCTTCCAGATTGTAAAGCCTTTTACTTCTCAGCAGTCTTGTCATCAAGCGACTGAGTTCTGCAATGGGTTGGCAAAATTCTTTGAAACAAAAATACTGGATATTCAGAAATTGCTGACTGTTGTTGGTGCTTTCTACCTGCCTATCCAGCAATATTGTCATCTTAGTCATAGGCTTTTTCAGTTCAGGCCTATATCCTTGGAACAGTCCAGGATTCTCATTTTAAAATGTGTCTCCTCTTGATGCATGCCCCCAGACATTGCTTGCAGAATATGTGGACATTATCAACCCTTTGAGTAACTGTGAGAAGATTATCAAAGTGGTTCCTCTGCTTAAGAAGCCTGCATTGGACCCCAGCATTTTCTCCAACTATATGCCCATCTCTTTGTTTCCGGCCTTGCCAAAATGCTGGAGAAGCTTGTTAACATCTAGCTCTTCGAATATCTTGAGGATGGGAGGCTGCTACACCCTAGCAATTCTGGTTTTCGTCCCCATCATAGCACAGAATCAGCAGCAATGGAAGTCTCTAACCATATCAAATGGGCATTGAATCCAGTGAAAAATGCAGCCCTGATTCTTCTTGACTTGACTACCGCCTTCAACACCATCCCGCACTCTATCCTCCTGCACCATCTTTCCATCTTGGGCATGGTGGGTTCTGTCTGGGACTGGTGCAAGTTATTCATGACTGATAGAGGCCAACCAGTTCGGCTTGCACCTTTTTCCCCGGAGTCCAAGGGAGTTAAACAAGGGGTCCTGCAGGTCTCTTCTCTTAGCCCTACCCTTTTTAACATCTTCATGGCCCTCCTGGCGTTCATTGTCGAGCCGTTTGGCTGTAAAATAATTTCTTATGCTGATGACACGTAGCTGCTCTTTGCCTTTGAGGGTTCGCCTGTTTCTATTGCAGCCCCTTTCTCGGACTACATGCATACCATCTCTGATTGGATGGAGAGCAGTGAATTGATATGCAAAGCAGAGAAGACTGAAATTATCTCTTTTGGGCCACATTTGCCCAACTGTTGGGAAGATCTTTGGCCCTCTGCACTGCCTGCCCCGTCACCTCCTTCTCTAGGGATAAAAAATCTGAGAGTAAAACTGGACACTACCCTCTCCATGAGGGCTTAGATTCTGACAGTAGTAGGTCAAGGCTTTGCGCTGCTCCGTACCATTACGAAATGTCTTCCCCCCCTGCCCTCGGAGGCAAGAAGAGTCGTGATCCATGCCATGATCACTTTGCGTCTTGACTATACAAATGTTCTGTTCTTGGGAGCTGCTGAAGCCCAGGTGAAGTGCCTGCAGGTGGTTCAAAATGCGGCAGCCAGGCTACTTCTCCGTCTGCCTACGCGTTACTCAACGACAGCTGCTCTCAAGGTTGTGCTTTGGCTGCCTGTTGAGAAACGCATCCTCTTCCAAGCATTAGTGATGGTCTATAGAGCAGTGTTCCCTTCTTGCCCGTGATATTTAGCTGATAGATTCACTCAGTATATTCCCCCCAGAATTATGCACTCCTCTTCTACTTCTCTTTTAGTAATTCCACGCTTTAAGCGGGTTCGAAGGGGCTGTAAGGCCTTTTCTTTCTTAGCTGCTAAAGCCTGGAATAAGCTCCTCTCTGAGCTGCGATGGACTGTTTATGAGCCCATCTTCCATAAAAAACTTAAGACCTGGTTTTTCTCTGGAGAGAAATAGCTCTTCCAGTATGGGGGTGTGCACTAGGGTTCTCCTGCTAGCGTCAGGACACTCCTCCGGGTAGCCATGCACTTTATAAATCTATCATTCATTCATTCTCTTCCTTCTTCTTTTCCCTTTTGTGTTTTTCTCCCTCTTGCAACCAACGGCTCAAAGTAAGTTATGGTTCGGGGACAAAGGGTAAGAGAACAGTGGAGATAGTTGGCAGAACAGCAGAGGAACATGTGGGGGAACAAAGAGCAGCAGGAGAGTGAGCATGTGGGACGGGGTTGGGGAGCAACAGAGTTAGGTGGGTGAAGCGACAGGCACAGCCGAAAGATGGGGACACAAACTGTAAAACAAAAAAATGCACAAGGGAGAGAGAAGAAAAATACTTGCAATTCCATTGAATGCTGAAATATCATAAGCAACAGAAGGATGCAGCTGACCAATCAGAAACACTGCAAAACACCTATGTTCCAGGAGAGGGACAAATACAAGAAGAGGAAGGAAATCCACTGATATTGAAACAAGGATATGGTATTGCATAGAAACCATCCAATGATAAGTAGGTGGTCACAGTGGTCCACTCTAAGTAATGGTAAGATCCTAAATAGTTTTATTTTAGAACAGACAGCTAAAGGTAGAGCTAAAAAGGATTGGCGTGGCTTGAAAACGCTTGGAGGCTTACTAAAGACCATGAGTGAATCACATGTTGCTGCAAAACAGCTCTTGCATTAACCTGGAGCTACTTGTATTAATGTGCAACATAAAAATTGAAAAATCTAAAGTAATTAGGATGGCCAATATATGAGGCCAACAAAATGTTCTTTTGTAGTACTTCTAAGTACATTATTGCTGATAACATACATTCATAGTTCATCTACATGGCTAGGTGGCACATGTACCCTCGCACCAGGCCTAGCCAGTGCTGCCTTAACAGCACGCGAGGGATCCTCTCTGATGATATGCGACCAGGAGAAATTCAGCAAATACGGAAGTTGGAGCAGGCTGTGGAAGTGGGCCAAGTAAAGAAAAGGATTCTACCGGAAGTCACCATATCCTCTGCTATCCCAGAACGCGCTCGTGGAGGCCTGGGAACCTGAACTTGGGTGACCCCACACCGACATACAGAGAAAAGAAGGATAATAATACGCACATAGGGTTTCTATTACAGTGTCCTACACTGCAAGCAGAAGTAAACAAGCATTGTGCCTTACTCACGATCAAACCCTTCCCAGATGGCCCTGAACAGCAGCGGCCAAACTAGAGAGCCAAACGACACTGTGGGCCTCCTGCGATATCAGCCAGCTGTGCAGGGTAGGGGCACGTTCTAGAACATGGGTACTCACAAACATTTTCCCAGGGGCCAAAACGTTTGGTCTGTGGTGCCACCGAGGGACGCATTGATGCCAGTGGGGTGGCGATCGGGCGGGCTGGGGTGGTAAGGTGGGTGTAGGGGAAGTTAAGCATGTACATCTAGTGGCTCATTTACACAATGTGAAACTAGCACCCTGGCATCAATCCCAGTTTCCCCAGCTGACCAAATTGTGTGATCTTAGGCGATTGATTTATTTCACTTTTCCTTCATTATCAGATATACTTGGACCTCAAAATTCAAGACTTCAGGATGTGTGCTGTACAAAACCTTCTCTTGTATTGTATTTAATAAACTACAATGTTGTTTATGAATAATAGCAACCCAGGCCACGCAAAGGGGGCACATAACAACGGACTTGCCTCTTGGCTCACTATTGCCGTTGTTGCCAGGGTGAGGGGAAGCATGAATGTTTCTAAATTCATGTTTGAAAACGATCACTTAAAAAAAAAAAACTTCTCAATTCACTGATATAAGCTGAAATAAAGTGAAATGGTCTGCATGTTAATGAAATCAACTTTTCACATTTTGGAAAGACCTCATCATATTTGCACTTGTTTGCTGCAATATATCTTTAAAAATGAAGGTATTCCTAAAGTTAGGCGGTGCAGAACGCCCTAGTTTCTTCCTTTAACCTCAATTAACCTTTATATAAATGCTTGTGTTTTTATTTAAAAATCTTTAATGTTATTGCTGAGTCCAGTAAAAAGCAGCCCTGTGCTGCTGTTGAGCAGGGGCCGCATGTAAAGGTCAGGAGGGCCACATGCGGCCCCCGGGCCTTACTGTGAGTATCACAGTCTAGAGAGAGCGGCGGGCCTACAGGCCTTTCCAGAAAGCCAGAGCTCCAGAGTGGACTTCTGGAGAACCCCGGTCTCTCTGCCTTTGCTCACCCCAAGCTTAGGGCTCTAACTTTATCAGCAGAGATTAACTCTTGTATGTCACTGTACCAATGTCCGCTTTGGTGCGATTGCATGAGCACAAAGCGCTTCGGTGCGCGCATTGGTAGGTCCTCTTTTTCCATCCTTACTTACACCTTTAGCAGCCTCCTCATTCATGCTGCAGGGCAAGGAATGGAAATCATGGAAAGCACATAGGGCTTTTTGAGCCATGAACCTCCTGCCTTCTAGTGCCCATGTACCACTAATTGAGGTCAGTGCTTAGTTTGTAAACAAATAGGTGTCATGGTCCTCACCAGGAGGCCACTGCAGCTTGCACCACCCTGTCCGACTATTCCAGGCCTCTAAAGCTAAAAGAAGGGCTTGGGCGGCATGTATTAGTTGTTTTAAATGTATATTGAACTAATAAGCTACTGGTGTTGTTCTCATCTCCAAATTACACAAACAGCGCCACCATGTGGCAGGCTGTCACAAGTGCCGGTGTTGACAGTTTAGTGCCAGTGCTGACCACCAGAAACCACCGGCTCAATTAAGCACTGATTGGCGTCCATCTCTGACTACCTGTACTGCCCCAAAGTTCACTTTAGGGGAGCCCTTACACAATATCTGGAAGGGGAGAAGAGGTTCATGTCCGCCCTTCTGGCTAAACTCAGATTCTTGCTGGATCTTTTCTGGACCCCGGTAGTTGCATTACCTTTTCTGGAGATCTCCAGAGTATCCCCCCACCCCCATTAGGTCTGCGATATAGTGTGACCAGAGTGTTCCCTTTTCCCATCACATCATTTTTCCAACCCTGGACTGCTTTCTACCCATCCTCGTCAGTGTGCGCATTGATGGTGTTATTGTAGGGCAGGTACAATGTCACCTCAGTGAAGGCCGAGACAATTTTTGGGGGAGAAGTAGGCCCAGGGAGATACTCTAACACAATCAGTGAAATGTGCTCTTGAGGGACAGGAGAGCAGGAGAGTTTAATGTCAAACAGGGCAGCCTGGCTGCCTACTTTTGGTAATTGTTTTGGTGGTGGGCCCATGGCATCA